>NC_092718.1:67559099-68791530 GCF_047496885.1 Scyliorhinus torazame
AACAATTGGATAGGATCTAAAAGCTCAGCTACTTCCATGTCCACTGCAGCGCAAAGGGTCTGCATTGTGAAGCCATGCACAGTAATGGCTCAACATTCAGTCCCCTCGAGCCTGCTCTGTCACTCAGTAGAATGCCCTTAACTCCGTTTCCCACCCACTCCCCACATCCCTCAGGTCCCTGAGAGACACAATCTATCCCAACCTTAAACATATTCAACGTTGGATCACACAAACCTCTGGGGTCAAGAGTCCAAAAGATTCAGAACCCTTTGAGTGAAGTAATTTCTCCTCATCTCAGTCCTAAATGATCAGCCACCTTATCCTGCGACTGCCCCCCGCCTGTTTTAGATTTCCCCTGGTCAGGGGTGCAACCTCTGTGACTGCCCTGTCAAAGCTCTTTCAGAATTAGTTCTAGAGAATGTAAACCTAATTTACTCAGCCTCTCCTAGAACTCACTCATACCAGGAGCCATTTTACTGAACTGACCGCCTCCAATTCAAGTAGATTCTTAAATATGAACATCAAAACTGTACACAGTGTTCCAGTGTACACAGTCTCACAGAATCTCCGAATAATTCAGCACAGAAGAGGCCTTTCTGTCCATCAAGTATGCATCGATGCATGAAAAACTTGGTCCATATGTTATGACGTGCCAAGTGCTCATCCAGGTACTTTTTAAAGGATGTGAGGCAACCCACCTCTACCACCCTCCCAGGCAGTGCATTCCAGATCGTCACGGCACTCTGGGTAAAAAAGTTTTTCCTCAAATTCCCCCTGAACCTCCCACCCCTTGAACTTGTGCCCCCTTGTAACTGACCCTTCAACTAAGGGGGGTCAGCTTTCTCTGTCCATGCCCCTCATAATCTTGTATATCTCCTCAATCAGGTTGCTCCTGAATCTTCTCTGCTCCAGCAAAAACAACCCAATCTTATCCAACCTCTCTTTATAACTTCAATGGTCCATCCCAGGCAACATCCTGGTGAATCGCCTCTGCAACCCCTCCAGTGCAACCACATCCTTCCTATAATGCGGTGACCAGAATTGCACACAGTACCCAAGCTATGGTCTCAACAAAGTTCTATACACTTCCATGATGACCTCTCTGCTTTTGTAATCTCTCAATTGATAAAGGCAAGTGTCCCAAATGCCTTTTTCACCACCCGATTAACCTTCAGAGATCTATGGACAAACATGCTCCTCAGAACTTCCCACCAAATTCTACAAAATATTCCCTTCCTTAGGTATGAAAGCTTTATAATGTCCTAGTCACAACTACCATGGCCCCAGTTCCCATGGCCCCAGTGACCAAGGCCTGAGTCAAGTGACTTCAAAATGTCCTCCTGGCTACCAGATGACCTTGTAGTCGCCCATGATGACACAGCAATCTCTGTGATAACCTCACTGCTTCACAAGGTACCACCCCCCCCCCCCCTCACCCCGTGACCTCACTGGGTTGCACCCTATGACTTCACAGAGCTGTGCCCCTGATGACCTCACAGAGCTCTGCCCGATTACCTCACAGAGCTCCATCCCTGATGACCTCACAGAGCTCTGCCCCCAGGTGACCTCGCAGAGCTCCACTCCTGATTACCTCAGAGCTCCACCCCTGATTACCTCACAGAGCTCCGCCTGATTACCTCCTAGAGCTCCACCCTGATGACTTCACATGGCTCTGCCCCCCAGGTGCCCTCACAGAGCTCCGCTCCTGATTACCTCATAGAGCTCCACCCCTGATGACTTCACAGAGCTCTGCCCCCAGGTGACCTCACAAAACACTGCTCCCTGATGACTTCAAAGAGCTCTGCCGTCTGTGGCTTTGTCCTGATGACATCACATCACCCCTTCCACTGATGACCAAAATGTGTAATTGTCCTGGAGAGAGTGCAGAGAAGATTTACTGGAATGATGCCAGGGCTGGAGAAATGCAGCTACATGGAATTATTCGAGAAGTTGGGGTTGTTTTCCTTGGAAAGAGAAGGCTGAGGGGTAAAATGATTGAGGTATACAACATTGTGAAGGGTAGAGAGAGAGTCGACAGAGGAACCTGTTTCCCTTCGAAGAGAGTTCAAAAAACCAGGGGTCATAGCTTCAAGGTGAGTGGCAGAAGGATTAGAGGGGACATGAGGAAGAACTTTTTACACAGAGGGTCGTGGGTATCTGGAATTCGCTGCCTGAGTTGGTGGTGGAGGCAGAGACCCTAAACTCTTTTTTAAAATATACCTGGATCTGCACCTTAAGTGCTGTAAGCTGCAAGGCTTTGGGCTGAGAGCACGGAGATGGGATTAGAGAGGGTACCTGAGTGTCCTTGGAACTGCATGGACAAGATGGGTTGAATAGCCCCCTTCTGTGCTGTTATCATTTCTATGGTTCTATGGACCCCACTGAGCTGCCCTTTCATGTGGCTTCTCCTCTGATGATGTCGCAGATCCCTGCTTACTGATGACCTCAGACCCCACCCCTTGATGCCCTCACAATCCCCGACCCTCTGATGTGGCTCCCCTGCCCAGATGAATTCACTATGTCCTCTCCCCCGATGACCTCCCTGCCCCTCCCCCTTACTCCACCTCTGCCTCCAGACCAACGCAGAGCCTCCAGGCCCCAGGCCCCACCCCCCCTTCCATGTTCGGACAGACTGCCGTGCTCCTATCGGTGGCCCTGTTTGCGCTGATCGGCAGCCTGCCCCGGCTCTTGGAGAAGGGAGTCCAGGAGACTGAGTGTCCAGAGCCGTCATCAGCCTCAGGCCCCTGCACTGTCCCCTTCCTCTCTGAGAATCCCATGACCCTCCACTGCCCTGGGGCCCTGGAGGCTGAGGAGGACACGGTCCATTGGCAGTACCTCAATCTGAGCCAGAGCCATCGGCATGGCCGAGTCCACCAGGCTGACTCTGAGATGGCAGAGCCAGACATAGGCCCCGAGCTTCGGCCTCGCACCTTTGTTGGGCCCCGGGGAGTCCGGGTCAAGCGAGGACCCCTCATCCACCTGAGCCTCCGGGCTCTGCTCCGGGGTGGCACACTGATGCTGAGCCGGGCCCAGCCCTCGGACTCCGGTCTCTATCTGTGCAAGGCTGGGGCCACCATTCTGGGCTCGTACCGGGTGGATGTGCAGGATGCTGGGCTACTGCATGTCTCCCACCGCGGCCTGGGGCAGACTGTCCTCCGGAACCAGAGTGTCCGTCTGCAGGGTGGAGGGCGTCTGAGGCTCCACACCCGTTGGGGACCTTGGCAAGAGTGTGATCGCTGCGGGGCTCCGGGTGAGAGGAAAAGGCTGGGCTTCTGCTGGGCAGCACTGTGGGAGGGGGGTGAGGTGGAGGGAGGCGACAGTGAGGGGGAGGCCAAGGATCCCCTAGCCGAAGACACCCCAGGTCCCGAGTTACCCTGTGGTCTCATGCAGCAGCGTCTGGGCCAGGCTCTGCCACGGCGCGGGCCCGAGATCCGATATGAGAGTTGCCGCCGGGAGTGTGGGGCCGCACAGGAACACGATGAGTTAACAGCACAGGCGCGAGAGATGCTGGGCGTGGACTCTCCCACCAGGGGCCACAGCAGAGCGGACAAGCGTGCACCCCCCACCTGGCTGGAATCCCGCATCCTTCTGCTTGAGACCCTCCTGTTGGACATGCATGAGGAGGTGCACCTTCGTTGTCCTGGAGCCTCAGTCTACACACCAGTCTCCTGGCAGCGGGATTCGACACTCCTCACCCGCCTCGACCTCCTTCGCAGCTGCAATGGCACTCACTACTTGGACCAGGAGACCGGCGGCGCCATCTATCACATCACTGGGGTCCGCCGTTCCGACCAGGGCATCTATCGCTGCTGGGTCCGGGGCCGCCGCTCTGCTGCTTTCCACCTGGAACTGCCGGACCTGCCTCCTCGCCGCCACCTCCAGTCCCGCCAGCTCCTTGGGGTACTCCGCGCCGTCCTCGGCTCCTTTGCCCTGGTCTTTGTGGTCAGTGCCCTGGCCGAGTTGCTGCACTCCTGCTGGTGCGAGGTGCTATAATCCTGACAGTATACCTCCCATCCACCTCTCCTTTCCCCTGCTCTTATCTCCACCCCATTGGGGGTTGCTGCTGCCACCACCTCCCCCTCCCCCCTTCCCCATGCCCCCCTCACCCCCTCACCAACCCAACACCTCCGCCCACCCCACCTTCCCCCCTCCCCACCCAAAAAAAAAAGACCTGCTGACACCTGATTGCTACACTGGCCGCTTGGCACTGAGGTGCATTTAAGGCACCTTCTGCATTGGAGACACCAAGCTGAATTTGCGGAAACATCACCAAAATGCATTGAAGACACTGGACTGCACAGGAAGTTCTGACACTGAGCCACATTGGAGAGACTGGTACTGAGCTGCATTTGAGGGACCCAGCTGCCTGCGTTGGTGAGACTGACACTGAGCTGCATTGGAGAGACTTGTTCTGAGCTGCATTGGATGGACCTCGTTCCATTGGTGAGACTGACACTGCGCTGCATTGGAGAGACTGATACTGAGCTGCATTGGAGAGACTGGTGCTGAGCTGCATTAGAGGGACCCAGCTGCTTTGGAGAGACTGGTACTGAACTGCATTGGAGGGAGCCAGCTGTATGGGAAGTACCGACACAGAGCTGCATTGGAGGGCCCAGCTGCAATGGAAGACTGGCACTGAGCTGCATTGGAGGGTCCCAGCTGCATTTGTGAGACTGATGCTGAATTGCATTGGAGGGATCCAGCTGCATGGGGGATACTGACACAGCTGCAAATGAGAGACTGGTACCAAGCTGCATTGGAGGGACTCAGCTGCATTGTGCGACTGACGAGATGCATTGGAGGGACAGACACGGGCTGCATCGGTGGGACCCAACTGCATGGGGTGGTACTGACACTGAGCTGCATTGGAGGGACTCAGCTGCATTGGAGAGACTGACACAGCTCCATTGGAGGGACTCAGCTTCATGGGAGGTGCAGACACCTCTCTTCATTAAAGGGATTCGACTGCATTGGAGGGATCCAGCTGTGTGGGAGAGACTGACACTGAAATGTTTTCAAGACACCAGGTTGCATTGGAGACAACAGGCTGCAGAGGAGGAGTACCAGCACTGAAATGCATTGAAAACACCAAGTCACATTGGAAGTATTTGCACTGAATTGCTTTGGAGACACTCTATGGAATGACTGGCACTTAACTGAGTTGGAGATAAGCAAACTTGCATTGCAAAGCATTGAAAACATGGCTGCATCAGCATACAGCTGCATTGGATCTATTGGCACAGGAATGCATTGGAAACACAGCTGCGTTGGAGATGGTGGCTTTGAGCTGCACATTGCAGGCAGCAACCTATATAGGCAGTGCACAGGACTGATACTGAACTGCATTGGAGGGATCCAGCTGCATGGGAGGCATTGGGACTAAGTTGCACTGGAGACATAGGGAGTGAGATGTATTGGAGGGACTCAGCTACATTGGTGGGACCCACAGTGAGCTGAATTGGAGGGATGATGCCTAATGTACATTGAAGAGATTGGAGAGAGCCAGAGCGAGTTGCATTGGATGTATCCAGACCACATTGTGTTGGAGACACTGATATTGGAGACACTGGGGACAGTACACCAGAACAAACTAGATTGGAAATGCTCAAATTGAAACTGCATTGAGGACAATGACCGATTTGGATTGGATTGGATTGATTGGGTTATATTGTATATTAACCGATGGATGTGGCAACAACTTTGGAATGAATCACTTTAGAGATCTTCAATAGGCTGCCCTATGGCCTTTGGAATCCTATGCCACAAGATAGAGCTGGGGACAAATGTCATTTGAGACACCTGGAGTGAACTACAGTGGTCACCTTGATGAGTTACACAGAAGGCAGCAATTGTATCAGCGAGATGCTCTCAGTTAGATTGGAGGAAGAGACTGAGTGCATTGAAGACCATACGTGTACCCCATTGGCGATCTTCACTGGAAGACTTTGATTTGATTTTACTGCATTGGAGTGAGGAGAAATGAGTTTCAATCCACCATACTGAGTAACTAGCCCAGAGTTTCATTAATTCCACATAAATTCAGACAGGAACTGCAGAGGGTCTACACCAGAAAACTGGAGAAAGAGTAATAAACTTTATAAAATTAAAATATATAGTCCATATACTTCTGTACAAGATCCTTTGTGTTATATATCGACTGACGGGCTGCATGGTGATGGGGTATTAAGTTATGTTAGAATGTTAATACTGGGGAGACGGGGTGAGTATATTAGAATGGGGATAGTGGGGAGATAGGGTGAGTATATTAGAATGGGGATACTGCGGTGATGGGGGTGAGTATATTAGAACATAGAACATACAGTGCAGAAGGAGGCCATTCGGCCTATTGAGTCTGCACCAACCAACTTAAGCCCTCACCTCCACCCTATTCCCCTAACCCAATAACCCCTCCTAACTTTTATTAGACACTAAGGGCAATTTAGCATGGCCAATCCACCTAACCCGCACGTCTTTGGACTGGGAGGAAACCGGAGCACCCGGAGGAAATCCACACAGACATGGGGGAACGTGCAGACTCCGCACAGACAGTGACCCAGCGGGGAATTGAACTTGGGACCCAGGTGCTGTGAAGCCACAGTGCTAACCACTGTGCTACCGTGCTGCCCTAATATATTAGAATGGGGAAACTGGGAAGATGGGGGTGAGTATATTAGAATGGGGATACTGTGGTGATGGGGTGAGTATATTAGAATGGGGATACTGGGGTGATTATATTAGAGTGTGGATACTGGGGTGATAGTGTGAGTACATTAGAATGGGGATACTAGGATAATGGGTGAGTATATTAGAATGGGGATACTGGGGTAATGAGGTGAGTATATTGGAATGGGGATACTGGGGTGAAGGGGTGAGTATATCAGAATGAAAATACTTGGGTGATGGGGTTACTGTATTAGAATGGGGATACTGTGGTGATGGGGTGAGTATATTAGAATGGGGATACTGGGGTGATTATATTAGAGTGTGGATACTGGGGTGATAGTGTGAGTACATTAGAATGGGGATACTAGGATAATGGGTGAGTATATTAGAATGGGGATACTGGGGTAATGAGGTGAGTATATTGGAATGGGGATACTGGGGTGAAGGGGTGAGTATATCAGAATGAAAATACTTGGGTGATGGGGTTACTGTATTAGAATGGGGATACTGTGGTGATGGGTGAGTATATTAGAATGGGGTTACTGGGGTGATGGGTGAGTATATTAGAACAAAGAACAAAGAAAAGTACAGCACAGGAACAGGCCCTTCGGCCCTCCAAGCCTCATGATGCCCTAACTAAAAAAAAAACCTCCTGCCCTTAATCGGTTGGTAGCCCCCTATTTCCTCCCTATTCATGTACCCATCCAGATGCCTCTTAAATGTTGCTAATGTGCCTGCTTCCACCACATCCTCTGGCAGTGCATTCCAGGCACCCACCACTCTCCATGAAAAACTTACCCCGCACATCTCCCTTAAACTCTCCCCCTCTCACCTTGAACCTGTGCCCCTTGGAAAAAGCCTCTGACTATCCAACCTGTCTATGCGTCTTATAATTTTGTATTAGGCCACCCCTCAGCCTCCGTGTTTCAAGTGAAAACAATCCTACTTTATTCAAGCTATCCTCACAGGCAACATCCTGGTGAACCTTCTATGCACACTCTTCAAAACTTACACGGCCTTCTGATAATGTGGTGAGCAGAACTGCATGCAATTCTTGAAATGCGGCCTAACCAAGGTTTTATATAGCTGCAACATGATTGCCCAACTGCTGTACTCAATGTCGCGGCTGATGAAGGCAAGCACGCCATATACCTTCTTAATCACCTTGACCACCTGTGTTGCCACTTTTAGGGATCTGTGGACCTGCATGCCCAGATCCCTCTGTATGTTAATATTCATAAGGGTTCTGCCATTTACAGTATAATTCATACCAAGATTTGATCCTCCAAAATTCATTAACTCGCATTTGTCCAAATTAAGCGCCATCTGCCATTTTTGTCTCTTAAGTCTCCAAATAATCTTTAGTAGTGTAACAAATAGGCCTACATTAACACTGCAATGAAGTTATTGAGAAACGCCCCTAGTCACCACACTCTGGCGCTTGTTCGGGTACAGTGAGGGAGAATTCAGAATGTCCAATTTACCAACAGCACATCTTTCGTGACTTGTGGGAGGAAACCGGAGAACCCGGAGGAAATCCACGCAGAAACAGGGAGAACGTGCAGACTCACAGATAGTGATCCCAGCCGGGAATCGAACCAGGGACCGTGGCGCTGTGAAGTAACAGTGCTAACCACTGTGCTACCATGCCACCCATCAATCTATCTATATCCTGTTATATCCACTGACAACCCTCAGTACCATCAGCAACTCTGCCAATCTTCGTGCCATTCACAAACTTACTAATCAGACCACCTACATTTTCTTCGAGATCATTCATATATACTACAAACACCAGAGGTCCCAGCCTGATCCCTGCGGAACACCACTAGCTACACATCTCCATTCTGAAAAATACCCTTCCACCGCTACCCTCTGTCTTCTATAACCAAGCCAGTTGTAAATCCATCTAGCCAGCCCACCTTGAATTCCATGTGATTTTAGTTTTTGTACCAGTTTGTCATGTGGGACCTTGTCAAATGCCTTACTAAAGTCCATGTAAACTATATCCACAACTGTTCCTTTATCAATTTTCTTTATAACCTCTTCAAAAAAACTCAATCAAGTTGATGAGACATCACCTTCCCCGTACAAAACCATGTTGCCTGTCACTAGCTAGTCCTTTTTCCTCCAAATGTGCATATATCCTATCCTTCAGTATCTTTTCCAAAAGCTTCCCCACCACTGATGTCAGACTCACCGGCCTATAGTTTAATGGATTGTCCCTGCTTCCTTTCTGAAACAAATGAATAACATTGGCTATTCTCCAGTCCTCTGGAATCTTGCCTGTGATCAAAGAGGCTGTAAAGATATCTGTTAAGGCCCCAGCTCTTTCTCCCCTTGCCTCCCGCTGTAACCTGGATAGATCCCATCCGGCCCTGGGGACTTGTCTACGTTAATGTAATTTAGGCTACTCAACACTTTGTCATTTGATATATTGACGTTCTCAAACGTCAATATATTAGAATGGGAATACTGGGGTGATGGGTGAGTATATTAGAATGTGGATACTGGGAGATGGTGTGAGTATATTAGAATGGGGATGGGGTGAGTATATTAGAATGGGATACTGGGGTTATGGGGCGAGTATATTAGAATGGAGTTATTGTGGGTAGATTAGATTTTCTCCCCTTCCCCGGTCTCTTCCCACCTACATATATGATTCTTCCAGCACCCCACATCATTTCAACAATTTCCAGTTTCCTGGCCCTAACCACATTCTCCTCAATATGGATGTCCACTCCCTCTGCACATCCATCCCCCACCAGGACAGTCTGAGGCCTCTCTCCTTCCTCCTTGAGGGCAATTTATAGTGGCCAATCCGCCTAACCTACACATCTTCGGATTGTGGGAGGGAAACGGGAGCACTTGGAGGAAACCTATGCAGACACGGGGATAATGTGTAAATTCTCCACTGACAGCCACCCAAGGCCGGAATTAAATCCGGATCCCTGGCATTGTGAAGCAACAATGCTAACCACTCTGCCACCATGCCGCATTTGAATGCACAAAGCATTTGATAGCCATTACGGAGACATGGCTGCAGGAGGACATGGATTGGGACCTAAGGGCACAGGATATTTAAGGAATGCCAGGAAGCGAGGAAAAGATGGCTCTGTTAATTAATTATGGTTTTAGCACAATAGAGGAATAACTTAATTCAGGAAGTGAGGATGTGGAAACGGTTTTGGAGGAGATGAGAAAGGCAGAAAATCAGTTGCGGGGGCAGCACCATGGCGCAGTGGTTGTAATGGTGCCTCATGGCGCCGAGGACCCAGATTCGATCCTGGCTCTGGGTCACTGCGTGGAGTTTGTACATTCTCCCCGTGTCTGCGTAGGCCGCACCCCCACAACCCAAAGATGTGCAGAGTAGGTGGATTGGCCATGCTAAATTGTCCCTTCATTGGAAAAAATGAAATTGGGCACTTTAAATTTATTTTAAAAAGAAATCAATTGCTGGAGTCGTGTACAGACCCTCTAACAGTAACCACATGGCAGGGTGGAGTGCAGGGGAATAAATAATTGGAGCTTGTCAGAAAGGCATGGAAATAATCATGGGAGATTTTAATCTATGTATAGATTGGAAAAGTCAGATGGGCAAAGTTAGCCTGGTGAGGAGTTCAGAGAAAGTTTTCAGGATAATTCCTCAGAATAGCACGTTACGGCACCAAACAGAGAACAGTCTATTCTAGACCTGGGAGATGGGAATAATTAATGATCATGTCGTGAAGGTGCCCTTAGGTAACATCGACCATAATATGATTGAATTTTACATTCCGTTTGAGGGACAGAGGAGTGGGTCTGAGACTATGTTCTTAAACTTAAATAAGGGTAATAATAAGGACATGAAAACAGACCGTCTAAAGTGAATTGGCAAATTAGATTAAGGGATCGGTCATAAAGGGCAGCACGATGGCACAGTGGTTAGCATTGCTGCCTACGGTGCTGAGGACCTGGGTCCGAATCCCGGCCCTGGGTCACTGTCCGTGTGGAGTTTGCACGTTCTCCCCGTTTCTGTGTGGGTTTCACCCCCACAACCCAAAAGATGTGCAGGATCGGTGGATTGGCCACGCTAAATTGCCCCTTAATTGGAAAAAATAATTGGGTACTCTAAATTTATTTTTAAAAAAGGAATCGGCCATATGACAATAGAGATGCAGTGGCAAACATTTAAGGCGGTATTTCAAAATACATGCAATTGATACATTCCACCGAATAAGAAAAATCAGACACACCATGTGTGGTTAACTAAGAAGGTTAAAGATAGCATAACATTTAAAGAAAAAGCATAGGGGTTTGGCATTAGGTTCAGGGAAATCTGTCCACTCAGGTTCTCCTGCTCCTTTACTCCATTTCCACAGAATCCATACAGTGGCGAAAGAGTCTGCATCGACTTTCGAAAGAGCACCCTACCTATGCCCCACTCCCCCACCCTGTCCCCATAGGGAAACTCCACACAGTCACCCAAGGCTGGATTCGAATCCTAGGTAACTGGTGCTGTGAAGCAGCAATGTTAACCACTGTGCCACCGTGCAGCCTCTTTGCAATGTCCGTCCCCCCCAAACTCGGGACCCGGGACCTCCTGAATATTCTGCTCGCCACTTGTTCGCCAATGGAGTGATAGATGTCACCGAAAGTTATACATCTCATTTTTCACCCTTCTGTCAGTCCATCTTGGTTTGTTCTGTATATTTTTGTGATGTTGATCGCATCTAAAGTTTCTTGTGCCAAGTTTATCTCTACTCCTAAGTTTTGCAATTCCGCTATTAGAACTGCTAAACTTAGTTTTACTGGAAATAAGCGCAGACTGTGATCCTACTCTCCCTTGAACAGTTGTTCTTTCTGGACACTTGCCAGAGCCCTTTCTCAAATCTCTTGTAAATGTTATTTTTCATCCGTTGCATTTTGCATCCAGACAGCCCAATTCCAGTTTGTCCAAAAGGGAAAGGTGCATTTTTGAGACTCTTGCAAACCTTTGGCAGTACTTTTGCTAATTGGCGTATTTTCACCCCGAGGTCCCTTTGATCCTTTACCACGCCAAACCAATCTCTTTCCTCCCTAATTCACATTTAGCTGTGATGGACATCACACATCAACATCGAGGGACTTGTGAAGAAAAGTGAACTCAGCAAATCAGAAGCTGGAATCAATAATTTTGATATGAATTGAGTTAGAAGTTGAACGGTCTGAAGTTAAAACAGAAGGGTCTGTCTTCAAATCCTGGGAATTCTCTCTAAAAACTCCTTGGCCTCACCTTCTCTCTCTCTCTTTCCCTCTCACTTCTTTGACGTGGCGCTTAAAAACTTCCTCTTTCTCCAAGTTTGTGGTCATCTCATCTACCGTCACCTTGTGTCAAAGTTAATGTGTTTTATGCTCCTGTGAAGCACCTGGAGATGTTTTTCTATTTTAAAGACACCGTATAAATATATGTTGTCATTGATAGGGTTACATTAAAATTGGACTTGGGTGGCAAAATAGAAATTGGAAAATTCCAGGGTTAGGATGTGAGCTGCAGGAAGATCAGAATGAATATAAATACGAAATCATCATTGCAATGGAAGTTGAACTGAAAGATTAGAAGGGATGTTTGAACGTGAAGCATTATAACCAAAACTGACATTCACAAATATACATATGAAGATGGTAATAGAAGATGTCACAAATATTTCAGAAGACTGTTATTTAAAACTAAGAAAACATCGGATAAGCCAATGAAGATCAAGGCAACACGCTATTGATATTATTGCTACAATCATTAAATCAGCAGCAAAACAGATTCAGCACTCCCCAGTAAACCGAAGGTATGTGTCATTGTATAAATAAATCATCCAGAATGAAACAATTCCAGCCTGTAACTCACTCCCGGGTATCTGTTATTCTATATATAAACCACACTGAACCCCGCGATTAGATTCCAGCCTGTAACTCACTCCCGGGTATCTATTAATCTATTTTTAACCTACCACAAACTCCTTCGCTGATATTCCAGTCTGTAACTCACTCCCGGGTATCTATTATTTTATATATAAACCACCCCAAACCACCTCCCCCCACTGAGATTTCAGACAGTAACTCACTCCGGTTGTCTGTTAATCTTTAACCTTTGTATATACCACCTCAAACCCCTCGATTAGTTTCCACTCTGTAACTCGCTCCCGGGTATCTGTTATTCCATATACAAACCAAACCAAACACCTCGATTATATTACAGTCTGTGGGCTGGATTCTCCATTTTTGGGACTAAGTTCCCACGCAGTTGTGAAAACTGGTCTTTTACGGCAGGAAAACTGGTGTCAAAAGGCCACGGATTCGCTGTTTTGCTGGGGGTTAGCAGGGAGGCAGGGTAGAACTTGCAACTCTAGCTGCCTATATGGTCCCCAGCACTTCTGGGTCAGAGGCTGTGAATGCGCACGGCGGCAGCCTGCAGCGGCCGCGCCATGCTCTATGGCGGCCTCAGCCCGCGAACCTGGACCGGCAAAATAGTGTGCCTCATCGGCTGCTCGCGTGCCCCGGACCGCCCGCCCACATTGCCCCCAGCCCCGAATGAAGCCCCCCCTGACCGCTAACCGGCAGCCACCACACGGGTATCGTGGACGGTGGGACCATGTTCGAGCCACGTCATCGGGAAATCGGCTGGTCGGCAACGGAGCATCATGGGGCGGTGGATACTCGGTGAGGCATACTCCACGGGTACGCCGATTTTCTGGGGTTGGAGAATTTGAAAACAGGCGCCACATCTGATTTCGCCGCCAAAATGGATTCTCCGCCCTGTCACCGAATGAGATTTCGCCATCAGGGAGTGGAGAATCCAGCCCTGTAGCTCACCCCCGGGTATCTGTTATTCTATATATAAACCACCCCGAATCCCTCGATTAGATTCCAGTCTGTGACTCACTCCCGGGTATCTGTTATTCTATATATAAACCTCCCCGAACACCTCGATTAGATTCCAGTCTGTAGCTCACTCCCGGGTATCTGTTATTCTATAGATAAACCACCCAAACCCCTCGATTAGATTCCAGTCTGTAACTCACTCCTGGGTATCTGTTATTCTATATATAAACCACCCTGAACTCCTCGATTAGAATCCAGTCTGTAACTCACCCCCGGGTATCTGTTATTCTATATATAAACCACCCTGAACTCCTCGATTAGATTCCAGTCTGTAACTCACCCCCGGGTATCTGTTATTCTATATATAAACCACCCTGAACTCCTCGATTAGATTCCAGTCTGTAACTCACCCCCGGGTATCTGTTATTCTATATATAAACCACCCTGAACTCCTCGATTAGATTCCAGTCTGTAACTCACTCCCGGGTATCTGTTATTCTACATAGAAACCACCCAAACCCCGCGATTAGATTCCAGTCTGTGGCTCACTCCCGGGTATCTGTTATTCTATATATGAACCATCCTGAACCCTCGATTAGATTCCAGTCTGTGACTCACTCCCAGGTACCTGTTATTCTATATATGAACCATCCTGAACCCCTTGATTAGATTCCAGTCTGTGACTCACTCCCGGATATCTGTTATTCGATATATAAACCACCCTGAACCTTCGATTAGATTCCAGTCTGTGACTCACTCCCGGGTATCTGTTATTCTATATATAAACCACCCTGAACCCTCGATTAGATTCCAGTCTGTAACTCACTCCCGGGTAACTGTTATTCCATATATGAACCACCCTGAACCCTCGATTAGATTCCAGTTTGTAACTCACTCCCGGGTAACTGTTATTCCCTATATGAACCACCCTGAACTCCTCGATTAGATTCCAGTCTGTAACTCACTCCTGGGTATCTGTTATTCGATATATAAACCATCCTGAACCCCTCGATTTGATTCCAGTCTGTGACTCACTCCCGGGTATCTGTTATTCGATATATAAACCATCCTGAACCAATCGATTAGATTCCAGTCTTTAACTCACATCCCGATATCTGTTATTCTATATATAATCCATTACAAATACCTCGATTTGATTCCAATCTGTAACTCACTCCCCGGTATCTGTTATCCTATATATAAACCACCCTGAACTCCTCGATTAGATTCCAGTCTGCAACTCACTCCCAGGTATTTATTATTCTAAATAAAAACCACCACGAACATCTCAATTAGATTCCAGTCTGTAACTCACTTCCGGGTATTTATTATTCTAAATAAAAACCACCACAAACATCTCAATTAGATTCCAGTCTGTAACTCACTTCCGGGTATTTATTATTCTAAATAAAAACCACCCCGAGCTCTCGATTAGATTCCAGTCTGTAACTCACTCCCGGGTATCTGTTATTCTACATAGAAACCACCCAAACCCCTCGATTAGATTTCAGTCTGTGGCTCACTCCCGGGTATCTGTTATTCTATATATAAACCACCCTGAACTCCTCGATTAGATTACAGTCTGTAACTCACCCCCGGGTATCTGTTATTCTATATATAAACCACCCTGAACTCCTCGATTAGATTCCAGTCTGTAACTCACTCACGTGTATCTGTTATTCTACATAGAAACCACCCAAACCCCGCGATTAGATTCCAGTCTGTGGCTCACTCCCGGGTATCTGTTATTCTATATATGAACCATCCTGAACCCTCGATTAGATTCCAGTCTGTAACTCACTCCCTGGTATCTGTTATTCTATATATGAACCACCCTGAACCCTCGATTAGATTCCAGTCTGTGACTCACTCCCAGGTACCTGTTATTCTATATATGAACCATCCTGAACCCCTTGATTAGATTCCAGTCTGTGACTCACTCCCGGATATCTGTTATTCGATATATAAACCACCCTGAACCTTCGATTAGATTCCAGGCTGTGACTCACTCCCGGGTATCTGTTATTCTATATATAAACCACCCTGAACCCTCGATTAGATTCCAGTCTGTAACTCACTCCCGGGTAACTGTTATTCCATATATGAACCACCCTGAACCCTCGATTAGATTCCAGTCTGTAACTCACTCCCGGGTATCTGTTATTCGATATATAAACCATCCTGAACCCCTCGATTTGATTCCAGTCTGTGACTCACTCCCGGGTATCTGTTATTCGATATATAAACCATCCTGAACCCCTCGATTAGATTCCAGTCTTTAACTCACATCCCGATATCTGTTATTATATATATAATCCATTACAAATACCTCGATTTGATTCCAATCTGTAACTCACTCCCCGGTATCTGTTATCCTATATATAAACCACCCTGAACTCCTCGATTAGATTCCAGTCTGCAACTCACTCCCAGGTATTTATTATTCTAAATAAAAACCACCACGAACATCTCAATTAGGTTCCAGTCTGTAACTCACTTCCAGGTATTTATTATTCTAAATAAAAACCACCACAAACATCTCAATTAGATTCCAGTCTGTAACTCACTTCCGGGTATTTATTATTCTAAATAAAAACCACCCTGAGCTCTCGATTAGATTCCAGTCTGTAACTCACTCCCGGCTATCTGTTCATACAGAAAATAGGAGGAGGAGTCCATTCTGCCCTTTGAGCCTGCTCCACCATTCCATAAGACCACAAGATAGACTTCCGGTTGCGGCTATGCGGAGATAAGTCGCACTTTCGGCGGCTCCAGTAAAAACGGACTTTTGGGCTATTTTCAGGGCCCCCAGCGGCACCTTTTCGACGTTTCCTGGTGTGGGAAGGAGTCTATAACAGCTCCCCGTCAGTATATGGCTTCAACTAGGAGCTGGGCAACAAAAAAGGTGGTGGTGGACCCGAAGAAGGTGCGAGGGAAGAAGGACAAAATGGCGGTGGGCGGAGACCAGGCAGCGTGGATGCAGTGAGCGGACGAGCAGCAGGAGGGTATCCAGCGCTGCTTCAGAGAGATTAAAATGGACCTGCTAGAGCCGATGAAGGCTTCTATTGATAAGCTGCTGGAGACACAGACGGCCCAGGGGGTGGCGATCCGCGAGGCTCGACAAAGGATCTCTGACAATGAGGACGAGATCTTAGGCCTGGCGGTAAAGGTGGAGGCGCACGAGGCGCTCCACAAGAAATGGCAGGAGCGGTTCGAGGAGATGGAGAATCGGTCGAGGCGGAAGAATCTGTGGATTCTGGGCCTCCCGGAGGGGCCGGATGTGGGGGCCTATGTGGTTACCATGTTGAACTCGCTAATAGGAGTGGGGTCCTTCCAGGGGCCCCTGGAGCTGGAAGGGGTCCATAGAGTGCTGGCGAGGAGGCCCAAGGCTAACGAGCCTCCACGGGCGGTGCTGGTGAGGTTCCATCGGTTTGTCGATCGGGAGTGTGCGCTCAGGTGGGCTAAGGAGAGGAGCAGCAGCTGGGAGAACGCGGAGGTTCGGATATACCAGGACTGGAGTGCGGAGGTGGCGAAGAGGAGGGCCGGGTACAATCGAGCGAAGGCGGTGCTGCACAGGAAGGGGGTGAAGTTTGGCATGTTGCAGCCAGCGCGACTGTGGGTCACCTACAAGGACCGGCACCATTATTTTGAGTCTCCTGAGGAGGCGTGGGCCTTTGTTCAGGCCGAGAAGTTGGACACAGATTGAGGGTTGGGATGGGCGATTGGGGACTGCGGTTGATATGTTATGTTTATTTTTGTTTCGAGGAGGGGGGGGCCTTTGTATTGCTCCGGGTTTCTTTTTCTCTGTGTCTTTCTTTTTCGGGTCGGTGAGGGTGGCTGGGGCGGGTTGGGCACTGTTTTGGTTGGGTTGGTCGGGGGGGGGGCTCTTGGAGGGGGATAGGTAAACGGAACGGGGGGGGGGGGTGGATGGCGGTGAGATGGGGCCCCGCGGGGGAGGGGGAGGTCCAAGTCAGGGGTGAGGAGACCTGGCCTGTAAAAGGAGCTGCGTCAGAGGTGGCGGGGCCTGGTAGTTGGAAAGCATGGGCTTTTTCCCACGCTGAAGACTGGAGGGGGCGGGGCCGGGGCGGGGAAGCGGGGGTTGTTTCCCGTGCTTAGAACGGAAGGGGGAGGGGGAGTGTCTATGGATGGGGACGGGAGAGGAGGGTGTGCCACACAATGGGAGGAGTCGAAGGAGAGGCGGGAGTGGCCGGGGTCAGCAGGAGTCAGCTGTCTTGCGGAAGTGCAATGGGGGGAGTAAATCAGCTAGGATGGGTCCTAGCCGGGTTGGGGGGGGGGGGCGCGGGAATCGAGTTGCTGCTGCTATGGTCAAGGAGGAGCTGGAACGAGTGGCGGGGGGGGGTTGAGACGGGGGTATGCCGCTGTGGGGAACGGGCCGGGTGTGGGGTGCGGGCGCGTGGCTGGCCGAGGAGGGGTCATGGCTAGTCGGCGGGGGAGGGGGGCGGGTAGCCCCCTGATCCGGCTGATAACCTGGAATGTAAGGGGACTGAATGGGCCGGTTAAGCGGGCTCGCATTTTCGCGCACCTGAAGGGGCTCAAGGCGGATGTGGTTATGCTTCAGGAGACACACCTGAAGGTGGCAGGCCAGGTAAGATTGAGGAAAGGGTGGGTAGGTCAGGTGTTTCACTCAGGGCTGGATGCCAAAAATCGAGGGGTGGCGATCTTGGTGGGAAAGAAGGTGTCATTCGAGGCGTCGAACATTGTGGCAGACAATGGCGGTAGGTACGTAATGGTAAGTGGTAAGCTGCAGGGAGAGAGGGTGGTACTGGTCAATGTGTATGCCCCGAACTGGGACGATGCGGGTTTTATGCGGCGTATGTTGGGTCGGATCCCAGACTTGGAAGTGGGGGGCCTGATAATGGGGGGAGACTTTAACACGGTGCTGGATCTGGCACTGGATCGCTCCAGGTCTAGGACGGGTAGGAAGCCGGCGGCGGCTAGACTGCTGAGGGGGTTTATGGACCAGATGGGAGGGGTGGACCCTTGGAGATTTGCAAGGCCGGGGGCTAGGGGATTTTCATTCTTCTCACATTTCCATAAGGCTTATTCCCGAATCGACTTTTTCATTTTGAGTAGGGCGCTGATAGCGAGAGTAGAGGATACTGAGTATTCGGCAATAGCCATTTCGGACCACGCCCCGCATTGGATGGACTTGGAGATGGGGGAGGAGAGGGACCAGCGCCCGCTGTGGCGCTTGGAGGTGGGGCTGCTGGCAGACGAGGAGGTAAGTGAGTGGGTCCGAGGAAGTGTAGAGAGGTTCTTGGAGACCAACGACAACGGGGAGGTCCGAGTGGGGATGGTATGGGAGGCACTGAAGGTGGTGGTGAGGGGAGAGCTGATCTCCATTAGGACCCACAAGGAGCGGAGGGAGCAGGGGGAGAGGGAGAGGTTGGTGGGGGAGATGGTGAGGGTAGACAGGAGATATGCGGAGGAGCCCGAGGAAGGATTGTTGAGGAAGAGGCGTAGCCACCAGGACGAATTCGACCTGATGACCACCAGGAAGGCGGAGGTGCAGTGGAGGAAGTTCCATGGGGCGGTCTACGAGTATGGGGAAAAGGCAAGCCGGATGCTGGCGCATCAGCTTCGGAAGCGGGACGCAGCTAGGGAGATCAGGGGAGTTAAGGACAGGGGAGGGAGTGTGGTGCGGAGTGGGGTATGCATCAATGGGGTCTTCAGGGACGTTTACGAGGAATTGTACCGATCCGAGCCCCCACGGGAGGAGGGAGGGATGGGCTGTTTCCTGGACCAATTGAGATTTCCAAAGGTGGAAGAGGGACTGGTGGCGGGACTGGGGGCCCCGATTGGGCTGGAGGAGCTGATCAAAGGGATAGGAAGCATGCAGGCGGGGAAGGCACCGGGGCCGGACGATTTCCCGGTCGAGTTCTACAAAAAATATATGGACCTGTTGGGCCCGCTGTTAGTTAGGACCTTTAATGAGGCAAGGGAGGGGGGGGGGGGGGGAGGGCTTTGCCCCCGACGATATCCCGGGCACTGATCTCCTTGATCCTGAAGCGGGACAAGGATCCCTTGCAATGTGGGTCTTACAGACCGATTTCCTTGCTAAATGTAGATGCCAAGATGCTGGCGAAGGTCTTAGCCACGAGGATTGAGGATTGTGTGCCGCAGATCATCCATGAAGACCAGACGGGGTTTGTGAAGGGGAGACAGTTGAACGCGAATGTGCGGAGGCTTTTGAACGTTATCATGATGCCGGCGAGGGAGGCGGAGATAGTGGTGGCGATGGACGCTGAGAAAGCCTTCGATAGGGTAGAGTGGGGGTACCTGTGGGAGGTGCTGAAGAGGTTTGGGTTTGAGGAGGGGTTTGTCAGGTGGGTTAGGCTGTTGTATGAGGTCCCGATGGCAAGTGTGGCCACAAACAGGAGGAGGTCCGAGTACTTTAGGTTGCACCGAGGGACGAGACAGGGGTGTCCCTTGTCCCCCCTGCTCTTCGCACTGGCGATTGAACCCCTGGCTATGGCACTGAGGGAGTCAAGGAACTGGAGGGGGTTGGTGCGGGGTGGGGAGGAGCACAGGGTGTCACTTTATGCGGACGACCTGCTGCTGTATGTGGCGGACCCGGTGTGAGGAATACCGGAGGTAATGAGGATTCTTAGGGAATTCGGGGACTTTTTGGGGTACAAGCTCAACATGGGGAATAGCGAGCTGTTCGTAGTTCATCCAGGGGACCAGGAGAAGGGGATTGGCGAGCTCCCACTAAAAAAGGCGGAGAGGAGCTTCAGGTATTTGGGGGTCCAGGTGGCCAGGAGCTGGGAGGCCCTGCATAGGCTTAACTTTACAAGGCTGGTGGAGCAAATGGAGGAGGAGTTCAAGAGGTGGGACGCGTTGCCGCTGTCCTTGGCGGGTAGGGTGCAGTCAATCAAAATGACGATGCTCCCAAGGTTTTTGTTCCTGTTCCAGTGCCTCCCCGTGTTTATCCCGAAGGCTTTTTTCAGGCGGGTTAACAGGAGTATAATGGGGTTTGTGTGGGCGCGAGGGACTCCGAGGGTGAGAAGGGTGTTCCTGGAGCGGAGTAGAGATAGGGGGGACTGGCGCTGCCCAACCTCTGTGGGTACTACTGGGCCGCCAATGAGATGATGGTGCGCAAGTGGGTGATGGAGGGGGAGGGGGCTGCATGGAAGAGGCTGGAGACGGCGTCTTGTGTGGGTACGAGTCTGGCGGCGCTGGCAACAGCGCCGCTGCCGCTCTCTCCAAGGAGGTATACCACGAGCCCTGTGGTGGTGGCTGCCCTCAAAATTTGGGGGCAGTGGAGGCGGCACAGGGGGGAAGTTGGGGCCTCGGCGTGTCCCCCATTACGGGGGAACCACCGGTTTGCCCCAGGAAGAATAGGTGGAGGGTTTTCGGGGTGGCACAGGGCAGGGATACGAAAGTTGGGGGACCTGTTTTGTGGATAGGGAAGTTCGCGAGCCTGGGTGAGCTGGAGGAGAAGTACGGGCTCCACCCGGGGAACACCTTCAGGTACTTACAGGTAAGGGCGTTTGCCAGACGGCAGGTGGTCCACACACAGTACAGGATAGGGTGCTCTCGGGGGGGGTGGGTGGGGGTGGGGAAGATCTCGTAAACTTACCAGGTGATGCAGGAGGAGGAGGAGGAGGCCTCGGTGGTGGAGTTGAAAGGTAAGTGGGAGGAGGAGTTGGGGGAGGAGATCGAGGAGGGAACGTGGACAGATGTCTTGGGAGGGTGAACTCTTCTTCATCGTGCGCGAGGCCCAGCCTCATACAGTTTAAGGTGCTGCACAGGGCACACATGACCGGGACAAGGATGAGCCGGTTTTTTTGGGGTGAGGACAGGTATGTTAGGTGCTCAGGGAGCCCATATGTTATGGGCATGCCCAGCGCTGGATGAATTTTGGAAGGGCGTAGCGAGGACGGTGTCGAGGGTGGTAGGATCCAGGGTCAAACCGGGCTGGGGGCTCGCAATATTTGGGGTGGCAGAGGAGCCGGGATTGCAGGAGGCGAAAGAGGCCGGAATTCTGGCCTTTGTGTCCCTGGTAGCCCGGCAAAGGATTCTTCTTCAGTGGAAAGATGCGAGGCCCCCAAGCATGGAATCCTGGATCAACGATATGGCAGGGTTCATTAAATTGGAGAGGGTGAAATTCGCCTTGAGAGGATCAGTACAAGGGTTCTTTAGGCGGTGGCAATCGTTCTTAGACTTCCTGGCAGAACGATAGACATTGGTTAATGGCAGCAGCAACGCGGGGGGCGGGGTTACTTTATTTTTGTTATTTACACTGAAGGATCTGAGGGGGTGTATATACCTGTTGTGTTAAGTCGGGGTGTTAATGTTAATTTATTATTTATGTACAGGGGTGGGGGGGATTCTGGGGGGTTGCTTTTCTAGATTGTGTTTTGTACTTAACCCTGTTGGGTTCCTTTTTTCATTTTGTTATTGATATTTTATGAAAACCTTTAATAAAAATTATTAAAAAAAAAAAAAGACCACAAGATATAGGAGCAGAATTAGGTCATTCGGCCCATCAGGTCTGCTCCACAATTTGATCATGACTGAAATCTTCCTCACCCCAATTCTTCTGTCTTCTCCCCATACTCCATGATGCCCTTATTAATCAAGAAATCCCCTTATTAATCAAGAACACCAGGTTTGTGCTTGAGGTCCTGTTACCTACAGGACTACAAACCAAGAGCTGGAAGGTGGAATTAGGTAAAATAGTTCTTTCTTAGAACATAAGTACAAGAGCAGGGGTAGGCAGTTTAGCCTCTCGAGCTGTTCGAAAGGCTAAATTCATTCATTATGATCATGGCTGATCATCGAACTCAATAGCCTAATCCCGCCTTCCCCCATATCCTTTGATCCTCTTCTCACTAAGTGCTATATCTAACTGCTTCTTAAAAACATACATTTTGGATTCAACTACTTCCTGTCGTAATAAATTCCACAGGTTTACCACTCTCTGGGTGAAGAAAGTTCTCATCATCTCTGCCTTAAATAGTCTACCCTATATCCTCAGACTGACCCATGGTTCTGGACACCTCCATCATCGGGAACATCCTTCCTGCATCTACTTTGCCTCGTCCTGTTAGAATTTTATAGGTTTCTATGAGATCCCCAATCATTCTTCTGAACTCCAGTGAATACAAGACTAACTGACTCAATCTCTCCTCATACGTCTGCCCTGCCATCCCAGAAATCAGCCGAGTAATCCTCTGCTGCACTTCCTCTTGAGCAAGAACATCCTTTCTCAGATAAGAAGACCAAAACTGCACACAATATTCCAGGTGTGGCCTCACCAAGGCCCCGTATACTTGTAGCAGACATCCCTGCTCCTGTACTCAAATCCTTTCACAATGAAAAGCACCTTACCATTTGCTGCCTGATGTACCTGCATGCTTACCTTCAGTGACTGGTATACGATGACACCCAGCTCTCCTTACACATCCCCTCTCCTAATTTATGGCCATTCAGATAATAGTTTGCCTTCCCGTTTTTGATACCAAAGTGGATAACCTCGCATTCATCCAAATTATACTGTATCTGCCATTCATTTGCTCACTCACTCAACTTGTCCAAATCATACTGAAGCATCTCTGCATCCTCCTCACAGCTCACCCTCCCACCCAATTTTGTGTCATCTGCAAATTTGGAGATATTACATTTTGTTCCTTTATCCAAATCATTAATATATATTGTGAATAGCTGGAGTCAGCCCTGGTCCCTGTGGTACCCAACTAGTCACTGCCTGGCATTTAGAAAAAGACTTGTTAATTCCTACTCTTTGTTTCGTGTCTGACAACCAGTTTTCTATCCATCTCCATACACCAAGCCTAATCCCATGCATTTAAATTTGCACACTAATCCCTTGTGTGGGACTTTGCAAAAGCCTTTTGAAAGTCCAAAGAAACCACTTCCACTGGCTCCCCCTCATCAACTCTACGAGTTACATCCTCAAAGAATTCTAGTAGATTTGTCAAGCATGATTTCCCTGTCTTAAATTCATGCTGTCTCTGTCCGATCCTGCCACTGTTTTCTAAGTGCTTTGCTCTAAAATCATTGATAATGGATTCTAGAATTTCCCTCACAACTGACGTCAGGCTTACTGGTCCATAATTCCGTTTTCTCTCTACCTCCCTTTTTAAACAGTGGGGTTACTTTTGCTACCCTCCAATCTGGAGGAACCATTCTAGAGTCTATAGAATTCTGGAAGATGACTACCAATGCATCCACTATTTCCAGAGTCACTTCCTTTTTTTAAATTTAGAGTTCCCAATTTTTTTTTTTCAATCAAGGGGCAATTTAGCGTGGCCAATCCACCTATCCTGCACATCTTTGGGTTATGGGAGCGAAACTCACGCAAACATGGGGCGAATGTGCAAACTCCACACGGACAGTGACCCAGAGCCGGGATCGAACCTGGGACCTTGGCATCGTGAGGCAGCAGTGCTATCCACTGCGCCACCGTGCTGCCCCCTGATCCCTGTTATTACCAATTATAGCCCTGACAGATTATAAGACACAAAAAATATTTTCAAACTATAAATGATAAAAGCAGTAAATACTTACCCAACTTTACCCACTACTTACCAATCAGCTCTCTTCATTGTAGCTTCAACTTCTGCAGCAGGCCAAGGCCACTCACTGAGGATTTAAAAAGTTACAAAGCAAGAAGAAAAAGCAGAAAACCTCTATTCCCACTTTGCACTGAATTCACACTCTTTCAAATTCCCAATACCCACCCTCACTCTGGTTTTGTCGCACTCAGCAAGTGTTCTCTCCCACTGCTTGTGCGCCTCTGCTATTCTAGATACAACCCCGAGTCCCTCAATTAGATTCCAGTCTGTAACTCACTCCCAGCTATCTGTTATTCTATAGAAAAACCAACCCTAACCCCTTGATTATATTCAGTCTGTAACTCACTCTTAGGTATCTGTTATTCTACATATAAACCACCCCAAAGCCCTCAATTAGATTCCATTCCATAACTCACTCCCAGATATCTGTTATTCCATATAGAAACTATCCTGAATCCCTCGAGAAGATTCCAGTCTGTAACTCAATCCCGGCCATCTTTTATTCTATATATAAATCACCCCAAACCCCTTGATTCAGTTCCAGCCCCCCGGGTGTATGTTATTCTACATATAAACCACATTAAACACTTTAATTAGATTGTGGTCTTCAACTCACTCCTAGGTATCTGTTATTCTATATATAAACTATTCTGGACCCCTCCATTAGATTCCAGTCTGTACCTCATTGTTGGGTATCTGTTATTCTGTTTATAAATCACTCCAAAACCCTTGATTAGATTCCAGTCTGTAACTCACTCCTGGGTATCTGTTAGACGATAAATAAACCACCCCAAATCCCTCAATTGGATTAGTCAGAAATTAACTCCTGGATATCTATTATTCTATTGATAGACCACACAGAACTCCTCAATTAGTTTCCAAGCTGAACTCACTCCAGGGCATATTATTCAATATGTAAACCGCCCAAATCCCCCCCCCCCCTCCCCCCCACCCACCGATTAGATTCCAGTCTGTAACTCACTCCTGGGTATCTGTTATTCTATATAAAAATCACCCCGAGCCCCTCGATTCGATTCCAGTCTGTAACTCACTCCCGGGTATCTGTTATTCTATATATAAACCACCCGAACCCCTCGATTAGATTCCAGTCTGTAACTCACCCCTGGGTATCTGTTATTCCATATATAAATCATCGTGAACCTCTCGATTAGATTCCCGTCTGTAACTCACTCCTGGGTATCTGTTATTCCAGATATAAATCACCCTGAGCTCCTCGATTAGATCCCCGTCTGTAACTCACTCCCGGGTATCTGTTATTCTACATATAAACCACACTGAACCCCTCAATTAAATTCCAAGTTGTAACTCACTCTTGGGTATCTGTTAGACGGTAAATAAACCACCCTGAACCCCTCGATTAGATTCCCGTCTTTAATTCACTCCTGGCTATCTGTTATTCTATACAGATAAACCACACCGACCCCCTCAATTAGTTTTCAGTCTGTAACTCACTCCCAGGTATCTGTTATTCTATATATAAACCACCCTGAACCCCTCAAGTAGATTCCAAGCTTAACTCACTCTTGGGTACATTATTCTGTATATAAATCACCCGAATCCTTTGATTAGATTCCACTCTGTGACTCTTTCCTGGGAATCTATTATTCTATATATAAACTATCCAAATCCCTTGATTAGATTCTAGTCTGTTAGTCACTCCTGGTTATCTGTTATCCTATATATAAACCACCCTGAACACCTCAGTTAGATTGCCGCCTGTAACTCACTTCCGTGTATCTGTTATTCTAACCCCTCAATTAGATTGCAGACTGTAACTCAAAGAACAAAGAACAGTACAATGCAGGAACAGATCCTTTGTCCCTCCAAGCCTGTGCCGATCATGATGCCTGCCTAAACTAAAACCTTCTGCATTCCGGGGTCCATATCCCTCTATTCTCATCCTATTCATGTATTTGTCAGGGTACCTCCTAAACGTCGCTATCGTATCTACTTCCACAACCTCACCAAGCAGCACGTTCCAGGCACTCACCACCCACTGTAAAAATCTTGCACATTTCCTCTAAAAATTCCCTCTTGCACTTCAACCTATGTCCCCTTGGAATTGACTTTTCCACCCTATGAAAAAGGGTCTGACTCTCCACTCTATCCATGCCACTCATAATTTTGTAAACCTCTATCAGGTCGTCCCTCAGTTTCTGAAGTTCCAGAGAAAACAATCCAAGTTTATCCAACCTCATAGAATTTACAGTGCAGAAGGAGGCCATTTTGCCCATCGAGTCTGCACCAGCCCACGTATCTATCCTATCCCCGTAACCCAGTAACCCCCACTTAACATTGTTTGGACGCTAAGGGTAATTTAGCATGGCCAATCCACCTAACCAGCACATCTTTGGACTGTGGGGCCAGAGTACCCGGAGAGAACCCACGCAGACACGGGGAGAATGTGCAGATTCCGCACAGACAGTGACTCAGCCGGAAATCGAACCTGGGACCCTGGAGCTGTGAAGCAACTGTGCTAACCACTATGCTGCCGTGCTGCCCAGAAACAAGGGAAAGCAAACTTCGTGCTGCAGAGATTTTGCCAACATTTTCTGCATTTACCATGAAATTGGGATCACTTATTCACAGGCTACTTGCTTTGACCTAATGGTATGAATACACTGCTGAGATTTGAACTCAGGATCTCTTGTTTTCAAGACATGTGCTTTAACCATCTAAGCCACAGCTCCAACCTCTCCTCATAGCTAATTACCTTCAGACCAGGCAGCATCCTGGTAAACCTCTTCTGTATCCAAAGCATCCACATCCTCTGGTAGTGTAGCGACCAGAATTGTACGCAATATTCCAAATGTGGCCTAACTAAGGCTCTGCAGAGCTGCAGAATGACTTGCCCCGACCGACGAAGGCGAGCATGCCGTACGTCTACTTGACAACCTTATCGTCTGTGTTGCCACTTTCAGTAACCTGTGGACCTGTATGTCCAGATCTCTCTGCCTGTCCGTACTCCTAAGGGTTCTGCCATTTACTGTATATTTCCCATCTGTATTAGACCTTCCAAAATGCATTACCTCACATTTGTCAACATTAAACTCCATCTGCCATTTCTCCGCCCAAGTCTATAACCAATCTATATCCTGCGGTATCCTCTGACTCGTCTTCACCATCCGCAACTCTACCAATCTTTGTGTTGTCTGCAAACTTACTAATCAGAGCAACTACATTTTGCTCCAAATAATTTAAATATTCAACAAACAATGGTCCCAGCATGATCCTTGTGGAACACCACTAGTCCAGCCTTCCATTCAGAAAAGCACTCTTCCACCGCTATTCTTATGACCGAGCCAGTTCTGTATCCATCTTGCCAGCTCACCTCTGATCTCGTGTGACTTCACCTTTTGTAACAATCTGACATGAGGGACCTTGTCAAAGGCTTTACTGAAATCCATGTAGACAACATTCACTGCCCTTTCTCCATCAATCAGCTTTGTCACTTTCTCAAAAATCTCGATCAGGTTGTGAGTAAATCTTGTCTCTAAGAATCTTTTCCAATCATTTCCCGACCACTGAAGTAAGGCTCACTGGCCTATAATTTCCTGGATTATCCCTGATACACTTCTTAAACAAAAGAACAACATTGGCTACTCTCCAGTCCTCTGGGACTTCACCTGTAGCCAATGAGGATACAACGATTTCTGTCAAGGCCTCAGCAATTTCCTCCCTTGCCTCCCTCAGTATTCTGGGGTAGATCCCATCAGGCCCTGGGGACTTATCTACCTTAATGCTTTTTAAGATGCCGAACATATCCTCCATTTTGATAGTCACATGACCAAGACTATCTACTCACCCTTCCCTAGACTCATCATCCACCAGGTCCTTCTCGTTGGTGAATACTGTGTTGCTAACTTTTGGTTGGCTCTTAATTCGCAATTTGCTATGTTTGTTTAACGTTTGCTCTAGAGTCGCCAGGTATCGTTATGATACCGCCACGAGGTTCAAGTTCAAGTAATGATCAATAACTCAACACACCAATTAGTTAGATTCAAATCAAAACACATTTATTATACACAGTAAATCACTACTCATGCATTAAACTCTACTTTCTAGACTATTCCTATCGCTAAAAGGCCTATACTTAGCTTCGGACTGGCCCACCAGGTCAGGGGAACAAATGGCCTTTCATTCAGGTCCTGAGTCTGCAGGATTCAACAGCTGGTATGGACTGGTAGCTAGAAGCACCGATCTCATAGCGAGCGTTGACTTGAGACTTACTTGGTTGATGGCAGCGAGGCAGGTCACTGTCAAGGGCTGGTTCGAGCTGCTGAGTGACCCTGCCAAAGAAGGACGATTTGAACTTGGGGGCTTTACTTTATAGTCCCCAGGGGCGGACCCCGTACCTGGTTCCAAGTGATTGGACTGCGTTCCGATCTCTTGGATGATTTCTCCAATACTGGAGTTGTTCCCTGATCGTTGGGCGGTCCCTAAATGTCCGTTGGCCTTCCTTTGTCTTTGGCTCCTGGTGGCGCCGAGGAGTCTGGCCTGGCCTCATTCACCTTAACTGTTGGCATTGTGCCTGGGAATCGCACATTACTATGTAGATGGCTGCTGCATTACTATGTAGATGGCTGCTGGTTTCAGTGCTGTCTGGTTGTTTTGCAGGTTTCAATATACATGATTCCTGTATTTGCTGGTCTTTGCCTGTGTTGGCTGAATTTTCCTTCAGTCTTTGCGGTTCTCCATTTTAAGTCGGGAAGTGGCCAACCCAGGTGGCTACAACTGTTGCAAAGTACTCATTTAGTACCTTGCCCATTTCCTCTGGCTCCACACATAGATCCCCTCCTCTGTATTTGAGTGGGCCAACCCTTTTCCTGGCTACCCTCTTGCTCAATCCCGGGTATTTGTTATTCTATATATAAACCACCCTGAACCCCTCGATTAGATTCCAGTCTGAAACTCACTCCCGGGTATTTATTATTTTGTTTTTAAACCACCCCAAACCATTTGATTAGATTCCAGTCTGTAACTCCCTGCTGGATACCTGTTATTCTATATAAAAACCACCCTGAACCCCTCAATTAAATTCCAGTCTAAACTTACACCCGGGTATCTGGTATTCTATATATAAACCAGATCGACCCCCTCAATCAGATTTCAGTCTGTAACTCACTCCTGGGTATCTGTTATTCCATATATATATATATATATATATATAAACCACCCCAAACCCCTTGATTAGATTCTGGTCTGTAACTCACTCCTGGGTATCTGTTATTCTATATATAAACCACCCCGAACCGCTTGATTATATTCCAGTCTGTAACTCACTCCCAGGTTTTCCGTCGACTTCCCTGATTTTCATCCTGTGATGATTGTCAGATATATATTGGTGCAGGAAGGATAAATAGCCTGAGTTAGTGTGTATGTGTGACCACAAAAAAAATGATGCCTAGTCTGAAAGACAGCTAAGTTTTGGGAACTAGCAGTACAAATAAAGCACTGTAAAAGATTGGACGAATGGAATGTTGTTTGGATTAAGGGGGATTGCCTGTGGAGTTAATTAGATTTCAGCGTGGCTATTTATCCAGCAAACTAGCCCCAGGGGGAGAGCGACCACACTAGCGGGGTGGCGCATCTCCTGGCAGGGAGGGAGTGTCTGACATGGGGGGGAACCACAGGGGCAGAGATGGGAAATGCAAGGAGGGAGATAGGGAAGGGGGGGGAGGGACACACAGGGGAGGGAGAGTAGGCAGCAGGGGGGACAGAGGGCAGAAGGGGGAAACACAAGGATAAGAAAGGGTTGGGTTTCAGATTGGCTTCAGCAGATAAGGTCCAGGTTGATGAACAAAATGGTGCCGTATGCAGCCACATTGGAGGGTCCCAGAGTGAAATCCCAGAGTGCAGGGACGCACCCATGTGGCATACATTCAGTGGGCGGCCATGTTGGGTGCCCCCTGGACAAAGGGAAACCCCGGAGGGCCCTGGCCTCATGGTAAGAACGGTGACCATGGCCATTTTGGATGGCCCCCTAACAACAGGAAACCTCGGAGTGCAGGAGCGTGTCCACCAGGTAAGTACGGTTGATCCCGCAGGACGAGGGGGGAGGGGGACAAAACCCCCCCCACCAGAATTATCACCTGGAATGTCAGGGGACTTAACGGTCCAATGTAAAGATCCAGAGACTTTGCCCATTTGAGAAATTTGAAAGCCAACATAGTGTTCCTCCAAGAGACGCACCTGAGAGAGAAGGACCGACTGCGGTTAAGGAAGGGCTGGGTGGGACAGATGTACCTTTCATGTTATGGGATGAGAGCCAAGGGGGTAGCTATGCTGATTAGCGAGAGGACAGTGTTTACAGTGACAAAGACGGTTACCGACCCAGGGCGACGGTACATCATGGTCCGTGGTGCCCTAGACAGGGCACCAGTAGTTCTGGTAAACGCGTATGTGCCCAACTGGAACAACATGGATTTTATAAAGAGCCCGTGGTGGAAATCCCCGTCATCAACACACACCGACTGATCACGGGGAGGAAATTTAACTATGAACAGGACCCATTGACAGACTGATCAAACCCCAGAACAGGGAAAAAGACAGGCATGGCCAGGGAATTGGGAGAACTCATGGAGCATTTGGGGGTTGTGGATTCATGGTGGTTCCTACACCCTAGTGAGAGGAAATTCTCGTTATTTTCGCCGGTGCACAAGGTATGCACCTGAATCGACTTCTTTGCAGTGGGGGAATTGGTGACTCCAGAAATAGTCAGAGTGGAATGCTCTGCAATAGTCATCTCTGACCACGATCCACATTACATGGATGTGAGGTTGGAGTTGGGCCGTGCCTAACGCCCCACATAGACATGGACCACTTGGCCGACAAGTTCTTCTGCCAGAAAACACCACAGGCCATAGACGAGTACATCACTAGCAACCAGAATGGGGAAGTCTAACCTTCCACCTTCTGGGAGGCGCTGAGGTGGTGATTAGGGGAGTGATTACAGCCTAAAAGGCACGTAGAGTCAGGGAAGAGAGGGCGGTTAAGCAGCAACTGATCGACTCCATCCTGGAAGTCAACAGAAAATACTCCAAGGCCCCGACTACAGAGCTTCTGGCGGAGAGGAAAAAGCTGCAAATGGACTTCAACCTGCTATTCACCAGGAAGGCAGTGCACCAACTCCGCCAGACACGGGGGACCGTGAACACGGAGAAAAGGCTAGCCGCCTGTTGGCTCACCAGCTGAGGAAGCAGGCAGCCATGAGGGAGAGAGCACAGGTGAAAGATAGCAGAGGCGGACTGCTAGCCAAACCAAAAAAGGTCAACCAAGCGTTTAAGGCCTTCTACCAGGGACTGGACACTTCCAAGTCACCTGACAGGGACTCAGGGAAGAAATGGTTCCTCGATGGACTGGACATGGCAGTCGAGGGGGCGATAGATGGAGGGAGCTGAAAGCACCAATAAAACTGGGAGGTCATGGAGAATATCAGCTCTATGCAGTTGGGGAAGGCACCGGGACCTTATGGGTTCCCGGCAGACGTCTGTAAAAAATTTGCACCAGCCCTGGTCCCGCACCTACGGAGACGTTCGCACTCGCTAGCGAGGGGCACCCTGCTTCCAATGCTAACACAGGCCATGATATCGGTGATGCCCAAGAAAGACAAAGCCCCGACGGAATGCGGATCATATGGACCCGTCTCACTGCTCAATGTAGACGTGAAAATACTCGCGAAAGTCCTGGCCCAGAGACTGGAGAACTGCGTACCAGAGGTGGTCACAGAGGACCAGACTGGCTTTGGCAAGGGTAGACAGATAACTGCGAACATCAGACCCCATCCGAGGAGAGAACACCAGAGGTGATCGTCTCCCTGGATGCAGAAAAGACCTTCGTCAGGGTTAAATTGAAATACATCATAGATGCACTGGAGAGGTTTGGCCTCGGGACGGGGTTCACCTTATGGGTGAAACATAAGGTGAGCGTTCGGACCAACACCACCAGCTCTGAATACTTACAGTTGCACAGAGGCACCAGGCAGGGATGCCCGCTGTCCACGCTCTGACTGTCGAACCCCTGGCAATCGCTCTGCGAGACACAAAAGGCTGGAAGGGCATCCGAAGAGAAGGCACAGAGCACAGAGTCTCACTCTATGCGGATGACCTGCTCCTCTACATCTCATACCTGCAGAATGGTTTGAAAGTAATCATGAAGCTCCTGGAAGAGTTTGGGGCCTTCTCGGGCTACAAACTCAACCTGGGCAAGAGTGAGGCATTCCCGGTGAACCCAAACGGGGGAGGGACAGATTAGGGGCTGGTTTAGCACAGTGGGCTAAACAGCTGGCTTGCAATGCAGAACAACACCTGCAACGCAGGTTCAATTCCCGCACCGGCCTCCCCGAACAGACGCCGGAATGTTGCGACTAGGGGCTTTTCACAGTAACTTCATTGAAGCCTACTTGTGACAATAAGCGAATATTAGGGGCTGGTTTAGCACAGGGCTAAAGAGCTGGCTTTTAAAGCAGGCCTAGGCAAGCCAGCAGCATGGTTCAATTCCCGTACCAGCCTCCTCGAACAGGCGCCGGAATGTGGCGACTAGGGGCTTTTCACAGTAACTTCATTTGAAGCCTACTTGTAACAATAAGTGATTTTCTTTTCATTTTCATTTTCAACTTGGGGGTCTACCATTCAAACTAGCCCAAAACAAATTCCGCTACCTGGGGATCCAGATAGCCCACAACTGGACACAGATCCCGAAGTGGAGTCTGACCAGTTTGGCAGAGGAAGTTAAAAAGGACCTATAGAGATGGGATGCATTCCCCCTTTCTCTGGCAGGGAGAGTGCAGACGATCAAGATGAACGTACTGCCAAGGTTCCTTTTCCTGTTTAGATCCATACCGACCTTCATAGACAAGGCTTTTTTTTCCAAGGAATAGGTAAAATGATCATGGCATTTGTGTGGGGTTGGGGGGTGGGGGGTGGGGGGGGGGGGGAGAGGGGGGGGAGGGGAGAGGGGGGGGGGAGGGGGGAAGAATCCAAGAATCCTCAAGACTTCACTGCAGAGGAGAAGAAACATGGGTGGCCTGGCCCTTCTGAACCTCCAACAATACCATTGGGAAGCTACAGCCGAGAGAATGAGGGGATGGGTAAGGGAACCGAGTACAAAATGGGTGAGGCTGGAGGAGTCCTCCTGTACAGGAACGACCATCCGAGCCCTCATCACGGCAGGGCTCCCATCCCTCCCGGCAAAATACACCTCCAGCACAGTGGTGGTAGCCACGTTGAAAACATGGAACCAGATGAGACACCACTTTGGCTTAACCACCATGGCCCCCATCTGTGATAACCACAAATTCCCACTAGCCATGCTGGACGCCACTCTTAAGAAGTGGAGACAGGATGGGGAATGTTAGCGGTCAGGGACTTTTACATGGGGGACAGACTCGCAACCCTCGACGAGCTAATAAAGAGACTGGAGCTACCGAAAGGACAGGAGCACCGACACTTCCAAATCAAAAACTTTCTCTGAAAGGAGACGACGAGGTAACCCTCGAGTCCCAAGAGACACTTTGCTGGAAGAACTGCTGGATGCGGATAGTATGGAGAAAGAGAACTGTGGGGACATGTATGGACAACTTTTAGAAAGGGCAAGGACACCATTAGACAGAGCAAGATGGAAATGGGAGGATGAACTTGGGACAGAAGTAGGGTGGGGACTCTTGAGCGAAGCACTAAGTAGGGCCAACTCCACCTCCTCCTGTGCAAGGCTAAGCCTCACAGAACGCACCTAACCAGAACCCGAATGAACAGGTTCTTCCCAGAGGCGGAGGTGCCAAGGAGGCCCGACCAACCATGGCACATGTTCTGAGCGTGCCCCAGACTTGTTGGGTTCTGGACAGTCTTCATGGAAGCGATGTCCAAGGTTGTGGGGGTGAGGGTGGAACGGTGTCTGAGCGTGGCAGTCTTCGGGATGCCGGACCAGCCAGAACTACAAATGGGGAAGAGGGCTGGTGTCCTGGCTTTTGCTTCCTTAATCGCACGCTGGGAAATCCTGCTCAGCTGGCGATCAGCAGCACCACCCGCAGTGGCAGACAGGCTGGCAGACATGTCGGAATTTCTCCACCTGGAGAAGATCAGGTTCACCTTCCGAGGGTCGGACGAGGGCTTTCACAAAGTGTGGGGGCTATTCATCAACCTGTTCCAAAACCTGTTCAAAGCCAATAGCGATTAGGAAGAGAGGGGGGGACCAATAAGGGCAGACAAGAGCGCACAGAGCAGAGAGGAACAAGGGGTTGGGGGGGGGGGGCAGCAAGGAAGGAACCCAGAGAAGTATCAGGAAGGGATATGGGAAAAGAGCGACAGGGGGTGGGCAGATACCCCCCTCCCAGCAAGCCATAGGGGAAACAGCAACAATCGCAATATAACACACCTGACAGAAGGGGCCAAGATGGAGTCTGGCTATCAACAGGGGAGGAGGTGGGGGAGGGAGGGGGAGCAAGGAAGGGTGAGGGCCGATGAAAGGGGGACATGTAAATTGTACATAAGAAACGTCTCATTCTGTAAATATGGTGTGTTTTTATATGTCTAATTGTCAAATTGTTAAAATTGGAAAATTCTAATAAAAATTTTAATAAACAGTGGATTGAGAGCCAAGATGTTTTTCTTTGTTGTTGTTTGAGTGGGAATAAAGATAGCGGTTGACTTCCGGTGGCGGCATGTAGAGGGGAAGCCGCATGTGTTTTTAGGAGTTTTAAAGTCCGTTCCAGGGGACAATTTCTGAATGATTGAATGTAGGAAGATATAAGGAAGGCAAAGGATGTCAAAAGATTTAAGGAAAACAGCCATGAAGAAGGGAGGGAGTGAGTGTTCACCGTCGATTAAGAGAGCCAGCCAGGGAGCTGGCAAGATAGCAGAGGCTGGGCTGCTGGGTGGGGCCGCACTACTCACAGCAGAGAAGATGACTGAGGTGATGTCTTTGGAGCTGGAGAAGCAGTTTGCGAAGCACATGGAGGTGTTGAGGAAGGAGATGAAAGTGGCTTTGAAGGCGTTGGTGGAGGAGGCAATTGCCCCGGTGAGAGTAGCTGTGGCGATCACATCGACTGAGGTCAGGGAACTGGGCGAGGAGATGAAGGAAGAGGAGGAGGCCATGTCGCAGCACAGTGACCAGCTCACCTCGATGAGGGACGTGCTGTAGAGGGTGGTCGAGGTAAATAAGGGGCTTCGAGCAAAGCTGGAGGACTTGGAGAACCGCTCGAGGGGGTAAAATTTGAGGATTGTGGGCTTGCCCGAGGGAGTGCAGGGCTCGAGGCTAATGGAGTACTTTGCCAAGGTGTTGGTGGCGCTGATGGGGGAGGGAGAGGATTCCTCTCGGTATGAACTGGACCGAGCCCATCGGTCGTTGAGGCCGAAGCCAAAGTTAAATGAGCCGCCATGGGCAGTGATCTGCTTCCACAAGTACCACATGAAGGAGAAGGTTTTGAACTGGGCGAAGCAGAAGCGGAGGTGCAGTGGGATGGTGCTGGTGTTTACAGTTACCATGTGGAGCTGGCAAAGAGGCGAGCGGCTTTCGGCTGAGTGAAGATGGCATTATAAAACAGCGGGGTGCGATTTGGAGTGGTGCATCCAGCAAAGCTGAGGGTGACCTACAACGCCAGAGATTTCTACTTCGAGACGGTGGAGGCGTTCGTGAAGGCAGAAGGCTTGGGACAGAAGTGAAAACTGGAACTGAAGAGGGGTTGTGGACTGTGAATGGGGAGTTGGGAGTATGAATAAATGTTTCTTATTTGACCTACATTGTTATTTTTTACTTCACGTTTTTATGGAGGTTAGGATTTTTGATTGGCATTCTTTGTTACGATGGTTTTATTTTATTTTGTTGAGATGTTTGGGTTTTAGTGTTTTCCTGGGACTGGGAGGGGGGGAAAGGAAAGGCCAGTGAACGGAAGTGATGTGGGGGGAGGGGAGTAGTGTGGTGAGAGGACTTGCTGTTGTATGTATCGTAACCGAGTGTGTCGATGGGTGGCATATTGGAGCTGCTTCGAGTGTTTGGATCTTTTTTGGGGTTTAAGCTAAATTTAGATAAAAGTGAATATTTTGTGGTGCCTTGGCCAGGGGTGGGGGTGGGGGGGCTACCATTTCATAGGGCGGGGACTCACCTTAGATATTTGGGAGTGCAGGTGGCACGGGATTGGGGGGGCTCCATAGGTACAATGCTACTAGTTTGGCGGGGAGGGTGAAAGCGGATCTGGCAAGATGGGATGGTCTCCCTCTGTTGCTGGCAGGTCGGGTACAGGCAATTAAAATTAATGTGTTGTTGCGATTTCTGTTTATTTTTCAGTGCCTGCCGAAAGCATTTTTCAAGGAGGTTGAAAAGATGGTTACCTTGTTTATGGGGGCGGTGGGGGGGGGGCGGGGAATAGAAGAAATAGAAGAGAGAATTTGAACTTTGGAAACTGGAACTGCAAACATGGGAAAATGTTGGAGTTAAAGGCAGAAGCTGAGGAAAGTCTAGAGGAAGCAGAAACACTTCCTCATCAAATATATTCAAAGGTTCGATGAAAAAGATGTGGAAGGCTTTTTCATTGCATTTGAGAAAGTGGCGAAATAATTGAATCGGCCAAAGGTTCAAACAAAGTTGGTAGGTAGAGCTGGTGAACTGTTTGCATCACTATCAGAGGAGGTATCTAGGGATTATGATGAGGTGAGAAAACAATATTAATTGCATATGAATTAGTGCCAGAAGAGTACAAACAGAAGCTTAGAAGTCTAAGGAAAGAATCAGGTCAGGCATACTTAGATTTCAAAAGAATTAAAGAAAATAATCTTGAAAGGTGGATAAGAGCATTAAAAATAGAATAATGTTCTTAGGGAAATTATCATTTTGGAGGAATTTGAAGATTCACCTCACATAGTAGTGAGAACTGTCGCCACTTAAAATGGCTAACTCCCGATTTTAAATGGCGAACGGCAAAGGCTGATGAGAAAGTCAGCCAACAGGACAAAAACTAGCAGCTGCAGGTTGACTGTGTATTTACCTCTGGAAAGGCCAGACAAGATCGATACCAGCAACCATCAGCATAACAAAACATCAGCCATCTGCATACTAATGAGCAATCCCCGGGAACAATAAGCACCATTTTGACACATAAAGCAAAACCAGACTCTTCAGCGCCAGCAGAAGCCTACACAAAAGGAGGTGAATGACCACCTCAAGACCGCCCATCGATCAGGGAACCGCTCCAGCATTGGAGAAAATCGAACCAAGTGATTGGGACAAAGTCCAATCACTTGGGAACAGGTACAGGGTCCGCCCCGAAATGCGGGAAGCCCCTGGGGACTATACGAATTGAGCCCCAAGTTCAAGGCGCTCTCTTCCACCTCTCTTCCAGCTCACTTAACTTTTCAACAGCCGCTCAAAAACTGTAAGTCTTACTTCAACGCTCGCTACGAGATAGGCGCTCCTAGCTACCAATCTGTACCAACTTCGAATCCCGCAGGCTCAGAATCCGAACGAAAGGCCATTTGTTTCCCTGACCTGGTGGGCCAGTTGCAAGTTAAGTATTGGCCTGTTAGCTGTAGAAGTAGCTTGGACGTAGAATTTGTACATGAGTAGTGATTACTGTGTATAATAAATGTGCTTTGATTTAAATCTTACTAAGCAGTGTGTTGGATTATTGATCATTACTTGGACTTGAACCACGTGGCGGTATCATAAAGATACCTGGCAACTCAAGAGCAAAGGTGATAAAACAGAGCAATTAAACTAAGGCAAAAGTTAGCAACAGAACACATGTGGAAGACCAAAGTGTCAAAACTGCTAGACTGGCAGCAGCAATGGCAGATGATTTTGCATTAGTTCACAAAGCAAAATCTGGTTTTCAACATCAATTTCAATCTGTGAAGGATAGAAACTGGGGAAATCAGATATTCACAGGTTGTTGAGGCAAAGGAGGTTGAGTTGGTGATATTAAGGAGAGTTTTCCACAGATTTAAAAGGAAACCTATGATAATGGAATTGTTATAAGAAAGCTTAAGTGTTTTATTGTGATAAAGTTGGACACATGAAGTCGCAGTGTTGGTGGCTTAAGAAAAGCACTGGAAAGACAGACTCGTTAAAACAAGATAAGCCAGTAGTAGGGTTTATTAAAAGGAAAGAAAAACCATTGTTCCAGTGGAAGAGGTGCAAGTGTACAACCTCTTCAGAGGTTGATGGATATGCAGGTGCTAGAACCTTTTAAGGATCTTATTTGTGAGGGTAATATTTACTCAGGTGTACAAGGTGGAGTAGGTAACGATATTAAGTGCTTAAGGGATACAGAGCAAGTCAATCTTTAATGGTAAGAGACAAGGAAATATGCAGTTTGGAAGGAGTATTTCCAGGCAAGGTGGTAATATGTGGGATTAGTGGTGAGAGTAGTAGTGTGGTGAGAGGAGCAGTGTGCCACTATATAAGGTAAGGTTAGAGAGTCTGGTGAAAAGGGGATACGTGGTGTAGGAGTAATAGAAAAATTAACTTTTTCAGGAATAAAACTAGATCACAGGTGAGAGTGATGCCTACTGAGAAGCCAGTACAACGACAAACAATGGAGGTGTTGCAAGAAGCATATCCTGTAGTGTTTCATTTTTTTCAAAATTTAGAGTACCCAATTCATTTTTTCCAATTAACGGGAAATTTAGCATGGTCAATCCACCCAACATGCACATCTTTGGGTTGTGGGGGCGAAACCCATGCAAACACGGGGAGAATGTGCAAACTCCACACGGACAGTGACCCAGAGTCGGGATCGAACCTGGAACTTCCGCGCCGTGAGGCAGCAGTGTTACTCACTGCACCACCATGCTGTCCTTGGAGTGTTTTCTGATTGTGTGGTGACAAGATCACAAAGACATAGGCCGAGACAGGAGAATGAGAACTTGAGAAGTACAGATAGGGAGGCTAGAGTTCAGTTGTGATAAACCATGTTTGATCAAGAACATGAGCAGGTGATGGATGAAGTGGATATCGTTAGTTCAAGCAAGTTGGTAGAATTACAGCAGAACGATTCAGAGATGAAGGAGTTGAATCAGAAAGCTTATACAGAAATAGAATCTGAGTGCATAGCAGAGTGTTATTACATTAGAAATAATGTATTAATGAGCAAATGGAGCACTTTACATATTCAGGCAGATGAGAAATGGGGAGGAGTTCACCAAGTGGTATTACCAATAGGTTATAGAAAGGAGGTTTTGCGGGTAGTGCATAAGGTTCCAGTTGGGTTTATTTAAGAGGAAGGAAAACTGAAAAAGTACCAAAACATTTTTATTCACCTAGACTGCGTAATGATGCTGTGGAATTTTACCATACATGTCACATATGTCAGGCAATGGGGAAATCTCAAGTGGTAATCAAACCAACACCTTTAATACCATTCCAGCATTTGAGGAACCTTTTACTACCATCCTAATTGATTGAGTGGTACCTAAAACCAAACGTGGGAATCATTATTTGTTGCCCATATTGGATGTGTCTACTAGGTTGGGTGGCATGGTGACACAGTGGTTAGCAATGCTGCCTCACAGTTCCAGGGACCCAGGTTCAATTCCGGCCTAGGGTGACTATCTACGTGGGTTTCCCTTGGGTGCTCTGGTTTCCTCCTACAGTCCAAAGATGTGCAGGTTAGGTGGATTGGCCATGTTAAATTACCCCTTAGTGTGCAAATGGGTAGGAAGGGTTACTGGGTTACAGGGACAGGGTCTCTTTCAAAGGGCTGGTGCAGACTCGATGGGCTGAATGGCCTCCTTCTGCACTCTAGGGATTCTATTTTATTATATGATTTCTAGAGGCCATTCCATTAAGAAACTATTTGTTTTTAAACTAGATACAGACTACCAAACGAAATTCAATCTATCAGGGATCCAATTTTATGTTGAAGTTATTCAGGGAAGCTATGGATAGTTTAGTAATAAAGCAATTTAACTCAACTGCGTATTATCCGGAATCATAAGAGGCATTAGAAAGGTGGCATCAAATTTAAAAGACCATGTTGGGAGCCTATAGTCAGGATTATCCAGAGGATTGGGATAAAGGAATTCCATTTGTACTAATTGTAATTAGGGATGCACCTAATGATTCAACTAAATTCAGTCCTTTCAAATTGATCTTTGGTCATGAGATGAGAGGACCACTTTAATTTATCAAAGAGAAATTGATGAGTCAACAGTTGGAGACTATGTTGTTGGACTATGTGTCAAACGTTAGGGAGATATATTAACTAGGACTGGCTAGAAAGAATTTAAAATTGTCATAACATGTGATGAGAAAAAGAGGTGGCTAAAAAAAAATCAAACATTGGTTGTTTCGTTAGTGGGGAGAAAGTATTAGTATTGTTACCAATGATAGGTGAACCATTAAAAGTAAGATTAAGTGGGCCTTATCAAATTGAAAGGAAATTGAGTGTGGTGAATTATTTGATAAGAATGCTAGATAGAAAGAAAACTCACAAAGGTGTCATGCTGAAAACGCATTTTGATAGAGATGGAAAGGAGATGTTAGAATACTAATAATAATCGCTTATTGTCACAAGTAGGCTTCAATGAAGGTACTGTGAAAAGCTCCTAGTCGCCACATTCCGGCGCCTGTTCAGGGAGGCCGGTACGGGAATTGAACCCGTGCTGCTGGCCTGGTTCTGCATTACAAGCCAGCTGTTTAGCCCATTGTGCTAAACCAGCCCCTAAGTTATGTGATGTAACTCAGAGAGAAGAGATAAAGTAATAAGAAATTGGGATAAATTATTGAGTTATCTTCAGAAGAAAATCAAAAATATCTTTAAAAAAAATTACAGTCACATAGACCTGAATGTGGAAATAAATTGGGAAGTATTAAAGTAATTATACATGATGTAGGTGTAGGAAATGGTATTACAATTAAACAACATCCATACAGGATTAATCCATTAAAGTAAGCACAGGTACAAAAGGAGATTGAAAGCTTGCTTAAGAATGATATCATTGAAGTGAGCTGTACCGATTGGAGCACACCTATTGTGATGGTACCAAAACCGTATAGAACACAACAATTGTGTGTGGACTACAGAAACGTCAATGCAGTTACAAAGTCACATTTGTATCCTATTTCTCATTTTGGAAGACTGTGTTGGAAGGGTGGGCCAAGTGAATTTTATTACCAAACATGACTTGCTTAAAGGATATTGACAAGTACCTTAACCAGATAGTGTGAAGGAAGTTTTGGCTTTTGTGACCCCCAAATGGTCTGTATCAGTTTAAAGTTACGCCATTTGGAATGAAGAATAGTGAGGTGGATTGGACATGCTAAATTGGCCCTTAGTGCAGGTTAGGTTAAGGGGTGATTGGGATAGGGTGGGGAAGTAGGGTTGGATTGATTGCTCTTTCAGAGGGTTGCACAGACTCATTGGACTGAATGGCCTCCTTCTGGGCTGTAGGGATTCTATGACCCTATTCTATGATGATTCCAATGATTAATCAACAAGGTCATTTCTGGACAAAACAATTGTGCAGTGTACATTGATGATTTGGTGGTGTTCACTCAAACAGGAAGAAGCATTGGGAACATTTAAAGAAATTATTCAATCGACCACAGGATGCTGGATTGGTGGTAAATTTGGCTAAAAGTGAATTTGTGAAAGCTCAAGTCATATTCTTAGGCCATACAATTGGACGTGGTCAGATGGCCCACGGGATGTGAAAAAAAATCTATTATGGGAGCTTCCAATACCATCAATGAGGAGAGAAGTTCTGGAATTTCTGGGCATGAGTGGTTTCTATCAGTGGGTTGTTCCTCTGAGTGAACTTTTGAAAAAACACAGGCACTTTCAGTGGATGTCAGGAGGCATTTGATAACCTCAAAACTGTGTTAATCACTGCACCAGTGTTTGAGACACCTAATTGTGTAAAGCAATTTAAGGTGGCAATTAATATGAGTGATGTGGGTGTTCATAGAATTTACAGTGCAGAAGGAAGCCATTTAGCCCATTGAATATGCACTGACCCTGAGAAAGAGCACCCTACTTAAGTCCATGCATCCACCCTATCGGTGTAACCCAGTAACCCCACTTAACCTTTTTTGGACAGGAAGGGACAATTTAGTGTGGCCAATCCACCATCTGCACAACTTTTGGACTGCGGGAGGAAACTGGAGCACCCGGAGGAAATCTACGCAGACACGGGGAAAAAGTAAACTCCACACAGTCACCTTGGTGCAGTATTGTTGCAAGAAGATGATGAAAGAATCGAAAGGCCTGTTGGTTATTTTTCTCGGAAACGAAATATTCATCAAAAGAAATATTCAACTATCGAGAGGAAGACATGAAGTTTGCCATTGGCGTTACAACATTTGACATTTATGTTGCTAACAATTCATGGGAGGCAATTGTGTATATAGACCGTAATCCATTAAAGTTTTTGGAAAAGTTTAAAGATCGAAATACAAGACTGTTTAGATGGAGTTTAGAGTGGGAATAAAGATCGCAGTTAAGGGTTATTGTATTCGCTGTAAGAATTAGCATTGTTTAAGGGGTAATTGTAAGCTATTTTCTGATATGATGTTAAAGATATTTTAATACTGTGTTAGTAATAAAGTTTGTTTTAATAAACCATATCCCTATTTCTTTGTGAAATCACTCCTGGAGCAAGGTATCCTTTCCTCACAGTCTTACAAAATTAAAATAAAATATTGGGGTTTCTGTCCAGTATCCTTGCCACGTGAGACCCTCGTGAGTCCTTTGATCAAATGCTCGGCAACACATTTTTAAAATGTAATAAAGAGATGTGTAAAGTGAGGTCTGACTGCAACTAAAGGTCACTAACACCTGTGGTTTAATACATACAATTTCGATATTAAAGATCAAACACATTTCAACAACACAGTAAATGACTTTAAAAATGTCTTCCCGATCAAAAGGGGGGGGGGGGGGAAAGAAAGGTGGACAACATTGATGTAATGAGGATGCCCCATACCCCTTGTGAAATGGGCAGCACAATTCCTGCAATTGTCTCTCACTCACTGTTTCTCACACACAATTTCTCTCACACACCCTCTCGCCTCCCATTGTCTCCTCATACTCTCACACACTCTCCTCCCATTGTCTCCTCATACACTCACACACTCTCTCTCCTCACACTGTCTCCTCATACTCACACACTCTCTCTCCTCTCACTCTCCACATTCTCTCTCTCCACACTCACACTGTCTCACACACTCTCTCAATCACTCCACATTCTCTCACACACTCCTCACAATCTCTCCCCACACTGTCTCTCACACACACTCTGTCCCTCACACTCTCCTCACATTGTCTCACTCTCTAACACACTATTTGTCACAATCTCCCTGTGGCACTGAGATGGGCTCTGCTGACACTTTACCCTCTCCCAGTTGGTTGTGCTGGAGCCTTTCACAATCTGTGAGTGTGTGTGAATCTTTGCCAGGAGGAGGAGGATGGTCAGAGCCAGGACCCTGTGACTTTCTGGTGCCGGCGGATTTGGCTACAGTAGGTGTAGAGGAGGGTCAGCAAGATGAGAGTGAAAGAGGTCAGACCCACGCAGGCCAGGGTGGTCCAGATGAGCCCCATGGCGCTGCCGCCCACCCGCCTGTGCGTCCTGAAGGGGTTGAAGACCCTGAGGTGGAAGGAGGCGGCCAGTCTCTCCGACACGAAGCATCGGTAGAGTCCCTGGTCTGTCAGCTGGGTGTCGGTGATGGTGTAAACGCTCCCGCCGGTGCCTGGATCCAGGGAATGTGTGTCGGCCGCCTCCTGGGGGGATTCCAGGCCCCCCACCTGGGTGGAATTCCACTGCCAGGACACCGGGCTGTAGATGGAGGCCCCGGGGCACCGGAAAGTCACGTTGCTGTGGACGGTGACCAGGCGCGTCTCCAGCAGGAGGACCGGGGCCTGGTCCAGGAGCACGAAGCGCCTCCCCGGAAGCTCGAGGCGGCGGAGCTGGTCCTCGGGCGAGGGGCCGGTGGCGCAGGGGACGTGGCAGGCCGCCAGGGCGAGCTCGGGGCCCCGGCGGGGGAGCCGCCGCCCCTCCCGCAGCGCCTGCAGGCCGCAGGGGAGCGGCGGCCCTGCCGCCCCGGCGGCCCGGGCGTAGCAGTACCCCAGGCGCTTCCTCTGGCCCGGGGAGGAGCAGCGGTCACACTCCTGCCAGGAATTCCACAGGGTGAACATCTGCAGGCGCCTCCTGCCCAGCTGCACCCTGAGCCGGGGCAGCGCCGCCTGGCCCAGCCACCTGTCCGACACATGCACACTGTCCACATCCTGCACGTCCACCTCGTAATAGGCCAGCGTTTTGTCGGCCGCTCTGCACGAGTAGATGCCGGAGTCCGACAGGGCGAGCGGGCTGATGATCAGGTTGTCGTCCTTCACCTCCGAGCGGGATCGCAGCAGCTGGAGCTGTGCGCTGGGGGCGTCCTGGCTGGGGGCGCCCTGGCTGCCCTCCCCCAGCAGCAGCTGCGCCCTGGCTTCTGCATCCGAACTGTTCACATAAAACCAGGCGACCGGCCCCTCCTGCACAGGCCCCACCACACACACCAGGGTGGCCGCGTTCCGGCTCAGCAGGGGGATCTGGCAGGCTTGGGGAGGCAAGCAGGAGCCGTCCTGGCCGCCGGGTACTGGCAGCAGCTTGTCCATGACCAGAGCCAGGATGGAGAGAGCTGGGAGCAGCATCACTCAAATTCCCACCCAGGGAATATTGTTCACACCTTTCCCAACGAGAGTGACTGTTTAGACTGGGGGCCCGAGAGAGACCTAGAGACAGAACCCCCTAGAGACAGAACCCCCAGAGAGATGGACAATCACCCAGCCAACCACAGTGAGGTAGGTGAACAATTGCTGCAACAATGGTCATTTCCTCTGACCCACTCTCTCCACCCCAAACAGGGGCCACACATCGTTCTGTCACTTCCTCACTGTCAGCTCAGGCCGAGGTAGAACGGCGCCAAAAACTCAAATGAACTGACCCACAACTTCTCTGCCATCCTAACAGCCCTCTGCGAAGAAGAGAAATCACCTCATGTCTCTCCTCAAAGCCCCCCTCCCCTTTAACATTAAACCTGTGTAGACATTGTCAGTGAAAGGCAAACTGTGTGGGGTTCGGATGACAGGGAGGATGTGGTTCAGCTTATTTAAGATTTTGGTGCCTTTCTGCCGCGACCTGAGCTGACAGTGAGGAATCTGGGTGTGCATGTACACGGACCTTGCAGTAGCAGAGCAGGTGGATACAGTGGTTAAGAAGGCATGCGGTTTACTTGCTTTTATTAGCGGAGGAATAGAGTTTAAGAGCAGGGAGGTTATGCTGGAACTATACCAGCAGGGGCATGGGAACCTGGATTGTAGTTTTAGGGTAAGGGAGAATGAGAGTATAGAGGTCAGGAGCACAGATTTGACGTCACAGGAGGGGGCCAGCGTTCAGGTAGGTGGTTTGAAGTGTGTCTACTTCAATGCCAGGAGTATACAAAACAAGGTAGGGGAACTGGCAGCGTGGGTTGGTACCTGGGACTTCGATGTTGTGGCCATTTCGGAGACATGGATAGAGCAGGGACAGGAATGGATGTTGCAGGTTCCGGGGTTTAGGTGTTTTAGTAAGCTCAGAGAAGGAGGCAAAAGAGGGGGAGGTGTGGCGCTGCTAGTCAAGAGCAGTATTACGGTGGCGGAGAGGATGCTATATGGGGACTCTTCTTCCGAGGTAGTATTGGCTGAAGTTAGAAACAGGAAAGGAGAGGTCACCCTGTTGGGAGTTTTTTATAGGCCTCCTAATAGTTCGAGGGATGTAGAGGAAAGGATGGCGAAGATGATTCTGGATATGAGCGAAAGTAACAGGGTAGTTATTATGGGAGACTTTAACTTTCCAAATATTGACTGGAAAATATATAGTTCGAGTACAATAGATGGGTCGTTTTTTGTACAGTGTGTGCAGGAGGGTTTCCTGAAACAATATGTTGACAGGCCAACAAGAGGCGAGGCCACGTTGGATTTGGTTTTGGGTAATGAACCAGGCCAGGTGTTGGATTTGGAGGTAGGAGAGCACTTTGGGGACAGTGACCACAATTCGGTGACGTTTACGTTAATGATGGAAAGGGATAAGTATACACCGCAGGGCAAGAGTTATAGCTGGGGGAAGGGCAATTATGATGCCATTAGACGTGACTTGGGGGGGATAAGGTGGAGAAGTAGGCTGCAAGTGTTGGGCACACTGGATAAGTGGGGCTTGTTCAAGGATCAGCTACTGCGTGTTCTTGATAAGTATGTACCGGTCAGACAGGGAGGAAGGCGTCGAGCGAGGGAACCGTGGTTTACCAAGGAAGTGGAATCTCTTGTTAAGAGGAAGAAGAAGGCCTATGTGAAGATGAAGTGTGAAGTTTCGGTTGGGGCGATGGATAGTTACAAGGTAGCGAGGAAGGATCTAAAGAGAGAGCTAAGACGAGCAAGGAGGGGACATGAGAAGTATTTGGCAGGAAGGATCAAGGAAAACCCAAAAGCTTTCTATAGGTATGTCAGGAATAAGCGAATGACTAGGGAAAGAGTAGGACCAGTCAAGGACAGGGATGGGAAATTGTGTGTGGAGTCTGAAGAGATAGGCGAGATACTAAATGAATATTTTTCGTCAGTATTCACTCAGGAAAAAGATAATGTTGTGGAGGAGAATGCTGAGCCCCAGGCTAATAGAATAGATGGCATTGAGGTACGTAGGGAAGAGGTGTTGGCAATTCTGGACAGGCTGAAAATAGATAAGTCCCCGGGACCTGATGGGATTTATCCTAGGATTCTATGGGAGGCCAGGGAAGAGATTGCTGGACCTTTGGCTTTGATTTTTATGTCATCATTGGCTACAGGAATAGTGCCAGAGGACTGGAGGACAGCAAATGTGGTCCCTTTGTTCAAAAAGGGGAGCAGAGACAACCCCGGCAACTATAGACCGGTGAGCCTCACGTCTGTAGTGGGTAAAGTCTTGGAGGGGATTATAAGGGACAAGATTTATAATCATCTAGATAGGAATAATATGATCAGGGATAGTCAGCATGGCTTTGTGAAGGGTAGGTCATGCCTCACAAACCTTATTGAGTTCTTTGAGAAGGTGACTGAACAGGTAGATGAGGGTAGAGCAGTTGATGTGGTGTATATGGATTTCAGCAAAGCGTTTGATAAGGTTCCCCACGGTAGGCTATTGCAAAAAATACAGAGGCTGGGGATTGAGGGTGATTTAGAGATGTGGATCAGAAATTGGCTAGCTGAAAGAAGACAGAGGGTGGTGGTTGATGGGAAATGTTCAGAATGGAGTACAGTCACAAGTGGAGTACCACAAGGATCTGTTCTGGGGCCGTTGCTGTTTGTCATTTTTATCAATGACCTAGAGGAAGGCGCAGAAGGGTGGGTGAGTAAATTTGCAGACGATACTAAAGTCGGTGGTGTTGTCGATAGTGTGGAAGGATGTAGCAGGTTACAGAGGGATATAGATAAGCTGCAGAGCTGGGCTGAGAGGTGGCAAATGGAGTTTAATGTAGAGAAGTGTGAGGTGATTCACTTTGGAAGGAATAACAGGAATGCGGAATATTTGGCTAATGGTAAAGTTCTTGAAAGTGTGGCTGAGCAGAGGGATCTAGGTGTCCATGTACATAGATCCCTGAAAGTTGCCACCCAGGTTGATAGGGTTGTGAAGAAGGCCTATGGAGTGTTGGCCTTTATTGGTAGAGGGATTGAGTTCCGGAGTCGGGAGGTCATGTTGCAGCTGTACAGAACTCTGGTCCGGCCGCATTTGGAGTATTGCGTACAGTTCTGGTCACCGCATTATAGGAAGGACGTGGAGGCTTTGGAGCGGGTGCAGAGGAGATTTACCAGGATGTTGCCTGGTATGGAGGGAAAATCTTATGAGGAAAGGCTGACGGACTTGAGGTTGTTTTCGTTGGAGAGAAGAAGGTTAAGAGGAGACTTAATAGAGGCATACAAAATGATCAGGGGGTTGGATAGGGTGGACAGTGACAGCCTTCTCCCGCGGATGATAATGGTTGGCACGAGGGGACATAACTTTAAACTGAGGGGTAATAGATATAGGACAGAGGTCAGAGGTAGGTTCTTTACGCAAAGAGTAGTGAGGCCGTGGAATGCCCTACCTGCTACAGTAGTGAACTCGCCAACATTGAGGGCATTTAAAAGTTTATTGGATAAACATATGGATGATAATGGCATAGTGTAGGTTAGATGGCTTTTGTTTCGGTGCAACATCGTGGGCCGAAGGGCCTGTACTGCGCTGTATTGTTCTATGTTCTATGTTCTATACAAAATGTTGGTTAGGCCACAGCTAGAGTATTGTGTGCAGATCTGGAATCCACATTATAGGAGGGATGTGATAGCACCGGAAAGTTTGCATAGAACATAGAGAACATAGAACATTACAGCGCAGTACAGGCCCTTCGGCCCTCGATGTTGCGCCGACCTGTGAAATCACTCTAAAGCCCATTTACACTATTCCCTTATCGTCCATATGTCTATCCAATGACCATTTGAATACCCTTAGTGTTGGCGAGTCCACTACTGTTGCAGGCAGTGCATTCCACGACCGTACTACTCTCTGAGTAAAGAACCTACCTCTGACGTCTGTCATATCTATCTCCCCTCAATTTAAAGCTATGTCCCCTCGTGCTAGACATCACCATCCGAGGAAAAAGGCTCTCACTGTCCACCCTATCCAATCCTCTGATCATCTTATATGCCTCAATTAAGTCACCTCTTAACCTACTTCTCTCTAACGAAAACAGCCTCAAGTCCCTCAGCCTTTCCTCGTAAGATCTTCCCTCCATACCAGGCAACATTCTGGTAAATCTCCTCTGCACCCTTTCCAATGCTTCCACATCCTTCCTATAATGCGGTGACCAGAATTGCACGCAACACTCCAAATGCGGCCGCACCAGAGTTTTGTACAGCTGCAACATGACCTCATGGCTCCGAAACTCAATCCCTCTACCAATAAAAGCTGACACACCGTACGCCTTCTTAACAACCCTCTCAACCTGAGTGGCAACTTTCAGGGCTCTATGTACATGGACACCGAGATCTCTCTGCTCATCCACACTGCCAAGAGTCTTACCATTAGCCCAGTACTCTGTCTTCCTGTTATTCCTTCCAAAATGAATCACCTCACACTTTTCTGCATTAAACTCCATTTGCCACCTCTCAGCCCAGCGCTGCAGCTTATCTATGTTCCTCTGTAACTTGTAACATCCTTCCGCACTGTCCACAACTCCACCGACTTTAGTGTCATCTGCAAATTTACTCACCCATCCTTCTACGCCCTCCTCCAGGTCATTTATAAATGTGACAAACAGCAGTGGCCCCAAAACAGATCCTTGTGGTACACCACTAGTAACTGGACTCCAGTCTGAATACTTCCCATCAACCACCACCCTTTGTCTTCTTCCAGCTAGCCAATTTCTGATCCAAACTGCTAAATCTCCCTGAATCCCATGCTTTTGTGTTTTCTTCAGTAGCCTACCATGGGGAACCTTATCAAACGCTTTACTGAAATCCATATACACCACATCAACTGCTTTACCCTCATCCACCTGTTTGGTTACCTTCTCAAAGAACTCAATAAGGTTTGAGAGGCACGACCTACCCTTCACGAAACAGTGTTGACTATGTCTAATCAAATTATTCCTTTCCAGATGATTGTACACCCAACCTCTCATAAACCGTTCCAAGATTTTGCCCACATCAGAAGTAAGGCTCACTGGTCTATAGTTACCGGGGTTGTCTCTACTCCCCTTCTTGAACAAGGGGACAACATTTGCTATCCTCCAGTCTTCTGGCACTATTCCTGTTGACAAAGACGACTTAAAGATCAAAGCCAAAGGCTCAGCAATCTCCTCCCTAGCTTCCCAACGAATCCTAGGACAAATCCCATCCGGCCCAGGGGACTTATCTATTTTCACCCTTTCCAGAATTGTTAACACCTCCTCCTTATGAACCTCAAGCCCTTCTAGACTAGTAGCCTGAATCTCAGTATTCTCCACGACAACATTGTCTTTTTCCAGTGTGAATACTGACGAAAGATATTCATTTAGCACCTCTCCTATCTCCTCGGACTCCAAGCACAACTTCCCACTACTGTCCTTGACTGGCCCTACTCGTACCCTAGTCATTCTTTTATTCCTGACATATCTATAGAAAGCTTTAGGGTTATCCTTGATCCTACCTGCCAAAGACTTCTCATATCCCCTCCTGGCTCTTCTTAGCTCTCTCTTTAGGTCCTTCCTAGCTAACTTGTAACTCTCGAGCGCCCTTACTGAACCTTCATGTCTCATCTTTACATAAGCCTCCTTCTTCCTCTTGACAAGTGTTTCGACTGCCTTAGTAAACCATGGTTCCCTTGCTCGACCACTTCCTCCCTGCCTGACAGGCGCATACTTATCAAGGACACGCAGTAGCTGTTCCTTGAACAAGCCCCACATTTCCATTGTGCCCATCCCCTGCAGTTTTCCTCTCCATCCGATGCATCCTAAGTCTTGCCTTATCGCATCATAATTGCCTTTCCCCCAGATATAACTCTTGCCCTGCGGTATATACCTATCCCTTTCCATCACTAAACGTAATCGAATGTGGTCACTATCACCAAAGTGCTCACCTACCTCCAAATCTAACACCTGTCCTGGTTCATTACCCAGTACCAAATCCAATACGGCTTTGCCTCTCGTTGGCCTATCTACATACTGTGTCAGGAAATCCTCCTGCACACATTGGACAAAAACGGACCCACCTAAAGTACTCGAACTATAGCGTTTCCAGTCAATATTTGAAAAGTTAAAGGCCCCCATAACAACTACCCTGTTGCTTTTGCTCCTATCCAGAATCATCTTTGCAATCCTTTCCTCTACATCTCTGGAACTTTTCAGAGGCCTATAGAAAACCCCTAACAGGGTGACCTCTCCTTTCCTGTTTCTAACCTCAGCCCATACTACCTCAATTGACGAGTCCTCATCAAACGTCCTTTCTGCCACCGTAATACTGTCCTTGACTAAAAATGCTACCCCTCCCCCTCTTTTACCACCTTCCCTGAGCTTACTGAAATATCTAAACCCCGGGACCTGCAACAACCATTCCTGTCCCTGCTCTATCCATGTCTCCGAAATGGCCACAACATCGAAGTCCCAGGTGCAGAGGAGATTTACCAGGATGTTCTGGCTGGAGAATTGTAGTTCTGAAGAGAGTTTGAATAGATTTGGTTGTTTTTTGGGGGGCAGAGTTGAGAACATGATTGATATATACAAGTTATGAGGGAATGTAATTATGAGAATAGACAAGAAACCTTCCCCTTTGTGCAGAGAGCAATGACCAGGGGGCATAGATTTAAGGTGAGGGGAAGGGATGTGAGGAAAAACGTTTTCATCCAGAGGGTGGTAGGAGTTTGGAATGCACTGCCTGAAAGGGTGGTGGAGGCAGAGACCCTCAATACAGTTAAGCAGTATTTAGATGTGCACCTGTGATCCCAGGACATACAAGGATATGGGCCAAGTGCTGGGAAATGGGATTAGCATAATTAGGTGGTTGTTTTTGACCGGCACAGACTCGATGGACCAAAGGGCCTTTTCTGTGCTGTATGTCTTGATGACTTGTAACAGAATGATGTGTGGCCCCCGTTTGGGGTGGAGAGAACGGGTCAGAGGAAATTACCATTGTTGCAGCAATTGTTCACCTACCTCACTGTGGTTGGCGGGGTGATTGTCCATCCACCTTGGGGGTTCTGTCTGTGGGGGTCCTCCCATGGGGGGAGCCGTGGCGGGGTGTGGGGGGGGAGCTACAGTGGGGGGAGCTGCAGTGGGGGGGGGGTTGCGGGGGAGCAAACAGTTGGAGGGGGGGAGCCGCAATGGGGGGGGGGGAGAGCCGCAGTGGGGGAGGGGGCAGCCGCCGGGGGGGGTTCGCAGTGGGGGGTATCCGCAGTGGGGGGGGGACAACCGCAGGGGGGGATAGCCGAGGGGGGGGGGGGGGACATTGGTGGGGGGGGCGGGTGAGCTGCGGCGGGGCGGGGGGGGGGGGGGGGAGGGCCACCAGCGGGAGCGTTTACACCATCACCGACGCCCAGCTGACAGACCAGGGACTCTACAGATGCTTCGTGTCAGAGACACTGGTCACCTCCTTCCAGCTCAGGGTCTTCAACCCCTTCAGGACACACGGGTGTGGACGGCATCGCCATGGGGCTCATCTGGACCACCCTGGCTTGCCGTGGGGTTGACCTCTCTCATTCTCAGCTTGCTGACCTTCCTCTACACCTACTGCAGCCAAATCCGCCAGCACCAGAAAGTCACAGGGTCCTGGCCCTGACCATCCTCCCTGTCCTCCTCCTCCTGGCAAAGGTTCACACACACTCGCACACAGTGAGACCAGCCTGGTGGCACAGTGGTTAGCACAGCTGTCTCAGTGCCAGGGACCCGGGTTCGATTCCGGCCTTGGGTGACCGTCTGTGTGGAGTTCGCACTTTCTCCCCATGTCTTTGTGGGTTTCCTCCGGCTGCTTCGCTTTCCTCCCACAGTCCAAAGATGTTCGGGTTAGGTGGATTGGCCATGATCAATTGCCCCTTGCTGTCCAAGGTGGGGTTACGGGGATAGGGTGGAGGAGTGGGCCTCGGTAGGATGTCCTTTTGGAAGGTTGATGCAGAGTTGATGGGCCAAGTGGCCTACCTCTGCTCTTTATGACAGCATGGGTGTGTTTGGGAGTGTGGAGAGAGAGTGAGAGAGACAGATGCAGGTTACAGGCAGTAAAACCTATGCTTTGAAATCGTGCTGTCCATTCCACAGGGGTTAGGGGGAATCCTCCTTGCATCACATTGCCTCCCTTGCATTTATTTAACTTCAATCTTGAAAATGTTTCAAACAGGTAGAAATTTTGAAAGTCATAAACTGTGGTTGCATCAAATTTATTTGAACTTTAATATTGAAATTGTACATCTGAAACCTCAGGTGTTTGTGGCCTTTAGTTGCAGTCAGATCTCACTTTACACATATCTTTATTACATTTTTAAATGAGTTGGAGAGCATTTAATCAAAGGTCTCACCTAATCAACACGTTCTGGATAAAAATGCAGCAAGTCAGCGGTTAGGCAGCTGGGCAAAGGACTAGGAAAAATCTCAGATGGTGGCAGTGGGTCTCCACCAGGACCAGGGACTCTGTCACTAATCACTCAAATAAACAATTGGAAATCTGTGGGCAGAAGTAAAATTTGCAATTGTGTAAACTAGACGTGTGTGTGTGTCTGAGTGTGTGAAAGAGAGTGTGTGAAATAGATTGTGAAAGTGTGTGAGAGAGTGTAAGTGTGAGAAAGAGAATGTGAGTGAGTGAGAGTGTGAATGTGTGATAAAGACGTGAGTGTGAGGGAGTGAGAGTGTGAGAGAATGTGTTGTGTCTGCGATGGTGTGAGAGTGAGTGAGAGAGATGAGTGTGAGAGAGTGTGCATGAGGGAGAATGTGTCTACGAGTGTGTCTGCGAGTGTGTGTGAGAGTATGCATGAGGGAGTGCGTGTAAGTGTGTGAGAGAGGAGGAACTGAGGGAGAGAGAGTGTGAGTGTGCGTGTGAGAGACTGCGCGTGAGAGAGAGTGCGCGTGAGAGAGTGCGTGTAAGTGTGAGAGAGCGAGTATGTGTGCGCGTGTGAGGGAGAGACCGAGTGCGCGAGTGCGCGTGTGACCGAGTGCATGTGCGAGAGTGAGCGTGTGTGAGAGTGAGATGAGTGTGAGGGAGTGTGAGTGTGCATGAGGGAGAACGTGTCTGCGAGTGTATGTGTGAGAGTGTGTGTGAGGGAGTGTATGTGAGAGTGAGAGAGAGAGTGTGAGAGAGTGTGTGAGTGTGCATGAGAGAGTGCGTGTAAGTGTGAGAGAGAAGAGGAACTGAGGGAGTGAGAGTGTGTGAGAGTGTTTGTGAGTGCGTGTGAGAGCGAGTGCGTGTGAGAGAGGGTGCGTGTGAGTGCGCATGAGAGAGTGCGCGTGAGAGAGAGTGCATGAGCTACTCGTGTTGAATAAGGGGCCTGGATGGGGGATGCGTGGCCTAGACGCACCCAGCCCTGTTTTTTTTACAATGGGATTCTCTGTGCAACGTCCGCGAGATTGCTTTTAATTTCACGCGACGTTGCGATCTGGGTGGATCCCGGGAATGGGGTCTTCCAGCTTTCACCGGCTACGCTGCACCTTGGCAAGATACTTTTCTGGCCCAGCGTGGCCGGAATATTTCGCCCAGTGTGAGAGAGAGTGTGTGTATGAGAGAGTGTGAGAGAGAGAGTGTGTGTGAGAGTGCATGTGAGAGAGTTTGTGTGAGAGTTTGAGAGTTTGTGTGAGAAAGAGTGTGTGAGAGTGTGTGATAGAGATGAGTGTGTATGTGAGAGAGAGTGTGTGTGAGAGTGAGAGTGTGTGTGAGAGTGTGCGTGTGAGAGAATGTGAATGTGTGGGAGAGTGTGTGATAGAGATGAGTGTGAGAGAGTTTGAGAGTGCATGAGAGAGTGTGTGATAGAGATGAGTGTGAGAATGTGTATGTGGGAGAGAAAATTTGTGAGAGTGTGGGGGAGGGAGTGTGCATGAGTGTATGTAAGAGAGTGTGTGTGAGAGAGGGTGTGAGTGTGTGTCTGAGAGTGTGAGAGATGAATGTGTATGTGAGGGAGATTGTGTGAGAGAGTGTGAGGGAGAGAGTGTGTGTGACAGTGTGATGGAGATGAGTGTGAGAGTTGTGAGAGAGAGTTTGTGAGAGTGTGTGTGTTAAAGTGCGTGTATGAGAGAATATGTGAGGGACAAAGAACAAAAGAACAAAGAAAAGTACAGCGCAGGAACAGGCTCTTCGGCCCTCCAAGCCTGTGCCGACCATGCTGCCCGTCTAAACTAAAATCTTCTACACTGCGGGGTCCGTATCCCTTTATTCCCATCCTATTCATGTATTTGTCAAGATGCCCCTTAAAGACAGAATGTGAGTGCGTGAAAATGCATGTGTGTGAGAGTGTTTGGATGTGTGTGTAAGAATGTGTGGATGTGTATGAGTGTGAATTTGAGTGTCAGTATGTGTGTATGTAGGTGTGTGTGATTATATGTGTGTGTGAGAATCTATGTATGTGGGTGTGCGCGACTATGAGAACGTGAGAGTATGTATATGTGTGTGTATGAGAGTGTGAGTATGTATGTGTGTGAGAGTGTGTGTGAGTATGTATGTGAGTATGTAGGTTTGTGTGAGTATGTATGTGTGAGTAGGTTTGTGTGAGTGTATGTCTGAGAGTGTGTGTGCGACTGTGTGTGTGACAGAGTGTGTGAGACTGATTTGCAAACGCTGAAAATATTTGTGGTGTAACAGCAGCTGGACTTGTTAATGGGAAAATAATGATTTGGGTTTAAAGATTATTTCAGTTCATGTCCTTACACAAGAGATGGAGATTTATTAACAATATTTCTTTCAGGGCATTTGTTAACCCTGAATACAGAGTGCATTGAGTGCTAAAACTAGAGCCGTGATTAACATTGGAAATCAGAACCCTTTCCCCCTCTATTTTGTTGGGACATCATTGATTCGTGTCCAACTGGTCATCCATCAGCACTGACAAAACTAGCTGCCAATTAACGGAAACATCCAATTATCACTGTGAAACACAGCGTCGTCATGGCCAGCCAGGGTGTTTGTCGGGAGTTTGCATGATTAGATTGTCCTGTTGGTAAAAAGAGATCAAGGTTGAGATCTTTCACACAGGCACCACAGTCTTATACATCAGACACTCAAAGCAGCTTGTTCATAGATTTCATAGAATTTACAGTGCAGAAGAAGGCCATTCGGCCCATCGAGTCTGCACCAGCTCTTGGAAGGAGCACCCTACCCAAGGTCAACACCTCCACCCTATCCCCATAACCCAGTAACCCCACCCAACACTAAGGGCAATTTTGGACACTAAGGGCAATTTATCACGGCCAATCCACCTAACCTGCACATCTTTGGACTGTGGGAGGAAACCGGAGCACCCGGAGGAAACCCACGCATACATGGGGAGGATGTGCAGACTCCGCACAGACAGTGACCTGTCTGTTCACTGAGTTCTCACTGGATCTCTGAATCCAGGGGGTTAGAAGCCTCGCTCTCCCTTTGCTACAACACATGTATACTCAGAAATATGCGTTTTGCTCCAAATTCATTCCTAATTTGTAAATGTTTAGCAACAACCCATGATCAGAAGCGTCACCTTTGGTAAATGTTACTACTGAATAATATTCTGTTATTGGTTTAGCAAAAGTGGCTGCAATCCGCTGATCAGAAATGTAATGTTGAAAGACGGGCTGAATTACCGCGGGCGGCAGCCTCTTAGCGATTGCACCAGTCCATATTGAGGATGTGCGTCTGTATGTATTACCCAGAGACCCCAATCCTAATCACCGGCCACTCACGCCTGCGGGACGCCGAGTTAAAAAAAAAGATTCTTTCTCTGATGGGAGGTTGGCCAGTATTCTCTAACTGACCCCTGAACTGACTCGGCCATTTCGGAGGGGAGTTAAGAGTCATCACATTGCTGAGTGCCTGGAGTCACATGTAGGCCCGGTCAAAAATTCAGGGGTTTTAACAAATTGGCAATAGTTTCATGGTTGCTAACACTGAGAACAGCTTTCAAATTATAATCTTTATTGTCACCAGTAGGCTTACATTAACACTGCAATGAAGTTACTGTGAAAATCTCCTAGTCGCCACATTCCAACACCTATTCGGGTACACGGAGGGAGAATTCAGAATGTTCAATTCACCTAACAAGCACGTCTCTCGGGACTTGTGGGAGGAAACCGGAGCACCCGGAGGAAACCCACGCAGGCACAGGGAGAAAGTGCAGACTCCGCACAGACAGTGACCCATGTCGGGAATCGAACCTGGGACCCAGGCGCTGTGAATCAACTGTGCGAACCACTGTGCTATCGTGCCGCCACATCCATTGATCATTTCAATTTAAATTCCACCAATTTCAGTGGTGGGGCTTGAACCCACATCTCCAGGTTGTTCGCCGAGGTCTCTGGATTATGAATCCAGTGAAGTTGCGACTGTGCCAACCCCACTTCTGCTATCTGCAGCGGAGGGTGAATAGAATCAGACTCAAATGTGATGCCTACATGGCCATTTATCCTGTACACACTCTAAATAAATAGATAAATAATTGGCGTGATTTACGGAGCAACCCACTGTGTATTTTTCGGCGGGTGAGGCAGCCCTCCAGTGTGATTTTCTGCTCTCACCGTTGTCGGGATTTCCCGTTGACTGCACCCCTCATCGCCGGGAAACACGTGCGCCGTCTGTGAGCGCCGTCTGTGAGACCGGATTATCCCACCGGTGTGAACAGTCAGTAAATCCCACCCAATGTTTTAATACCAGATTTTGTTTAATTCATTCAGGGGATCTGGGTGTCGCTGTCCCTGCCCAGTATTTATTGCCCATCCCTAACTATCCCAGAGAAGGTGGTGGTGAGCTGCCATCTTTAACTGCTGCGGTCCGTGTGGTTTAGGTACACTTACAGTGCAGAGTTGAGGAGGAATTTCTTCTCCCGGAGGTGAGTAAATCTGTGGAATTCTTTACCGCAGAGAGCTGTAGAGGCTGGGTCATTAAATATGCTCAAGGCTGAGATAGACAGGTTTTTAATCAGTGAGGGAATCAAGGGTTATGGGAATAAGGCGGGAAACTGGGATTTGAAGATGATATCAGATCAGTCATGATCGCATTTAATGGCAGAACAGAGTCAATGAGCTGAATAGCCTAAATCTCCTCCGACTCATGGAAGGAAATTTCAGGATCCTGACCCAGCGACAGTGAAGAAACGGCCGATATATTTTCAAGTTAGGATGGTGAGTGACTGGTGAAGAATCTTCAGGTGGTGGGGTTCCCATGTATCTGATGCTCTTGTCTTTCCAAATGGTAGTGGTTGTTGGTTTGGAAGGTGCTGCCTAAGGAGCCTTGGTGAGTTACTGCAGTGCATCCTGTCGCTGGTACACAAGGCTGTTACTGTGCGTCAGTGGCGGAGGGAGTGAATGTTTGTGGATAGGGTGCCAATCAAGCGGGCTGCTTTCTCCTGGATGGTGTTGAGCTTCTTGAGTGGTGTTGGAATTACGCTCATCTTATAAAAAAAAATATTTTTCTTGAAAATATTTCATCTTTAACAATAGAATTATATAAAAACAGATGTTACAGGTTACACTATAAAAGAAATAACCAACATTACAGGCAGAATCAACAATCAACGGTGAAGAAGGAGGCCATTCGGCCCATCGGGTCTACAGCAGCCCTTGAAAGAGCACCCTACTTAAGCCCACCTCCACCCTATCCCTGAAAGCCCACCTAACCTTTGGACACTGAGGGCAATTTAGAGTGGCCAATCCACCTAACCTGCACGTCTTTGGGCTGTGGGAGGAAGCCAGAGCACCAGTGGAGTAGGAGATCTTCATCCCAGCAGAACCCGCCTCCGGGCTATTAGTGAGGCAAAGATAAGACCATCCACCTTCACCCCCGTCGAGTCCCATACCCTGAAAATGGCCACAGAGGACAAGGCTCCAGTTTGACGTTAGGAATTACTGGCATGGGAGACTTCAGGTGACGGAGATGTGCTGAGTAGTCACACATCAGGTGGCTCCCCTTCATAAGACAACAAAATAGGTATTTTTAGAACATAAAAAAATACAGCACAGAACAGGCCCTTCGGCCCGCGATGTTGTGCCGAACTTTTGCCCTAGATTAAGAACAAATTAATCTACACCCCATCATTCTACCGTAATCCATATACCTATACAATAGCTGCTTGAAGGTCCCTAATGTTTCCGACTCAACTACTTCCACAGGCATTGCATTCCATGCCCCCACTACTCTCTGGTAAAGAACCTACCTCTGACATCCCCTCTATATCTTCCACCATTCACCGTAAATTTATGTCCCCTTGTAATAGTTTGTTCCACCCGGGGAAAAAGTCTCTGACTGTCTACTCTATCTATTCCCCTGATCATCTTATAAACCTCTATCAAGTCGCCCCTCATCCTTCTCTGTTCTAATGAGAAAAGGCCTAGCACCCCCAACCTTTCCTCGTAAGACCTACTCTCCATTCCAGGCAACATCCTGGTAAATTTCCTTTGCATCTTTTCCAAAGCTTCCACATCCTTCCTAAAATGAGGCGACCAGAACTGCATACAGTACTCCAAATGTGGCCGTACCAAGGTTTTGTACAGCTGCATCATCACATCACGGCTCTTCAATTCAATCCCTCTGTTAATGAACGCTAGCACACCATAGGCGTTCTTCACAGCTCTATCCACTTGAGTGGCAACTTTCAAAGATCTATGAACATAGAGCCCAAGATCTCTCTGCTCCTCCACATTGCCAAGAACCCTACCGTTAACCCTGTATTGCGCATTCATATTTGTCCTTCCAAAATGGACAACCTCACACTTTTCAGGGTTAAACTCCATCTGCCACTTCTCAGCCCATCTCTGCATCCTATCTATGTCTCTTTGCAGCTGGCAACAGCCCTCCTCACTATCCACAACTTCACCAATCTTCGTATCGTCTGCAAATTTACTAACCCACCCTTCAACTCCCTCATCCAAGTCATTAATGAAAATCACAAACAGCAGAGGACCCAGAACTGATCCCTGTGGTACGCCACTGGTAACTGGGATCCAGGCTGAATATTTGCCATCCACCACCACTCTCTGACTTCTATCGGTTAGCCAGTTTGTTATCCAACTGGCCAAATTTCCCACTATCCCATGCCTCCTTACTTTCTGCATAAGCCTGCCATGGGGAACCTTATCAAATGCCTTACTAAAATCTATGTACACTACATCCACTGCTTTACCTTCATTCACATGCTTGGTCACCTCCTCAAAGAATTCAATAAGACTTGAGGCAAGACCTAACCCTCACAAATTCGTGCTGGCTATCCCTAATCATGCAGTGTCTTTCCAGATGCTCAGAAATCCTATCCCTCAGTACCCTTTCCATTACTTTGCCTACCACCGAAGTAAGACTAACTGGCCTGTAATTCCCAGGGTTATCCCTATTCCCTTTTTTGAACAGGGGCACGACATTCGCCACTCTCCAATCCCCTGGTACCACCCCTGTTGACAGTGAGGACGAAAAGATCATTGCCAACGGCTCTGCAATTTCATCTCTTGCTTCCCATAGAATCCTTGGATATATCCCGTCAGACCCGGGGTTTGAGTGGATTTAGCCCGCAAAACCAAACTTAAACATCTCCTCACCATCAACAATAACACGGACGACAAAATGCCAGGAAGCAGCAGCTTGAGAGGCCGCAGGAACACCAGGAATTGCAGCAAAGGACAGGAGCAGCAAGCAAGCGGGTCAGCGGTCCCACGAGGCAAGGCAAGGGGTCCCCGGCCACCTCTAAGAAAGTGAGAGCCCCTCCAAGAGAGGGAAAAAGACCCCCTCCCCCAGGCGATGGGTGGAAGATGTTCCTAACCAAGGAAATAAAAGCAATAAAGGATCACTTCATGACTGAGATAAAGGCGACAACCAAGATGGCGGTGGCAGAGGCGCTAGCTGCCATGCAGAAGGCACGCGACGGCATGAGGAAGAGGCAGGAAGCCCAGGGGAGCACGATACGGGAGCTGGAAAAGGCGTCAACGGATCAGGGCGACAGAACCGTCACTCTGGAGGCCGAGATCAAGAGATTGGTGGCGACCCAGGGGAGCCTGAAAGGGAAGGTCGAAGATCAGGAGAATCGGTCGAGGTGGCAGAACATTCAGATAGTGGGCCTGCCAGAGGGAATCGAGGGCAGGGACCCAACCGACTGTGCGGCCCAAATGCTGGGCAACCTAGTTGGGAGGGACATCTTATCCAAACCGCCGGAGATCGACAGGGCTCATGGGTCGCTCCGACCAAAGCTCAGGGCCGGGGTGCACCCGAGGGTGATAATAGCCAAGCTGCACAAATATTAGGACCGGGAAAGGATAAAGGATCCTTCGCTGAGCACGACAGATGAAGGCGTGCAACTGGGAGGGACATAAAATAAGAGTGCAGCAGGCATTGGGGCAGACCTGGCAAAGCGCAAGGCCGAATTTAACCATGCAAAGTCGGCCCTATCCAAGAACAAGGTCAGATTCAGGATGTTATTGCCAGCCAGGCTCTGGGTAACACACCAGGGCAAAGAAAATTACTTTATTGCCTGAGCAGTGGTGGACGGGTTCATCTGTAAGAACGGTCTGGACAAGCAGCAAGAGAGGCAACAGTGAGGAACACACAGAGGAGGCGAAGGAAATTCCATAATCACAATACTACAGTGCAGAAGAGGCCCTTCAGCCCATCGAGTCTGCACCAGCCCTTATAAAGAGCACCCTACTTAAGCCCACACCACCCTGTCCCAGTAACCCCGCCTATCCTTTTGGACACTAAGGGCGATTTAGCATAGCCAATCCATCTAATCTGCACATCTTTGGACTGTGCGAGGAAACCGGAGCACCCGGAGGAAACCCACGCAGACACGGCGAGGACTTGGTCCATAGCCTTGAATGTTAAGACATGCCAAGTACTCATCCAGGTACTTTTTAAAGGATGTGAGACAACCCACCTCTACCACCCTCCCAGGCAGTGCAGTCCAGACCATCACCACTCTCTGGGTAAAAAAGCTTTTCTTCAAATTCCCCCTAAACCTCCCACTCCTCACTTTGAACTTGTGTCCCCTCATAAATGACCCTTCAACAGGGGAACAGCTGCTCCCCATCCACCCTGACCATATCCCTCATAACCTGTACTTCTCAATCAGGTCACCCCTCAGTCTTCTCTGCTCCAGAGAAAGTAACCCAAACCTATCAGACCTCTCTTTATAACTTAAATCTTCTATCCAAGGCAACATTCTGATGAATCTTCTCTGCACCCATTCCAGCACAATTACAACCTGTAATATGGTGACCAACATTGCACACAGTACTCCAGCTATGGCCTCACCAAAGTTCTATACAGCTCCATCATGACCTCCCTGCTTTTGTAATCTATGCCCCGATTGATAAAAGTGAGTGTCCCATATGCCTTTTACACTAGGGGGCAGCACGGTAGCACAAGTGGATAGCACTGTGGCTTCACAGCGCCAGGGTCCCAGATTTGATTCCCCGCTGGGTCACTGTCTGTGCGGAGTCTGCACGTTCTCCCCGTGTCTGCGTGGGTTTCCTCTGGGTGCTCTGGTTTCCTCCCACAGTCCAAAGACGTGCAGGTTAGGTAGATTGGCCATCATAAATTGCCCTTAGTGACGAAAAACGTTAGCAGGGGTTATTGGGTTACGGGGATAGGATGGAGGTGAGGGCATAAGTGGGTCGGTGCAGACTCAATGGGCTGAATGGCCTCCTTCTGCACTGTATGTTCTATGTATGTACCAACCTATTAACCTGCCCTTCTGCCTTCAGAGATTTATGGATAGAAACACCAAGGTCCCATCATTCTTCGGAACTTCCCAGCGTCAGACCTTTAATTGTATACTTCCTTGTCACATTACTCCTTCCAAAGTGTATCACCTCACACTTTTCAGGATTACATTCCAACTGCCAATCTGACCATCCAGTCTATATCTTCCTGTAACCCAAGACACTCAACCTCACTGTTAACCACCCGGCTAAGCTTTGTGTCATCCGCAAACTTACTGATCCTACCTCACACATAGTCATCTAGCTCATCTAGCTCCGAAAGCTAGTGATTTGAAACAAACCTGTTGGACTTTAACCTGGTGTTGTAAGACTTCTTACTCTGCTCACCCCAGTCCAACGCCGGTATCTCCACATCATAGTCATCTATGTCATTTATATATATATATATATATATATATATATAAAACAAACAATAGGAGACCCAGCACAGAACCCTATGGTATGCCACTGGACACTGGCTTCCAGACAATAAAGCTGCCTTCTATAATCACCCTCTGTCTCTTACCGCAAAGCCAACTATGAATCCACCTTATCAAATCACCCTGTATCCCATGTGCATTTGCCTTCTGAATAAGTCTCCCATGTGAGACCTTGTCAAAGGCGTTGCTGAAATCCACGTAAACTACATCAACTGCACTACCCTTGTTATGGGCTAGGGTTTAGAGAACCCCAAAGTGTATCATGGAGTTCACCTGACCCACAACTTTTAATAGATTGTGGCATGGGGAGCACACGGCCCACTCTACAGATGTGGTACAGCAGAAATTGAAAAGTGTTTTTTGAAGCAAAACAATGTTTATTATATGAACTCAAATTAACCGTTTTAAAACAGACAGTGAACATCTTAGCAACCATTAATTCAAATACAACCCCCAAAGAATACAACACTAAGTAACTCTTAATAACTTCCTAAACAACATCCAGAAGACAAAAGAAACACCCTTTAACAGAAGCACATCAGGTTTACATTCACTCCTGAAAACATTTATAATTCTTAATTCACCAAATGATCAAGAGATAGTCTTTTCACGGCAGAGAGAACAGCAGTACACCTGCTTTGTCTGGCTTCAGCTCCAACCCTGAAAATGAAACTAAAACACACCCTGCAGCAAACAACCTAAAATGAAAGTAAAAAGCTGACAGACAGCCCAGCTCCACCCACTCTCTGACATCACTGCAGTAGTAAAAACCCATTTCTTAAAGGTACTCTCACTACAGATATTTATATACACACACATTTATAAACACCCATTTCTTAAAGGTACCCTCACATGACACCCTCATCTACATGGTTACATGCTCAAAAAATTCAATCACATTTGTTAGGCATGACCTCCCTCTGACAAAATCATGCTGACTGTCCTTGATCAAATCTTGCCTCTCCAAGTGGAGATAGATTCTCTCCTTCAGAATCTTCCCCAGTATTTTTCCAACCACTGATATGAGACTCACTGGTGTGTAGGTCTCTGGCTTGTTTCTACAACCTTCCTTAAATAGTGGGACCACATTAGCTGTTCTCCAGTCCTCTGGTACCTCTTCCCTGTGGCCAGAGAAGAATTAGAAATTTGGGTCAGAGCCCCGGCAATCACCTCCCTTGTCTCCCACAGCAGCCTGGGACACAATTCAACCGGACCTGGAGATTTGTCCACTTTTAAGCCTGCCAATACTTCGTTATTCCCCATGACAATTTGCTCAAGAACCTCACAATCTCTCTCCTCCAGTTCCATTACCACCTCCTCATTCCCTTAGATGAAGACAGATGTGAAATATTCGTTCAACACCCGACCATGTCCTCTGAGACGACTTCAGAAAGTTGTGCACACCGCCCAGTCCATCACATGAACCTGCCTACCATCCATTGACTCCATTTACACATCCCGCTGCCTGGGGAAAGCGGGCAGCATAATCAAAGACCCCTCCCACCCGGCTTACTCAATCTTCCAACTTCTTCCATCGGGCAGGAGATACAGAAGTCTGAGAACACGCACGAACAGACTCAAAAACAGCTTCTTCCCCACTGTTGTCAGACTCCTAAATGACCCTATTATGGACTGACCTCATTAACACTACACCCCTGTATGCTTCATCCAATGCCGGTGTCTGTAGTTACATTGTATACCTTGTGTTGCCCTATTATGTATTTTCTTTTCTTCCCTTTTCTTCCCATGTACTTAATGATCTGTTGAGCTGCTCGCAGAAAAATACTTTTTACTGTACCTCGGTACACGTGACAATAAACAAATCCAATCCGGCTCCACTCACAGATTTCCCCCTTGGTCCTTAATGGACTCGACTCTTTCCCTAGTTATCCTCTTACCATTGATATAGAATATCTTTGGAATATCCCTACTTTTACCAGCCAGAGCTTTCTCTTATCCCATTTTTGCTTTCCTAATTGATTTCTTAAGCTCCATTCTGCGCTTTCTGTACTCCACTAATGCCTCTGCAGACATGCCCCCCTTATACTTGTTAAAATCTTCTCTTTTCCTTCTCATCGTATCCTGAATATCTCTGTCATAAGAACATAAGAACATAAGAACTAGGAGCAGGAGTAGGCCATCTGGCCCCTCGAGCCTGCTCCACCATTCAATGAGATCATGGCTGATCTTTTGTGGACTCAGCTCCACTTTCCGGCCCGAACACCATAACCCTTAATCCCTTTATTCTTCAAAAAACTATCTATCTTTATCTTAAAACCATTTAATGAAGGAGCCTCTACTGCTTCACTGGGCAAGGAATTCCATAGATTCACAACCCTTTGGGTGAAGAGGTTCCTCCTAAACTCAGTCCTAAATCTACTTCCCCTTATTTTGAGGCTATGCCCCCTAGTTCTGCTTTCACCCGCCAGTGGAAACAACCTGCCCGCATCTATCCTATCTATTCCCTTCATAATCTTATATGTTCCTATAAGATCCTCCCTCATCCTTCTAAATTCCAACGAGTACAGTCCCAGTCTACTCAACCTCTCCTCGTAATCCAACCCCTTCAGCTCTGGGATTCACCTAGTGAATCTCCTCTGCACACCCTCCAGTGCCAGTACGTCCTTTCTCAAGTAAGGAGACCAAAACTGAACACAATACTCCAGGTGTGGCCTCACTAACACCTTATACAATTGCAGCATAACCTCCCTAGTCTTAAACTCCATCCCTCTAGCAATGAAGGACAAAATTCCATTTGCCTTCTTAATCACCTGTTGCACATGTAAACCAACTTTTTGCGACTCATGCACTAGCACATCCAGGTCTCTCTGCACAGCAGCATGTTTTAATATTTTATCATTTAAATAATAATCCCTTTTGCTCTTATTCCTACCAAAATGGATAACCTCACATTTGTCAACATTGTATTCCATCTGCCAGACCCTAGCCCATTCACTTAGCCTATCCAAATCCCTCTGCAGACTTCCAGTATCCTCTGCACTTTTTGCTTCACCACTTATCTTAGTGTCATCTGCAAACTTGGACACATTGCCCTTGGTTCCCAACTCCAAATCATCTATGTAAATTGTGAACAGTTGTGGGCCCAACACTGATCCCTGAGGGACACCACTAGCTACTGATTGCCAACCAGAGAAACACCCATTAATCCCCACTCTTTGCTTTCTATTAATTAACCAATCCTCTATCCATGGTTCTCTGGGCTTGTTACTCCTTCCTATTACCCTAGAGAGAACATATCGGGCCTAGACACTCCCCATTTCATCTTCGAACACCCCCCACTGCTCTTCTGTAGATTTCTCCACAAGTAACTCTTGCCAGTCTACCTTGGCCAGATCCTGCCTTATTTTGTTAAAATCTACTCCGCCTTAATCCAAAACCTTTTTTTCCCAACTTGTCTATTTCTTTGTCCAGACCAAATTTAAATTGTACCATGATGTGGTCGCTATCATTAAAATGCTCCATCTTCAACACCATTATCCTGACAAGCCTAATAACCAAACTGCAATCTTGGACTTGACCCCTCCCTGTGCAGCTGGATCCTTGACTTCCTCACCAACAGACCGCAATCTGTCAGGATAGGTAACAGCACCTCCTCCACAATAGTCCTCAACACCGCAGCCCCGCAAGGATGTGTGCTCAGTCCTCTACTGTACTCCCTATACACGCACAACTGTGTGGCCAGATTCAACTCCAATTTGATCCATAAGTTTGCGGATGATACAACTGTATTGGGTCGTATCTCAAACATCGACGAATCAAACTATAGGAGGGAGATAAATCACTTAGTTGCAGGGTGTATTGAAAACAACCGCTCTCTAAATGTAGGAAAGACCAAGGAACTGATCATCGATATCAGGAAGCATGACCCCCCCCCCCCCCCCCCCCCCCCGACATCAATGACTCTGAAGTGGAGATGGTTGATAGCTTTAAGTTCCTGGGGATCACCATCACCAACAGTCTGTCCTGGTCCACTCGCGTTGATACAACTGTCAAGAAAGCCCAACAGCGTTTCTACTTCCTACAGAAGCTAAATAAATTTGGCATGTCTGCATCGACTCTCATAATCTTCTACAGATGTGTGATAGAGTGCATCCTATCCGGCTGCATCACAGCTTTGCATGGCAACTGCTCGGCCCAAGATCACAAGAAACTCAGAGTGTGGTGAACTCGGCTCAAAGCATCACACAAGCTTGCCACCCTCCCATTGATTCTGTATACACCTCCTGCTGCTTCAGGAAGGCAGACAGCATTATTAGAGACCCCTCCCACCCAGGCATTGCCTTCTTCCAGACCCTTCCATCAGGCAGAACGTACAGAAGTCTGAAGACCCACACATCCAGACAGGAACAGCTTCTTCCCCACAGCTCCTAGACTCCTCAACGACTCTCCCTCAAACTGATTTGTTCCCTGTAAGAACACTATTCCCAATACCCTCTGCTGCTCTTGCTCATGTATTTGCTTTGTTTGGCCCCTTGTTCCGCACTGTAACCAATCACTATTTGTCCATGTACCATTTGTCAATATACTCTGTTGATTATTCTTTTTGACTATTATCTGTGTACTGTGTACGTTCCCTTGGCTGCAGAAAAATACTTTTCACTGTACTTCGGTACATGTGCCAATAAATTAAATCAAAATCAAATCAAACTAGCACATCAACCACCTGTCTGACTTCATTCCCCAGAATTCGGTGCAGCACTACACCGTCCCTTATTGGATCCTCTACATATTGAGCTTAAAAGTTCTCCTTTATACATTTCAAGAACGCTATTCCATCTAAGCCCTTTAAGAAGTCTTACAACACCAGGTTAAAGTCCAACAGGTTTGTTTCAAACATTAGCTTTCGGAGTGAGGAAGGAGCAGTGCTCCCAGGCTCCGAAAGCTAGTGTTTGAAACAAACCTGTTGGACTTTAAACCTGGTGTTGTAAGACTTCTTACTGTGCTCACCCCAGTCCAACGCCGGCATCTCCACATCATCATCTAAGCCCTTAACATGATGGGTATCCCAATTAATTTTGGAAAGTTGAAATCACCTGATATAATTACCCTCTTATTATTTTTACGCCCGTCCACAAGTTACGCACATATTTGCTCCTCAATTTCCAACTATCTGGGGGTCTATCATACCCACCGAGCAACGTAGCTGTCCCTTTTTTATTCCTATGCTCTATCCACAAAGCTTCATTTGACGCCGCCTCCATGGTATCATCTCTCCTCACTGCACTAACTGTCTCCTTAACTAATAATGCAATGCCTCCTCCTGTTTTACCCCCTCCTCTGTCTTGCCTGAAGGTTCTATATCCCGGGATGTTGAGCTGCTAATCCTGTCCCTCACTCAACCATGTCTCTGTAATAGCTATATCATCATAATTGCATGGGTCAATCATCACCATTAGCACAGGGCTAAATCACTGGCTTTGAAAGCAGACCAAGGCAGGCCAGCAGCACGGTTCAATTCCCGTAACAACCTCCCCGAACAGGTGCCGGAATGTGGCGACTAGGGGCTTTTCACAGCAACTTCATTTGAAGCCTACTTGTGACAATAAGGATTTTCATTTCATTTTCAACTCATCCGTTTTACCTTTGATACTCCTGGCATTAAAGTAGAGGCCATCCAGCCTTGTCTTACTCCCTTGAAACTTACTACCGGCATTCTGTTTGACCTGATTGTGTGTCAACGGATAATATTACATGGGACTGCATCGTATCGCTATGAACAGGGGAACCAGCTCATAGGAAGGAGAGGGCGAGTGCAGCAGAGCGCAGGAGAGGTTGAGGAGGAGATAGAAGGGACATCAGCAAAGCAGGCATAGGAGGGGGTCAGATCAACGCTGGGGGGGGGGGGGGGGGTCGCCACCACACTTGCGGGAAAGCTAGCTCAAGGAAGTATGAGAGTGGAGGGCCACGGCACATAACCCACCGAGGAGAGAGCGCCTGGTGTGCAGAAAGGTAGAGGGGTAGACAGAATATGGGGGTTACGTGGTGGGGGAGGCAGAAGGGGGAATTAAAACCACAGAGGGAACAAAATGATAAGGTGGTGGTGGGGGACACGGCGAGCTCTAGACTGGCTTCAGCAGGCTAATCCCGGGAACATGGATCAAGATGGCACCGTAAGCAGCCACTTGAGGGTACTCCGGAGTGCAGGGACACATCACAAGGTAAGCATGGTTGATCTCGCAACAATTGGGGAGACAAAATTTCCACATCACGATAGTCACCTGGAATGTCAGGGGTCTTAATGGCACAGTGAAAAGATCCAGAGTCTACGCCCACCTGAAAGGCATGAAAGACGACATTGTCTTCCTCCAGGGGAAGCACCTGAGAGAGAAGGACCGACTACAGGGAAGGAAGGGCTGGGTGGAACAAACCTACCATTCCTGTTACGGGATGAGGGTTAGGGAGTAGCCATACTGATAAGTAAGAGGACTGTGTTTATTACGACGACAGTTATGGACCAAGGGGGACGGTACGTCATGGTCATTGGTCCGAGATGGGACATCGGTAATCCTGGTGAATGTATACGCAGCCAACTGGGACAACAGAATTTATAAAGAAGATTGGCGGGAATCCCCGACAAAGACACCCACTGACTGATCGTGGGGGTGGGGGGGGGGCGGGGGGGGGGCGGTGCGGGGATCTTTAACTGTGTGCAAGACCCACTGATGGACAGATCAAACCCCAGAATGGAAAAAATGGCAGGCATGGCTAAGGATCTGGGAACATTTATGGAGCAGATGGGGGCAGTGGACCCATGGCGATTCATTCACTCAGCGTGAAGGAATTCTCATTTTTCACACCAGTACACAAGGTCTACACCTGCATTGACATCTTTGTAGTTGGGAAATCGGTGTTTCCAGGGATGGTAGGAGCGGAAATCTCCGTGATTGTAATCTCCGACCACGCTCCACACTACATGGATGTGAGGTTGGAGATGGACCATGCCCAATGCCCCACATGGAGGTTCGACAAAATCTACTGCCAGAAAACATCACAGGCTCTAGACGAGTCCATTACGAACAACCAGAATGGGGAATTCTCACCTTCCACATTCTGGGATGCACTGAAGGCAGTGATTGGGAGAGAAATTATTGCCTACAAGGCTCACAGAGATATGGAAGAGAAGGCAGCTAGGCAATAACTGATTGACTCCATCCTGAAAGTGGGCTGAGGCCTCAGCCGTAGAGTTTCTGGTGGAGAGGAAAAAGTTACAAATGAACTTTAACCTGCTTTCCACCAGGAAAGCAGAGTACCAACTCTGCCAGCCACGAGGGACCTTTTGTGAGCGTGGAGGCAAGGCTATCTCCTGTTGGCTCACCAGCTGAGAAAGCAGGCAGCCATGAGGGAAATAGCCCAGGTAAAGGACAGCAGAGGCAGACAAACCAAAAATGGTCAACCAAACATTTGAGGCCTTCTACTGGGGTCTGTACATCTCCGAACCTCCCAACGGGGATTTGGCGATGAAATGGTTCCTCAATGGACTGGACATGCCAGTTGTGGGGGACGATAGATGGAAGGAGCTGAAAGCACCATTAGGATTGGGAGAGGCCATAGAGTGCATCAACTTCATGCAGGCAGTGAAGGCGGCAGGACCCGACGGGTTCCCAGTGGACCTCTGCTGCGACGGCACTGGCCCCACACCTGTGGGAGATGTTCGCAGAATCGCCAGCGAGGGGAACCCAACCTCCAACACTGACACAGGTTATCATAAGGTTGATACTCAAAAAGGACAAAGACCCTATCGATTGTGGATCATTCAGCCCCATTTCGCTGCTCAATGTGGACGTGAAAATACTCTCAAAAGTCCTGGCTCAGCGGCTGGAGAACTGCATACCAGAGGTGGTCGCAGAAGACCAGGCAGGCTTTATTTAGGGTAGGCAGCTAACTGCAAACATCAGGTACCTGCTGAACGTGATAATGACCCCATCCAGGGAGAGAATACTAGAGGTGATCATCTCGCTGGACGCAGAGAAGGCCTTTGACAGAGTCGAGTGGAAATACCTCATTGCGATACTAGAGCGGTTTGGGCTAGGGACAGGGTTCACCTCATTGGTGAAGCTCCTGTATAGCACCCCAAGGACAAACACCACCAGCTCTGAATACTTCCAGCTGCACAGAGGCACCAGGCAGGGATGCCCGCTGTCTGAACTCTTGTTTGCCCTGGCAATTGAGCCACTGGCAATCGCCCTGAGAGTGGCAGCTGGCTGGAAGGGAAACAGAAGAGGGGGCAGAGAACACAGAGTCCCACTCTATGTGGATGATCTGCTCCTCTACATCTCGGACCCACGAAACGGCATGAAATAAATCATAAAACTCCTGGAGAGTTGGAGCCTTCTCGGGCTACAAACTTAACCTGGGCAAAAAAGCGGAGTATCCCCGGTGAATCCGAGAGGGGGTGGGGCAGAACTGGATGGTATACCGTTTAAAATCGCTTGAAACAAATTCCATTACCTGGAGATCCAGATTGCCGAAGACTGGAGATGGGTCCTTTTGTGAGGCCACAAAGAATCCATCATGAGTTTGTAGAATTGTAAGAAATAACTTTATTTACAATTACATATATACAATAGCGGCAGTACTCCACCACTGCTCTCTCCTCTAGCTGGTTCCACACTGGCCAGCTCAATTTATGCAGGTGACTCTGCTAATGATTTCTCCGCCCTCCTCATTGGGGGAGCTTATACTCATTAAGGATTGTGGGACAGCCAATTGTCCCTAGTCAATAATAATCAGGAAGATTATAACAGATCCACAAGTGGAATCTGACCAGTCTGGCGGAGGAAGTAAAAAGGGACCGACAGAGATGGGACAACTCCTGCACTCCCTGGTGGGAAGAGTACAGATGATCAAGAGAGATCTACTGCCCAGGTTCCTCTTCCTGTTTAGATCCATACCGATCTACATCAAGGCCTTTTTTCATTGAACAGCCAAGACGATTATGGCATGTGTGTGTCGGGGGTGCAGAATCCAAGAATCTACAAAACAGTGCTACAAAGGAGAAGAAACATGGGGAGCCTGGCCCTTCTGTACAGGAACAATGCTCTGGGCCTTCACCACAGCAACAGTCCCATCCCCAGCAGCAAAACACTCAACACGCCAAGTGGTGGTAGCTACCCTGAGAATTTAGAACCAAATGAGGCAATTATTCGGTCCATTATGGCCTCCATCCCTCGTGGGAAGGCGGTGGCGTGTTGGTATTGTCACTGGACTAGTAATCCAGAGATCTAGGCTACGGTCTGGGATACCAGGTTTGAATCCCACCATGGGCGTTGGTGGTATTTGAATTCAATTAAAAAACCTGGAATTAAAAGTCTCATGATGACCATGAAAGTGCATTTGCAGATTGTTGTAAAAACCCACCTGGTTCACTAATGTCTTTCAGGGAAGGAAATCTGCTGGCCGATATGTGACTTCCGACCCACATAACGATGTGGTTGACTCTTAACTGCTCCCCACTGAAATGGCCTAGCAAGCCACTCAGTTCAAGGGCAATTAGGGATGGGCAACAAAAGCTGGCCTAGCCAGCGACGCCCACATCTCAAGAACGAATAAGAAAAAAATCTGCGGCAACCACAGGTTTGCACCAGCCATGCTCGATGCCACCGAAAAGAGGTTGGACAGGACAGGGAGGGGGCGGGGAGAGAGAGCACTGACAGGGACTTTTATACCGAAGACAGATTAGCGACTTTCGGAGCTGATGGAGAGACTAGGACTAACAAATGGGAACGAACTCCGACATCTCGCAAGGAGACCACTGCATACCCATGAACCCAGAGAAGGACTATGTTAGAGGAGTTACTGTACCCGGACAGTCTGGGGAAGGGAAACTGTGGGGACCTGTACAGATAACTCTTAGAAAGGACGCGCTCGCCACTGGACGAAAAATGGGAGGAAGGGTTCAGCACGGAAATAGGGTAGAGGCTCTGGAGTGAAGCACTGTGCAGGGCCAGCTTCACCTCCTCATGCACAAGGCTAAGCCTCACACAGCTGAAAGTGGTGCACAAAGCACACCTGACAAGAACCTGAATGAACAAGTTCTTCCCGGAGGTGGAGGACAAATGTGACGGTGCCAGGAGCTTCAAGCAATCGCACCCACATGTTCTGGGCCTGCCCCAGACTTGTCGGGCTCTGGACAGCCTTCTTTGAGGCAATGTCCAAGGTTGTGGGGGTGAGGGTGGAGCCGTGCTCAAGAGTGGCAGCCTTTGGAGTGTCAGACCAGCCAAAACTATTCATGGGAAAGAGGGCCAACGCCCTTGTCTTTGCTTCTCTAATCGCCCGCCGGAGAAACCTGCTCAGCTCGCGATCAGCAACACCATCCATAGCTGCAATTTGATTAAAACAGGAGACAGACCGATCGGAATTTCTCCACCTGGAGAAAAATCGAATTCACCATCCGAGGGTCAGGATGGCTATCACAAAGCTTGGAGGCCATTCACCAACTTGTTCCAGGATCTGTTCGAGGCCAACAGCCAATAGATCAGTGCGGAGGGGGGAAGCATGGGGGCCAACAGGACCACAGAGAGCAGACAGGAAAGGTAGGGGGGAAGGCTAGAGAAAAAACGTGGGGGAGGCTAGAAAACAACTGGCACAAATGCCAGGGGGCTGAGAACAAGGCCACAAGAAAAGGAACCCCCAAGGGAATGCCAAAAATAGGATAGAGAGAGGGGAGAAGAAAAGAGGGGAGGCCAAATGACAAAACGTGGGGGGGGGGGGGGGGGGGGGGGAGGGAAGGGGTAGGCACCACCCACATGTAAATACGAGATAACTGCCCATTGTACAGAAAAAGGGCACAAGAAAGGACCCTGAAACAACAAGTGAAAGAGGATCAGTACAGAGGAAAATGACATGTACATTCTAACCTGCACATTTATTCTCACCGAATGTATACTGCATAAAATGTAAAAACCTCAATAATAACATTAAGAAAAAGAATTACTAACATGGCGCGAAAGAAGGAGATCAAACAGCTCAGCAATTTGGGACATGGCCAGAACATAGGAGTGTGGTTGGTTGGCCCCCAAGAACATCATTGCTACGACACCCAGGGTGAGTGTCCAGTCAGTTCCAGCCCCGCAGACCCCGGAGTCCCAAAATAAATGAATTAACCAATAATTTGTGTTTTCCTGAGATCTTTAACCCGACTGCTCCAATGTGTTATAGACACCAGATTGCTAAGTAAAACATTACAAACTGTTTATTTATAGCAAGAGCAAAAAAATAACTTATTGTCATGGGAGTGTCCCTTTAAGAAATGTTTCAGTGATGTCATTGTGTGGGTGGAGCTGGGCGGTGGCTCTGGGTGTTGGTTTTACTTTTGCTTTGGTTTGGAGCTGGTTTGTGGCTCTGAGTTTTTACTTTGTTTTCACATTTGGCTGCTGTACTCAGACAGAGAAGTATCTTAGCCTGTCTCTCTAGTTTCAATTTTAAAGAGTTATTCCAAGGAAGAAACCCAATGTTTATACTTTTTAAAAAAAAAAAGAAGTTTTTTTTGGTTCATGGGATCTTGTTATTGAATTGGAACAGTAAAGGGGGGGTTCACTAAGGATTATACATTGATTACTGTAGCTGTGTGGGGTATTTATGTTTGTAGTTGATAAAAATGCTTACAGTGTGTGTTTATAAAGATGTTAACTAAATTTGTAGAATAAATATTGTTTTTTGATTAAAAGCGCCTAAGATCTCAGTTGAATAACACCTGAAAGGCAGGCCCTTGTGCTCATCGTAACCAAAATCTATAAACAGTTACAGGTCAGGTGAACTCCATGATATACTTTGGAGTTTTCTAAATCCTGGCCCATAACAATATAAATGAAATAATTGGCACTATGGTCTACTGGTCTACCTATTCCCCAAACCCTGTACCACCATGCACCCAGACAAATACAAGACAGACACTTGGTAAGTGGAGGGGAAGAATTAAAACAATGGGAATTGAAAGAAAAGATTTGAGATGAATCTTCACTGTGGCCTCTATCGGCACCGATCTTCTCCGAATGCAACCCTCTGGCGAATTGGTTTGTACAAGAGATTCAGGTTGGTGTAATGCTGACCTCTGACCACCAATAGAGCTCAAACAGGAGATTCAGGTCACTGCAATTCTCACCTCCGACCACTAGATGGAGCCTCACACAGAAAATTCAGGTCAGTGCAATTCTGACCATCCCCCGGAGATATTACTGGAACTTTAAACCTGAGAATTTTACAGTGTCTTCCGTTTATCTGATCTCTGTACAGAAACCCTGGCTTGTATTATAAAGAGGATTTTTATATAATCTTTATTAGTGTCACAAGTAGGCTTATGTTAACATTGCAATGAAGTTACTGTGAAAATCCTCTCGTCACCACACTCCAGTGCCTGTTCGGTTACACTGAGGCAGAATTTAGAATGTCCAATTCACCTAATAAACACGTCTTTCAGGACCAGTGGGAGGAAACCGGGGCACCCAGAGGAAACCCAAGCAGACACGGGAAGAGTGTGCAGATTCCGCACAGACAGTGACCCAAGCCGGGAATCGAACCTGGGTACCTGGCGCTGTGGAGCAACAGTGCTCACTGTGCTACCGTGTTTGCAGATTGGATTCTTCCCAGCCATTCAGACAGAGGATTAAAGAATCAGAGACCTGGTTGAGAAGCAGCTTCAATTTTCAACTCCAGTTCTGACTGCTGTCTGTCTTTTAAAGAGGAGTGCCTTCACGGATATGACGAGGAGTTTTTAAAATTGCCTGGCAGAGAGCGAGAGAGACAGTGTCTTCCAGCTGCTTCCAGGCTTAACTCTTCACAGAATTGAGGCCAAAATGGAGCTCTTCAGATGTCCCGCCTTTCTTCCGGAATATTCTGAATGGCTCGATCAATCGCAAGCAACAAGAGAAATTTCAGAATTTCAGCTTCACTGACTGGCTGCTTGCCAATCTATCAAACTGGCATCACGGCTCTGCCACAGAACCTAAAAGGGAAGTCCTGGGCAAGTCCATTAGATCAGGGGTGTCTCATTTTCCAGCAGCTAGCAAGATGTTTGCAGATTAAAGGCAGCCAGGTCAGGAATTACATAAAGGAAACACAGAGCAGACAAAGGTTTTACAACAATGCCCTAACACCGCTCACACTTGTCTTTTGCCCTTGCAAAGAAGCCACTAATGCTAGCCCTGGTCAGATGAGCCGTGTGCACCCCTTTAAAATGGATCAGGCTGAGCCGTTCACAGGAGGACATGGAGTTTACCCTGTGAAGGGCTTTACTCCACACCTCCTAGTCCAAAATGGGTCCCAATTCCCCCTCCCACTTTGCCTTCAACTTATCCACTGGGGCCGATTCCACTGTTAAGATCTGGCCATAGATACTCAAAATACTCCCATACCAGACCCAGCTAAAGACAGAATCTTCCTCAACAGGGAGGATGTTGGTGACAAGGGGAATGAGAGAAAAGCCTTTTGCACAAAGTTACGAATTGGAAGTATTGTATAAAGTTCACCCTAGAGTTGCACTCATCTAATGGACAGTCAGAACTGAACAACGCACGGGTGGGGGAGATGGAAAGAGAGAAAATGGAAAGCAGTAAATGATAGAATCCGTACAGTGCAGAAGGAAGCCATTCATCCCTTTGTGTCTGCACCGACCATCTGAAAGAGCACCCTACCTATGCCCACACTCTTACTCGATCCCCATAATCCAGTCACTCCACCTAACCTTTTGGACTCTAAGGGGCAATTTAGCATGGCCAATATACCTAACCTGCCATCCTTGTGGGAGGAAACCGGAGCACCTGGAGAAAAACATTCAAAAAGGGGAGAAAGTGCAAACTCCACACAGTCACCCAAGGCAAAAATTGAACCTGAGTCCCTGGCACTGTGAGGCAGCAGTGCTAACCACTGTGCCACCGTACTGCCCTTAATCAAAATTAAATGATTCTTAAATGGATTTAAATGAATAACATTTCTTCATAATACATCGTACCTTCCATTTTCTTAAATGGGCCGGTGGTGTGAACGGTCCCGTTGGTTTGACTCACGTCAGATCTTTCTCCAAGACACTGCTACATTCAGGACAAAGTAGAATAAACACTTTACTTCAATAAAAAGCCATCTGCCTCAAATCCAACAAACAATGGATAATCTTCATGTAAATAGCTGTTACAAGATAATCATACAATTTACAGTGCTGAAGGAGGCCATCCTGCCCATCGAGTCTGCACTGGCCCATGGAAAGAGCACCCTACTTAAGCCCACGACTCCACCCTATCCCCATCACCCATTAACCCCACCAAACCTTTTTGGACGCTAAGGACAATTTATCATGGCCAATCCACCTAACCTGTACATCTTTGGACTGTGGGAGGAAACTGGAGCACCCGGAGGAAAACCACGCAGACATGGGGAGAACGTGTAGACTCTGCACAGACAGTGACCCAAGCCGGGAATCGAACCTGGATCTGCGGAGCAACTGTGCTAACCACTGTGCTACCATGGCACAATTTGGAAAAATGATATTCTCAGGCAGTAGAATTTATTTCTGTAGAAATATTGGGCTCCAATAACTGATGAGCAGAATATATTTGTAAACAGTAACTGGGCATCTCTGACATGTCATGTCTGAACCTGCGCTCTGGGAGAACTCCCATTGTACATAGAAACATACATAGAAAATAGAAGCAGGAGGAAGCCATTCGGCCCTTTGAGCCTGCTCCACCATTCATTCATCAAGCTCAATACCCTGATCCTGCCTTCCCCACATATCCCTTTGAACCCTTTAGTCCCAAGAGCAAATCTAATTCATTTTTGAAACCACACAATGTTTTGACCTCAACTACTTTCTGTGGTAGTGAATTCCACAGATTCATCACTCTCTGGGTGAAGAAATTTCTCCTCACCTCAGTCCTAAAAGGTTTACCCCTTATCCTCAAACTATGACCCCTAGTTCTGGACTCCCCACCATTGGGAACATTCTTTCTGTACCTACCCTGCCTAATCCTGTTCGAATTTTATAAATTTCTATGAGATCCCCTCTAACTCTTCTAAACTCCAATGAACATAATCCTAACCAACTTAATCTTTCCTCATATGACAATCCGGCCACCCCAGGAATCAGCCTGGTAAACCTTCGCTGCTCTCTCTCCATGGCAAGAACATCATTCCTCTGATAACGACATCAAAACCGCACACAATACTCCAGGTGTGGCCTCACCAATGCCGTATACAATTGTAGTAAATACTTAAAACCACTTGCTATGAAGGCCAACATACCATTTGCCTTCTTTACTGCCTGCTGTACCCACACGCTTACTTTCAGCGACTGATGCACAAGACATCAACGTCTAGCTGAGTATTCACCTCTCAATTTTCACCCATTCAAATAATTGCCTTCCTTTTTTTTTAATAATCTTTATTGTCACAAGTAGGCTTACATTTACACTGCAATGAAGTTACTGTGAAAAGCCCCTAATCGCCACATTTTTTGCCACTGAAGCAGATAACGGTCACATTTATCTACATTATACTGCACCTGCCATGCATATGCCCACTCACTCAGCCTGACCAAATCCCGCTCCAGGGCATCTCTGCATCCTCCTCACAACTCACCCTCCCATCCAACTTTGTATCCTCTGCAAATTTGGAGGTAATACATTTAGTTCCTTTGTCCAAATCATTAATATATAATGCAAACCGTTGGGGTCCCAGTACAGATCCCTGCAGGACTACACTAGTTACTGCCTGCTAATCAGAAAAAGACCCATTCATTCCAACATTTTGCTTCCAATCTGCTCACCAGTTCTCCCAACATATGACCTCTTTTCTACCTGCCTCATCCCAACATCCACATGTGATCACCCGATCTACAATTTCTGCTAATTATTTCCCAGAAACAACAGAAGATTCTCCAACAGACAAACAACCATTAAATATCAGGAGCCAATTGACAGAGATATTTACATGAATGGTTTATTTTTTTAACCCCTGCCTTACAAAGGACTGACAAAGGTGATCTGAAATGTGAACCTTTTGTTTCTCTCTCTCCACAGATGCTGCCTGACCTGCTGAGTGTTTCCAGAACTTTCTGGATTTCATTCTGAGGGGTTATCTGAGTCAGATGTTGCTGCAAATTTGAGTAAATGCAAATCAGAAGCTTTGTGAACATGTTTAACTTTCTATTATACAAATGGGTCACAGGTTATTAGAGGAGTTACAAATTAACATCACACAGACAAATGTCGATGTCTCTGTGTTATTGATATTCTGCTAAACCATGCCTTCTCCATTCAGATTTTCAGGATGAAACATGCCTGAATATAAAACAGGTTATTCAATTTGAATCCACTGAGATAAACATTTATTATCTCTTCTGGAGGTCAGGTTCTGGTTTGTGGTTAGTTTTAAATTAGTTTTTTTGAACAATAATCTAATAATAATCTTTCTTGTCACAAGTAGGCTTACATTAACACTGCAATGAAGTTATTGTGAAAAGCCCCCAGTCGCCACATTTACCACCGCGGTGCCTGTTCGGGTACACAGAGGGAGAATTCAGAATGTTCAATTCACCTAACAGCATGTCTTTTGGGACTTGCGGGAGGAAACTGGAGCACCAGGAGGAAACCCAAGCAGACACGGAGAACGTGCAGACTCTGCACAAACAGTAACGCAAGCCAGGAATCGAACCTGGGACCCTGATGCTGTGAAGCCATAGTGCTACCCACTGTGCTAAACTGAATGGATTCTAACTCTGTCTCTACCTCCCTGGTCTTTCTGACTTTCAGTTCCACATAGAATTCGCCAGCGGTCATTTATTTATAATGTGAACTCTGTACACAGCAGGACACACATACTTACTGTAAAACAGTTGGTGCTTTGAAAATTGCACAGGTGTATCTGGCAGTGTATATAAACCTCGCTCGAATCTCCGACAAATCGAAAGATATTCAAAGAGAAGCGAGCAATGGTGGAAAGTCCGTTTTCTTCAATGCTAACCGAACCATCCAGGACACTGGGGCACCTGTTTCAGACAGAACGACTAATAAAACCTCGTGAAGGCTGAACATTTATTTCAGAGGAAAGCATTTTGGGCATATTCTGCCTGTTTTCCCCAGAAGGTAAGATACTCACTGGCCAGTTATAAAGGACCAATGCGTCGGTGTGTTGGGATCTCTGCGAGGGGTTGCCCAGCAATGGCTCAGGGTCAGCACGAATTGATTGGCATCGATGCCGGAAACAATGGTTCCAACGTAGATTTTGTCATTGACACCAAGCAGGACTGGGATCTGGGTGAAGGGCTCACTGTACCCAGGTTCACGATAAACAAGCATCTTGGTTTCAAACAGCCCCTTGCCTGATGGTAAAGTTATGTTCACAACACTGAGGAAAAAAGTGAATTTGTGTAGAAATGTCAGCACTTTGGAATCGGCATTGTAACAATTAAAAAAAACATGTATCCCGTTGAAGAACGTGTTGCTGAAGTCTTGCTCCCCACTCTCTTCAGGGCAATTGCAGGAATGACTAATTTCTAACAATTTATACTACAGGAAAAGAAGGGACTGATTGATTGGCAAGTCAACACTAATTGGCTGAGGCATTGTCATGAGGAAACCAATGGGGAACTGTGGGTTCCTCACGCTCACGCCAGTTCACAAACTCCCAAGAACCCTGCCATTTTTGGTCTTGTGGAGTCCCTGAGCTATATCTACGTTCAATGTTCTGGGCTCCACTCCCTTTTTAGCTTCTGGTCAACTCTTTTATTGAAATTTTGTTTGCATTCAGCCTCACGTCCTGATCTATGGGTGCCCGGTCCAGAAAGGGGCGGGGAAGGCGGAGGATCTCCTCCTGAACCTTCTCCAGAAAGTCTTCCAGCGGGAGACCAACGGGATTGTCCAGCCGGACTGCCCGCCCCTCTTCCACGGCTTCACTTGCGGCCGGGTGTCCGTGGAAAGGGATCATGCATTGTCCACGGACACTCTCGAGGCTCTCCGTGCCCAGTGGGTAACGCAGGGGTTGGACTGCTTTATCAACCCCTCTTTTCACATTATGATTTGATGTTGATAATTTTCCATTGTTCTTTGTTACTTTTGGGCAATAGCCCTACGAGGAGCAGCCCCTGTTAAGTTTAAAAAATATATTTTATTGAGGTATTTGAAAATTTTTATAACAGTAACATAAACAATGACATCAACATGGTAAAATAAACATTCCTACCCCCCCAGTCCAATCTTCACACACCTCAACCATACAACAACAATCCGCCCAGCCCCCCTTTTGGAATACTGCATCTGCTGGCATTTTAATTTTCCCCGAGAAAGTTGATGAACGGCTGCCACCTCCGAGTGAACCCTAACATTGACCCTCTTCAGGCAAACTTTATTTTCTCGAGACTGAGAAACTCAGCCATGTCACTAACCCAGGTCTCTACACTCGGGGGCTTTGAGCCCCTCCACATTAACAAGATCCGTCTCCGGGCTACCAGGGAGGCAAAGGCCAAGACATCGGCCTCTTTCGCCCCCTGAACTCCCGGATCTTCCGACACTCCAAAGATCTCTAACTCCCGTGTTTTTAGTACCGTGGACATTGCCTTAGCAAAATCCTGCCAAAACCCTCGAAGCTTCAGGCATGCCAAAACATGTGGACATGATTTGCTGGGCTTCCCGCGCACCTCGCATACCTATCCTCAACCCCGAAGAACTTACTCATCCTAGCCGCTGTCATGTGTGCCCGGTGGACTACCTTAAATTGTATCAGGCTAAGCCTGGCGCATGATGAGGAGGTATTAACCCTGCTTAGGGCATCCGCCCATAGCCCCGCCTCTATCTCTCCTCCTAGCTCGTCCTCCCATTTGCCCTTAAGCTCCTCCACCGGAGTTTCCTCCGCCTCCAAAGGCTCCTGGTAAATAGCTGAAACCTTCCCCTCTCCCACCCAGATACTGGAGACTACTCTATCCTGTATCCCCCGTGATGGCAGCAGCGGAAAGGCCGGCACCTGTTTTCTCAGGAAGTCCCGCACCTGCAAATACCTAAACCCATTCCCTGCTGGCAATTTAAATTTATCCTCCAAAGCTTTCAATCTGGGAAAGCTCCCGTCTATAAATAGCTCCCCCATCCTTCTAATTGCTGCCCTCTGCCAACTCCGGAACCCGCCATCTAGCCTACCCGGTACAAACCTGTAGTTATTATAAATCGGTGTCCAAATCAATGCTCCCTCCCCTCTCTTATATCTCCTCATTGCCCCCAGATCCTCAGAGCTAGCACTACCACCAGACATGTGGAGTATCGGGCCAGCGAGGATGGCAGAGGTGCCGTTACCAGTGTTCCCAAACTGGTGTCTTTACATGACGCTGCCTCCATCCACTCCCATGCCGACCCCTCCTCCACTACGCACTTCCTAATCGTGGCTATATTAGCCGCCCAGTAGTAATTGCAGAAGTTCGGCAGCGCCAACTCACCCTGCCTCCCACTGCGCTCCAGCAACACTTTCTTCATTCGTGGGGTTTTACTAGCCCACACAAAGCCCAAAATAATCTTATTCACCCGCTTGAAAAAGGCCTTTGGGATGAAGATGGGGAGGCACTGAAAGACAAACAGAAATCTGGGGAGGACCGTCATTTTTCACGGTTTGCACCTTCCCCGACAGTGATAGCGGGTGCATGTCCCATCTCTTAAAGTCCCCTTCCATTTGTTCTGCCAACCGGGATCAGTTTAACTTGTGCAGCGCCTCCCATTCCAGGGCCACCTGGATTCCCAGATACCGAAAGCTCTTCCCTACCATTCTAAGCAGCAGCTCTCCCAGTCTCTTCTCCTGTCCTCTTGCCTGGATCGTGAACACCTCGCTATTCCCCATGTTCAATTTATATCCTGAAAAATTATAAAATTCCCCCAGGATTCACATTACTTCCCCCGTCCCCTCCAACGGGTCTGAAATATACAAGAGCAGGTCATCTTTATAGAGCGAGACCCGGTGCTTCACCCCACCCCCGAACCAGCCCTTTCCCATTTCTAGAGGCTCTTAACGCCATGGTCAATGGCTCTATGGCCAGAGCAAACAGTAACGGGGGGAGGGGGCACCCTTGCCTCGTCCCTCGGTGTAGTTCAAAATACCCCGACCTCAGCCGGTTCGTACACACACTCACTACTGGTGCCTGATAGAGTAACCACACCCAGTCAATGAAGCCCTCACCAAACCCAAACCTTCCCAGCGCCTCCCACAGGTAATTCCACTCCACCCGATCAAAAGCCTTCTCCGCATCCATCGCTACCACCACCTCCATCTCCTGTCCTTCTGAGGGCATCATGATAACATTTAGAAGCCTTCGAACATTGGCCTTGAGTTGCCTGCCCTTAACAAATCCCGTCTGGTCTTCCCCTATCACCCCCGGGACACAGTCCTCTATCCTTGTGACCAGTATCTTAGCCAGCAGTTTGGCATCCACATTCAGTAGAGAAATCAGCCTGTATGATCCGCATTGCTCCGGATCCTTCTCCCATTTCAGGATCAATGAAATCGAGGCCTGCGACATTGTTGGGGGGAGGACTCCCTTCTCTCTTGCTTCGTTAAACGGCCTCACCAGCAGTGGGCTCAATATCTCTTGTCATGTGAGAGTATCTTTAAGAAATGGGTGTTTATAAATGGGTGTGTATATAAATATCTGTAGTGAGAGTACCTTTAAGAAATGGGTGTTTACTACTGCAGTGATGTCAGAGAGTGGGTGGAGCTGGGCTGTCAGTCAGCTTTTTACTTTCGTTGTTGAGCAGGCTGCAGGGTGTGATTTAGTTTTGTTTTCAGTGTTGGAGCTGAAGCCAGACAGAGCAGGTGTACTGTTGATCTCTCTGCCATGAAAAGACTATCTCGATCATTTGGTGAATTCAGAATTATCGATATTTTCAGTAGTGACTTTAACCTGATGTGCTTCTGTTAAAAGGTGTTTCTTCTGTAAGTCTTCGGGATGTTAAAAGGACAGCGTAAGCATTACTTGGTGTTGTATTATTTGGGGGTTGTATTTGAATTGATGGTTGCTAAGATGTTCACTGTATGTTTCAAAAAGATTAACTTGAGTTCAAAGAATAAACATTGTTTTGCTTTAAAAAATACTTTTCCATTTCTGCTGTACCACACCTGTAAAGTGGGCTGTGTGTTCCCCATCCCACAATCTATTAAAAGTTGTGGGTCAGGTGAACTCCATGATACACTTTGGGGTTTTCTAAACCCTGGCCCATAACACTCTGAAAACATCTTATAGAATTCCACCGGGTAGCCGTCAAGCCCAGGGGCCTTGCCCGACAGCTTGCCCTCCAGCCCTTTGATTATTTCCTCAATCTCAATTGGAGCTCCAAGCCCCTCCACCAGGTCCTCCTCCACCCTCGGGAACCTCAACTGATCCGAAAACTGCCTCATCCCCTCCACCCCAGCCTGGGGCTCCGACTCATATAATTTACTATAAAAGTCCTTAAACACCTCGTTCACAGCCGCTGGGTCCAGGACAGTATTACCGTCTCTGTTCTTTACTTTACCTGCTTGTCTTTTCCCCGTACTCATATATCGCCCCCTTTGCCTTCCTCAACTGCTTTCCCGGTGGTCAACAGCCCAAACTCCACCTGTAACCTCCGCCGCTCCCTCAGTAGCCCCCCCCGACCGGGGCCTCAGAGTATCTCCTGTCCACCTGGAGTATCTCCTCAACTAACCTGCCCCTCTCAGCCCGTTCCGCCTTTTCTCTGTGGGCCCATATAGAGATTAATTCCCCTCTGACTACTGCCTTCAAAGCTTCCCAGACCGTCGCTGCAGAGACCTCCCTTGTATCATTTGTTTCCAGGTAGTTCTGGATGGACTTGTTAACCCGCCCACAAACCGCTTCGTCCGCTAGCAACCCCACATCCAGTCTCCACGGCGGGCGTTGCCCCCTCTCCACACTAACCCGTAGATCCACCCATTGCGGGGCATGGTCCAACACTGCAATTGCCACTCAGTATCCACCACCTTCGGTATTAGCACCCTGCTCGGAACAAAAAGGTCGATGCGAGAGTATACCTTGTGGACATGTGAAAAAGAGGAAAACTTCATCCTCGGCTGTGCAAACCTCCATGGGTCTACTCCCCCCATCTGTTCCATAAAACCCTTCAATTCCTTTGCCGCAGCCGGCCTCCTCCCTGTCCTGGATTTTGACTGGTCCACTTTCGGATCAATGACTGTATTGAAGTCCCCTCCCATGATCAGGTTATGTGACTCTAAGCCTGGGATCTTACCTAACACCCGCCTCATAAATTCCACGTCGTCCCAATTCGGAGCATATATGTTCACGAGTACCACCCGCACCCCCTCCAGCTTCCCACTCACCATTATGTACCTACCCCCTTGTCTGACACGATTATCCCTGCCTCGAATACCACACGTTTGCTGATCAAGATCGCTAGCCCCCTGGTCTTTGAGTCCAGTCCTGAGTGGAACACTTGGCTAACCCATCCCCTCCTCAATCTCGTCTGGTCTGTAACCTTTAGGTGTGTCTCTTGTAGCATTGCCACGTCCGCCTTCAGTTCCCTCAAATGCGCGAACACGCGAGCCCTCTTGACCAGCCCATTCAGTCCTCTCACGTTCCATGTGATCAGCCTAGACAGGGGGCTTCTAACTTCCCCCCCCCACGTCGAATTACCATCACCCTTTTTAGGCCAGCCTCGAGCTCGCGCCCTCCGCTTCCTCGAGTCCCCATTCGGGCTGCCGCCGTTCCCGACCTCTCATTTGAACCCTAGTAACAGTTCCCCCCCTGTCAGCAAAGCAGCTCCCCCTCCCTCCCCCCCCTAGCACCAATACTAGAAACCCAATCCCCCAAGTCAAGCTCCAGCTTAACATCTGCTCACCCCCCACTGCTCTTCAGAGAGTCAGCTGACCCATGCTGACTCGGTAGCTCCCGCCCCTGGCACCAAGTAGTCTGTCTCCCTATTTTTTTCTCCTCTCTCCCCACCACATAAATAAACGTTTTAAAAGCATCACATTCCCCAGTAAACAAACATCAGAAAAAAAAAGTGAAGAAACAGTCACTTTAGAAAAATAGTTACCCAAAAAGCAGAACCAAATTCAAAGCCCACCCCCCCTCTAACAAGGTCCCTGCAAGACAAAGCAACCTTTAAACATCCACACAGCCCATTATTTCACATAGAGCTTCTTAAATTTATACAATCCAGCACCACAAATCGCCGCCAGAGTACTTCTCTAAGGCTTAAGTGTCTTTTAATTCGCCTCCAGCTTCATTTCTTTAATAAAGGTCCATACTTCGTCTGGCGTTTCAAAGTAGAAGTCCCGTTCCTCATGTGTGACCCACAGACGGGCTGGGTACAGCATCCCAAACTTCACCCCCTTCTTAAAGAGGGTTGTTATTCTGTTAAGTTGATTGGACCCCAAAATAAATCCTCACCCTCCCGGGTAATGCAAAAATAGCACAAGGCTTGAACATATTCCTTTTGTTAGCAAAGAACAGGACTGTGTGAATGTATAGCACTTGGAGAAAGTATAAATCAGCTCTGTTATGTGCTCAACTGATTATCTCAAATTGGTTCTGAGTGCAGCTATCAGCATACTCAGGGTTGTTCAGCAATTACTGTCCAATTGTAGATTCACATCGAACAGCAATTTGGTTTTGACCATGAGACATAGGAGCAGAAAAAGGCCATTCTGCCCATCGGGTTTCCTCTGCCATTCAATGGGATCATAACAGATCTGATATGATAATCCTCAACTCCACTTTCCCACCTCATCTCCATAGCCCTTGATTCCCTGACTGATTATAGGAATTACATATAGCTCTTGGGACAAAATACATCAGGGATATGGGGGGGGAAGGCAGGATCAGGGTAGTGAACTTGATAGTCAGCCATGATCATAATGAATGGTGGAGCAGGCTCAAAGGGCCGAATGGCCTCCGTCTGCTTCTATTTTCTATGCATGACTCTATGTAAAAGAAATGGGTTTTGCAAATATGGACTGGTTGAGTATGATCCAGACATTCAGGCCTGTCACCTTTTCTGAATTATCTGAGAGCTTGGGCAATCAAAACTCCACACCCCAACCAAAAACCCTAAACCCTCAACCCAGGCCCTAAAATCCATACCCCAACCCTGACCCTAAAACATCCACACCCCAACCCAAACTCCCAACCCTGACTCTAAAACCCCGCACCCCCTATCCAAACACCCAACCCTGACCCTAGAACCCCACACCCCCAACTCAAACTCTCAAGCCCTGACTCTAAAACACCCACTTCCCAACCCAAACCCCCAATACTGACCCTAAACCCCCCAACCCAAACCTCCAACCCCGACTCTAAAACCCCCACACCCCAACCCAAACCCCCAACCCGGACTCGAAAACCACCACATCCCCTATCCAAACCCCCAACCCTGACTCGAAAACCACCACATCCCCTATCCAAACCCACAACACGGACTCTAAAACCCCCACCCCAAACACCCAACCCCGACTCTAAAACCCCACACCCCAACGCAAAGCCTCACACCCCCAACCCTGACTCTAAAACCCCCACCCCAAACTCCCCAAACACCCAACACTGACTCTAAAACCCCACACCCCCAACCCAAACTCCCCAAACACCCAACACTGACTCTAAAACCCCACACCCCCAACCCAAACTCCCCAAACCCCGAACCCTGACTCTAAAAACCCCACACCCCAACCCAAACCCTCAACCCCCCAACCCTCACTCTAAAACCACCACCCCCCACCCCAAACTCCCCAACCCTGATTCTAAAAACCCCACACCCCCAACCCAAACTCCACAAACCCCCAACCCTGACTCTAAAACCCCCACACCCCAACCCAAACTCCCCAAAGCCCCATCCCTGACTCTAAACCCCCAAACCCCTACCCCCACCCCAAACTCCCCAACCCTGACTCTAAAAACCCCACATCCCCAACCCAAACTCCCCAAACCCCCAACCCTGACTCTAAAACACCCACACCCCAACCCAAACTCCCCAAACCCCCAACCTTGACCCTAAACTCCCCAAACCCCCACCCCAAACTCCCCAACCCTGACTCTAAAACCCCACCCCAAACTCCCCAAACCCCCAACCCTGACTCTAAAACCCCCACACCCCAACCCAAACTCCCCAAGCCCCCAACCCTGACTCTAAAACCCCCCACCCCAAACTCCCCAAACCCCCAACCCTGACTCTAAAACTCGACACCCCCAACCCAAACCCTCAAACCTCCAACCCTGACTCTAAAACCCCCACACCCCAACCCAAACCCGCAACCCTCACTCTAAAACCCCCCCACCCCAACCCAAACTCCCCAAACACCCAACCCTGACTCTAAAACCCCCACACCCCCAACCAAACTCCCCAAACCCCCAACCCTGACTCTAAATACCCCACACCCCCAACCCAAACTCCCCAAACCCTGAACCCTGACTCTAAAAACCCCACACCCCAACCCAAACTCCCCAAAGCCCCATCCCTGACTCTAAACCCCCCAAACCCCCAACCCCACCCCAAACCCCCCAACCCTGATTCTAAAAACCCCACACCCCCAACCCAAACTCCACAAACCCCCAACCCGGACTCTAAAACCCCCACACCCCAACCCAATCTCTCCAAAGCCCCAGCCCTGACTCTAAACCCCCCAAACCCCCACCCCCACCCCAAACCCCCCAACCCTGACTCTAAAAACCCCACACCCCCAACCAAACTCCCCAAACTCCCAACCCTGACTCTAAATACCCCACAACCCAACCCAAACCCTCAAACCTCCCTCCCTAACTCTAAAACCCCAACCACCGCACCCCAAACTCCCCAAACCCCCAACCATGACTCTAAATCCCCCCCCACCCCAACCCAAACCTCCAACCCTGACTCTAAAACCCCCACACCCCAACCCAAACTCCTCAAACTCCCAACCCTGACTCGAAAACCCCCACCCCCCCATCCCAAACCCCCAATCCTGACTCTAAAGCCCCACCCCCAACCCAAATCCCCAACCCTGACCCTAAAACACCATACCCCAACACAAACCACCAACCCTGACTCTAAAACCCCCACACCCCCAACCCAAACTCCCCAAACCCCCAACCCTGACTCTAAAACCCCCACATCCCCAATCCAAACTCCCCAAACCTCCAACCCCGACTCTAAAACCCCCACACCCCAACCCAAACCCCCAACCCTGACTCGAAAACCACCACATCCCCTATCCAAACCCACAACACTGACTCTAAAACCACCACATCCCCAATCCAAACTCCCCAAACCCCCAACCCTGACTCTAAAACCCCCACCCCACCATCCCAAACTCCCCAAACACCCAACCCCGACTCTAAAACCCCACACCCCAACGCAAAGCCTCACACCCCCAACCCTGACTCTAAAACCCCCACCTCCCACCCCAAACTCCCCAAACACCCAACACTGACTCTAAAATCCCACACCCCCAACCCAAACTCCCCAAACCCCGAACCCGGACTCTAAAATCCCCACACCCCAACCCAAACCCTCAACCCCCCAACCCTGACTCTAAAACCACCACCCCCCACCCCAAACTCCCCAACCCTGATTCTAAAAACCCCACACCCCCAACCCAAACTCCACAAACCCCCAACCCTGACTCTAAAAAACCCACACCCCAACCCAAACTCCCCAAAGCCCCATCCCTGACTCTAAACCCCCAAACCCCTACCCCCACCCCAAACTCCCCAACCCTGACTCTAAAAACCCCACATCCCCAACCCAAACTCCCCAAACCCCCAACCCTGACTCTAAAAACCCCACACCCCAACCCAAACTCCCCAAAGCCCCATCACTGACTCTAAACCCCCAAACCTCTACCCCCACCCCAAACTCCCCAACCCTGACTCTAAAACCCCACCCCAAACCTGACTCTAAAACCCCCACACCCCAAACTCCCCAAACCCCCAACCCTGACTCTAAAACTCGACACCCCCAATCCAAACTCCCCAAACCCCCAAACCTGACTCTTAAAAACCCCACACCCCAACCCAAACCCGCAACCCTCACTCTAAAACACCCCCACCCCAACCCAAACTCCCCAAACACCCATCCCTGACTCTAAACTCCCCAAACCCCCAACCCTGACTCTAAAACATCCACACCCCCAACCCAAACTCCCCATAGCCCCATCACTGACTCTAAAACCCCCACACCCCCAACCCAAACTCCCCAAAGCCCGATCCCTGACTCTAAACCCCCCAAACCCCCACCCCAAACTCCCCAACCCTGACTCTAAAAACCCCACACCCCCAACCCAAACTCCCCAAACCCCCAACCTTGACCCTAAACCCCCCAAACCCTCACCCCAAACTCCCCAACCCTGACTCTAAAACCCCCACCCCAAACTCCCCAAACCCCCAACCCCCCACACCCCAACCCAAACTCCAAGCCCCCAACCCTGACTCCAAAACCCCCCACCCCAAACTCCCCAAACCCCCAACCCTGACTCTAAAACTCGACACCCCCAATCCAAACTCCCCAAACCCCGACTCTAAAAACCCCACACCCCAACCCAAACCCTCAAACCTCCAACCCTGATTCTAAAACCCCCCCCGCCCTACCCACACTCCCCAAACCCCCAACCCTGACTCTAAAACCCCCACACTCCCAACCAAACTCCTCAAACCACCAACCCTGAATCTAAAACCCCCACAACCCACCCCAAACCCCCAACCCTCACTCTAAAACCCTACCCCCCCAATCGAAACTCCCCAAACCAGACTCTAAAAACCCCACACCCCAACCCAAACCCTCAAAACTCCAACCCTGACTCTAAAACCCCCACACCCCAACCCAAACCCACAACCCTCACTCTAAAACCCCCCCACCCCAACCCAAACTCCCCAAACACCCAACCCTGACTCTAAAACCCCCACACCCCCAACCAAACTCCCCAAACCCCAACCCTGACTCACAATACCCCACACCCCAACCTAAACCCTCAAACCTCCCTCCCTAACTCTAAAACCCCAACCACCACACCCCAAACTCCCCAAACCCCCAACCCTGACTCTAAATCCCCCCCACCCCAACCCAAACCTCCAACCCTGACTCTAAAACCCCCATACCCCAACCCAAACTCCTCAAACCCCCAACACTGACTCAAAAACCCCCACCCCCCATCCCAAACCCCCAACCCTGACTCTAAAGCCCCACCCCAACCCAAACCCCCAACCCTGACCCTAAAACACCATACCCCAACCCAAACCACCAACCCTGACTCTAAAACCCCCACACCCACAACCCAAACTCCCAACCCTGACTCTAAAACACCCACTCCCCCAACCCAAGCTCCCCAAACCCCCAAGCCTGACTCTAAAACTCCCACTCCCCCAACCCAAGCTCCCCAAACCCCCAAGCCTGACTCTAAAACTCCCACCCCCCAACCAAACTGCTCAAAGCCCAAACCCTGACTCTAAATCCCCCCACCCCCAACCAAAACTCCTGAAACCCCCAACCCTGACACTAAAATTCCCACCCCCCCACCTCAAACTCCCCAAATCCCTAACCCTGACTGCAAAACAAAACCCCCACACCCCCAACCCAAACTCCCCAAACCCCCAACCCTGACTCTAAAACCCCCACACCCCCAACCAAACCCCCAACCCTGACTCTAAAACCCCCACACCCCCAACCAAACTCCCCAAACCCGACTCTAAACCCCCCAAACCCCCAACACTGAATCTTTAAAACCACCGCACCGCCAACCCAAACTCCCCAAACCCCCAACCCTGACTGTAAGACACCCACACCCCAACCCAAACTCCCCAAACCCACAACCTTGACTCTAAACCCCCCAAACCCCCACCCCAAACTCCCCAAACCCCCAACCCTGACTCTAAAACCCCCACACCCCAACCCAAACTCCCCAAGCCCCCAACCCGGACTCTAAAACCCCCCACCCCAAACTTCCCAAACCCCCAACCCTGACTCTAAAACCCGACACCCCCAATCCAAACTACCCAAACCTCCAACCCTGACTCTAAAACGCCCACCGCCCTACCCAAACTCCCCAAACCCCCATCCCTGACTCTAAAACCCCCACACTCCCAACCAAACTCCTCAAACCCCCAACCCTGACTCTAAATCCCCCACAACCCACCCCAAACCCCCAACCCTCACTCTAAAACCCCACCACCCCCACCCCATACTCCCCAAACCCCCAACACTGACTCTAAAACCTGACCCCCCAATCGAAACTCCCCAAACCTGACTCTAAAAACCCCACACCCCAACCCAAACCCTCAAAACTCCAACCCTGACTCTCAAACCCCCACCCCCCTACCCAAATCCCCAACCCCCCAACCCTGACTCTAAAACCCCCACACTCCCAACCAAACTCCTCAAACCCCCAACCCTGACTCTAAACCCCCCCACTCCAATCCAAACACCACAAACCCCCAACCCTGACTCTAAAACACCCACACTCCCAACCAAACTCCCCAAACCCCCAACCCGGACTCTAAAACCCCCACACCCCAACCCAAACCCCCAACCCTCACTCTAAAACCCCCCCACCCCAACCCAAACTCCCCAAACCCCCAACCCTGACTCTAAAACCCCCACACCCTAACCCAAACTCCTCAAATCCCCAACCCTGACTCAAAAACCCCCACCCCCCATCCCAAACCCCCAACCCTGACTCTAAAGCCCCACCCCCAACCCAAACCCCCAACCCTGACCCTAAAACACCATACCCCAACCCAAACCGCCAACCCTGACTCTAAAACCCCCGCACCGCCAACCCAAACTCCCCAAACCCAACTCTAAACCCCCCAAACCCCCAATCCAAACCCCCCAAACCCCCAACCCGGACTCTAAAACCCCCGCACCGCCAACCCAAACTTTCCAAACCCCCAATACTGACTCTAAAACCCCACACCCCCAACCAAACTCCCCAAACCCCCAACCCTGACTCTTAAACCCCCACACCCCCAAACAAACTCCCAACCCTGACTCTAAAACCCCCACACCCCAACCCAAACCCCCAACCCTCACTCTAAAACCCCGCCATCCCCAACCCAAACTCCCCAAACACTCAAACTCCCAACCCGGACTCTAAAACCCCCCACCCCCAACCCAAACTCCTGAAACCCCCAACCCTGACACTAAAATTCCCCCCCCCCACCTCAAACTCCCCAAATTCCTAACCCTGACTGCAAAACAAAAACCCCCACACCCCAACCCAAACTCCTCAAATCCCCAACCCTGACTCGAAAACCCCCACCCCCCCATCCCAAACCCCCAACCCTGACTCTAAAGCCCCACCCCCAACCCAAACCCCCAACCCTGACCCTAAAACACCATACCCCAACCCAAACCGCCAACCCTGACTCTAAAACCCCCACACCCACAACCAAACCCCCCAAACCCCCAACCCGGACTCTAAAACCCCCGCACCGCCAACCCAAACTCCCCAAACCCGACTCTAAACCCCCCAAACCCCCAATCCAAACCCCCCAAACCCCCAACCCGGACTCTAAAACCCCCGCACCGCCAACCCAAACTTTCCAAACGCCCAATACTGACTCTAAAACCCCACACCCCCAACCAAACTCCCCAAACTCCCAACCCTGACTCTTAAACCCCCACACCCCCAAACAAACTCCCCAAACCCCCAACTCTGACTCTAAAACCCCCACACCCCAACCCAAACTCCCAACCCTCACTCTAAAACCCCGCCATCCCCAACCCAAACTCCCCATAGAACATAGAAAATACAGCACAGAACAGGCCCTTCGGCCCACGATGTTGTGCCGAACCTTTGTCCTAGATTAATTATAGATTATCATAGAATTTACAGTGCAGAAGGAGGCCATTCGGCCCCCTGAGTCTGCACCGGCTCTTGGAAAGAGCACCCCACCCAAACTCAACACCAAGGGCAATTTTGGACACTAAGGGCAATTTATCATGGCCAATCCACCTACCCTGCACATCTTTGGACTGTGGGAGGAAACCGGAGCACCCGGAGGAAACCCACGCAGACACGGGGAGGACGTGCAGACTCCGCACAGACAGTGACCCAAGCCGGAATCGAACCTGGGACCCTGGAGCTGTGAAGCAATTGTGCTATCCACAATGCTACCGTGCTGCCCTTAAGAACAAATAAATCGACAATATATCATCTTACCGTAATCCATGTACCTATCCAATAGCTGCTTGAAGGTCCCTAATGTTTCTGACTCAACTACTTCCACAGGCAGTGCATTCCATGCCCCCACTACTCTCTGGGTAAAGAACCTACCTCTGATATCCCTCCAATATCTTCCACCTTTCACCTTAAATTTATGTCCCCTTGTAATGGTTTGTTCCACCCGGGGAAAAAGTCTCGGACAGTCTACTCTATCTATTCCCCTCATCATCTTATAAACCTCTATCAAGTCGCCCCTCATCCTTCTCCGTTCTAATGAGAAAAGGCCTAGCACCCTCAACCTTTCCTCGTAAGACCTACTCTCCATTCCAGGTAACATCCTGGTAAATCTTCTTTGCACCTTTTCCAAAGCTTCCACATCCTTCCTAAAATGAGGTGACCAGAACTGTACACAGTTCTCCAAATGTGGCCTTACCAAATTTTGTACAGCTGCATCATCACCTCACGGCTCTTAAATTCAATCCCTCTGTTAATGAACGCGAGCACACCATAGGCCTTCTTCACAGCTCTATCCACTTGAGTGGCAACTTTCAAAGATGTATGAACATAGACCCCAAGATCTCTCTGCTCCTCCACATTGCCAAGAACTCTACCGTTAACCCTGTATTCCGCATTCATATTTGTCCTTCCAAAATGGACAACCTCACACTTTTCAGGGTTAAATTCCATCTGCCACTTCTCAGCCCAGCTCTGCATCCTATCTATGTCTCTTTGCAGCCGACAACAGCCCTATCCACAACTCCACCAATCTTCGTATCGTCTACAAATTTACTGACCCACCCTTCAACTCCCTCATCCAAGTCATTAATGAAAATCACAAACAGCAGAGGACCCAGAACTGATCCCTGTGGTACGCCACTGGTAACTGGGATCCAGGCTGACTATTTGCCATCCACCACCACTCTCTGACTTCTATCGGTTAGCCAGTTCGTTATCCAACTGGCCAAATTTCCCACTATCCCATGCCTCCTTACTTTCTGCAGAAGCCTACCATGGGGAACCTTATCAAATGCCTTACTAAAATCTATGTACACTACATCCACTGCTTTACCTTCATCCACATGCTTGGTCACCTCCTCAAAGAATTCAATAAGATTTGTAAGGCAAGACCTACCCCTCACAAATCCGTGCTGACTATCCCTAATCAAGCAGTGTCTTTCCAGATGCTCAGAAATCCTATCCTTCAGTACCCTTTCCATTACTTTGCCTACCACCGAAGTAAGACTAACTGGCCTGTAATTCCCAGGGTTATCCCTAGTCCCTTTTTTGAACAGGGGCACGACATTCGCCACTCTCCAATCCCCTGGTACCACCCCTGTTGACAGTGAGGACGAAAAGATCATTGCCAACGGCTCTGCAATTTCATCTCTTGCTTCCCATAGAATCCTTGGATATATCCAGTCAGGCCCGGGGGACTTGTCTATCCTCAAGTTTTTCAAAATGCCCAACACATCTTCCTTCCTAACAAGTATTTCCTCGAGCTTACCAGTCTGTTTCACACTGTCCTCTCCAACAATATCGCCCCTCTCATTTGTAAATACAGAAGAAAAGTACTCGTTCAAGACCTCTCCTATCTCTTCAGACTCAATACACAATCTCCCGCTACTGTCCTAGATCGGACCTACCCTCGCTCTAGTCATTCTCATATTTCTCACATATGTGTAAAAGGCCTTGGGGTTTTCCTTGATCCGACCCGCCAAAGATTGTTCATGCCCTCTCTTAGCTCTCCTAATCCCTTTCTTCAGTTCCCTCCTGGCTATCTTGTATCCCTCCAATGCCCTGTCTGAACCTGGTTTCCTCAGCCTTACATAAGTCTCCTTTTTCCTCTTAACAAGACATTCAACCTCTCTTGTCAACCATGGTTCCCTCACTCGACCATCTCTTCCCTGCCTGACAGGGACATACATATCAAGGACACGTAGTACCTGTTCCTTGAACAAGTTCCACATTTCACTTGTGTCCTTCCCTGACAGCCTATGTTCCCAACTTATGCACTTCAATTCTTGTCTGACAACATCGTGTTTCCCCTTCCCCCAATTGTAAACCTTGCCCTGTTGCACGCACCTATCCCTCTCCATTACTAAAGTGAAAGTCACAGAATTGTGGTCACTATCTCCAAAATGCTCCCCCACTAACAAATCTATCACTTGCTCTGGTTCATTACCAAGTACTAAATCCAATATTGCCCCTCCTCTGGTCGGACAATCTACATACTGTGTTAGAAAAGCTTCCTGGACACACTGCACAAACACCACCCCATCCAAACTATTTGATCTAAAGAGTTTCCACTCAATATTTGGGAAGTTAAAGTCACCCATGACTACTACCCAGTGACTTCTGCACCTTTCCAAAATCTGTTTCCCAATCTGTTCCTCCACATCTCTGCTACTATTGGGGGGCCTATAGAAAACTCCTAACAAGGTGACTGCTCCTTTCCTATTTCTGACTTCAACCCATACTACCTCATTAGGGTGATACTCCTCGAACTGCCTTTCTGCAGCTGTTATACTATCTCTAATTAATAATGCCACCCCCCCCACCTCTTTTACCACCCTCCCTCATCTTATTGAAACATCTATAACCAGGGACCTCCAACAACCATTTCTGCCCCTCTTCTATCCAAGTTTCCGTGATGGCCACCACATCGTAGTCCCAAGTACCGATCCGTGCCTTAAGTTCACCCACCTTATTCCTGATGCTTCTTGCGTTGAAGTATACACACTTCAACCCATCTCCGTGCCTGCAAGTACTCTCCTTTGTCAGTGTTCCCTTCTCCACTGCCTCATTACACGCTTTGGCGTCCTGAATATCGGCTACCTTAGTTGCTGGACTACAAATCCGGTTCCCATTCCCCTGCCAAATTAGTTTAAACCCTCCCGAAGAGTACTAGAAAACCTCCCTCCCAGGATATTGGTGCCCCGCTGGTTCAGATGCAACCCGTCCTGCTTGTACAGGTCCCACCTTCCCCAGAATGCGCTCCAATTATCCAAATACCTGAAGCCCTCCCTCCTACACCATTCCTGCAGCCATGTGTTCAACTGCACTCTCTCCCTATTCCTAGCCTCGCTATCACGTGGCACCGACAACAAACCAGAGATGACAACTCTGTCTGTCCTGGCTTTTAACTTCCAGCCTAACTCCCTAAACTTGTTTATTACCTCCACACCCCTTTTCCTACCTATGTCGTTGGTACCAATGTGCACCACGACTTCTGGCTGCTTGCCCTCCCCCTTAAGGATCCTGAAGACACGATCCGAGACATCCCTGACCCTGGCACCCGGGAGGGAACATACCTTCCGGGAGTCTCGCTCGCGACCACAGAACCTCCTATCTATTCCCCTAACCATTGAATCTCCTACAACTATTGCTTTTCTATTCTCCCCCCTTCCCTTCTGAGCCCCAGAGCCAGACTCAGTGCCAGAGACCTGGCCGCTAGGGCCTTCCCCCGGTAGGTCATCGCCTCCAACAGCATCCAAAACGGTATACTTGTTTTGAAGGGGAATGGCCACGAGGGATCCCTGCACTGTCTGCCTGTTTGTTTTTTTCCCCCTGACAGTCACCCAGCTATTCTTGTCCTGTACCTTGGGTGTGGTTACCTCCCTGTAACTCTTCTCAATCACCCCCTCTGCCTCCCTGATGATCCGAAGTTCATCCATCTTCAGCTCCAGTTCCCTAACACGGTCTTTGAGGAGCTGAAGTTGGGTGCACTTCCCGCAGGTATAGTCAGCGGGGACACCGGTAGTATCCTTCATCACCCACATCCTACAGGAGGAGCATGCAACTGGCCTAGCCTCCATCCCCTCTTACCTGACAGAATATAGCTGCCCTGTGGACTAACTAGATCTCCGCCCTCCGACTCTGCTCCCAGTCAGCTACACTTTCTGTGAACTCCTGGCTCTCTTCTCACTCTTTGCGGAAATGTCGGAAACAAAATGAAAGCAGCACCTTACTCACTCCTCACCTAACTCCCTCGGTCACCAAACTCTTACTATAGCACTCAAAAAGCACCAAATTCAGCACTCCCTCGGTCACCAAACTCTTACTATAGCACTCAAAAAGCACCAAATTCAGCACTCAGTGCAAACAAAGTCTGCATTGTAGGGGATCACTTTTATACTGTGAATCTAGCCTCTGAAAACTGGCCTAATCCAATTAACAAGCTCCAGCTGCAAGTGCCTACAAGTAGAAGCCTGTTTAAAGCTGATTGAAAATTCACCTTCTTCTAAACCAAACAGCAACTTTTAAGTTAATTAACTAAATAAAAGAAAGACTATACTTTAGATAAAAATGAAGCCTTATCCTCCCTCGGTCACCAAACTCTCACTATAGCACTCAAAAAGCACCAAATTCAGCACTCAGTGCAAACCCTGACTATAAACCCCCCACACCCCCAATCAAACTCCCCAAACCCCCAACCCGGACTCTAAAACCCCCACCCCACAATCCAAACTCCTCAAACCCCCAACCCTGACTCTAAAACCCCCACACCCAAACCCAAACCCCCAACACTGATCTAAAACCCCCACACCCAAACCCAAACTCCTCAAACCCCGCACCCTGACTCTAAAAAACCCTATACCCCAACCCAAACTTCTCAAACCCCCAATCCTGACTCAAAAACCCCCACACACCCAACCCAAACTCCGCAAACCCCCAACCCTGGCTCTAAAACTCCACCCCCCCAATCCAAACCTCACTCTAAAACCCCCACACCCCCAACCAAACTCCCCAAATCCCTAACCCTGACTTTAAAGCTCCACCCCCCAATCCAAACTCCCCAAACCCCCAACCCGGACTCTAAAACCCCCACACCCCCAACCCAAACTCCCCAAACCCCCAACCCTGACTCTAAAAAACCCACACCCCAACCCAAATCCCCAACCCTGACTCTAAAACCCCCACACCCCCATTCCAAACTCCCCAACCCTGGCCCTAAAACCCCACACACAACCCAAACCCCCAACCCTGGCTCTAAACCCCCCATATCCCCAACCCAAACTTCTCAAACCCCCAACCCTGACTCTAAAACCCCCCCACCCCAACCAAAACTCCGCAAACCCCCAACCCTGGCTCTAAAACGTCCACCCCCCCAATCCAAACCTCACTCTAAAACCCCCACACCCCCAACCAAACTCCCCAAATCCCTAACCCTGACTTTAAAGCTCCACCCCCCAATCCAAACTCCCCAAACCCACAACCCGGACTCTAAAACCCCCACACCCCCAACCCAAACTCCCCAAACCCCCAACCCTGACTCTAAAAAACCCACACCCCAACCCAAACCCCCAACCCTGACTCTAAAACCCCCACACCCCCATTCCAAACTCCCCAACCCTGGCCCTAAAACCCCACACACATCCCAAACCCCCAACCCTGGCTATAAACCCCCCATATCCCCAACCCAAACTCCCCAAACCCCCAACCCTGACTCTAAAACCCCCCCACCCCAACCCAAACCCTCAACCCTGACTCTAAACGCCCTACACACCCAACCCAAACTCCCCAAACCCCCAACCCTGACTCTAAAATCCACACACCCCCAACCCAAACTCCCCAAACCCCCAACCCTGACTCTAAAAAACCCACACCCCAACCCAAACTCCCCAAACCCCCAACCCGGACTCTAAAACCCCCCCACCTCCACCCCAAACCCTCAAACCCCAACCCGGACTCTAAAACCCCCAGACCCCCAACCCAAACCCACAACCCCAACTCGAAAATCCCCCCACCCCAACCTAAACTCCCCAAACCCCCAAACCTGACTCTAAAATCCACCCCCCCACCCCAAACTCCCCAAATCCCTAACCCTGACTCCAAAACTCCAACCCCCTACACCCAACACAAACACCTGAACCCTCCAACCCTGACCCTCCAGCCTCCATGCTCCAACCCTTCAACCCTGACCCCAACCCCACACCCAATCCCTCCAAACCTGACCCTTACCCCCCCCACTCCAGCCTCCACGCTCCAACTCTCCAACACTGACTCCAACCCCACACCCAAACCTGACCCTTACACCCTCCCCCCCCCACTCCAGCCTCCACGCTCCAACACTGACTTCAACCCCACATCCAAACCCTCCAAACTTGATGCCAACCACCACACCCCCAACCCCCACACCCTAATCCTTAAAACCTGACCGTAACACCGAAACCCAATCCCAAATTCCAACCCCCCCTGCACTCAAATCTTCCAACCTTGACTCCCAATCCCAACCCCACTCACCAACCTCCGCACTCTCACATTCCAGCCCTGATCCCAACCTGCACAGTCCATCCCTCCAACACTGACACCAAACCCCACATCCTAACCCATCAACCCTGACCCCCTCACACCCCAATCCCACACTCCAACCCTCCAACCTTGACCCCCAATTCCAGCCCCACTCTCCAACATCTACATCCTGATATTCCAGCCTTGATTCCAACCCGCACGGCCCCAACCCTCCAACCCTGACGCCAAACCCCACACCCTAACCCTTAAACCCTGACCATAACCCCAAAGCCCAACCCCAAACCCCAACCCTCTAACTTTGACCCACAAGCTTAACACCACAGTCCAACTTCCACACCTCAACCATCCACCTCTGACCTCAACCCCACACCCATTCATCCAGCCCCACACACTAATCCCCATACCCATGCCCACACAGAACATAATAACCAAGCCTACACTCCAACCTCCACACACCAACTCTCCAAACCTGACCCTAACCCACTCCAACACCGCAGCTCTCCAACTTTGGCCCTAACCCCAAACCGCACCCCACACCCCAACTCCCAAACCTCCACCTCCAACCATGACACTAAACCCAAATCCCAACCTCATACCCCAACCCTCTAACCTTGACCCCAATCTGAACCTACCAACACTAATATCCTGAGGGTTACCATTGATCAGAAACTGAACTGGACTAGCCATGTTAATATTATGGCTACCAGGACAGGTCAAAGGCTAGGATTCTGATGGTGAGTAACTCACTTCCAGACTCCCCAAAGCCAGTCCACCATCTACAGGGCACCAGTCAGGAGTGTAATGGAATGCTCTCCACTTGCCTGGATGAGTGCAGCTCCAACAACACTCATCAAGGACAAAGCAGCCCGCTTGATTGCTCCCCCTTCCACAAACATTCAACCCACCACCACCGACGAGCAGTGGCAGCCACATGTCCCATCTACAAAATGCACTGTAGTAACTCACCAAGGTTCCTTAGACAGCACCTTTCAAACCCACAACCACTACCATGTAGAAGGGTAAGAGCAGCAGATACCTGGGAACACCACCTGGAGGTTCCCCTCGAAGTCACCCATCACCCTGACTTGGAAATACATTGCCGTTCCTCCACTGTCGCTGGGGCAACATCCTGGAACTCCCTCCCTAACAGCACAGTGGGTGCACCTACACCTCTAGCACTGCATTGGTTCAAGAAGGCAACTCACCACCACCTTCTGAAGGGCAACTAGGGATGGGCAACAAATGCTGACCTAACCAGCAACGCCCACATCCCGTAAATGAATTTAAAAAAAACAACTCCCATAAGTCAATCCTCCAACCCTGACCCCAACACTCACACCCAAACCCTCCAACTCTGGTGCCAACCACCACATCCCAACACCCACACCCCAATCCTCAAATTCTGACCATAACACCCAAACCCAACTTCACATTCCAACCCCCACACCCTTGACCCCAAACCCAACCCCACTCTCCAACCCCCACATCCTGACACTCCAGTCCGGACCACAAACCCCACCAACCCTGACCCCAAACCCCACACCCAACCCACCAACTCTGACCCTTAACCTCACACCACAACCCCACACCCTGACCTCATCCCCAAACCCTACTCCCCACTCCAACCCCACACCCCAATCATTCAACCCTACAACCCTAAACCCATTCTCCAACCCCACACCCCAACCCTGACCCCAAACCGACACCCTAACTCCCATACCTCAACCCTCTAACCATGACCGTAAGCCCCAACCCCACACCCCAACAACCCCCAAACCTGACCCGAACTCCCAAACCCAACACCCATACCCAATACCATAGCCCAACCTTCCAACGTTGACCCTTTTGTGAGGGCCACGAAGAATCCAGCACGAGTTTCAAGGATACAAAGAAATAACATTTATTTACAATAACATATATATACATAACAGCAGCAACCTCACTTGCTGCTTACTCCTTCCTGCTGGTTCCAAACTGGCCAGCTTTATTTATACAGGGAGTCTGCTAATGATTTCTCCGCCCCACTCATTGGGGAAGCTCATAATCCCACAGGATTGTGGGATTGCCATTAGTCCCCAGCCAATGGTAAGCAGGCAGGTTATAACATTCCCCCAAAGTCCAAGGAATCCACCGAAGACCTTGGCGAAGGAGGGCGTCAGACTCGTTTTGCCGCAGGCCGGACACCATTTGCACGAGGCACTGGATCGGGCGGTGTGTAATGAGACGGAGACCGTCGCTTCCGTGATGAACGGCGTAACGGTTGTACATCCACGGCCCGTGGGCCCGAGCATTCCCCCTCTGATGCGTCCTGTGTCTCCATCTCGGACACCTCTGGTGCCTCTGTCATCTCGGCGTCTCTATCTCCGCGCAGTTCTGTAACGACCTGCGCAGGCTTTGAGTGAGGCACCAGAGGAAGATTGTGTGGACTACTTTCTATTGTCTCTGGTCTCTGCGGCTGTAGAAATGAGCTCCGGGGGCAGGAAATCTTTGGAAGGGATGGTCTTCTGGACCGAACGTGGTCTACATGCTTGTGCTGGAGACGACCCTGGGTTTGCACCTGGTAAGATATAGGGCCCGTTTGGTGAAAGATTATGCCAGGGACCCACTGGGCACCACAAGCAAAATTGCGAACGAACACTGGGTCACCGGGCACAAACTGCCGAATCGGCCGATGCCGAGAAAAACCATGTCCCTGCCGTTCTTGTGTGCGGCGTACTTTTGCGCCAATGTCCGGGAAAACCATACTAAGGTCGGTGCGAAGTCTCCGGCCCATTAGGAGTTCTGCGGGAGCTACCCCAGTCACTGCATGGGGGGTGGTCCTATACGAAAACAAAAAGCGAGCCAGTCTCGTGTCCATTGATCCGGAAGACTGCTTCTTTAGGCCTTGTTTGAATGTCTGCACTGCGCGCTCTGCCAACCCATTTGAAGCCAGGTGGTAGGGGGCAGTGCGGATATGGCGTATGCCGTTCATCTTCATGAACCTCGCAAACTCCTCACTGGTGAATGGAGTGCCGTTATCCGTGACCAGCACTTCGGGAGGGCCATGTGTACTAAAAGACAAACGCAACTTCTCAATTGTTGCGCAGGACGTTGTGCCTAGCATCTTATGCATCTCTAGCCATTTAGACTGGGCGTCGATTAATAAAAGGAACATGGATCCTTGAAAAGGGCCGGCACAATCCGCATGCAAGCACGCCCAAGGCTGCCCTGGCCATTCCCAGTGATGTAGGGCCGCGACCGTCGGAAACTTCTGATGCTCCTGACAAATGGAGCAGTTTTGGGCCACCTTCTCAATGTTGGCGTCGAGGCCTGGCCACCAAATATAACTCCGGGCCAACATTTTCATTTTGGTCACACCTGGATGCCCATTGTGCAAGTCTCTTAGTATCAGCTCTTGTCCTTTTTCCGGGACAATCACACGTGTCCCCCACAAAAGGATGCCGTCTTCCACGCTGAATTCTGACAGCTTGGAGGAAAATGCCCGCAACTCGCCTGGGAGCTGTCTATGCTGCCCACCATACAGGACTATGTGTCGAACCTTTGACAGGACTGGCTCCGTCTGGGTCCACTCACGGATCTGTGATGCTGTGACAGGCAAGGTGTCCATAAAATTTAGGGTTGCAACCACCTAGGGTCGACATGGGGCCAGTCGATAAAGACAATCAGGTCAGTGCGTTGGCATTCGCTATCTGCGTTCCTGGTTTGTGCTCCAGAGAATACTCGTATGCAGCGAGCAACAAAGCCCAGTGCTGGATCCGTGCGGAAGCAATGGGCGGTATTGGCTTATCCTCTCTGAAAAGGCCAGCAGAGGCTTATGATCAGTTACGATAGTGAAGTGGCAGCCATACACGTACTGGTGGAAACGTTTCACCGCAAAGACCACTGCCAGGCCCTCCTTCTCGATCTGCGCGTACTTTTTTTCCGCTGCAGTCAATGTGCGGGAGGCGAAAGCTATCGGCCGCTCGGCCCCGTTCTCCATCTTGTGGGACAGGACGGCCCCAATACCATACGGGGATGCATCACATGTGACGAGCAAAGGCTTTCCAGGATCATAGTGGGTTAGTAACCCAGACGACGACAATTGTTGCTTTACCCGCCGGAAAGCGGTTTCTTGCAGTTGACCCCAAACCCAGGTGTGATTTTTCTTTAGCAGAAGATGCAAAGGGGCCAGCGTAGTTGCCAGATTGGGGAGGAACTTCCCGTAATAGTTTACGAGACCGAGAAAAGAACAAAGATGCGAAGTGTCAGTCAGGGTGGGGGCCTGTTGAATCGTGCGCACCTTCTCTGCGACGGGGTGCAAACCTTCGTGGTCCACCCGATAACCCAGGTAGACTAATTCCTTCGCCTGAATGACGCACTTTGTGCGACGTAAACGGACTCCAGCCTCTGAAAAGCTTCGAAGGACAGCCTCCAGATTTTCCAAATGTTCCTGCTCCGACGTCCCTGTGATCAAAACGTCGTCTAAGTAGACAGCGACACGCGGTAAACCTCTCAAAATGCCCTCCATAACGCGTTGAAAAATAGCGCAGGCAGAGGATACTCCAAAGGGCAAACGTGTATATTCATACAGGCCCCGGTGTGTATTAATCGTCACATATGGTCGGGAGGCAGGGTCCAGCTCCAACTGCAGGTAGGCGTGACTCATATCTAATTTTGTGAACGAGAGTCCACCTGCAAGCTTTCCGTAGAGATCCTCTATGCGAGGCATTGGATATCGGTCGAGTCGGGAAGCCGTATTCACTGTAAGTATATAGTCGCCGCATAAGCGAACTGTGGCATCTGGCTTCATTACAGGTACAATTGGTGCTGCCCAGTCAGCGAAACGGACGGGCCTGATAATACCCAAAGTTTCCAAACTAGTGAGCTCCCCTTCTACCTTCTCGAGCAAGGCGGAAGGCACCGGGTGCACCCGGAAATAGCACAGCGTGGCTCCTGGTTCGACTTGGATATGGGCTATGGCCCCTTTTATTTTCCCCAAACCGGGCTGGAATACATCTGGGTATCGTCCTAGCACCTCGGTCAACCCTCCAGAAACTGTTTGGAGGATGTGCTGCCACTGCAACCGCAAATGGCGCAACCAGTCCCGACCCAACAGGCTGGGCCCATGGCTGCGCACCACGATAAGTGGGAAACACCCCTCCTGGCATCCATAAACAACAGGGGTCATCGTAGTTCCTGCAATGTAAAATGGGTCCCCCGTATAGGTGGCCAACCTGGCCTGTGTGTCGGTTAATGTAAGGGTCTGTATACCCTGCTTGATGCGGTCGAATGTCCTCTGGTGATCACGGAGACCGCTGCGCCAGTGTCCAACTCCATCTCAAGCGGGTGACCATTGACCCGCACTGTCACCTTAATGGGGGCCACACGGGGAGCTGCCACACAATGCAGCTGCTGGCAGACGTCCTCCGTCTCCACGTCCTCAGGAGTAGTCGCCGCAGGTTCATCCACATGGAAGGTAGGGCCTCTCGGAACGACGGCGCCTCTGGCGCCCCCAGAACCAGCGTCCGCGACGGGGTCGACATGGCTCCTCATCCATTGGTTCTGGAGAAGGCTCCCTTCGGGGAGGAATGTCCGATGGCCAATGGCGTCGATCCGGACGTCGTCTCGCCCAAGGTACCGCAGGAGTGCGGGGGGACGTTTTTGGACGGAAAAGGTTGCGCCCAAGGCCTGCACTTCCATTCCCAGTATCTCCTGCACTACTCGTTCTGCGCTCTCTCGGGACAATACTATTTGAATGGCCTGTTGAAAAGTCAATGTTGGCTGAGCTAACAACTTTCTCTGGGTGGCCACATTGTTAATACCGCAAACCAAACGGTCGCGTAACATTTCTGACAAGGTCTCACCATAGTCACAGTACTCTGCAATCCTGCGTAGCCTGGATAGAAAGTCGGCGAGGGTCCTCTCAGCGGTATTAAACCGGTAACGTTGGACTTTCGTGGACGGGGTTGGGTTAAAATGCTGCCCCACTAAATTCACAAGTTCATCAAACATCTTGGTGTCCGGCGCAGCTGGGTACGTAAGGCTCCTAATCACCCCAAATGTATGTGGGCCGCAGGCGGTGAGCAATCTGACCACCTGGCGCTCGTTTTCGGTGATATTATTTGCCCCAAAATAGTAACGCATCCGTTGTGCGTACTGGTTCCAGCTTTCCAGCGCAGCATCAAAAACATCCAAACGTCCGTACAGAGGCATGGTATAATAGAAAACAACTTCCAACCTGTATCCAACAAAAATCCAGGGAGGTGACTTCAGCAGTGTAGACAGCTATTCACTTTAACCCTCGTCGCCAGTTTTGTGAGGGCCATGAATGTAACTTGGCTCATACTCCCACAGGATTGTGGGATTGTCATTAGTCCTCAGCCAATGGTAAGCAGGCAGGTTATAACGGACCCTAATGCCCAAACGCCTCCCCAACCCTCTAACCATGGCCCTAACATCCAAATCCAACCCCACACTCCAACCGCCACCCCACCCCCACAGCCCAACCCTCATACTCCCAACCCTAACCCCAACCCAAACCCACAAACCTACTAGTCCTGACCCCAACTGCACACCCCTGTTCTCCAACCCTGACCCTAACCCCCAATCTCTACACCCCAACCCCCACACCCACCTACAACACCCAATCCAACACTGACCCTGAACCCCCTGCCCAAACCCTCCAAACCGACCCTAACCCCCAACCCCACACTCCTACCCTGGCCCTCACCCCAAACCCTACCTCACCCCACAGCCCAACCCTCAAACCCTGACACTAATCTTCAAACTCATCCCACACACCCCAACCCAAATCTACTAACCCTGACCCTAACCCCCACCCTCCGCACCCCAAACCCCATACTGAACCCCCACACCCCAACCCTCCAATCCTGACTCCACGTCCCAACCCCCACACTCCAACCCTCCAATCTTGACATTGCACCCCAACCCCGACAACCCACACCCCCAATCTTAATCGTCCAACATTAACCCTAACTCCCAAACCCAACCCCACACCCCAACATTCCAACCTGACCCCACACTCCAACCCCCATACCCGGGGCCTAGCCCTCCAATCCTAATTCTAACCCCCAAACCAACACTGCACCGCAGCCCCCAACACTGACCCCAAATGCTAATTCCCATACCCCAAACCTCTTACCCCAACTCTAACCACCAAATCCAACCCCACACCCCACACCTCAACCCTAACCCTCCAACACTAAACCTAATTCCTAAACCCAGCCTCACACCCCAACCATCCAACCCCAACTCCTATCCCCAAACTCTAACCCCTACACCCCAACCCCCATACCCTGACTCTCCAACCCTGACCCTAAAATCCCAAACCCAACCCCAAACCCCACACCCCAACCTCACACCTAACACTCCCGTACCTGAACCCTCAATCCGTGACACTAACCCACAAACTTAACCCCCACACTCCAACCTAGACCCTGCCAACCCCAAACCTGAAACCTTGGCCCTAAACCCCAAATCCAACTCCTCAACCCCCCACACCCCAACCCCCACTCCTAACCCCCCCCCCCACAGCCCAACCCCCCACGGCCCAAACCCACCCCCAACCCCCCACACCCCAACCCCCACCCCTAACCCCCCACACCCCAACCTCCACACCCTATCCCCCACACCCCAACCTCCACACCCCATCCCCCACCCCTAACTTCCCACAGCCCAAACCCAACCCCCCACACCCTAACATTCTCCTAAACTGCCACTCAAAATCTTTATTAGCAGATGATCTTTCAGATAATAATCCAATTAGCTTTGAGAATTGCTCCCACATGTTTAACTATATTTGAATATTTAATTTTGCTCCTTATTATTTTCAGGACGAATGATGTTTCTTGCACACCAATTCTTTCTGCCAAATAATGATTCTGTCCTGTGAACCTGCAGCCAATTTGCACACCAATCACCACTTGTTTAATCCGCACAGATGTCAAGGAGACCCTTTCTCCGAAGAGACCTACTTGGAGGATCCTCCTGATTGAAGGGACATAATTGTTCAAGGACACCCGACGGCAAGAGGAGACCTGGAAAAGGAGCCTGAGAAAGGAATACCACTGATCTAGAGTCCAAGGACGAATCACAGCTCCTGGAAACACCTGCCAAGTTTGATGCCAGAAATGCGGCTCTCGGATCGGACTCATCAGCCAGGCAAGGACCCTGAGAAACCCATGACCAGAGACACGGAGTTTCTTAGGTGGGCAATCATACTAGTTAACGAGTGACCACCGAAGAAGAAGAAGAGGATTGGCAGACTGGAGTCATGTGTAAAGAAAGTACAGCCCACTAACTTGACCACTATACTGGCACTGCCAATGGCCATGTTTAACTTACCTGTGCACAGCTGAGATGACCACTGTTGAGGATATATTCATGGTTAGAGGGTAGACGCACAAGAAATCGATGGTAACATTCGGTTTTCTTATGACGATTGATGCTGATCCCGTTTCAGCTGTAACTCGGATAGTGTTGGAATATATAAAGTGTGTGCTGTTCACCTTGATAAATATGAACATATGTTGAACATTTAGTGACTAATACATCATTAGATTTACTTCAACTGGTTATTGCCAAGGTGCTGACAATAGGAATTCAGGTTCATTTCCATTGTGAACATGATATTCAGATACATTCTTCAACCCAGGGGGACTCAGTTTGCCTCAAAGGGCTCATACACATAGAGGCAAATACACACCTGTGTACAGAGTGCCCAACCATAACTCTAACCTTAAAGTTAATGCACGCCTACATAGCAGTGCCCACCCATAACCCAAACCAAACCCTAAAGTTCATACACACCTCCGTACATACGCAGTGCCCACCCCAACCCAAATGCTGATGCATACCTATATGCACAGGGCCCACCTGTAACCCTGCTGTTAATGTACACCAATGTACACAGCGCAAGTCCCTAACCCTAACACAAACGCTAGTATAAACTTATGAAAACAGTGCCCATCCCTAGCCTGAAAACAAATCGTAATCCACAGAATTCTTATAGTGCAGAAGGAGGCCATTCAGCCCATCAAGTCTGTACCAGCCCGCTGAAAGAGCACCCTACCTAGGCCCAATCCCCCGCACTATCCCCATAACCCCACCTAACCTGTGCACCTTTGAACACTAAGGTACAATTTAGTGTGGCTAATCCACCTAATCTGCACATCTTTTTGACTGTGGGAGGAAACCGGAGCCCCCGGAGGAAACCCACGCAGATATGGGGAGAATGTGCAGACTCCCCACAGACAGTGACCCAAGCCGGAAATCAAAATCCGGTCGTTGGCACTGTGAAGCAACAGTGCTAACCACTGTGCTACCCACTGTAGCAGTCATGGTGGACCACATGCGAGGGGCTGAAGGGGCCTGCTCTTTGTGTGTTCATATGTTCATTCCACACTCCTGACCTGCACCTTGTAGGTGGTGGACAGGCTTTGGGGAGTCAGGATGTGAGGATTCCTAGCCTCTGACCCACTCTTGTAGCCACAGTATTTATATGGCTAGTCCAGTTCAGTTTCTGGTCAATGGTAATCCCCCAAATATTGATAATAGGGGATTCAGCAATGCTAATGCCATTGAATGTCAAGGAGCGATGGTTAGATCCTCTCTTGAAGGAGATGGTCATTGCCTGGCACTTGTGTGGTATGAATGTAACTTGCCACTTGTCAGCCCAAGTCTGGACATTGTTCAGGTCTTGCTGCATTTGGACACGGACTGCTTCATTACCCGAGGAGTCGCAAATGGTGCTGAACATTGTGCAGTCATCCGTAAACATCCCCACTTCTGACCTTACGATAGAAGGAAGGTCATTGATGAAGCAGCTGAAGATGGTTGGGCCTAGGATACTACCCTGAGGAACCACTGCAGTGATGTCCTAGAACTGAGATGATTGACATTCCTTTCTGCCAAGTGTCATAGATGCTTACAGCATGGAAACAGGCGCTTCGGCCCAGCTTGTCCATGCCGCCCAGTTTCTATCACTAAGCTAGTCCCACGTGCCCGCTTTTGGCCCATATCCCTCTATACCCACCCTGCCAATGTAACTGTCTAACTGTTTTTTAAAGGAAAAAATTGTACCCGCCTCTACCACTGCCTCTGACAGCCCGTTCCAGATGCTCACCACCCTCTGTGTGAAGAAATTTCCCCTCTGGTCTCTTTTGTATCTCTCCCCTCTCACCTTAAACCTATGTCGTCTAGTTCTAGACGCCGCTACCTTTGGTAAAAGATGTTGACTATCTACCTTACTATGTCCCTCATTATTTTATAGACCTCTATAAGACTCCAACCAGCAGAGAGATTTCTCGACGCCCTATGACTCTGGTTTTGTTAGGGCTCCTTGATGCTACACTTGGTTAAATGCTGTCAAGGGCAGTCACATTCACCTTAATTCTGGCATTCAGCTTTTTTTTCCATGTTTGAACCGAGGTTGTAATGAGATCAGGAGCTGAGTGATCCTGGCAGACCCCAAACGGAGTGTCTGGGAGCAGGTTATTGTTGAGTAGGTGCTACTGGATTGCCCTGTTGAAGAACCCTTCCATTACTTTAGCGATGATTGAGAGTAGACTGGTGGGGCAGTAATTGGTGGGTTGGATTTATCTGACCTTTTATGTACAGGACACATCTGGGCAATTTTCCACATTGCTGGGCCGATGCCAGTATTGTAGTTCTGCTGGAACAGCTTGGCCAGGAGCACAGTCATTTCTGGACTATTGCCAGAATATTGCCAGTGCCCATAGTCTTTGCAGTGTCCAGTGCCTTCAGCCATTTCTTCATACCATATGGAGTGAATGGAATTAACTGAAGACTGATACCTGGAGGGGCCCTTCGGACGAGGCCAGGATAGATTATCCACTCGGCACTTCTGGCTGAAGATTGTTGTGAATGGTTGGGCCTTATCTTTTTCACTGATTTGCTGGGCTCCTCCACCATTGAGGATGGGGATATTTGTGGAGCCTCCTCCTCCAGTGAGTTGTTTAATTGTCCACCACCATTCACGGCTGGTTGTGCCGGGACTGCAGAGCTTAGATCTGATACGTTAGTTGTGGAAACGCTGAGCTCTGTCTATTACTTGCTGCTTATGCTGTTTGGCACACAATTGGACCCGTGTTGTAGCTTCACCAGGTTGACACCTCATTTTTCGACATGCCTGGCGCTGTTCCTGGCATGCTCTCCTGCACTCTTCATTGAACCAGGGTTGATCCTGGCTTGGTGGTAATGATAGAGTGGGGGATTTGCTGGGCCATGAGGTTGCAGATTGTGGTTGTATACAATTCTGCTGCTGCTGATGGTCCACAGCGCCTCATGGACGTCCAGTCTTGAGTTGCTGAATTCATTTGAAATCTATTCCAATTTGTCTGGTGATACTGCCTCAACACTATTCTCAATGTGAAGATGGGACGTCGACTCCGCATGGACTGTGCGATGGTCACTTCTACCGATACTGTGATGGAACTTCTACCGATACTGTTATAGACGGATGCATCTCCGCAGGCAGGTTGGTGAGGATGAGTTAAGTTTGTTTTCCACCCTTGTTGTTTCCCTCACCACCTGCTGCAGTCCCAGTCCAGCAAACATGTTCTTGAGGATGTGTCTGAGTTAATGCACACCTATTTACACAGTGCCCATCCTAACCCTAATCACACGTGTGTACACAGTGCCCATCCTAACCCTAATCACAGTTGTGTACACAGTACCCTTCCTAACCCTAATCAGACATGTGTACACAGTGCCCATCCTAACCCTAATCACACATGTGTACACAGAGCCAATCCGAACCCTAATCACAGCTGTGTACACAGAGCCAATCCGAACCCTAATCACAGCTGTGTACACAGAGCCAATCCGAACCCTAATCACAGCTGTGTACACAGAGCCAATCCGAACCCTAATCACAGCTGTGTACACAGTACCCTTCCTAACCCTAATCAGACATGTGTACACAGTGCCCTTCCTAACCCTAGTCACACCACTGTACACAGTGCCCTTCCTAACCCTAATCACAGCTGTGTTCACAGTGCCCACCCTAACCCTAATCACAGCTGTGTACACAGTACGCTTCCTAACCCTAATCAGACATGTGTACACAGTGCCCATTCTAACCCTAATCACACGTGTGTACACAGAGCCAATCCGAACCCTAATCACACCTGTGTACACAGTGCCCACCAGAACCCCAATCACACCTGAATACACAGTACCCACGCTAACCCTGATCACACCTGTGTACATAGTGCCCACCCTAACCCTAATCACACCTGTGCACACAGTGCCCACTCTAACCCTAATAGCACCTGTGTACACAGTGCCCACCCTAACAGCACCTGTGTACATAGTGCTCACCCTACCCTAATCACACCTGTGCACACAGTGCCCATTGTAACCCTAATCACACCTGTGCACGCAGTGCCCACTCTAACCCTAATCACACCTGTGCACACAGTGCCCACTCTAACCCTAATCACACCTGTGCACACAGTGCCCACTCTAACCCTAATCACACCTGTGCACACAGTGCCCACTCTAACCCTAATCACACCTGTGCACAGTGCCCACTCTAACCCTAATCACACCTGTGCACAGTGCCCACTCTAACCCTAATCACACCTGTGCACAGTGCCCACTCTAACCCTAATCACACCTGTGCACAGTGCCCACTCTAAATCTAATCACACCTGTGCACACAGAGCCCATCCTAACCCTAATCACACCTGTGCACACAGTGCCCACTCTAACCCTAATCACACCTGTGCACACAGTGCCCACCCTAACCCTAATAGCACCTGTGTACACAGTGCCCATCCTAACCCTAATCACTACTGTGCACACAGTGCCCACCCTAACCCTAATAGCACCTGTGTACACAGTGCCCATCCTAACCCTAATCACAGCTGTGCACACAGTGCCCACCCTAACCCTAATAGCACCTGTGTACACAGTGCCCACCCTAACCCTAATAGCACCTGTGTACACAGTGCCCACCCTAACCCTAATAACACCTGTGTACACAGTGCCCACCCTAACCCTAATAACACCTGTGTACACAGTGCCCATCCTAACCCTAATCACAGCTGTGTACACAGTGCCCACTCTAACCCTAATCACACCTGTATACACAGTACCCACTCTAACCCTAATCACACCTGTGTACAGTGCCCATCCTAACCCTAATCACACCTGTGTACACAGTGCCCACCCTAACCCTAATAGCACCTGTGTACACAGTGCCCATCATAACCCTAATCACACCTGTATACACAGTGCCCATCATAACCCTCATCATACCTGTGTACACAGTACTCGCCCTAACCCTAATCACAGTGATGTACACAGTGCTTGCAAACAAGAATCACATTGATGTATACATTGTACACCCTAACCTTGATCACACATATTTACATGATGCTCACACTAACCCTAATCACACATGTGTACACAGTGCCCACCTTAACCTTAATCACAAATGGGTACATAGCGCCCAACCTAACCCTAAGCAAACGTGAATCATAGTGATGTACACATTGTACACCTCAACCCTAATCACACATATGTACACGTTTCTCACCATAGCCCTAATCATACCTGTGTATACAGTGCTCACCCTAACCATAATTACACCTGTGTATATAGTGCTCACCCTAATTCTATTCACACCTCTGTACACGGTGCTCATCCTGATTCTATTCATACCTGTGTACACAGTGCTCACCCTATCGCTCTTCACACCTGTGTAAACAGGGCCCATCCTAATCCTAATCACACTTGTGTACACAGAGCCCAGCCTAAACCTAATCACATCTGTGTACACAGTGCTCCTCCTAATGCTATTCACACCTGTGTACACAGTGCCCAGCCTAAACCTAATCACACCGATCTACAAGTTGGCTTTTGAGTTGCTTCACACTTTATGTTGTATTTCAGGGGATTTTTACCTGGGTGTAATATGTCGCATGACCTTTAGATGGCAGTGCTGCACCACATGAATGTCATTCTGATTTACTTGCTCCATCAGGAAACATCATGCTCATTTTTTAATAGTTCTAAAGATCAGCAGCTCTTCAAGATAACATCAACTTAACATAGTGTCCGGGGCTATGCTGACTGTCTCCTTTGTAAATAACGAGTGAAGATGATTAAATTTGTCCTTTACACATTTGATTAACCACTTAAACTTGGAATCATAGAAAATAGGAGCAGAAGGAGGCCATTTGGCCCTTCGAGCCTGCTCCGCCATTGAATATGTTCATGGCTAATCATCCAACTCAATAGCCTCATCCCGCTTTCCCCATAGAAACATAAAAAATACTCAAAGGCTCCAGTTGACCTCAATCCAACCACCACCAACCATCAGGAAAGGGACAAAACAACATTGAGAAAAGGGTAAACCAATTAAGTGGAATTATACCGACCTGGAGTTTGTTGCCGCAAATGATTCTGTCACTCGCAAATGAAAAGATTATCCGTCCTTGGCTAACATATCCGACACACCTGGGGTCATTCAGCTGGAAATCACTGCTGGAGAACCCAACATCAAATAACATGCAGCGGGAGAGGGACACCGAACTGTTCGTACCATTACAGCTCAAAGCATAGTCTGCAATAGACAGAGAACATAGACTAGAAAACGGCTCATATCTGCAACAACAGGAAAACCTTAAGGGACCTGTTAGGTAACCCACCTCTCGCAGTATGGATAGATTTTGAAGGGGCCCAGTGCAGTTTTACCAGAATGGTTCTGGGGCTAAAAAGGGTTAATTTACCCAGACGGATTGCTTTGGAGTCAGGAGGTGAGTTTGGCTCCACAGGATTCCCAGCCTCTGACCTGCTCTGGTAGCCACAGTATTAATATGACTGGGTCCAGTTCAGTTTCTGGTCAATTGTAACCCCTAGGATGTTGATTCTGGGGGATTCAGCAATGGTAATGCCATTGAATGTCAAGGGGAGATGGTTAGATCCTCTCTTGCTGGAGATGGTCATTGCCTGGCACTTGTGTGGCGTGAATCTTACTGTCCATGTCTTGCTGCATTTGGACATGGGCTGCTTCAGTGTCGCGAATGGTGCTGAACATTGTGCAGTTATTAGCGATCATCCCCACTTCTGAACTTATTGTGGAATGTAGCAGATTGTCAGAACAGCTGAAGATGGTTGGGCCTAGGACACTCACCTGAGGAACTCCTGTAGTGGTGTCCTGGAACTAAGATGACTGAACTCTAACAACAACACCCAGGTGTTGTGCCAGGTATGACTCCAACCAGAGGAGGGTTTTCCCCCTGATTACCATTGACCCCAGTTTTGCTGGGGCTCCTTGAAGCCACACTCGGTCAAATGCTGCCTTGATGTCAAGGGCAGTCACTCTCACCTCACCTCTGGCATTCGGCATTTTTGAACATGTTTGAACCAAAGCTGTAATGAGGTCAGGAGGTGAGTGACCCTGGTGGATCCCAAACTGAGTGTCAGTGAGCTGGTTAAAAAAAAAGGAAAGTAAATTTGCCATAGTCCCAGATGACCATAGGTTGCTCACCCCTTTGAGGGGAAGAGCTGACCGGTGGCGATTTGCAACCTGAGGATCACTACACCTCAGGCGAGGGGCAAGGTTGAGAAGGTGGGCCTTCATGAATAATCTCGCCCGGTATGGGAATTGAAACCACGCTGTTGGTCTTGCTCTGCATCACGAACCAGCTGCCCAGCTAACTGAGCTAAACCGGCTGCCCAGACTAGAGTTTCCAAATCTGTTCTGAATCTACCCAATTAGCATGGCGGTTGTGTCACACGACACGATGGAGGGCATCTGCAATGTGAAAACGTGACTTTGTCTCCGCGAGGATTGTGCATTGTTCGCTTCTTCTGACACTGTCATGGACAGATGTGTCTGCATGTTATACATACTGTACCATGCATCGGTGGGATTGAATGTCTGGAAACAGTTCGGCAGCATTTTTCTACACATCTCTTTCATATTCAGCATTCTTCTGTAATGGGCCGAATGGCTTCCTTCTGCACAGTAGAGATTCTGTGGTTCTATAGCTACAGCCCCACTCTCCCAGTTCAAGAATCACATGTTGGTCCCAGATGGTGCAATGGGTCAGCAGCTCAGCCCGCCCCTGCCAGGGCATAACCCCGATGGCCAGTCTTGGTGGGGGAGCCGCCCAGCCTGGGACTGTGCTCAAAATAGTCAGCAATCTGACATTCAGGGGCCGAGAGAAACAAGAGTTTCCCTCTGGGAGGGGACCCAGGCTAATTACAGTCTTATTCACATCAGGATAATGGCCGGAGTTTTACACCCGTTGGGAATTCTCTGTTCCTACCGGTCGCACTCCCCCGCACACGGGTCTCTCAGTGGCATGGGGGTGGTTTCAACGGGAATTCCCAGTGACAAGTGGCGGGAAGAGAGAATCCCACCGCCAACCAACGGCGTGCGGCCAAGAAACCGGAGAATCCAGCCCCAGATCTTCAGAGCAGGTGGAGTAACTCTGACCAGATTAATTTTCGAGGAAACATTTTGGGAAATGCGAAATCTGCAATTCTTCAGACCTGGTGGATTTGTAAACCTCTGTTTAGTTGCTTTTGTCTCTTCAGATTAATCATTTGGAACAGCATTTAGACGGAGTGCCAGTGAGCAATGTTTTCACGCAGGAGTTGAGGGCCACTCACCAAAGGTGTCACTGCTCCCATTGTCAGACACATTAGTGCAACGACAGCCATATTTTCCGTACCGTAACCCACAGGTCTCCCACTCGACACAGGATTCCCCTGCACAAGGGTCTTGCGAGGCTGAAGCAATTGAAAAATAAAAGGTTTGAGGGAAAGGTTTGCAAAGTCCCTGATCCACTGACAGTGACTATTGCGTTGATCCAACAGCAAGACCCAAATGGCCAAATGGAATGAATGTTGAACAAAGTGCATCAAAACAACATTGTTAATGTCAGCTGGAATGTTAACCCAACAGCAGAGTCCATCACCAAATCACAGTTCAAGACATTTACTTAAATAAAGAAGATCATGTATACAGCACGTAACACAATTACATTAAACGGGTTTTACTCTGTGTCTAACTCCATGTTGTACTGTCCTGGGAGTGTTTGATGGGGACAGTGTAGAGGGAGCTTTACTCTGTATCTAACTGCGTGCTGCCCCTGTCCAGGGAGTGTTTGATGGGGACAGTGTAAAGGGAGCTTTACTCTGTATCTAACCCCATGCTGTACCTGTGCTGGGAGTGTTTGATGGGGACAGTGAAGAGGGAGCTTTACTCTGTATCTAACCCCGTGCTGTACCTGTCCTGGGAGTGTTTGATGGGGACAGTGTAAAGGGAGCTTTACTCTGTATCTAACCCCATGCTGTACCTGTCCTGGGAGTGTTTGATGGGGACAGTGTAAAGGGAGCTTTACTCTGTATCTAACCCCGTGCTGTACCTGTCCTGGGAGTGTTTGATGGGGACAGTGTAAAGGGAGCTTTACTCTGTATCTAACCCCATGCTGTACCTGTGCTGGGAGTGTTTGATGGGGACAGTGAAGAGGGAGCTTTACTCTGTATCTAACCCCGTGCTGTCCCTGTCCTGGGAGTGTTTGATGGGGACAGTGTGGAGGGAGCTTTACTCTGTATCTAACCCCGTGCTGTACCTGTCCTGGGAGTGTTTGATGGGGACCTAAGGCCCCTTATGCCTGAATTGCATTATGCATATTGTTGATCACTTTTCTCCACCTTCTCAATTTGCCAAAAATTAATTTAAAGACGAATATCTTTTCCAATTTTTATGGACAAATTGATGGGCTGGATGGTCTTAGAGAAATTTATATGAATTTCAAGTTGAAAATCTATTCCAGTGTATAAAATAAAATGAGTTACTTAGTAAATTAGAAACATAAACAATGAAATTAAAAGGAAGTAAGAGGCTTTGTGCTGGAATACACAGGGGAATCTGTGTGCAAGAAAGGAAAGTTAAATTGGTCAATAAATAGCAAATTAATGGAACTGTAGGGCAGCACGGTGGCGCAGTGTGTTAGCCCTGTTGCCTCACGGCGCCGAGGTCCCAGGTTCGATCCCGGATCTGGATCACTGTCCATGTGGAGTTTGCATATTCTCCCTGTGTTTGCATGGGATTCGCCCACACAACACAAATATGTGCAGGCTAGGTGGATTGGCCACGCTAAATTGCCCCTTAATTGGAAAAAATTGATTGGGTACACTAAATTTATATTAGATTTTAAAAAAAATTAATGGAACTGTAAATTTTACCTGGATTTATTGGACTGCTGGTGGCTGAAAAAGATTAAAGAAACCAGGAAATTGATCACTTGTCATCAGCAAGCACAGACTGAGAATTAAATAATTTAATTAACTCATCTCGATAAAACCACAAAGTAAACCTTTCTAAAGCACTCTTCTGGGAACAAGTACCTGTGAATGTTATAAATGTGTTATGGGCCAGGGTTTAGAGCAGGCATTGTCAAACTCGGGGGTGCGCCCCCGGGCGGGTGCCGGGAGGGTCGCGGAGCAGTCCATCACAGCACTCCCGATTGCGCAAATCTGCGTGCAACAGCTGCAGCAGCCAGCTGTTGAAAACGCCGGCTGCAACCAGCCTTCGAAATGGCCGCAAACATGTAAACAAAATGCGGCCACACTGTGCAGGAGTGCTAGATCGTCGGCACGCATGCGCAAAACTATGCGCATACGGGCCAAAGATCAGGTCGCGCAGGTCGGCCAGCGTGGGTCGCGAAGGTCGGCCGGCGTGGGTCGCGAAGGTCGGCCGGTTGGGGTCCTGAAGGTTGGCCGGTTGGTAAAAATGGGTTCCCGGAAAAAAAGTTTGAAGAACACTGGTTTAGAGAACCCCAAAAGCGTATCATGGAGTTCACCTGATCCACAACTTTTAATAGATTGTGGTGTGGTGAGCACACGGCCCACTCTACAGGTGTGGTACAGCAGAAATGGAAAAGTATTTTTTTTAAGCAAAACAATGTTTATTCTATGAACTCAAGTTAACCTTTTTAACCATACAGTGAACATCTTAGCAACCATCAATTCAAATACAACCCCGAAAGAATACAACATTAAGTAATCCTTAATAAATTCCCAAACAACATCCAGAAGACTAAAGACTCTTTTAATACAGAGATCAGGTTTAAATTCTCTAATGAGAGCAGTTACCCCTTTGAAATCATCCAAATGAACACTCTTTAGCTTGTAGAGAGATCCATGCACATCTGCTGGCTTTCACTGCAGCTCTTCTCTCTGAAAACAAAACTGAAACCTCACTCTATAGCAGCCTGCTCAAAAACAAAAGTAAAGCAGACAGACAGCCCAGCTCCACCCACTGTCTGACATCACTGCAGCTCTCTAATAAACACCCATTTCTTAAAGGTACACCCACTACAGTTATTCAATGAAAAATACCCATTTCTTAAAAGGTACTCTCACATGACAAATGTTTTAAAAGTATATTATTATCACAAAGAAGGAATTTCAATATTACAAAATACAACGACAATAATCACAGATACAGTACAAAAATAACACATTTCAATCACTGTCAACCCTACTAACCCTACCCCTGTAACACATAACAAAGAAACCCCCAACTAACACTTAATAATCCCCCTAACAGCTGACAGAGACTAACTTTCTGACAAAGGAAATGAATGGCTGGCATCTGGAGTAGAATCCATCTACGGACCCTCCAATGGTGTTCTTGACCTTCTCAAGATATAGGAAATCCATTTGATCACCGAGCCACATCGAGGCGCTGAGCGGAGTGGGAGAACTCCATCCCAGCGGAACTCGCCCTCAGGCTATTGTAGTGATATTCAGTTATCAATATACACGATCAATGTATGTAAATGTAGTACAGTAATTTCAACACTAGATGGCTCAGTCAGATACTACAAGAACTGGATTCCCGCCTTTTCTAAGTCAGATGATTATGTGATTCAGAACAGTGAACAAGCAAGACATAGAATAGCTAGAGTGAGAGAAGTTAGAACTAGTTTGTTATAATAGTGTATAGTTATGTAGTTATCTGTATTATACTTTAATTCTTTCTTGTTAGTTTAGTATTGAGTAAAATAACTCAGTTTATTATTTTATTACTCATTAAATAGTTCATCTTTCAACAAGAAGACTATTGGTCATTTTATCATCCTGGTGGATTCAAGAGTAATGTATATATTTTAGATAAGTCACTATTTAAAATATAACAGCTATCAACAAGGGGAAAGTGAGGACATCCGCTTTCACTCCCTGTCCCAGAATCTCCACCAGGCCCACCACGCTGAGGCTTTGCCTCCTGGAGCGATTCTCCAAGTCGTCCACCTTGGCACGTTGAAATTTGTTATTCTCAGGGACCCACGCAGACACAGAAGAACATGCAGACTCCACACAGACAGTGACCCAAGCCAGGAATCGAACCAGTGACCCTGGCGCTGTGAATCAATAGTGCTAACCACTGTGCTACCGCACCGCTCAAATGTTGATGCCCAAAATGTTGATGGGAGTTTCATTTCCTGAATGAATGATGGTAAACTTGTGACTAACTCGGAGTTAGAGCAGGTTCTTGGCACCCCCCCCCCCCCCCCCCCCCCCCCCGAGTCCTCTAACCAGCCCCTGGGGTTGGGCTGACATTTCCCTGCTTGTCCTACCTGCAGTCAGACGCACACCTTGCCCTCGAGCCCCTCCCCACTTCACTTTGCCGAGACGGTCGAGCACCCGGTTTGTCCCGGTCACCTATCCAGGATTGAGCTGAGAGGCACCGCCCGTTATCTGATAAGCAACAGCAACAGGAGGAGGTCATTCGGCCCCTTGGCCCTACTCCACCATTCGACCAGAACTTGGCGGGCCTGATTGTGGCCTCAACCACACCATTCTGCTCGTCTCGCTGTGCATTAATAAAAATCTGCCAAATTAATGTTTCCTTTGGTGAAAGTGTGATTCTGCCTGAGTAACCGGTTCTCCAGGTCCTCAACTTTCTCTTGCAGCCGCCTCTGCTGTTCCCCTGCCACCTCCTTTATCTTCTGGATCACCTGACCCTGGGACACTAGCCTCGTCTCCACGCCGTCAATCACCGTTTTTATCGTTTCCACCGCCCGGGCCAGGTCCTCCAGACTCTCCTTTCATTGCTGGGTGAACTTCCCGTTCAGGAAGCCCACCAGCTGCTCAGTTGACCTCTGAGCCGGCAGGGCCGTTCCCTGCCCCTCTGCCATTTCCACGAGTGTCACAGGCACCGCACCAGTCTTTGCAGTCTGTTCCCCTCTTTTGCGACCGCTCCTGGTCCTCGATTCCATGCACCGGTGGTTCACTCTCTTCTACCAACACTCCTGCACCCTTTTAAATCCACACATCCACACGTTAACTGGGGAAAAGGTCCGGAAAAAATGCCACGAGAGGGAGCTACCAAATGTGTGACCAGTCACACCATGGCCGCCATCAGACGTCCGAGAAAGATTTAAAGTGTCTCTTAGAATTAGGGCCAAACATTTAGGACTGGGGTGAGGTGAAATGTCTTGACTTAGAAGGCTGTGAATCTTTGGAATTCTCCAGCCCAGTGAGCTCCAACCTAGGGGCCTCTCCCTCTTTGAGTATATTCCAGACTGAGAATCCACCGGATCTCCAGAGTGCAGAAGGAGGCCATTCTGCCCATCGTATCTGCACTGACCCTCCGAAAAAGCACCATAACCCAGTTCCACTCCCCCGCCCTATCCCTGTAACCCCCACGCATTGATCATGGCCAACCCACCTAACCTGCACATCTTTGGACTGCGGGAGGAAACCGGAGTACCCGGTGGAAACCTAGGCAGATGCAAGGAAAATGTGTAGACTCCACGTTTGATCGTGGGATCCTTGGACTGACTTGGAAGTGGTTTGAGGTATAAGATTTAGCCATGTTCTTACCGAAGGCTCGAGGGTTGAAAGACGTCCTCTTGTTCCTACTTATTAAATAAATGTTGCCTCATCAATGCAGCTGTACCCACAAGCCACATCCTTCAGCCCTGCCACCCAATCCCCTGACACTATTTCCCCAGCCAGCCCCCATGTCAATGAGAGTGAGCCTGTCAGCAATCAGCAGTGTACAATTACCTTGGTCGGCCGGTGTTGTGGTGAATGCTGCAACAAATCAGAAATGTTGGTTAAATATTTAATTTTAATAATGATATTTATTTTTCAAGTTTACTTTTGTGAACACATCCTCTTTCAGAGCGCCTGTCCAAACTTGACGGGCCGAATGGTCTCCTTCCACACAATAAATATTCTGTGATTAATAAACTTGGAATATAAAGCTCATCTCAGTAATGGTGACCAGAAGACTTTTACTGATTGTTGTAAAAACCTATCTCGTTCACTAACAGTTTTGGTCCCCTTATCTAAGGAAATATATATTGGCATCGGGGGCAGTCCAGAGAAGGTTGACTGGATCGATCCCGGGTATCGAGGGATTTTCTTCTCAGGAGCAGTTTAGTTGGTTGGATCTGTACCTATTGGAGTTTAGAAGCTTAAGAGGTGATCTTATTGAGACATACAGGATTCTCAGGGGGCTTGACAGGGTAGATGCTGAGAGGATGTTTTCTCATGTGGGTGAGTCTAGGACAGTGTTCTTCAAACTTTTTTTCCGGGGATCCATTTTTACCAACCGGCCAACCTTCGGTACCCAACCCGGCCAACCTTTGAGAACCACGCCGGCCGACCTTCGCGGCCCACCATTTTCTCTTACCTTGTTTGCTGCTGACAAAAGTGGAGGAAATGGTTTTGGGCCCTCGTACACGTTCCTCCAATGGAACCTGTTGGATGAAGGTGAAGCCTTCTGGTGTCGGAAAATATGGAATCTCCAACTGTCCAAAGTTCTGAATTTTTTTCCTGTAAAATGTTATCAAATAAAACCCCCCCGAACTTGTAAAAAAAAAAAAAATAATAAAATAAATGAATAAATGAATAAAAACCACTACAGAACTTGTAAAACAAAAAGCTGCAACCGTAAAAAAAAAATAGCGGCCACACTGCGCATGTGTGCCCGATCATCGTGCGCGCATGCGCAATGTAGCCAAATATTTTATTTAACATGTTCGCGGCCATTTGCAGCCAGCGTTATGAAAAGCCGGCTGCTGCGCGGGGATTTGCGCGATCGGGAGCGCCGCGGACAACGGCTCCGCGACCCTCCCGACACCTGCCCGCGACCCACCCGTGGGTCGTGCCCCCGACTTTGAAGAACACTGGTCTAGGACCAGAGGGCATAATCTCTGAATAAGGGGGTCACCCATTTATGATTGAGATGAGGAGGAATTTCTTTTCTCAGAGGGTGGTGAATCTGTGGAATTCATACTGCAGAGAGCTGTAGAGGCTGGGTCATTAAGTATGTTCAAGGCTTGAGATAGACAGATTTTCAATCAGTAGGGAATTGAGGGCTATGGGGATAAGGTGGGAAAGTTAAGTTGAGGATTATCACATTAGATCAGTCAATAATGGCAGAGCAGACTCAATGGGCCGAGTGGCCTACTGCTCCTACGTCTTATGGTCTTATATCCTTTAGGGAAAGAAATCTGCCATCCTTTCCTGGCCTGGCTTACAGGTGAGTCTGGTTCCACAGCAATGTGGGTGACACTTAATGTCCTCCGAAATGGATGGGCAAGCCACTCAGTTCAAAGGCAATTAGGGATTGGCGACAAATGTTGGCCCAGCCAGCGACACATGCATGCCATGAATGAATAAAAACGAGATGGGAACCCAGACATTACCGGCTGGATTTTCCGGTCCCCCAGCCGCGTGTTTCTTGATGGCACTCCGTTAGCTGCCGGCGGGGTTCTCTTTTCCCATTGCTTGTCAATGGGATTTCCCACTGAAGTCACCCCACGCCACTGGGAACACCATGGGCGGGAGTGCGCTGCAGGCAGGACATCCCATGGCCGGAGAATTCCAGCTCAGATTCTTCATGCACATGGTTCCTTAACCGTGAGATATTAAAGGGAACAAAAAACTTCCAAGTCCCAAAGGGCTTGACTGAGTGTTTCGGAGACTACACTCTCTCATACCCCTGATTCCCTTATCGATCAAGAATCCTTCTCAGCCTTAAATATGCACAAGGACTCTGCCCCCACAGCTCTCTGTAACAAGGAGTTCCAAAGACTCACAACCCTCGGAGAGAAAAATGTCCTCCACATCTCAGTCTTAAATTGGCTCCATTTTTTCTGAGACTATGACCTCAGGTCCTAGACTCTCCCATGAGAGAAAATATCCTCTCAGCGTTCACCTTGTCAAGCCCATTAAGAATCCTACATGTTTCAATGAGATCACCTCTCATTCTTCTAAATTCCAATGGGTAGAGTTCCAACCTGTTTAACCTTTGTCCATAAGACAATTCCTCCATACCGAGAATCATCCGAGTGAACACTCTCTGAACTGCCTCCAATAAAATAATATAATTCTTAATAAGGGGACCAAAACTGCTCTCAGCATTCCAGGTGTGTCTCTCCAGTACCTTATAAAGTTGCAGCAAGACTTCCCGACTCTTAAATTCCAACTCCCTTGAAATAAAGGCTAACATTCCATTTGCCTTCCTGTTTACCTGCTACACTAGTGGGCTAGCTTTGTGTTTCGTGCACAAGTGACTCCAAGTCCCTTTGTGTTGCAGCTTTCTGCAGTTTCTTTCCATTGTTCTACCTTCCAAAATGAACAACTTCACATTTTTCCACATGATATTACATTTGCCAACTTTTTGCCCACTTACTTAACCCTATCTCTTTGCAAACTGTTTGTATCCCTCCTGTAACTTGCCTTTCCACCTATTTTTGTGTTGTTTGCAAATTTGGTTACAGTACATTCACTTCCTTCCTCCAAGTCATTTATATATATTGTAAACAGTTGTGGTCCCAGCACTGATCCCTGCAGAACCCCACTGGTTACAGGTCGCAAACCTGAAAAAGAATCCCTTACTCCCACCCGCTGTTTCCTGCCCTTTTCTGAGATAGCTTGTCAAACATCTCATGGAAGTCCAAATACAATATATCTACTGGTTCCCTTTATCCACTCTTGTTGAGACTTCCTCGAAAACCTCGAAGAAATTAGTCAGACACAATTCCCCTTTCACGAAGCCATGCGAACTCTGCTTGATTAGATTATGATTTTCCAAATGTGTTGCTATTACTTCTGTAATAATTGATTCCAACATTTTTCCAACAATTGATGTTAAGCTAATCGGTTTACAGTTACCCCCTTTTTGACTCCCTCTCTTTTGAATAGGAGTGTCACATTATCAGTTTTCCAATCTTCCAGTACTTCTCCAGAATTCACGGATTTTTGGAAAATTACAACAAATGCATCCACTTTCTCTTCTTTTAGGAATCTCAGATGCAAGTCATCTGGGCCAGGGGGACTTATCTGCCTTTAGCCCTCATTAGTTGCCCAATACTAGTGATGCTGATGGTATTTAATTCCACCCCATATTCTTTCATATTAATGGGATGTTAGAAGTATCTTCCACTGTAAAGACTGATGCAAAATATCTGTTGAACTCCTCTGCCATTTCCTTGTTCCCCATAACTATCACCCCAGATTTATTTTCTAAGGGGCCTAAGTTCACTTTGGCCTCCCTCTTCCTTTTTATATATTTCTAGAAGCTCATATTGTCAGTTTTTATATTCCTTGCTAGTTTGCCTTCGTAGTGTATTTTCTCACTCTCTTTATTTTCTTTTGAATTCTCTTTGCTGGATTCTGAATGTATCCCAGTCTTCGGGCTATCACTGACTTTTGTCTCCTTATATGCTTTTTCTTCAACTTAATACTCTCCTTAACTTCTTTGGTTAGACATGGTTGGTTTATCCCACTCTTAGATCCTTTCCTCCTTACTGTGATATACTTTTGCTGAGAGTCATGAACTACCTCCTTAAATGTCTGCCACTGCTTGTTCAATATCTTCCCTGATAATCTATCGCCCTTCCCACTTCAACTAACTATCTCCTCATTTCATTATATTAACTGAATATTAAATTCTATCTTGTTTTGATCACTACTTTCCAGGGGATCTTTTACTCTGAGAAATTTATAAACTTGCCTTATTACCCATTAGCAGATCTAAGGTTCCCTGGTTGGTTCCGTAACATATTTCTTGAGGAAACTGTCCCTAATGCACTCTCTGAATTTGTTGTCATGGCTACCCTTACTAATTTGATCAACCCAATAAACATGAAGATTAAAGTCACCCATGCTCTTCCATGCTCCTATTATTTGTCGATTGATACCATTTCCTATAGTGTGAGTACTATTTGGGGGTCTATACACTACTTCCACCAATGCCTTCTTTCCCTTGCTGTTTCTTTACCTCCACCCAAATGGACTCTACCTCATCTGAGTCTAGATCATCTCAAATGACTGTCTTCATTTCATCTCTTATTAACAGTGCTACCCCACCACCTTTTCCTTCCGAAAAGGTCAAATATCCCTGAGTTTCCAGTTTTGATCACCTTGCAATCATGCCTCCGTAATGGCTATGAGATCATATCCATTTAACTTGATTTGCACCATTGGTTCATCGACGTTATTCTGAATGTTTCATGCATTATGGTACAAAACATTGAGGCTTGACTTTTTGTCATTTTTAATCATCCAAACCTTTCTTTGTACCGTGGCACATTTGTCTCTTGCCCTTGCTTACCCTGTCTACCATTTTACTACTCTTTTTTTTAATTACTGTCCTTGTTTCTCTTTCCCTTGTCATCCTGCTTAGGTTCCCACCCCCCCTGCCATTCTAGTTTAAGCCCTCCCCAACCACACTAGTAAATACTCACCCCAGGATATGGTCCTGCCCAGGGTGTAACCCATCCGGTTTGTACTAGTCCCACCTCCCTAGAACTGGTCTCAATGTCCCAGGAATTTGAAACCCTCCCCACTGTATCATCCTTCTGGCCACATATTCACCCGTTATATCATGTTGTTTCTACTCTGATTGGCACATGGCATTGGTGGTAATTCTTTGAGGTCCGACTTTTCAACTTACTTCTTTACTCCCTATATTCAGCTTTTAGGACCTCATTCCTTTATTGTAACCTATGATATTTGTACTCATGTGTATCCCGACAACTGGCTGTTCACCCTCCCCCTCCAGAATGTCCTCTAGCCACTCTGAGACATCCTTGGGCCTCGCACCACGGGAGCAACATACCCATCCTGGAGGCTTGTTTACATCCTCAGGCATGCCTATCTATTTCCGGTACAACTGAATTCCTTATAATTATAGCATTCCCATGCTTTTTACTCCTCCTCTCTGCTGCAACGGATTTGGCTGCTGCTGCTTTCCCATGAGACACATTCACAACAGTATCCAAAATGTTATATCTGTTTTTGCAGGGACTGGCCACAGGAGATTCCTGCACTGCCTGCCTATCCCACTTGTTCTGCCTGGTGGTCACCCATTCCCTTCCTGCCTGTGGAGTCTGAGCCTGTGGTGTGACCGCCACTCTATACCCGCTATCCAAAATACTCTCTACCTCACGGATGCCCCACAGTGTCCCCAGCTGCTGCTTCAGCTCTGTAACCCGGCTTCCAGGAGCTGCAGCCGGAGACATTTCCTGCACACATGCTGGCCCCGGCACTGGAAATGTTCCCGACTTCGCACATGGCGCAAGAGGAGTAAACCATGGCTTGGAGCTCTGCTGCCATGACCTGCCGCTTTAAGTTAAACCTGTGGAAGATGCATAATATCAGATTATATCCAATTCTCCAGGGCCCTTCTTCCCTAGTCCTTGCTACTACACAATATAGTCCTTACAAACTATAAACCACAAAAGACTTTACAGATTCTAAGTGATAAAAGTGGGAAATACTTACCAACCTTACCCAGTACTTACCGATCAGCTCTCTCCCCTGTAGCCTCTACTGCTGCAGCAAGGCACGCCCACTCTCCGGAGATTAAAAAAGTTAGAAAGCAAAGAAAAAATAAACTACCTCTTTCCACTCTGCACCGAATTCCTGCTACCCACACTCAGTCTGACTGTGTCTCACTCAGGATGTGCTCTCTCCCACTGCTTGTGCACAAAGCTCACTGATCAGGATGCAGCGATTCAAATGTCCTCATTTCAAGACATCCAAGACAGATGTCTAACTTTTCAAATATATGAGTCGTTTGCTTGAACGAGCTTTGCTGATCAAAGAGTCAGATTGACAATATGCCCTGAGGATTGTGACCGGAAGTCATTGGGATTTCCTCAGTTGTTCACACCAGAGTTTTGGTGGACAAATTTCAGGAAAATAAAATAAAATTCTCATATCGAATGTTAGCCATTTTCATGTCACATTTACATCGCCAGAGCTTTGATTAAGTTGTGAATAATATCGCCATGTCGCTACTTACCCGGGGGTATTAACATGCTTATTAGTAATAGCAAATGCATCCTGGAATAAAGACCCTGCAAGACAAAGAGTAACATTTATGAAATGACCCTGCAATAAAGATTCACAGATTACCCTCACTGACTACTAGGTGGCCCGAACCGGCAGAATGTAAGAGAGGCAGGTGAGTGACTCAACCCTGTGGTGGGATCTTGCTGTTCAGCAGCGCCGGGTAATTCTTGAAAATAGCCGGCAGGGCACAGCAGAAAATTACATTGAAAATGAGAACGGAAAGTAAATAGGAGCAGTGAAATCAAAGATTGAATTGTTTGAGAGGAAGTTAACACATCCCGGAGTGCGCTGGCAGGGATGCCCCTCATTTTTCTGCAGCATTCTCGCAGAATGGAATCACGGAGAGGTAGAGAAGCAGGAATAGTTGATGCATTGACAGTAATTCTGGTCATGGGTCTGTTGTCCCCGAGCTGAATGAGGAGAAGTCCCAGTAATTGATGGGCAGAACTTAAATTCCAGGCTAAATAGCTGGCTTTTAAAGCTGACCAAGGCAGGCCAACAGCACGGTTCAATTCCCATACCAGCCTCCCCGAACAGGCGCCGGAATGTGGTGACTAGGGGCTTTTCACAGTAACTTCATTTGAGGCCTACTTGTGACAATAAGCGATTTTCATTTCATTTCAAATTCCAGGTCGGCGCATCCTGGATGAAAGATATGCGGGAGTGCTTCACTAGCGATCCACAGACTTGTTACAGGGCTGCAGGAGGCCATTCGGCCCATCGAGTCTGCACTGACTCTCCAAACCAGCATCCTGACTTAGTGCCTTTCCCCTGCCCTTTCCCCGGACACCTGCACATTGTTTCTGCTCAAGTAATCATCTGATATTCTATTGAACCCCTCGATTGAACTTCCTCCAGCACACTTCTAGGCTGTGCATTCCACACCCCAACCACTCACTGTGAAAAGGTTTATTCCCACATCATGTTTTCTTCTTTTCGGAATCGTTTTCAATCTGTTCCATCTTGTTCCTGATTCATTCCCGAGTGGGAATAGCTTCCGTCTACTCTGTCCATCCCCTGATAAATTTGAACATCCCTATCAAAACTTCTCTCATCCTCCTTCTCTCCAAAGACCAACAGTCCCAACCTCTCCTCAAAACTGAAGTTTCTCATTCCTGGGACTATTCAGCTGGTTCATTTGACAGTTTTCTTGACCATCACCACAGGCCAGCCCACAATTCCAGCCTTCACTCATTCATTCACCGAATTTAAACTATCAGCTACTGTGGTGGGAGACAGCCCCCCTCCCCCAAATCCACAGCTGAGCTCCCATCCCTCAAATCCCAGCTGAACCCCCCTCCCCCAAATGCCAGCTGAACCCCCCTCCCCCAAATGCCAGCTGGCCCCCTCCCCCAAATCCCAGCTGAACCCCCCTCCCCAAAGTCCCAGCTGGGCACCCCTCCCCAAATCCCAGCTGAACCCCCCTCCCCCAAATCCCAGCTGAGCCCCCCACCCCGAAAACCCGGCTGAATCCCCACCCCCAAATCCCAGCTGAGCCCCCACCCCCAAATCCACAGCTGAGCCCCCCACCCCCCAAACCCCAGCTGAGCCCCCACCCCCAACTAAGCCCCCTCCCCCAAATCCACAGCTGAGCCCCCCCACCCCAAATCCTAGTTGAGCCCCACACCCCCAAAACCCCAGCTGAGCCCCCACCCCCAAATCCCAGCTGAGCCCCCATCCCAAATCCCAGCTGGGCCCCCCACCCCCAAATCCCAGCTGGGCCCCCCACCCCCAAATCCCAGCTGGGCCCCCCACCCCCAAATCCCAGCTGGGCCCCCATCCCCCAAATCCCAGCTGGGCCCCCAAATCCCAGCTGGGCCCCCATCCCAAATCCCAGCTGGGCCCCCATCCCAAATCCCAGCTGGGCCCACTGGATCATCAACTCTGTGACATGATGCTGCCATCAGTGATGGGCCTGTTGCCTTAACCTTCATGAGCTTCCAATTCACTCAATTCATTCCTTTTGCTCCATATATTGTAACACACCTCTCATCGAGACCAGGGAGCCGCTTCTGTCCCGGTACAGTTTGTCTCACATTATTTAACACGGGTTTTATTTTACATACCACACTCGCTGCTGTAACAACCTGACCTGGACCCAAATTCCACCCCGATACAGAGAAAACAGACAAGGAAAATTAAATTATATTTTCTGACTGCAAAGCACATTGCAGAATGTAAATTAATGAGATGAACGAAGAGAGTTTTTTGTTCAACCCCAGGATGAGCTCCGGGTGCTCGCCCTCTTCTGAGTGTGTCCAAGATGGAGACGGAGGGATTTGGGGGCTCCTGGAGAGAGGGTCTGAGAATGGAGCCAATGCAGTCCCTGATCCTATTGAATGCTTGCAAATGTCAATGCCCAATCCCCCACTGAACCCCGAGGCGAGATTGGCCAGTGCCTGAATTTGGGGAAATGCTCACAAGAAATCCAGGTTGGAATCCATCCTTACCTTTCGCCTGTGCGCCTGTGAGGTTAGACCCGGGGCTGCTGTCGCCTGTTCCAGAGGAAACTGTCCTGCGGTTTATGTAGCGGCTGCGGTGTGATTGTGCTCACATTGAAGGGAGCCACTGTTGTGGAGGAAACGTCAATGGCCCATTGCCCACATCCCACACCTGGAGGCCGCGCCACTTGTCACAGGGACCTAGTTCTGTCACTGCCAGGAAGCTGCTGGCGACATCCGAGCCCGCGGGCCAATGTCAAACATTCCCCTCTCCACTTCCACCAACACTCCCCCCCCCCCCCCCCCCCTTACTTATATCAATCGATTAATTGAGTCAGGCCTTTTCTTATTTCGTTTCACCGTTTTATTCCCGTTTCCTGTCACAATCAAACTTCAGTTCAGAATAATTCACACATCACATCACTGTGGACGAAGCCTCTATCCCTGACCTCATCTGAAGCTATTCACTTTAATTAGTGTAACTCAATTGCCGACTTCCATCCTTGCCCGAAACTCATGCATTTTAACATGTAAAACAGCGAATTAAAGCAAAAATAATTAATCTGATTGCTCATTTGAAAGCTGATTAACGATTGCAAAATGGAATGCACGTGTCTGTGTTTGTGCACGTGTGTGTGTCAATGCATATGTGTGTCTCTATGTGTCAGTGCATGTGTGTCTGTGTATGTACGTCTGTGTGCCAGTGCATGTGTGTCTGTGTGTGTCAGTGTCTGTGTGTGTGTCTGTGCACATGTGTGTGCAGATGTGTATCTGTGTGTGTGTATCTGTGCACATGCGTGTCTGTGTCTGTGCATGTGTGTTTGTGTTTGTGTCAGTGCACATGTGTGTATCTGTGTGTGAATACACTTTAATAAGCTGGGGAATGATTATCTGGTGATTACTTGGAGGGAATGTAGATGTTAATGGTTTTAAACAACAATGGCCAGTGAATATTCCGTATGCAAATAAGGAGTGGATAGAAATTTGCATTCGGAGATAAGCAAGGGGTTGGATTTTGAGCTGTTTGCAGGAGAGTAAAAGGTTTTACAACATGAAAAAAGTAAATGTATCGTTGTGCGCTTATGTTTTCTTTTGCTAATAACTGTTGTAATTTAATGTTTTAAATCCCAAATTGTCACTGAAATTTGTGGCTGCCGAACTCAGTAAAGTCATCTTCACGTGGTCAGATTACAATAAAAAAAGAGTTGGAATGTGGGTCAGGTATCCATTTGGATTTGGTTGGCGTGTCAATTAACACCTGGGGTCTGAACAACCAGGTCGGCTAATTTACCACCAATGAAGATGATAAATGCCTCGCCTTTCTTCACCTGAATCTCTGCTAGACAAAATATCTTTTGTCTGGATTGTTTTCTGACCCGATTGTTGTTCAGTCCAGGAAACAATCTGCTTTCTACCAGAAACAAAGGAAGAATTGAGCCGGGGAGTGGCTTTTTATGTAATTGATGGCAGAGAGGTCCCTGGCCTCACTGATTCAGGATTAAACAAGCTGCTATTCATGGGTTTATCACGGACATTTGCAGGCCTGGCAATGAGTCATCTTGTGTTGTGCTCAAGCCTCAACCGGTAAGGATTGTATTCTCTGGAGTTCAGAAGAATGAGTAGGGATTTCATAGAAACCTATAAAGTTCCAACAGGACTAGCCAGGGTAGATGCAGGAAGGATGTTCCCGATGGTTGGGGAGTGCAGAACCAGTGGCACAGCCTGAGAATACGGGCTAGACCATTTAGGACAGAGATGAGGAGAAATGTCTTCACCCAGAGAGTGGTGAGCCCTGTGGAATTCGTTACTACAAAAAGCAGTTGAGGCCAAAACATTGGGGCTGGATTCTCTGCTATCAGGATTCTCCGTTTCGCTGGCAGCCGAAGGTTTTCTGACAGCGTGGGGCTGCCCACAATGGGAAACCCCATTGGCCGGCTGGCGAGACAGAAATTCCCGAGGGCTCGTCTTGAGCGAGATTCTCTGTTGCCCGACGCCAATATCATAATTGGCAATCGGGCGGAGAATGGTGTCCAAAGCCCAAATTGGGGCCGGCGCTGGTTTGACGCTGGTCAGCTCCCTCCGAAATGGCATCATCGTGTTGTGAGTCATGCGCTATTGCAACGGCGTTGGTGCATCATCGGAAGTTCCTCCCATGATGCTCCACCCCCGATGGGCCGAATTCCCAACCACGCGGGACACGTGTGGTCTCAGCGGTCAGTATCCGGTGTGGTGGCTGCGGATTGTGTCCAGCGCCACCACACTCGGCCGGGATCTGTGCTGTTGGCCGGAGTGGCTTCCGTGAGGGCTGGGGACACTGCTGGGGGGTGTCCAGGGGGTTGGCTGTGGGGTCGCGGATGGAGGGTTGGCGCCATGTTGTATGACGCGGCCACAGCAGGTCATCAGCATGCGCATGCGCGAGCAGGGACCCGGTCATTCTCTGTCCGTATTCGGCGCGGGAATCAGGAGTTTCACCCTGTACTGCTGCTAGCCCCTTACCTGTCCCGGAATCGGTGAGGGTTCAGTACTGATTTTAGCATTGTAAAACACCCGCAAATTCTCAGTTCGATCCGGCACTTAATGGCTGAAATGGAGAATCCAGCCCCAGCGGGATTGGGAAGCCCATCCTGCATGTTTTCAAGAAGCAGTTCGATATAGCACTTCGGGCGAAGGGGATCAAAGGATATGGGGGGAAAATGGATTGGCTGCTGAGTTGGATGATCAGCCATGATGATTTAATGAATGACGGAGCAGGCTTGAAGGGCCAAATTGCCTCCTCTTGCTCCTGTTTTCTATGTTTCCATGTTACTATCTCATGGAAAGCTATAAAATTCTAAAAGGACTAGACAGGGTACTTGCAGGAAGGATGTTCGCAATGGTTGGGAAGTCCAGAACCATGGGTCATGGTCTGAGGATGTGCAGTAGATCATTTAAGACTGAGATGAGTAGCATGGTGGCACAGTGTTTAGCACTACTACATCACAACACCAGTGACCCTGGTTCAAATCTGGCCTCGGGTGACTGTCTGTGTGGAGTTTGCACTTTGTCTCTGTGTCTGCGCTGGTTTCTTCCAGGTGCTCTGGTTTCTTCCCACAGTCCAAAGATGTGCAGGTTAGGTGGATTGGCCATGATAAATTGTCGTTAGCGTTCAGGGTTGTGCAGATTAGGATGTTGGATTATGGGTACAAAGCAGGGTGGATGGGGGAGTGGACCTTGGGTGGAGTACTCTTTCAGAGGATGATGCAGACTCGATGGGCTGAATGGCCTCCTTCTGCATTGTAGGGACTCTATGAAGAGAAATTTCTTCACCCACAGAATGGTGAGCCTGTGGAATTTGCTACCACAGGAAGCAGTTGAGACCAAAGCATTGTATGTTTTCAAGAGGCAGTTAAATAAAGCTCTTGGTATGAAGGGGATTAAAGGATATGGGGGGAAGGTGGGATTAGGCTATTGAGTTGGATGAGCAGCTATGATAATAATGAATGGCGGAGCAGGCTTGAAGGGCCCAATGGCCTCCTCCTGCTCCTATTTTCTATGTTCCTATGAAAGCCAGAGATGGTGAACCACAGTGGTTAACACTGCTGCCTTACAGCGCCAGGGACCCAGGCTTGATTCCGGCCTCGGGTTATTGTGTGGAATCTGTCCTTTCTCCCCGGGTTTGCGTGGGTTTCCTCCGACGCAATAACTCTCAAGGATGGCTCTAATCTCACCCTTTGGCATAATTTTAAATGTTGAGAGGCACCAAGAAGAAGAGAAACAGTAAAGATAAAACAACTCTTAAACATGCTTACTCTCCAGCCCCACCTGTACTGCCATTTAGCCACTTCATCCCGACACATGCGCAGAAACTGTGTTAGAAAGCATATTGGTTTCAATTGTCCCTGTTTAATATCACACATATTACATGACTGAAACACTGAGGACCTTAATCTCAGTGACAGGAGGAAAATATAATGCAGTGCAATATAGTGTAACAAATATTATCACAACCACGAAAAAGACATTTCCTTAAAGTGACCCATGAATTAATAATTTGTGTGTGTGTCCTCTTAGTCCATTTTTAAATTGTTAGGTTTGATTTAAAAATAACAGGGCAGACACACTTTTTTCTTAAACAAGATAAATATTACTTTATTACAAAGCTTTCTGCTGTAAGTTATTTAGGTAACGGAGATAAAAATGTTGATCTAAATACAGCTGCAAAGATTAAAATGCAAATAAAGGAAAAATATATTTAAATATGAGATTTCCAACCTGTCTGTGTGTCATATAATTGCTGGTCCATTGCAGTAATTCCTTTTTTCCTTCAAGGGAGTGTCACGTGAGAGTACCTTTAAGAAATGGATGTTTAAGCAATGTACCTTTAAGAAATGGAGCTGATCATATTACTGAAATGATGTCAGAGGGTGGGGGGAGCTGAGCTCACTTCTGCATTTTTGAGTTTCAGTTTGAGAAGGCAGCTGGGAGTGTCTGTGTGTTTTGCTGAGAGCTGCAGGAAGAAAACACAGAGCTGGTCTGTTGATTTCTGAAATCCAAAGACTATAAATATATTGAATGTAATCTAATGTGTTCCAATTTTTGAAGGTTTGAAGTCTTTTGGATGTTTAAAGGAACAGTTTGAAGGATTATTTAGTGTTGTAGTCTTTTGGGGTTATCTTTGAAGTAAGGGGTGTTAAGATATTCAACGTTTGTTTTTAAAAGGTTAACGAGTTCATAGAATAAACATTATTTTGTTTTAAAAATAATTTGTCCATTTCTGCTGTATCACACCTGGAGAGTACGCCGTGTGCTTCCCACACCACAATCTATTAAAAGTTGTGGGTCAGTTGAACTCCATGAAACACTTTGGGGTTCTGTCAACCCGGACCCATAACAGGAGGAAGGGATTGAAAATTGAGATTCCACTGAGGAACTGCGATAGCGTCTGCAGTCAACTATTTGGAGATTTGCAGGTTGCACTAAGGAGGTCAACAGGTTTTTTATTGGGGAGAGGGAGAAGGTTTCCTTTTCCTCACTAATTCTGCTGTTACTGCATTTGCAGATTGCCTGGACTCTTCCAGCGGAACAGCAGTTGATTTCTCAATGCCTTCCTCTTTTTATCCCTTGGCCAAGAATCATCTCTGATGTTGTTTATCAGAGTTCTTTCATGGGTTCTACACACGAGCTGTCTGTTTTCAGCTGGATTTTATACAGTTCCAAAACTATCCCAGACCACCAAATCATACTTCCATATTGGACAATGTGTTAATTCAGTGTTTTTCAAAAATTTTTTCCCGGGACCCATTTTTACCAACTAGCCAACCTTCGGGACCCAACCCGGCCGACCTTCACGACCCACGCCGGCCGACCTTCGCGGCCCACGCTGGCTGACCTGTGCGACCCACCATTTTCTCTTACCTTGTAATGTTTAGGTGAAATGTGGTGAACCTCCAATTTCTAGAGGATGAAAACATTTTCAGTTTCTGCATTTTTTTCCTGTAAAGTTTTATCAAATAAAAACTCCCCCGAACTTGTAAAAAAAAGGCTGCGATCGTATACAAAAAATGCGGCCGCACTGTGCATGTGTGCCCGCTCATCAGTGCGCAGGCGCAAAACTCTGCGCGTGCGCACCGATGAGCGGGCATGCAAGCGCAGTGCGGCCGCATCTTTTTTATATGTTCGTGCCATTTTGAAGGCCGCTTGCAGCCGGCGTTATTAAAAGCCGGCTGTTGCATGCGGATTTGCGCGATCAGGAGCGCCGCGATGGACGGCTCTGCGACCCCCTGACACTCGTCCGCGACCCCCCACGACTCGGTCGTGCCCCCGATTTTGACAATGCCTTTGTTAATTTGCCGCGGGTGGGGGGTAGTTTGCGGAGGCACGATGCATGAACCCAACCACTGCCTTTTTCATCAAGGTCAATAACCTTTTACTGCCTCAACCATTGACTTGAATGTTTCACCTTCTCCCAGTTTTGAGGCGATAGGAAAGTGCTATTCCCACGTTCAGGAACATCACAACCAGTTTTTGTTTACCCCGTGTGGAGATGTAAATTCAATATCAAATGTTTTGACTTGTCTTGTATGTCTACTTGCAATCATGTGGAACCTTCTAGAACTTGGCCGTACTGCAGTAGGAAAAGGTCAGGAACTTTTATCAGCCATCGATTAAACTTCGTGTGCCCATTTAAACAGAAAGATTAGATTTTTTTTGACAAAATCCATAATATCACAACAACTCATTCTTGACAATATAATTAATATAACATTTCAGGAGCTGATTCTAAAGAGGCAATTTAATTTCCAAACAGAAGGAAGGACAATTGGAGGTTTTATGGTTCAGGATTTAATGGGATACAGTGTTAAATAAACTTCTTATTTGAACAGAAAACGGTGAAAAGCACAGGTCAGGATCAGCTTGTCCATGTGCGTTGCTCACATTGTCATTGGTTTCTGCACCGTGGGAGATGGGATGGTGTTATATTTAATATTTTGGTGTTTGTTGTGTTATTCTGTGTGGCTGACCTGTGTGTTTGTCTGTGCATGTGTGTCTGTGTTTGTGCAAGTGTGTGCCTGTGAGTGTGTATCTGTGAATGTGTGTGTCTGTGCATGTGTGTGTCTGTGTGTTTTTCAAAATTCATTTACAGGATGTGGCCGTCGCTGGCTAGGCCAGCATTTATTGCCCATGCCTACTTGCCCTTCAGAAGGTGGTGCTGAGCTGCGTTCCTGAACCACTGAAATCCTTGGGGTGTGGTACACCCACAGTGCTGTTATGGAGGGAGTTCCAGGATGTTGCCCCAGCGACAATGAAGGAACAACCGTATATTTCGACGTCAAGATGGTGAGTGACTTGGACAGGAACCTACAGGTATCTGCTGCTCTTGTCCTTCTAGATGATAGCGGTCGTAGGCTTGGAAGGTGCTGTCTAATGAACCTTGGTGAGTTATTGCAGGGCATCTTGTAGATGGTACACATGGCTGTCACTGTTTGTCAGTGGTGGAGGGTTTGAATGTTTGTGGAAGGGGAAGCAATCTAACGGGCTGCTTTGTCCTGGATGGTGTTGAGCGTCTTGAGTGTTGTTGGAGCTGCACTCATCCAGGCAAGTGGAGAGTATTCGATTACACTCCTGACATGTGTCGTGCAGATGATGGACAGGCTTTGGGGGGGTCAGGAGGGGGGATTCTCACATTTGACCTACCCTGGTATTCAGAGTATTAATATGGCTAGTCCAGTTCCGTTTCTGGTCAATTGTATCCCCCCAGGATGTTGATAGTGGGGGGATTCAGCGATGGTAATGCAATTGAATGCCAAGGGGCGATGATTAGATCCTGTCTTGTAGAAGATGGTCATTGCCTGACACTTGTGTGGCGTGAATGTAACTTGTCACTTGTCAGCCCAAACCTGGATATTGTCCAGGTCTTGCTGCATTTGGGCATGGACTGCTTCATTACCTGAGGAGTCACGAATGGTGTTGAACATTGTGCAGTCATCCGCAAGCATCCCCACTTCTGACCTTAAGATGGAAGGGAGGTCATTGATGAAGCAGCTGAAGATGGTTGGGCCCAGGGCACTACCCTGAGGAACTCCTACAGAGATGTCCTGGAGCTGAAATGATTGGATTGGATTGGATTTGTTTATTGTCACGTGTACCGAGGTACAGTGAAAAGTATTTTTCTGCGAGGAGCTCAACAGATCATTAAGTACATGAGAAGAAAAGGGAATACAAGAAAATACATAATACATAATTGACCTCCACCACCACTACCATCTTCCTTTGTGGCAGGTATGACTCCAACCAGCAGAGAATTTTCCCCCTAATTCCCATTGACTCCAGTTTAGCTAGGACTCCTTGATGCCATATTGAGTATCTACACGCGTGGCTGTGTGTGAACACACTTTAATTAAGCTGGGGAATGCTTCTCTGGTATGGTTGGAGACTTGAAAGAAATGTAGGTGTTAAAGGCACGGCTTTTGAACTACAATGGCCAGTGAATATTCATTAAGTAGGTAGCAGAATGGCGCAGCGGAAGCGATCTGGGCCCATAACCCACAGGTCGATGGATGGAATCCATCCTCTTCCATGCAATAGTGCACTTGAATTTTCCTAGTAGTAAATGTTTTACGGGCAGCATGGTGGCACAGTGGGTAGCTGTTGCCTCACAGCGCCAGGGACCCAGGTGCAATTCCGGCCTTGGGTAACTGTATGTAGTTTGCTCTTTCTCCCTGTGTCTGTGTTGGTTTCCTCCGGGTGCTCCGGTTTCCTCCCATAATCCAAAGATGTGCAGGTTAGGTGGATTGGCCACGCTAAATTGCCCCTTACAGTCCAAAATGTTAGGTGGGGCTACTGGGTTTTGGGGATAGGGTTGGTTCAGGGTGTGGGCAGGCTAGGGATGGGGCATCAGTAGGGTACTCTTTCCACGGGGCAGTGCAGACTTAATGGGCTGAATGGCCTCCTTTTGCACTGTAGGGATTCTATTTTTTTAAATAAATTTAGAGTGCCCAATTCATTTTTTCCAATTAAGGGGCAATTTAGCGTGACCAATCTACCTAGCCTGCACATCTTTGGGTTGCGGGGGCGAAACCCACGCAAACACGGGGAGAACGTGCAAACTCCAGTCACCTGAGGTCAGATTTGAATCCGGGTCCCTGACGCCTTGAGGCAGCAGTGCTAACCACTGTGCCACTGTGCTGCTAATGTAATCTTGTGTGCTTAAGTTTTCTTTTGTTAAGAAATGTTTTAAATTAACGCTTTAAATCCCAAAAGTGTCACTGTAATTTGTGGCTTCTGAACTCAGTAAATTAATCTTCTCGTAGTCAGAATACAATAAAAGGAGCTGTGATACGCGGGTCAGATTTTCCATGTGGATTTGGTTTGTGTGTCAATTAACAGCTGCGGTCTGAACAGCCAGGTTGCTGATACATCGGCTAATTTACCACAGATGAAGATGATAAATGCCTCGCCTTTTTTCACCTGAATCTCTACTAGATAAAATATCTTTTGTCTGGATTGCTTTCTGACCCAATTGTTGCTCAGTCCAGGAAACAATCTGCTTTTTACCAGAAACAAAGCAGGGAGTGAGCCAGGGAGTGGCTTTTTATGTAATTGATGGCAGAGAGGTCGCTGGCCTCACTGATTCAGGCTTGAATACGTTTCTATTCATGGGTTTATCATGAGAATCTTGCAGAACTGGCAGAGTCTCTTGTGTTGTGCTCAGACCCCCAGAACAGGGACTACGCCAACAGACAGATACAGTTTTACTTGTTTAATTGATTTGTATAAAGCGACAGCTAATCATTTTGCTGGAGTAGAAGTTACCCAAGTGACCAACCTTATAATGGTAAAGGAGTCAGGCCACTTGGTCTTGATAGCCATCGCAAAGAGCTCATTCACAGGCCTCTTGAACACCAGCAGTTGGGATAAATAAATGATAACGGATCAATAGGAAGAGTGGAGACCCTGTAAATTAGTTGAAGGGCAGAGATGAGAGAGAGAATGACTTGAAGATCGGGTGAACCAGGGGTCAAATAATTGAAAAATCGACAGAATAAGAGGTCAAGTCACTGATGGATCAAAAGGCCAGGTAACTGAGAGGCAGGTTTTGAAGTGGCTGATGGAGCAAGGGGCTGAATACCGAGTGACTGAGTGCCGAGTGATACAGAGTGATGTAGATTGAAGGAGAGACAAATTGGCTAACATGCCTCGGGGACCTGTGTTGGGGCCTCAATTGTTCACATTATTCATTAATGACTTGGATAATGGCAGACAAAGTCATGTATCCAAACTTCCTGATGTCAGATGTCACAAAGTTGGGTGGCATTGTGGACAGTATAGATGACAGCATAAAATAACAAAGGGATATTGATAGACTAGGTGAATGGCCAAAACTGTGACTGATGGATTTCAATGTAAGCAAGTGGGAGGTTATCCATTTTACACCAAAACAGCATAGATCAGAGAACTTTCTCGATGATATAAAGCTAAATTCAATGGATGTCCAAAGAGGTTCAAAGTGCACAGGTCTTTACAATGCCACGAGCAAGTGCAGAAAATAATCAAGAAGGCTAATGGAATGCTGACCTTTATATCGCGGGGATTGGAATATAAAGACACAGGGGCCATGCTGCAGCTATACAAAACCATCATTAGATCCCACTTGGAGAACTGTGAGCAGGTCTGAGCATCACACCTTAGGAAATATATATTTGCTTTGGAGGGAGTGCAACATCGATTTACAAGAATGATACATCCATGAGTCATAACCTGAGGTTAAGCAGGTCATGGGACACTAATGAAACCTTAATCATCATAGAATTTACAGTGCAGAAGGAGGCCATTCGGCCCATCGAGTCTGCACCGGCTCTTGGAAAGAGCACCCTACCCAAGGTCAACACCTCCACCCTATCCCCATAACCCAGTAACCCCACCCAACACTAAGGGCAATTTTTGGACACTCAGGGCAATTTATCATGGCCAATCTACCTAACCTGCACATCTTTGGACTGTGGGAGGAAACCGGAGCACCCGGAGGAAACCCACGCACACACGGGGAGGATGTGCAGACTCCGCACAGACAGTGACCCAAGCCGGAATCGAACCTGGGACCCTGGAGGTCATGGGGCACGTATGAGACTGGGGGATTGACATTCCCAAACGGGGAATACACACTCCCCCACTGAGGGGCGGGGTGCCCCCTTCTACATCCTGCATTAAACTGGAGGGCCATGAACTGTGAGCTGGGGCCTGTGGTCGAGTAACTGCTCTGTACTCTAGTCCTGTTGCATTAAACATGTTTCCTTTGACTCAACCTGTTTGGATCAGTGTGGACTCCTTTCCAGACCTCATAATAACATGTCTATTCTATTTTATGATCCTGAGAACAAGGGTTTAATATTCCTGTCTTTTCATATTCGGCGTTTATTGGTGATCAGGTTATAATTCTCTTTCTCTTTTCATCGTTGTTTTTGGGTTTGATAATTGAACACTATTGTGGCGTTGTAAATTAGACAAAGTTTTATTTTCGAGTGGGAATTTTACCTGCTAATGAATGGATTAGCTATCGGAAGCGGAGACAGAGGGTTTACTGCAGCTTTTCACAATTAGTTTGTGAGAATGAGCTTTGAACGCATAGTTAGTTGTGTTTTGTTGATTGTGGGTTTTGGGATAGGGTATTGTATTTGTGATGATATGCACAAGCAATCAGGTAAATAATATTAAATGCAACCTCCAACCAGCAAGTGGCAGTAAAGAACAACCACGTGACACTGTTACCTCAGGGAGTCTGGAGATAATCATCGTAGTGGATAGTCACATTTGTAGTAGCTCTTAGATAATTTATAATAGTTAGTAGATTTTGATAATATTCTCATGGTTATCTAACCCACGTTATTGTTGAACAATGGAACTTTAACTAGTCACGAACTAGGCGTTCGCTAGTGCACTTATTCCAACTGGCCAAGCACCAGAACGTAACAGTATTTACTGCTAAAAAAGGGTGTTATTGAAATGATGAGGGTGGGGAGGGAGGGGTTTTAGAGTTAGTTTGCCGACGGTGTTTTTTTGTCAAATTGTCTAACTTGGCTCGGTGGAGATCTTGGGTGGATCTCTTTGCTTTACCTTTCCAGAGTCCCTTGTTTGGTATTTCTCTTTGGGAATGGCTGACTCTAGATTGAGGTGTGGTGGGAGATTGATTGATTGATTGGTTGGCATTTATTGTGACATGTACTGAAGTACAATGAAAAGTATTTTTCTGAGGCCAAGGGAACGCACACAGTAGGTACATAGTAGACAAAAGAATAATCAATAGAGTACTTTGACAAATGGTACATCAACAAATAGTGATTGGTTACAGTGCGGGACAAGGGCCAAACAAGCAATACATGAGCAAGAGCGGCATAGGGTGTCGTGAATAGTGTTCTTACAGGAAACAGATCAGTTCGAGTGAGAGCCGTTGAGGAGTCTCGTAGCTGTGGGGAAGAAGCTGTTCCTATGTCTGGATGTGCAAGTCTTCAAATATCTGTATCTTCTACCTGAAGTGGGTAATGTCTGGGTGTGAGGGGTCTCTGACAATGCTGTCTGCCTTCTTGAGGCAGTGGGAGGTGTAGACAGAATCAATGGGAGGGGTGGCCAGCTTGTGTGATGTGTTGGGCTGAGTTCACCACACTCTGCAGTTTCCTGCGATCTTGGGCCGAGCAGTTGCCATACCAAGATGTGACGCAGTTGGATAGGATGCTCTCTATGGCACATCTGTGGCCGTTTGTGAGAGTTGACGTAGAGACGTTGTTGGGCTTTCCTGACTGTTGCATCAACGTGAGTGGACCAGGACAGACCATTGGTGATGGTGACCCCCAGGAACTTAAAGCTATCGACCATCTCCACTTGGGAGCCATTGATGCAGACGGGAGTGTGTGTCGTGCTACGCTTCCTGAAGTGGATGATCAGTTCCTTGGTCCTTCCAACATTTAGAGAGAGGTTGTTTACAGTGCGCCATGCACTCAAGTGATTTATCTCCCTTCTGTAGTCTGATTTGTCGTTGTTTGAGACACAACCAACCACAGTCGTACTATCCGCGAACTTATAGATCGAATTGGAATTAAATCTTGCCACGCAGTCATGTGTATAGGGAGTACAGTGGAGGGCTGAGCACACATCCTTGCGGGGTCCCGGTGTCAAGGACTATTGTGGAGGAGGTGCTGTTACCTATCCTGACAGATTGCGGTCTTTTGGTGAGGAAGTCAAGGATCCAGCTGCACATGGAGGGGTCAAGTCCAAAATTGCAGAGTTTGGTTATTAATCTTGTTGGGATAATAGTGTTGAAGGTGGAGCTTTGGTCGATGAACAGCAGTCTGACGCAGGTATCCTTGTTGCCGAGATGTTTGAGTGTTGATTGTAGGATCAGAGAAATAGCACCTGCTGTGGATCTGCTGTAGACTTCCAATTCATTTGGTTACCTTGCATGTTCGGGGTCTAAATGGCCCAATAAAACTGTAGAGGGCATTCACCCATCTCAAGAACCTAAACTCCAATGTAATCTCCTTGCAGGAGCCTACTTGCATGTCAAAGACCAGACCAGATTAGGTAAGGGTTGAGTTGGGCAGGTTTTGCACTCCAGTTTTAATGGCAGGGCAAGAGACATGGCAATCCTAAATCATAAGAGAATACAATTCACCTGCCCTCAGATTATAGCCCAACCTAATGGTATGTTATTGTGTGTGGACTTCCGGTGACAGGGATGTGTTAAGTGGACGCATGAAAGATGGCTCCCCTCCTAAGAACCCAAAATTGGACTCTTTTATTCAAAATAGCCATTAGATCAGGGAAAAAGTATCCTCTCACCCTACCTAACGACAACACAAGAGAAGATGCTGAGCAACAGAAGCTCCAGAGGCCGCAAAGAAACAAAAAGTGGCAGAAGTGAGGAGCAACGAGCGATCAAGACAGTGGACACACGAGGCGAACAAACGCCGGCCACATCAGAACGGGAGGGACCGGCAAGCTGCACACGGGGTTCCTGTCACCGGAGGATGGATGGAGGAAGTTCCTCACCAGGGGGCTAAGAGAGCTCAAGGAGGAAATCAAGACCAACATTAAAGCGGCGGTCAGGGTGGCAGTCGCAGAGGCCCTGGCCACCATGCAGGTGGTCCTGCACAAGTCAGAGAGAAAACTGGAGGCCCAGGGGAACACCATCAAGGAATTGGAAAGAGCCTCAATGGATCAGAGCGACTGGATCGCCGCCGAAGAGACAGGGATAGCGAGGTTGGTGACGATGCAGGGAAGTCTAAAGGGGAAAATAGAGGAACAGGAGAACCAATCACGGTGCTAGAACTTAAGGATAGTGGGCCTACCGGAGAGAACCGAAGGCAGGGACACCACGGACTATTTGGCCCAAATGTCGGGAAAGCTGGTGGGAAGGGACAGATTCCAAAACCCGCCGGAAATAGACACAGCCAAAGGTCACTCCGGCCAAAAATCAAGATCGTAGAGCAGCTGAGGGTGACAATTGCATAAATGCACCAGTCCCAGGACCGGGAAAGAATCCTGCGCTGGGCCAGGCAAACAAAGACCTGCAACCGAGAAGATCACCAGATCAGGAATTATCAGGACATCGGGACAGACCTGGTCAAACGCAGGGCAGAATTCAACAGAGAGAAGGTGGCTCTGTACAAGAGCAAAGTGAAGTTTGGGATGCTGTACCTGGCCAAACTTTGGGTCACATTCCAGGGCTGGGAGCATTATGTCACAAACCCTGCAGCCAAATATGTCCAGGAGAACGGGCTGGGAAACAGCAACAAAGACAGCAGTGAAAAGGTCACCTGGAGGGACTGAAATGATCTGAGAGACACTTTGTGCAGGACTGTACCACCTCACTCTGAATCTGGGAGCCAAAATGTAGGAAGGAAGGGGCAAGGGCAGAGGAGCGCAGGAGGGTGAGGAGGATGAAAAGATGGGTAACTACACAGCATGTGAAGGGTTGACTTATAACTGACCGCAGGAGGTGGGTCACCACACTAGCGGGAAAGCTAGCGCCAGGAAGTACTAGTGAGGGGGTGGCGGTGGAACATCTCCCGTAGGGGAGGGAGCGCCTGGTGACGGGGGCGGGTTATACAACACCAGGGGGGGCATAGCCAGAGGAGTAAATGGGGGAGGGGGAGTGGTGAGGGATGAACAACAATAGGAAGAAGACGGGGGAACAGAGTGATAAGGGGGGAAGGGCTCTAGGCTGTCTAAAACAGGCCACACATGGTGACATGGAATAAAATGGCACCGCAAACAGCCACTTTGGAGGGTCCCCAAACGGAGTGCAGGAGCTCACCCACAAGGCGTACACATAGTTGCCGGCCATGTTGGGTGGGCCCCGGACAAAGGGAAACCCTGGAGTGCAGGGGCCTGGTCTCATGGTGGATACGGTGACTGTGGCCATTTTGGATTACCCTCAAACAAAGGGAAACTCTGGAGTGCAGGGGCGTATCCACAAGGTAACTATGGTTCATCTTGCAAGGCAGGGGGTGGGGGGGCGGGTGGACGACAAACCCCCCCATCAGAATAGTCACCTGGAACATCAGAAGACTTAATTGCCCAGTAAAAATATTTCAGAGTCTTTGCCCACCTGAAATGTATGAAAGACGACATAGTCTTCCTCCAAGAGACACACCTGAGGGAGAAGGACTGACTGCAGGTAGGAAAGGGCTGGGTGGGACAGACCTACCATTCCTGCTATGGGACGAGAGCTAGGGGGGGCAACCATACTACTTAATAAGAGGACAGCATTTACCATGACGAGGACGGTTACGGACCAAGAGGTACGGGACGTCATGGTCTGTGGTGTCCTGGACAGGGTACCAGTGATCCTTGTCAATGTGTATGCTCCCAACTGGGACGACATGGAGTTTATAAAGAAGACCAGGGTGGAAATCTCCAACATAAATGCCCACCGACTAATTAGGCCCCCCCCCCTCCAGCCCCCATGGGGTCAGACACGGCTGTCCTTGCCGATAAGGCATTTTGCAAGAAATTATCACAGGCTACCAACAACCAGAATGGGGAGGTTTTACCCTCCATGTTCTGGGAGGTGCTGAAAGCCATGATGACGGGTAAGGTAATTGCTTATAAAGCACATAGAGGTAGGCAGGAGAGGGCAGTTAGGCAACAACTTATCGACTCCATACTGGAGGTGGACTGGCGATACTCCGAGGTCCCGACCGTAAAGCATCTGGCGGAGATGAAAAAGCGACAAATGGACTTTGGCCTGCTCTCCACGAGGAAGGCAGTACACCAGCTTCACCAGACACGGGGGAAGGTTTATGTACACGGAGACAAAGTCAACCGCCTGCTGGCTCACCTGCTGAGAAAGCAGGTAGCCACGAGGGAAATAGCTCAGATTAGGGACAACAATGGCAGACTAGAAACCAAGCCTAGAAAGGTCAACAAAATATTCAAGGCCTTCTACCAGAGACCGTACACCTCCGAGTCCCCACCGAAGGGCACTCGATAATGAAGCAGTTCGTCGATGGACTGGACATGCCAGTCATGGGGGAGGACAGAAAATAGGGGTTGGAAGCATCATTTGAACTGGGAGAAGTCATAGAGAGCATCAACTCCATGCAGGCGGGGATGGCCCAGGACCAGACAGATTCCTGGTGGACTTCTACAAAATATTCGCACCAGCACTGGCCCCGCGCTTACGGGAGATGTTTACAGACTCGCTAGCAAGGGGCACGCTGCCACCAACGGTAACACAAGCCTCAATCTCGCTTTTACCCAAGAAGGACAAAGACCAGACTGAATGTGGGTCCTCAAGCTTATTTTGTTGCTTACTGTAGACACAAGAATATTGGCCAAGATCTTGGCCAGACGATTGGAAAACTGGGTGCCAGAGGTGGTCGCAGAGGATCTGATGGGCTTTGTTAATGGCAGGCAGCTAACATCGAACATTAGGCACCTGCTGAGTGTGATAGTGATCCTACCCAGGTGGAGAACACAGGGGTGATCATCTCCCTGGACGCAGGAAAGGCCTTGGACAGAGTCGAATGGAAATACCTGAATGTGATACTGGAGCAGTTTGGGCTCGAAACAGGATTCATCTCTCCGACGGCGAGTGTGCCGACCAACACCACCAGCTCTAAATACTACCAACTGCAAAGGGGCACAAGGCAGGGATGCCCGCTGTCTCTGTTCCGATTCGCCCTGGCAATCGAACCACTGGCGAGCGCTCACAGAGCGGCGTAAAATTGGAAGGGGTTCCAGAGAGAGAGAGCAGAGAACACAGGGTTTCACTCTATGCGGATTACCTTCTCCTCTATGTCTCGAACCCCCAAAGCAACATGGAGGGAATCATGACGCTCCTGAAAGTGTCTGGAGCCTGCTCGGGCGACAAACACAACTTGAGTAAAAGTGAAATCTTCTCAGTGAACCCGCAAGGGAGAGGGGCAAAGCTGGAGGAAATGCCATTTAAACAGGCCCAAACCAAATTCTGCTACCTGGGGATCCAAATTGCCCGCAACTGGACACGGACCCAGAAATTGAACCTGTCTAGTCTGGTGGAGGAGGTAAAGATGGATCTGCAGAGGTGGGATGAACTCCCACTCTCCCTGACGGGGAGCGTACTGCCTAGGTTCCTCTTCCTGTTCAGGTCCCTCCCAATCTACATCCCAAGGCCTTTTTTAACATAATAGATAAAAGCACATGGCGTCTGTGTTAGGGGGTGGGGAAGAAAATCCAAGGATCCTCAAAATAGCTCTACAGAGAAAGAGAAGCAATGGAGACCTGGCCCTCCGAAACCTGCACTATTACCACTGTGGGCCACAGCGGAAAGAGTGAGAGGATGAGTAAGGGAGCCAGAACAGAATGGGTAAGGATGGAGGAGAGTTCCTGCATAGGAACGTCCTTCCAGGCCCTTGCCATAGCAACACACCCATTCCCGACAGCCACGCAATCTACAAATCCAGTGGTAATAGCCAGGCTACGGTCCTGGAACCAGCTTAGGCAGCACTTCGGCCTGACCGAAATGTCAACCGCGGCCCCCATCTGCATAAATCGCAGGTTTGCACCAACCACAATGGACTCCACCTTTAAGAGGTGGAGACAGGATGGGGGGACATTGACATTTAGGGACTTTTACATGGACGACAGACTCGCGACGCTAGAGGAATTTATGGAAAGGTTGCAACAGCCCAAAGGGAATGAACTAAGACATTTACAAATCAGAATTTTTCTCCGCAAGGACATACCCATGACCGTCAAGACAATCAATGATAGAGGTCAAGGCGACTTAGCTAGGGGGAACTGCGGGGACATGTATGGCCGACTGTTAGAAGAGGCATATTCCCGCTGGACGAGACACGGGAAAAATGGGGGGAAAAATTAGTGACAGAAATAGGGTGGGGACTCTGGTCTCGAGTGAAGTGCTGAACAGGGCAAACTCCATCTCCACATGTGCAAGGCTAAGCCTAATGCAGCTGAAAGTGATGCAGAGCACACCAAATCAGAACTCGAATGAGCAGGTTCTTCCCGGAGGCGGTGGACAAATGTGAACGGTGCCAGGGAGGCCCGGCCAACCACACCCACATGTTCTGGGCATGCCCCGGATTCTGGATAGCCTTCTTTGAGGCAATGTCCAAGCTTGTGGGTGTGAGGGTGGAGCCAAGCCCAAAAGTGGCAGACTTCGGGGTATCAGACCAGCCAGAACTCTTCATGGGGAGGAAGGCTGACGCCCTTGTCTTTGCCTCCCTAACCGCCCACTGAAGAATCCTGCTCGACGGGCAATCATCAGCACCACCCAAAGCTGCAGACTGGCTGGCCAACCTGTCAGAATTTCTCCAATTGGAGAAAATCATATTCGCCATCCGGGTGTCAGAAAAGGGCTTCCACATCTTACGAGCTTGTTCCAGGACCTGTTTGTAGCCAACAGCCAACACAGCGGGGGGGAAGGGGGTGAGAAACAGACGAGCCATGGTTAACAAAAGGAAGGGAAGGGGGGGAGAAGAGGGGGGGGTGGTAAAAACCCACAAGAAGATTGCATTGACTCTCACAAACTTCTACAAATGTGCGATAGAGAGCATCCTATCCAGCTGCATCACAGCCTGGTATGACAAATGCTTGGCCCAAGATTGCAAGAAACTGCAGAGTGTGGTGAACTCAACCCAACGCATCACACAAGCTTGCCACCCTCACATTGATTCTGTATACACCTCCCGCTACCTCAGGAAGGCAGACAGCATTATCAGAGACTCCTCCCACCCAGGCATTGCCTTCTTCCAGACCCTTCCATCAGGCAGAAGGTACAGAAGTCTGAAGACCCGCATATCCAGACATAGGAACAGCTTCTTCCCCACAGCTACAAGACTCCTCAACGACTCCCCCTCGGACTAATCTGTTCCCTGTACAAACACTATTCACTGCACCCTATGCTGCTCTTACTCATGTATTTGCTTTGTTTGGCCCCTTGTTCCACACTGTAACCAGTCACTGTTTGTCGATGTACCATTTGTCAATGTACTCTGTTGATTATTCTTTTTGTCTACTATATACGTACTGTGTATGTTCCCTCGGCCGCAGAAAAATACTTTGCAGTATACTTCAGTACATGTGACAATAAATCAAATCAATAAATCAAGATGCAAGGGGCACAGAGACAGGGGGATAAAGCTAAGGGCAAAAAGAAGACTAGAGGACATAATAACAAACAGTGAAGCACAAGCCAGGGCCAACAACAGGCAATGCAGCAGAGGCTGACCGGCCAAACAACACCCACAGCCACCAAAGAGAGACGAAGCAGGCAACTGTAAATATAATAATAATCTATATTATTGTCATAAGTAGGCTTACATTAACACTGCAATGATGTTACTGTAAAAATCCCCCAGTCGCCATATTCTGGTGCCTATTCGGGTACACAGAGGCAGAATTTAAAATGTCCCATTCACCTAACAAGCACGCCTTTCGGGTCTTGTGGGATGAAACCGGAGCACCTGGAGGAAAATCACGCAGACACGGGGAGAATGTGCAGACTCCGCACAGACAGTGAACCAAGCCGGGAATCGAACCTGGGACCATGGCGCTGTGAAGCAACTGTGCTCCGTGTGATTTTGAACAGACTGCTATTTTTAAAAGATTACAATGTACAAGTGGAAGCTTGTGAAACACATGAGTTAGTCAAAATTGTATACAGCGCTGACTGTGTTTTGACTGCGCACAGTGCGTCGGTGGATTCAATAGTACAAGCATTTCCAGAAAATTTTCAAGGTTTCGGTGTCTTTCCGTTTACTTCGAATTCAACTGAAGGATAATGCGCAACCGGTAATACATGCTCCAAGCCAAGTACCGGCACCATTAAAGGATCGGTTGAAAGCTGAACTGGATAGAATGATGACTATGGGGGTGATTAAGAAAATTGGAGGACCAACAGATTGGGTAAATTCAGTGGTGTGCGTGAAAAAACGCAATAACAATTTCAGAATCTGCATTGATCCTAAAAACCTCAAAGCCAACATCAAGCAAGAACACTATCCAATACCAACACATGAAGAAATTACGAGCGAAATGTCAGGTGCGACGTGCTTCAGTAAACTGGATGCATTGCAGGGTTTTAGGCAACTTAAATTGGATGAGGAGAGTACGAAGCTTTGTACATTAACACTCTATTTGGGCGCTACTGTTTTCTTATGATGCCGTTTGGGATAATATCCGCATCTGAAATCTTTCACAGGGCAATGGAGCACATTGTGGAAGGTGTTCAAGGAGTTTGTGTGTACGATGAAATATTATAGTATGGGGTTCTATGAAGGACAAACACAATTGTCAAATCCCAAATTTCTTTACCCGTCAGTCTGGCCTCAATAAAAGTCGAGATGGATTTGCAGGTACAGCATTAGTTATTTTATTTAGCTTGCAAGCTTTCCTCAATTCTCAGGAGCACGAAGCACATCCTGCTTCGTAGACTTCTGGAATCAAGTGAGGCTGTAGAACAAAGGAGTCTGTACTGATACATTCAAATGGCATCAAGTTTCACATACACGATGCCCATAGGTCATCCTATATCCATCCTGACCTGTTGATATATTCTGATTGGCTCACTTCCAATCCCTTCCTCTGGCCCCTATTACCCAGCATCCTTTTCTCCTCCTTTGGTGGACACACCTCTTCCTGCTTTGCCATGCGGTCTGAAATCCTTTGTCTATGAACTCACCAGAATGAGACTGGCCTATCTCTACATTACAGTAACTAATATCTCTAAAGTAACTATTTTATATCACATTCGTCATTCCCTCCTTTTATCATTCCATGATAACCGAACTATCCAATACATAGCTATGGTTCCTCATCTAAAAAGATCCGTCGCTGCATTTCCAATTCCTGGCTTAGCCCCCCTTCATCTGCTGCACCCTCATGGATTTTAACAGTTAAGATTTGAGGGGCGTTGATCTGTTCCAGTGTAACCCGCATTCTACCCATCACACATTTAAGGATGGCTGGGCCCACAAAGATGCAGCCGATAGCCACCACTAAATACATGACCATATTTATCAACCAGTCCTTCCAACCTCCAAATCCCCAGTTACCCCAAGAGCCAGGATCCTGCATTCCGTCCAGGTGATCCCGTATGTGATCCATAAATTTAGTGATGTTAGCGGTCAAGTCCTGAACTCCCATGATACACTTGCCCTGCACTATGGCGCATACCCCACCCTCACGAGCCAGAAGATAGTCAAGAGCATACCGGTTCTGCATTGCAAACAACCGTAGCTGAGACAATTCCTTGGTTATTGCCCCGAGGGCTCCCAAGGTTTCATTTCCCAAGATGGTAAGGCCACAAATAAAATAATTCCTATTGCTGACAGCCAAGGAACCCCCCCACACCTCCCAGTGTCAAGACGCTCAGAATCCCCCACCTGGCTGAGTGGCCCCGGTTGGGTGGGAGAACCTGAGGTTTTTTCCAGTTCTCGCAAAATACAGCCGAGACTGCCCGTCGTGCTAACTGATTATGCAGCTTCCACGCCGAAGGGTAGGGGACTGTGGTAGGGACTAGAGTCCCAATAACAATTTGGCGGGGAAATGGGGGTGACAAAACATTGGTCGCTGTGCCATTAAATAAAAAGTAGTATCCTTGTTCTGTGTGCAGGCTAGCATCACAATCAGTATATCGGTTGCGTAAGGATCCCCCAGTAGCCCAGTTTATCCAGCTTCGAAACGCCCATTCGGGCCGCCTAGCAATGTGGAAAGCCCTAGTCCCAACAGTGATATGAGAGACATTCGCCCAGCCACAAAAGAGCTGGAGGCCGGCGTTCAATGGAACGCAAGTGGTGTTGGAACAAACGCATTGGCCAGACGCCTGGGTGATATGGCACCTCCTGTCCGTACAGGTGGGGAACAGACATGTTATATTCGTTTCCACCTCTACCAGCAAACAGCCGTATCCTTCACTGCTGAAACAATTCTCGTACGACCGGGAATCCCTATTGGGAGTGAAGTGGCTAGGTATATATGCCCTCCACCGTTGCAGCCTATCATACTGTGAATGGGAATTATCCCGAGGAAGGGGAAGGCAAATAGCCGGTGGTGCTGAACCCGGATCGTAAGGAAGAGTGACTTGCTCGGGCAGTGGCTCGGAATGCTGACAATGAACCACCGTTTGGGGAGTGCCCCAAAGCGGTGAAACAGAAAATAACCTAGACACTGCTGCGGGGTTCGGGTAGCAGACAACCCGTCCGTGGCCATACAAGCGGTGGTAAATCTGGTAGAAGAGATTCATACTACCCAGGTTTTCCTCAGTTTGGCCTTTAACTAACTTAAGTGTATCTCCCGGTAACCTACGTTCTAGCTGTACTTCCCTTCTCACACGCCCCGTCCTCTCTCTAGTCCCTCTCTCTTTCTCATAGCCTCTTCCTACGCTCTCCTGACGGCCTGATGTTACCTTTATTGCACCAATCTTAACACATCCAAAATCAAATTTACATGTATTCCAAAAACAAGGCAATGTCCATATAATGTTCCCTTCCCATCGCCGGGACCGGTGCAATTGCTTCATGAGTCCTGCATTCTCCTTAACTTTGACGACCTTCCATGAGTCGATACCATGTCCTCGTATATGGGGGCAGCGAAGAACATCACCTTTGCATAGGTGATGTATCCTTGTAGATTGGTTGGGGTTACAAATGTAGTTAATATTCCCCTTTTCCATGTCCGTCGCCAATAACACTCCAAGCGAAGTGAGGCCAAATATCACACAGACGGTGCGTGCCACCCCATCATGCTCCACACCTGTAAAATAGCACTGGAGAAGGAAGGCAGGTTAATCTGTCCAAGAAAATGAGGCCCGTTATCAGAACTCAACTGAGCTGGTCTACTGTACCGGGGAATGATTCCCCGCATCAGAACTTTAACCACAGTAGCAGCTTTATTATCGGTAGTCGGATACGCCTCGACCCATCTGCTGAACCCATCCACAATGACCAAAACATATTTATAACATTGACACCTTTCCAACTCAATGTAATCCATTTGGAGCGTCTCAAAGGGACCACTGGGCAACGGGGTTTGCCCCATCCCACAAGGGATACCTTTTCCGGTGTTATATTGCTGACAAATCAAACACCGATTACTGATACTCTGGGCCAACCCCTGCATTTTAGGGTGCCACCAAGTGTCCAGCAACAAATCACTAGTCCCCCGAGCCCCACAATGAGTTGCAAAGTGTACACATTCGATGACCCATAAAGCCAGTACATCAGGCATACAACTCTGATGTGCTGGCGTGGTCCATAAAGAGGAAACAGAATCATATGTACAACCTAACCGTTTCCACATTTGTTTATCATTCTCAGGAGCATCCTCCTGTAACCTTATGACGTCTTGGATGGTTGGCATTGGCTTGTCAGAAGCAGACATATTTATAGTAGATTGTTTAGTCTGACTTAACATTTTAGGCACCATCACTTGCTGAATTTGCGCGGCTGTCCGCGCTGCACAATCTGCTTGTTCATTACCAATGTCAACTGGGGTCTTACCATTTGTGTGGGCAGCGCATTTAATAACGGAAATCTGCGCGGACATAAGGAGGGCCTGCAGTAAGTCATTAACTAAACCCCGGTGGGATATTTGACCACACATAATCATGTCAGGTTGTTCTGATGAAATGTCACTCAAATCGTCCCTTATTGTGGTAGTTTCCTGAATCAAGGCTAAACAGTCGTGGCCAGGTGCGTCTTCATGGACAGGGGGACCACTAAGAAAACAGGCTGGATTGATAGTGGTACAGTGTTTAAATGTCAGACGTGGATTGTTCAAAAGGTATATCTCATACCTATTCTGACGAGCTGCGGTAAGATGCTGCGTCTGCAGTTGCCTCAGTAGTGCGATGACCGAGTGGGAGCTATACACCGTAATATCCTGTTGGAGGGTGAGAGCATGTAACGGCTATGCGATGGCATTGATTGAACATAAATCCTGTACTAATCGGTACTGGTCTGGTTTGGCTAGTTTAGGCACAGCAAGTATGGGGGTGTTACATTCTGATTGGCAAGGGACCAAAATACCCTGTTGCAACAGCTCTTGAATTAATTTGTCTATAGACGGAGCAGCTTGGGATTTCAGGGGGTATTGTCGAATGGAAGGTAGCTTTACATGATCCTTAATCGTTACCTTAATAGGTGTAACATTTGTCTTTCCCACTTGTGATGGGTATTTCGCCCAGACCTGTGGATTGACATATTCCAAAACATCATGTCCCCAGTGATGCTGCAGTCGAGTGTTAATTGTTTCAGGGACCTCAAAATATTTTATGGCAGTGCCGTCCGGCATGACTTGAAGTGCGTACTCTGTTGGATCCGAATGATCCACTACCCTCCTTACCATTTGCCCCAGATCCCTGGCATGGTACTGGTCGTGGACCTGATGTGTAATATGAGGGCTTACCGAAGCTGACTGTGGCCATAAATGTGGTGGTATTGTAACAAAATCGGCTGTACCGTCTTTTCCCGTGACTGTGGCTGTACATTTGACTGGCCATTCGGTCCCAATTAATGGCCGGTATTTGTCCTCCAACTCCCTGTTTTGTCCAGTTCTGTCATAGGCCAGGGTAACGTGATGCAGTGAATGTTCAATGTCTAACGTCCATCACTGGGGGGTGATAGAAATATAGCACAGTTGTCTCATCCTCCATTTAACCGTTATCCCCTCGTCTCCGCACTCTAGCTGTAGCTTGAAGATACACAGTAAATCTCGGGCCAACAAGTTACAGTCCAATCCAGTAGTCACTACAAACTGATGATCTGCAGACTTATTCTCGTAAGTGACTGTCACAGGTTCAGAAATAGGATACTCACACACCTGTCCTTGGAACCCCGACAATTGCTGCGTGTGGTCGGATAGTGGTAGTCGAAGTTCTGATTGCACAGAAGACATGGCTGATCCAGTGTCGATCACAAATGAGTGATGTTGATCTCCTATCTGCAGAGAGATAATAGGTTCCCTGTCCGATTGGAGAGTCCTTATGACTAAATTAGCTAGTCAATCCTGTGTTGGGAAAGGGTTTGCCTGGGAGAAGTCAGTGTATCTCGTCTGTCCTCCCCTTGGTGGGTACCCCCTCCTTTGGGTCGGATAATCTCCTTCTGCTGCCTGTCTTTTAAAGGGGCATTCCTGTTGCCAGTGATCTGCACGGCTGCAATTAAAACATGCATTGTTCCCTCTATATCTGCCCCGTCCTCTTCTCCCAGTAGACCAATGGCCCCTCAGAGGGGGCGGCGGTTGTAAAGCTGTTGATGCCTACGGTGGGCCATAAAAAGGAGCTGAGGGTCCCTTTGGGTGGGTTTGGTATCCTCCCCCTCGCTGATTCACCCACCCAAAGTCACAATATTGGGGCTCCTGCTGGTAAACTACCATTTCTGCCGCTTGTTGGGGTCGCAGATCATCCTTTTTCATTACATACTCAGTCTTAACCTTTGTAACTGAGCCTCCTTCCTGGCCTACACCCTCCTTCCAATAAAATCTGACTGCCCTTGCCATCTGGGAAGGGTCGTTCTCTGTCCAATTCATGTTATTACATTTCACAGCAGTAGCCACGGAAGGTGCTAGGCAATGCATTAACATAGCACAATATTGAGGGCAATTCTGACCATTTTGATATGGCAAGTCGCCTGATTGCCCACGGTAGATTTCATTAAAACGCTCCTGAAATTCCTCTGGCTCTTCAGTCTTCTTAGGTTTTAGGTCTAAGATAGCAGAAATATTTATGGGCTTTTGAAATGTGCTATTCAACGCATTCAGGATCTGTGTCCGTCTATCGTCGTCTAATGCATGGGCTTGCTGAAGTGCGACGTGGCTAGCATAATTCAGGTGATTGGTATCTTCCTAATCGGTAACTGTCTCCGAGTCTCACCAGGGGGCACTCTAGCTATTTCCTCTGGTTCTTCCAAGACTTCGACGTCCCTCCCTGTCACTAGAGGGAGTTCTTTCTCTTCAAAATCATCTGTTGCAGCTCCCTTTGTTCTGAAATTTGCGGTTTCCCCTTGGTTTGGAGGGATTTAGTTGGTATGCTTAATTGTTTCTGGTTAGGATCAAGCCCTTCTCTCGCTGTCCGAGATCTGGTCCTAGAGCTAACTGGGCTTGCGGAACAGAGCTCCTCTTTCTCTACTGATCGTGAAGATGGTAAATCAGGACCCACACTATCAACGAAAAAGGGCTGGAGTTACTTGCATGATTGGAATCTGGGGAGCAGTGACTGGATATAAATTATTATACTCTGGTGGTTCTGGAATTAGTGCAGACAATGCTACAGGTGCAGTCAAAACCTTTACTGACATTTTTAAATTATTGAATTAATCATTTTCTGTCAAATCAAGGCCAGCCATTGAACTGCGTAGCTCATCTTTTCTTTGACCCGAGACTTTCCTGTCTCTACTTGCCCGTTTTTTTGTTTTTTTTCTTGGCAAAACGATTGAAAAGGTTCTAACAGTGTTCTTTTAAAACTTAAAAATGTTTGAAAATTCAAATTGAATTACTGCAACTTGCAAGCTTAGCTCTGATCTCAACTCAGAACTAAATTTACGATTTGCTTAACACAACTTGTATAACATTTACAACTTAATTCTTTATCTTAACAATTTTTCTTTTAACAAGTTTTTCTTACATTCACAAAAATGTTGGCAAAGTCAACTATCATCTCCAGATTTACACTTTTTAAAATGGTGTCAGTGATCTTCTTTAAGTTTCTATTAATTCACAAATAAAATGAGATAAACATTATTTCAAGTAAGTAAAACTTAAGATTCTGGCAATTTCAATCAATTGCTTTCGAAAATAATAACTTTTATCAAAGAGGTGGAGAAACCCACTGGTTTCCTTTAATTAATTCAAAACGTAACTTTGCTGGAGTTCACTGACTCAAAGGAAAGGTATCCGATTACACTACAGGCTGCTGCTGTTATCTCAAGGCCTGAGTGAGAAGCACTGTCTGTCGTGTTTAACTTTGGCTGCTGCTGTTAACCCTTTGAGAGACTTCTGCTTCAACCAATATGCAGCATCCAGCTTTCAAGACAGGATGTTCTTGTCTTGAAATTTATCCAAGCAATTCCCCACAATCTCAACTAGCCCTCAGAACTGCGTTTTTCGCCACTACAGTCCAAGGGTACAATTCTTTTTTAGCTTAATCAACTATAGATTTAAAACACTCACACATGGAATTGAATCATCTTCAGATTTAAAAACACTCATTGAACTGAACCCTCATCCTGAGGTCACATCAGCCATAAAAACACTTATACTTGACTGAACCTCCATCTACTGAAGTCACATCAGCCATAAAAACACTTATACTTGACTGAACCTCCATCTACTGAAGTCCCATCAGCCATAAAAACACTTATACTTGGAACTGAATCATCATTTTAGATGTCCCATCAACCCAAAACCTAACCCAAGCCGAATCAACAATATGAAATCCCATCAATTAAATTTCTAATCCCCAGACTGACCTTTGATTTCATCGAGACGATCTTTCCGTACCAACCGAGTGACCAGACTAATCAGACGATAAGAAGAGGGGAAAAATCAATGCGCGGTCATTTTCCAGCTGTACATTGTGGGCCCTTTTTCCCCATCCTCCTGTTCATAATCAGTCTAATTCCGATTTCGCAGTTGGTCAGAACCGTCTTGAGAAATCCCGGGTTTTCGGCACCAATTGTCAAATCCCAAATTTCTTTACCCGTCAGTCTGGCCTCAATAAAAGTCGAGATGGATTTGCAGGTACAGCATTAGTTATTTTATTTAGCTTGCAAGCTTTCCTCAATTCTCAGGAGCACGAAGCACATCCTGCTTCGTAGACTTCTGGAATCAAGTGAGGCTGTAGAACAAAGGAGTCTGTACTGATACATTCAAATGGCATCAAGTTTCACATACACGATGCCCATAGGTCATCCTATATCCATCCTGACCTGTTGATATATTCTGATTGGCTCACTTCCAATCCCTTCCTCTGGCCCCTATTACCCAGCATCCTTTTCTCCTCCTTTGGTGGACACACCTCCTCCTTGCTTTGCCATGCGGTCTGAAATCCTTTGTCTGTGAACTCACCAGAATGAGACTGGCCTATCTCTACATTACAGTAACTAATATCTCTAAAGTAACTATTTTATATCACATTCGTCACAATGACAGACTTAACAAAGTAATATAAGTCTAAAGAAATGTGGGCTCAGGTTGAACAAAGCCAAGTGTCAATTTGGTGTTAAAGAATTTACGTTTCTGGGGCCAAATTGTTTGCTCAAGCGTACAAACAGATGAAGTTAGAGGCAACACAGAATATGCCACTACCATCAGACAAGAAAGAAGTTCTGAGGATATTTGGAATGATCAACTTCCAAATTTATTCCGAATTTGTCTGCGAATACAACATGCTTGAGAAAAGTTATAAAAAAGGCTAATACTTTTGAATGGTCAGAGAGGCTTAATCAAGAATGGCTTACTCTGAAGACAGCTTTGACAACAGCTCCAGTGCTAACATTTTTTTACCCGACCAAGAAAACAAAACTCTTGACTGATGTGTTGAAAGGTGGGTTAAGTGCAGTGTTGTTATAGCAGGAAGATGGAGAAGATTGGAAGCCAGTTGCCTATGCATCTAGGTCGATGATCGATTCTGAGTGTCAATACGCTCAAATTGAGAAGGAATGTCTTGGATTAGTTAATGGCTTGGAAAAGTTTCATAGCTATGTATATGGCCTACTGACTTTCCTGGTCGAAATGGATCACAGACCATTAGTCGCCATTGTCAGAATAAAATTAAGTGAGATGCCACCGTGAATCCAGAGAATGATGATGATGATGCTCCAGCAGTATGATTTTGATCTCATTTACACTCCAGGCAAGCACATCGTTGTTGCAGATGCCCTATCAAGAGCTACAGCTGTGCTGGAAGACAGACATATTGAAGATGATGTGCAAGTGAATGTCAATATGATAACGGAGACACTGCCGGTTATCGAAAAATACGCATGTAGGCGAAAACACTGAAAAATCGAAGCTAATATTCGAGGAAACCAAAAAGGACGAAATTCTGCAGATGATCATCAAGAACCTCAACGAGGGACGGTCAAAAGGGTCATGCTCAAAGTATCACAGTATTTGAGCGGAACTATGTGTAGCCAATGGATCCCTCCTAAGGCAACAAAGAATAGTGATACCACGGTCTCTGCGAGCTGAAATTTTACAAAAAATTCACGAGGGCCACCTTGGAATTGAAAAGTGTACAAGAAGAGCGCGAGACACGGTATATTTGCCAGGGATTAACAAGGACACTCAAAGGATGGTAGAAGAGTGCGCAACATGTTAAAAATTCCAACATAAACAAATGAAGGAACAAATGCAGATGGGCGACATAGTGGCACTTCCATGGCATAAAGTAGGGATGGACTCATTTTATGTCGAAGGAAAGGACTATTTGTTGGTCATAGACTACTTTTTCAACTTTCCTGAAGTGGCACAGTTATCCAGCTCATCAGCCAGGTGTGTCATCATGCATACTTAGCCTATTTTTGCTCATGATGGCATTCCACAAGTTGTCATGAGTGACAATGGTCCATGTTCTAGTTGTCAGGAAAGGAGGGAATTTGCGCAGAAAGACGATTTCAAACATATCACATCCAGTCTGTTGTGTTCTGTGATATAACCTTTATAATGGTGTACACAGAACATCTAGTTGTTGTAGTGATCTCTGTATATGTATATACATAAAGGGTTAATGGTTAGTCAGTACAGTCAAATGATCACTAGAGAGCAACACTAACAGGGGGTATAAATACAGGCTCAATCTGTTTTTGCGCTCTCTTCGGGTGTGTTGTGACTAGAGGACAGAGGTGTAGAGTTAGCTCAGAGTACAAGTATAATATTCATAGTTTAATCTAATTCTATCTTGTTTAATTCAATAGCTCGTAAAAGTATTAAAGAATCGAACTCACAAGTTAATTGATTAGTTACTCAATAAATTATTTGTTATCACTGGACGACTTTGAGTATTCATCATCATCAAAGTTAAGAACTTCTCGGCATAAACAAATGAGTAACATATTACTTCAAGTCATATAACATGGTACCAGGAAACTAGCTTTAAGAAAGATTACTAGTAAGATTAGACAAGAAAACAAGAGAAACCAGTACCGACTATTTGACTGTGGAAGACTTCGCAGTATTTGGATCCTTGACGACCAATCGACTCAATGGACCATGTTCAAGCTCCACGGCAACTAAAAACTATCGGTAATTTAAACTTAAACTGGAAACTCTTTAAGCAGCAGTTTCAGTTATATTTGGAAGCGCATGATTTAAACACTGCCTCTGAAGCTAGAAGAATAGCACTCTTACAGTCAATGACAGGTCAGCAAGCTTTCGAAATTTATATTTATATTCTCATTTATATTCTCTGAAGGGGAGTCCAAAAGCATATATAATGTGATAATCGCAAAGTTTGATGACCACTGCACGATGCAGACTAATGAGACCGTGGAAAGATTTAGATTTCATAAAAGGTTGCAGAAACATAGCAAACCGATCACAAGCTTTGTCACCGACTTAAAGTTGCTAGCACAGACATGTAACTTTGCTGATTTGCATAGTTCACTAATAAGGGATCAAATTGTTTATGGGCTTTGTGATGAAAGTTTCAGGGAAGCATTATTGAGACAAAACGATCCAACGCTTAAAATCGCAATTGAAAAATGTATTTCGCATGAACAAAGCAAGATTCAATATTTCGAGTTTTATCACCGGGGAAAGGGCGCGCGAAAATCCACCACGAGGTCAAGAGTGTAAAAATGGTGTCGCAGGCAGCATAGAAACACGTTCTGGATGGCAGCTATCTTGCGCGTGCACACTCTTGCCTGGGACATGCGCAGTTCGTACAAAAATGCGGGGCTCAAGAGAAGAAGTCTGCACATGCGCGAACGTGCACCATGCATCAGAGAGACAACGTCATGACATGCTACCACTGTAGTAACGCCCAATTAAAGGGGAAATGCCCTGCACTGGGGAAAAGATGTATGAAATGCTCCAAACTCAATCACTTTGCCTCACAATGCAAATCTACAGCGACATACTATTCTCCAACACAGAAACAACAAAACATCAATGTTTGTAGCATTGATACGACGGAGAATCACAAATCAAAGAAAGATTTTTCAGACGAAGAGGATAATTTTTCCTTGGAGAACACTTTCTTTATTGGAACCATTGACAAAACAGAGGAACTTCAAGCGACGACCTAGGCTCCTCAACAAATAAATGTCATTGACTCTAACAGTGAATGGACCTTGACAGTGCAAGTCAACAACTTCCCAATCCTGTTCAAGCTTGACACTGGGGCTTCAGCAAACTTAATGATAAGCAAAGATCTTGCATCGATTCCAGAGGAACATGAGATGATATCTGTTGCATGTAGGCTGTAAGACTACAATGGCAACCAGATAACTTCAAGAGGATCGTGCTATTTAAAAGTAGTTAATAAGCAGGCCAAGAAAATACTACGGTTTGAGATCGTGGGTGACCAGAAATCTTGGCTGTTAGGTGCCCAAGCCTGCAAGGACTTGCGGCTTGTCCAAAGAATGTTCATGAATACCAAAGACACATCAAGACTGGACGATGACATCCACCAACTGCTTAATGAATACCCTGACGTATTTTGCGGTCTGGTTACTTTACCTTACCAATATAAAATCACAACGCCGCCAAGATGAATGGTGGATCTCAAGCATCAACTGATGACAGCTCCAACTCTTACTTTCTTTGGCCCAACCAGAACTACCAAAATCTCCACCGACGCCAGTCAAGACAGGATCGGCACAGTGCTTCTTCAACAAGATGATCAATTAGACTGGGTTACAGTTGCATATGCATCCAGAGCATTGACTGCCATGGAGTGCAGGTGTGCACAGGTCGAAAAAGAATGTCTTGGGCTGATCACAGGCATCACATAATTTCACGACTATGTGTATGGGCTTCCTACGTTTATCGTAAAAACGGATCACAGACCACTAGTCAACATATTTTTTAAAAACCTAAATGACATGACTCCTCGTCTACAACGCATGATGATGAAGTTGAGGAGGTATGACTTCACACTAGTATACACTCCAGAAGGACCTCATCATAGCTGAAACACTATCTAGATCTATCGATACTGAAAGCTCACCACCTGAGTCCATTGACGATATTGAAGCTCAAATGCAGTTGTACAAGGAGAATCTTCTGGCATCTGACGAGAAGCTGAAACAAATTTGTCTCGAGACACAAAAAGATGCAACCTTGCCCCTGAGTAATACATCATCTCCAGCATGGTTGGCCAAAGGGACGGTGTCCACAGTATCAGAACATACAGACAGAATTGACGGTCATAGATGGACTGTTACTCCGAAATGACCAGATTGTCATATCACTAAGTCTAAGGTCAGAAATGCTCAGCAAGGTTCACGAGGGACATCTCGGAATCGAGAAATGCAAGAGAAGAGCACGGCAGGCCATGTATCGGCCTTGTATTAATAAAGAGATAACCGACATGATAATTACTTGTACCACTTGTCAGAAACATCAACCGGCCCAATGTAAGGTGACACTCCAGCAGCATGAGTTAACAACGTCACTGTGGACAAAAGTAGGCATCGATTTGTTTCATGCTACAGGACGTGACTATGTTTTCATCATAGACACCTACTCAAATTTTCCTGAAGTGATGAAACTTCCGGTTCTTACTTCCTCATCAGTGATAAAAGCCTGTATGGAGATATTTTCGAGACATGGGATTCCACAAACGGTTATGTCCGATAATGGTCCTTGTTTCGCGAGCTGGGTGTGGACAGAATTCTCCGATCAGTACAATTTTCATCATGTCACCTCGAGTCCTCACTTTCCACAGTCAAATGGCAAAGTTGAGAAAGGTGTGCACATTATCAAGCAACTCATAAGCAAGGCGAATGCCTCGCAATTCGACATTCACCTGGCTTTGCTTTCTTACAGAGCATCACCATTAAGCTCAGGGGTATCTCCAGCTCAAATGCTTTTCAACCGCGATGTGAGAACAATGCTACCCACAATTCAAATCAGCAATCCGGATCAATCGTGTGGACGAAAAAAGATCAAACAGCAATGCAACAAACAAAAACAGTATTATGATCTGCATGCGATTCCACTAAAACCACGAATGAAGGATGACATTGTTCAGCTGAGACATCCAGAAGGAGAATGGTCTACTACCGCCACAGTATTCAGGCAAGCAGCACCGTGTTCATACATTGCCAAGTCTGCAGAGGGTGTACTTTTTCGACGAAATCGGCAAGACCTACTTAAAATACAACTTCCAAAATCTGTCTTTCCCACGTTGAATTTACATGAATCACTTACCAAGCAGCACTTGAATATCAACCAACCAACTGACATTGCTCAGAAGGACATTAAAGCTTCAACCACTTCAATTCAACCAAGGAGATCAAGCAGAAGAAGACGTAAACCCAATCGTTTGAATTTGTGAACATTGAACTGGATTAATTAATTGGCTATATATATAATGCATTACAAACCTGTACAGCTGTTCACAGCATCGTTTCTTTATGTACAATTTTCTTTACAGGATACAGAAAATATGTAACACAAAAAAAGGGGATGTAGAGATCTCTGTATATGTATATACATAAAGGGTTAATGGTTAGTCAGCACAGTCAAATGATCACTAGAGGGCAACACTACAAGCTCAATCTGTTTTCCCGCTCTCTTCGAGTGTGTTGTGACTAGAGGACAGAGGTATAGAGTTAGCTCAGAGTACAAGTATAATATTCATAGTTTAATCTAATTCTATCCTGTTTAATTCAATAGCTAGTAAAAGCATTAAAGAATTGAACTCACAAGTTAATTGATTAGTTACTCAATAGATTATTTGTTATCACTGGACGACTTTGGGTATTCATCATCATCAAAGTTAAGAACTTCTCGGCATAAACAAATGAGTAACATATATTACTTCAAGTAATATAACAATTGTTTAACTAGAAAGATGATTTATTGACAAATACGTGGAGAGATAACTAACAGACTATTATACAGAGAAGGGCTATTAGGTGAATTCAGTGAATCCTCCTGGAGCTACTCCACGTGCGGCCATCTTCTTGTACGACTTGCTACCAACCGGCATGTGTCTCCAGTCAAGTGATGGATGTCTGCCACCACCTGCTGGTCGGAGGTCGTACCAACAACTATGCGCACTGATATACAACTATATACATTTATGTGTACATGCATATCACTGCACAGTTCTTTATATCCATGGTCCAATGGAAAGGCACAGAAAGGTGTACAGATCATGAAACAGTTGCTGAAGAAATAAATGAACAGCCAAGATGATCCCTATCTGGCATTGCTCAGCTACCGAGCATTACCGTTGAGCAATGGTTTATCACTGTCTCAGTTATTATAAATAGGAAGATAAGAACAACGTCAAATCAGCCAACCAGTCATAACATAGCAAATCAACTGCAGTCTCAGAAGAAGAAGCAGAAGAGATACTATGACAGGTCAACCAGGTATCTACAACCTTTAGAACAAAATAACACAGTCAGGGTGGAAGATCCTGATGGCTGGACAAATTTCATGCAAAAGATAGGTCTAAAGTCATATACAGTCAGCACAGAATAAGGATAAGAACTCAGAAGGAACAGGAGAGCTTTGGTAACGTTTCAGCAACCTGTTACTTCATTGCCAGCAGATGATGTATGTGACAGTCTCTGTCTAACCAAACCAATGCAACCTGAACAAAAATGAACAATCTGAAGATGAACACAGTAAGGTAATTCCACCAGAAACATCTTCAGAACCACTTGAATGCCAATCAGATTCAGCCAATCAACAAAAACTTAGAAGGTCTACCAGGCCACGAAAGAAGACAGCGAGACCAAACCTGTAATGGACACTGAAATTGTAAATAGTTGGAATTGTTATGTTATGCATATCATCTGCATGATAATTGATTTAAATGATGTATGTTAATTTTGTTATACTCTAAAGGAAAGGGGATGTAATGATATGCATAAGCAATTCTATATGTTGACATGTCAGACCTCCAGCCAGCAGGTGGCAGTAGAAATGTACCCGTGTTACTGCAGCCTCGAGGAGTCTGGGGTTCGAGGTCGTCGTGGATTGTCATGTTTACGGTTAGCTCTCATATTCTAGTTATTAACAGTTCATAGTTTAGTAGTATTAGTATTGTTTTCCTTCCCACGTTATTGTAATTTAATAAATCTTTAAATAGTCACGAACTAGACGTTCTCTGGTGCACTGACTCAATCATTGCAATGCACTAGAACGTAACACTTGCCTCCGTCCGTATTCTGGGGTAGACCCCATCAGACTTAGCTACTTAATGTTTTTCAAGACACCCATCACGTCCTCCTTTTTGACCTCAAAGTGACCCAGACTACCTACACACCCTTCCCCAGACTCATCATCCATCAAGTTCTTCTCTTTCGTGAATACTATGCAAAGTAATCATTCAGTACTTTGCCCATTTCCTCTGGTTCCACGCATAGATTCCCTTCCCTGCCCTTGAGTGGGCCAACCCTTTCCCTGGCTATCGTATTGCTCTTTATATATGTGTAAAAAGCCTTGGGACTTTACTTAATCCTATTTGCTAATGACTTCTCGTGACTCCTTTTACCCTCCTGACTCCTTGCTTCCTATTTTCCTTATATTCCTCATGGGCTTCATCTGTTCCCAGTCTTCTGGCCTTTGCAAATGTTTCCTTTTTCTTTCGGGCTAGGCTAACAATATCCCTCGTTCCCGAAACTTGCCATACTTATCCTTCTTCCTCACAGGAACATGCCGGTCCTGGAATCCTAGGGGTAGTGGGGGGTGTAGGAATGGTGGGTGGTGGTGGGGTTGATGTGGGGTGGTGTGGGGGTTGTGCCACATGTGTCATGGGAAACCACAACTCTGTGAGGTCTCACTGGCACGTCCATTGCTGACCTCCGCCTCAGCGACTGTCCTCTCTCTGGGCCCATCAAACAGGTCCAGTGCCTGCTGCTCCACTGCGGTGAGGTGCCACAGATCCAGCGGTTCCCCCTCCGGTCTTTTCTATCTCCTGGCAGTTTTGCGCCGCCTTCTCCTTGGAGTGGCTGGGGGGGGCTGGGGAGACAGAGAGTGCGCAGTATTAGGCAGTCAGACTGTAGCGCACAAAGACTCCGTGAGACGAATAGAGTGAAGTCGATGAGGCTTTATTAAGCGTGTCTGTTCCCCCGCAGCTCGATAGTAGAATGGCCTGCGGGGGAGGACTCCGGCTTCTTATACTCCGCCTTCAGGGCGGAGCTAGAGGTCAACGGCCAACCAGGACCCGGGATCTGTCAGCCAATGACATTAGGGCTTCCAGTCCCACATGACCCCTAATACATACTACCACATTCACCCCTTGTCAAAAATGAACCCGGCGGGGTGATGCTTCGCATGGTGGTAAGGGTTTACAGGGCTGGTCCTGGGAGGGAAAAACATTCGTATGGCAATACAGTATGTACAATTTTGTCCTGTTTCAACTATTTACAGAAAGTATCGGGAGAAAAGCAAAATGTTCTTGTGAAAAGTCCATATATTGGTTTAGATCGACGCCACGAGTCGGTCGGGCGGTCTGGTCGTCCGTGTCGATCGCCTCGGCCCCGGTGGTGGTGGTGGTGCTTGTACCGGTGTTGTTGTCTCCGGGAGCCTTACGGTTTCAGCTTGGGCTTTATCCTTGGTCGGGCCTGAGGGGAGGGGAACCGATCCTCCTGGGAAGGGGGCGGTCGCGGGGTGCGGCGGTGGCAGGAAGGGTGAATGGTGTCGGGGGGGTGTGTGTGTTGCCGGCGGGCGCCAGATCCCGCAGGGAGACCGTGTCCTGTCGGCCGTTGGGGTACTCCACATAAGCGTACTGCGGGTTCGCGTGGAGGAGGTGAACCCTTTCGACCAACGGGTCCGCCTTGTGTGCCCGCACATGCTTACGGAGCAAGATGGGTCCTGGGGCCGCCAGCCAGGTCGGCAGTGACGTTCCAGAGGAGGACCTCCTAGGGAAGACAAGGAGACGCTCGTGAGGCGTTTGATTAGTGCTCGTACATAATAGCGACCGGATGGAGTGGATAGCGTCCGGGAGGACCTCCTGGGAGGTCCCTGGACCGTAGGGCCAGTAGGACGGTCTTCCAGACCGTGCCGTTCTACCTCTCTACTTGCCCGTTTCCCCGGGGGTTGTAGCTGGTCGTCCTGCTTGAGGCTATGCCCTTGCTGAGCAGGAACTGGCGCAGCTCGTCACTCATGAAAGAGGACCCCCTGTCGCTGTGGACGTATGCGGGGCAACCGAACAGTGTGAAGATGGTGTTCAGGTCTTTAATGACTGTGGCCGCGGTCATGTCAGAGCAGGGAATGGCGAATGGGAAGCGGGAGTATTCGTCCACCACATTAAGAAAGTATGTGTTGCGGTCGGTGGAGGGGAGGGGCCCTTTGAAATCGAGACTAAAGCGTTCAAAGGGGCGGGAAGCCTTAATCAGGAGCGCACCATCCGGCCTGAAAAAATGCGGTTTGCATTCCGCGCAGATGTGGCAGTCCCTTGTGACTGTACGGACCTCCTCTAAAGAGTATGGGAGATTGCGGGACTTGATAAAATGGAAAAACCGAGTGACCCCCGGCTGGCAGAGGTCCTCGTGGAGGGTTTGGAGGCGGTTAATTTGTGCGTTGGCACATGTGCCGCGGGATAGGGCATCGGACGGCTCGTTCAGCTTTCCGGGACGATACAAAATCTCGTAGTTGAAGGTGGAGAGCTCGATCCTCCACCTTAAGATCTTGTCGTTTTTGATTTTGCCCCGCTGTGCATTATCGAACATGAAGGCTACCGACCGTTGGTTGGTGAGGAGAGTCAATCTCCTGCCGGCCAGGTAATGCCTCCAATGTCGCACAGCTTCCACTATGGCTTGGGCTTCCTTTTCCACTGAGGAGTGGCGGATTTCTGAAGCGTGGAGGGTTCGAGAGAAAAAGGCCACTGGTCTGCCCGCTTGGTTGAGGGTGGCCGCTAGAGCTACGTCGGAGGCGTCGCTCTCGACCTGGAAGGGGAGGGACTCGTCGATGGCGCGCATCGTGGCCTTTGCGATATCCGCTTTGATGCGGCTGAAGGCCTGGCAAGCCTCTGTCGACAGAGGGAAGGTCGTGGTCTGTATTAGGGGTCGGGCCTTGTCTGCGTACTGGGGGACCCACTGGGCGTAGTATGAAAAAAAACCCAGGCAGCGTTTCAGGGCTTTTGAGCAGTGCGGGAGGGGAAATTCCATGAGGGTGCGCATACGTTCGGGGTCGGGGCCTATTATCCCATTGCGCACTACGTAGCCCAGAATGGCTAGCCGGTTGGTGCTAAAAACGCACTTGTCCTCGTTGTACGTGAGGTTCAAGGCTTTGGCGGTCTGGATGAATTTTTGGAGGTTGGCGTCGTGGTCCTGCTGGTCGTGGCCGCAGATGGTTACATTGTCGAGATATGGGAACGTGGCCCGCAACCCATGTTGTTCAACCATTCGGTCCATCTCCCATTGGAAGACCGAGACCCCGTTTGTGACGCCAAATGGGACCCTTAGGAAATGGTATAATCGCCCGTCTGCCTCGAAGGCTGTGTACTTGCGGTCACTTGGGCGGATGGGGAGCTGATGGTAGGCGGACTTGAGGTCCACGGTGGAGAAGACTTTATATTGGGCAATCCGATTGACCATGTCGGATATGCGGGGGAGAGGGTACGCATCTAGTTGTGTGTACCTGTTGATGGTCTGGCTATAGTCGATGACCATCCTTTGTTTCTCCCCTGTCTTCACTACTACCACCTGTGCTCTCCAGGGACTATTGCTGGCCTGGATTATGCCTTCCTTTAGTAGCCGCTGGACTTCGGACCGAATGAAGGTCCGATCCTGGGCGCTGTACCGTCTGCTCCTAGTGGCGACGGGTTTGCAATCCGGGGTGAGGTTCGCAAACAAGGACGGGGGTTGCACCTTGAGGGTTGCGAGGCCGCAGATAGTGAGTGGGGGTATTGGGCCGCCGAATTTGAATGTAAGGCTCTGTAGATTGCACTGGAAATCTAATCCCAGTAAGGTGGGGGCGCAGAGTTGGGGAAGGACGTGTAGTTTGTAGTTTTTGAACTCCCTCCCCTGCACCGTTAGGGTAACTATGCAGAAACCTTGGATCTGTACGGAGTGGGATCCTGCAGCTAGGGAAATCTTTTGTGCGCTGGGATAGGTGGTCAAGGAACAGCGTCTTACTGCGTCGGGGTGGATAAAGCTCTCCGTGCTCCCGGAGTCGACTAGGCATGGTGTCTCGTGGCCGTTTATTAGCACCGTTGTCGTCGTCGTCTGGAGTGTCCGGGGCCGAGCTTGATCGAGCGTAATTGAAGCGAGACGTGGTTGTAGTAGTGGAGTGGGGTCCGTTGTTGCCGTCCAAGATGGCGTCGGGGATGAACAAAATGGCCGCCCCCATACATCGCACATGGCTGGGGGGTCACAAGATGGCGGCGGGGGTGGACAAAATGGCCACCCCCACGCGTCGTACAGGTCTGGGGTGGTCCAAGATGGCGGCGCCCTTCCTCCCCTCGTGGTGGTCGGGACCCAAAATGGCGGCATCTGCGGGTCGCACATGGGGCGCTGGGGGGGTTGGGGAGCGTTAGGACCGCGCGGAGCTCCCTCATCTCCGGGGACAGCGGTGGTCGGGACCCAAGTTGGTAGCGCCGGCGGGTCAGACGTGGGGCGCAGGGGGGGTTAGGGGGGCGTTAGAGATGCGCAGAACTCCCTCTTCTCCGTGGAGAGTGGTGGTCGGGACCCAAAGCGGTAGCGCCGGCGGGTCATACATGGGGTGCGGGGGGGGGGGGTTGGGGAGCGTAAGCGGCGTGCAGGGCTCCCTGTTCTCCCGGGACCGCGGTGGTCGGGACCCAGAGCGGCTGCGCCTGCGGGTCGTACATGGTGCGCTGGGTGGGTTGGGGAGCGTAAACGGCTTGCAGGGCTCCCTGTTCTCCCGGGACAGCGGCGACCTCGCGGGACCGGCACACAACCGCGAAATGGCCCTTTTTCCCGCAGCACTTGCAGATAGCTGCGCGGGCCGGGCAGCGCTGTCGGGGGTGTTTCGCCTGGCCGCAGAAATAGCAGCGGGCGCCCCCGGTGCGACTTGGCGTTTGGACCGCGCAAGCCTGTGGGGTGTCCGGGGGGGGTGGGTTTGTCGCGACGGGTACGTACGGAGCCCAATGGGCTGCCGCGCGGTCAGGGCCGTAGGCGCGGGTATTACGCGCGGCCACGTCTAGGGAGGCTGCTAGGGCCCGGGCCTCTGAGAGTCCTAGCGACTCTCTTTCTAGAAGTCTTTGGCGGATTTGGGAGGAATTCATACCTGCCACAAAAGCATCACGCATTAACATGTCCGTGTGTTCATTTGCATTCACCGAAGGGCAGCTGCAGTCTCGTCCCAAAATCAGCAGCGCGGCGTAGAATTCGTCCATCGATTCTCTAGGACCTTGCCGTCTCGTCGCGAGCTGGTAGTGAGCGTAGATTTGGTTAACTGGGCGGACATAGAGACTTTTCAGTGCTGCGAACGCCATCTGGAAATCCGCCGAGTCTTTGATGAGGGAGAAAATCTCCGTGCTCACCCTCGAGTGCAGGATCTGTAGTTTTTGGTCTTCTGTGACCCGGCCGGTGGCCGTTCTGAGGTAGGCCTTGAAACAGGTCTGCCAGTGCTTGAAGGCTGCTGCTGCGTTCACTGCGTGGGGGCTGATCCTCAGGCATTCCGGGATGATCCTGAGCTCCATAGTCCTTTTTAGGCACGCTTAATAAATTGTAGCGCACAAAGACTCCGTGAGACGAATAGAGCGAAGTCGATGAGGCTTTATTAAGCGTGTCTGTTCCCCCGCAGCTCGATAGTAGAATGGCCTGCGGGGGAGGACTCCGGCTTCTTATACTCCGCCTTCAGGGCGGAGCTAGAGGTCAACGGCCAACCAGGACCCGGGATCTGTCAGCCAATGACATTAGGGCTTCCAGTCCCACATGACCCCTAATACATACTACCACACAGACGCATGCAGCACAGGGGGTGGTGGTCTTCATGGCCAGGGCATCTGGCCATGGTGGCTGGTATGAATGTTGGCATGTGGTGTAGGATGGGGTGCGTGCACACTGCCGACAGGTGGGGTCCAGTCACCCTCCGGGTGGGGGTGGAGGGGTGGGGGGGTGGAGTTACCGGTCCGTGGAGTTAGTACCAGAGCACAGTGCTGCCTACTCACCCTGGCTGCCCTGAGGAGGTTGTGCAGCTTTTTACGGCACTGCTGGCTGCTCCTGGCGATGGGGCCCATGGTGCTCATGGCCTCTGCCGCCTGTGTGCAGGCCCAATGTATAGCAGTGGATGGCAGCCACCTTCCCATCCTGGGGTACAGGATAGCCCGCCTCTCCTCCATGGTGTCCAGCAAGCTCTAAATCTCCGCACCCGCAAGCCGGGATGCCGCTCTCCTTGCTGCCATCTTGTTGGCTGGGATGAGCGTGTGTGGGGAGCGGAGTGCTAATATGTGGCTGCAGCTTGTCAGCCTCTCGAGTGTCAATCTGAACCCTGGCGAAGCGGACACCGTTTTTCATTGGAATCGCTCGGGTTCCCCGTATTACCGCTAGCCCATTAACAGTTCCGGAATGGCTCGAGGATTGGTGCCAATTTTGCTGTTGTGGAAGTCCACCAATTCTGTCCCGGAGTCAACACTAGTCTCTGAAACGGAGAATCCCACCCAAAGGGCGGGATTCTCCTGCAATTGGTGGGGTGGGCCGTACCGGAACCAAAGAGTGGCGTGAACCGCTCCGGTGTCGGGCCGCCCGGAAGGTGCGGAATCCTCCGCACGTCCGGGGGCTAGGCTGGCACTGGAGTGGTCGGCGCTACGCCGACCGCCGCAAAGGGCCTCCGCCGGCCGGCGCGAGTTGGCGCATGCACAGGAGCGCCAGCGTGTTCTGGCGCATGCGCAGAACCGCTGCCGTGATTCCTGCACATGCGCAGGGGGCTTCTTCTCCGTGCTGGCCAACGTGGAGCCTTACACAGGCCGGCGCGGAGGGAAAGAGTGCTCACATGGCACAGGCCCGCCTGCAGATCGGTGGGTCCCGATCACGGGCCAGGCCACCGTGGATTCCCTCCCCATGGCCGGATCCCCCTACGACCCCCCGAGGACTCCGCAAGCCACCCTCAAAGCCAGGTCCCGCCAGTATGGACCTTCACCAATCCACGCCGGCGGGACTTGCCAAAAACGGGCGGCCGCTCAGCCCATCGGGGCCCGGAGATTCGCCGGGGGGGGGGGCCACTGCCAACGGCCCCCAACCGGCGCAGCGTGATACCCCGCACCCACCCAAAATACGGCGCTGGAGAATTCGGCAGCCGGTGTCGGAGCGGCGGGGCAGGATTCACGCCGTTCGAGACTTCGACTCTCTGCTAACCTAGTATGATTAATCTGTCTGACTGAACCAGACTAGCTCTTAGCCACGTGCTATAGGACTTATATGATATGTACACCCTGACTCACACTGTAGATGTCACCCGTGGAAAGAGATGGAGTGTGAGTGCCTCGTGCCTTTTATAGTGGGAATCCACCCCCAAGTATTCTGCCTGCTGATTGCTTATGTCCTGTTCTCTGTATTCATTAGCTGCCTGTTTGTATCTCATTATGTGCATGTCTGCATATCATGACATCTCCCCTTTTGAAATGTTTTTCCATAAGAACATAAGAACATAAGAACGAGGAACAGGAGTAGGCCATCTGGCCCCTCGAGCCTGCTCCGCCATTCAATGAGATCATGGCTGATCTTTGTGGAGTCAGCTCCACTCTCCGGCCCGTACACCATATCCCCGAATCCCTTTATTCTTTAGAAAGGTATCGATCTTTTTCTTAAAAACGTTTAAAGAAGGAGCCTCAACTGCTTCACTGGGCAAGGAATTCCAGAGATTCACAACCCTTTGGGTGAAGAAGTTCCTCCTAAACTTGGTCCTAAATCTACTTCCCCTTATTTTGAGGCTATGCCCCCTAGTTCTGCTTTCCCCGACCAGTGGAAACAACCTGCCCACATTTATCCTATCTATTCCCTTCATAATTTTATATGTTTCAATAAGATCCCCCCGCATCCTTCTAAACTCCAATGAGTACAGTCCCAGTCTACTCAACCTCTCGTCATAATCTAATCCCCTCAACTCTGGGATCAACCTAGTGAATCTCCTCTGCACTCCCTCCAGTGCCAATATGTCCTTTCTCAGGTAAGGAGACCAAAACTGAACACAATACTCCAGATGTGGCCTCACCAACACCTTATACAATTGCAGCATAACCTCCCTAGTCTTGAACTCCATCCCTCTAGCAATGAAAGACCAAACTTGATTAGCCTTCTTAATCACCTGTTGCACCTGCACACCAACTTTTTGCGACTCGTGCACCAGCACACCCAGGTCCCCCTGCACAGCAGTATGTTTTAACATCTTACCGTTTTAACATGGCCTATGTGAAAGTATTTACATGTGTAGGCCGAAAAATCAACTTATTTACATACAGTAGCAGATGGGAACATAGCAGATGGGAACATATGTACATGTAATTTACAGGTGTTTAAGGTGCGAAAGCAGAACATAGCAAACAAAACAAGTGTTCATAAGTCCAGTCTCTGGGGCTTGCATCTGATCCTGGTCGACCGCCGGAGAGGTGGTGGTAGGGACAACGGCACCTTGATAGGTGGAATTGAAGCCTGACTGATGGCCTCTTGGTTCGAGGTATCAGGAGGTGGCACAATAACGGATGGAAACAATGAAGAATGTGATTGCGGGCGGGCAACTGTGCGCAGTGCCCGTCTGTTGCGGCACACAACAGAGCCATCAGCCATACGCACAACATACAATCGGGGAGCAGCTGGAGCTGGAGCTGACCAGCCTCCATCAGGTAGCTTGATCCGAACAGCATCCTCCGGGAGTAGCACAGGCAAATCAGTGGCATGAGCATCATAGCTCTGCTTTTGCGGTCCCTGAGTTTCTGCACCTTCTGCAGAACCGGGAGGTGATCCAGGTCAGGCAAGTGTGTGGCTGGAAGAGTCGTCCGCAGGTCCCTGTTCATCAGAAGTTGAGCCGGTGACATGCCGGTAGACAGAGGGGTTGCCCTGTATGCAAGCAGCGCAAGGTTGACATCAGAAGCAGAATCCGCGGCCTTGCAGATGAGCTGCTTCACTATGTGCAACCCTTTCTCAAGCTTCCCATTGGACTGCGGGTAATGTGGGCTGGAAGTGACGTGATGAAATTGATATAGCTGGGCAAATCTTGACCACTCTTGGCTGCTGAATTAAGGACCGTTGTCACTCATGACAGTGAGTGGAATACCATGCCTGGAGAATGTCTCCTTACAGGCCTTGATGAGGGTCTTGGATGTGAGGTCCGAGAGCTTCACAACTTCTGTGTAGTTAGAAAAATAATCAATGATTAACACATAATCATGACCATTGGCATGAAAGAGGTCGATAACCAACTTGGACCACCGGGAAGTCACGATTTTGTGCTGCTGAAGCGTCTCCTTGCTCTGTGCTGGTTGGAAGTGCTGACAGGTCGGACAGTTGAGGACCATATTTGAGATGTCCTGACTCATCCCAGGCCAGTAGACAGTTTGCCGGGCTCTGCACCTGCACTTCTCGACATCCAGATGTCCCTCATGGATTTGCCGGAGCACCAAGCTCTGGAGACTGAGTGGAATGACAATGCAGTCCAGCTTGAAGAGGATGCCATCAATCACCGTCAGGTCATCCTTCACATTGAAGAATTGAGGGCACTGCCAGCCATTGGCGAGGTGGCGCGTGACGAGGTGGCAGAAGAGGGTCTTTGGCTGTCTCGTCGCGAATACGAATCACCTTTTCATCCAACGCCGGGAGGTTGCTGGTCCACAGCTGCATCTATGATTCGATCTGTTGGACGAATGCCGGCTGGTCAGCAGGCAAGGTTATGGAGCAGGACAAGGCATCCGTAATAATGAGCTCCTTGCCAGGCATGTACACTAGTTCAAAGTCATACCTCTGAAGTCTGAGGAGGATGCACTGCAGCCGGGGCGTCATGTCATTCAGGTCCTTGTGGATAATGTGGACCAGTAGCCTGTGGTCCGTCTCGACAGTGAATGTTGGCAGGCCGTAGACATAATCGTGGAACTTGCGAATTCCAGTAAGCAGGCCCAGGCATTCCTTTTCAAGTTGGGCGTACCGCTGCTCGGTGGGTGTCATTGCCCGTGATGCGTAGGCAACCGGTGCCCAGGATGAGGTGTCATCACGCTGGAGCAACACCGCGCCGATGCCGTCCTGGCTCGCATTCATTAGCTGCCTGTTTATATCTCATTATGTGCATGTCTGCATACCATGACAGGCAACACATTGGATGGTTCAGGATCTTGTGAGACAAAAAGCTGATTAAAAATCCTGAATCGAGGAGACAGAGTGGGCAGGCTGAGCTGCTTTTCAAAGCCTGGTCCAGTTTCTTATGATGTGGAGATGCTGGTGAGCACAGTAAGAAGTCTTACAACACCAGGTTAAAGTCCAACAGGTTTGTTTCGAATCACTAGCTTTCGGAGCACAGCTCCTTCATCAGGTGAAGCACCAGTTTCTTATTGATGTGGGTCAAGCCGCTAATCCCACTCTACTTATTTACCCCCTGATGTCTCTTTCTCACTTGAACACTCCGAGAAATAAAATGCACCTTTATGTGTTTTTAATTCTGACCTAAATTCAATATAAATAATTTGTCTACAGAAATAGTGCCAGAAGACTGGAGGATAGCAAATGTTGTCCCTTTGTTCAAGAAGGGGAGTAGAGACAACCCAGGTAACTATAGACCAGTGAGCCTTACTTCTGTTGTGGGCAAAATCTTGGAAAGGTTTATAAGAGATAGGATGTATAATCATCTGGAAAGGAATAATTTGCTTAGAGATAGTCAACACGGCTTTGCGAAGGGTAGGTCATGCCTCACAAACCTTATTGAGTTCTTTGAGAAGGTGACCAAACAGGTGGACGAGGATAATGCAGTTGATGTGGTGTATATGGATTTCAGTAAAGCGTTAGATAAGGTTCCCCAGATAGGCTACCACAGAAAATACGGAGGCATGGGATTCAGGGTGATTTAGCAGTTTGGATCAGAAATTGGCTAGCTGGAAGAAGACAAAGGTGTTGGTTGATGGGAAATGTTCAGACTGGAGTCCAGATACTAGTGGTGTACCACAAGGATCTGTTTTGGGGCCACTGCTGTTTGTCATTTGTATAAATGACCTGGAGGAGGGCGTAGAAGGATGGGTGAGTAAATTTGCAGATGTCACTAAAGTCGGTGGAGTTGTGGACAGTGCGGAAGGATGTTACAAGTTACAGAGGGACATAGATAAGCTGCAGCGCTGGGCTGAGAGGTGGCAAATGGAGTTTAATGCAGAAAAGTGTGAGGTGATTCATTTTGGAAGGAATATCAGGAAGACAGAGTACTGGGCTAATCGTAAGATTCTTGGCAGTGTGGATGAGCAGAGAGATCTCGGTGTCCATGTCCATAGATCCCTGAAAGTTGCCACCCAGGTTGAGAGGGTTGTTAAGAAGGCGTACGGTGTGTTAGCTTTTATTGGCAGAGGGATTGAGTTTCGGAGCCATGAGGTCATGTTGCAGCTGTACAAAACTCTGGTGCGGCTGCATTTGGAGTATTGCGTGCAATTCTGGTCGCCGCATTATAGGAAGGATGTGGAAGCATTGGAAAGGGTGCAGAGGAGATTTACCAGAATGTTGCCTGGTATGGAGGGAAGATCTCATGAGGAAAGGTTGAGGGACTTGAGGCTGTTTTCGTTAGAGAGAAGGTTAAGAGGTGACTTAATTGAGGCATACAAGATGATCAGAGGATTGGATAGGGTGGACAGTGAGAGCCTTTTTCCTCGGATGGTGATGTCTAGCACGAGGGGACATAGCTTTAAATTGAGGGGAGATAGATATAAGACAGACGTCAGAGGTAGGTTCTTTACTCAGAGAGTAGTAAGGGCGTGGAATGCCCTGCCTGCAACAGTAGTGGACTCGCCAACACTAAGGGCATTCAAATGGTCATTGGATAGACATATGGGCGATAAGTGAATAGTGTAGATGGGCTTTAGAGTGGTTTCACAGGTCGGCGCAACATCGAGGGCTGAAGGGCCTGTACTGCGCTGTAATGTTCTGTGTTCTATGTAAATAATAAAGTGATCTTATGACTGGCAGAACCGGTTCTGATCACTCTCAATTCAAGAGCAAAAGTTCTAAAGTATTTGATGTAAACCATGTGAATTTGACGGTAAACCCTTGTTCAGTGATTAATCAACTATTTCAGTAATTACATTCTTCCCATCCCTAATTCCCGGAACACTCATAAAAAATGCATGTTTGTTTATAGATGCTTATTTTTAAATTCTTCATGAAAGCGAGCAAGACTGTCATTGATATCGCACCCTTCAGGAATTTGGGACATTCCAAAACCCTTTACACTCAAAGATATTGGTTGGGATTCTCCCGGAATTGGCGGGACGGCAATCCATTTATTTATCCTTTATCCAGAATATTTATCCTTTATCCAGAATATTAACCCCCAATTGAGCAGGAGTATATTAGCATCAGCAGAAACAGACCCAATGAACACTATTGCATCCTGGATGTTACCCACAGCAGAATCCAATCACAGTAATTACATGTGACCTCGCTGATGTATTAACAGGCTGGACAAACAATAAATCCCTTCCCACACACTGAGCAGGTGAACAGCCTCTCTCCGGCATCAGCACACTGGTGTTAGTGAGTTGAGATGATCGCCTGAACCCAGTCTCGTATGAGAGCACCTGAACGGTCACTTGTCAGTGGGAACACGTTAATGGGATATCAGTTCTCCCGAACCTCTGTAGCACTCCCTGGAGGTGAGCGTTCAAACAGGTTATCAGTGTGACTGCGCTGGTGTTTCCGCAGTTTGGATAAATGAGTGAATCCTTCCCCACACTCGGAGCACGTGAACGGCTTCTCCGCAGTGTGACTGCGTTGGTGTTTCCGCAGGTTGGATAAATGAGTGAATCTTTTTGCACACTCGGAGCTCTATCTAATTCCTTCTCAAAATTCCACAACGTTTTGGCCTCACCTACTTTCTGTGGTAGCGAATTCCGCAGATTCACCACTCTCTGGGTGAAGAAATTTCTCCTCATCTCAGTCCTAAAAGATTTACCCCTTATCCTCAATCTATAAACCCTAGTTCGGTCTCCCCCACCATCGGGAACATTCTTTCTGAATCTATTCTGTCTAATCCTGTTAGAATTTTGTAAGTTTCAATGAGATCCCCTCTCACTCTTCTAAACTCCAATTAATATAATCCTGACCGACTTATTCTCTGCTCATATGACAATCCCGCCATCCCAGGAATAAGCCTGGTAAACCTTCGCTGCACTCCCTCCATAGCAAGAACATCCTTCCTCAGATACCAAAACTTCACACAATACTCCAAGTGTGGCCTCACCACTGCCCTATAAATTGCAGTAAAACATCGCTATTCCTACACTCAAATCCTCTCACTATGAAGACCAATATACCATTTGCCTTCTTTACTGCTTGAATGCCTGCCATTGCCTTGCGAGATGGGGTGGATGGTGGGAGGTCTTAATGAGGAAACCATTGGCAGGGGCGAATGGGAAAAATCTTTTGAGACTGGATTGTGGAAACTGGAGCCATGTGGGTTTATTAGGGGTGCCAAGTGGACACCATTTACATGGTGGTGGAGGCCAAAGAGTTGTCCAAAAACAAAAATATACTCTTGTAACATCCCAGATTTAAATATTTGACTTACACTCTGCCTCTTCTACCACCAACAATGTGCACACAGCCCCATCAGGCCTCATGCTGTTCCGAGACACTCCATGCTGGTCCCCAACATATAAACACAAAACCTCTGTCCAGCAACCCTCCCCTGAAGCCTACCTCCCTAACCCTGCGAATGCACATTTAATTACCCTTGCACAGTTAGAAGACCCTGCATCAAACTTCCTCCCCCACTCACTCAGAAGCCCTTCAAACCCCCCTCCACTTCTCACTCAGAGGTTCCTCTCTTCAGATGTCCTCCCCCACTTACTCCAACTGCCCCTGCTCACTCAGAATCTACTTTCCCCGATCTTTGTTCCCCATTCCCTGTGGCTATTATTTAGATCCAAAACATTAACTGTTTCTCTCCACAGATGATGCCAGACCGGCTGAGTTTATCCAGCATTTTATGTCTTTACTTCAGATTACCAGCATCTGCAGGAATTTGTTTCAATTTGAATCTTCTGACTGGCCAACCAATCAGTGAAGCCGAAGGCCAACCAATAAATGCAGTGAAAGGCTAATCTGGGCAGTGGAAAGTTCTCCAGTGTTGTCATCATCCGGGTCACTGGGACCTGAAGCCCCGCCCACTCTGCCTGCAGAGTCCGCGCTTGAGCTCCGTTGCCCGCCGAAACAAGATGGCAGCCGCTAACTCGGGCCTGTTCTCGGGGACAGCCCTGGAGCAGAAACTACGGGATCGGTAGGCTCCTTACGAGACTTGCGGCCTCAGCGAGTGTTTTATAAAGTTGCTCTCGGGTGGTCCCCTGCTTTGGGCTTCGGGCGCAGCGACCGGTGTGCTCTGTCCATTTCTGGTGGGTTGGGAAAGGTTTTCCTGCCCACTAAGTTGCCCAGCATTTCGGCCACGTATGTCGTGGGGTTTCTACCCTCGATCCCCTCTGGGCGGCCCACTATCCTGACATTTTGCTTTCTTGAGCGGTTATCCTGGTCGTCCACTCTGCCCTTCAGGCTCCCCTGTGTTGTGCCCAGTCTCGCCATCTCCCTCTCCAGGGCCGTGATCCGGTCGCTCATGTCAGTCGCTGCTTTCTCCAGCTCCTTAATGGTCGCCTCTTGGGCTTCCAGCTTCTCCCCTTGGGCTTCCAGCTTCTCCCCTTGGGCCTCCAGTTTCTCCTCTGCTCTGCCCAGGGCATGCTGCACCTCCATCAGGACCTTGGCCATTGCTGCCTGCACTGCGGCCTCTATGTCTGCCCTAGCCTCTGCCTTGTTTACCTGCTGATGTTCCCTCAGCGCCTCGGCAAAGGCTGCCTTCCAGTTCCAGTTCCCCCCTGGCCCCGGGGGAGAATGCACCTCTCTGCCCAGCTCTTTTTGATGCGGCGATACTTCCGTCCTGCCGCTTCGTGCGCTGATTAGCTCGTCTGAACTGGCTCGCCCATTGCCCCAACTGACTTTGGTGCCCCTTCTCCCTCTGCTTTGGCTCCCTTCTGGCATTTTTTTTTTTCCCCTTCCCTTTCTTTTTTTTCTTTTTTCCCCCTTTCTTTCCCCCCCCCCACCTTTTTGTTTGTTTGTTTGTTTCTTACTTTTTTCTTTTCCCCTCCTTTCTCTCCTTTACCACTTTATTTTTCCTCTTTTATAAACATTTTTTCAGGAGAACTTGTTTTGGGTGAGAAAAAAAAAGTGCAAAAAGAGGTTTTTTTCCCGCCTCTCTTGAAAAGTTTTGTTTTTGCAAAAGTTATTTTTTTCTTTCTTTTCTCTTACTCACCTAGGGTCGAGAGAGAGAGAGGGACAGAGGCTTCTGGTCGGGAGTCCCTCTTTGTTCCTGCCTCGTGGTGGTCGCCGCCGGGAGGGGTCGGTTGGTCGGTCCCCGCTTCGGTCCCCTCTGCTTGGTCCGGAGGCCGCACCCTGCGTCTCCTGCTTGGGGGGGGGGGGGGGGGGGGGGGGGGGGGTGGGGGAGTGGGTCGCAGGGGATGTCGGGAGGGTAGTGGAGCCATCCATCACGGCATTCTCGATCGCGGGAATTCAGGCACAACGGCTGCAGCAGCCGGCTTTTAAAAATGCGGGCGTGCTGCGCATGCGTGCCTGCTCATCAGTGCGCACGCCTGGAGCCCAGAGAGAAACACCGCCTCCTCCTGACGTCAGCGCGCTGACCTCGGGGAAACTTTTATAAAAATTCTTCCTGCATTTGTCTTGTGCATGCTCAATGGCTGAGCTTTCAGAACTCTCTTTGGTAGTGAATATTCGAGATTAAAAAGATTCACAATACGTTGAGTTAAGTAATTCCTCCTCATCTATGTTTAAAATCGTTGCGTTGTAATTTGCCGACTATATCCCCAGGCTGTGAACCACGTTTCCGAGGAAAACTCACATTCTGCATCTGCTCTGTAGAGTCCTGAGAGAATAATGCCTGATTCAATGAGGCCATTTCTCATTCTTCGCTACTCTAGACGATGGAATATAAGCCCAGGCTCACCTCTCGCATTCAGGTAAAAGAAAATGGTGGGTCGCGGAGGTTGGCCGGCACGGGTCACGAATGTCGGCCTGCGTGGAATGCGAAGGTTGGCCGGCGTGGGTCCTGAAGGATGGCCGGTTGGTAAAAATGGGTCCTGGGCAAAAACGTTTGAAAAACACGGCAATGGATTATGCATTATCTGAAACAATGACTATCTTTCCACATTTCTGGCCTTGTGACTATTCTATTCTCTGTCAATGCACCTTCTTAAAGGCACCAAATTAATCAATGAATCAACAAATCAGTAATCTACCAGTCGGTTTCATCCCCACAACCCAAAAAGATGTGCAGGGTAGGTCAATTGGCCACGCTAAATTGCCCCTGAATTGGGAAAAAAGAATTGCGTATTCTAATTTTTAAAAAAAGGTGAAGAAAGTGTGGGTACATCAGACATATCAGGCGTGTTTCGACCCAAGGGTGAGGGGGTTGGCCATACTCTTTAACAAAAAGGTAGCATTTGCAGCAATGAATACGGTGACGGACCCAGGAGGATGAGTTGTAATGGTCAGTGGAAGGAGCCCAGGTGGTTCTAGTAAATATATACTCTCGAAACTGGGACAACACCAAATTCATAAAGAAAACAATGGCAGAATTCTCTGACCTGGACTCTCACCAACTCATCTTGACGGGAGAGTTTGACTGTGTGCAGGACCCAAAAACGAACAAATCTGTAATGATATGTATATAGTCAGGGTAGTGAAGAATTAATTATTACATCTCTGTGTAATTCAAACACTAGAGGGCACCACCACTTCTCTCTATATAAATCGGACGCTGTGGGAATTCTGGGTATCGTGTGAAGAGTAGCTGAAGGAGAAAGCATAGTGACAGCAATTAGAAGATTAGATTAGAGTTCACACGAGGTTCGATCATAGTGCAGTCAGTGACTATTTAGATTATTGAGTACTGCTAGTCAGATTCAATATAATTTAATTATTAACTGTAGCTCAGTAAAATGTGCGAAGTTCATTTAATCAATAGTTTTCTAATACATTAGTTTTGTTTCAATCTTTTGATTGGTGGATTCTTTGTCAACAACACATCGGATCATTCTGGAAGAAAAGACAAAGTACACAACATATTACCACTAAGGGTAATGTAACATGGTACAAGGAGTGGACACCTTTAAATTTTAATGTACCACATAATAACATGGTACCAGGTGACTGCTGAAGCTAGTTCGATACTTTAGTAAGGATTTAGTCAGAAAAACTAATATGCAACTCGAATTTCAAAGAACAGACCTGTAACTTGAAAAATCCAGGACTGATAGAGAAAGCTCACACTCCACGACAACTCCGGATCCCCGGTAAACTTGATGTTAACTGGAAAGTGTTCAAGCAGAAGTTTCAATTGTATCTGTCAGCTTCTGATTTAAATGATGCGAGTAATGATCATAAATTAGCTCTATTTATAAGAATGGCTTGTCCACAAGCCATAGAACTGTATAACTCATTTCAATTTGCTGCGTGTCAACATAAGACCAAATTTGAAGTAGTTATAGAAAAGTTTCATCTTCATTGCAAGATCCAGATAAATGAAACTTTTGAGCGTTTTGTCTTCAAAAGAAGAATGCAAAATAAAGGTGAATCAATTGATTGCTTCGTGATTGATCTCAAACTATTAGCTCAAACATGTAATTTCTCCGTGTTAACTGATTCAATGATCAGGGATCAAACTGTATTTGGAGTAATCAATGATAAGCTCAGGGAATGTTTGTTGAGACAGAAAGATCTCAAGCTTGAAAATGCTATCGAAATGCGCTGTATGCATCAATTATCCAAAAGTCAGGATAATGAAATATTCCTCCGAGGAAAGGGCGCGAAAACGAACCTCGAGGTAGAATGCATTAGAGCTGTGTCACAGCTCAAAAAGATGCACATTTTGGATGACAGCCATTTTGCACACACGCCTACACATGCGCATGTCACAAAAAGATGCGAGACGGAAGAAGACTGATCTGCGCATGTGCGAAGAGGCTGTATGCGTGATGACATGTACGTGATGACTTGTAGATGCTGTGGACACGCCCACCCTCAAAGAAAATGTCCAGCACGAGGAAAGATTTGCTCACTATGTGGCAAACACAACCACTTTGTTGCTCAGTGCAGATCCACTCTTAAATTTAAATATTCAAATTTAAATTCAAAGCAGATGAATGTTAGAAGTGTGCATATAAAGAAAGAAGGTTTTCAAGAAGAACATTTTCCCAATGATCTAGTTGCTTATTTTTTGGAAGACTCATTCTTTGTAGGCATCATTGAGAAAGATGATGGAACCACAGAAGTTTCATCTCCTCTCAAGATAGTTCATCCTATCAACTCAGATACGGAATGGAACACAGTACTTCAAGTTAATAATTCTCAAATTAATTTTAAACTTGACACTGGCGCTTCTTCAAATTTGCTCAATAGGCTTGACCTTTCAAAGCTGAAGCAAACTCCAAAGATCAATAAATCAACTGGTCAATTGCGCGACTACAATGGCAATGCCATCACCTCAATGAGATCTTGCTATTTGTTAGTTACCAATCACGACACAGCGATATCTCTAAGATTTGAGATTGTTGATTCAAACAAATCTTCCCTCTTAGGTGCGCAAGCCTGCAAGGATCTACACCTAATTAAGAGGATTTATAGTGCGAGTTCATCTCATCCACATAGTTAAGACGACATACAAAGAATTCTGGATCGCTTTCCGCGCGTCTTCAAAGGCATGGGTACTCTTCCCTACCGATACAAAATTCAGTTACAACCAGATGCCAAACCAGTGGTACACCCTCTGAGAAGAGTCCCTGCACCGCTTCGGGAGAGACTGAAGCTTGAACTTGCTAGGATGCAAAATCTAGGCGTAATATCTAAAATTACAGAACCGACTGACTGGGTCAGTTCCATGGTATGTGTAAAGAAACCTTCCGGGGAATTGAGGATATACATTGATCCTAAAGATCTTAATAAGAATATTGGGGCAGCACTCTAGCACAAGTGGATAGCACTGTGGCTTCCCAGCGCCAGGGTCCCTGGTTCGATTCCCCACTGGGTCACTGTCTGCGCAGAGTCTGCACGTTCTCCCCGTGTCTGCGTGGGTTTCCTCCGGGTACTCCGGTTTCCTCCCACAGTCCAAAGATGTGCAGGTTAGGTGGACTGGCCATGATAAATTGCCCTTAGTGACCAAAAAGGTTAGGTGGGGTTATTGGGTTAACGGGATAGGGTGGAAGTGAGAGCTTAAGTGGGTCAGTGCAGACTCGATGGGCCGAATGGCCTCCTTCTGCACTGTATGTTCTATGTTCTAATATTAAGAGAGAGCACTATCCTATACCCAAGAGAGAAGAAATCACCAATGGGATGGTGAATGCTAAACTTTTTTTCCAAACTGGATGCCTTCAGAGGATTTTGGCAAATGCAGCTAGATTAATTCAGTAGAAAGTTGTGTACTTTCAACACACCGTTTGGTAGGTACTGTTTCAACAAGATGCCATTTGGAATTATCTCAGCATCAGAGATTTTCCATTGTGTGATGGAACAGATAACTGAATGTATTGAAAGTGTACGTGGTCTTCCCACCTTTACATTTGAAACTGACCACCGACCACTTGTTCATATCATACAAAAGGATCTAAATGATATGACATCAAGGTTCCAGCGAATCTTGATGAAGCTTCGTAGATACAACTTCAGACTTATATATACTCCAGGCAAGGAATTGATAATTGCTGACACGTTAACATGTTCCATTAATTTAGAAGAGCAACTTCCCAAATTTATACAGCACTTAGATGCTCAAGTACAGCTTTGAGCTGAAACTCTTCCTGCATCAGATGTAAAACTGAACTCATCCGTGAAGAAACCAAGAAGGATTCAATGCTTCAAAGAGTCATTGACCATCTCAACAATGATTGGCCAAAAGGGCATTATTCCAAGTTTAGGAATATACAAGCAGAACTAACAGTTGTGGATGGATTGTTACTTTGACTTGATCGGATAGTAATACCATTGTCTCTCCGACCCATGATCCTGAACCAGATACATGGCGGTCACCTTGGAGAACAGCAAGACAAGCTGTGTATTGGCCAGGTACCAACCGAGACAAGACTGATATGATACTTGAATGAGAAACATGTCAAAAATTTCAACCTGCACAATGCAAAGAGAAAGTACTACCGCATGCATTGGAGACAGCTCCATGGTCGAAAGTAGGAATTGATTTGTTTCATTGCAATGTTCGTGATTATGTGTTAATCATATATTTCAAATTATCCTGAAGTCATCAAGTTGTCGGATCTAACTTCGAGATCTGTTACAAAAGCCACAAAGGAAATTTTTGCCAGACATGGTATTCCAAACACTGTAATGTCTGACAACGGACCGTGCTTTGAGAGTCATGAATGGGCTGAATTCTCCAGAGAATATAACTTCACTCACATCACATCAAGTCCACACAGTCCTCAATCAAATGGGAAAGTTGAAAAAGGAGTTAACATCATGAAGCAACTTCTTTACAAAGCTTTTGATTCTCATGCTCTGTAGCTTTACTCAACTACAGAGCAATTCCGCTTGCCACGGGGTTATCACCAGGACAATTAAGGACTACTCTACCCTCCATTACACTACCTGATCCAGATCATCTACCCATAATAAAAAAGATGCAACATCAACGAGATTAACAACAACAGTACGACAATCAATATGTAACTACACTGGAAACACTGCTACCAGAAGATCAAGTCAGGATCAAAATCCCTGATGTAGGATGGTCTGCCCCTGCAAAAGTAGCAGCACGCTCCTATGTCATTCAAACAGATGAAGGATCAATTGTTTGACGTAATCAATGAGCACTTTTGAAACTCAAACAGCAGAACAACATCTTTCCAGGTCTACAACTCAGTGAAAGTATTTTCAACTATACAATGACATCTTCCAAAGTTCGTGAAGATTCACAGAGGACGTTAAAAACTTCTGAGTCTCCTCTTCGTGGTTTAAGAAGGTTAACCAGGAAAAGAAGGAAGCCGGACAGACTCAATTTGTGAATCGTACCTGTTGAACTTTTTTGGTATTGATTTTTCACTACAAGTTAAATTCACATACATATCACGTATTGTATCAATATTATACAGTTTTTCCTTTGTAAACAGAAAAGAAATGTTAAAAAAGGGGATGTAATGATATGCATATAGTCAGGTTAGTGAAGGGTTAATTATTACATTTCTGTGTAATTCAAACACTAGAGGGCACCACTACTTCTCTGTATATAAATCAGATCCTGAGGGAATTATGGGTATAGTGTCAGGAGTAGCTGAAGGAGAAAGCATAGTGACAGCAATTAGGAGAAGATTAGATTGGACAGAGTTAACACAAGGTTCTATCATAGTGTAGTCAGTGACTATTTAGATTATTGAGTACTGCTAGACAGATTCAATATTGCTTACTTATTAACTGTAGCTCAGTAGAGCGTGCAAACTTCATTTAACCAATAGTTTTACAATAAATTTGTTTTGTTTCAATCTTATGATTGGTGGATTCTTTGTCAACAACACATCGGATCATTCTGGAAGAAAAGACAAAGAACACAACATATTACCACAAAGGGTAATATAACAAATCCAGCCCTAGAACAGGAGCCAAATCATAATAGCATGTAAATTAAACACCTTTATGGGGCAGATTGGTGGGGGTGGGGGGTGGACCTGTGGAGATTCAACCACCCGAGGGAGAATGAGTTCTCCTGCTTCTCCCATGTCCACAAAGCCTATGTCTGCATAGACGTCTTCGTAGTGGGAAATCGGTCCTTCTCTGTGTAATCATAGAATCATAGAATATACAGTGCTGAAGGAGGGCATTCGGCCCATCGAGTCTGCACTGGCCCTTGGAAAGAGCACCCCACTTACGCCCACATTTCCACCCTATCCCAGTTACCCAGTAACTCCACCCATCCTTTTTGGACACTAAGGGCAATTTAGGTTCATCAATTCACCTAACCTGCACATCTTTGGACTGTGGGAGGAAACTGGAGCACCCGGAGGAAACCCACGCAGACACGGGCAGAACGTGCAGACTCCGCACAGACAGTGACCCAAGCCAGAAATCGAACCTGGCACCCTGGAGCTGTGAAGCAACTGTGCCAACCACTGTGCTACCATGCCACCCACAATAGGGAGGGAATATTCTGGAGGCACTGGGCCCGGTAGGGCGTTCTGTGAAAGAATGTCACAAGCCATCGATGGGCATGTAACCAGCAACAAAAACGGGGAGGTCTCACTTTCCATGTTCTGGGAGGCACTGAAGGCAGTGATCAAGGGGGAAATAATTGGGTGACCAGGCTAGAGCTGATCGACTCCATACTGGGAATGGACCGGCAGTACTCCACGGCCTTGACTGTGGAGCAGCTAGTAGAAGGGAAGAAGCTACAGATGGAATTTGACCTGCTCTCCACTGGGAAAGCAGTGAACCAGCTCCACCAGACACAGGAGACGTTTTATGAGCATGAAGTCAAGGCCATCCACTGCTGGCACACCAGCGAACAGGCGCCGGAGTGTGGCGACTAGGGGTTTTCACAGTTCAGTTTCTGGTCAATGGTAACTCCCTGGATGTTGATATGGTAATGACATTGAATGTCAAGGGGCGACTGTTTGATTCTCTCTTATTGGAGATGATCATTGCTTGGTACTTGTGTGGCACGAATGTTACTTGCTACCAAGGTAGATGGTGAAATTTGAATTCAATAATAAAACTCTGAAATATAATGAGGACCATGAAATTGTCCTAAAAATCCATCTGGTTCACTATTATTCTTTAGGGAAGGAAATCTGACATCCTTACCTGGTCTGGCCTGCGTGTGACTCCAGAGCCACAGTTTAACTCTTAACTATCCTGTGAAATAGCTGATTTGAGTCACTCAGTTGCGGGGCAATTAGGAATGAATGAGAAATGCTGGGCCTTCCCCACATACTGTAAATGAATTTTTAAAAAGATATTGATCTTAATCCAGCTATGATTGTGCTTGCCATAGTCATAAAGTTTCCAGCATAGAGAAAGAGGCCATTTGGCCCACCGTGTCTGTGTCGGCCATCAAGCACCTATTATTCTAATCCCATTTCCCAGCACTTGGTCCATGTGTGCCTTGTGTGCTATGGTGTTTCAAATGGTCATCTAAATACTTAAATTCTGTGAGAATTCCCACCTCTACTACCCTTTCAGGCAATTAGTTCCAGATTCCCACCACACCCTGGATGAAAAAGGTTTTTCTCAAATGTCCTCTGCACCCTCTAGAGTGCGACCACATCCTTCCTGCAGTGCAGCGACCAGAACTGCACGCAGTACACTAGCATCGTAACTTCCCTGCTCTTATAGAATTCCTACAGTGCAGAAGGAGGCCATTCAGCCCATCGAGTCTGCAACGACCCTCTGAAAGAGCACTCCACCAAAGTCTACTCCCCTGCCCTATCCCAATAACCCCTTAACATAATCTACACATCTTTGGACAATAAGGGGCAATTTAACAGGCCAATCGACCTAACCTACCTGCACACCTTTGGACTGTGGGAGGAAACGGGAGCAGCCGGAGGAAACCCATGGGGAGAAAGTGCAAACGCCACACAGACAGTTACACCCATGCCGAATTGAACCTGGGCCTCTGGTGCTGTAAGGCAGCAGTGCTAACCACTGTGCCATCCTATAAATGCAAGTATCTCATTTGGCTTCGAAACCACTTTTCCCATCTGTCCTGCTGCCTTCAAGATCCTCTGTACTTCCTCGTCTCCGACCGTTCATTGTGTATTCCCTTGCCTTGTTAGTCCTCCTAAAATGTATCACATCACACCTGAAGGAATTAATTAATCAATAATAATCAGTAATGCACGGACAAGATGGGCCAAAGGGCCTGTTTTCATGCTGTAAACATCTATGATTATCTAGTAATGATCAGTTTTTCAGCTAATGTAAAGATATAGCACAATTCAGTGGCCTTGTTGCGTTCGAGCGAGAGAGTGACAAGGCTGTTGAATAGCGAGAGAGGTCAAAAATGGGAACCGCGCCAGGCGCCAAACTGTTTGCAATGAGGGGCTGGGGCAGGACCCCATGGCTGGGGGAATGGGGCAGGGAATTGGCGGTCGGCTCGCATCGCGGAACAAAGAGCCAGAGGCGGCATACTGGTTGTGGTGAGGGTTTTTAAATTTGTCGCTGACAAGTGTATACCATTGTCCCATCTCCCGGCGGTGCCGTCATACTATCCATACTCTCCATCCCCCCCCACCCCAACCCACCTCCTCCACACCCTCCCCTCGAATGTACACTTTCCACCTACCCCCAGCTGTGCTCCTCAGTGACTGGGTCATGCTCTGCTATGCCTCAGCAATGCCCACCTGTGACTGGGACAAGCTCTGCAGCGTCTCAGCCATCCACACCTGAGACCGGAACATGTTTCACAGCGCCTCATCAAGGTCTGCCTGGTGCTGGGTCACATCCCCCAGTGAGCCGGACGTTCTAGCGAGGCCCTCAGCCATGGCCATCACCAACTGCACCACACCTTGGACATCTCCACTCATGTTGCTGACGCCGTACACCAGGCTTTCCACTGTGGTCGCCACCCCAGCAGTGTTGGCCTTGGTGCCACGCATTGCCAGTGCTATCTCCTGTGTCGTCGCCTCTGGGACTCCTCCAACCACCAGTGGACCTGCTGGAAGGTGACTGGCATTCCCCTCTGAGTATCACGGCAGCACCCTAACGTCTGCATCAGCTCCGGGTAAACCTGTTCCAGAGGCTCAACATCTGACTGGAACTCAGCTGCATCCTGGGAGGACTAACAAGGCAAGGGAATACACAATGAACTGCTGTCTCAACTGCCTCCAGCTAATGTACATCAGCAACTGTGTAGTGCTCACCAGAATGTGCCCCAGAAGCCTGACCACTAATGTTGCCCACTGAGGTATGTGTCTCTGCGCTGGTGGAGGGTGGGGATGACAGCTGTGACGCATCTATGGTTGCACCCTTGGAGCTCTCCTCCGAGGTGTTCTCATGGGAGGCTGGGCGATGGGGAAACACCCCGGATGGGCTGGCACCGTTGGCTGGAGGTCCTGCGGGAGAATGGACACGTGCTCAGTGGGAGAGATAGGTCTCTCTGTAAGGCAATAAGAACTCACGTGTGACAGATCATCTTGATGGGACCCGGTGGATACTCACCCCTGCGACGTGCCCCATCCGCGATGGTGACCACTTTGTCCTTGGCACCCACGTAACCGTTCCTCAAAGGTGGTGAGGATTCTGGGGCGGGATTCCCTGATCCTCCCGCCGGGTCGGAGAATCGCCGTGGGGCAGCGTGAATCCCGCCCCGCCGGCTGCCGTGTTCTCCGGCGCTGGGGTTTCGGCGGTGGCAGGAATCATGCCGCGCCAGTCGGAGGCCGCTAGCAGCGGCCCCCCCGGCGATTCTCCGGCCCGTGATGGGCTGACTGGCCGCCCATTTTTGGCGGATCCCGCCGGCGTAAATCACAACAGGTCCTTACCGGCGGGACCTGGCTCCACGGGCGGCCTGCAGAGTCCTCGGGGGGGGGGGGGGGGCGCAGGGGGATCTGGCCCCGGGGGGTGCCCCACGGTGGTCTGGCCCGCGATTGGGGCCCAGCGACCCGCGGGCGGGCCTGTGCCCTGGGGGCACTCTTTCCCTCTGCACCAGCCGCGGTCAATCTCCGCCATGGCCAGTGTGGTGAAGACCCCCCTGCACATGCGCTGGGATGACGCCAGCACATGCGCCAACTCGCGCCAGCTGGCGGAGGCCCTTCGGCATCGGTTGGCGTGGCGCCAAGCCCTTCTGCGCCTGCCGGCGCGGCGCCACAAACTCCGCTGCCGGCCTAGCCCCTGAAGGTGCGGCCTGACGCCGGAGTGGTTCATGCCACTCCTGGGCGCCGGAGTGGCCTGCACCGCCGGTTTGCGGAGAATCCCGTTCCTGATGTCCGGAGATAGAGAGAGGGCATCGTTAGCTACACGCGTGGTTCGCATGGGGCTGGGGGAGGTGGAAGGAAGGGTTCGGGGGGTGGTTCGCATGGGGGTGGGAAGGTTTAGCACAGTGTCTGGTGCCAACTCACCCGTGGGCCTAGTGTAGGTCGTTGACTTTCTTTTGGTACTGAAGGCCTGCCTTTCTCGTCACGCCGCCCAAGCTGACGGTTGCTGTCACATAATAGTAATAATGATTAATAATAATAATAATAATAATGATCATTTATATTGTCACAAGTAGGCTTACATTAACACTGCAATGACGTTACTGTGAAAATCCTCTCGTTGCCACATTCTGGCGCCTGTTTGGGTACACTGAGGGAGAATTCAGAATGTCCAATTCTCCTAACAGCACCTCTTTTGGGACTTGCGAGGGGAAACTGGAGCACCTGGAGGAAACCCACGCCCACACGGGGAGAACGTGCAGACTGCGCACAGACAGTGACCCAAACCGGGAATCGAACCCGGGTCCCTGGAGCTGTGAAGCAACAGTGGTACTGTGCGGCACTGGCTGCCCTGTGGCTCACCCTCAGGGACCCTCGGGGGAACAAGACACATCTCCTGGCCTCGACCACCTCCAAGAGCCTCCCTAGGTCTGATCTCCAAACCTTGGGGCTTGTCATCTCGGCGAAACGGCTGTGAGCTGTGAGGGGTTGGCTGTGCAAGAACCATTTAAGTACTGCTCAACTGCTTTTCAATTTTTCAAGCTCAAATACCAGAATAATTTATCTTTTCTTTGTTAGATTTCTGTTTTACTGCATTCTGTGGTCCTTGGGCTCCAGGCCAATTCTCTGAAAAATCTTATTGAGTTTGGCACCTGAAGGTGAAGTTTGACTGATCAGGTTAACAGCTGACTGACAGATAAGATAGAAACGAAAGTTGCATAAAAAACTGTGACTTTGCAAAGTCTGCCAGGCCTGGCATGAGATGAGAACTAGCAAGAGCTGAAACTTATTTTGGGAAGACTGTACCAGGCCTCAAAAGGCTGAAATGTTAGCCAAGAATTCATCATCAAAGGGACATCCCTTCAGGGACCCTGTGCTGCGGCGTTAGAGCCACAGCCACCTCTGAACGCGGGAGGAAGGGCCAGGAACGGAGTGACTCGCAGATATTGTTTTAGTGTTGTTTTGATTTATTCAGTCAAAGGATGTGGGTGCCGCCGGTCACTCCCAGCTTTCATTGCCCAAATCGAGTTGCCCTTGAGAAGGTGGTGGTGATCTGCATTCTTGAACCACTGCAGTCCGTGTGTTGTAGGTACACCCACAGTGCTGTTAGGGAGGAAGATCCAGGACTTTGACCGACAGTGAAGGGTAATAAACACCCCACGCACCATTTTAAGGAACAAATCTCCCTTGTGTCCCAGTGCCAATATCTATCGCCAACCTGAATGTCACATTGCTGCAAACAGAAGGCCGCTGGATCCAATATAGCTGCTGTGCTTCCCACATTGGGACAGGAATGTGACCAGAAAACAGCATCTTTGATTCCTGGTGGTGTCCAGTTGTTGGGATTCTCCCTTCCTGCCAGTTGTCAATGGGATTTCCCATTGAAGTCTCCCCATGCTACGGGAAACCCGCAGATGGGGGTGCGCAGACGATGGGAAATGGGAATCCCTGAGGGAGTGCTGCACTATCAGAGGATAAGTACTGAGGGAGAGCTGCACTGTCAGAGGGTCAGTACTGAGAGAGTGCTGCACTGTCAGAGGGTCAGTACTGAGGGAGAGATGCACTGTCAGAGGGTCAGGACTGAGAGAGTGCTGCACTGTCAGAAGGTCAGTACTGAGAGAGAGAGCTGCACTGTCAGAGGGACAGTACTGAGAGAGTGCTGCACTGTCAGAAGGTCAGTACTGAGAGAGAGAGCTGCACTGTCAGAGGGACAGTACTGAGAGAGAGCTGCACTGTCAGAGGTTCAGTACTGAGGGAGTGCTGCACTGTCAGAAGGTCAGCACTGAGGGAGTGCTGCACTGTCAGAGGATAAGTACTGAGGGAGTGCTGCACTGTCAGAGGGTCAGTACTGAGGGAGTGCTGCACTGTTTGAGGGTCAGTACTGAGGGAGTGCTGCACTGTCAGAGGGTCAGTACTGATGGAGTGCTGCACTATCAGAGGATAAGTACTGAGGGAATGCTGCACTGTCAGAGGGTTAGTACTGAGGGAGTGCTGCACTGTCAAAGGCTTAGTACTGAGGGAGTGCTGCACTGTCAGAGGGTCAGTACTGAGGGAGTGCTGCACTGTCAGAGGATAAGTACTGGGGGAGTGCTGCACTGTTAGAGGGTCAGTACTGAGGGAGTGCTGCACTGTCAGAGGGTCAGTACTGAGGGAGTGCTGCACTGTCAGAGGGTCAGTACTGAGGGAGTGTTGCACTGTCAGAGGGGCAGTACTGAGAGAGAGCTGCACTGTCAGAGGGTCAATACTCAGGGAATGCAGCACTGTCAGAGGGTCAGTACTGAGGGGGTGCTGCACTGTCAGAGGGTCAGTACTGAGGGGGTGCCGCACTGTCAGAGGGTCAGTACTGAGGGGGTGCAGCACTGTCGGAGGGGCAGTACTGAGGGATTGCTGCACTGTCAGAAGGTCAGTACTGAGGGAGTACTACACTGTCAGAGGGTCAGTACTGGTCGAATGCTGCCCTGTCACAGGGTCAGCACTGAGGAGATGCTGCATTGTCAGAGGGTCAGTACTGAGGGAGTGCTGCACTGTCAGAGGGTCAGCACTGAGGGTGTGCTGCACTGTCAGAGGTTCAGTACTGAGGGAGCGCAGCACTGTTGGAGGGGCAGTACTGAGGGAGTGCTGCACTGTCAGAAGGTCAGTACGGAGGGAGTGCGCACTATCAGACGGTCAGTACTGAGGGATGGTAAGATTCTTGGCAGTGTGGATGAGCAGAGAGATCTTGGTGTTCATGTACATAGATTTCTGAAAGTTGCCACTCAGGTTGAGAGGGTTGTTAAGAAGGCGTACGGTGTGTTAGCTTTTATTGGTAGAGGGATTGAGTTTCGGAGCCATGAGGTCATGTTGCAGCTGTACAAAACTCTGGTGCGGCCGCATTTGGAGTATTGCGCGCAATTCTGGTCGCCGCATTGTAGGAAGGATGTGGAAGCATTGGAAAGGGTGCAGAGGAGATTTACCAGAATGTTGCCTGGTATGGAGGGACGATCTTATGAGGAAAGACTGAGGGACTTGAGGCTGTTTTCGTTAGAGAGAAGAAGGTTAAGAGGTGACTTAATTGGGGCATAAAAGATGATCAGAGGATTGGATAGGGTGGACAGTGAGAGCCTTTTTCCTCGGATGGTGATGTCTAGCATGAGGGGACATAGCTTTAAATTGAGGGGAGATAGATATAAGACAGATGTCAGAGGTAGGTTCTTTACTAAGAGAGTAGTAAGGGCGTGGAATGCCCTGCCTGCAACAGTAGTGGACTCGCCAACACTAAGGGCATTCAAATGGTCATTGGATAGACATATGGACGATAAGGGAATAGTGTTGATGGGCTTTAGAGTGGTTTCACAGGTCGGCGCAACATCGAGGGCCGAAGGGCCTGTACTGCGCTGTAATGTTCTATGTTCTATGAGTACTGCACTGTCAGAGGGTCAGTTCTGAGGGAGAGCTGCACTATCAGAGGGTCAGTACTGAGGAAGTGCTTTACTGTCAGAGGGTCAGTACTGAGGGAGTGCTGCACTGTCAGAGGGTCAATACTGAGGGAGCGCTGCACTGTCAGAGGGTCAGTACTGAGGGAGTGCTGCACTGTCAGAGGGTCAGTACTGAGGGAGTGCTGCACTGTCAGAGGGTCAATACTGAGGGAGCGCTGCACTGTTTGAGGGTCAGTACTGAGGGAGTGCTGCACTGTCAGAGGGTCAATACTGAGGGAGCGCTGGACTGTCAGAGGATCAGTACTGAGGGAGTGCTGCACTGACAGAGGGTTAGTGCTGAGAGGGTGCTGCACTGTCAGAGAGTCAGCACTGTGGGAGAGCTGCACTGTCAGAGGGTCAGTACTGAGGGAGTGCTGCACTGTCAGAGGGACAGTACTGAGGGAGTGCTGCACTGTCAGAGGGTCAGTACTGAGGGAGCGCTGCACTATCAGAGGGTAAGTGCTGAGAGGGTGCTGCACTGTCAGAGGGTCAGCACAGTGGGAGAGCTGCACTGTCAGAGGGTTAGTGCTGAGAGGGTGCTGCACTGTCAGAGGGTCAGCACAGTGGGAGACCTGCACTGTCAGAGGGTTAGTGCTGAGAGGGTGCTGCACTGTCAGAAGGTCAGCACAGTGGGAGAGCTGCACTGTCAGAGGGTCAGTACTGAGGGAGTGCTGCAGTTTAGCAGGGTCAGTAGTGAGGGAGTGCTGCACTGTCAGAGGATCAGTACTGAGGGAATGCTGCAGTTTCGCAGGGTCAGTACTGAGGTTGCCTGAGGGAAAATGCACTGGCCCAAGAAAAATATCGGCAGTGGATTGTACGGTGTAACTGTAGTACAGAGGGAGAACTATTCAGTTGGAGGTGTGGGTCTGATGAAGCTCCGTGATGGTGGAATCACTGCCTTTTGGGTGAGATTTTAAGATTCATCTCAGAAAGAAATGAAATGGCTCATGACACTAGTTTAGGGGAGAGGGGGAAAACTTCTTGGTGTCCCGGTGTCAATATGTAACGCCAATCTGAATGTCACAGTGCTGCTTGTGGGAGATTGCTGATCCCAATTTGGCTGCAGCAATCCCCACATCACAACAGAATCTTGGCCAGAGAATACTGGGCAGGATTCTCCGTCCCACCAGCCCTGTCTCAGGACAGCGGGATCCGGGTTCCGATATCCGGCCAATGGGGTTTCCAATTGGAGCCATCCCACGCTGTGGGGAAACGCGTGGGGCTTGGTGTGCTGCCGGGGAAGCGGAGGATCCTGCAGAATATCTTTGAGTGTAAAGGGTTTTGGAATGTCCCACATTCGTGAAGGGTGCTATATCAATGAAAGTCTTGCTCTCTTCCATGACGAATATTAAAATAAGCATTTGTAAACAAATTTGTGCTTTTTATGAGTGTTCCGGGCTTTAGGGATGGGCAGAATTTAATTGCTGAAATATTTGGCTCATCACTTATCAAGGTCTTGTTGTCAAATCCACATGATTTACATCAAATACTTTAGCACTTTTGCTATTGAATTCAGAGTGATCAGAACTGGTTCTGTCACCAGATGCCAGTCACAAGATCACATCTTTGTTTTAGTATTTGCTTAAAAGAAATTGCTTCCTGTTGAAACTAGAATTAGATCAGAACAGAAAACACACAGAGTGGCCAGAATTCTCCGGAATTCCCTGTCCCAGTCGGCAGCACAATCCCCACCCGTAGGTTTCCCGGCGGTGTGGGGGTGGCACAATTGGAAATCCCATTGGCAGCGGCGGCAAGAGAGAATCCCGCTGCCAGCAAACAGTGCGCTTCCGAGAAACACGCGGCTGAGGGACCGGAGAGTGCGGCCTAGTGTGATTTCCACATCCCATCAGGGGATAAATAAGCAGCGTGGCAGCCACATCAATAAGAAACTGGGCCAGGCTTTGTGGAGCAGTCCAACCTCTCCTCTCTGTCTCCTTGATTCCCACTAATGTGACGCCAGGATTTTTAAACAGAACTTATGTCCCTACATGATGCCAGTTGTTGAAGTTGAATTCCGTGTTTTAGAATCACCTCCTGATAGGCGGTCCATTAATTACATTGATCACACTGTCTTATATTGTGTGATATTTTCCTCCTGCTGTTGCCATTCAGCCCCTCAGTGTTTGGATCGTGTAACATGCTTGATATTGAACACCAGTATGGGGAATATAATGAGTTTATTGGGATTTAAGATGGTTTTCTAGCCATTTCTTATTCAGCAAAAAACATGCAACAGTGACAACTAAGATAGGGCAGGACAGCAGGCACACACAAACAGATCTTCTCTCCCTCTTTTCTCCATTTCCAATTCACGCCTCTTGTTTTCTCGACTTCTGTCACCTGCCAAACAGTGTGAAACTGGATATATCCCTTCAACATTTCCCTCGATTGCCAGGTCTGAAAAGTAACTGACAGCAGGCCCTCCTTCAGCAATTACTTTTTGCGAATTATTGACCAGCGACTCCCTACAGTGTAGAAGGAGGTCATTCAGCCCATCGTGTCTGCACCGACGCTCTGAAAGATCACCATACCGAGGCCCACTCCCCCACCCTATCCCTGTAACCCCTAAGTGCATGTCTTTGGACACCAAGGAGCAATTTAGCCTGGCCAATCCACCTAACCTGCACATCTGTGGGCACTAAGGGGCAACTTAACATGGCCAATCCGGTCGGCATTGTGGCGCAGTGGTTAGCACTGCTGCCTCACGACGCCGAGGACCCGGGTCCGATCCCAGCCCCAGGTCACTGGCCGTGTGGAGTTTGCACATTCTCCCCGTGTCTGCATGGGTCTCATCCCCACAACCCAAAGATGTGCAGGTTCGGTGATTGGTCATGCTGAATTGCCCCTTAATTGGAAAAAAAAGAATTGGGTACTCTAAATTCAACAGCACACTAAAAGTCACCCAAGGGCAGAATTGAACCCGAGACCCTGGTGCTGTGAGGCAGCAGTGCTAACCACTGTGTCACCATGCCTCCAGCCATTGGCATACATACCTGTGACTCCAGACACACAGCCTAGTGAGTCAATCAGTTGTGTCCCAGGAAGCCTACAAAAAGGAATAAAACCAGATGGATCACCCAGCATCTATGTCGGCACCAAAACCCGCAACAGCAGCTCTATCGATCCTTAATGTCCTCATGTTGATGAACATAACTTGGAGGAAGCACTGAGGGTGACAAAGGTGCAGAATGTATTCTGGGTGGGAGACTTCAATGATCATCACCAAGAGTGCCTCAGTACCACCACTGCTGATCGAGGCTGAAAGGGAACCAACAAGAGGGAGAACCATCGTGACCTCATTCTCACCAACCTGCCTGCACCTGTCCATGACATTATCGGTAGGAGTGACCACTGCAGAATCCTGTGGGCACGCCATTGCACTGATAAATTTCAAACATGTCTATCAATTCAAGACTGGTCATCCATGAGGCGCTGTGGGCCAATAGTAGCAGTGGAATTGTACTCAACGACAACCAGAATATCCTGCACTCTGCAATTATCACCAAGCCGGGGGATCAACCCTGGTTCACTGAAGAGTGCAGGAGGACATGCCAGGAGCAGCACTAGGCATACCTAACAATCAGGTGTCAACCTGGGGAAGCTGCAACACAGGACTACTTGAGTGCCAAACAGCTTAAGCAGCAAGTAATAGGCAGAGCTGAGCAATCTCACAACCATCAGATCAGATCAAAGCTCTGCATTCCTGCCACATCCAGTCGTGAATGTTGGTGGACTATTTAACAACTCACTGGAGGAGGAGGCTCCATAAATGTTCCCATCCTCAATGATGGGGGAACCCAGCACATCATTGCAAAAGACAAGGTTGAAACATTTGTAACAATCTTCAGCCAGAAGTGCCGAATGGATGATCCGTCTCAGTCTCCTCTAGAAGTTGCCAGCATCACAGATGTCAGTCTTCAACTAATTCAGTTCACTCCACATGATATCAAGAGATGGCTGAAGGCACTGGTTGCTGCAAAGACTTTGGGCCCTGACAATATTCCAGCCATAGTACTGAAGACTTATGCTTGAGAACTTGCTGCACCCCTAGCCAAGCTGTTCCGGTACAGCTACAACACTGGCATCTACCTGGCAATGTGGATAATTGTCCAGGTACGTCTTGCACACAAAAAGTCTGATAAATCCAACCCAATCAATCACTGCCAATCAGTCTGCTCTCAATCATCAGTGAAGAGAAGGAAGGAATCATCAACAGTGCTATCAAGCGGCACTTACTCAGCAATAACCTGCTCACTGACACTTGCTTTGACTTCTGCCAGGGTCGCTCAGCTCCTGGCCTCATTACAGCCTTGGTTCAACATAGACAAAAGTGCTGAACTCCAGAGATGAGGTGAGAGTGACTGCTCTTGACATCAAGGCAGCATTTGATTGAGTATGGCATCAAGGAGCCCCAGCAAAACTGGAGTCAATGGGAATCAGGGGGATAACCCTCAATGTTTGGAGTCATACCTGGCACAAAGGAGGATGGATGTGATTGTTGGAGGTCAGTCATCTCAGCTCCAGGACATTACTGCAGGAGTTCCTCAGTGTCATGACCAACACACAACCATCGTCAGCTCTTCATCAATGACCATCATAAGGTCAGAAGTGGGGATGACCATTGATGATTGCACAATGTTCAGCACCATTCATGATTCCTCAGACACTGAAGCAGTCTGTGTCCAAATGCAGCAAAGACTGGACAATATCCAGATTTGGGATGACGAATGACAAATAACATTCGTGCCACACAAGCACGAGGCAATGCCCATTCCCAACAAGAGAGAATCTAACCACTGCCCATTGCCATTCAATGGCATTACTGTTGCTGAATCCCCCACTATCATCATCCTGGAGTTACCTTTGACCAAAAACACAACTGGGTCAGCCATATAAATATTCTGGCTACAAGAGCAGGCCAGAAACTGGGAATCTTGCGCCGAGTAATCCATCTCCTGACTCCCCAAAGCCTGTCCACCATCTACAAGGCACAAGTCAGGAGTGTGAGGGAATACTCCCCACTTGCCTGGATGAGTGCAGCTCCAACAACACTCAGAAGCTCGACACCATCCATCACCAAATTCCCACTTATTGTCACCCCATCTGCAAATATTCAATCCCTCTACCACCGACACATAGTGGCAGCCGTGTGTACCATTAACAAGATGCATTGTAGGAACACACCAATGTTCCTTAGGCAGCACCTTCCAAACATGACCACTACCATCTAGAAGGACAAGGGCAACAGATACCTGGGAAGTCCACCACTTGGAAGTCACCATCCTGACTTGGAAATATATCAATGTTTCCTTCACTGTCGCTGGGTGAAAATCCTGGAACTCCCTCTCTAACAGCACTGTGGGTGTATCTCCCCCAGATGGGACTCCAACAGTTCAAGAAGGCAGATCACCACCACATTCTCGAGGGGGCATTAGGAGGGGAAATTAGCGATGGGCAATAAATGTTGGGTCCAGCCAGTGGCACCCACATGCCATAAATTAAAAAGAAACCTCTGCCACTTCAGAACATCCTCAGTTCTGCACGTCCAACAATGTGAATATGCCTCTGCAATTTACTAAGACAGATCAATCCTCTATCATTACTTATCATGCAGCAGTGCATGTTCACCCATGTGGCCCCCCCCACAGCACATCCATAGGACTATCCCTCTGACGGTACAGAATTCCCGCAATGCTAGTCCACTACTCCACTGAGAATGCTGACAGTGCAGGGTTCCCTCAGTAAAGTAAGTCACCATAGTTGCAGATGACCATAGGATGCTTTCCCCTTTGAGGGGGAGAGCTGACTTTTGGCAATTCAACCTGAGGATCACCACAACTCAGGTGAGATGCAAGGTTGAGAAGGCAATAACGTGAGCTGGCATTGAACCCACGCAGCTGGCCTCACTCGGCATCACAAACTAGCTGTGCAGCCAATTGAACAAAACCTGCCCTCTGACAGTGCAGTGTTCCCTCAGCACTGCCCCTCTGACAGTGTAGTGCTCCCTCAGTACTGCCCCTCTGACAGTGTAGTGTTCCCTCAGTGCTGTCCCGCTGACAGTGTAGTGTTCCCTCAGTACTGTCCCTCTGACAGTGCAGTGCTCCCTCAGTACTGTCCCTCCAACAGTGCAGTGTTGCCTTAGTACTGTCCCTCTGACAGTGCAGTGCTCCCTCAGTACTGACCCTCTGAAAGTGCAGTGTTCCCTCAGCACTGCCCCTCTGACAGTGTAGTGCTCCCTCAGTACTGCCCCTCTGACAGTGTAGTGTTCCCTCAGTGCTGTCCCGCTGACAGTGTAGTGTTCCCTCAGTACTGTCCCTCTGACAGTGCAGTGCTCCCTCAGTACTGTCCCTCCAACAGTGCAGTGTTGCCTCAGTACTGTCCCTCTGAAAGTGTAGTGCTCCCTCCGCACTGTTGTACTGAGCTTAGAAGGGTCAATGGATTCAAAACGGTAAATCTATTTCCCCCTCCACAGATCCTGCCGGAGCTGCTAAGTTTATCCAGAACATTCTATGTTTATGTCTGATAAACTCCCTGGTTGTCCATCAGCTGAAAGCAGGGTAATGTTGGTCAAGAATGAGCTGGTCAGGATATCCGATCGCAGTGTTATTGCTTTCTGGATCGGGCCCCTCCATTCGGATCTTCCAATATTCACTGGTCAGAGAGAGAATTATCCCACTTTTTAAATTGAATCTTCTGCCAAAAAAAGATATCATTGTCTTTGTTTCTCCATCAGTTTGAGTTTGATCAAATAAATAAACTTTCTTTCCCAGGTGAACATACGAACATATGAGTTCGGAACAGGGATAGGCCACTCGGCCCCTCGAACCTGCTCTCCCATTCAACAAGGTAATTGGTTGATCTGATTGTCATCTCAACTACACAGTTCTGTCAACCCTTGATGACCTTTCACCCACCCCCCAATCAAGACTCTACCAAAATCTGCCTTAAAGGACTTCCAGTGGCAGCAATGTGCTGAGCGGGAGCACATCAGGTGGCCCTCCTCCCAATCGGACCCCAAATCACATATTTTCCAGGAGCCTTGGCTCAGAAATCCACCCAAAACTAATCTAAACCCAGAAGATATTAACGGCGAAGTAGTAGAAGGGAAGATGCCGGCGAACGGTAACTCAAAGGGCCGGCGAGAAGGCGGAAAGGGGCAGGAGCATGGAGCGGATCCATGAGGTGTGGCGGAGGCCCCGGCGAACCAAGAGAGGGGGCGACCGGCCACCCAAACGGCGGAACAGGAACAGGCAGCGATGCCCCCCACCACAACCGGGGATGGATGGAAGACATTGCTAAAAAAGGAGCTGACCGCCCTGAGGAAGGCGATTAAAATGGAACTCCGGGTGGTGATGAATGAGGTGGTGACGGAATCGATGGCTGCCCTCCAGCACACGATAGATGGCCTCGGAAGGAAGGTGGAAACCCAGGAAAAAACGATCCTTGACCGGGAAAAGGCATCGACTGACCAGAGCGGCAGGATAGTGGCTCGGGAGAATGAAATGAAGCGGTTGGTAGCGGCCCAAGGAACTTGAAGGGGAAGGTCGAGGACCAGGAAAACAGATCCCGGCGGCAGAATGTCTGTGTCGTGGGACAGCCAGATGGGATTGAGGGAAGGGACCTGATGGACGACATCGCCCAAATACTGGGCAACCTAGCCGGGAGGGAGAGCTTCCCCAGCCCCCCAGAACTCGACAGGCCACACGGGTCGCTCCGACCGAAACCCAAGACTGGGGAGCAGCCGAGATTAATCATTGCGAAGCTGCACCGGTACCAGGACCGGACAAAATTCCTGAGGAAGGCCCGACAGATAAAGTTGTGCCCATGGGAAGGACACAGAATTAGGGTGTCCCAGGACATTGGGGCAGACCACGCAAAAAAGAGAGCTGAATTTAACGAGGCAAAGTCAGCACTCGATAAGAGCGGGGAGAGATTCAGCATGCTGTTCCTGGCCAGACTTTGGGTAACGCACAAAGGGAAGGAGCACTACTTCAGCACCCTGGCAGAGCCTGAAGAGTTTGTGCGTACGAACAACCTGGATAAAGAACAAATGTGGCGACGGTGAGGGCAGCGGGGAAGAAAGGACTGAGGACGAGTTGGGACCAGGACCCATTGTACAGACTCTGTGTTTGCGTGGGACTGTGCTGCCTCGTTCTCGAAGCCAAGTTGGAAACATAACGGAAGCAGGTGAGGGGGCGAGGAAGGGACGGAGACAGGCAGACAGACGAGAGACAGGGCTAGACCAGCCAGGGAGGGGAGCCACTGTCCAAGCAGGAAGGGCTAGCATGGGAATACAGGCAGCAAGGGGGACTGCAGCGCACCTCTCAGGGGAGAGGGAGCGCCTGGTCAAAGGGGGTGGGGGCAAGACAGAAAGAGAGGCAACACTGGGGGGAGCAGGGAGTGGGGGGGGGGACAGGGAAGGGGGAATGGGGGGGTGACTCACAGAAGAGAAAAGGACAGAGAGGCAGGAAAGGGTTGGCAATGAGACAGGCACAGGCCTGAGTAGGCATGGAGCAGACTGAGGAATGAAGGTGGCGCTGCAAGCAGCCACTTTGGAGGGTCCCCGGACAAAGGGAGATCCCAGAGTACAGGGGTGCACCCACGTGGCATACACATAGCTGGTGGCCATGTTGGATGCCCCCTGGACAAAGGGAAATCCCGGAGTGCAGGGGCCCGACCTCATGGTGAGAGCTGCGACCGTGGCCACTTTGGACGGCTCCTGAACAAAGGGAAACCCCGGAATGCAGTGGCGCGTCCAATTGGTAAGTAAGAGTGGTAAACCACTGTTGCACCTCTATTAGGTGATGTATGGTAGGACCTGTACTACAGGTACATTGGTAGTCTCTGCCTCCTGTCTCCGCCCAGTAGGCGGAGTATAAATATGTGTGTCCTCCATGCTGCAGCCATTTCGCCAGCTGCTGTGGGAGGCCACACACCTTAAAGCAATAAAGCCTCAGTTGTACCCAACTCAAGTCTTTGTGCAATTGATCGTGCATCAATTTATTGCTCTAAGATTTTGAAAAGATGGACCTCCATATCAAACCAGATCGCCTGCAGCTGGATCCGCATTCAAGCGACGCCAAAAAGGACTTTCAACACTGGCTAGCTTGTTTCGAGGCGTACATCAACTCGGCGCCCAGCCCTGTCTCGGAGGCTCAGAAGATAGAGATCCTGTACTCAAGGTTGAGCTCCAGCGTCCAGTTGCAGCTGTACAAAACTCTGGTGCGGCCGCATTTGGAGTATTGCGTGCAATTCTGGTCGCCGCATTATAGGAAGGATGTGGAAGCATTGGAAAGGGTGCAGAGGAGATTTACCAGAATGTTGCCTGGTATGGAGGGAAGATCTTATGAGGAAAGGTTGAGGGACTTGAGGCTGTTTTCGTTAGAGAGAAGGTTAAGAGGTGACTTAATTGAGGCATACAAGATGATCAGAGGATTGGATAGGGTGGGCAGTGAGAGCCTTTTTCCTCGGATGGTGATGTCTAGCACGAGGGGACATAGCTTTAAATTGAGGGGAGATAGATATAAGACAGATGTCAGAGGTAGGTTCTTTACTCAGAGAGTAGTAAGGGCGTGGAATGCCCTGCCTGCAACAGTAGTGGACTCGCCAACACTAAGGGCATTCAAATGGTCATTGGATAGACATATGGGCGATAAGTGAATAGTGTAGATGGGCTTTAGAGTGGTTTCACAGGTCGGCGCAACATCGAGGGCTGAAGGGCCTGTACTGCGCTGTAATGTTCTGTGTTCTATGTAAATAATAAAGTGATCTTATGACTGGCAGAACCGGTTCTGATCACTCTCAATTCAAGAGCAAAAGTTCTAAAGTATTTGATGTAAACCATGTGAATTTGACGGTAAACCCTCGTTCAGTGATTAATCAACTATTTCAGTAATTACATTCTTCCCATCCCTAATTCCCGGAACACTCATAAAAAATGCATGTTTGTTTATAGATGCTTATTTTTAAATTCTTCATGAAAGCGAGCAAGACTGTCATTGATATCGCACCCTTCAGGAATTTGGGACATTCCAAAACCCTTTACACTCAAAGATATTGGTTGGGATTCTCCCGGAATTGGCGGGACGGCAATCCATTTATTTATCCTTTATCCAGAATATTTATCCTTTATCCAGAATATTAACCCCCAATTGAGCAGGAGTATATTAGCATCAGCAGAAACAGACCCAATGAACACTATTGCATCCTGGATGTTACCCACAGCAGAATCCAATCACAGTAATTACATGTGACCTCGCTGATGTATTAACAGGCTGGACAAACAATCAATCCCTTCCCACACACTGAGCAGGTGAACAGCCTCTCTCCGGCATCAGCACACTGGTGTTAGTGAGTTGAGATGATCGCCTGAACCCAGTCTCGTATGAGAGCACCTGAACGGTCACTTGTCAGTGGGAACACGTTAATGGGATATCAGTTCTCCCGAACCTCTGTAGCACTCCCTGGAGGTGAGCGTTCAAACAGGTTATCAGTGTGACTGCGCTGGTGTTTCCGCAGTTTGGATAAATGAGTGAATCCTTCCCCACACTCGGAGCACGTGAACGGCTCCTCCGCAGTGTGACTGCGTTGGTGTTTCCGCAGGTTGGATAAATGAGTGAATCTTTTTGCACACTCGGAGCTCTATCTAATTCCTTCTCAAAATTCCACAACGTTTTGGCCTCACCTACTTTCTGTGGTAGCGAATTCCGCAGATTCACCACTCTCTGGGTGAAGAAATTTCTCCTCATCTCAGTCCTAAAAGATTTACCCCTTATCCTCAATCTATAAACCCTAGTTCGGTCTCCCCCACCATCGGGAACATTCTTTCTGAATCTATTCTGTCTAATCCTGTTAGAATTTTGTAAGTTTCAATGAGATCCCCTCTCACTCTTCTAAACTCCAATTAATATAATCCTGACCGACTTATTCTCTGCTCATATGACAATCCCGCCATCCCAGGAATAAGCCTGGTAAACCTTCGCTGCACTCCCTCCATAGCAAGAACATCCTTCCTCAGATAAGGATACCAAAACTTCACACAATACTCCAAGTGTGGCCTCACCACTGCCCTATAAATTGCAGTAAAACATCTCTATTCCTACACTCAAATCCTCTCACTATGAAGACCAATATACCATTTGCCTTCTTTACTGCTTGAATGCCTGCCATTGCCTTGCGAGGTGGGGTGGATGGTGGGAGGTCTTAATGAGGAAACCATTGGCAGGGGCGAATGGGAAAAATCTTTTGAGACTGGATTGTGGAAACTGGAGCCATGTGGGTTTATTAGGGGTGCCAAGTGGACACCATTTACATGGTGGTGGAGGCCAAAGTGTTGTCCAAAAACAAAAATATACTCTTGTAACATCCCAGATTTAAATATTTGACTTACACTCTGCCTCTTCTACCACCAACAATGTGCACTCAGCCCCATCAGGCCTCATGCTGTTCCGAGACACTCCATGCTGGTCCCCAACATATAAACACAAAACCTCTGTCCAGCAACCCTCCCCTGAAGCCTACCTCCCTAACCCTAATTACCCTTGCACAGTTAGAAGACCCTCTCATCAAACTTCCTCCCCCACTCACTCAGAAGCCCTTCAAACCCCCCTCCACTTCTCACTCAGAGGTTCCTCTCTTCAGATGTCCTCCCCCACTTACTCCAACTGCCCCTGCTCACTCAGAATCTACTTTCCCCGATCTTTGTTCCCCATTCCCTGTGGCTATTATTTAGATCCAAAACATTAACTGTTTCTCTCCACAGATGATGCCAGACCGGCTGAGTTTATCCAGCATTTTATGTCTTTACTTCAGATTACCAGCATCTGCAGGAATTTGTTTCAATTTGAATCTTCTGACTGGCCAACCAATCAGTGAAGCCGAAGGCCAACCAATAAATGCAGTGAAAGGCTAATCTGGGCAGTGGAAAGTTCTCCAGTGTTGTCATCATCCGGGTCACTGGGACCTGAAGCCCCGCCCACTCTGCCTGCAGAGTCCGCGCTTGAGCTCTGTTGCCCGCCGAAACAAGATGGCAGCCGCTAACTCGGGCCTGTTCTCGGGGACAGCCCTGGAGCAGAAACTACGGGATCTGTAGGCTCCTTACGAGACTTGCGGCCTCAGCGAGTGTTTTATAAAGCCTCCGCTCCCTCGCCATCCGGACTCCAGCTCCATTCCTCCCTCTGCCCCACCTGCCGAAAAATCCATCTCCTGCATTCGCAGGGTTCCAAGCAAAGTCCTCTTCCCCTATCCTACCCTGCACTCCTCTTGCTTGCTCTCCCTTCTCCGCTACTCTCGTTCCCTCGTGCTGGGACCTGGTCTCCCACCTGAAGTGGTCCCTTGGGCAGTGGTTTGCTCTTTGTTCAGGGTGCGCTCGCCGTGGCGGGGGGGCCTTGCGTTGCCTCACCCCTCCCCTCCCCCCCGTCGGCGTGTTGTTGCCCCTTGCCAGGAGCCCCTCGTTTCTACTCTCGTTGATGGTTTTCCAGCCCGTGTTCCTCGACAAATGTGTTTGCTTCGGCAGGGGCTGTAAAGAAGTATTCTCTTTCTTGGTATGTGACCCTGAGTGTCGCTGGGTACAGCATACCAAAACGCACGTTGCTCTTGTGAAGAGCTGCTTTCGCTCTAATGAACTCGGCCCGTCTCCTGGCTAGGTCTGCCGCAATGTCCTCGTAAATTCTAATGGCGTGTCCTTCCCATTTGCAGGTTCTGTTTTTCCTGGCCCAGTGCAGGATTGGTTCCCTGTCTTGGTACCGGTGCAGTTTAGCTATAGTTGCTCTCGGGTGGTCCCCTGCTTTGGGCTTCGGGCGCAGCGACCGGTGTGCTCTGTCCATTTCTGGTGGGTTGGGAAAGGTTTTCCTGCCCACTAAGTTGCCCAGCATTTCGGCCACGTATGTCGTGGGACTTCTACCCTCGATCCCCTCTGGGCGGCCCACTATCCTGACATTTTGCTTTCTTGAGCGGTTATCCTGGTCGTCCACTCTGCCCTTCAGGCTCCCCTGTGTTGTGCCCAGTCTCGCCATCTCCCTCTCCAGGGCCGTGATCCGGTCGCTCATGTCAGTCGCTGCTTTCTCCAGCTCCTTAATGGTCGCCTCTTGGGCTTCCAGCTTCTCCCCTTGGGCTTCCAGCTTCTCCCCTTGGGCCTCCAGTTTCTCCTCTGCTCTGCCCAGGGCATGCTGCACCTCCATCAGGACCTTGGCCATTGCTGCCTGCACTGCGGCCTCTATGTCTGCCCTAGCCTCTGCCTTGTTTACCTGCTGATGTTCCCTCAGCGCCTCGGCAAAGGCTGCCTTCCAGTTCCAGTTCCCCCCTGGCCCCGGGGGAGAATGCACCTCTCTGCCCAGCTCTTTTTGATGCGGCGATACTTCCGTCCTGCCGCTTCGTGCGCTGATTAGCTCGTCTGAACTGGCTCGCCCATTGCCCCAACTGACTTTGGTGCCCCTTCTCCCTCTGCTTTGGCTCCCTTCTGGCATTTTTTTTCCCCCCTTCCCTTTCTTTTTTTTCTTTTTTCCCCCTTTCTTTCCCCCCCCCCTTTTTTTTTGTTTGTTTGTTTCTTACTTTTTTCTTTTCCCCTCCTTTCTCTCCTTTACCACTTTATTTTTCCTCTTTTATAAACATTTTTTCAGGAGAACTTGTTTTGGGTGAGAAAAAAAAAAGTGCAAAAAGAGGTTTTTTTCCCGCCTCTCTTGAAAAGTTTTGTTTTTGCAAAAGTTATTTTTTTCTTTCTTTTCTCTTACTCACCCAGGGTCGAGAGAGAGAGAGAGAGAGAGGCTTCTGGTCGGGAGTCCCTCTTTGTTCCTGCCTCGTGGTGGTCGCCGCCGGGAGGGGTCGGTTGGTCGGTCCCCGCTTCGGTCCCCTCTGCTTGGTCCGGAGGCCGCACCCTGCGTCTCCTGCTGGGGGGGGGGGGGGGGGGGGGGGGAGTGGGTCGCAGGGGATGTCGGGAGGGTAGTGGAGCCATCCATCACGGCATTCTCGATCGCGGGAATTCAGGCGCAACGGCTGCAGCAGCCGGCTTTTAAAAATGCCGGCTGCGAGCGGCTTTAAAAATGCGGGCGTGCTGCGCATGCGTGCCTGCTCATCAGTGCGCACGCCTGGAGCCCAGAGAGAAACACCGCCTCCTCCTGACGTCAGCGCGCTGACCTCGGGGAAACTTTTATAAAAATTCTTCCTGCATTTGTCTTGTGCATGCTCAATGGCTGAGCTTTCAGAACTCTCTTTGGTAGTGAATATTCGAGATTAAAAAGATTCACAATACGTTGAGTTAAGTAATTCCTCCTCATCTATGTTTAAAATCGTTGCGTTGTAATTTGCCGACTATATCCCCAGGCTGTGAACCACGTTTCCGAGGAAAACTCACATTCTGCATCTGCTCTGTAGAGTCCTGAGAGAATAATGCCTGATTCAATGAGGCCATTTCTCATTCTTCGCTACTCTAGACGATGGAATATAAGCCCAGGCTCACCTCTCGCATTCAGGTAAAAGAAAATGGTGGGTCGCGGAGGTTGGCCGGCACGGGTCACGAATGTCGGCCTGCGTGGAATGCGAAGGTTGGCCGGCGTGGGTCCTGAAGGATGGCCGGTTGGTAAAAATGGGTCCTGGACAAAAACGTTTGAAAAACACGGCAATGGATTATGCATTATCTGAAACAATGACTATCTTTCCACATTTCTGGCCTTGTGACTATTCTATTCTCTGTCAATGCACCTTCTTAAAGGCACCAAATTAATCAATGAATCAACAAATCAGTAATCTACCAGTCGGTTTCATCCCCACAACCCAAAAAGATGTGCAGGGTAGGTCAATTGGCCACGCTAAATTGCCCCTGAATTGGGAAAAAAGAATTGCGTATTCTAATTTTTAAAAAAAGGTGAAGAAAGTGTGGGTACATCAGACATATCAGGCGTGTTTCGACCCAAGGGTGAGGGGGTTGGCCATACTCTTTAACAAAAAGGTAGCATTTGCAGCAATGAATACGGTGACGGACCCAGGAGGATGAGTTGTAATGGTCAGTGGAAGGAGCCCAGGTGGTTCTAGTAAATATATACTCTCGAAACTGGGACAACACCAAATTCATAAAGAAAACAATGGCAGAATTCTCTGACCTGGACTCTCACCAACTCATCTTGACGGGAGAGTTTGACTGTGTGCAGGACCCAAAAACGAACAAATCTGTAATGGTATGTATATAGTCAGGGTAGTGAAGAATTAATTATTACATCTCTGTGTAATTCAAACACTAGAGGGCACCACCACTTCTCTCTATATAAATCGGACGCTGTGGGAATTCTGGGTATCGTGTGAAGAGTAGCTGAAGGAGAAAGCATAGTGACAGCAATTAGAAGATTAGATTAGAGTTCACACGAGGTTCGATCATAGTGCAGTCAGTGACTATTTAGATTATTGAGTACTGCTAGTCAGATTCAATATAATTTAATTATTAACTGTAGCTCAGTAAAATGTGCGAAGTTCATTTAATCAATAGTTTTCTAATACATTAGTTTTGTTTCAATCTTTTGATTGGTGGATTCTTTGTCAACAACACATCGGATCATTCTGGAAGAAAAGACAAAGTACACAACATATTACCACTAAGGGTAATGTAACATGGTACAAGGAGTGGACACCTTTAAATTTTAATGTACCACATAATAGCATGGTACCAGGTGACTGCTGAAGCTAGTTCGATACTTTAGTAAGGATTTAGTCAGAAAAACTAATATGCAACTCGAATTTCAAAGAACAGACCTGTAACTTGAAAAATCCAGGACTGATAGAGAAAGCTCACACTCCACGACAACTCCGGATCCCCGGTAAACTTGATGTTAACTGGAAAGTGTTCAAGCAGAAGTTTCAATTGTATCTGTCAGCTTCTGATTTAAATGATGCGAGTAATGATCATAAATTAGCTCTATTTATAAGAATGGCTTGTCCACAAGCCATAGAACTGTATAACTCATTTCAATTTGCTGCGTGTCAACATAAGACCAAATTTGAAGTAGTTATAGAAAAGTTTCATCTTCATTGCAAGATCCAGATAAATGAAACTTTTGAGCGTTTTGTCTTCAAAAGAAGAATGCAAAATAAAGGTGAATCAATTGATTGCTTCGTGATTGATCTCAAACTATTAGCTCAAACATGTAATTTCTCTGTGTTAACTGATTCAATGATCAAGGATCAAACTGTATTTGGAGTAATCAATGATAAGCTCAGGGAATGTTTGTTGAGACAGAAAGATCTCAAGCTTGAAAATGCTATCGAAATGCGCTGTATGCATCAATTATCCAAAAGTCAGGATAATGAAATATTCCTCCGAGGAAAGGGCGCGAAAACGAACCTCGAGGTAGAATGCATTAGAGCTGTGTCACAGCTCAAAAAGATGCACATTTTGGATGACAGCCATTTTGCACACACGCCTACACATGCGCATGTCACAAAAAGATGCGAGACGGAAGAAGACTGATCTGCGCATGTGCGAAGAGGCTGTATGCGTGATGACATGTACGTGATGACTTGTAGATGCTGTGGACACGCCCACCCTCAAAGAAAATGTCCAGCACGAGGAAAGATTTGCTCACTATGTGGCAAACACAACCACTTTGTTGCTCAGTGCAGATCCACTCTTAAATTTAAATATTCAAATTTAAATTCAAAGCAGATGAATGTTAGAAGTGTGCATATAAAGAAAGAAGGTTTTCAAGAAGAACATTTTCCCAATGATCTAGTTGCTTATTTTTTGGAAGACTCATTCTTTGTAGGCATCATTGAGAAAGATGATGGAACCACAGAAGTTTCATCTCCTCTCAAGATAGTTCATCCTATCAACTCAGATACGGAATGGAACACAGTACTTCAAGTTAATAATTCTCAAATTAATTTTAAACTTGACACTGGCGCTTCTTCAAATTTGCTCAATAGGCTTGACCTTTCAAAGCTGAAGCAAACTCCAAAGATCAATAAATCAACTGGTCAATTGCGCGACTACAATGGCAATGCCATCACCTCAATGAGATCTTGCTATTTGTTAGTTACCAATCACGACACAGCGATATCTCTAAGATTTGAGATTGTTGATTCAAACAAATCTTCCCTCTTAGGTGCGCAAGCCTGCAAGGATCTACACCTAATTAAGAGGATTTATAGTGCGAGTTCATCTCATCCACATAGTCAAGACGACATACAAAGAATTCTGGATCGCTTTCCGCGCGTCTTCAAAGGCATGGGTACTCTTCCCTACCGATACAAAATTCAGTTACAACCAGATGCCAAACCAGTGGTACACCCTCTGAGAAGAGTCCCTGCACCGCTTCGGGAGAGACTGAAGCTTGAACTTGCTAGGATGCAAAATCTAGGCGTAATATCTAAAATTACAGAACCGACTGACTGGGTCAGTTCCATGGTATGTGTAAAGAAACCTTCCGGGGAATTGAGGATATACATTGATCCTAAAGATCTTAATAAGAATATTGGGGCAGCACTCTAGCACAAGTGGATAGCACTGTGGCTTCCCAGCGCCAGGGTCCCTGGTTCGATTCCCCACTGGGTCACTGTCTGCGCAGAGTCTGCACGTTCTCCCCGTGTCTGCGTGGGTTTCCTCCGGGTACTCCGGTTTCCTCCCACAGTCCAAAGATGTGCAGGTTAGGTGGACTGGCCATGATAAATTGCCCTTAGTGACCAAAAAGGTTAGGTGGGGTTATTGGGTTAACGGGATAGGGTGGAAGTGAGAGCTTAAGTGGGTCAGTGCAGACTCGATGGGCCGAATGGCCTCCTTCTGCACTGTATGTTCTATGTTCTAATATTAAGAGAGAGCACTATCCTATACCCAAGAGAGAAGAAATCACCAATGAGATGGTGAATGCTAAACTTTTTTTCCAAACTGGATGCCTCCAGAGGATTTTGGCAAATGCAGCTAGATTAATTCAGTAGAAAGTTGTGTACTTTCAACACACCGTTTGGTAGGTACTGTTTCAACAAGATGCCATTTGGAATTATCTCAGCATCAGAGATTTTCCATTGTGTGATGGAACAGATAACTGAATGTATTGAAAGTGTACGTGGTCTTCCCACCTTTACATTTGAAACTGACCACCGACCACTTGTTCATATCATACAAAAGGATCTAAATGATATGACATCAAGGTTCCAGCGAATCTTGATGAAGCTTCGTAGATACAACTTCAGACTTATATATACTCCAGGCAAGGAATTGATAATTGCTGACACGTTAACATGTTCCATTAATTTAGAAGAGCAACTTCCCAAATTTATACAGCACTTAGATGCTCAAGTACAGCTTTGAGCTGAAACTCTTCCTGCATCAGATGTAAAACTGAACTCATCCGTGAAGAAACCAAGAAGGATTCAATGCTTCAAAGAGTCATTGACCATCTCAACAATGATTGGCCAAAAGGGCATTATTCCAAGTTTAGGAATATACAAGCAGAACTAACAGTTGTGGATGGATTGTTACTTTGACTTGATCGGATAGTAATACCATTGTCTCTCCGACCCATGATCCTGAACCAGATACATGGCGGTCACCTTGGAGAACAGCAAGACAAGCTGTGTATTGGCCAGGTACCAACCGAGACAAGACTGATATGATACTTGAATGAGAAACATGTCAAAAATTTCAACCTGCACAATGCAAAGAGAAAGTACTACCGCATGCATTGGAGACAGCTCCATGGTCGAAAGTAGGAATTGATTTGTTTCATTGCAATGTTCGTGATTATGTGTTAATCATATATTTCAAATTATCCTGAAGTCATCAAGTTGTCCGATCTAACTTCGAGATCTGTTACAAAAGCCACAAAGGAAATTTTTGCCAGACATGGTATTCCAAACACTGTAATGTCTGACAACGGACCGTGCTTTGAGAGTCATGAATGGGCTGAATTCTCCAGAGAATATAACTTCACTCACATCACATCAAGTCCACACAGTCCTCAATCAAATGGGAAAGTTGAAAAAGGAGTTAACATCATGAAGCAACTTCTTTACAAAGCTTTTGATTCTCATGCTCTGTAGCTTTACTCAACTACAGAGCAATTCCGCTTGCCACGGGGTTATCACCAGGACAATTAAGGACTACTCTACCCTCCATTACACTACCTGATCCAGATCATCTACCCATAATAAAAAAGATGCAACATCAACGAGATTAACAACAACAGTACGACAATCAATATGTAACTACACTGGAAACACTGCTTCCAGAAGATCAAGTCAGGATCAAAATCCCTGATGTAGGATGGTCTGCCCCTGCAAAAGTAGCAGCACGCTCCTATGTCATTCAAACAGATGAAGGATCAATTGTTTGACGTAATCAATGAGCACTTTTGAAACTCAAACAGCAGAACAACATCTTTCCAGGTCTACAACTCAGTGAAAGTATTTTCAACTATACAATGACATCTTCCAAAGTTCGTGAAGATTCACAGAGGATGTTAAAAACTTCTGAGTCTCCTCTTCGTGGTTTAAGAAAGTTAACCAGGAAAAGAAGGAAGCCGGACAGACTCAATTTGTGAATCGTACCTGTTGAACTTTTTTGGTATTGATTTTTCACTACAAGTTAAATTCACATACATATCACGTATTGTATCAATATTATACAGTTTTTCCTTTGTAAACAGAAAAGAAATGTTAAAAAAGGGGATGTAATGATATGCATATAGTCAGGTTAGTGAAGGGTTAATTATTACATCTCTGTGTAATTCAAACACTAGAGGGCACCACTACTTCTCTGTATATAAATCAGATCCTGAGGGAATTATGGGTATAGTGTCAGGAGTAGCTGAAGGAGAAAGCATAGTGACAGCAATTAGGAGAAGATTAGATTGGACAGAGTTAACACAAGGTTCTATCATAGTGTAGTCAGTGACTATTTAGATTATTGAGTACTGCTAGACAGATTCAATATTGCTTACTTATTAACTGTAGCTCAGTAGAGCGTGCAAACTTCATTTAACCAATAGTTTTACAATAAATTTGTTTTGTTTCAATCTTATGATTGGTGGATTCTTTGTCAACAACACATCGGATCATTCTGGAAGAAAAGACAAAGAACACAACATATTACCACAAAGGGTAATATAACAAATCCAGCCCTAGAACAGGAGCCAAATCATAATAGCATGTAAATTAAACACCTTTATGGGGCAGATTGGTGGGGGTGGGGGGTGGACCTGTGGAGATTCAACCACCCGAGGGAGAATGAGTTCTCCTGCTTCTCCCATGTCCACAAAGCCTATGTCTGCATAGACGTCTTCGTAGTGGGAAATCGGTCCTTCTCTGTGTAATCATAGAATCATAGAATATACAGTGCTGAAGGAGGGCATTCGGCCCATCGAGTCTGCACTGGCCCTTGGAAAGAGCACCCCACTTACGCCCACATTTCCACCCTATCCCAGTTACCCAGTAACTCCACCCATCCTTTTTGGACACTAAGGGCAATTTAGGTTCATCAATTCACCTAACCTGCACATCTTTGGACTGTGGGAGGAAACTGGAGCACCCGGAGGAAACCCACGCAGACACGGGCAGAACGTGCAGACTCCGCACAGACAGTGACCCAAGCCAGAAATCGAACCTGGCACCCTGGAGCTGTGAAGCAACTGTGCCAACCACTGTGCTACCATGCCACCCACAATAGGGAGGGAATATTCTGGAGGCACTGGGCCCGGTAGGGCGTTCTGTGAAAGAATGTCACAAGCCATCGATGGGCATGTAACCAGCAACAAAAACGGGGAGGTCTCACTTTCCATGTTCTGGGAGGCACTGAAGGCAGTGATCAAGGGGGAAATAATTGGGTGACCAGGCTAGAGCTGATCGACTCCATACTGGGAATGAACCGGCAGTACTCCACGGCCTTGACTGTGGAGCAGCTAGTAGAAGGGAAGAAGCTACAGATGGAATTTGACCTGCTCTCCACTGGGAAAGCAGTGAACCAGCTCCACCAGACACAGGAGACGTTTTATGAGCATGAAGTCAAGGCCATCCACTGCTGGCACACCAGCGAACAGGCGCCGGAGTGTGGCGACTAGGGGTTTTCACAGTTCAGTTTCTGGTCAATGGTAACTCCCTGGATGTTGATATGGTAATGACATTGAATGTCAAGGGGCGACTGTTTGATTCTCTCTTATTGGAGATGATCATTGCTTGGTACTTGTGTGGCACGAATGTTACTTGCTACCAAGGTAGATGGTGAAATTTGAATTCAATAATAAAACTCTGAAATATAATGAGAACCATGAAATTGTCCTAAAAATCCATCTGGTTCACTATTATTCTTTAGGGAAGGAAATCTGACATCCTTACCTGGTCTGGCCTGCGTGTGCCTCCAGAGCCACAGTTTAACTCTTAACTATCCTGTGAAATAGCTGATTTGAGTCACTCAGTTGCGGGGCAATTAGGAATGAATGAGAAATGCTGGGCCTTCCCCACATACTGTAAATGAATTTTTAAAAAGATATTGATCTTAATCCAGCTATGATTGTGCTTGCCATAGTCATAAAGTTTCCAGCATAGAGAAAGAGGCCATTTGGCCCACCGTGTCTGTGTCGGCCATCAAGCACCTATTATTCTAATCCCATTTCCCAGCACTTGGTCCATGTGTGCCTTGTGTGCTATGGTGTTTCAAATGGTCATCTAAATACTTAAATTCTGTGAGAATTCCCACCTCTACTACCCTTTCAGGCAATTAGTTCCAGATTCCCACCACACCCTGGATGAAAAAGGTTTTTCTCAAATGTCCTCTGCACCCTCTAGAGTGCGACCACATCCTTCCTGCAGTGCAGCGACCAGAACTGCACGCAGTACACTAGCATCGTAACTTCCCTGCTCTTATAGAATTCCTACAGTGCAGAAGGAGGCCATTCAGCCCATCGAGTCTGCAACGACCCTCTGAAAGAGCACTCCACCAAAGTCTACTCCCCTGCCCTATCCCAATAACCCCTTAACATAATCTACACATCTTTGGACAATAAGGGGCAATTTAACAGGCCAATCGACCTAACCTACCTGCACACCTTTGGACTGTGGGAGGAAACGGGAGCAGCCGGAGGAAACCCGTGGGGAGAAAGTGCAAACGCCACACAGACAGTTACACCCATGCCGAATTGAACCTGGGCCTCTGGTGCTGTAAGGCAGCAGTGCTAACCACTGTGCCATCCTATAAATGCAAGTATCTCATTTGGCTTCGAAACCACTTTTCCCATCTGTCCTGCTGCCTTCAAGATCCTCTGTACTTCCTCGTCTCCGACCGTTCATTGTGTATTCCCTTGCCTTGTTAGTCCTCCTAAAATGTATCACGTCACACCTGAAGGAATTAATTAATCAATAATAATCAGTAATGCACGGACAAGATGGGCCAAAGGGCCTGTTTTCATGCTGTAAACATCTATGATTATCTAGTAATGATCAGTTTTTCAGCTAGTGTAAAGATATAGCACAATTCAGTGGCCTTGTTGCGTTCGAGCGAGAGAGTGACAAGGCTGTTGAATAGCGAGAGAGGTCAAAAACGGGAACCGCGCCAGGCGCCAAACTGTTTGCAATGAGGGGCTGGGGCAGGACCCCATGGCTGGGGGAATGGGGCAGGGAATTGGCGGTCAGCTCGCATCGCGGAACAAAGAGCCAGAGGCGGCATACTGGTTGTGGTGAGGGTTTTTTAATTTGTCGCTGACAAGTGTATACCATTGTCCCATCTCCCGGCGGTGCCGTCATACTATCCATACTCTCCATCCCCCCCCACCCCAACCCACCTCCTCCACACCCTCCCCTCGAATGTACACTTTCCACCTACCCCCAGCTGTGCTCCTCAGTGACTGGGTCATGCTCTGCTATGCCTCAGCAATGCCCACCTGTGACTGGGACAAGCTCTGCAGCGTCTCAGCCATCCACACCTGAGACCGGGACATGTTTCACAGCGCCTCATCAAGGTCTGCCTGGTGCTGGGTCACATCCCCCAGTGAGCCGGATGGTCTAGCGAGGCCCTCAGCCATGGCCATCACCAACTGCACCACACCTTGGACATCTCCACTCATGTTGCTGACGCCGTACCCCAAGCTTTCCACTGTGGTCGCCACCCCAGCAGTGTTGGCCTTGGTGCCACGCATTGCCAGTGCTATCTCCTGTGTCGTCGCCTCTGGGACTCCTCCAACCACCAGCGGACCTGCTGGACGGTGACTGGCATTCCCCTCTGAGTATCACGGCAGCACCCTAACGTCGCATCAGCTCCGGGTAAACCTGTTCCAGAGGCTCAACATCTGACTGGAACTCAGCTGCATCCTGGGAGGACTAACAAGGCAAGGGAATACACAATGAACTGCTGTCTCAACTGCCTTCAGCTAATGTACATCAGCAACTGTGTAGTGCTCACCAGAATGTGCCCCAGAAGCCTGACCACTAATGTTGCCCACTGAGGTATGTGTCTCTGCGCTGGTGGAGGGTGGGGATGACAGCTGTGACGCATCTATGGTTGCACCCTTGGAGCTCTCCTCCGAGGTGTTCTCATGGGAGGCTGGGCGATGGGGAAACACCCCGGATGGGCTGGCACCGTTGGCTGGAGGTCCTGCGGGAGAATGGACACGTGCTCAGTGGGAGAGATAGGTCTCTCTGTAAGGCAATAAGAACTCACGTGTGACAGATCATCTTGATGGGACCCGGTGGATACTCACCCCTGCGACGTGCCCCATCCGCGATGGTGACCACTTTGTCCTTGGCACCCATGTAACCGTTCCTCAAAGGTGGTGAGGATTCTGGGGCGGGATTCCCTGATCCTCCCGCCGGGTCGGAGAATCGCCGTGGGGCGGCGTGAATCCCGCCCCGCCGGCTGCCGTGTTCTCCGGCGCTGGGGTTTTGGCGGTGGCAGGAATCATGCCGCGCCAGTCGGAGGCCGCTAGCAGCGGCCCCCCCGGCGATTCTCCGGCCCGTGATGGGCTGACTGGCCGCCCATTTTTGGCGGATCCCGCCGGCGTAAATCACAACAGGTCCTTACCGGCGGGACCTGGCTCCACGGGCAGCCTGCAGAGTCCTCGGGGGGGGGGGGGGGGGGGGGGGGGGCGCAGGGGGATCTGGCCCCGGGGGGTGCCCCACGGTGGTCTGGCCCGCGATCGGGGCCCAGCGACCCGCGGGCGGGCCTGTGCCCTGGGGGCACTCTTTCCCTCTGCACCAGCCGCGGTCAATCTCCGCCATGGCCAGTGTGGTGAAGACCCCCCTGCACATGCGCTGGGATGACGCCAGCACATGCGCCAACTCGCGCCAGCTGGCGGAGGCCCTTCGGCATCGGTTGGCGTGGCGCCAAGCCCTTCTGCGCCTGCCGGCGCGGCGCCACCAACTCTGCTGCCGGCCTAGCCCCTGAAGGTGCGGCCTGACGCCGGAGTGGTTCATGCCACTCCTGGGCGCCGGAGTGGCCTGCACCGCCGGTTTGCGGAGAATCCCGTTCCTGATGTCCGGAGATAGAGAGAGGGCATCGTTAGCTACACGCGTGGTTCGCATGGGGCTGGGGGAGGTGGAAGGAAGGGTTCGGGGGGTGGTTCGCATGGGGGTGGGAAGGTTTAGCACAGTGTCTGGTGCCAACTCACCCGTGGGCCTAGTGTAGGTCGTTGACTTTCTTTTGGTACTGAAGGCCTGCCTTTCTCGTCACGCCGCCCAAGCTGACGGTTGCTGTCACATAATAGTAATAATGATTAATAATAATAATAATAATGATCATTTATATTGTCACAAGTAGGCTTACATTAACACTGCAATGACGTTACTGTGAAAAGCCCCTAGTTGCCACATTCCGGCACCTGTTTGGGTACACTGAGGGAGAATTCAGAATGTCCAATTCTCCTAACAGCACCTCTTTTGGGACTTGCGAGGGGAAACTGGAGCACCTGGAGGAAACCCACGCACACACGGGGAGAACGTGCAGACTGCGCACAGACAGTGACCCAAACCGGGAATCGAACCCGGGTCCCTGGAGCTGTGAAGCAACAGTGGTACTGTGCGGCACTGGCTGCCCTGTGGCTCACCCTCAGGGACCCTCGGGGGAACAAGACACATCTCCTGGCCTCGACCACCTCCAAGAGCCTCCCTAGGTCTGATCTCCAAATCTTGGGGCTTGTTATCTCGGCGAAACGGCTGTGAGCTGTGAGGGGTTGGCTGTGCAAGAACCATTTAAGTACTGCTCAACTGCTTTTCAATTTTTCAAGCTCAAATACCAGAATAATTTATCTTTTCTTTGTTCGATTTCTGTTTTACTGCATTCTGTGGTCCTTGGGCTCCAGGCCAATTCTCTGAAAAATCTTATTGAGTTTGGCACCTGAAGGTGAAGTTTGACTGATCAGGTTAACAGCTGACTGACAGATAAGATAGAAACGAAAGTTGCATAAAAAACTGTGACTTTGCAAAGTCTGCCAGGCCTGGCATGAGATGAGAACTAGCAAGAGCTGAAACTTATTTTGGGAAGACTGTACCAGGCCTCAAAAGGCTGAAATGTTAGCCAAGAATTCATCATCAAAGGGACATCCCTTCAGGGACCCTGTGCTGCGGCGTTAGAGCCACAGCCACCTCTGAACGCGGGAGGAAGGGCCAGGAACGGAGTGACTCGCAGATATTGTTTTAGTGTTGTTTTGATTTATTCAGTCAAAGGATGTGGGTGCCGCCGGTCACTCCCAGCTTTCATTGCCCAAATCGAGTTGCCCTTGAGAAGGTGGTGGTGATCTGCATTCTTGAACCACTGCAGTCCGTGTGTTGTAGGTACACCCACAGTGCTGTTAGGGAGGAAGATCCAGGACTTTGACCGACAGTGAAGGGTAATAAACACCCCACGCACCATTTTAAGGAACAAATCTCCCTTGTGTCCCAGTGCCAATATCTATCGCCAACCTGAATGTCACATTGCTGCAAACAGAAGGCCGCTGGATCCAATATAGCTGCTGTGCTTCCCACATTGGGACAGGAATGTGACCAGAAAACAGCATCTTTGATTCCTGGTGGTGTCCAGTTGTTGGGATTCTCCCTTCCTGCCAGTTGTCAATGGGATTTCCCATTGAAGTCTCCCCATGCTACGGGAAACCCGCAGATGGGGGTGCGCAGACGATGGGAAATGGGAATCCCTGAGGGAGTGCTGCACTATCAGAGGATAAGTACTGAGGGAGAGCTGCACTGTCAGAGGGTCAGTACTGAGAGAGTGCTGCACTGTCAGAGGGTCAGTACTGAGGGAGAGAGCTGCACTGTCAGAGGGTCAGTACTGAGGGAGAGCTGCACTGTCAGAGGGTCAGGACTGAGAGAGTGCTGCACTGTCAGAGGTTCAGTACTGAGGGAGTGCTGCACTGTCAGAGGGACAGTACTGAGAGAGTGCTGCACTGTCAGAAGGTCAGTACTGAGAGAGAGAGCTGCACTGTCAGAGGGACAGTACTGAGAGAGAGCTGCACTGTCAGAGGTTCAGTACTGAGGGAGTGCTGCACTGTCAGAAGGTCAGCACTGAGGGAGTGCTGCACTGTCAGAGGATCGGTACTGAGGGAGAGCTGCACTGTCAGAAGGTCAGTACTGAGAGAGAGAGCTGCACTGTCAGAGGGTCAGTACTGAGAGAGAGCTGCACTGTCAGAGGTTCAGTACTGAGGGAGTGCTGCACTGTCAGAGGGACAGTACTGAGAGAGTGCTGCACTGTCAGAAGGTCAGTACTGAGAGAGAGAGCTGCACTGTCAGAGGGACAGTACTGAGAGAGAGCTGCACTGTCAGAGGTTCAGTACTGAGGGAGTGCTGCACTGTCAGAAGGTCAGCACTGAGGGAGTGCTGCACTGTCAGAGGATAAGTACTGAGGGAGTGCTGCACTGTCAGAGGGTCAGTACTGAGGGAGTGCTGCACTGTTTGAGGGTCAGTACTGAGGGAGTGCTGCACTGTCAGAGGGTCAGTACTGATGGAGTGCTGCACTATCAGAGGATAAGTACTGAGGGAATGCTGCACTGTCAGAGGGTTAGTACTGAGGGAGTGCTGCACTGTCAAAGGCTTAGTACTGAGGGAGTGCTGCACTGTCAGAGGGTCAGTACTGAGGGAGTGCTGCACTGTCAGAGGATAAGTACTGGGGGAGTGCTGCACTGTTAGAGGGTCAGTACTGAGGGAGTGCTGCACTGTCAGAGGGTCAGTACTGAGGGAGTGCTGCACTGTCAGAGGGTCAGTACTGAGGGAGTGTTGCACTGTCAGAGGGGCAGTACTGAGAGAGAGCTGCACTGTCAGAGGGTCAATACTCAGGGAATGCAGCACTGTCAGAGGGTCAGTACTGAGGGGGTGCTGCACTGTCAGAGGGTCAGTACTGAGGGGGTGCCGCACTGTCAGAGGGTCAGTACTGAGGGGGTGCAGCACTGTCGGAGGGGCAGTACTGAGGGATTGCTGCACTGTCAGAAGGTCAGTACTGAGGGAGTACTACACTGTCAGAGGGTCAGTACTGGTCGAATGCTGCCCTGTCACAGGGTCAGCACTGAGGAGATGCTGCATTGTCAGAGGGTCAGTACTGAGGGAGTGCTGCACTGTCAGAGGGTCAGCACTGAGGGTGTGCGGCACTGTCAGAGGTTCAGTACTGAGGGAGCGCAGCACTGTTGGAGGGGCAGTACTGAGGGAGTGCTGCACTGTCAGAAGGTCAGTACGGAGGGAGTGCGCACTATCAGACGGTCAGTACTGAGGGATGGTAAGATTCTTGGCAGTGTGGATGAGCAGAGAGATCTTGGTGTTCATGTACATAGATTTCTGAAAGTTGCCACTCAGGTTGAGAGGGTTGTTAAGAAGGCGTACGGTGTGTTAGCTTTTATTGGTAGAGGGATTGAGTTTCGGAGCCATGAGGTCATGTTGCAGCTGTACAAAACTCTGGTGCGGCCGCATTTGGAGTATTGCGCGCAATTCTGGTCGCCGCATTGTAGGAAGGATGTGGAAGCATTGGAAAGGGTGCAGAGGAGATTTACCAGAATGTTGCCTGGTATGGAGGGACGATCTTATGAGGAAAGACTGAGGGACTTGAGGCTGTTTTCGTTAGAGAGAAGAAGGTTAAGAGGTGACTTAATTGGGGCATAAAAGATGATCAGAGGATTGGATAGGGTGGACAGTGAGAGCCTTTTTCCTCGGATGGTGATGTCTAGCATGAGGGGACATAGCTTTAAATTGAGGGGAGATAGATATAAGACAGATGTCAGAGGTAGGTTCTTTACTAAGAGAGTAGTAAGGGCGTGGAATGCCCTGCCTGCAACAGTAGTGGACTCGCCAACACTAAGGGCATTCAAATGGTCATTGGATAGACATATGGACGATAAGGGAATAGTGTTGATGGGCTTTAGAGTGGTTTCACAGGTCGGCGCAACATCGAGGGCCGAAGGGCCTGTACTGCGCTGTAATGTTCTATGTTCTATGAGTACTGCACTGTCAGAGGGTCAGTTCTGAGGGAGAGCTGCACTATCAGAGGGTCAGTACTGAGGAAGTGCTTTACTGTCAGAGGGTCAGTACTGAGGGAGTGCTGCACTGTCAGAGGGTCAATACTGAGGGAGCGCTGCACTGTCAGAGGGTCAGTACTGAGGGAGTGCTGCACTGTCAGAGGGTCAGTACTGAGGGAGTGCTGCACTGTCAGAGGGTCAATACTGAGGGAGCGCTGCACTGTTTGAGGGTCAGTACTGAGGGAGTGCTGCACTGTCAGAGGGTCAATACTGAGGGAGCGCTGGACTGTCAGAGGATCAGTACTGAGGGAGTGCTGCACTGACAGAGGGTTAGTGCTGAGAGGGTGCTGCACTGTCAGAGAGTCAGCACTGTGGGAGAGCTGCACTGTCAGAGGGTCAGTACTGAGGGAGTGCTGCACTGTCAGAGGGACAGTACTGAGGGAGTGCTGCACTGTCAGAGGGTCAGTACTGAGGGAGCGCTGCACTATCAGAGGGTAAGTGCTGAGAGGGTGCTGCACTGTCAGAGGGTCAGCACAGTGGGAGAGCTGCACTGTCAGAGGGTTAGTGCTGAGAGGGTGCTGCACTGTCAGAGGGTCAGCACAGTGGGAGACCTGCACTGTCAGAGGGTTAGTGCTGAGAGGGTGCTGCACTGTCAGAAGGTCAGCACAGTGGGAGAGCTGCACTGTCAGAGGGTCAGTACTGAGGGAGTGCTGCAGTTTAGCAGGGTCAGTAGTGAGGGAGTGCTGCACTGTCAGAGGATCAGTACTGAGGGAATGCTGCAGTTTCGCAGGGTCAGTACTGAGGTTGCCTGAGGGAAAATGCACTGGCCCAAGAAAAATATCGGCAGTGGATTGTACGGTGTAACTGTAGTACAGAGGGAGAACTATTCAGTTGGAGGTGTGGGTCTGATGAAGCTCCGTGATGGTGGAATCACTGCCTTTTGGGTGAGATTTTAAGATTCATCTCAGAAAGAAATGAAATGGCTCATGACACTAGTTTAGGGGAGAGGGGGAAAACTTCTTGGTGTCCCGGTGTCAATATGTAACGCCAATCTGAATGTCACAGTGCTGCTTGTGGGAGATTGCTGATCCCAATTTGGCTGCAGCAATCCCCACATCACAACAGAATCTTGGCCAGAGAATACTGGGCAGGATTCTCCGTCCCACCAGCCCTGTCTCAGGACAGCGGGATCCGGGTTCCGATATCCGGCCAATGGGGTTTCCAATTGGAGCCATCCCACGCTGTGGGGAAACGCGTGGGGCTTGGTGTGCTGCCGGGGAAGCGGAGGATCCTGCAGAATATCTTTGAGTGTAAAGGGTTTTGGAATGTCCCACATTCGTGAAGGGTGCTATATCAATGAAAGTCTTGCTCTCTTCCATGACGAATATTAAAATAAGCATTTGTAAACAAATTTGTGCTTTTTATGAGTGTTCCGGGCTTTAGGGATGGGCAGAATTTAATTGCTGAAATATTTGGCTCATCACTTATCAAGGTCTTGTTGTCAAATCCACATGATTTACATCAAATACTTTAGCACTTTTGCTATTGAATTCAGAGTGATCAGAACTGGTTCTGTCACCAGATGCCAGTCACAAGATCACATCTTTGTTTTAGTATTTGCTTAAAAGAAATTGCTTCCTGTTGAAACTAGAATTAGATCAGAACAGAAAACACACAGAGTGGCCAGAATTCTCCGGAATTCCCTGTCCCAGTCGGCAGCACAATCCCCACCCGTAGGTTTCCCGGCGGTGTGGGGGTGGCACAATTGGAAATCCCATTGGCAGCGGCGGCAAGAGAGAATCCCGCTGCCAGCAAACAGTGCGCTTCCGAGAAACACGCGGCTGAGGGACCGGAGAGTGCGGCCTAGTGTGATTTCCACATCCCATCAGGGGATAAATAAGCAGCGTGGCAGCCACATCAATAAGAAACTGGGCCAGGCTTTGTGGAGCAGTCCAACCTCTCCTCTCTGTCTCCTTGATTCCCACTAATGTGACGCCAGGATTTTTAAACAGAACTTATGTCCCTACATGATGCCAGTTGTTGAAGTTGAATTCCGTGTTTTAGAATCACCTCCTGATAGGCGGTCCATTAATTACATTGATCACACTGTCTTATATTGTGTGATATTTTCCTCCTGCTGTTGCCATTCAGCCCCTCAGTGTTTGGATCGTGTAACATGCTTGATATTGAACACCAGTATGGGGAATATAATGAGTTTATTGGGATTTAAGATGGTTTTCTAGCCATTTCTTATTCAGCAAAAAACATGCAACAGTGACAACTAAGATAGGGCAGGACAGCAGGCACACACAAACAGATCTTCTCTCCCTCTTTTCTCCATTTCCAATTCACGCCTCTTGTTTTCTCGACTTCTGTCACCTGCCAAACAGTGTGAAACTGGATATATCCCTTCAACATTTCCCTCGATTGCCAGGTCTGAAAAGTAACTGACAGCAGGCCCTCCTTCAGCAATTACTTTTTGCGAATTATTGACCAGCGACTCCCTACAGTGTAGAAGGAGGTCATTCAGCCCATCGTGTCTGCACCGACGCTCTGAAAGATCACCATACCGAGGCCCACTCCCCCACCCTATCCCTGTAACCCCTAAGTGCATGTCTTTGGACACCAAGGAGCAATTTAGCCTGGCCAATCCACCTAACCTGCACATCTGTGGGCACTAAGGGGCAACTTAACATGGCCAATCCGGTCGGCATTGTGGCGCAGTGGTTAGCACTGCTGCCTCACGACGCCGAGGACCCGGGTCCGATCCCAGCCCCAGGTCACTGGCCGTGTGGAGTTTGCACATTCTCCCCGTGTCTGCATGGGTCTCATCCCCACAACCCAAAGATGTGCAGGTTCGGTGATTGGTCATGCTGAATTGCCCCTTAATTGGAAAAAAAAGAATTGGGTACTCTAAATTCAACAGCACACTAAAAGTCACCCAAGGGCAGAATTGAACCCGAGACCCTGGTGCTGTGAGGCAGCAGTGCTAACCACTGTGTCACCATGCCTCCAGCCATTGGCATACATACCTGTGACTCCAGACACACAGCCTAGTGAGTCAATCAGTTGTGTCCCAGGAAGCCTACAAAAAGGAATAAAACCAGATGGATCACCCAGCATCTATGTCGGCACCAAAACCCGCAACAGCAGCTCTATCGATCCTTAATGTCCTCATGTTGATGAACATAACTTGGAGGAAGCACTGAGGGTGACAAAGGTGCAGAATGTATTCTGGGTGGGAGACTTCAATGATCATCACCAAGAGTGCCTCAGTACCACCACTGCTGATCGAGGCTGAAAGGGAACCAACAAGAGGGAGAACCATCGTGACCTCATTCTCACCAACCTGCCTGCACCTGTCCATGACATTATCGGTAGGAGTGACCACTGCAGAATCCTGTGGGCACGCCATTGCACTGATAAATTTCAAACATGTCTATCAATTCAAGACTGGTCATCCATGAGGCGCTGTGGGCCAATAGTAGCAGTGGAATTGTACTCAACGACAACCAGAATATCCTGCACTCTGCAATTATCACCAAGCCGGGGGATCAACCCTGGTTCACTGAAGAGTGCAGGAGGACATGCCAGGAGCAGCACTAGGCATACCTAACAATCAGGTGTCAACCTGGGGAAGCTGCAACACAGGACTACTTGAGTGCCAAACAGCTTAAGCAGCAAGTAATAGGCAGAGCTGAGCAATCTCACAACCATCAGATCAGATCAAAGCTCTGCATTCCTGCCACATCCAGTCGTGAATGTTGGTGGACTATTTAACAACTCACTGGAGGAGGAGGCTCCATAAATGTTCCCATCCTCAATGATGGGGGAACCCAGCACATCATTGCAAAAGACAAGGTTGAAACATTTGTAACAATCTTCAGCCAGAAGTGCCGAATGGATGATCCGTCTCAGTCTCCTCTAGAAGTTGCCAGCATCACAGATGTCAGTCTTCAACTAATTCAGTTCACTCCACATGATATCAAGAGATGGCTGAAGGCACTGGTTGCTGCAAAGACTTTGGGCCCTGACAATATTCCAGCCATAGTACTGAAGACTTATGCTTGAGAACTTGCTGCACCCCTAGCCAAGCTGTTCCGGTACAGCTACAACACTGGCATCTACCTGGCAATGTGGATAATTGTCCAGGTACGTCTTGCACACAAAAAGTCTGATAAATCCAACCCAATCAATCACTGCCAATCAGTCTGCTCTCAATCATCAGTGAAGAGAAGGAAGGAATCATCAACAGTGCTATCAAGCGGCACTTACTCAGCAATAACCTGCTCACTGACACTTGCTTTGACTTCTGCCAGGGTCGCTCAGCTCCTGGCCTCATTACAGCCTTGGTTCAACATAGACAAAAGTGCTGAACTCCAGAGATGAGGTGAGAGTGACTGCTCTTGACATCAAGGCAGCATTTGATTGAGTATGGCATCAAGGAGCCCCAGCAAAACTGGAGTCAATGGGAATCAGGGGGATAACCCTCAATGTTTGGAGTCATACCTGGCACAAAGGAGGATGGATGTGATTGTTGGAGGTCAGTCATCTCAGCTCCAGGACATTACTGCAGGAGTTCCTCAGTGTCATGACCAACACACAACCATCGTCAGCTCTTCATCAATGACCATCATAAGGTCAGAAGTGGGGATGACCATTGATGATTGCACAATGTTCAGCACCATTCATGATTCCTCAGACACTGAAGCAGTCTGTGTCCAAATGCAGCAAAGACTGGACAATATCCAGATTTGGGATGACGAATGACAAATAACATTCGTGCCACACAAGCACGAGGCAATGCCCATTCCCAACAAGAGAGAATCTAACCACTGCCCATTGCCATTCAATGGCATTACTGTTGCTGAATCCCCCACTATCATCATCCTGGAGTTACCTTTGACCAAAAACACAACTGGGTCAGCCATATAAATATTCTGGCTACAAGAGCAGGCCAGAAACTGGGAATCTTGCGCCGAGTAATCCATCTCCTGACTCCCCAAAGCCTGTCCACCATCTACAAGGCACAAGTCAGGAGTGTGAGGGAATACTCCCCACTTGCCTGGATGAGTGCAGCTCCAACAACACTCAGAAGCTCGACACCATCCATCACCAAATTCCCACTTATTGTCACCCCATCTGCAAATATTCAATCCCTCTACCACCGACACATAGTGGCAGCCGTGTGTACCATTAACAAGATGCATTGTAGGAACACACCAATGTTCCTTAGGCAGCACCTTCCAAACATGACCACTACCATCTAGAAGGACAAGGGCAACAGATACCTGGGAAGTCCACCACTTGGAAGTCACCATCCTGACTTGGAAATATATCAATGTTTCCTTCACTGTCGCTGGGTGAAAATCCTGGAACTCCCTCTCTAACAGCACTGTGGGTGTATCTCCCCCAGATGGGACTCCAACAGTTCAAGAAGGCAGATCACCACCACATTCTCGAGGGGGCATTAGGAGGGGAAATTAGCGATGGGCAATAAATGTTGGGTCCAGCCAGTGGCACCCACATGCCATAAATTAAAAAGAAACCTCTGCCACTTCAGAACATCCTCAGTTCTGCACGTCCAACAATGTGAATATGCCTCTGCAATTTACTAAGACAGATCAATCCTCTATCATTACTTATCATGCAGCAGTGCATGTTCACCCATGTGGCCCCCCCCACAGCACATCCATAGGACTATCCCTCTGACGGTACAGAATTCCCGCAATGCTAGTCCACTACTCCACTGAGAATGCTGACAGTGCAGGGTTCCCTCAGTAAAGTAAGTCACCATAGTTGCAGATGACCATAGGATGCTTTCCCCTTTGAGGGGGAGAGCTGACTTTTGGCAATTCAACCTGAGGATCACCACAACTCAGGTGAGATGCAAGGTTGAGAAGGCAATAACGTGAGCTGGCATTGAACCCACGCAGCTGGCCTCACTCGGCATCACAAACTAGCTGTGCAGCCAATTGAACAAAACCTGCCCTCTGACAGTGCAGTGTTCCCTCAGCACTGCCCCTCTGACAGTGTAGTGCTCCCTCAGTACTGCCCCTCTGACAGTGTAGTGTTCCCTCAGTGCTGTCCCGCTGACAGTGTAGTGTTCCCTCAGTACTGTCCCTCTGACAGTGCAGTGCTCCCTCAGTACTGTCCCTCCAACAGTGCAGTGTTGCCTTAGTACTGTCCCTCTGACAGTGCAGTGCTCCCTCAGTACTGACCCTCTGAAAGTGCAGTGTTCCCTCAGCACTGCCCCTCTGACAGTGTAGTGCTCCCTCAGTACTGCCCCTCTGACAGTGTAGTGTTCCCTCAGTGCTGTCCCGCTGACAGTGTAGTGTTCCCTCAGTACTGTCCCTCTGACAGTGCAGTGCTCCCTCAGTACTGTCCCTCCAACAGTGCAGTGTTGCCTCAGTACTGTCCCTCTGAAAGTGTAGTGCTCCCTCCGCACTGTTGTACTGAGCTTAGAAGGGTCAATGGATTCAAAACGGTAAATCTATTTCCCCCTCCACAGATCCTGCCGGAGCTGCTAAGTTTATCCAGAACATTCTATGTTTATGTCTGATAAACTCCCTGGTTGTCCATCAGCTGAAAGCAGGGTAATGTTGGTCAAGAATGAGCTGGTCAGGATATCCGATCGCAGTGTTATTGCTTTCTGGATCGGGCCCCTCCATTCGGATCTTCCAATATTCACTGGTCAGAGAGAGAATTATCCCACTTTTTAAATTGAATCTTCTGCCAAAAAAAGATATCATTGTCTTTGTTTCTCCATCAGTTTGAGTTTGATCAAATAAATAAACTTTCTTTCCCAGGTGAACATACGAACATATGAGTTCGGAACAGGGATAGGCCACTCGGCCCCTCGAACCTGCTCTCCCATTCAACAAGGTAATTGGTTGATCTGATTGTCATCTCAACTACACAGTTCTGTCAACCCTTGATGACCTTTCACCCACCCCCCAATCAAGACTCTACCAAAATCTGCCTTAAAGGACTTCCAGTGGCAGCAATGTGCTGAGCGGGAGCACATCAGGTGGCCCTCCTCCCAATCGGACCCAAAATAACATATTTTCCAGGAGCCTTGGCTCAGAAATCCACCCAAAACTAATCTAAACCCAGAAGATATTAACGGCGAAGTAGTAGAAGGGAAGATGCCGGCGAACGGTAACTCAAAGGGCCGGCGAGAAGGCGGAAAGGGGCAGGAGCATGGAGCGGATCCATGAGGTGTGGCGGAGGCCCCGGCGAACCAAGAGAGGGGGCGACCGGCCACCCAAACGGCGGAACAGGAACAGGCAGCGATGCCCCCCACCACAACCGGGGATGGATGGAAGACATTGCTAAAAAAGGAGCTGACCGCCCTGAGGAAGGCGATTAAAATGGAACTCCGGGTGGTGATGAATGAGGTGGTGACGGAATCGATGGCTGCCCTCCAGCACACGATAGATGGCCTCGGAAGGAAGGTGGAAACCCAGGAAAAAACGATCCTTGACCGGGAAAAGGCATCGACTGACCAGAGCGGCAGGATAGTGGCTCGGGAGAATGAAATGAAGCGGTTGGTAGCGGCCCAAGGAACTTGAAGGGGAAGGTCGAGGACCAGGAAAACAGATCCCGGCGGCAGAATGTCTGTGTCGTGGGACAGCCAGAGGGGATTGAGGGAAGGGACCTGATGGACGACATCGCCCAAATACTGGGCAACCTAGCCGGGAGGGAGAGCTTCCCCAGCCCCCCAGAACTCGACAGGCCACACGGGTCGCTCCGACCGAAACCCAAGACTGGGGAGCAGCCGAGATTAATCATTGCGAAGCTGCACCGGTACCAGGACCGGACAAAATTCCTGAGGAAGGCCCGACAGATAAAGTTGTGCCCATGGGAAGGACACAGAATTAGGGTGTCCCAGGACATTGGGGCAGACCACGCAAAAAGGAGAGCTGAATTTAACGAGGCAAAGTCGACACTCGATAAGAGCGGGGAGAGATTCGGCATGCTGTTCCTGGCCAGACTTTGGGTAACGCACAAAGGGAAGGAGCACTACTTCAGCACCCTGGCAGAGCCTGAAGAGTTTGTGCGTACGAACAACCTGGATAAAGAACAAATGTGGCGACGGTGAGGGCAGCGGGGAAGAAAGGACTGAGGACGAGTTGGGACCAGGACCCATTGTACAGACTCTGTGTTTGCGCGGGACTGTGCTGCCTCGTTCTTGAAGCAAAATTTGAAACAGAGGGAAGGGAGAGGGGATAAGGGAAGCAGGTGAGGGGGCGAGGAAGGGACGGAGACAGGCAGACAGACGAGAGACAGGGCTAGACCAGCCAGGGAGGGGAGCCACTGTCCAAGCAGGAAGGGCTAGCATGGGAATACAGGCAGCAAGGGGGACTGCAGCGCACCTCTCAGGGGAGAGGGAGCGCCTGGTCAAAGGGGGTGGGGGCAAGACAGAAAGAGAGGCAACACTGGGGGGAGCAGGGAGGGGGGGGGGGGACAGGGAAGGGGGAATGGGGGGATGACTCACAGAAGAGAAAAGGACAGAGAGGCAGGAAAGGGTTGGCAATGAGACAGGCACAGGCCTGAGTAGGCATGGAGCAGACTGAGGAATGAAGGTGGCGCTGCAAGCAGCCACTTTGGAGGGTCCCCGGACAAAGGGAGATCCCAGAGTACAGGGGTGCACCCATGTGGCATACACATAGCTGGTGGCCATGTTGGAATCCCCCTGGACAAAGGGAAATCCCGGAATGCAGGGGCGCGTCCACTTGGTAAGTATGAGTGGTAAACCACTGTTGCACCTCTATTAGGTGATGTATGGTAGGACCTGTACTACAGGTACATTGGTAGTCTCTGCCTCCTGTCTCCGCCCAGTCGGCGGAGTATAAATATGTGTGTCCTCCATGCTGCAGCCATTTCGCCAGCTGCTGTGGGAGGCCACACACCTTAAAGCAATAAAGCCTCAGTTGTACCCAACTCAAGTCTTTGTGCAATTGATCGTACATCAATTTATTGCTCTAAGATTTTGAAAAGATGGACCTCCGTATCAAACCAGATCGCCTGCAGCTGGATCCGCATTCAAGCGACGCCAAAGAGGCCTTTCAACACTGGCTAGCTTGTTTCGAGGCGTACATCAACTCGGCGCCCAGCCCTGTCTCGGAGGCTCAGAAGATACAGATCCTGTACTCAAGGTTGAGCTCCAGCGTCTTTCCGCTAATTCAGGACGCGCAGAACTGCGCCAAAGCCATGACGCTTCTCAAAGAGAATTACGCTCAGAAGACGAGCACGCTCTTCGTCAGGCACGTACTCGCCACTCACTCTCAACTCCCTGATGAGTCCATAGAAAATTTCTGACGGACCCTAATCCCACTCGTCCGGGACTGTGATTGTCAAGCCGATACGGCCACTGAACATTCAAACCTCCTTATGCGGGACGTGTTTGTTACGGGGATCGAGTCGGACCTCATACGCCAGCGACTGTTAGAAGAGGCCACGCTCGACCTAACAGAGACAAAGAAACTAGCGCTCTCTATGATGGCCGCCTCACGCAACGTTCAAGCCTACACCCCCAGCCGTGCAGCCCACCCCTCCTACGCATCGTGGACCCCACAGACGACCGCCCCAGCGGGGGCCTTACCCAGCCAATACGCCTGCACTACGTGCCAGTCAGCGAACCCCGGGGGTCCCCGATGTTACTTTTGCGGCCAGCAGAAACACCCTCGCCAACGCTGCCCGGCCCGCGCTGCCGTTTGTAAGGCTTGCGGCAAGAAGGAGCACTTCGCCACGGTGTGCCAGGCCCATGCAGTCGCTGCTATCGGCCCACCCCCCTCGTTTATGGACAGTGGGTGCCGTCATCTTCACCTCCCCGGACCATGTGGGGCCAATGGACGCCGCCATCGTCTCCTCCTCAAACCACGTGCGGCCAGTGGGCGCCGCCATCTTCTCCCCCTCAGACCAAGCGTGGCCAATGGGCGCCTCCAACTTCCCCTCCGAACGACACGTACGGCCCATGGGCGCCGCCATCTTGTTCAACCCCCGCCACGTGCGGCCCATGGGCGCCGCCATTTTGTCCTCCTCAAGATCTTCAGGCGCCGCCATCTTGTCTCCCCCACGGCAAATGGGCACCGACAGCGTTCCAGGATTTGTGCCCCCCGGGCTCCCCATCATCCGGCACCAGCGACGACCGACCACGACTCGCCTCAGTTACCATCGACCAGTCTCATCCGCACAACCTGGCCACCGCATCGACCAGCGTTAAAATCAACGGACATGTGACCTCTTGCCTTCTGGACTCCGGGAGCACTGAAAGCTTCATCCACCTGGATACGGTAAGGCGCTGCTCCCTCGTGGTACACCCCGCCAACCAAAGAATCTCCCTGGCCTCCGGATCCCATTTCGTGGCGATCCGGGGGTACTGTACGGTCACACCCATGGTCCAGGGCGTAGAATTCAGCGGCTTCCGCCTCTATGTCCTCCCTAACCTCTGCGCTGCCCTACTACTCGCCCTGGACTTCCAGTGCAACCTCCAGAGCCTCATCCTGAAATTCGGCAGGCCCCTACCACCACTCACTGTGTGCGGCCTCGCAACCCTAAAGGTCGATCCGCCTTCCCTCTTCTCAAATCAAACCACGGATTGCAAACCCATCGCCACCAGGAGCAGACGGTAGAGCACCCAGGACAGGACCTTCATCAGGTCCGAAGTTCAGCGGCTGCTTCGGGAAGGCATCATCGAGGCCAGCAACAGCCCCTGGAGAGCCCAAGTGATAGTAGTTAAAACTGGGGAGAAACACAGAATGGTCGTGGACTACAGCCAGACCATCAATCGGTACACGCAGCTCCACGCGTACCCCCTCTTACGCATAACTGATATGGTCAATCAGATTGCACAGTACTGGGTCTTCGCTAAATCGCTGGCTTTTAAAACAGACCAAGGCAGGCCAGCAGCACGGTTCAATTCCCGTACCAGCCTCCCTGAACAGGCGCCGGAATGTGGCGACGAGAAGCTTTTCACAGTAACTTCATTTGAAGCCTACTTGTGACAAGCGATTTTCATTTAATTACATTTCATTTTTCATTCAAATCCGCCTACCACCAGCTCCCCATCCATAAATCGGACCGTCCCTACACTGCCTTCGAGGCAGACGGCCGCCTCCATCACTTCCTCAAGGTTCCCTTCGGCGTCATCAATGGGGTCTCGGTCTTCCAAAGGGAGCTGGACTGAATGGTCGACCGGTACGGTTTGCAGGCCACCTTTCCGTACCTAGACAACGTCACCATCTGCGGCCATGGTCAGCAGGACCACGATGCCAACCTTGCCATATTTCTCCGCACTGCCACTTTCCTAAACCTCACCTACAACAAGGAGAAGTGCGTGTTTAGCACGAGCCGCTTAGCCACCCTCAGCTATGTGGTCCAGAATCGAGTTCTGGGGCCCGATCCCGACCGCATGCGCCCCCTCATGGAGCTCCCCCTACCCCACTGCCCCAATGCCCTCAAACGCTCCCTGGGGTTCTTTTCATACTACACTCAGTGGGTCCCAAACTATGCGGACAAGGCCCGCCCAATCATACAGTCAACCCATTTTCCCCTGACGGCCGAGGCACTACAGGCCTTCGCCCTTCTCAGAGCCGATATCGCCAAGGCCGGGATGCACGCAGTAGACGAGACATTGCCCTTTCAAGTCGAGTGCGACGCATCAGACGTCGCCCTAGCCGCCACCCTCAATCAGGCAGGCAGGCCCGTGGCATTCTTTTCCCGCACCCTTCATACCGACCGTAACATGTATTTTCTCAGTGTGGTCGATGAGTACTCCAGATTCCCCTTCGCCATCCCATGACCCGATATGACGTCTGCCACCATCATCAAAGCCCTCAACGCAATCTTTGCTCTGTTCGGTTTCCCCGCCTACATCCACAGTGACAGGGGATCCTCCTTCATGAGTGATGAGCTGCGTCAGTTCCTGCTGAGCAGGGGTATCGCCTCCAGTAGAACGACAAGCTACAACCCCCGGGGAAACGGACAGGTAGAGAGGGATAACGGGACGGTATGGAGGGCCGTCCAACTGGGCCCTACGGTCCAGGAATCTCCCGGCTTCCTGCTGGTAGGAGGTCCTCCTTGATGCACTACACTCCATTCGGTCACTACTGTGCACCGCCACTAACAACACATCCCATGAACGTCTTTTTGCCTTCCCCAGGAAGTCCACATCCGGGGTGTCGCTCCTGACTTGGCTTGCAGTTCCAGGACCCGTCCTACTCTGTAGGCACGTCCGACACCACAGACGGACCCGTTGGTGGAAAGGGTGCAATTGCTCCATGCCAACCCCCAGTATGCCTACGTGGCGTACCCCGACGGCCGCCAGGATACTGTCTCCTTCAGGGACCTGGCACCAGCAGGTCACACACACACATACTCCTCCGGCCCGGCGCCACCCTCCCCTCCCCCGGCGCTCCCAGCAGCAACCCCCCCCGGGACCATCCGTCCTCCCCCTGCCCACACCCGAGGATGAAGAGGATTTCGGCACGCTCCCGGAGGCACCGGACATCAGACTAGCATCGGCATAGCCGCCACCACTACGTCGCTCCCAGCGGCACATCAAGGCCCCAGACCGGTTAAACCTCTAACTGGTCCACTGAACTTCAAAATACATTTTTTTTCTCTCTATCAAATATTGTGAATGTAAATGTAAAAAAGAAAACCATTTGTTGTATATAGTTCTCCAACCGCCCCCCACCCCCCCCACCCCTGCCGGACTCAATTTTAACAGAGGGTGAATGTGGTAAACCACTGTTGCACCTCTATTAGGTGATGTATGGTAGGACCTGTACTACAGGTACGTTGGTAGTCCCTGCCTGCTGGCTCCGCCCAGTAGGCGGAGTATAAATATGTGTGTCCTCCATGCTGCAGCCATTTCGCCAGCTGCTGTGGGAGGCCACACATCTTAGAGCAATAAAGCCTCAGTTGTACCCAACTCAAATCTTTGTGCAATTGATCGTGCATCAGTATGGTTGATCCCGCAGGAACGAGGGGGCAGAAACCCTCCACCAAGATAGTCACCTGGAATGTAAGGGGACTTGTAGGCCCAGTGAAAAGATCCAGAGTCTTCGCCCACCTGAGAAGCCTGAAGGCGGACATAGTCTACCTGCAGGAAACACACCTGAGGGAGAAGGACAGATTACTGGTAAGGAAGGGCTGGGTGGGACAGACGTACCATTCACCTTATGGGATGAGGGCGAGGGGAGTAGCTATGCTGATTAGCAAGAGGACGAGATTTACTGAGACCAGGACGGTTACGGACCCAGGGTGATAGTACGTCAGCGGTGTACTGGAAGAGGCACCGGTAGTCTGGTAAATGTGTACACTCCCAACTGGGATGACAGAGAATTTATGAAAAAGACCATGCCGACTGATTATGGGGGGCGTCTTTTCTGTCCAGGACACATTGACCGACCAATCAAACCCCAGAAAAGGGAAAAAGACAGACATGGCTAAGGAACTGGGAACATTTATGGAGCAGGTGGGCATGGCAGATCCGTGGAGATTCCTACACCCGGGAGAAAAGGAATTCTCGTTCTTTACACAGGTGCACAAAGTATACACTCGCATCGACTTCTTCAGTGGGGAAATCGGTGCTTCCAGTAATCATAGGAGCGGAATACTCCGTGATAGTCTTCTCCGACCATGCTCCGCATTACGTGGAAGTGAGGTTGAAGATGGGCCGTGCCCAGTGCCCCACATGGAAGCTGGACACGGACCTCCTGGCCGACAAGGCATTCTGCCAGAAAACATCACAGGCCACAGGCGAGTATGGAAGTAATAACCGGAACGGGGAGGTCTCACCCTCCACATTCTGGAAGGGACTGAAGGCTGTGATCAGAGATAAATTATAGCCTACAAGGCACGTAGAGATAGGGAAGAGAGGGAATTCCAGGCAACAACTGATCGACTCCATCCTGGAGGTCGACAGAAAGTACTCCGAGGCCCTGACCATACAGCTGCTGGCGGAGAGGAAAAGCTACAAATGGACTTTAACCTGCTATCCACAAGGAAAGCAGTGTAGCAACTCCACCAGACACGGGGGACCGTTTACGAACACGTAGAAAAGCACTGAGAAAAGGCTGGCCGCCTATTGGCTCACCAGCTGAGAAAGCAGGCAGCCATGAGGGAGATAGTCCAGGTAAAGGATGACAGAGGCAGACTGGTAGCAGAACAAAAAGAGGTTAACTGAGCATTTGAGACCTTCTACCGAAGGCTGTACACCTCCGAGCCCATCGACGGTGACGCGGGTATGAAACAGTTCCTCAACGGACTGGAAATACTAGTTGTGGGGAGGACAGACGGCAGGAAATGGAAGTACCAATAGATCTCAGAGAAATCATGGAGAGCATCAGCTTCATGCAGGCGGGGAAGGCGCCGGGACCTGATGGGTTCCTGGTGGACTTATATGAAACATTTGCACCAGCCCTGGCCCCACATCTAAGGGACAAGTTTGCAGACTCGCTGGCAAGGGGCATTTTGCCTCCTACACGAGCGCAAGCCACAATTTCATTGATACCCAAAAAAGACAGAGACCCGTCGGAATGTGGATCATGTAGGCCCATTTCGCTGCTAAATGTGGATGCGGAAATACTCGCAAAGGTCCTGGGTGAGACAGATGTCCCATTCATGTCACCATCCCCATCTGCTCCATAAAAGGCTGTAGAACTGTGTACCAGAGATGGTCACTGGGGACCAAACGGGCTTTGTCAAGGGTAGACAACTCACTGTAAGCATCAGGTGGCTGTTGAACATAATACTTAGCCTCCCCGGGGAGAGAACACCAGAGGTGATCGTCTCCCTCAACGTTGAAAAGGCCTTCGACAGAGTTGAATGGAAGTACCTCCTCAAGGTACTGGAACGGTTTGGGCCAGGAGCGGGATTCACCGCCTGGTGAGACTCCTGTTCAGCGCTCCCAAGGCGAACGTTCGAACTAACACCACCAGCTCTGAATACTTCCAGCTACAATGAGGCACAAGGCAGGGATGCCCATTGTCCCCGCTCCTGTTTGCACTGGCAATCGAACCCATGGCGATAGCCTTGCGGGATGTGAAAATCTGGAAGGGATCCAAATAGATCTCGGAAAAATCATGGAGAGCGTCAGCTTCATGCAGGCGGGGAAGGCGCCGGGACCTGACGGGTTCCTGGTGGACTTCTATAAAACATTTGCACCAGCCCTGGCCCCACATCTAAGGGACATGTTTGCAGACTCGCTGGCAAGGGGTACTTTGCCTCAAATGGACAGCACAGAGTCTCACTCTATGCGGATGATCTGCTCCTGTACGTCTCAAAGCCACAGGAAGGACTGAAAGCAATCACGTAGATCCTGAAAGAGTTCGGAACCTTCTCAGGTTACAAACTCAACCTGGGCGAAAGTGAACCCAAATGGGGGAGGGACAGAGCTGGAGGCACTACCGTTTAAAATAGCCTCAAACAGATTCCGATACCTGGGGATCCATATAGCCAGGGACTGGACATGGATCCACAAGTGGAACCTGACCAGTCTGGTGGAGGAAGTAAAAAAGGACCTACAAAGGTGGGGCTCACTCCCAATCTCCCTGGCGGGGAGAGTGCAGACAATCAAGATGAACGTACTGCCGAGGTTCCTCTTCTTGTTTAGATCCATACCGGCCTTCATTCCCAAGGCTTTTTTCCAAAATGTAGACAGTCTAATCATGGCCTTTGTGTGTGGAGGGGGGGTACGAACCTGAGAATTCCCAAACCGACACTGCAAAGAGGGAAAATCAAAGAGGGCTTGGCTTGACGGAACCTACTATGCAGCAATGGCAGAAAGAGTGAGGGGGGGGGGGGGGGGGCAAGAATCCAAGAGCCCCCAAATCAGCACTGCAAAGGAGGAAAATCAAGGGAGGACTGGCACTGCCAAACTTACAATACTACCACTGGGCTGCAACAGCGGAAAGAGTGAAGGGATGGGTGCACAAACCCAACTTGGACTGGGTACGGATGAAGGAGGCCTTCTGTGAGGGAACGACCCTCCGAGTCCCATCCACAGGAGCACTCCCAACCCCCTCGATGAAATACACATCTAGCCCAGTGGTAGCGGCCACACTGAAAATATGGGGCCAACTAAGACAACACTTCGGGCTAACCAAGATGTCCCCATGGCCCCCGTCTGCGGTAACCACAGATCCCCGCCAGCCATGCGAGACGCAATCTTTAAAAAATAGAAGCAGGATGCGGGAACGCTGTCAGTTAGGGACTTTTACACAGGGCACAGGCTAGCGAGACTGATCGAACTGACGGAGGAATGGGAATTGCCGACAGGACAGGAAATGAGACACTGACAAATAAAACACTTCCTCCGCAAAGAGACCACACTATTAGAGGACCTGGTGTTAGCACTGCTACCTCACGACGCTGAGGTCCCAGGTTTGATCCCGGCTCTGGGTCACTGTCCGTGTGGAGTTTGCACATTCTCCCAGTGTTTGCATGGGTTTCGCCCCCACAACCCAAAGATGTGCAGAGTTGGGTGGATTGGCCACGCTCAATTACCCCTTATTTGGATAAAGTGAATTGGGTACTCTAAATTTATTTTTTAAAAAATAAAAAATTAGAGGACCTGGTGAACACGGATAGGAAGGAGGGGGGACGCTGTGGGAATATATACGGTCAGCTCCTGGGCAGAGCCTGAACACTACTGGACGAGACCAGATGGAAATGGGAGGACGAACTGGGGACAGAAGTGGGTTGAGGACAGTGGAGCAGAGCATTGAGCAGGGCCAACTCCTCCTCTTCCTGCGCAAGGCTCAGCCTCATGTAGTTCAAAGTGGTGCACAAAGCGCACCTAACCAGAAGAAGAATGAACAGGCTCTTCCCGGAGGATAAATATGAACGGTGCCAGGAAGGCCCGGCCAACCACACCCACAATTTCTGGGCTTGCCGCAAACTTGCTGGGTTCTGGGCAGCCGTCTCTGAAGCAACGTGCAAGATTATGGGTGTGAGGGTGAAGCAATGCTTCGGGGTATCAGAGCAGTCAGAGCTACACATGGGGAAGAGGGCCGACGCCCTAACCTTTGCTTTCTTAATAGCACGCTGAGGAATGCTGCTTGGCTGGTGATCAGCAGCACCACCCACAGCTGTGGACTGGCTCGCTGACCTTTCGGAATTTCTCCACCTGGAGAAGGTCAAATATGTCATCCGAGGGTCAGAGGAAGGCTTCCTTCCTGCATGGGGGCAATTTGTCAGCTTGTTCCAAAACCTGTTCGAGGCCAGCAAAAGCCAGTGAACAGGGAAACGGGAAGGATTAAAAAGAGAAAAGAAGGACAAGAAGGAATGTCAGAGACGCAGAACCCAGGGGAGGGGGGGGGGGGGTGATGGGGGGTGGGGGAGATGGAGGCAGAGAGCCTGAGAGGGACAAAGTGAGACATTAGAGGAGGGGAAGCAACCCCCCCTCCCCGGATCCCCCCATGCGCAAAAATAGCACAGCGGAAGCCAGCGGGGGTGGAAACCAGGAGAAAGGGGAGCATCCTGCTGGATCAATCAGGGAGGACATGGTGGGGGGGGGAGGGGGGGGGCATAGGGAGAGGAGTTAGGGAAAGGGGGGATGGGGGAGGGGGATGCGGGGGGGGGGGGGGGGTGGGGGGGCAGGACACGCCAAATTAGGCAGCAGCGGTATGTAAATAAAGAAACATAGGACAAAGCCTTTTTTACATTGTATAATAAATGAAAACGAACAGCAAATGTACATAACTTTGGAAAAATACCAGGTTAGGTTAAGGAAGGGGTGGGTCGGGCAGGTTTTTCACTCGGGGTTTGATTTGAAATCGAGGGGTGTGGCGATTTTAATGAGCAAAAAAATGGGATTCATGAGTGCCAAGGAGGTGAAGGATCCAGGTGGGAGATATGTGATTGTGAGTGGGGTATTGGAAGGGGCACCGGTAGTGTTGGTAAATGTGTATGCCCCAAATTGGGATGATGTGGGTTTTATGAGGGGGTTGTTGGCAGCAATCCCGGATTTGGCCACGCACCAGTTGATCATAGGAGGAGATTTTAACTGTGTCCTGGAGCCGAGGGTGGATAGATCGAGCCCCAGGTCGATGGGTAGGATACGAATGGCAAGGGAGCTGGGGGGGGTTTATGGAGAGGATGGGTATGGTGGATCCATGGCGTTTCAGAACCCAGGGGGAAGGGAGTATTCCTTCTTTTCACACGTCTATAAGGTGTATTCGAGGATTGATTACTTTGTAGTGAGTTGGGAGATTTTGGTTGGGGTGGAGGGGGCAGAGTATGCGGGGATACTTATCTCGAACCATGCACCACACTGGCTGGATATTCAGTTCAGTACAGGACGAGAGCAGAGGCCGGGGTGGAGGTTTGACTGGGGGTTGTTGGCAGGTGGAGGTTTTTGTGATAAGGTGCGGTTAGCGATTATGTGGCGTTCAATCAGAATGGGGAGGTGTCGGTGGGCATCTTTTGGGAAGCAGGGAGGGGGTGATCGGTGTTGGGGGTGTGTGTGTGTTGCCGGCGGGCGCCAGGTCCCACAGGGAGACCGTGTCCTGTCGGCCGTCGGGGTACGCCACATCGGCCTACTGTGGGTTCGCGTGGAGAAGGTGAACCCTCTCGACCAACGGGTCCGATTTGTGCGCCCGCACATGCTTCCGGAGCAAGATGGGTCCTGGGGCTGCCAGCCAGGTCGGCAGCGACGTTCCGGAGGAGGACTTCCTAGGGAAGACAAGGAGGCGCTCGTGAGGCGTTTGGTTAGTGGTGGTACACAGCAGCGACCAGATGGAGTGGAGGGCATCCGGGAGGACTTCCTGCCACCGGGACACTGGGAGATCTCTGGACCGTAGGGCCAGTAGGACGGTCTTCCAGACCGTACCGTTCTCCCTCTCTACCTGCCCGTTCCCCCGGGGGTTGTAGCTGGTTGTCCTGCTCGAGGCAATGCCCTTGCTGAGCAGGAACTGACGCAGCTCGTCACTCATGAAGGAGGACCCCCTGTCGCTATGGATGTATGCGGGGAAACCGAACAGTGTAAAGATGGTGCCCAGGGCTTTAATGACCGTGGCCGCTGTCATGTCGGGGCAGGGAATGGCGAAGGGGAAACGGGAGTACTCGTCCACCACGTTCAGGAAGTATGCGTTGCGGTCGGCGGAGGGGAGGGGGCCTTTGAAATCCAAACTGAGGCGGTCAAAGGGGCGGGAAGCCTTAATCAGGTGCGCACCATCCGGCCTGAAAAAATGCGGTTTGCACTCTGCGCAGATGTGGCAGTTCCTGGTGACTGTACGGACCTCCTCAACAGATTAAGGGAGGTTGCGGGACTTTACAAAATGGTAGAATCGAGTGACCCCCGGGTGGCAGAGGTCCTTGTGGAGGGTTTGGAGGCGGTCTATTTGTGCGTTGGCACATGTGCCGCGGGATAGGGCATCGGACGGCTCATTCAGCTTTCCAGGACGATACAAGATCTCATAGTTATAGGTGGAGAGCTCGATCCTCCACCTTAAGATCTTGTCATTCTTAATTTTGCCCCGCTGTGCATTATCGAACATAAAGGCTACCGACCGTTGGTCAGTGAGGAGAGTGAATCTCCTGCCGGCCAGGTAATGCCTCCAATGTCGCACAGCTTCCACTATGGCTTGGGCTTCCTTTTCCACTGAGGAGTGGCAGATTTCTGAGGCGTGGAGGGTCCGGGAGAAAAAGGCCACGGGTCTGCCCACTTGGTTAAGAGTGGCCACCAGAGCTATATCAGATGCGTCGCTCTCGACCTGGAAGGGGAGGGACTCGTCGATGGCGCGCATCGTGGCCTTTGCGATGTCTGCTTTGATACGGCTGAAGGCCTGGCGGGCCTCTGTCGACAGGGGGAAGGTAGTGGACTGTATTAATGGGCGGGCCTTGTCTGTGTACTGGGGAACCCACTGGGCGTAATACGAAAAGAAGCCCAGGCAGCGTTTCAGGGCTTTGGAGCAGTGGGGCAGGGGGAATTCCATAAGGGGGCGCATGCGTTCGGGGTCGGGGCCTATCACTCCATTGCACACTACGTATCCCAGGATGGCTAGCCGGTTGGTGCTAAAAACGCACTTGTCCTCGTTGTACGTGAGGTTCAAGGCTTTAGCGGTCTGGAGGAACTTTTGGAGGTTGGCGTCGTGGTCCTGCTGATCGTGGCCGCAGATGGTTACGTTGTCGAGATACGGGAACGTGGCCTGCAACCCGTGTTGGTCAACCATTCGGTCCATCTCCCGTTGGAAGACCGAGACCCCGTTCGTGACGCCAAATGGGACCCTTAGGAAATGGTATAGCTGCCCGTCTGCCTCGAAGGCTGTGTACTTGCAGTCACTCGGGCGGATGGGGAGCTGGTGGTAGGCAGACTTGAGGTCCACAGTGGAAAAGACCTTGTACTGTGCAATCTGATTGACCATGTCAGATATGCGGGGGAGAGGGTGTGCATCTAGCTGCGTGTACCTGTTGATGGTCTGACTATAATCTACGACCATCCTTTGCTTCTCCCCGGTCTTCACAACTACCACCTGGGCTCTCCAGGGACTATTGCTGGCCTGGATTATGCCTTCCTTCAGCAACCGCTGGACTTCAGACCGGATAAAAGTCCGGTCCTGGGTGCTGTACCGTCTGCTCCTAGTGGCGACGGGTTTGCAATCCGGGGTGAGGTTTGCAAACAAGGACGGCGGTTCAACCTTGAGGGTTGCGAGGCCGCAGGTAGTGAGTGGGGGTATTGGGCCGCCGAATTGGAATGTTAGGCTCTGGAGGTTACACTGGAAGTCTAATCCCAGTAATGTGGGCGCGCAGAGTTGGGGAAGGACGTAGAGCCTATAGTTCTTAAACACCCTCCCTTGCACCGTTAGGTTCGCGATGCAGAACCCTTTGATCTCTACTGAGTGGGATCCTGCAGCTAGGGAAATCTTTTGCGTGCTTGGATGGATGGACAGAAAATAGCGTCTTACCGTATCTGGGTGAATAAAACTTTCCGTGCTCCCGGAGTCGATCAAGCATGGCGTCTCGTATCCGTTGACCAGCACCGTTGTTGTCGTTTGGAGCGTCCGGGGCCGCTATTGATCCAGTGTCACCGAAGCCAGTCGTGGCAGTAGTGTCGCGGCGTTTTCTTTGGACCCCGTGGAGCCGTCTATGCTGGGGTCCTTTGTTGTCAACCAGGATGGCGGCGTCCATTGATCGCACGCGGTCGGGGGTGGACAAAATGGCCGCCCCCATGAATCACACACGCGGTCAGGGGTGGACAAAATGGCCGCCCCATGAATCGCATGTGGCTGGGGGGGTCACAAGATGGCGGCGCCCATCCTCCCCTCGTGGTGTCCGGGACCCAAAATGCCGGCGCCCGCGGGTCGCACATGGAACGCTGGGGGTTTGGGGGGTATTCGGAATCTGTTGTCCTCGCTCTTCTCCGGGGATTGCGGCGACCCCCCAGGACTGGCACACTGCCATGTAATGGCCCTTTTTGCCGCAGCTTTTACAAGTAGCTGCGCGGGCTGGGCAGCGCTGCCGGGGGTGTTTCGCCTGCCCACAAAAGTAGCAGCGGGCCCCCCCCGGGATGGTCTGGTGCTCTAACCGCGCAAGCTTGCGGGGGGGTGCGGGGTGCCGGGGAGTCTGTCGCGACGGGGGTCCACGGAGCCCAAGGGGCTGCCGCGCAGTCGGGGCCGTAAGAGCGGGCGTTTTGGGAGGCCACATCAAGGGAGGTCGCCAGGGCCCGTGCCTCTGAGAGTCCTAGCGACTCTCTTTCTAAAAGTCTCTGACGAATTTGGGGAGAGTTCATACCTGCCACGAATGCAACTCGAATTAGCAGTTCCGTGTGCTCGATCGCGCTCACCGGTGGGCAGTTGCAGTTTCGTCCCAAAATCAGCAGCGTGCTGTAGAATTCGTCGAGCGATTCTCCGGGAATTTGCCGTCTCGTCGCGAGTTGGTGGCGTGCGTAGACCTGGTTTACGGGCCGAATGTAGATGCCCTTCAGCAATGCGAGCGCCGTCGGGAAATCCTCCGCGTCTTAAGCGAGTAAATCTCTGGGCTTACCCTCGAATGCAGGACCTGCATTTTCTGCTCTTCCGTGATCCGGCCGGGGGCCGTTCGAAGGTAGCCTTCGAAGCATGCTAGCCAGTGTTTGAACACGGCCGCCGAGTTTGCTGCATGGGGGCTGATTCGCAGGCACTCCGGGGCGATCCAGAGCTCCATAGTCTTTTAAGCTTGCTTAATAAATTGTAGCTCACAATGACTTACACAAGACGAGACGTGATGAAGTCTATCGAGGCTTTATTAAGCAAGACTTGTTCCCCAGCAGCTCAGTTACAGAATGAGGCTGCTGGGAGAATTCAAGCTCTTATACTCCGCCTTCAGGGCGGAGCCAGAAGTTGGCAGATCCAAACAGGACCCGGGACCTGTCAGCCAATAGGCTCTCGGCTTCACAGGTACCATATTACCCCTAATACATACCACCACAAGGTGGACAGGGAATATTCGAGGGTGCGCACCGTGGAGGGATTGGCGAAGAGGAAAACATTGCAGGGGCAATTTGACAGGCTGACAATGGGGAGGGTGGTAGGGCAACTGCATAGGGCAAGAGGGATGCAATACGAGTATGGGGAGAAGGCGAGCCGCATGCTGGTGCACCAGCTGCGGAGGCAGGCTGCGTCCAGAGAAATATTGAAGATCTGGACTGGGGCTGGGGATGTGGTGTCAGAGCCAGGGAAGATAAATGAGGCATTTAAAGAGTATTACCAGGGACTTTATGAGGCAGACCCAGGAGGAGAGGAGGGGGGCATGGGGTGGTTTCTGGATGAGCTGGAGTTTCCCCAGGTGGAGGAAGGAAAGAGGCAGGCATTGGAGGAGCCCCTGGGGCTGAGGGAGGTATTGGATAGTATCAGGGGTATGAAGTCGGGGAAGGCCCCTGGGCCGGATGGGTACCCGGCAGAATTTTACAAGGAATTTGCGGCGGACCTGGCACCACATCTGTTGGGGGCGTTTAATGAAGCACTGGAGAAGGGGGAGTTGCCGGAGATGATGAAGCAGGCAGTAATCACACTAATCCCCAAAAAAGGGAAGGATCCGGTGGAATGTGAGTCGTACAGACCTATATCACTATTGAACACGGATGTGAAAGTATTGGCGAAGTTGTTGGCGGGGAGGATGGAGGATTGTGTCCCGGGGTGGTTACAGAAGATCAAACAGGCTTCGTGAGGGGCAGGCAGCTCACGAGTAATATAAGACGGCTGTTGAATGTGGTGATGAATCCGTCGAGAGCGGAGGTGGTGGTGCCTATGGACGCGGAGAAAGCATTTGATTGGGTGGAGTGGCGGTACTTGTTCGAAGTTTTGGGAAGGTTTGGGTTTGGGCCGAGATTTGTGGCATGAGTGCGGTTGCTGTATATGGCGCCAAGAGCGAGGGTGAGGATGAATGATATGAGCTCACAAAGCTTTGACTTACACAAGGATATGAGGCAGGGGTGCCTGCTGTCGCCGCTGCTGTTTGCGCTGGCCATAGAGCCACTGGCGATGGCTCTCAGGGGTCGGCAGAGTGGCAGGCGATAATGAAGGTACAGAGGGAGCATAGGGTGTTGCTCTATGCCAATGACCTCTTGCTGTATGTTTCGGATCCGTTGGAGAGTATGGGAAGGATTATAGGCCTGTTGGGGAGGTTTGGAGGGTTCTTGGGATACAAGCTGAATGTAGGGAAAAGCGAGATATTCCCGGTGAATGAGTTGGCACAGCAGGCTAATTTAGGGGGGATGCCATTTATGGTAGTGAGGGATAGGTTTAGGTACTTGGGGTTTCAGGTAGCGAGGGAATGGACGGGCTCCATAAGTGGAACTTAACCAAGCTGGTGGAGGAGACCAGGGAGGATCTTAAGAGGTAGGATACACTGCACTTAACATTGGCGGGGAGGGTCCAAGAGGTGAAAATGAATATTCTGTTGATGTTCTTGTTTATCTTTCAGGCTCTCCCGACCTTTATACTAAAGACCTTTTTTCGGAAAGTGGACACAATCATCTCTGACTTTGTATGAGCGAAGAAGGTGCCGAGGCTGGGGAGGACCCTGCTACAGAGGCAGAGGTAGCAGGGGAGGTTGGCGTTGCCAAATTTGCTTCATTATTATTGGGCGGCGAATGTGGACAAGGTGCGGCGGTGGTGGGAAAGAGAATGGGTAGAGTGGGTTAGGATGGAAGAGGAATCTTGTAAGCGGTCTAGTTTGAGGGCTATGGTGACGGCAGCATTGCCAATGGCTCCGAGTAGGTATTCAGGGAGCCCAGTGGTGCAGTTCACGGTGAAGATATGGAATCAGCTGAGGAGGCATTTTAGGGTGGAAGGGATGTCGGTGCTAACGCCACTGTGTGAGAATCATGGGTTTGAGCCGGGTGTGATGGATAGGGTATACAGGAGGTGGAGGGAAGTGGGGCTGGTCAAGGTGAGGGATTTGTATTTGGGGGAAGGGTTCGCCAGTTTGGAGGAGCTAAGGGAGGGGGTAGAACTGCCGAGGGGTAGTGAGGTCAGGTATCTACAGGTTAGGGACTTTGCACGAAAGGTCTGGAAGGGGTTCCCTAGATTGCTGGGATACACCCTGCTGGAGCGACTGCTGCTTCCGGATGTAGAAGGGGAGGGAAGAATTGGGGCTATATATAAGTGGCTGGGGGGGCAGGGAGGCGAGCGGGTGGTGAAGATCAAGGAGAAATGGGAGGCGGAGTTGGGAATGGAGATCAATTGGGGAGTATGGAGTGAGGCACTGTGAAGGGTAAACGGGACCTCCTCTTGTGCAAGGAAGAGCCTGATACAGTTTAAGGTGGTGCACAGGGTGAATATGACTCGGGCGAGAATGAGTGGGTTCTTTCAGGGGGTAGCAGAGGTGTGAGAGGTGTGGGCGGGGGCCAGCGAATCATGCGCATATGCTTTGGGGTTGTGAAAAATTGGGAAGATTCTGGGCGGGAGTGTTCGCGGTCTTAGCCAGGATAGTGGAGGAGGGAGTGGGCCCGGATCCTTTGGTTGCGATATTTGGGGTTTCAGAAAAGCCGGAGCTCATGGAGAGGAGGAAGGCCGATGTCTTGGCCTTCGCCTCTCTGATTGCACGGCAACAAATTTTGCTGGGGTGGCGGTCGGCATCGCCATCGGGGGTAACAGCTTGGTTGGGTGACCTGTACGACTTTCTGCGGTTAGAGAAGATAAAGTATGAGTTTAGGGGCTCAGCAGGGGGGTTTGAGAAAAGGTGGGGGATGTTTGTGACCGTGTTTGAGGAGCAGGGGGGTGGGGGGTGGGGGGGGGGGGGGGGTGACGGGGAGGGGGGGTGAAAAAGGAGAAAAATCTGTACAAACTGTATAGCTAATTGTTGGGAAGAATGTTTCCCGGGGTGTTTATTTGCTGTAACCTACTTTGATACAAGTTTGAATAAAATGCGTTTAAAATAAAAAAAAAAATTCTGCTTCAAAAATATTCAAAGATTCTGCTTTCACTGCTTTCCAAGGAAGAGAGTTCCAGAGTCTTGACACCCACAGAGAGAAATCATTTCTCCAAATTTCTGATGAAATGAGCAACCCACTTATTTTTTAACAGTGACCCCGAGTCCTCGATCTCCCACCAGAGGAAACATCCTCTCCACATCCACCCTGTCAATACCCCTCAGGATCGACAAGGGTCCGATCAAGTCGCATGTTTACTCGTGGATACAAACCTAAACCTCTCCAACTTTTCCTCATATGACAGCCTGGCCATTCCTGCTGTTAGTCTGGTCAACATACCCTGAACTATTTCCAACACATTTACATCTTTCTTTAAATGAGGAACAATCCGGTCCACAACACTCCCGATGTGGGCTCACCAACGCCCTGTACACCTGAAGCAGAACCTCCCCATTTTTGGAATCAATTCCCTCACAATAAACAATAACATTTTATTTGCTTCACTATTTTCTGTGTGTAATTGCACAAAAGCCTTGTGTGATTCCCGCAACTGGTCACCCAGATCCCTCTGCAGTCAAGTGTGGGCGTTTGAATAGCTTCTGTGGAATTAAAGAGCAACCCATCCCTGCAGTCAAGTGTGGGCATTTGAATAGCTTCTGTGGAATTAAAGAGCAACCCATCCCTGCTTCACAGAATTTGAGTCACAATGAATTATCATTCTTGGTTATGTTTCTAAGAAATGCTGAAAGCAAAGTGAAACAAGGTTCCCAAAGAGAATTTGCCAACAATTTCAGCTATTAGGCTCCACCCAAACCAATTTAGAGAAGCATTGGTAACCAGCACATCACCTTCTATTGCTCCTCACAACTTAGTGTGCTTCCTCAGCACTGTCCGTCAGACAGTACAGTGTTCCCTCAGCACTGACCCTCTGACAGTGCAGCACTCCCTCAGTACTGACCCTCTGACAGTGCAGCACTCCGTCAGCACTGTCCCTCTGACAGTGCAGTATTCCCTCAGCACTGTCCCTCTGACAGTACAGTATTCCCTCAGCACTGGCCCTCTGACAGCACAGTGTTCCCTCAGTACTGACCCTCTGACAGTGCAGCACTCCCTCAGCACTATCCCTCTGACAGTGCAGTATTCCCTCAGCACTGCAATTCTGACAGTGCAGTATTCCCTCAGCACTGTCCCTCTAACAGTGCAGTGTGCCCTCAGCACTATCCACCTGACTGTGCAGTGTTCCCTCAGTGCCATCCCTCTAACAATGCAGAATTCCCCCAGTACCGTCCCTCGGCACTGATCCTCTGACTGTGCAGTGTTGCCTCAGTGCTTACCCTCTGACAGTGCAGTATTCCCCCAGCACTGCTCCTCTGACAGTACAGCACTCACTCAGTACTGACGCTTTCAGTGCGGTGCTCCCTCAGTAACTCAGTACTGACGCTTTCAGTGCGGTGCTCCCTCAGTACTGACGCTTTGATAGTGCAGTATTCCCTTAGCACTGTTCCTCTGACAGTGCAAAATTCCCCCAGTAACATCCCTCGGTACTGACCCTCTGACTGTGCAGTATTCCCTCAGCACTGTCCCTCTGACAGTGCAGTGCTCCCTCAGTACTGACGCTTTCAGTGCAGTGCTCCCTCAGCACTATCCCTCTGACAGTGCAGTGCTCCCTCAGTACTGACGCTTTCAGTGCAGTGCTCCCTCAGCACTGTCCCTCTGACAGTGCAATGTTCCCTCAGTATGTCCCTCTGACAGTGCAGTCTTCCCTCAGCACTGTCCCTCTGACAATGCAGAATTCCCCCAGTACCGTCCCTCGGCACTGGCCCTCTGGCTGTGCAGTGTTCCCTCAGTGCTGTCCCTCTGACAGTGCAGTGTCCCCTCAGTGCTGTCCCTCTGATGGTGCAGTGTTCCCTCAGTACTGAGCTTCTGTTAGTGCAGAGCTCCTGCAGTACTGCACCTCTGACAGTGCTGCACTCCCTTAGTACTGTCCCTCTGACAGTGCTACACTCCCTCAGCACTGGACCTCTGAGAGTGCAGTAATCCCACGCCGCTGTCATACTGACGTTAGAAGGGTCAATCGACTCAAAACGTTAAATACGTTTTCCTCTCTACAGAAGCTACCAGAGCTGCTGAGTTCCCCGAGCACGTTCTCTGTTTATGTCAAATAAACTTCCTGGTGTCCCTGGAAAGTAGGGTAGTGTTGGGTAAGAATGAGCTGGTCAGGGTATCCGATCCCAGAGTGTTATCGATTTCTGGATCGGGCCCCCTGCATTCAGCACTTCTAGTATCCACTGGTCAGAGAGAGAATTATCCCACTTTTTAATTTGAATCTTCTGCCAAAAAAGGTATCATTGTCTATGCTTCTGCATCAGTTTGAATTTGATCAAATAAATAAACTTTGTTTCCCAGGTGAACATACGAACGCATGAGTTCGGAATTGGGATAGGCCACTCGGCCCCTCAAACCTGCTCTCCCATTCAACAAGATAATTGGTTGATCTGATTGTAACCTCAACCCCCTGATAACATACATAGAAAATAGAAGCAGGAGGAGGCCATTCAGCCCTTCGAGCCTGCTCCGCCATTTACTTTAATCATGGATGATCATTGCGTTCAATACCCTGATTCCCCAAGAGCTATATCTAATTTCCTCTTGAAATTACACAATTTTTCCCCCTCAACTACTTTTTGTGGTAGCGAATTCCACAGATCCACCACTCTCCGGTGAAGAAATTTCTCCTCATCTGTCCTAAAAGGTTTACTCCTTGTGTTCTAACTATGGACTCCCCCACCACCGAGAACATTCTTTCTGAATCTACCCTGTCTAATCTTGTTAGAATTTTATAAGTTTCTATGCAATCCCCTCTCACTCTTCTAACCGATTTAGTCCCTCCTCATATGACAGTCCTGCAATCCCAGGAATCAGCCTGGTAAACCTTTGCTGCATTCTCTCCACAGCAAGAACATCCTTCCTCAGACAACAACACCAAAACTGCACACAATACTCCACATGTGGCCTCACCAATGTCCTGTACAATTATAGTAAAATTTGTGTACTCAAATCCTCGCGCTATGAAGGCGAACATACCATTTGCCTTCTTTACTGCCTGCTGTACATGCACACTTACTTTTAGCAGCTGATGCACAAGAATACTAAGGTCTCGCTGAGTATCCACCTTTCTCAAATGATAATCTGGCTTCTTATTTTTGCTACCTGCTTTGTTACCTGTATGGCAGGTAACATGCGCTACTCAATTCAGTTACAGCAAAGGTTTTCGGAAGAAGGCTCGAAGTCGTCCAGATGTTTTACATAAAGTTTATTGAGTAACACAACTTAAATAACTGCGTGAGCTCTAACTTTAAGAACTGTACCAGTAGTGTGGTAGTCACCACTATTTGTATAATATGTATATGAGAGTAATACGGTAAGGCTCCTGTACTACAGGTGAGGGTAGATCCCTGCCTGCTGGTTCCGCCCAGTAGGCGGAGTACAAATGTGTGTGCTCACCGAGCTGCAGCCATTTCGGCAGCAGCTGCAGGAGGCCACACATCTCTGCTTAATAAAGCCTCGATTACTCTCTACTCTCGTCTCGTCGTAATTGATAGTGCATCAATTTATTAAGCAGAGAATTTACAATAATGGAACTACGCATCAAGCCAGATTGCCTGCAGCTGCACCCTCAAGCAGACAACACCACGTCGGCCTCCGACCACTGGCTAGCGTGCTTTGAAGCCTACATCGGATCAGCGACAGAACAACCCTCAGAAGCACAGAAACTCCAGATCCTGTACACATGGTTGAGCTCCGATATTTTTCCCCTTATCCGGGATGCACCCAACTACACTGAGGCCATGGCGCTTCTGAAAGGGAACTACATCCGGCCGATCAACAAACTCTACGCCAGGCACCTCCTGTCCACGCGGCAACAACTCCCCGTTGAGTCATTGGACGATTTCTGGCGTGCCCTGTACGTCCTGGCGAGGAACTGCGATTGCCAGGCAGTTTCGGCCGTTGAACATACTGAACTCTTAATCAGGGATGCTTTCGTTACGGGCATGGGGTCGGCGTACATCGGCCAGCGCCTTTCAGAAGCTCAACCTCGCGGCGACCAAGCAACTCGCGACTTCACTAACGGTAGCCTCCCGTAATGTACAATCATACGCCCCCGACCGCACGGCCCCCCCTCTCATGGACATCGTGGGCCCCACCAGCGGCTCACAGCCAACCCCAAGCCTGCGCCACGCGCAGCCAGCCAACCCCGGGGGGGCCCAAGTGCTATTTCTGTGGGCAGACAAAGCACCCCCGGCAGCGCTGCCTGGCGCGGAGCGCAAGCTGCAAGGCCTGCGGGAAGAAAGGACATTTCGCTGCGGTGTGCCAGGCCCGGTTGATCGCCGCTGTATCCAGGCCTATTGTTCCTGCACCCCCCACGTGCGACCCGTGGGCGCCGCCATTTTCGTCCCCACAGCTCAATTGCTGCCCGTGGGTGCCGCCATCTTCCCCTCACCAGAACATGTGCAGCCCGTGGGCGCTGCCATCTTACCCCCATCAGACCTCGTGCGGCCCGTGGCCGCTGCCATCTTTAACGCTGCCCACCACGTGCGCCCCATGGACGCCGCCATCGCCGGCGTCATTTTCGACGGCGCCTCAGGACCCCTCGTTGGGCACCTCTTCTGGCCGCTCATCGCCCGCAACCGCCGCCGACCAGCCCGGGGCCCACCAACACCAGCCGCAGCTCGCCTCCATCACGCTCGACCAGTCCCGGCCGCACAACCTCGCAACCGCAACAACGACGCTGAAAGTCGATGACCACAAGACACCTTTCCTTCTCGACTCCGGGAGCACGGAGAGCTTTATCCACCCCGCTATGATAAGGTGCCGCTCCCTCGTGGTACACCCCGTTACCCAAAGAATCTCCCTGGCCTCCGGATCCCACTCCATGGAGATCCGGGGGTACAGCATCGCCACCCTCACCGTCCAGGGCGTAGAGTTCAGCGGCTTCCGGCTCTACGTCCTCCCCAACCTCTGCGCTGCCTTGCTACTCGGCCTGGACTTCCAGTGCAACCTCCAAAGTCTAACTCTGAAATTTGGCGGACCCCTACCACCCCTTAAGGTCGACCCACCCTCCCTGTTTGCAAACCTCACCCCGGATTACAAGCCCGTCGCCACCAGGAGCAGATGGTACAGTGCCCAGGACAGGACCTTCATCAGGTCGGAGATCCAGCGGCTATTGCGGGAAGGCATCATTGAGGCCAGCAACAGCCCCTTGAGAGCCCAAGTGGTAGTTTTAAAGACTGGGGAGAAACACAGGATGGTCATTGACTACCGTCAGACCATCAATCGGTACACGCAGCCCGACGCGTACCCCCTCCCACGCATATCTGAAATGGTCAATCAGATTGCACAGTACCGGGTCACCTTCCCGTACCTAGATAACGTCACCATCTGCGGCCATGACCAGCAGGACCATGACCTAACCGTTTCAAATTTCTCCACACCGCCAAACTCCTGAACCTCACATACAACAAGGAGAAGTGCGTGTTCAGCACAAACCGCTTCGCCATCTTTGGCTATGTTGTGCAAAATGGAGTTCTGGGGCCCGACCCCGAGCGCATGCGCCCCCTCATGTAACTACCCCTCCCCTACAGCCCCAAGGCCCTCAAACGATGGGATTCCTCTCATGCTATGCCCAGTGGGTCCCTAACTATGCGGACAAGGCCCGCCCACTCATCCACTCCACAGTTTTCCCTCTGACGGCTGAGGCCCACCAGGACTTCAAGGGTATCAAGGCCGACATCGCCAAGGCCGCGATGCACGCGGTCGACGAGATCCTCCCCTTTCAAGTCGAGAGCGATGCATCAGACGTCGCTCTGGCCGCCACCCTCAACCAGGCAGGCAGACCCGTGGCATTCTTTTCCCGTACCCTCCATGCCTCCGAAATTCGGCACTCCTCTGTTGAAAAGGAGGCCCAAGCCATCGTAGAAGCTGTGCGGCATTGGAGGCATTACCTGGCCGGCAGGAGATTCACTCTCCTCACTGACCAACGGTCGGTTGCGTTCATGTTTAATAATACACAGCGGGGCAAGATCAAAAATGATAAAATCTTGAGGTGGAGGATCGAGATCACCACCTACAATTATGGGATTTTGTATCGCCCCGGTAAGCTCAACGAGCCCCCTGATGCCCTATCCCGAGGTACATGTGCCAGCGCACAGGTGGATCGACTCCGGGCCCTACATGATGGTCTCTGTAACCCAGGGGTCACCTGGTTCTTTCACTTCATAAAGGCCCGCAACCTACCCTACTCCATTGCGGAAGTCAGGGCGGTCACCAAAGACTGCCAGGTCTGCGCGGAGTGCAAATCGCACTTCTACCGGCCAGATCGAGCGCACCTGGTGAAGGCCTCCGCCTTAGCATGGATTTCAAAGGGCCCCTCCCCTCCTCCGACCGAAAACGTACTTCCTGAATGTGGTCGATGAATACTCCAGATTCCCCTTCGCCATCCCATGCCTCAATATGACGTCTGCCACCGTCATCAAAGCCCTCAATAGCATCTTCACCCTGTTCGGTTTCCCCGCTTACATCCACAGCAACCGGGGATCCTCCTTTATGAGTGATGAGCTGCGTCAGTTCCTGATCAGCAAGGGCATTGCCTCGAGCAGGACGACAAGCTACAACCCCCGAGGAAACAGGCAGGTGGAGAGGGAGAATGGGACAGCCTGGAAGGCCACCCTGCTGGCTCTACGGTCTAAAAATCTCCCGATCTCCCGCTGGCAGGAAGTCCTCCCCGACGCCCTCCACTCCATCCGATCGCTACTTTGCACTGCGACTAATGGAACCCTCCATGAACGTCTCCTTGCCTTCCCTAGGAAGTCCACCTCCGGGGTTTCGCTGCCAACGTGGCTGGCAGCTCCAGGACCCGTCCTCCTTCGCAAGCACGTGCGGCTCCACAAGGCGGACCCGTTGGTCGAAAGGGTACAGCTGCTGCATGCAAACCTGCAGTATGTTTACGTGGCGTACCCCGACGGCTGCCAAGACACAGTCTCCCTCAGGGACGTGGCACCAGCTAGTTCCCCCCCCCCTCCAATTGCCCCGGCGCCACCCATCCCCCCCCCAGCGCACCTCACTACAGTCCCCGCTCCAGGACGATCCGTCCTCCCATTGGTTCCACCCAGGGATGAAGATGAGGACTACACGCTCCCGGAGTCACTGGCGACCAAGCCGCCACCTGCATCACCACGGGGACTGCGGCGCTCACAATGGAGGATCAAGGCACCCGACCGGCTAAATTTGTGAACTTTCACCAAACTGTACACTTTAAAAATGCTCACATACAATGTAAATAGTTTTCCACCACCCCCATTGGACCCTTTTTTAACAGGGGATGAATGTGGTAGTCACCACTGTTTGTATAATATGTATATGAGAGGTAATACAGTAAGGCTCCTGTACTACAGGTACGGGGTAGATCCCTGCCTGCTGGCTCCGCCCAGTAGGTAGAGTATAAATGTGTGTGCTCACCGAGCTGCAGTCATTTCGGCAGTAGCTGCAGGAGGCAACACATCTTTGCTTAATAAAGCCTCGATTACTCTCTACTCTCGTCTCGTCGTAATTGATAGTGCATCAAGTAGAAAGGTTATAACTTTTCTATACACTACAACTAGGCTTGACCACACTAGCAGCCCTGAGCTAAATCTCTGCCTTTGTTCTCCTCACAGTCTAAATAGCCAAAGAGCCTTGAGGGCTGCTTGCTTCCCCCTTTATACCCGCCAGTGCTGCCCCCTAGCGGTCTTTCCATTTCCCATCAGCCCCTTCTGTACATACCCATGTAAAGATCACTACATCCCCCCTTTTTTTTTTAGTTGCAGAGCTGTAACTATAATGGACACAGTAAGAAGTCTTACAACACCAGATTAAAGTCCAACAGGTTTGTTTCGATATCACTAGAATGGAACAAACACAGTTAGCTTCATGCACAAATACAGAACAGAGAACAATAATTGTATCAGTCCCATGTTCACAAATTCAGACGGTTGGGTGCACGTCTGATTCGGGTAGACCTCCTGAGTGGGCATGGAGACCCTGGGATTTTTACGTCCAGCTGGGCACCAGCTGCTGGTGTCCCGGGATGTCGCATGACAGCGTCCTGCAGATGCAATGTCGGAAATACAGGTTGATGAGGTGGAACCTTCAGCAGGTCTCGTCGATTGTGTCAAAACAGCATACCGTCATCAGACTTCACAATGTCCGATCGTGGCGATACCTATCGGAGCACCATTGCCATGTTCGACCATCCTCCACCAGGGTGTCGCAGTCTAACCATGTCGTTGATCGCTAACGGATACAGCACTTTTGCATGTCGTTCATAGAGATGTTTTTGTCTGTGACGTTTATGACACAACTTGTCCAGCACTTGCGAGTGATTTGGATCGGTGAAGTGTAACGCCAGTAACGTTGTCCTCACATCTTGCATGAAGAGCATTTGAGCCGGTGACAGCCCTGAACTCAATGGTGATGAACGATATGATAATAGAGCCAAGTGTATGTCGGAATTCGAGTCAGTGGCCTTGCTAAGCAGTTGCTTAATAATGTGTACACCTTTCTCCACCCTGCTGTTCGATTGAGGAAAGTGTGGACTCGATGTCACGTGCTTGAAGTTATATTTTTTTGAGAATTCCATCCACTTCCCGCTTTCAAAGCAAGGACCATTGTCGGACATGACCATTTGTGAGATGCCATGCCTTGAGAAGGTTTCCTTGCAGGCTTTGATAACTGACACCAATGTGAGATCCGGGAGTTTCATTACTTCCGGAAAGTTGGAGTGATAATCGATGAGAAGAACATAGTGTTGACCCATGGAGTGAAACAAGTCAATACCAACTTTGTCCCACGGTGACGTAGCTATATCATGTTGTCGGAGTGGCTCCTTGCCTTGTGCCGGCCGATGTTTTTGACACGTGTCACATGTGAGCACCATGTTTGTTATGTCTTCGTTTATCCCAGGCCAGTACACGGATTGCCGTGCTCTTCTTTTGCACTTCTCGACACCAAGGTGCCCCTCATGAATCCTGCGGAGCATGTCCACCCGGAGCGCCAGTGGAATGGCAATTCTGTCATTTTGCAGTACGATGCCATCCACCATGGACAGTTCAGTTTGGACGTTTTGGAACTTTGGGCACCGTCCTCTTGGCCAGCCATGCTGAAGGTTGTGCATGACCTGGAGCAGGGTCGCATCTTCTCGTGTTGCCTGACAAATTTGCTGCAGCCTCTCGTCCATTGCCGGGAGTGTCTCTCTGCACAACTGTGCATGAGCTTCTACATTGTTAATGGATGCCGGAGGTGCACTGTTAGCATCAATGGCCCGGGACAAGGTGTCAGCGATTATTAGGTCCTTCCCTGGAGTGTAGACCAGCATGAAGTCATACCTCCTCAACTTCATCATCATGCGTTGTAGGTGTGGCGTCATGTCATTGAGATTTTTGTTGATAATGTTGACCAGTGGCCTATGATCAGTCTCCACTAGAAATGTGGGAAGGCCATACACATCGTGGTGGAATTTTGTTATACCCGTGATCAATTCCAGGCACTCCTTCTCCATCTGTGCATACCTGCACTCTGTGGCGGTCATCGCTCGAGAAGCGTATGCCACTGGGACCCAGTCCAAATGGTCATTCTATTGAAATAGCACCACACCAATTCCATGTTGACTGGCGTCGGTGGAGATCTTTGTGGGTTTTGTAGGGTCGAAGAATGCCAGTGTTGGAGCTGCCATCAATTTGTGCTTCAGATCCACCCACTCGTCTTGGTGGCGTGGAGTCCAGTCAAACTCCGTCTCCTTCCTTATCACATTTCGTAACGCTGACGTCCGTGCTGCTCGGTTCGGTATGAACTTGCCACGGAAGTTGATGAATCCAGGAAACCTGAGCACCGCTTTCTTGTCACGTGGCCGCTGCATGTTCTGAATTGCCGCGGTCTTCTCAGTGTCCGGCTTCACCCCGTGCTCGAATATCGTGTCACCCAGGAAGGTCAGAGATGAACGTACGAAGGTGCACTTGGATTGGTTGAGCTTCAGCCTAAATTGGTGGATTCTTTTGAAGACTTGCTTTACCCGAGCAATGTGGTCTTTCTCTGTCATTGACCATATTATAATGTCAACAACATATACTCGGACGCCGTCAATGCCCTCTGTCATCTGCTCCATATTCCGTGAAATATTTAGGATGTAGAGATAATCCCGAAAGGCATATGATTATAGCAGTATCGTCCAAACGGTGTGTTGAAGATACACAACAGTAGGCTGGAATCATCGAGCTGCATCTGCCAGAAGCCTTGTGAGGCATCAAGTTTGGTGAATATGAGAGTCACTGCCATTTCACTCGTTATCGCCTCTCGCTTGGGGATCGGGTAGTGTTCCCTGCGAATGTTTTTGTTCAAATCTTTGGGATCTAAACAGATTCTGAGTTCACCGGATGGCTTCTTGACACACACCAACGAGCTGACCCAGTCAGTCGGCTGTGGGACCTGTGATATGATGCCTTGAGATTGGAGGCGTTGGAGTTCTGCTTTTAGCCTGTCCCGCAACGGAGCTGGTACCCTCCTTGGTGCATGAATGACTGGTGTTGCATCGTCTTTGAGCAGGATTTTGTACTTGTAGGGTAACGTACCCATGCCACAAAAGACGTCAATATACTCACTGAGAAGCAGCTGGATGACATCAGCCAGTCATGATGAATCAATCATGTTCATGAAAATCCTCTGTATCAGCCGCAAATCCTTGCAGGCTTGAGCACGTAACAGCGATGTTCATTTGTCGTCCACGATCTCAAAGTGTAGTCTTTTCGTGACTTTCTTATTGACTACTTGTAGGTGGCATGATCCCCTCGAGGTGATCTGGTTGCCATTGTAGTCTGTTAACTTGCATGCAGCAGGTATCATCTCGTGTGTCCCTGGGATGGATGCGAGATCTTTGCTGTCATCAAGTTCGCGGATGCTCCCGTGTCAAGCTTGAACGTAATTGGGGAGTTGTTCATTTGCACCATGGCACTGCATTTGCTTGTAGAGTCAATGGTATACACGTATTGAGGTTGTGTGGCCAGCTTGTGCGGTTCCTCTGTGGCATTTATGATTCCAACGCCGTATGTGTTCCCCCAGGAGTGGACATCTTCATTGTTGGAAAAATTTTCTTCGAGTGTCTGAGTGTCCATTGCATCTACTGTGCAAACCTTGAAGTTTCATGTCTTTGCGTTGGAGAGTAATATTTTGCTGTGGATTGACACTGGGAGGCAAAATGATAAATTTTGAAGCACTTTAGACATCTTTTCCCTAGTGCAGGAAATTTCCCTTTTAAGTGGGAGTTGCCACAACGGTAACACGTCATGCCGTTCGTGACGTCAAGTGTCAGCAGTGATCGCGCATGCGCGACTCGCACTTCTGGCTGGGTTCGGAACTTTGCATACTGCGCATGCGCAGCTTCCTGATCGCGTCTCTGTTGACTGTGCGCATGCGCAGACATGCTGGAATTGGCGCCGGCGGCCGGAAAAGAATGTCTGTGAGGAGAGGCCACCATTTTAATGTCTTCCACCTCGTGGAGGATTTTCTCCACGTTTTTTTTTCTAGAAACTCTAGGTACTGCTGTTTTTTCTGTTCTTGCTGTAAGCATTTTGCTATGGTAGTTTTTAAAGTTAAATCATTTTGCTGCATTAATGATTCCCTTAAATTTTCATCTGAGAGACCATAGATTAATTGATCCCTGATGATGGAGGCTGTTACATCAGCATAGTTACAACCTTGTGCTAGCAATCGGAGGTCTGTGACAAAACTAGAGATAGTCTCCCCATTTTGTTAGAATCTGTTACGCAGGTTAAAGCGTTCCATGATTTCATTTGACTGTGATTTACATTGTTCATCAAATTTTTCCATTATCACTTGAAAGCTATTTTTATCTTCATTGTCACCATGCGTAAAAGAGTTATAAATGTCTACAGCTTTCCAGCCTACCGTTGACAGTAATATCCCAATCTTTCTCTCGTCGGGGGCTGCATTTAAGGCAGTAGCTGCCATGTATATTTGAAGCTGCTGTTCATACATTTTCCAGCTATTATTTAAATTACCGGTAGTTTTTAGCAGCTCTGGAAGTGGTGTGTGGTCCATCGCTTCGGTAGGTTGTCTGGAATCCAAATGCTGCGAAGTCTTCCACAGCCGAGTGGCCGGCCCGTTACTTTTTCAGCTTAATTTGGTTCTTTCTGGTCTCTAACCTAATCTATCTAGTACTGCTCGATTAAAGCCAACCTGGTACCATGTTTTGTTACCTGTATGGCAGGTAACATGTGCTACTCAATTCAGTTACAGCAAAGGCTTTCGGAAGAAGGCTCAAAGTCATCCAGAAGTTTTACATTAAGTTTATTGAGTAACACAACTTAAATAATTGTGTGAGCTCTTATTTTAAGACCTGTACAAAGAACAAGAACAAAGAAATGTACAGCACAGGAACAGGCCCTTCGGCCCTCCAAGCCCGTGCCGACCATGCTGCCCGACTAAACTACAATCTTCTACACTTCCTGGGTCCGTATCCCTCTATTCCCATCCTATTCATGTATTTGTCAAGATGCCCCTTATATGTCACTATCGTCCCTGCTTCCACCACCTCCTCCGGTAGCGAGTTCCAGGCACCCACTACCCTCTGCGTAAAAAACTTGCCTCGTACATCTACTCTAAACCTTGCCCCTCTCACCTTAAACCTATGCCCCCTAGTAATTGACCCCTCTACCCTGGGGAAAAGCCTCTGACTATCCACTCTGTCTATGCCCCTCATAATTTTGTAGACCTCTATCAGGTCTCCCCTCAACCTCCTTCGTTCCAGTGAGAACAAACCGAGTTTATTCAACCGCTCCTCATAGCTAATGCCCTCCATACCAGGCAACATTCTGGTAAATCTCTTCTGCACCCTCTCTAAAGCCTCCACATCCTTCTGGTAGTGTGGCGACCAGAATTGAACACTATGCTCCAAGTGTGGCCTAACTAAGGTTCTATACAGCTGCAACATGACTTGCCAATTCTTATACTCAATGCCCCGGCCAATGAAGGCAAGCATGCCGTATGCCTTCTTGACTACCTTCTCCACCTGTGTTGCCCCTTTCAGTGACCTGTGGACCTGTACTCCTAGATCTCTTTGACTTTCAATACTCTTGAGGGTTCTACCATTCACTGTATATTCCCTACCTGCATTACACCTTCCAAAATGCATTACCTCACATTTGTCCGGATTAAACTCCATCTGCCATCTCTCCGCTCAAGTCTCCAAACAATCTAAATCCTGCTGTATCCTCTGACAGTCCTCATCGCTATCCGCAATTCCACCAACTTTTGTGTCGTCTGCAAACTTACTAATCAGACCAGTTACATTTTCCTCCAAATCATTTATATATACTACAAACAGCAAAGGTCCCAAAACTGATTCCTGTGGAACACCACTGGTCACAGCCCTCCAATTAGAAAAGCATCCTTCCATTGCTACTCTCTGCCTTCTATGACCTAGCCAGTTCTGTATCCACCTTGCCAGCTCACCCCTGATCCCGTGTGACTTCACCTTTTGTACTAGTCTACCATGAGGGACCTTGTCAAAGGCCTTACTGAAGTCCATATAGACAACATCCACTGCCCTACCTGCATCAATCATCTTTGTAGTAGCAGAAAGGCTACAACTAGGCCTGACCACACTCGCAGCCCTGAGCTAAATCTCTGCCTTTGTTCTCCTCACAGCCTAATCAGCCAAAGACCCTTGAGGGCTGCTTGCTTCCCCCTTTATACCCGCCAGTGCTGCCCCCGAGTTGTCTTTCCATTTCCTATCAGCCCCTTCTGTACATACCCATGTAAAGATGACTACATCGCCCTTTTTCACTTTTTTTTTAGTTGCAGAGCTGTAACTACAATGGAACAAACACAGTTAGCTTCATGCACAAATACAAACAACAGAATACTACAACCAACGCTTTTGTAACCTGACACTAAATGCCGGCCCTACTACCTTCCGCGGGAGTTCACCTCCGTTATCCTGACGGCAGGTAACATCCCATCCCATGCGAACGTGAAAGTCGCACTGGACAAAATATTCACCACCACAAATAGCCTTGAAACAAAACATCCCAAGGCCTTGTTCATTGTAGCTGGGGACTTCAATCAGGCCAAGCTCAAGAGCGTACTACCAAGTTACCACCAACAAGTCACCTGTTCCACCAGAGGCCCAAACATCCTGGACCACTGCTACACAAATATCAAACGTGCCTAAGATCTATCGCCCGCCCACACTTTGGCAAATCTGACCACAAGGCTGTGCTCCTGCTCCCGGCTTAAAAGCAAAAACTGAAGCGGGAGAATCTGTCAAAGAAAGTCGTGCATTGTTGGTCTGAGGAATCGGATGATCTCCTACGGGACTGCTTAGCGTCAGTGGACTGGTCGGTATTTAAAAACTCTGCGACCAGCCTGAATGAATACGCCACTACAGTAACTGACTTCATTAGTAAGTGTGTAGAAGACTGAGTGCCAAAGAAGCAAATCCGCGTGTTTAAAACCGGAGACCCTGGATGAACAGGGATATCCACTGCTTGCTGCAGTCTAGTTCTGAGGCGTTCAAGTCAGGCGACCCTGACCTGTACAAGAAATCCAGGTATGATCTAAGGAAATCCATCAAAGATGCCAAAAGACAGTACCGGACCAAGCTCGAATCCCAGGCTATCCACACGGGCCCCTGCCGTCTATGGCAAGGTCTGCAAGACATAACGGGCTACAAGATGAAGGCATGTAAAATCGCCGGCCCCAATGCACCCCTCCCTGATGAGCTCAACACATTCTATGCATGCTTTGAGCAAGAGGTCAGCGAGAGCGAGCCCTCCACCCCAGAAGCCTCGGATGAACTTGTATCTGAGATCACCATTGCAGACGTCAGAGCAGCCTTCTCGAAGGTCAACCCACGGAAAGCCACTGGCCCGGATGGGGTACCCGGACGAGCACTCAGGTCTTGCGCAGATCAACTGGCAGAGGTATTCACAGACATCTTCAACCTCTCTTTACAACAATCTGAGGTCCCTATCTGCTTCGAGAAGACAACCATCATCCCTGTACCAAAAAAAGCCAAGCAGCGTGCCTTAATGACTATCATCCAGTGGCTCTAACATCCCTCATCATGAAGTGCTTCGAAAGGTTAGTCACGAATCAACTCGAGCCTCCCGGGTTGCCTTGATCCACTACAGTTCGCCTACCGCTGCAACAGGTCCACAGCAGACGCCATCTCCATGGCCCTGCACTCTACCCTGGGACATCTAGATAACAAAGACGCCTATATCAGACTTCTATTTATTGTCTACAGCTCAGCCTTCAACATCATCATTCCTACGAAACTCATCTCCAAACTCCATGGCCTTGGCCTCGGCTCCTCCCACTGCAACTGGATCCTGGACTTTCTAACCCACAGGCCACAATCAGTAAGGATAGTGTTATAACCTGCCTGCTTACCATTGGCTGGGGACTAATGACAATCCCACAATCCTGTGGGAGTATGAGCTTCCCCAATGAGGGGGGCGGAGAAACCATTAGTAAACTCCAAGTATAAATAAAGCTGGCCAGTTTAGGAACCAGCAGGAAGGAGTGTGCAGCAAGGGAAGTTGTTGCTGCTGTTATATATATATGTTATTACTTTGTATCCTTAAAACTCGTGCTGGATTCTTCGTGGCCCTCACAAAACTGGCGACGAGGGTTAAAGTGAATAGCTGTCTACACTGCTGAAGCCACCTCCCTGGATTTTTGCTGGATACAGGTTGGAAGTTGTTTTCTATTATACCATGCCTCTGTACGGACGTTTGGATGTTTTTGATCATGCGCTGGAAAGCTGGAAACAGTACGCACAACGGATGCGTTACTATTTCCGGGCAAACAATATCACCGAAAACGAGCGCCAGGTGGTCATATTGCTCACCGCCTGCGGCCCGCATACGTTTGGGGTGATTAGGAGCCTTATGTACCCAGCTGCGCCGGACACCAAAACGTTTTATGAACTTGTCAATATAGTGGGGCAACACTTTAACCCAACCCCGTCCACGATAGTCCAGTGTTACCGGTTTAATACCGCTGAGAGGACCCCTGGAGAATCCCTTGCCGATTTTTTATCCAGGCTACGCGGGATTGCGGAGCACTGTGACTATGGTGAGACCTTGTCAGAAATGTTACGCGACCGTTTGGTCTGCGGTATTAACAATGCGGCCACCCAGAGAAAGTTGTTAGCTGAGCCAACATTGACTTTTCAACAGGCAATTCAAATAGCATTGTCCCGAACTGTAGCGACATGTACGACCGACTGGTAGAAAGGGCCGACACCGTACTGGACGCATCAAGAAGGAAATGGGAGGCGGACCTGGGGATCGAGATAGGGTGGGGACTCTGGAGCGAAGCACTGCATTGGGTCAACTCCACCTCCATGTGCGCAAGGCTCAGCCTGACGCATCTAAATGTGGTGCATAGAGCCCACTTAACAAGAACCCGTATGAGTAGGTTCTTCCCAGAGGTGGAGGATAGATGCGAACGGTGCCAAGGCGGCCCGGCCAACCACGCCCACATGTTCTGGTCCTGCCCCAGACTTGTGGAGTACTGGACTGCCTTCTTCGAGGCAATGTCCAAAGTGGTGAGGGTGGAGCCATGCCCGAAAGTGATGGTCTTCGGGGTATCCGACCAGCCAGATCTATTTCTGGGGAGGAGGGCAGGCGCCCTTGCCTTTGCCTCCCTGATCGCCCACCGTAGAATCCTGTTCGGCTGGCGATCAGCAGCACCACCCAAAGCTGCAGACTGGCTGTCCGACCTCTCAGAATCTCTCCAAATGGAGAAAATCAAATTTGCCATCCGAGGGTCAGACGACGGCTTCCACAGAACGTGGGAGCCATTCACCCGATTGTTCCGGGACTTGTTTGTGGCCAACAAACAAGCAGAAGAATAACCAGGTAGCCAGGAACCAGGGGAAAGCAGCCAAAGCATGAGAGGGGGAGATAGGACGGAAGAGGGGGGGGAGGGTGAACAACTCAGTCTAAGAGGAAGGAAAGGAGAACCGCGGGGGGGTGGGGGGGGGGGGGAGGAGGAGAGAAGAGACAGGGACCAATAGAGGAGAGCCAGGTAGGTGGGGGGGGGGGGGGCGGAGGGGGGGGGGGGGCGGTGGAGGCAGGGTAACGTTAACCAACCTGACATCCGCAGGAACAGAGAAAAAGGAGAATACAGGTGGAGGATGGGAGGGGCGGCTGCAGCGGCAGCATGCACGAGAAGACAACGGCGGCAAAATCTGATCAGGAGAAGCGAGGGGCAACACCGGCACCAGACCCACTCGAGGATTGCACTCCGGAAGTGCCTCGTCGGCACAAACGGATGCCTACTTACATATTTATAGATATATCAGATCCTGTGTACATAACGGCAAAATATAACGTGCAAAAATCCAATAGAAAACATTTATAAAAAAAAAACTTGTGAAATCGACCAGATTGAATGTGGTTCATACAGACCCATCTCGCTAATAAACGTAGACGCCAAAATATTGGCCAAGATCCGAGCCAAAAGGCTAGAAAACTGCGTACCAGAGGTGGTCGTAGAGGATCAAACGGGCTTTGTCAAATGTAGACAGCTAACATCGAACATCAGGCGCCTGCTGGGCGTGATCGTAACCCCATCCGGGGACAAAGACCTGAGGTGATCGTCTTCCTGGACGCAGAAAAGGCCTTCGACAGAGTCGAGTGGAAGTACCTCACAGGGCTGCTGGAACGGTTCGGGCTCGGAAAAGGATTCACCTCATGGGTGAAACGCCTGTACAATGCTCCCATGGCGAACGTACGGGCAAACAACATCAGCTCCCAGTACTTCTGCACAGGGGCACCAGGCAGGGATACCCGCTGTCCCCGCTGCTGTTCGCCCTAGCAATCGAACCATTAACAATCGCTCTCAGAACAGCAAAGAACTGGAGGGGATCCAAAGAGGAGGCATAGAGCATAGAGTCGAGCTCTATGTGGATGACCTGCTCCTCCACATCTCGGACCCACAAAGCAGCATGGAAGGAATTATCACGCTTCTGAAAGAGTTTGGTGTCTTCTCGGGCTACAAACTCAACATGAGCAAAAGTGAGATATTCCCGGTGAACCTGCAAGGGGGGTGGGAGCAGCACTGGTGGGGCTGCCGTTTTAACAAGCCCAACACAAATTCCGATACCTGGGGATCCAAATCGCTCATTACTGGACGGGGATCCACAAATGGAACCTGACCAGTCTGACAGAGGAAGTCAAAAAGGAAGTGAAACACACTCCCGCTCTCCCTGGCAGGGAGAGTACAGATGATCAAAATGAATGTACTGCCCAGGTACCTCTTCCTACTAAGACCCATCCCGATCTATATCCCCAAGGCCTTTTTCAACTCACTGGACAAATTAATCATGACGTTTGTATGGGGGTGGGGGGGGAGGGGTGGGGGGGTGAAGAATGCTAGGATCACAAAGAAGGTCCTGCAGAATACAAAATCCAGGGGAGGGATAGCCCTCCCAAACCTACAATTCTACCACTGGGCAGCTACAGCGGTAAGAGTGATGGGATGGACAAAGAAGCCAGAAGCCGAGTGGATGTACACGGAGGAGGCCTCCTGCAAGGGGACCTCTCTCCGGGCATCGCCACGGGGCATCCCCGCCCAAGAAATACTCTAGCATGGAGGTGTTGGAGTTGCCGGGTGAAAACGGGTTCCGGTACCTGCAGGTATGTGATTTTGTTCGGAGGCAGGTCCTGAGCTTCCCTCGCCTCCCAGTAATGGGACTACAGGATAGAGTGTTGTTTAAAACAGGAGTAGCAGCGGGGGGGGGGTAAATCTGGAAATATACAAGGAATTGATGGAGTGGGAAGGGGTTCCAATTGGGGAGGTGAAGAGGAAGTGGGAGGAAGAGCTGGGAGGGGAGTTGGAAGTCGGGTTCTGGGAGAGGGCCCTGTGGAGAGTCAATGCATCCTCGTTGTGTGCCAGGTTTATCCTGATCCAGTTCAAGGTGGTCCATAGGGCACATATGACTGTGGCCCAGATGAGCAGGTTTTTGAGGAGGTGGAGGACAGGTGTGAGCGCTGTGGGGGAAGTCCTGTGAATCATGTACACATGTTATGGGCGTGTCCGAGGTTGAGGGGAGTCTGGCAGGGATTTTCAGACGTCATGTCAGAGGTCCTGGAAGGGAGGATGACTCCGAGTCCAGAGATGGCAATATTTGGAGTGTCGGAAGATCCGGGAGCCCAGGGGGGGGAGAGAGGCCGGGGTTTTGGCCTTTGCCTCCCTGGTGGTCCACTCCGGAGATGGATTTTGCTGGGATGGAGGGGCTTGGAGCCTCCAAAGTTGGGGATTTGGGTCAGTGACATGGCAAGGTTTCTTAGCCGAGAGAAAATTAAGTTTGCCTTAAGGGGTTCACTACAGGGGTTCGCTCGGAGGTGCCAGCCATTCATCGACTTCTTCAAGGAAAACTGTCCATCAGCAGGGGAGGCCGGGGTGGGGGGGGGGGGGGGGGAGGGGGGTGAAGGGGAGGCATGGAAGTGATGAATAAAGGCAGTGAATCTAATGTATGGGGTGGCTAGCGTTTAGAGAAGGGGGGGGGGGTGGAGTTGAGGATGCTATTGTGGTGTTTTTGCATGTAGGTGGATGTTTCTGTTTAGAATGTTAAAAATGTCAAAACTGTAAATGCCTCAATAAAATATTTTCTATAAAGAAAAAAAAAGAAACACTCCAGCAGCCCAGTGGTGGTAGCCACCCTCCAGGTGTGGAACCAACTGCGGCAGCAATTCGGACTGACCAAAATGTCCGACAAAGCCCTCCTCTGCAATAACCACAGGTTCACACCAGCACTCACCAATGCCACTTTCAAAAGGTGGAGACAGGATGGGGGGACATCAAGGATGGCACAGTGACTCAGTGGTTAACAATGCTGCCTCACTAGCGCTGAGGACCCTGGTTCGAATCCCGGCCCGGCCACTGTCCGTGTGGAGTTTGCACATTCTCCCCGTGTCTGCGTGGGTTTCACCCCGGCAACCCAAAGATGTGCAGGGTAGGTTGATTGGCCACGCTAAATTGCCCCTTAAATGGAAAAAAATAATTGGGGACTCTAAATTTACAAAAAAAAAGAAAAAAAAGGGATAGGGGGGACATTGACAGTCAGGGACCTATACACTGACTGTAGGGTCACAACACTGGAAGAACTGACGCAGAGATTTCAACTATGTGGTGGTATGTATTAGGGGTAATGAGGTACACCACGTGTCGACAGGCTCTTGGTGGAAGGATGCCAGGTCCTGATAGGATCTGCTACCTACTGGACTCCACCCAGAAATGCCGGTATAAGAACCCAGTTTTTCCCTCCATTTCCTTCAGCAGCTGCATTCTGTAACCACGCTGCTGGGTGTGGTGTTGGGTTCTCTGGTGCACAGATGAGCCAACACAGTTGTATGTGGTACAACTCTATTTTATTTTAACTCTTATATACAGTTCGTTCTGGATACTCTGCACGTGCTGTCTCCCTGAGTGTGTCGTGTAGCAGGTCTGTCCTGGTCCTCGTCTCCAGCTAATACTGACCACCAGGTGTCGTGTTTGTGCTTTTATATCTTTCTGTGATTGGTTGTGGTGTTGTGTGTTCTGATTTGTCTGTTGGTGTGTCTATCATGATGTGTGTGTTTGAATATCATGACATCCCCCCTTTTTACAGAGATATGTGCCTACGTGGTTATAAATATAATCGTGTCGTGAGTGCATCTAAGAGTGTGTGTGTGTGTTGTGTACAGCGTGTGTATATGACGTAACTATTTACATGGGGCGATGTTGGGTGCGTCACACTAACAAGGTTGTACCATAACAAAACATGAATGCGTGAAAGAAAACAACTTGAACAGTGGTCCGGTCAGACGATATCTGGAACGATAAACAACAACAGGTTATAATACAGAAGTGTTTGACTTTTTGAACGTATGAACAGCGTTATAAGTCCAGTCTAATGGGTGACCGCCTCAAGAATAGGCTGGTCCTCAAGCCGGTTCAGCTGTGGAGATTTGGGTTCACACTGGTTCACCTTGGACTGTTGGAGGTGATGCTGTTGCCGAAGTCTCTACTTTTCCATTTGTTGTACTTCGTGCAGTGCTTGGTTTTTCATTCGTGCAAATATAACATTCAACATCTTTGTTAGTGTTGCCTTGGCTGTGGTTTGGTTCTGGTGGCGATGGAAGGGGCATGATCCGTGGCATCTCCACGAAGTCATCCTTGGGAACCAGTGGAGGATCCGGCGTGTGCGTACGGTTCAGTTGCGAGCGTGGAAGGCGGCGCAAAGCTCGCTGATTGCGCCTACGCACCAATCCATCCGCCCTGCATGCCAGGAACAAGGTGGAGTCTTTTTTCTTTTTATGTTTGTGGTGGACGGCATCTTGTAGCTGATGGGTCGTTGCCATCGAAGAAGCACCATCACTAATATCATGCAAGGCGATAACTGTGCCAGATGTGGAAGTTGGCCGAGACCGTGCACGCTGGTTCCGGCCACCTGCTGTGCCGGAAGGGCGACTCCGCAGAGAAAGGTCGAAGCATGTCGCCTTGGAGAGAGAATTGTTGCTCGCATCAACGTCTGGCGATGGCGCGAATTGGTGTGTCCGTCTTGGACCGCCGGTGCTGGTCGCCACTGCCGACCCAGTGGGACTGCCACGCGATCCATTCCCTGTCGCCGTGGCATCCGCCGTCACCTTGAGCGTGCCATCACCGAGGCCGCGACACCGCCCATCGGAGCAAGGTCTGGCGTGCGCGAATCAGAGTCAGCGCTTGGCTGCTCCCCATCTGGAGTCCGGTCTGCCTTCCGTCGATGCTCCCCGTCCGGAGTCCCAACAGGTTCACTGGAGGCAGCCGAGATTCCCTGAAGCTGCACTTCTGGAGTCGGAACATGCAGGAATGCACCGACTAGTGGAGAGGCTCGAGCCATCGAGGGTGGAAGCGGTGCGCCGCCACCGCAGTCGTCAGTGGTCCCACCGTGATCGTCGGGTGCCTCGGTACGCACTAGGCGAGGTCTGTCACCTTGTACCTTTTGCATGGGAAGTGGGATGCTGTCGTCACTCGTCTCACATCCCGTGGATAGATCCTCATTAGCAGCTTGCTGTTCACTAGGGTTGGGTAAATTGTCAGAGTTTTCATCTGGTGGTGCACACCATGTCGGTGGACTGTCATTGTCTTGCCGTTGTCCTTCATTTGGGCTTTTCTTCTTTGGAATTTTAAATCTTCCCCCAGACATTGCAGAACCTTGTTTATTACCCCCAAATTCTCCCATATGTATGGTCTCGAATATAGGATCCAATGTTTCTATCGACATTGTACTATTTTCCAAAGAACATTCCGTTTCACTTTTCTTCTCAGGTACCTCATATGTATCTTTGTCTAATGTACATGCCTTCATGGTCTCTGGGTCTGATTTTGCTGGGACTGGCATGGTCACAGTCTCTCTTTTACTGTTCTCAATTGCCCACATTATACTCCCCATACATAACTGCTTAATCACTGGGGTTAGTGTGGTACAATGGATAATCGGGTCGACCTTATCTGCATCTTCACCATTAGTGGAAAGCACACTTGGTTCACTTGAAACTGCTGCGGGTTTTAAATTTGTTATCTGGCTGCTCGATGTCGGTGTCCTCAGGATTCTTGCTCCAATGTTCTGCTCATTTATCAGTGGAGTGTGTATAGGTTCAATGCAATTAATGTTCCCCTCAAGGTTTGAAGAGTCATTACTGACTAACTGCTGGTCTCCGAAGTTGGGACTTTGCGGCGTTGTGTTGAAGGGAGACATTTGTCCCTGCTGTAGATATGATTCAGGTTGTGTTATTTCCATTACCTGAGGATCAATGTCTTGTCCATTTTTTCGATCCGTACTAAAACACTGGCAATTCTCAGTCTGCTCCTTGCAAGTTAAACATTCAATTAATTTCTTTAGCAAATCCTCAGCATCCTTCTGTGACCGTGCAGCATTATTAATCTCTGTTCGGCTATAATGATCCTGAAGGTCAGCGCATAAACCTTTTTTCTTCGGGCTTGGAAGAGGCGATTCCTTTGGCTTGTCTTCAGTTGGGCTTGAACAGTCTTCAGCGCTATGCCCTTCATTGTAGCATGAGAGACCGTCATGGTCATGCTGCTGTGTAGTGGAGCATGGTAGGCTGTTATAGCCTTCTTGCTGTTCACGTGAGCATGGCAGACTTGCATCGTCTGCTGCTGGTTGGTCAGGAGAGGTTGCCAGACCCTCATGGTCTTGTTCCTGCAAGGACCGCACATTGGAGTCTTGCGTTGCTTCTATCGTGGAGGCTGTCCACGAGCTCTCTGTGGAGACTTGTGACACTGGAGTCACTTCTTGTTCGTGCAAGGACTGCGCTCTGGAGTCTTGCGTTGCTTCTATCATGGAGGCTGTCCACGAGCTCTCTGTGGAGGCTTGTGACACTGGAGTCACTTCTTGTTCGTGCAAGGACTGCGCGCTGGAGTCTTGCGTTTCTGCAATTGTGGAGTCTGTCCATGAGCTCTGTGTGGAGGCTTGTGACTCTGGAGTCACTTCTTGTTCATGCAAGGACTGCGTTCTGGAGTCTTGCGTTGCTTCTATCGTGGAGGCTGTCCACGAGCTCTCTGTGGAGGCTTGTGACACTGGAGTAACTTCTTGTTCGTGCAAGGACTGCGCTCTGGAGTCTTGCATGTCTTCTTTCATAGAGTCGGGAACGTTGAGCGGGACGTGGACCACGCTCTGTGTGGCAGCAGGGCGCTCTCCGTGTGCTTGCCCCGCTCCCTGTCTGCTAATGTCAGGCTGCAGCATCATCCGGTACTGATAAGTTGGGACGTCATATCTGCTGGGTTGAAGATCCTCAAATCCGAAAAATGAATCCGCATCTGCGTCGGATTCAATGTGGGGGCCGCCAATGTGCAACACGAAAGGTTCGTCCGAGTCATAGTCGTCTAGGACCACGGAGCTATCATTGGGCTCCCGAGGTCCGGAAACAATGTAAAGATCGTTATCGAAGTATTCGAGGTCGGAATCATCGGCTTGTGCGTAGGTAACTGCTTGTCGGAGGGTTCTTCGGAGGTCAAATTCATCTCCTGGGTCAATTTGCGGCAATGTGCTGTCATTCCAGGTGAGGGAAGGTTGTTTTACAGCTTTAACAGATTTTTGTTTTTTTTGATTTGGGACGTTTCCCTTTTAAATTGGATTTGGGACGTTTCCTCTTTAAATTGGTGCGGTCTGGGGCCTCTGACATCCTGACGCTCGGTATGTAGCACGTAGGAAGCGACTGCGCATGCTCAGATCGCTGTTCCTTTACCGATGGCCGTTTTCTTGACTGCGCATGAGCAGCATCTCGCGCATGCGCAAACAAAACTTCCGGTTCTGCGCACTGCTCGCGCAACTGTGCTAGCGTGATACCTTTAGCAAGATGGCCGCCGACCTCGACCCAGCCCTCTCTCAGGCCCGGGATTTCGGCCTCTGGGAATTCGGGCTCCGGGATCCCAGCCACGAGGTGAGTACTGCCGCTTTTCTTACCTTTACTTGCCGATTGGATTGCGTTTTCGTCACAGTACTTGGAGAATTTGTCCAGGACTGCCTGGTAATCGTACCTTTGCTGCCTCCTGAAGAACCTGAACCTTGTGAATATTTCTCTTGCCCTTGCACCGGCGATGGTGAGGAGAAATTCAATTTTTTCGCTATCATCCAGGTCTTGTGTTCAGCTGCCACCAGGAACAATTCGAACACATGCCGGAATCGCCGCCAGTTTTCGCGGAGATCGCCGTGGCACTGGAGCGGCTGCGGAACCGGGAGCTCTAACATTTTGCCTGGGCACTGCTGGTTGTCTCTGTACACTGAGGTATGCCGGCAGGTATCGATCCACTCCTGTACCATGTGGTGTTGGGTTCTCTGGTGCACAGATGAGCCAACACAGTTGTATGTGGTACAACTCTATTTTATTTTAACTCTTATGTACAGTCCGTTCTGGATACTCTGCACGTGCTGTCTCCCTGAGTGTGTCGTGTAGCAGGTCTGTCCTGGTCCTCGTCTCCAGCTAATACTGACCACCAGGTGTCGTATTTGTGCTTTTATATCTTTCTGTGATTGGTTGTGGTGTTGTGTGTTCTGATTTGTCTGTTGGTGTGTCTATCATGATGTGTGTGTTTGAATATCATGACACTGGGGATAAAGGTCTGCTTAATTAAAGCCTTCAATTGACATTACCTCAACCTGCCTCGCGTCATATTGACGGTGCTACAATTTATTAAGCAGAATTTAAATTGAAGAAAACGACGTGGGAACATGGAGCTCCGAATCACCCCGGAGTGCCTGCGCATCGCACCCCAAGCAGCTAACTCGGCCTCTATCTTCAAGCACTGGATGGCATGCTTTGAGGGCTACCTCCGAACGGCCCCCGGCACACCGACAGACGAACAAAAGGTGCAGGTCCTCTATTCCAGGGTGAGTCCTGACGTCTACTCCCTTATCGAGGACGAGGACGGTTTCACCGGTGCCATCGCCGCGCTGAAGGATATCTACATCCGGCCCGCCAACCAGGTTTTTGCTCGCTACCAGCTCGCCACATGACGGCAATTTCTGGGGGAATCGCTGGACGAGTTTTATAACGCCCTGCAGATCCTGGGTCGAAACTGCAACTGCCCGGCGGTAACAGCGAGTGAACACACAGAACTCCTGGTCCGCGATGCGTATGTGGCAGGTTTGGCCTCTTCCCAGATCCGCCAGAGGCTTCTGGAGAAAGAATCTCTGGGACTTACAGAAGCTCGGGCCCTGGCGGCATCCCTCGATGTGGCCTCGCGTAACGCCCCCGACCGCACTACAGCCCCTTGGGCTCCGTGGACCCTCGCTGCGGTCGACTCTCCGACACCCCCCCACCCCCGCAAACCTGCCCGCGCGGCTACCTGCAAAAGCTGCGGGAAGAAGGGCCACTACGCGACGGTGTGCAAGTCCCGCGGGGTCGCCGCTATCTCCGGGGAAGAAACGGGACCACAGACCCAGCCCCCCCAGCGATCTACGTGTGACCAACGGACGCCGCCATTTTGGACCCCGGACGTCACAAGGGAGAGATGGGCGCCGCCATTTTGTCCACCCCCGACCGCGCTCGATCCCTGGACGATCGATCTTGGCTGAAGGACCACGACACAGGCGGCCACATACTGCCTGATTACGATGCTCAACTTCAACAACCACGCCTGGCTTCGACGACCCTCGACCAGTCGCGACCCCGGACAGCAACCACTACAGTCCTAGTGAATGGCTACGAGACGCCGTGTCTTATCGACTCTGGGAGCACGGAGAGCTTCATTCATCCGGACACGGTAAGGCGCTGTTCCCTCGTAATTCGGCCAAGCACCCAGAAAATGTTCCTGGCGGCGCGATCCCATTCCGTTCAGATCACGGGGTTCTGCATCGCTAACCTAACGGTGCAGGTGAGGGAGTTCCGAAATTACCGGCTGTATGTCCTCCCCCATCTCGGTGCGCCCACACTCCTAGGGTTGGACTTCCAATGCAACCTCCAGAGTTTAACATTTAAATTTGGCGGCCCTATACCCCCACTGACTGTCTGTGGCCTCGCGACCCTCAAGGTTGAACCGCCTTCCTTGTTTGCGAACCTCACCCCGGATTGCAAACCCGTCGCCACAAGGAGCAGACGGTACAGCGCCCAGGACCAAGCATTTATCCGGTCCGAAGTCCAGAGGCTGCTGAAGGAAGGCATCATCCAGGCTAGCAACAGTCCCTGGAGAGCCCAGGTGGTAGTTGTTAAGACCGGGGAGAAACAGAGGATGGTCATCGACTATAGTCAGTCCATCAACAGGTACACTCAGCTAGATGCGTACCCTCTCCCCCGCATATCCGACATGGTCAATCGGATTGCACAGTACAAGGTCTTTTCCACCGTGGACCTCAAGTCCGCCTACCACCAGCTCCCCATCCGTCCCGGTGACCGCAACTATACTGCCTTCGAAGCAGACGGGCGGTTATACCACTTTTTAAGGGTTCCATTTGGCGTCACGAACAGAGTCTCAGTCTTCCAACGAGAGATGGACCGAATGGTTGACCAGCACGGTTTACGGGCCACGTTCCCGTATCTCGACAACGTCACCATCTGCGGCCACGACCAGCAGGACCACGACGCCAATCTCCAAAAATTCCTCCAGACCGCTCACGCCCTGAACCTCACTTACAACAAAGAAAAATGCGTGTTCCGCACCGATCGTCTAGCCATCCTGGGCTACGTAGTGCGTAATGGAGTGATAGGCCCCGACCCTGAACGCATGCGCCCCCTCATGGAGTTCCCTCTCCCCCACTGTGCCAAAGCCCTGAAACGTTGCCTGGGCTTCTTTTCTTATTACGCCCAGTGGGTCCCCCAGTACGCAGACAAGGCCCGTGCACTAATCCAGTCCACTACTTTTCCCCTGACGACAGAGGCATGCCAGGCCTTTAGCCGCATCAAAGCGGATATCGCAAAGGCCACGATGCACGCCATCGACGAGTCCCTCCCCTTCCAGGTCGAGAGCGACGCATCGGATGTAGCTCTGGCGGCCACCCTTAAACAAGCAGGCAGACCCGTGGCCTTCTTCTCCCGAACCCTCCACGCTTCAGAAATCCGCCACACCTCAGTGGAAAAGGAGGCACAAGCAACCGTGGAAGCTGTGCGACACTGGAGGCATTACCTGGCCGGTAGGAGATTCACTCTCCTCACTGACCAACGGTCGGTTGCCTTCATGTTCGATAATGCACAGCGGGGCAAGATCAAGAACGACAAGATCTTGCGGTGGAGGATCGAACTCTCCACCTTCAATTATGAGATCTTGTATCGTCCCGGAAAGCTGAACGAGCCGCCCGATGCCCTACTCGCGGCACATGTGCCAATGTACAATTGGACCGTCTACAAGCCCTCCACGAGGACCTCTGCCACCCGGGGGTCACTCATTTCTACCACTTCCTTAAGGCCCGCAACCTCCCTTACTCCGTCGAGGACGTCCGAACAGACACCAGAAACTGCCAGATCTGCGCTGAGTGCAAACCTCACTTTTTCAGGCCAGATAGAGCTCACCTGGTTAAGGCCTCTCGACCCTTTGAACGCCTCAGTTTGGATTTCAAAGGCCCCCTCCCCTCCACCGATCGCAACGCGTACTTCCTGAACGTCGTTGACGAATACTCCTGTTTCCCTTTCGCCATCCCCCGCCCCGACATGACAGCGTCCACGGTCATTAAAGCCCTCGGTACCATTTTTACACTGTTCGGTTTCCCCGACTATATCCATAGCGACAGGGGGTCCTCCTTTATGAGTGACGAACTGCGTCAATTCCTGCTCAGCAGGGGCATAGCCTCGAGCAGGATGACCAGTTACAACCCCCGGGGGAACGGGCAGGTAGAGAGGGAGAATGGAACGGTCTGGAAGGCCGTCCTGCTGGCCCTCCGGTCTAGGAGCCTCCCAATTTCCCGCTGGCAGGAAGTACTCCCGGATGCCCTTCACTCTATCCGGTCCCTGCTGTGCACCACCACAAATCAAACGCCTCACGAGCGCCTCCTCCTCTTTCCTAGGAAGTCCTCCTCTGGAACGCCACTTCCGACCTGGCTAGCAGCTCCGGGACCCATTCTGCTCCGGAAACATGTGCGGGCGCACAAGTCAGATCCGTTGGTGGAACGGGTGCATCTCCTTCACGCCAACCCGCAATACGCCTATGTAGAGTACCCCGATGGCTGACAGGACACGGTCTCCTTGCGAGATCTGGCGCCCGCCGGAGCTACCCACACCCCCCCAACGCCAATCACCACCTCCTCACTCCCGCCGGTTCATCCCGCAGCCACCCCCTTCCCGGGGGGTTCGGTTCTCCTCCCAGACCCGCCCAGGAGTAAGAACACAGGGGACAGCGCTACGCTCCCAGAGTCGACGGGACTCGAGCCAGCGCCATCACCACCATGCCCGAGACGATCGGAAAGGACGACCAGGGCGCCCATCAGGCTCATCGAATCACTTTAACTCTCAACGTTTTCAGTTATTGTGTCTTGTTATAGTTATGGCATCATGCCGACCCTGTTTGGCCCGTTGGCCCAGTTTTCAGTTATTGTGTCTTGTTATAGTTATGGCATCATGCCGACCCTGTTTGGCCCGTTGGCCCAGTTGAAGCGATAATTTTGTGTTTTGTTCAAAGTTACGGCACAGTACCGACTCTGTAAACCCCTACCACCATGTGAACCACCATCCCGCCGGGTTTTTTTCAACAAGGGGTGAACGTGGTGGTATGTATTAGGGGTAATAAGGTACACCACGTGTCGACAGGCTCTTGGTGGAGGGATGCCAGGTCCTAATAGGATCTGCCACCTACTGGACTCCACCCAGAAATGCCGGTATAAGAACCCAGTTTTTCCCTCCATTTCCCTCAGCAGCTGCATTCTGTAACCACGCTGCTGGGGATAAAGTTCTGCTTAATTAAAGCCTTCAATTGACATTACCTCAACCTGCCTCGCGTCATATTGACGGTGCTACAAACTAGCTAAAGGCAACAAACTCAGTTACTTGCAGCTTACAAATTTCCTACGGAAGGAGACAAGGACATACCCGCAACCACCACGACAGACACTATTAGAGGAGCTACTGGACACAGGCATCCTAGGCAGAAGGAACTGTCGTGTCATGTACGAATGACTGCTAGAGAGGGCCGACACCGAACTGGACAAGGCAAGGAGGAAATGGGAGGAAGACTTGGGGCTCGAAATAGGGTGGGGATTCTGGAGTGAAGCACTGCACAGGGTCAACTCTGCCTCCCCATGCAAGAGACTCAACCTAACGCAGCTAAAAGTGGTGTGGTGAACCACTGTAATAGGAGATGTAAGGTAGGACCTGCACTACAGGTTCGCCGGTAGTTCCTGCCGGCTGGCTCCGCCCACGGAGAACTGTATAAATATGCATGACCTCCAGTGCCCTGCCATTTTGCCAGCTGCAGCAGGAAGCTACACATCTGACTGTAATAAAGCCACAGTTGTACCAAACTTTAGTCTTTGTGCAATTGATCGTGCATCAATTTATTACAGTCAGATTTTCCACAGAATGGATATCCGAATTAAGCCCGATCGCCTGCAGCTGGATCCGCACTCGCCCGACGCCAGGAAAGACTTTACTCACTGGCTAGCATGTTTTGAGGCCTACATCAACGCAGCGGACCCCGCGCCAACGGAGGCTCAGAAGATAAATGTCCTGTACTCCAAACTGAGCTCCAGCGTGTCCCCGTTGATCCAAGACGCCACGAATTACACAAAAGCAATCGAACTCCTCAAAGAACACTACACACAGGCGAACACGCTCTTCGTCAGGCATGTACTCGCTACCCGCTCGCAACTACCTTGTGAGTCCATCGAAGACTTCTGGCGGGCCCTAATTCCACTCGTCCGGGACTGTGACTGTCAGGCTGTTACGGCCGCCGAACACGCAAATCTCCTCATGCGCTATGCCTTCGTGACGGGGATTGCATTGGACCACATCCGAGAACGATTGCTGGAAGGGGCCACGCTCAATCTGGCAGAAACGAAAACCTTGGCGCTCTCCATGATGGTCGCATCCCGTAATGTACTACCGTACCTCTCCCGCCGCGCTGCCCACCCTTCTACTCCTTCCTACCCCTCCTGGACCCCACCGACGACCTCCTCAGCTGGGGCCCTGCCTTCCCAATACGCCTGCGCCGATCCGCGCACCTTGGGGGTCCCCGCTGCTACTTCTGCCGTCAGCAGAAGCACCCCAGCCAACACTGCCTGGCCCGCACTGCCGTTTGTAAAGCCTGCAGTAAAAAGGGCCACTTCGCTGCTGTGTGCCAGGCCCACACAGTCGCAGCGATCGTGCCCGCTATCGCCCCCTCCCCCACGCCAGACGCACAATGGGAACCGCCATCTTCTCCTCCCGGGTCCATGTGCGACCAATGGGCACCGCCATCTTATTCCCCTTCGGCCACGTGCGCACCATGGGTGCCGCCATCTTGCCCCGACCCCGCACTGTGCGCACCATGGGTGCCGCCATCTTGTTCCCCACAGGGAATCGCACACGCTCGCCACCCGAAGCATCCGATGGCTACCCGCAGCTCACTTCGATGACGCTGGACCAATCTCGCCTGCACAACCTGGCCACTGCGTCGACGACGGTTAAAATCAACGTCCACGTGACCTCGTGCCTGCTGGACTCCGGGAGTACCGAAAGTTTCGTTCACCCAGATACGGTAAAGCGCTGCTCCCTCGTGGTCCACCCTGCCAATCAAAGGATCTCCCTAGCCTCCGGATCCCACTCCATCCCGATCCGAGGCTTTTGTACAGTCACCCTCACGGTCCAGGGCGTAGAATTTAGTAACTTCCGCCTCTATGTTCTTCCTAATCTCTGCGCTGTACTCCTGTTGGGCCTGGACTTCCAGTGCAACCTCCAGAGCCTCACCCTCAAATTCGGCGGGCCCTTACCCCCACTTACCATTTGTGGCCTCGCGACCCTCAAGGTCAATCCCCCCTCCCTTTTTGCCAATCTAACTGCGGATTGCAAGCCCGTTGCCACTAGGAGCAGATGGTACAGCACCCAGGACAAGACCTTCATCAGGTCAGAAGTCCAACACCTGCTTAAGGAGGGTATTATCGAGGCCAGCAACATCCCCTGGAGAGCCCAAGTGGTAGTGGTTAAAACTGGGGAGAAACACAGGATGGTCGTGGACTACAGCCAGACCATCAATCGGTACACGCAGCTCGACGCATACCCCCTCCCACGCATAGCTGATATGGTCAATCAGATTATGCAGTACCCGGTCTTCTCAACAATTGACATGAAATCCGCCTACCACCAGCTCCCCATCTGGAAGTCGGACCGGCCATACACGGCCTTCGAGGTGGACGGTCGCCTCTACCACTTCCTTAGTGTCCCTTTCGGTGTCACAAATGGGGCCTCGGTCTTCCAAAAAGAGATGGACCGAATGGTCGGCCAGTACGGTTTGCGGGCCACCTTTCCGTACTTAGATAATGTCACCATCTGCGGCCATGACCAGCAGGACCACGATGCCAACCTCGATAAATTCTCCGCACTGCCACTCTTCTCAACCTGACCTACAACAAAGCAAAGTGTGTGTTCAGCACGACCCGGTGAGCCATTCTCGGCTATGTAGTCCAAAACTGACTTCTCGGGCCCGACCCCGAGCGCATGCGCCCCCTCATAGAACTTCCCTTCCCCCACTGCCCCAAGGCCCTCAAACGTTGCCTGGGGTTCTTTCCCTACTACGCTCAGTGGGTCCCAAACTATGCGGACAAGGCCCACCCACTCATTCAGTCCACCCAATTCCCCCTTGCGGCCGAGGCACAACATGCTTTCACCCGCATCAGAGCAGACATCGCCAAGGCCGGGATGCGCGCAGTGGACGAGTCACTGCCTTTCCAAGTAGAAAGCGACGCTTCAGACGTCGACCTTGCCGCCACTCTAAACCAGGCAGGCAGACCTGTGGCATTCTTTTCACGCACCTTTCTTGCCTCTGAAATTCGACACTCATCCGTCGAGAAGGAGGCCCAAGCTATCGTTGAAGCTGTGCGGCATTGGAGGCATTACCTGGCCGGTAAGAGATTCACTCGCTTACGGACCAACGGTCGGTAGCCTTCATGTTCAATAACAAACAGGGGCAAGGTCAAAAATGATAAAATCTTGCGGTGGAGAATCGAGCTCTCCACCTATAATTACGAAATCTTGTATCGCCCCGGTAAACTCAACGAGCCCCCAGATGCCCTCTCCCGAGGTACATGTGCCAGCGCATAAGTGGACCAACTCCGGGCCCTACACGACAGCCTTTGTCACCCGGGGTCACTCGATTGTATCATCTGGTCAAAACTCGCAATCTGCCCTACTCCGTTGAGGAAGTAAGGACAGTCACCAGGGACTGCCAGGTCTGTGCGGAGTGCAAGCCGCACTTCTACTGGCCGGACCGTGCGTGCCTGGTGAAGGCTTCCCGCCCCTTTGAACGCCTCAGCGTGGATTTCAAAGGGCCCCTCACCTCCACCGACCGTAACACGTACATTCTCAGTGTGGTCGATGGATACTCCAGATTCCCCTTCGCCATCCCATGCCCCGATATGACGTCTGCCACCGTCATCAAGGCCCTCAGCACCATCTTCGCTCTGTTCGGTTTCCCCACCTACATCCACAGTGACAGGGGATCCTCATTCATGAGCGATGAGCTGCGTCAGTTCCTGCTCAGCAGGGGTATAGCCTCCAGCAGGACGACCAGCTACAACCCCCGGGGAAACGGGCAAGTAGAATAGGAGAATGGAACGCTTTGGAGGGCCGTCCAGCTGACCCTACGGTCCAGGAACCTCCCAGCCTCTCGCTGGCAGGAGGTCCTCCCAGACGCTCTGCACTCCATCCGGTCACTATTGTGCACCGCCACTAATAACACGGCCCATGAACGTGTTTTTATCTTCCCCAGGAAGTCCACATCTGGGGTATCGCTCCCGACTTGGCTCGCTGCTCCAGGACCGGTCATTCTCCGTAGGCACGTCCGTCTCCACAAGGCGGACCCCTTGGTGGACAGGGTTCACTTGCTCCACGCCAACCCTCAATATGCCTACATTGAGTTCCCTGACGGCCGCCAAGATACTGTCTCACTCAGGGACCTGGCACCGTCAGGTTCCACCCCAACACCGCCCCCCCCCCCCCACCAATGCACCGTGCCGCCAATATTGACCCCACCAGACCACCCCCCCCTCCCCTTTTCCGCACAAGAGGACAAAGAGGACTTCTGCACGCTCCCGGAGTTCCCCGATGACTGGCCAGCATCAGCACCGCCACCACCGCCATCGGTGCCACCTCCACCACCGCCAGCACCGACTTCGCCACCACCGTTACGCCGCTCCCAAAGAAGCACCAAGGCACCGGACCAGCTGAACCTTTGACGGACTCCGGACCGTCAATATGCTGAGCCAGACGGCAAAAGACTGTAAATAGAGAAATCTAAGAAGAAATCTTTGTGACGGTACAATAAATGAAAACGAACGGCAATGTATATAATTTTGAAAATGCCAATAAAAAGATTTATGAAATAAATAAATTGTGAAACCGGTGTTGTGGCTGCTGAGGGAGAGAGAGGGGGTATGGAAAGTGTCCAACATCACCATAGTTTGTTGCCAGCTGTGACGCTGGCCGGGTGGCTTCTGCCAGGGCCGTGGGGAGTAGCGGAGGGTTTCCAGGTGGTAGGTTATAGGGTTGGGGTGGACGGGCATAGAGCCCCATTGCCACAGCCTGCAAGGCAGCCATGCAGCTGCACATGTCGCTAACAGCCCACTGTGAACGTAGGGCCAATGGTCGTATGGGTGTCTCACCCAGGGCACCCCCCAGGTGCCCTCTGGCCCCAGTCGACCCAACGGCTGTATGGGCGTGCTCCAGCACAGCCAGTGCCATCTTGTTGGCTGGGATGGTGTGTGTGGGGAGTGTAATGTGTATGTGCGGCTGCAGCTTGACAGCCTTCCGAGTGTCAATCATGGATCCGGCGAATCCGGCACCGTTTTTCATTGGACTCTATTGTGTTGCACATGGCGCCGGTGCTAACCCCTCCACAGTTGCTGAATCGGTTCGGGTTCGGTGCCAGTTTTGCTGTCGTGGAAATCCACAAATCCTGCCCTGGAGTCAACACTTAGTCTCAGGAACAAAGAATCCCACCCAATAAGAATAGCACGGTGGCGTAGTCGTTCGCACTTCTGCCTCATGGCGCCGAGGTCCCAGGTTCGATCCTGGCTCTGGGTCACTGTCCGTGTGGAGTTTGCACATTCTCCCCATGTTTGTGTCAGTTTCGCCCCCACAACCCAAAGATGTGCGGAGTAGGTGGATTGGCCACGCCAAAAAATTGCCCCTTAATTGGAAAAATGAATTGGGTATCTAAATTCATATTAAAAAAAAGAATCCTGCCCAATACCTTCAAACCTGCAGTTTTGTCCCCCTCCTAGGCTTGTACATAGGTATTACATTCTCTTCCTATACATATGTACACAGTTTGTAAAGTCTTCTATGATAATGATTAAATGTCCTCTGCAATGTAACTATAAAATGCAAACCAATAAAAATACTTTAAAAAAACGTATGGAATCAATTCCCCCCTCAATAAACAAGAACATTCTATTCGCTTTACCATTTGCTGTGTGTAATTGTACACTGGCCTTTTGTGATTGCTGCTCGGGTCACCCAGATTCCTCTGCAGTCGGTGTGAGCATTTGAACAGCTTCTGTGGAATTAAAAGCTGAACCCATCCATGTTCCACACAACTTGAGGCACAATTAATTGTCATTCTAAGTAATGATTATGGGGGAAATGCTAGAACCAAAGCAACACAGTTCACAAAGAGAATTTGCCAACCATTTCAGCTATTAGTGCGTGTGCTCTCACTGGTGATTGGCTGCGGTGTTGTGTATGCTGATTGGTCCCACTGCATGTCCATCAGTGTGTGTGTGTGTGTGTCTGCACCATAATATACTGGTGTATATTATGACATCCCCCCGCTATGTATAAAGAACATGTGCCTGCGTGACAATAAATATTGTGTAGTGAATGTACCTGACTATGTGTGTGCATGTTATTTACATGACTATGTACATGAGGCTAATCTATTTACACGGGAAGGTGCCTAGTGCAGAGAAATAGGGTGTCACACCAACAACGAAATGAACATTATTTACAAACTACTGGAACGATGAAACAGGATAACAGAACAGATCAAAGAGTCCAACATTGTAAAACTTATAAGTCAAGTCTCTGAGGAGGGCGACGAATTCTGGTTGACCGCCTCAAGGGTGGGTCAGGAGCCACCGGCTGAGGAACGGGCTGGGCCACGGCAGAGTGAGGAGGATGCAGAGTATTTGCAATCTGCACATAGTCCAGGTTGGGGACAACAGGAGGGCGTGGCACTGGTGGAGGATCACGTAGTGAGCGTGGAACGAGACGAAGGGCACGCCGATTGCGGCGGCGAATGGAACCATCTGGCAGACGAACCAGGAACGAGCGGGGAGACACCTGCCGAAGAACCACAGCAGTTGCAGACCAGCCATCCTCCGGAAGATGGATGCGGACGTTGTCATCCGGTGCCAGAGCAGGGAGATCAGTCGCCCAAGCGTCATGCGCCGCCTTGTGTTGTGCACGAGAATGATTCATCCGCTGAAGGACCGGAACGTGGTCGAGGTCTGGGACTTGAATGGACGGCACCGTGGTCCTGAGGGTGCGACCCATGAGCAGCTGGGCTGGCGACAGGCCTGTGGAGAGTGGGGCCGAACGATAGGCCACAAGGCGAGGTAGAAGTTGGATCCTGCATCGGCAGCCTTGCAGAGGAGCTGTTTGATGATGTGGACGCCCTTTTCCGCTTTGCCATTGGATTGGGGGTGCAGGAGATTGGATGTCACATGCACAAAGTTGTACCTGCTGGCAAAGTTGGACCATTCCTGGCTCGCGAAGCAGGGGCCATTGTCCGACATCACAGTGAGTGGGATGCCGTGACAAGCAAAGGTCTCCTTGCAGGCACGGATGACCGCCGATGATGTGATATCGTGCAGGCGTACGACCTCCGGGTAGTTCGAAAAATAGTCTACAATCAGAACATAGTCCCTGCCGAGCGCATGGAACAGGTCAACGCCTACCTTAGACCAAGGGGACGTGACCAACTCATGGGGCTGTAGGGTCTCACGTGGTTGGGCCGGCTGGAACCGCTGACAGGTGGGGCAGTTGAGCACTGTGTTGGCGATGTCGTCATTGATGCCGGGCCAGTACACAGCCTCTCGGGCCCTCCGTCGGCACTTCTCCATGCCAAGATGGCCCTCGTGTAGCTGTTCCAAAACAAGCTGGCGCATGCTGTGCGGGATCACGATGCGGTCCAGCTTCAGGAGGACACCATCGACTACTGCCAGATCGTCCATGATATTGTAGAACTGCGGGCATTGGCCCTTGAGCCACCCATCCGTCATGTGGCGCATGACACGCTGTAGTAGGGGGTCAGCTGCAGTCTCGCGGCGAATGTGGAGAAGGCATTCATCCGTGGCCGGCAGATTGGAGGCCGTGAAGGCCACATAGGCGTCAACCTGGCAGACAAACCCCTCTGGATCACATGGGGTGTTGACTGCCCTGGACAGAGTGTCGGCTATGATCAGGGCCTTGCCGGGGGTGTATAGGAGCTGGAAATCGTACCACCGGAGTTTAAGCAGAATGCGCTGGAGGCGAGGGGTCATATCATTCAGGTCTTTTTGTATAATGTTGACCAGCGGGCGGTGGTCGGTCTCGACAGTGAATTGGGGGAGATCGTACACGTAATCATGAAATTTGTCGACCCCAGTCAACAGGCCCAGGCACTCCTTTTTGATCTGCGCGTTGCGCTGTTCCGTGGGGGTCATGGCACGTGACGCATATGCACCGGGGACCCATGATGAGGCCTCATTGCGTTGCAGGAGCATCGCCCCAATGCCGGATTTGCTGGCATCCACTGAAATTTTTGTTTCCTTCGTGGGATCAAAAAATGCCAATACCGGGGCCGTGGTAAGCTTGGTCTTAAGCTCCTCCTATTCGCGCTTGTGGGCGGGAAGCCATTGGAAGTCTGTCGTCTTCCTGACCAGGTTCCGGAGAGCTGTGGTATGGGAGGCGAGGTTGGGGATGAACTTCAACATAGACGTGCATACCCTCAATGCCCTCCATCATTTGCTCCATGATCCGGTGGAATACTTCTGATGCCGATATAATCCCAAACGGCATCCTGTTGTAGCAGTATCTGCCAAACAGGGTATTAAAGGTCCACAGCTTTCTGCTGGACCTGTTTAGTTGAATTTGCCAGAACCCTTTTGAGGCGTCAAGTTTGGTGAAGATGTTGGCCCGAGCCATCTCACACGTGATCTCCTCGCGCTTGGGGATAGGGTAATGCTCCCTCATTATGTTGCGATTCAGATCCTTTGGGTCAATGCAGATCCGGAGCTCGCCGGAAGGCTTCTTTTCTGTAACTGACCCAGTCGGTTGGTTCCGTCACTCTGGAGAGCCCTCCTTGGTCCTGGAGGTCCTGCAGCTGCTGCTTGAGGCGGTCCTTGAGGGGTGCTGGGACTCTGCGAGGTGCATGAACCACAGGCGTGGCGTCTTGTTTGAGCAGGATTTTGTAAGTGTATGGAAGCGTGCCCATGCCTTCGAAAACGTCGCGGTGCTGGTCGATGATGGCATTGAGTTGCACCCTGACGTCCGCATCCTGGAAGGCAGACATGTCCTCTGGAGAGAGAGAGTGTACTCATTGAACGAGCTTTAGGAGTTTGCACGCCTGTGCGCCTAGCAGAGAGTCCTTCGAGGAGCCCACGATCTTGAAGGGAAGGATGGCTTTTCGCGGGTTGTGCATCACTTCGAGTTGGCATGAACCGGTAGCAGGAATGACGTTGCCATTGTAGTCCACTAGTTGGCACGTCGACGGAAGAATGGGTGGTTTAACCCCAAGGGTCTGAAAGTCTGACCACGCTAGGAGATTAGCGGAAGCACCAGTGTCCAGGTGGAATCGTATCTGGGATCGGTTGACCGTCACAACACTCGTCATCTGGATCAATGCTGTGCACCGACAGCAGCTGGTGGTTTTGATTCGGGGACAGCCTGTTCTTTGAAATAACAGCGACTCGAAAAGGCTCCCTCGGGTCCTCGCTGTCACTGATCTGCGGGAAGTCGGAATCGGACTCGGTGAACGTGGGTTGAATTGCCCGAACGTTCCTGCGAGGCTGGCTGAAGCGATGCGAATTGGCAGGCTGAGCTGCTCGACAGCAGGCAGCATAGTGGCCAAGTCTGCCACATCGTAGGCATTGTCGCGATTTTGCAGGACATTGCCATTTTAAATGGGCGGAGCCACAGTTGACGTACGTCGTGACGTCAGTACGCTCGTTACGCCACCGTGCATGCGCGGTGCGGTCCTGCGTGGTGCGCGCCTGTGCATCATGTTCCTCCACGTCACCGTCCCCTCGTTTGGCACGTACAAGCGCGGGAGGCCGCGAAAAGCGCGTGAAATGGCCGCCCTCATCCAGGCTGCAGCCTTGGAGGTGTTCAATTGTTTGGACCCGTTCCGCCTCGTGGGGACCTTGCCGCGCCGTTTCAGCTGCCTGTATGTGGGAGTACCGGCTGGTGGCATTTTCATGTAGGACACAGGTCTCGATGGTCGTCGCTAGGGTGAGTTGCCTAATTTTGAGGAGCTGCTGACGCAGGGGGTCTGACAGAACACCAAATACGATCTGGTCGCGTATCATGGAGTCGGAGGTGGACCCGTAGCCGCAGGACTGCGCAAGGATGTGGAGGTGTGTTAAAAAGGATTGGAAAGGCTCGTCCTTACCCTGCAAGCGCTGCTGGAACAGGTACCTTTCGAAGCTTTCATTGACCTCTATGCTGAAGTGGGTATCGAATTTGAGGAGAACCGTCTTGTACTTTGTCTTGTCCTCGTCGTCTGCGAATGTGAGGGAGTTGAAGATGTGGATGGCGTGTTGCTTGGCCGTGGACAGGAGCAGAGCAATCTTCCTGGTGTCCGAGACATTCTCCCTGTCCGTGGCTTCGAGGAAGAGCTGGAAACGCTGTTTAAAAATCTTCCAATTGACCCCGAGATTGCCGGCGATGCGGAGCGGCGGCGGCGGGTTGATGTTCTCCATACTTCAGGATCCTGGAATGCTGATTAGATGCAGGTGGGTCTCAGAAGTGCTAGTATGCAACCACTCCTTGTACCATGATGTGTTCTGGATCACAAGCAGGTCACCAACACTGGAAGTGGTGCAACTCTATTTTATTATAAGGTTAACTATATTAACATACTTGAACTGTGGGTAAATGCAATACCAGCTTTAACTGTTGACCCTTGCCTAGTCCTAACCAGGTGATGCACTCAGCACATGGTGAATGTCTGTGTTGCAGGCTGTGAGCTCTGTGCTCCGAGCTGGCTGCTACTAGAATGAACGGGAACTCTCCTGTCCCCTGTCTTTATAGTGCGTGTGCTCTCACTGGTGATTGGCTGCGGTGTTGTGTATGCTGATTGGTCCCACTGCATGTCCATCAGTGTGTGCGTGTGTGTGTCTGCACCATAATATACTGGTGTATATTATGACACCACCCAAACCAATTGAAACAAACATTGATAACCAGCATATCTGTTTGTATTGCCCCTGACAATTAACGGTGTTTCCTGAGTACTGTTCGTCTGACAATGCAGTATTCCCGCAGTACTGTCCGCCTGACAGTGCAGTGCTTCCTCAGTACTGACCCTCTGAAAATGCAGTATTCCCGCAGTACTGTCCATCTGACAGTGCAATGCTCCCTCAATACTGTCCGTCTGACAATGCAGTATTCCCGCAGTACTGTCCATCTGACAGTGCAGTGTTCCCTCAGTACTGTCCCTCTGACAGTGCAGTTTTCTATCAGTACTGTCCCTCTGACAGTGCAGTATTCCCTCAGTACTGTCCCTCTGACAGTGCAGTTTTCTATCAGTACTGTCCCTCTGACAGTGCAGTATTCCCTCAGTACTGTCCTTCTGACAGGGCAGTATTTCCGCAGTCCTGTCCATCTGACAGTGCATTGTTCCCTCAGTACTGTCCCTCTGACAGGGTAGTATTTCCTCAGTACTGTCCCTCTGACAGTGCAGTATTCCCTCAGTACTGTCCCTCTGAAAGTGCAGTATTCACGCAGTACTGTCCCTGTGACTGTGCAGTGTTCCTTAGCACTGCCCCTCTGAGGATGCAGTGCTCCCTCAGTACTGTCCCACTGACAGTGCAGTGCTCCCTCAGAACTGTCCCTCTGACAGTGCAGTGCCCTCTCAGAAGTATCCTTCTGACAGTGCAGTGTAACCTCAGCGCTATCCCTCTGAAAGTGCTGTGCTCACTCAGTACTATCCCTCTAGCAGTGCAGCACTCCATCGGTTTTGTCTATCTGACAGTACAGTCTTCCTGAAGTACATTTCCTCTAACAGTCCAGTGTTTCTTCGGTATTGTCCCTCTGACAGTCCAGCACTCCCTCAGTTCTCTCTCTCCGACAGTGCAGTGTTCCCCAGTACCGACACGCTGACAGTGCAGTGTTCCTTCAGTACTGTCCCTCTGACAGTGCAGTGTACTCACAGTACCGACACGCTGACAGTGCAGTGTTCCTTCAGTACTGTCCCTCTGACAGTGCAGTGTACTCACTGTACCGACACGCTGACAGTGCAGTGTTCCTTCAGTACTGTCCCTCTGACAGTGCAGTGTACTCACTGTACCGACATGCTGACAGTGCAGTGTTCCTTCAGTACTGTCCCTCTGACAGTGCAGTGTACTCACAGTATTGACATGCTGGCAGTGCAGTGTTCCCTCAGTATTGACACACTGACAATACAGTGTTCCCTCACTACTTTCTCTCTGACAGTGCAGCGGTCCCTCAGTACCGACACGCTGACAATGCAATGTTCCCAAAGTACGGACATGCTGACAGTGCAGTTTCCCCTCAGTAGTGGTTTAGCACAGGGCTAAATAGCTGGCTTTTAAAGTAGACCAAGGCAGCCCAGCAGCATGGTTCAATTCCCGTACCAGCCTCCCTGAACAGACGTCGGAATGTGGTGACTAGGGGCTTTTCACAGTAACTTCATTTGAAACCTACTTGTGACAATAAGCAATTTTCATTTCATTTCATTTCATTACTGACAGGCTGACAATGCAGTGCTCCCTCAGTTCTTTCCCCCTGACAGCGCAGCGGTCCCTCAGTACCGACACGCTGACAATGCAGTGTACCCACAGTACAGACATGCTGACAGTGCAATATTCCGTCAGTACTGACTCTCTGACAGTGCAGTGTTCGCTCACTACTGACCATCTGACAGTGCAGTGTTCGCTCACTACTGACCATCTGACAGTGCAGTGTTCGCTCACTATTGACCATCTGACAGTGCAGTGTACCTTCAGTACTGTCCCTCTGACAGTGCAGTGTACCATCAGTACTGTCCCTCTGACAGTGCAGTGTACCTTCAGTACTGTCCCTCTGACAGAGCAGTGTACCTCCAGTACTGTCCCTCTGACAGTGCAGTGTGCCATCAGTACTGTCCCTCTGACAGTGCAGTGCTCCTTCAGTACTGTCCCTCTGACAATGCCGTGTTCCCTCAGTACTGACACGCTGACAGTGCAGTGTTCCTTCAGGACTGTCCCTCTGACAGTGCAGTGCTCCTTCAGTACGGTCCCTCTGATAGTGCTGTTTGTCCTCAGTATTGACACGCTCACAGCGCCGCGTTCCCTTAGTACTGTCTCCCTGACAGTGCAGTGTTCCCTCAGTATTGACCATTTGACAGTGCATGCTCTCTCTCAGTAATGTACTTCGGACAGTGCAACACTGCCTCAGGACTCAACATCTGACAATGCATTGCTCCCTAAGTACTGTGCCTCTGGCAGTGCAGTGCTCCCTCATCAGTACTGTCATTCTGACAGTGCAGATTTCCCTCAGTACAGACACGCTGATAGTGCAGTGCTCCATCAGTACTTTAGAAAATATATATTTTTATTGGCTTTTCTCATATTTATAAACAATTGTATATGTACTTCACATTTTTCTTATCCGCGTTAATTTACTTTATTGTACAGAAAAGTTTATGTAGTCCTTCCTTTAACTGACCCTGTATACATTTCGCTGCCCTCTGGATTGGTCTATGGTCGCGATCCCCTCCCGACCCTCCCCTTGTCGTCCCCCCTCCCTTGTGTACTCCCCTGTCCCTTCCCCCCATCCCCCCCGTTGGCTTCAGCTGTACTTTGCTTTTATATTCATGGAGAGGGGGATTACTCCCCTCCCTCCTCTTCAACTCTTTTGAGCTCTTCCCACCTTCCTTCCGTCGTCCAGAGGTGTTCGAGCTCTGTCCAGTAACTGTCCATATATTTTCCCACATAGTCCCCCCTCCTTGCTGCCTGTGCCTATCAGGTCCTCTAGTAGTGTGGTTTCTGGGGCTCGGGGGACCCTAACTGTTCTTTCCGTAGGAAGTGCTTTATTTGGAGGTGTCTCATTTCCTGTCCTTTTGTTAGTTTCCACTTCCTCGTCAGTTCGTCCAGTGTTGCCAGTCTGCCCTACGTAGAAGTCCCCGACCGTCAGTGTGCCCCCGTCCCACCTCCATCTTTTGAAGGTGGTATCTAGCATGGCTGGGGGGGGGATTTGTGATTGTCGCAGATTGGGGCCATGGGGGACATTTTAGTTAGCCCGAAGTGTTGTCTCAGTTGGGCCCATGTTCTCACTTTGGCCACTACCACTGGGCTCGCTGTGCATCCTGTTGAGGAGGATGGGAGTGCTGCTGTAGCCAGGGCCTGGAGGGTCATTCCTTTACAAGATGCCTCCTCCAATTGTACCCAATCTGTGTCGGGTTGTTGTACCCATCCCCTCACTCTTTCTATCATTGCTGCCCAGTGGTAGTATAGTAGGTTCCGTTAAAGCCAAGCCCTCATTGATCTTCCTTCTTTGCAGTGTCGGTTTGGGAATTCTCGGGTTCTTACCCCCCCACACAAACGCCATGATTAGACTTTCTACATTTTGGAAAAAAGCCTTAGGAATGAAGATCGGTATGGATCTAAACAAGAAGAACCTCGGCAGTACGTTCATCTTGACTGTCTGCACTCTCCCCGCCAGGGAGGTTGGGAGTGAGCCCCACCTTTGTAGGTCCTTTTTTACTTCCTCCACCAGGTTAATCAGGTTCCACTTGTGGATCTGTGTCCAGTCTCTGGCTTGATGGATGCCCAGGTAACGGAATCCATTGGAATCTGTTCTGGGTCATTTTAAGCGATAGCCTCTCCAGCTCTGCCCCATCCCATTTGGGTTCACTGGGAATGCCTCACTTTTGCCCAGGTTAAGTTTGTAGCCCAAAAATGTTCCAAATTCCTTCTGGATCTGAAGTACTGCCTTCAGTCCCTCCTGTGGCATCGAGACTTAGAGGAGCAGGTCATCTGCATCGAGTGAAACTCTGTGTCCTCTGTCTCCTCTCTGGATGCCCTTCCAACTTTTCGCATCCCGCAGGGCTGTCGCCAGGGGTTCGATCGCTAGCGCGAACAAGAGTGGGGACAGGGGGCAGCCCTGTGTTGTTCCTCTCTGTAGCTGGACGTATTCAGAGCTGGTGGTGTTAGTTTGGGCGCTCGCTTTGGGAGCCTTGTACAGGAGTCTCACCCAGGCAGTGAAACCCCGCTCCTAGCCCAAACCGAGGTACCTTCATTCGACTCTGTTAAAGGCATTTTCTGCGTCCACGGAGACGATCACCTCTGGTATTCTCTCCCCGGAGGGGCGGGGGGGGGGGGGGGGGGGGTGGGCGGGAGGGGGGCAGCGGGAGGGGGGGTCATTATTACGCTCAGCAGCCGCCTGATGTGAGCTATGAGCTGCTTACCCTTGACAAAGCCTGTTTGGTCCTCTGCGACCACCCCCAGTACACAGCCCTCCAGCCTTTTGGCCAGGACCTTTGCAAGTATTTTTGTGTCCACATTCAACAGTGAAATGGGTCTATGCTGATGTGTTGGGTGCTTTGGATCTGTGGAACACATACAGGCTACCAACACTTAAAATAGAACAACACTATTTTATTAAGCTAGAAACTGTTGAACATACTTTCACTGTGGGTTAACACAATGTTAGATTAAACTAAAGACCTATGCCTATCCTAACCAGTCTATGCACTCAGCACATGGTGAAGATCTGTGCTGTAAGCTGTAAGCTCTGTCCTTCTGAGAGGCTGCATCCCGAATGAGCGGGAAAACTGATGCCCTCTGTCTTTATAGTGAGTGTGCTCTAACTGGTGGTTGGCTGCGGTGTTGTTTGTGTTGATTGGTCTTGCTGTGTGTCCATCAGTGTGTGTTTGGCTGCACCATGATATATATACTGGTGTATATTATGACATATGCGATCCACATTCCGTCGAGTCTTAATCTTTTTTGGGTATCAGTGAAATTGTGGCCTGCGCTAGCGTGGGGGGCATAGTGTCCCTTCCCAGTGAGTCCGCGAACATGTCCCTTAGGTGTGGGACCCAGGACTGGCGCAACTTTTTTGTAGAAGTCCGCTGGGAACCCATCGGGTTCCCCCCTGCATGGAGCTGATGCTCTCCATGATTATCCCAGATCGATTGGTGCTTCCAGCTCCCCCTTTCTGTCTTCCCCCACAACTGGTAGTTCCAGTCTGTCTAGGAACTGTTTCATCCCGGGTCCCCGTCGGGGGGCTCGGAGGTGTACAGTCCCCAGTAGAAGGTCTCAAATTCCCGACTGACCTCCTTTGGTTCTGTTACCAGTCTGCCTCTGCTATCCTTAACCTGCGCTATTTCCCTCGTGGCTGCCTGCTTTCTCAGCTGGTGCACCAATAGGCGGCTAGCCTTGTCTCCGTGTTCGTAGAAGGTCCCCCGTGTCTGGTGGAGTTGGTACACTGCTTTCCTAGTGGATAGCGGGTTCCATTTGCAGCTTTTTCCTATCCGGCAGCAGCTCTACGGTTGGGGCCGCGGAGTATTTTCTGTCGACTTACAGAATGGGGTTCACTAGTCGCTGTCTGGCCACCCTCTCTTTCCTATCTCTGTTTGCCTTGCAGACTATGATCTCTCCTCTAATCACGGCCTTCAGTGCCTCCCAAAACGTGGAGGGTGAGACCTCCCCGTTTTGGTTGTTACTAACGTAATCGCCTATGGCCCGTGACGTTTTTTGGCAGAAGGCCTTGTCGGCCAGGAGGTCTGTGTCCAGCCTCTATGTGGGGCGCTGGGCACGGCCTGTCTGCAGCCTCACAGCCGTGTAATGTGGAGCATGTTTGGAGATGACGATCGCGGAGTATTCCGCTCCCGTGATCCCTGGAAGCACCGATTTCCCCACTGCAAAGAAGTCGATACGGGTGTACACCTTGTGCACTTGTGAAAAGTATGAGAACTCCTTTTCTCCTGGTGCAGGAACTTTCATGGGTCCATCACCCCCATCTAGGCCCCTAGCTCCCTAGCCATGCCAGTCTTTTTCCCTGCTCTGGGGTTTGATCTGTCAGTCAGTCGGTCCTGCACGCAATTGAAGTTGCCCCCCCGATAATCAGTCGGTGTGTGTCAATGTCAGGGATTTCCGCCATGGTCTTCTTTATGAATTCTGTGTCATCCCAGTTGGGAGCGTACACATTTATCAGTACCACCGGTTCCCCTTCCGGACACCGCTGACCATGACGTACCGTCCCTGTGGGAGCGTAACTGTCTTGGTTTCTGTAAAACTTGTCTCTTGTTCATTAGTATTGCCACTCCCCTAGCCCTCGTCCCGTAACATGAGTGGTATGTCTGCCCCTGTCTGCCCCACCCAGTCCTTCCTTACCAGCAGTCGGTCCTTCTCCCTCAGGTACGTCTCTTGTAAGTAGATTATGTCGGCTTTTAGGCTTCTTAGGTGGGCAAAGTCTCTGGATATTTTCACTGGGCCGTTGAGTCCCCTTACGTTCCAGGTAACAATCCTGGTGGGGGGTTTCTGACCCTCTGGTCCTGCGGGATCACCCATACTTATCTGTTGGACGAGCCCCTACACTCCGGGGTATCTCTTTGTTAGGGGGCCGTCCAAAATGGCCGCGGTTACCGCTCTCACCATGAGGTCGGGCCCCAGCACTTTGGGGTTTCACTTTGTCCAGGGGGTACCTAACATGTACACCAACTATGTGTACAACACATGGATGCGCCCCTGCACTCCGGGGATTCCCTTCGCCCTGATGCCCTCCCGAGTTGCTGTTTGCACCGCCATCTTGGTTCTTCGCCCTGCTCCGTGCCTGCCGAGGCCTGCATCCATTTTGTTTCTCTACCTCAACCTTCCCTTTGCTTTTTTTTGTCCTGCGTCCCCCCACCCCCTCTCCCACCCCCCAGGGCCTGTCCCTCTATCGCCCCCATGTTCTTTCCCCACCTCTGCCCCCCCTTTGTGCCAGGCGCTCCCTCTCCCCTGAGAGGTGCGCTGCGGCACTCCTTTCTTTCTGCCCTCCCGGGTTGGCCCTTCTCGCTAGTACAGTGGTTCACCTCCCAGTGCTTGCCGAGCTCTGGTCCTACTTTCTCTTCCTCCTTCCACCCATTATCTCGCCCTCCTGTCTGCTTTTCACACTCTCGCTCCCCTTGCTCTGCTCCTCCCCCTCATCACATTGAGAGAAGAGACAAGCCCGAAAAGAAGGCAGCACAGTCCCGCGTAAAACAAAAAAAAGCTCATGGTATTAATATTTCCTTTTGCAGTCTGTCCTCCGCTCTCTGTTTCGATCCTTTTTTCTGCCCCTGCAGCTTTCATCGTTGTAACGATTGATCTTCCACCAATTTGTTTGATTTAATGAATTCAGCAGGCTCCACTGCGGTGTTAAAATACATTTCCTTGCACTTGAATGTTACCCAGAGTCTGGCCGGGAATAACATCCCAAATCGTACCCCACCTTTGCAGAGCGCTGATTTTGCTCTGCTGAACGTGGCTCTCTTTTTTGCCAGGTCCGCCCCAATGTCTTGGTACACCCTTATCTTATTCATTTCCCACGAGCACGATTTTGTCTGACGGCCCCACCTTAAGATTTTTTCTCGGTCCTGGAACCGGTGCAGCTTCGCGATAATCGCTCTGGGCTGCTCCCCAGCTTTGGGCCTGGGCCGAAGCAACCTGTGTGCCCTGTACATTTCTGGGGGACTTGGAAAGTCCTCCCTCCCCACGAGCTTGCTCAGCATTTGGGCGATGTAGCTCCTTGGGTCTCTATCCTCTATCCCCTCTGGCAGATCCACTATTCTAACGTTCTGCCGTCTGGACCTGTATTCCTGGTCCTCCACTTTCCCTCTTAGGGATGGACCATCATCAACCTTCTCACTTCGGTTTCCAGAACTACGATCCTGTCACTCTGGTCTGAGATGACCTCCTCCAACTCCAGGATTGTTTTTCCCTGTGCCTCCACCTTCCTTCCCAGGCCTTCTATGGTGCGCTGCATTGTGTTTGTCGCCTCCGACATCACCTCATTCATCATCGTGTGGAGCTCCGTCCTGATCGCCTCCTTCATGGCATTTAGCTCCCCTTTCAGCACACTTCTCCATTCACCCCCCTGTGCAGGGGGAGGGGGGGCTTTCCATTGATGCTGTTCCTAATATCTCGCCTTCTCTTCTGTTTGTTATTGCCAGGCATTTTCCTTTCTTGAGTCTTTCGCCTTTGGCTGGGTTTTGATGGGCTCATACCTGTCCCTCTGACAGTGGCGTACTCTCTGAGTACTGACCCTCTGACAGTGCAGCACTCCCTGAGTACTGACCCTCTGACAGTGCAGCACTCCCGGAGTACTGACCCTCTGACATTGCTGGGTTACTTCAGGCGTGACCCTGTAGGAGCGGTCCCAAGGACTGAGTATTCAACGAGCTTTTAGATGGGGTTCCTCTCTCTTCGTTACCAGCTCAGCTGAACACAAAGGCCTGCGGACACAGTAAGTCTGGTTAGACGGCTTCTTTTTTCCAAGCTTGGTCCACGTACGTAGGAGAGTGATTTGGATAAATGCCAAAACCACTCTGCTTTACACTGGTGCAAACACCCCAATTATACAATGTTCCAAAAATCAATAGCTCACTGAATTTGGACTTCTGTCAAATTTATATTGACCAATGAAGGTACTTTGAGCAACATGATGACTGTGATCAACTCATGATTTAACCCCATCCTGTCACCTGTTGTTTGCCAGGATACTGTATCCATTATGAAGTTGTTTTTCTGCCATTCCCACGTTACTTATCGCAGCCAGTTCCTGCCCACCTCATTGTTCATCTAGGGGCAGGATGCTAAAGTTGGTTTCTCTTTATATGGATTGTCTGAGATGGGATGTTGGGGGCACTGATAAGAACTGTTTACTGAACTGACTGTGTTATTGCTGATCACACTATTTCTGTCTGATCCTGTTTGTCTCAAACACATGGGCAAGTTAGCTAGTGTAAATCCCATCATGCATTATAGCCACTGCTTTTAGCAAGAGTTTGAATGCTTGGTGAATGTCCTAAAAATACACGTTTAATGGTTAATAATGATTACTGGATGTGCTTTCTTTGATTAGTCGCAATCCTCAATAAACGAACTTATGTAGAACTATTCTAGTGTTATCCTAGCTATCTGGTTTTAAGGGGTCTCATCTCAGGACACCCCCCTTCAGACCCTCTGACAGTGCAGTGCTCCCTAAGTAATGTCCCTCTGAGAGTGCAGCATTCCCTCAGTACTGACCATGTGATAGTGCACTGCTCACTCATTAATGTCCGTCTGACAGTTCAGCACTTCCTTGCTAATGTCCCTCTGTCAGTGCAGCACTTCCTTGCTAATATCCCTCTGACAGAACTGTTCTCCCTCAGTAATGTCTAAGAGTACAGCACTCCCTCAGTACTGGACCACGGCCGTGCAGCGCTCCCTCAGTTCTGTCCATCTGACAGTGCAGTTCTCACTCAGTAATGTCCCTCTGACAGTGCAGCACTCCCATAGTACTGACCATCTGACAGTGCAGTTCTCACTCAGTAATGTCCCTCTGGCTGTGCAGCACTCCCTTAGTAATGTCCCTCTGCCAGTGCAGCCATTCCGAGCTAATGTCCCTCTGACAGTGCAGCACTCCCTCAGTACTGACAATCTGACAGTGCAGCACTCCCTCAGTACTGACCCTCTGACAGTGCAGCACTCCCTCAGTAATATCCCTCTGACAGTGCAGAACTCCCTCAGTACTGACAATCTGACAGTACAGCGCTCCCTCAATCATGTCCCTCTCTGGTGCAGCTCTCCCAAAGTAGTGACCCTCCAACAGTGCAGCACTCCCTCAGTAATATCCCTCTGACAGTGCAGCACTCCCTCAGTACTGACAATCTGACAGTACAGCGCTCCCTCAATCATGTCCCTCTCTGGTGCAGCTCTCCCATAGTAGTGACCATCCAACAGTGCAGCACTCCCACAGTACTGACCATCTGACAGTGCAGTTCTCACTCAGTAAAGTCCCTCTGACAGTACAGCACTCTCTCAGTACTGCCCCTCTGACAGTGCAGCACTTCCTTAGTAATGCCCCTCTGCCAGGGCAGCCCTTCCGAGCTAATGTCTCTCTGACAGTGCAGTGCTCCCTCAGTAATGTCCCTCTGGCTGTGCAGCACTCCCTCAGTACTGACAATCTGACAGGACAACGCTCCCTCAATAATGTCCCTCTGGCTGTGCAGCACTCCCTCAGTACTGACAATCTGACAGTACAGCGCTCCCTCAATAATGTCCCTCTGGCTGTGCAGCACTCCCTCAGTACTGACAATCTGACAGTGCAGCATTCCCTCAGTACTGACAATCTGACAGTACAGCTCTCCCTCAGTAATGTCCCTCTGGCTGTGCAGAACTCCCTCAGTACTGACAATCTGACAGTACGGCGCTCCCTCAGCAATGTCCCTCTCTGGTGCAGCTCTCCCAAAGTAGTGATCCTCCAACAGTGCAGCACTCCCACAATAATGTCCCTCTGACAGTGCAGCATTCTCGCAGTACTGATCCTCAGACAGTGCTGGGTTACTTCAGGCATGACCCTCTGACAGTGCAGTGTTCCCTCAGCACTGAGTCTCTGACAGTGAAGTGTTCCCTCAGTACTGACCTTCTGACAGTTCAGCACTCCCTCAATAATGTCCCCCTGACAGTCCAGAGCTCCCACTGTAATGTCCCTCTGCCAGTACAGTGCTTCCTGAGCTATGTCCCTCTGACGATGAATTGGTCCCTAAGTAATCTCACTCTGCCAATGCAGCACTCACTCAGTAACCTCCCTCTGTAAGTGCAGTACTCCCCTAGGAGTGACCCTCTGCCAGTGCAGCACACACTCAGTAATATTCCTCTGCCAGTGCAGTGCTCCCTCAGTACTGAGCCTCTTACAGTGAAGTGTTCCCTCAGTTCTGTCCCTCCGACAGTGAAGTGTTCCCTCAGTAATGTCCCTCTGACTGTGCAGTACTTCCTCAGCTCTGACACTCTGACATTGCAGTGCTCCCTCAGTACTGACCCTCTGACAGTGCAGCAATCCCTCAGTACTGAACATACGACAGTGCAACACTACCTTTGTACTGACTCTCCAACAGTGCAGCGCTCCCTCAGAACTGTGCCTCTGACAGTGCAGCACGCCCTCAATATGGCAAGGTCTCCAGAAAATGCATGGCAGCGACAGCCATGTTGATCCTGGAGGGTGTCGGCGGTCTTGTCGGGAGCGGGAGCCTACTGAAGGCATCCATGCATGCGATTTGCATCCTGGGACAGAGCTCCAGCAAGTTTTCTCACGTTGCCTGTAGGGGGCCCCACTGCTGAATCCTGGCTGAAGCAATGAGAGGAACAGCCCTGACCTTCTTGAACAACCCCAGCAACAGCTTGTGATTGGTCAGCACAGTGAACTGATGCCCATAGACAAACTGATGGAACGTTTTGATGGCAAAGACCATGGCCAAGCCCTCCATCTCTAGTTGGACATAGTTGCGCTCAGCTGCGGCAAGCGTCCTTGAGGCAAAAGCGATTGGGCTATCGTTGCCGTCATTTACCCGATGGGGCAATACCGCACCAATGCCATATGGTGAGGTAGCACAGGTGACCAAGAGCGTCTTCATGGGGTCAAAGTGAGTGAGCAGCTGAGAAGAAGTGAGCTGCTTATTCACCTCCTGTGGCCAACCCCATGCCTACACTTGGATCTTCATGAAAAGACTGTGCAGGGGGACAAACATTGTCACCAGGCCTGAGTGAATTTGCCATAGTAATTGACAAGATCCTGGAATGCACGGAGTTCTGTCGCTCCCTCCGGCATGGGGGCCTGTCGGATGGACTGTACCTTATCTTAGACTGGGTGAAGGCTCTCCGGATTCAAGCGGTAGCCCAGATAGGTCACCTCGCGGGCGTGAAAAACACATCTTTTTTTTATTCATTTCTGGGATGTGGGTGTCGCTGTTAGGCCAGCATTTACTGCCCTTCCCGAGTTGCCCTTCAGAAGATGGTGGTGAGTTGCCTCCTTGAATCGCTGCAGTCCTTCAGGTGTAGGGACACCCACTGTGCTGATAGGGAGGGAGTTCCAGGATTTTGTCCCAGCGACAACAAAGAAACAGCGATATATTTCCAAGTCAGGATGGTGAGTGACTTGGAGGTGAACCTCCAGGTGGTGGGGTTTCCAGGTATCTGTTGCTCTTGTCCTTCTAGATGCTAGTGGTGGTGGGTTTGGAAGGTGCTGACTAAGGAACCTTGGCGAGTTGCTGCAGTACATCTTGTAGATGGGACACGTGGCCACCTCTGTTCATTGGTGGTGGAGGGTTTAAATGTTTGTGGAAGGGGGGGGGAAGTCAAGCGGGCTGCTTTCTTTTGGATGGTATTGAGCTTCTTGAGTGTGGAGAGTATTCCATTACACTCCTGCCTTGTGCCTTGTAGATGGTGGCCAGGCTTTTGGGGGGGTCAGGAGGTGAGTTACTCGCTGTAGGATTCTTAGCCGTTGACCTGCCCTGGTACCCAAGGTATTAATGTGGCTACTGTAGTTCAGTTTCTGGTCAATAGTAACCCCCGCGATGTCGATTCTGGGGGATTCAACGAGTTGAATTTCTAGGGGCAATAGTTAGATCCTCTCTTGTAGGAGATAGTCATTGCCTGGCACTTTTGTGGTGCGAATGTAACTTGCCACTTGTCAGCCCAAGCCTGGATGTTATCCAGGTCTTGCTGCATTTGGACGTGGACTGCTTCATTATCTGAGGAGTGGCGAAGGGTGGTGAACATTGTGCAGTCATCTGCAAACATCCCCACTTCTGACCTTATGATGGAAGGAAGGTCATTGATGAAGCAGCTGAAGATGGTTGGGCCTAGGACACTACCCTGAGGAACTCCCGCAGTGATGTCCTGGAGCTGAGATGATTGACCTCCAACCACCACAACCATCTTCCTTTGTGCCAGGTGTGACTCCAACCAGCAGAGATGTTTCCCCCTGATTCCAATTGACTCCAGTTTAGCTCGGGCTCCCTGATGCCATACTCTGTCAAATGCCGCCTTGATGTCAAAGGCAGTGTCTCTCACCTTATTTCTGGCATTCAGCTCTTTTATCCACATTTGAACCAAGGCTGTAATGATGTCAGGAACTGGGTGACCCTGGCAGAATCCAAACTGAGGGCGCAATTCTCCCCCGAAAATGTCTAAGTTAATTTGTGGCGGGGTTTTCAGGGAGTTTCTTGCCGGCTCTATCCATTCGCTCCCGTCCATTTGGGGTGGGGTTCTGACTCCGGCGTGTCGCGGGACCTCAGAGAATCCTGGTAGTCGCGGGGCCTGTTGGGAGGCTTGCTGCAAGACCGTGAACAGGTTATTGCTGAGTAAGCGCCACTTAATAGTGCAGTTGATGACTCCTTCCTTCACTTTGCTGATAATGGCGAGTAGACTGATAGGGTGGTAATTGACTGGGTTGGATTTGTCCTGTTTCTTGTGTACAGGACACACTTGTACACATTTCCGGGTAGATACCAGTGTTGTAGCTGTACTGGAACAGCTTGGTTAGGGGTGCGGCAAGTTCTGGAGCACAAGTCTTGAGTACTGTTGTCGCAATATTATCAGGACCCATAACCTTTGCAGTATCCAGTGCCTTCAGCCATTCTTTGATATCACGTGGGGTGAATCGTATTAGCTGAAGACTGATCCTGTGTTGCTGGGGACCTCTGGATGAGACCGAGATGGATCATCCACTCGGCACTTCTGGCTGAAGATTGTTGCGCATGCCTCAGCTTTGTCTTTTGCACATATGTCCTGGGCTCATCCACCATTGAGGATGGGGATATTTGTGGAGCCTCCTCCTCCAGTGAGTTGTCAAATAGTCCACCACCATTCACGGCTGGATGTGGCAGGACTGCAGAACTTAGATCCGATGCCCGGTTGTGGGATTGCTCAGCTCTGTCTATTACTTGCTGCTTGTGCTCTTTGGCACGCAACATAATAATAATAATAATCGCTTATTGTCACAAGTAGGCTTCGATGAAGTTACTGTGAAAAGCCCCTAGTCGCCACATTCAGGCGCTTGTTCGGGGAGGCCGGTACAGGAATTGAAACCGCGCTGCTGGTCTTGTTCTGCATTACAAGCCAGCTGTTTAGCCCACTGTGCTAAACCATGACAGCTAACTAGGACCAGCTAAACCAGGACAAGTAGTCCTGTGTTGTGGCTTCACCAGGTTGACATCTCGTTTTTTGGTAAGCCTGATGTTGCTCCTGGCATGCTGTCCTGCACACTTCATTGAACCAGAGTTGACCCCCTGGCTTGGTGGTAATGGTAGAGTGGAGGTATGCGGGGCCATGAGGTTTCAGATTGTGGTTGAATACAATTCTGTTGCTGCTGATGGCCCAAAGCGCCTCATGGATCCCAGTTGCTAGATCTGTTCGAAGTCTAGCCCATTTAGCACGGTGCTCGTGCCACACAACACAATGGAGGGTATCCTCAATGTGAAGATGGGACTTTGTCTCCACAAGGACTGTGCGGTGGTCACTTCTACCGGTACTGTCATGGACAGATGCATCTGCAGCAGGCAGGTTGGTGAGAATGAGGGCAAGTATGTTTTCCCTCTTGTTGGTTCCCTCCCCACCTGCTGCAGTCCCAGTCTGGCAGCCATGTCCTTTAGGACCCGGCCAGCTGGGTCTGTGGTGGTACTACTGAGCCACTCTGTGGGATGGAAAGCACGGGAATACTTTAGAGTCCACGTACAATTTTGCTACGGCATCACGGATGGTGCCTCGTCCAGTTTATAAAACAGTGGGGTATTTCGCCAATGCTATGTGGAGGCCCCTCGAGCTCACCTTCCAGTCGAGGTGGAGGCGCTGCAACCACTTGTGGCTGAGCAAACTGGAGCACGTGCCCTGCACTATGACCAGAGGCAAGCAGGCGGAATGTTGTCTCTAGACTACCGGAGTCATGGTTCCAGCTATCGTCAGCAGCTCCCTGGTGTACGTGGCCAACCGAGCTTCAGTGCCCTGTAACGACAGGAGCTTACTCCTGTCTGGAGCTTCTCGAATGTGCCCCTGATGACAACTGAGACAGCGGCCCCAGTGTCCATCTCCATCAGTAATGGGTGACCATTGACACAAACTGTGACCTTAATGGGGTGACTTTGGGTGCAGAGACCCAGTTCAGTTACAGGCAATAATCCACGAGTTCCTCCATGAAAAAGGCACGGGGCCTGGGAGTGAGGTCACTCTCTGTGGCCACACGTATCTGGGGTCTGCCTTGTCTGGGTCGGGAGAGACGTCTTGCCCACTCGGCGGGCCTTAAGACATTGGTCTGACCCCTGGTGAGTTCCTGCCCATGGCTGAACACCGGGCCTACCTGGTTGAGGGGGCGCCGCCCGTTGGGAATGGTGTGACCTAACTGAGGACCTCCATACCCTGCAAATTAATCATAATAATAATAATCTTTATTATTGTCACACAAAGGCTTACATAAACACTGCAATGAAGTTACAGTGAAAATCCCCTCTTGTCACACTCCGGCATCTGTTCAGGTACACTGAGGGAGAATTCAGAATGTCTAAATTACCTAACAGCTCATCTTTCGGGACTTATGGGAGGAAACCCACTCACACACGGGGAGAATGTGCAGACTCCGCACAGACAGTGACCCAAGCCAGAAGCGAACCTGGAGCCCTGGCGCTGTGAAGCGACAGTGCTAACCACTATGCTTTTGTATGCCCTGCTCTGCACTTTCGCATGACAGGGTGATTTCTATGCCCCGCTTTGTCCAGCTGGGTTTCAGCGAGTAACCTCCACTGGGTTGCTGTATTACAGACACTGTAGACATCTCACGAAGGGTGGTGCTATATTCGCAGAACTCCATGAGTTTCCAGAGACACGCCAAAAATTCCATTATGTTCTCACCAGGGGTCCGTTCAGCCATATTGAAATGGTAGTGCTGGACTATCACCCATGATTTAGCATTGAAGTGCTCACTCAGAAATGTGACCAGGTCCGTGAATGTCTTCGGGTTTAGGGTGGCAAGTTCTTTATCACACCGAAAGAGGGTGCACCCAAAGTGGGAGGAAGAGTTGGGAGAGGATATGGAGGAGAGGTTCTGGTGTGAGATGCTCCGGAGAGTGAATGCCTCCACCTCGTGCGCGAGGTTGGGGCTGATACAGCGGAAGGTGGTATACAGAGCACACCTCACGAGGGCGAGGATGAGCCGATTCTTTGAAGGAGTAGAAGATGTGTGTGAACGCTGCAGGGGGGGGGGCTAATCACGTTCATATGTTTTGGTCCTGTCCAAAGCTAGAGGATTACTGGAAGGAGGTTTTTAGGGTAATTTCCAAGGTGGTGCATGTGAAACTGGACCCGGGCCCCCGGGAGGCCATATTTGGGGTGTCGGACCAGCCAGGGTTGGAAACGGTTGCAGAGGCAGATGTTGGAGCCTTCACCTCGTTGATCGCCCGAAGGCGGATCCTGATGGGTTGGAGAGCAACCTCTCCACCCTGTGCCCTGGCATGGCGGGGGGACCTGTTGGAATTCTTGACTCTTGAGAAAGTTAAGTTTGAACTGAGGGGAAGGATGGAGGGGTTCTACAATTCATGGGCATTATTCATTATGCACTTTCAAGAACTGGATAACATCAAACATTAATTGGGGGTGGGGGGGGGGGTGGGGGGGTAAGGGGGAGGGGTGCGGTGACTATGGGTGATTCCTGATTCCTTTTTGTCATTTGTTTATGTGAACATGCGGGCTAATGTTTGGGGTTTGGTGGGAGGATGGGATCGTTGTTGTTGACATGGGGATTGACATATTTGTTACTGATTATTGTTTGTTGTTGGTCCGTGTAAATTTGGGAGAAAATGTGAAAAAGGAGAATAAAAAATATTGAATAAAAAAAAAGAAAGAGGGTGCACCACAATCTGTTAAAAAGGATCACGGTCGAGGACAGCATGGTGGTGCGGTGGTTAGCACTGCTGTCTGACGGCACTGAGGTCCCAGGTTCGATCCCGGCTCTGGGTCACTGTCTGTATGGAGTTTACACATTCTCCCTGTGTTTGCGTGGGTTTCGCCTCCACACCCCAAAGATGTGCAGGGTCGGTGGATTGGCCACGCTAAATTGCCCCTTAATTGGAAGAAATGAATTGGGTTCTCTAAATTTATTTTTTAAAAGGATCACAGTCTGGCGTTCACCTCCGACAATGGACTTGGCCCAAAAAAGATAACGCATTCGCTCAACATACTGCGACCAGTCTGCAGGACCCACCTCAAACGCTTCCCAAATGAGGCATCTCTGCAGCAGGCGAAATGACCTCCCGAGACCTTCGGAAAGGTGGCCGAGCACAGTGAAAATGACCCCGTCTGCAGCTCCATCCCAGCCTCGTCATTAGTGTTGAGTCAGAGGAAGCAGCCAAAAGGCAGCATGAGGAAACAAAAGGTTTATTGATGTACATTGTGTACACTGCTCCCAGAAGGGACTTCTGCAAGAGCTTCCTCCAGGTGCTCGAGGTTTCCTCCCAAAGTCCAAAGATGTGCAGGTTAGGTGGATTAGCCATGCTAAATTTAGTTTTATCTTTATGAAGAGGGGGTGGAGGAATTAACTTTGACAGCTGACATGTCCAGACTGGGTGAGAATGTGAAAACCGGTTCAGTCCAGGATTAAGAAGATTGGATTGAAGGAACAGAAATAAACTATTCTTCCTCATGTCTGTTCTGACATTTAATGAGATCATGACTGGTCTGCATTTTAACTCCATTCACTCACCTTTGTTTTATAATCCTTAAAACGCTTACCAAACAAAACCTATCAGTTTAAGTTTGGAGATTTCCCAGCTTTAACAGTAGTTTGTGGGAGGGATATAGAATGGCAGGAGGGTGGGAACCGAAACAGGATGACACGAGGAAGAGGAATAAGGACAGTAATACAAGAAAGGAGAGTAAAATGCAAAAACAGTATCTTTTTAAAAAAAATATATATTTATTAAAGTTTTTAACACAATTTTTCTCCCTTACAAACAATAACCCCCCCCCCACCCCACCCACCCCCCGTAAAAAAAAAGAAACAAGAAATCGCGCGGAGCAAGATATATACATGGCAAAATAGTATATTTACATAGCTTTGTACACTGGCTCTCTCCCGTACGTGCCAGTTTCCCCGACTCTTCATGTTATCTCTTGCTCATCCATCCCCCCAGGCAGCTCCCCTTCCCCCCCCTCCCCGGATGTCCCCTCCCCTCCCCCCCCCCCCCCAGGTTACTGCTGCTGACCGACCCTCCTCTAACGCTCTGCGAGATAGTCTAGGAACGGTTGCCACCGCCTGTAGAACCCCTGCACAGACCCTCTCAAGGCGAACTTAATCCTCTCCAACTTTATGAACCCAGCCATATCGTTTATCCAGGCCTCCACACCGGAGGGCTTCGCCTCCTTCCACATTAGCAAGATCCTTCGCTGGGCTACTAGGGACGCAAAGGCCAGAATACTGGCCTCTTTCGCCTCCTGCACTCTCGGTTCGTCCACTACTCCGAATATTGCTAGCCCCCAGCTTGGCTTGACCCGGACTTTCACCACCTGAGATATTGCTCCCGCCACTCCTCTCCAGAACCCCTTCAGTGCCGGGCATGACCAAAACATATGGACATGGTTCGCTGGGCTCCCTGAGCACCTTCCACATCTGTCCTCTACCCCAAAGAACCTGCTCAACCTCGCCCCCGTCAGGTGAGCTCTGTGAACCACCTTAAATTGTATCAGGCTGAGCCTGGCACACGAGGAGGAGGAATTAACCCTACCTAGGGCATCCGCCCACAGACCTTCCTCGATCTCCTCCCCCAGCTCCTCCTCCCATTTACCCTTCAACTCTTCTACCAGCGCTTCCCCTTCTTCTTTCATCTCCTGGTGTATTTCTGACACCTTGTCCTCCCCGACCCATGCGCCCGAGATCACCCTGTCTTGAATTTCTTGTGCCGGGAGCAACGGGAATTCCCTCACCTGTCGCCTTACAAAAGCCCTCACCTGCATATATCTAAAGGCATTTCCCGGGGGTAACTCAAACTTCTCCTCCAGTGCCCCTAGGCTCGCAAACGTTCCGTCAATGAACAGGTCCCCCATTCTTCTGATCCCCGCCCGATGCCAGCTCTGGAACCCCCCGTCCATCTTCCCCGGGACAAACCGATGGTTACCCCTGATCGGGGACCACACCGATGCTCCCATTGCACCCCTGTGCCGTCTCCACTGGCCTCAGATCCTTAGCGTTGCCGCCACCACCGGGCTCGTGGTATACGTTGTCGGCGAGAGCGGCAGTGGTGCCGTCACCAATGCCCCCAGACTCATTCCTTTGCAGGACGCCATCTCCATCCTCTTCCATGCCGCCCCCTCTCCCTCCATAACCCACTTGCGGATCATCGACACATTTGCTGCCCAGTAGTAGCTCCCCAGGTTTGGCAGCGCCAACCCTCCTCGGTCCCTACTGCGTTCCAGGAACCCTCTCCTTACCCTCGGGGTCTTATTCGCCCACACAAACCCCATAATACTCTTGCCTACTCTCTTAAAAAAGGCCTTAGTGATCACGATGGGAAGGCACTGAAACACAAACAGAAACCTCGGAAGGACCACCATTTTGACCGATTGCACTCTACCCGCCAGCGAGAGCGGTAGCATGTCCCATCTTTTAAAATCCTCCTCCATTTGCTCCACCAACCTCGTCAGATTCAGTTTATGTAGGGTCCCCCAACTCCTGGCTATCTGGATCCCCAGATACCGAAAGCTCCCCTCCGCCCTCCTCAGCCGTAGGTCCCCTATCTCTCTTTCTTGGTCCCCCGCCTGTAATACAAAGAGCTCACTCTTCCCTACATTGAGCTTATAGCCCGAAAACTCCTCAAACTCCCTTAGAGTCTGCATGACCTCCACCATCCCCTCCATTGGATCCGCCACGTACAGCAACAGGTCATCCGCATATAGCGACACCCGATGCTCTTCTCCCCCTCGGACCACCCCCCCTCCATTTATTAGACTCCCTCAATGACATGGCCAATGGTTTGATCGCCAATGCGAACAACAGGGGGGACAGGGGGCACCCCGCCTCGTCCCTCGGTACAGCCGAAAGTACTCCGACCTCCGCCGGTTCGTCACTAGACTCGCCACCAGGGCTCTGTAAAGGAGCTTAACCCAACTGATAAAACCTCCCCCGAACCCAAACCTACGCAGCACCTCCCAGAGGTACTCCCACTCTACTCGGTCAAAGGCCTTCTCCGCGTCCATAGCTGCCACTATCTCCGCTTCTCCCTCCACCGATGGCATCATTATCACGTTTAAGAGCCGCCGCACATTGGTGTTTAGTTGCCTACCCTTTACAAATCCTGTCTGGTCCTCGTGAATCACCCCCGGGACACAGTCCTCGATCCTCGTGGCCAGCACTTTTGCCAGCAACTTTGCATCCACATTAAGGAGCGAGATCGGCCTGTACGATCCACATTGCAGTGGGTCCTTGTCCCGCTTTAGGATCAAAGAAATTGTCGCTTCCGACATTGTCGGAGGTAGGGTCCCCTCCTCTCTTGCCTCATTAAAGGTCCTCACTAGTAGCGGGGCCAACAGGTCTACGTACTTCCTGTAGAACTCCACCGGGAACCCGTCCGGCCCCGGGGCCTTCCCCGCCTGCATGCTCCCCAAACCCTTGCTCAGCTCCTCCAACCCGATTGGTGCCCCCAGACCAGCCACTTCTTGCTCCTCCACCCTCGGGAATCTCAGCTGGTCTAGGAATCGTCTCATACCCTCTTCCCCCGTTGGGGGCTGGGATCTGTACAGCTCTTCATAGAAGGCCTTAAATACCTCGCTTATTTTCGTCGCACTCCGAACCGTGGCTCCCCTTCCATCTTTGACTCCCCCTATTTCCCTCGCTGCCATCCTTTTACGCAGCTGGTGTGCCAGCATCCGACTAGCCTTTTCCCCATACTTGTAGGTCGCCCCCTGCGCTTTCCTCCACTGTGCCTCCGCCTTCCCTGTGGTCAACAGGTCAAACTCCGTCTGGAGCCGCCGTCTTTCCCCAAGTAATCTTTCCTCCGGGGCCTCTGCGTATCTCCTGTCCACTCTCAAAATCTCCCCCACTAACCTCTCCCTTTCCATGCCCTCTGTCTTCTCCCTGTGAGCCCTAATGGAGATTAGCTCTCCCCTGACCACCGCCTTCAACGCCTCCCATACCACCCCTACCCGCACCTCCCCGTTGTCGTTGGCCTCCAAGTACCTTTCGATACACCCCCTCACCTTCCCACACACCACCTCGTCCGCCAGCAGTCCCACATCCAGCCGCCACAACGGGCGTTGGTCCCTCTCCTCTCCCAGCTCCAGTTCCACCCAGTGTGGGGCATGGTCCGAAACAGCTGTGGCCGAATACTCCGTCCCCTCCACCCTCGGGATGAGCGCCCTGCCCAGAACAAAAAAATCTATCCGGGAGTAGGCTTTGTGTACATGGGAAAAGAAAGAAAATTCCCTGGCCTGCGGCCTTGCAAACCGCCATGGGTCCACTCCCCCCATCTGATCCATAAACCCCCTAAGTACCTTGGCCGCCGCCGGCCTCTTTCCAGTCCTTGATTTGGAGCGGTCCAGTGCTGGATCCAACACTGTATTGAGGTCCCCTCCCATTATCAGGCCTCCTTTCTCCAGGTCCGGGATGCGCCCCAACATGCGCTTCATGAATCCTGCATCATCCCAGTTCAGGGCGTACACGTTTACCAACACCACCCACGTCCCCTGCAGCCTACCGCTCACCATTACATATTGCCCTCCATTGTCCACCTCAATAGTCTTGGCCTCAAATGACACTCGCTTTCCCACTAATATTGCCACCCCTCTATTCTTCGCGTCCAGTCCCGAGTGGAATACCTGTCCTACCCATCCCTTTCCTAACCTGACCTGGTCCGCCACCTTCAGGTGAGTCTCTTGGAGCATGACCACGTCCGCCTTCATTCCCTTTAAGTGCGCGAACACTCGAGCCCTCTTCACCGGCCCATTCAGCCCCCTCACGTTCCACGTTATCAGCCGGATTGGAGGGGCTCTCTCCCCCCCCCCCCCCTCCCCAGCCGACTAGCCATCTCCTTTTCTGGGCCAGTCCCGTGTCCACGCCTCCCTCACCCTCCAGTCCCCCAGACGGGGTACCCCCGTCCCGACCACCCCTTCTATATCCCATTCCCTTTCGGCCAGTGGAGCAGCAACACTTCCCCCTCCCCCCCCCCCCGCTAGACCCCTGTCTAGCTTTTTTGCTCCCCCCATGTCACTCCCGTAAGTCAGCTGACACCTGCTGACCCCGGCTACCCCCGCTATTCCATTGACCTCCCCGTGTGGGAGTTCCTCCTCCCACCTTTCTTCCTGCACGCGGGAAAAACCAAACCCCGCGCTTTCCAAAGCCCGCTCTGCCCCCTCTGGCACAGCTCCTGTCGCGGCCTTGTCTCTCTCCCCCAACCCATGTAACATTTCCTGCGCGTGATTGTGATTGACCCCCTATATACAACAACCATCCCACATCAAACCTCAAATATCCCCCCCATCCTCACAAACCCTCAGTTAGAGTCCAACTTTTCGGCTTACAAAGGTCCACGCCTCTTCAGGCGTTTCGAAGTAATAGTGTTGGCCCTTGTATGTGACCCACAGTCGCGCCGGCTGCAGCATTCCGAATTTCACTTCTTTCCGGTGCAACACCGCTTTGGCCCGGTTGAAACCCCCTCTCCGCTTTGCAACCTCCGTGCTCCAGTCCGGGTATATTCGGATCTCTGCATTGTCCCACTTACTGCTCCGCTCCTTCTTGGCCCATTTCAGGACCCACTCTCTGTCCATGAACCAGTGGAACCTCACCACCATCGCTCTTGGCAGCTCATTTGCCCGGGGCCTCCTCGCCAGCACCCGGTGTGCCCTGTCCAACTGCAACGACCTCGAAGGGGCCTCCTTGCCCATCATCGCCCAGAGCATCGTGCTCGTGTATGCCCCGGCATCGGCCCCCTCCGCTCCTTCAGGGAGACCCAGGATCCGCAGATTCTTTCTCCTCAACCTGTTCTCCAGGTCTTCGAGTCTTCCCGCCCACCTCCTCTGTAGCGCCTTGTTCTGCTCCACTCTCGCCACCAGGCCCGAGATCTCGTCCTCGTTCTGACCAACTCTTTTTTGTACCTCCTGGATCTGAACCTCGTGGGCCTTCTGGGTGATCCCTAGTCCTTCGATTGCCGAAAGCATAGGCGCCAGCATTTCCTTACGCATCTCCTCGCGATGCTCCTTGAAGCAGTGCCTAATAAACTCCTGCATCTCCACTTTGTCTCTGGCCGCCGCCATTCTATCTTTCTTCCCCGGTCCTTCCCGCTGCTCCAGCTCCTGCAGCTCACCTTTGTCTCTGGCCACCGCCATTTTGTTTTTTCCCCCCGGTTTTTCCCGTTGCTTCAATGCTACTTTTGTGGCCGTTGCGCTTCGAGTCCGTTTCATACAGGTTGGAGGGGAACCTCCCTCTTACCTTCCCCACGGGTTAGTTTCAGAAAAAATTCCGTTGGGGCTCTTCTAGCGAGCCCGAAGGTCCGTGGTAGCGGGAGCTGCCGAATCGTGCGGCTCAGCTCCGCATTGCCGCACCCGGAAGTCTGCAAAAACAGTATCAAGGATGAGAGGCAAATCGGGCCACAGTGCAAAGAAAAGTTAGGATGGTTAAAAGTGGTAAAAAGGACTTCCATCAGTGGCGATGGAGTGCATGGTCGCACATAGGGCAGCTCCTGCCTGAAGGTACTGGTTTTGGTCCTTTCCACAAGTGTTTTAGGTAGATTTGGTGGAAAAGTGGAGCAGAGAGTGTTGGGGAAAAAACTCTTCCCTGGATGGGCATATTTGTGGGCTATCAGACCCAGCTGCAAACGGTGAAGAAGTTGGAGGAGACTGGTGGCGCTGTCCCAATTACGAAGGTGGCGGAGGGAGAAGGGGCATTGTCGGCGGGAAAGCTGCAGATGGAGCAATTGATGAGCTTCATGAAAGAGGTGCTTCGGCAGCAAAGGAAGGAGATGCAGAGCGACTGGTCGACGGCAATTGAGGGGATAGTGGCACCTTTTTGTGGAACCCTGGAGCGGATGAAAAAGTGCCTCGAGTCACAGGGGGCAACGATCCGGGAGGTGGAGAAGGTGGTGTCTGACCAGCGTGACCGCATTGTGTCTTTGGAGGCGGAGGTGACAATCCTGGGGGATCTGTGCAAGTCGCTGCGGACGAAGGTGGAGGACCGGGAGAATAGGTTAAGGCGACAAAATCAGCGGATTGTGGGTCAGCCAGAGGGAGTGGAGGGAACGAGCACCACAAACTATGTCTAAAGGATGTTGGCCAGGCTGGAAGAGGAGAAGGTGTTGGACAAGGCCCCAGAGGTGGACCGGGCCCATGCGTCCTTGAGGCAGAAGCCGAGAGCAGGAAAGCCGCTGATTGTGGGGATGCACAGGTTTCTGGACAAGGAGAAGATTCTGAGGTATGCCAAGGCGAAACGGGTCTGTGAATGGGAGGGAAATCGAGTTCGGATTGATCAGGACATTGGAACAGAGTTGGCCAGGATGTGAACAGGGTTCAACAAGGCCAAGGCAGGGCTGTGCCGGCGACAGATTTGATTTGGGATGTTGTACCCAGCCTGACTTTGGTTAACCTATGATGGTCACTTTGTGACGGTTGAGGAGGTGAATGTCTTTATCAGGGATCGTGAGCTGGGGGAGAGCTGAATGGTGACTTGGGAGGCAGGAGTTCCATCCGCGAAAGTTGGGTTTTTGATATTGTTCTTGTTTACAATATGGGGGGTTGGGAGTTAAAAAGTTGAACATTTGTAAGGGGGACAATTGTTCTCCCACTTCTACTTTTTTCAGGAGGTCTTTTATGTTTCTTGCCGTTTTGTTTTGGTAAGGGTTGTATTGTTGGGGCTTTCTGGAGTTGTGTAGGGGGAGAGAGGGGGGAGTGTTGGAAGGGGCCTTTGGGCAGGTGTCGCCATGCGAGCAATGCTAGTGAACGGGAATGGAGTGGGGGGGGGGGAGGCTGTGATGTTAAGCCTGTGTGGGGGGGGAGAGGGAAGGTGGGGAGGAGTGTGGTTGGGGTAGGGGGGATGGGACATGGCAGGTATGGAGGATGAATGTGGTCATGGGCGAGGCAGGGGCTATGTTGGATGGGTCTGGTTTAGAGTGGGAATGGGCGAGGCAGAGCCTAAAGGTGGTGATGGCGGATACTAGAGGGGGTGGAGTCATTAACATCTGGTGAGAATTGTGACATGGAATGTCCACGGGCTGAATGGGCCGGTCAAGAGTGCCGGATGTTTGCATACCCGAAGAGCTTGAGGGCGGAGGTGATTTTCTTGCAGGTGTCACATCTCCAGGTGAAAGGTCAGATGAGGCTGAGGAAGGGATGGGTGGGACAAGTGTTTCACTCGGGGTTCAACTCGAGGTCAAGGGGGAGGTGGCCATCTTATTGAGCAAGAGAACGGGATTTTGGGCGGCCAGGGAGATGCGAGACTGGGTTGGGGGAGGTACGTGATAGTGAGTGGGGTGTTAGAGGGCACGCTGGTGGTGTTGGTAAACGTGTATGCATCTAATTGGGATGATATCTGTTTCTAAAGAGGTTACTGCAAGCGATTCTGGACCTGGACTCTCACCACTTGATCATGGAGGGATTTTAATTGTGTAATGGAGTGGAGGGTGGACAGGCCGAGACCAAAGTCGATGGGAAGGTCAAGGTTGGCGAGAGCTGGGAGGATTCATGGAAAGGATAGGATGGTGGATCCGTGGAGGTTGGGAACCCGGGGTGAAGGGAGTAGTCCTTCTTCTCGCACATGTATAAGATGTATTCTAGGACTGATTTTCTTACTGGTGAACCAGGCAGTGGTGATGAGGACGATTGGTGCGGAATATGCAGGGATTGTGATCTCAGACCATGGGGCTCACTGGTTAGATCTGAAGTCTTGTTCGGAACAGATGCAGAGGCCGGGGTGGTGTTGGATTCAGGGCTTTTGGCTGATAAGGAGTTTTGTGGAGTGGCAATTACGAACTATGTGGGGCTCAACCAGCAGATACTCGGCAGCCCCCATGAAGAAGTTGTTGGCAGAAAGGAAGAGGTTGCAGGGGCAATTTCATTGGTTGACAACGGGCAAGATGGTGGGGCAGCTACAGAGGGCAAGGGGGGTACAGTTTGAGAACGGGGAGAAAACAAGTCGTATCTTGGCCCACCAGATGAAGCGTCAGGCAGTCTCCAGGGAAACTTTGCAGGGGAAGACAGACAAGGGGGAACTGGTGTCGGACCCGGAAAGGATAAATGATGTAATTAAGGCCTTCTACAATGGGTTATGTAGGGCTCAGCTGGTGGGAGAGGCGGAAGATATGGGGCGGTTTCTGGATGGGTTTGAGTTCCCAGAGTTGGAGGAGGGGAAAAGGCAGGTATTGGAGAAGCCGTTAAAGTTAAGGGAGGCGATGGAGTGTATTAGTAGTTTGCCGTCGGAGTTGGCCCCTCACCTGGTGGGCATGTTCAGTGAGATGATGGAAAAGGGGGAGTTGTCGGCTACGTTAGCGCAGGCGTCAATTCTTTTGATCCTGAAAAAGGGGAACGACCCACTGGTGTGTGGGTCCTACAAGCCCATTTTGCTGCTAAACATGGGTGTGAAAGTCCTGGCGAAGGTATTGGAGTGTAGGTTGGAGGGGTGTGTCCTGGAGGTGATTTCTGAGGACCAAACAGGTTTTGTGAGGGGGAGGCAGCTCTCCAGTGACATTAGGAGGTCGCTGAATGTAATTATGACTCCTTCAGGGGGACGGGAGCCAGAGGTGATTGTGTCCATGGACACGGAGAAGGCATTCGACCAGGTAGAGTGGAGGTATCGGTTTGAAGTTTTGGGAAGTTTGGGTTTGGACCAGAATTTGTGGCTTGGGTGCGATAGTGTATGCCAGTGGCTAGTGTTCGAACGAACGAGAGGAGTTCGGGTATTTAGGTTGCAGAGGGGGACGAGGCAGGAGTGTCCCCTGTTGCCATTATTGTTTGCAATGACTATAGAGCCCCTGGTGTTTGCTCTTCGTGCATCAGCTGAGTGGCGAGGGATTGTGAGGTGTGAGGGGGGGGGTTGGTGGTAGGGAGCACCGGGTATCGACGTTTGCAGACGACCTGTTATTGTTTGTGTTGGACCTGTTGGAAAGTATGGGCAGACTTATTTGTTTGTTAGTTTGTTATTTACAGCACAGAAGTAGGCCATTCGACCCATTGTGTCTGCACCGGCTCCCAAAAGAAAACCTAGCTAGTCCTATTCTTCAGCCCAATCTCGGTATCCCTCTGAATTAATCACTTTCAAATATGTATCCAGCTCTCTTTTGAAAACTTCTATGGAATCCACCTCCACCTCTCTCCCAGGCAGCGCATTCCAAACCCAAACAACTCTGTGAGTAAAGAGGTTTCTCCTCATCTCAGTCCCAGCTCACTTGCTGACCATCTTCAAATTGTGACACCTAGTCACTGACATACCAACTAGTGGAAACGGAATATCCTTCTTTACCCTGTCAAACTTGTCCAGCATTTCGAACACCTCAATAAGGTCACATCTTAATCTTCTCTGCTCCAAGGAGAACAAGCCTAATTTATCCAATCTTTCCTTGCAAATAAAATTCCTCATTCCTGGTATCATTCTCGCAAATATCCTCCGCACTCCCTCCAGGGCTTTAACATCTTCCATAAACAAGGTGCTGTTAAGATACAGTTGTAAAACCCTTTTGTCTGTCCTGCGTTCTCCTTTTTATACCCTCCCTGCTACCTGTCTTCTGGTTAAGCTGCTACAACGTTGCTACACCATCTGGGATTTCTGATTAAACCACAGATTTTAGACACAGTTGGAACCCTTATCATGATGGACCAAGTCAAGACATCCCCTTTAGGTTCTGTAGTGATCTTTACATGGGTATGACCAGAAGGGGCTAATGGGAAATGAAAATACCACGAGGGGGAAGCACTGGCTGGTATAAAGGGGGAAGCAAGCAGCCCTCAAGACTCTTTGGCTGATTAGACTGTGAGGAGAACAAAGGCAGAGATTTAGCTCAGGGCTGCTAGTGTGGCCAGGCCTAGTTGTAGTGTATAGAAAAGTTGTAACCTTTATACTAGCACAGTTCTTAAAGTAAGGGCTCACGCAGTTATTTAAGTTGTGTTACTCAATAAACTTTATGTAAAACTTCTGGACGACTTTGAGACTTCTTCCGAAAGCCTTTGCTGTAACTTAATTGAGTAGCACATGTTACCTGCCATACAGGTAACAAAACATGGTACCAGGTTGGCTTTAATCGAGCAGTACTAGATAGATGAGGTTAGAGACCAGAAAGAACCAAAATAAGCAGAAAAAGTAACGGGCCTGCCACTCGGCTGTGGAAGACTTCTCAGCATTTGGATTCCAGACAACCAACCGAAACGATGGACCACACACCACTTCCAGAGCTGCTAAAAACTACCGGTAATTTAAATAGCAACTGGAAAATGTATAAACAGCAGCTTCAAATATACATGCAGCTACTGCCTTAAATGCAGCCCCCGACGGGAGAAAGGTTGGGATATTACTGTCAACGGTAGGCCGGCAAGCTGCAGACATTTATAACTCTTTTACGCATGGTGACAATGAAGATAAAAATAGCTTTCAAGTGATAATGGAAAAATTTGATGAACAATGTAAATCACAGTCAAATGAAATCATGGATCGCTTTAACCTGCGTAACAGATTCGAACAAAATGGGGAGACTATCTCTCGTTTTGTCACAGACCTCCGATTGCTAGCACAAGGTTGTAACTATGCTGATGTAACAGCCTCCATCATCAGGGATTAATTAATCTATGGTCTCTCAGATGAAAATTTAAGGGAATCATTAATGCAGCAAACTGATTTAACTTTAAAAACTACCATAACAAAATGCTTACAGCAAGAACAGAAAAAACAGCAGTACCTAGAGTTTCTAGAGAACAAAAACACCGAGAAAATCCTCCACGAGGTGGAAGACATTAAAATGGTGGCCTCTTCTCACAGGCATTATTTTCCGGCCGCCGGCGACCATTCCAGCATGTCTGCGCATGGGCACAGTCAACAGAGACACGATCCGGCAAGATCTAGGTATGCGCATGCGCACGAACGTCATGAAGTGTTACCGTTGTGGCAACGCCCACTTAAAAGGGAAATATCCTGCACTAGAGAAAAGATGTCTAAAATGCTCCAAAATGAATCATTTTGCCTCCTAGTGTCAGTCCACAGCAAAATATTACTCTCCAACGCAAAGACATGGAAACTTCAAGGTTCGCACAGTAGATGCAATGGACACTCAGGCACTCGAAGAAAATTTTTCGACCACAAAGATTTCCACTCCTGGGAGAACACATACGGCATTGGAATCATAAATGCCACAGAGGAGCCGCACGAGCTGACCACACAGCCTCAATAGGGGCAGCACGGTAGCATTGTGGATAGCACAATTGCTTCACAGCGCCATGGTCCCAGGTTCGATTCTGGCTTGGGTCACTGTCTGTGCGGAGTCTGCACATCCTCCCCGTGTGTGCGTGGGTTTCCTCCGGGTGCTCCGGTTTCCTCCCACAGTCCAAAGATGTGCAGGTTAGGTGGATTGGCCATGATAAATTGCCATTAGTGTCCAAAATTGCCCTTAGTGGTGGGTGGGGTTACTGGGTTATGGGGATAGGGTGGCGGTGTTGACCTTGGGTAGGGTGCTCTTTCCAAGAGCCGGTGCAGACTCGATGGGCCGAATGGCCTCCTTCTGCACTGTAAATTCTATGTTCTATGTTCAATACGTGCATACCATTGACTCCACAAGCGAATGGAGTGCCATGGTGCAAGTGAACCATTCCCCAATTACGTTCAAGCTTGACACGGGAGCATCCGCGAACTTGATGACAAGCAAAGATCTCGCATCCATCCCAGGGACACACGAGATGATACCTGCTGCATGCAAGTTAACAGACTACAATGGCAACCAGATCACCTCGAGGGGATCATGCCACCTACAAGTAGTCAATAAGAAAGTCACGAAAAGACTACACTTTGAGATCGTGGACGACAAATGAACATCGCTGTTACATGCTCAAGCCTGCAAGGATTTGCGGCTGATACAGAGGATTTTTATGAACATGATTGATTCATCTTGACTGGCTGATGCCATCCAGCTGCTTCTCAATGAGTATCCTGGCGTCTTTTGTGGCATGGGTACGTTACCCTACAAGTACAAAATCCTGCTCAAAGACGATGCAACACCAGTCATTCATGCACCAAGGAGGGTACCAGCTCCGTTGCGGGACAGGCTAAAAGCAGAACTCCAACGCCTCCAATCTCAAGGCATTATATCACAGGTCCCACAGCCGACTGACTGGGTCAGCTCGTTGGTGTGTGTCAAGAAGCCGTCCGGTGAACTCAGAATCTGTTTAGATCCCAAAGATTTGAACAAAAACATTCGCTGGATTGTCCCATTTGCAAGGATTTACAGCTGATACAGAGGATTTTCATGAACACAATTGATTCATCACGACTGGCTGATGCCATCCAGCTGCTCCTCAGTGAGTATCCTGACGTCTTTTGTGACATGGGTACGTTACCCTACAAGTACAAAATCCTGCTCAAGACGATGGTAGTGATGGGCAAGCTAATGGGGCTAAAGGTAGACAAGTCTCCTGGCCCTGATGGAATGCATCCCAGAGTGCTAAAAGAGATGGCTAGGGAAATTGCAAATGCACTAGTGATAATTTACCAAAATTCACTAGACTCTGGGGTGGTCCCGGCAGATTGGAAATTAGCAAACGTGACACCACTGTTTAAAAAAGGAGGTAGGCAGAAAGCGGGTAATTATAGGCCAGTGAGCTTAACTTCGGTAGTAGGGAAGATGTTGGAATCTATCATCAAGGAAGAAATAGCGAGGCATCTGGATGGAAATTGTCCCATTGGGCAGACGCAGCATGGGTTCACAAAGGGCAGGTCGTGCCTAACTAATTTAGTGGAATTTTTTGAGGACATTACCAGTGCGGTAGATAACGGGGAGCCAATGGATGTGGTATATCTGGATTTCCAGAAAGCCTTTGACAAGGTGCCACACAAAAGGTTGCTGCATAAGATAAAGATGCATGGCATTAAGCGTAAAGTAGTAGCATAGATAGAGGATTGGTTAATTAATAGAAAGCAAAAATTTGGGGATTAATGGGTGTTTCTCTGGTTGGCAATCAGTAGCTAGTGGTGTCCCTCAGGGATCAGTGTTGGGCCCACAATTGTTCAGAACTTACATCGATGATTTGGAGTTGGGGACCAAGGGCAATGTGTCCAAGTTTGCAGACAACACTAAGATGAGTGGTAAAGCAAAAAGTGCAGAGGATACTGGAAGTCTGCAGAGGGATTTGGATAGATTAAGTGAATGGGCTAAGGTCTGGCAGATCATAGAATTTACAGTGCAGAAGGAGGCCATTCGGCCCATCGAGTCTGCACCGGCTCTTGGCAAGAGCACCCCACCCAAGCCCACACCACCCTATCCCCATAACCCAATAACCTCACTCAACCAACACTAAGGGCAATTTTGGACACTAAGGGCAATTTAGCATGGCCAATCCACCTAACCTGCACATCTTTGAACTGTGGGAGGAAACCGGAGCACCCGGAGGAAACCCATGCACACACGGGGAGAACGTGCAGACTCCGCACAGACAGTGACCCAGCCGGGAATCGAACCTGGGACCCTGGAGCTCTGAAGCAATTGTGCTAACCACTATGCTATCGTGCTGCCAATTTACGGATGGAATACAATGTTGACAAATGTGAGGTTATCCATTTTGGTAGGAATAACAGCAAAAGGGATTATTATTTAAATGATAAAATATTAAAGCATGCTGCTGTGCAGAGAGACCTGGGTGTGCTAGTGCATGAGTCGCAAAAAGTTGGTTTACATGTGCAACAGGTGATTAAGAAGGCAAATGAAATGTTGTCCTTCATTGCTAGAGGGATGGAGTTTAAGACTAGAGAGGTTCTGCTGCAATTGTATGAGGTGTTAGTGAGGCCACAACTGGAGTATTGTGTTCAGTTTTGGTCTCCTTACCTGAGAAAGGACGTACTGGCGCTGGAGGGTATGCAGAGGAGATTCACTAGGTTAATCCCAGAGCTGAAGGGGTTGGATTACAAGGAGAGGTTGAGTAGACTGAGACTGTACTCATTGGAATTTAGAAGGATGAGGGGGGATCTTATAGAAACATATAAAATTATGAAGGGAATAGAAACGATAGATGCAGGCAGGTTGTTTCCACTGGCGGGTGAAAGCAGAACTAGGGGGCATAGCCTCAAAATAAGAGAAGTAGATTTGGACTGAGTTTAGGAGGAACTTCTTCACCCAAAGTTTTGTGAATCTATGGAATTCCTTGCCCAGTGAAGCAGTTGAGGCTCCTTCATTAAATGTTTTTAAGATAAAGATAGATAGTTTTTTGAAGAATGAAGGGATTAAGGGTTATGGTGTTCAGTCCGGAAAGTGGAGCTGAGTCCACAAAAGATCAGCCATGATCTCATTGAATGGCGGAGCAGGCCCGGGGGGCCAGATGGCCTACTCCTGCTCCTAATTCTTATGACCAGTCAGTTAGAAGGGGACACAAGTTCAAGGTGAGGGGCAGGAGGTTTAGGGGGAATTTGCGCAAAAACGTTTTTACTCAGAGGGTGGTGACGGTCTGGAATGCACAGCCTGGGACGGTGGTAGAGGCGGGTTACCTCACATCCTATAAAAAGTACCTGGATGAAGTACCTGGGGGGTGTTACACACTGAATTATGTTTACATTTGTATTTGTATCTTTTGTTGTTATAAAACCATAAATGCCTTAATAAAATGTTTGTTAAAAAAAAGTACCTGGATGAGCACTTGGCACGTCATAACATACACGGCTGTGGGTCAAGTGCCGGCAAATGGGATTAGGTGGGCAGGTCAGGAGTCTTTCATGCGCTGGTGCAGACTCGATGGGCCGAAGGGTCTCTTCTGCACTGAATGATTCTGTGATGCTCAATTTCCTCATGGATACGGGGCAGAGATCAGTAAATGTTTGGATGCTGAGGAAATCAGGGATAGAGGGGAAAAGTGGATTTGATTCAGTCATCATCTTGGTAAATGGCGCAAAAGATTCGAATGCCTGAAGCGTGAATTCCTTTTGCCTTATTGACCATTAAGAGAGGGGGGTTAGAAGTGCCTTCCGTCTTTATGGGGTTTCAGTCACATGAGCTCAAAGTTGAAATCCACCCTTACCTTTTGCCTAATGTACCTGTCAGGCGAGAGACGAGCCGCCTGTTCCAGAGGAATCTGTCCTGCGGTTTATGTACTTGTCACAGGGACCCAGTTCTGTCACTGCCAGGAATGAAGCGACAAAGGGGATCACAGAGGGAGCAGGTCAGAGGCAGAAACACAACCCCACTGGGAGCGGTGCTGGCGACATCCGAGCGGAATAAGCCTGCGGGCCAATGTCAAACATTGGCCTCTCCACTTCCACCAACAACCCCCCCCCCCCCCCCTCCACTTCCACCAACCCGTCACCCCGCACCCCCCCCCCCCCCCCCCGGCTGGGCGCCCCAAACTCTGCCAGAGACTTTGGGAAACAAACAGGGGCTGATTGGGTGCAGGATGGAGAATTAAGCTGTTCACCAATTTAGCTCTGGGTGACCTGGTGAATGAGCTTTCAAAGCAGCAGCCGGGTTAATGGTCCCGGTTTATTCCATGTGTTGATTCCCGGTGAAGTGCAGTTTAGTAAGAGGCGGGATTTGGGAGACAGTCCAGTCCCAATGGTGACCTGTGTTGACGATGAAAAAAGGGACTAGTTGCAGAGGGGATAAATACCAAGAGGACCAGTTGGTTGAAGCGATTGTTCAGAGTGTGATGTCCATCATGCTGAATCCAAGTTGATGAAGACATGAGCTGTCATTCCTGGAGCGGTTGCGGTGATTCAAACAGGCGCCCACCCTGTGGGACCTGGCCTCACCTCAAACTGGCAACAGGCGTTCGGACCATTTCTCTGGAACTCGCTCAACCCGCCTACCCACAAAACTGGGGGTCTGTCACAACGCAGGAATTCAAAGAATGATGCCCCAGGATCAGGGGAATCCCGGTCAGGTGCTGAGGAGGAAGTAGCCCAGGTATATCTAGAGCCCGCAGCAGACGCCCAGCACAATCCGCATCTCATTCCTGCGAAGGTAAGGCAACATTTCTTTCTGTCACTTTCTGGAGAATGTTTGAGCTCCAGGAACACTTGTCAGACTTCACCAGGGGAACGCGCCCAGGCGCTTCTTCAAGTCGCTTCATCCTCTTCCCCTGAATTAACCAATTCTGTGTTAATCTGGGCAAAACCTGACCAGGCGCAAAAACATCAGTCTGGTTTCTTGAAGCTCGTTCGATAAGATCCCCGACCTAACTTCAAAAGTCTCCCCGTCTCAGTTTCCGCAGAATTGACGTTAAACTGCGCGCCGTTGGGTTTAATTGAACTTTGGTCCATGTTCGCTCCTGACGCCGGCTCGGTTCACTCAATTCGCTGAGCTTTGAGCTGTCTTGATATTGAAGTGTTGGAATGTTGGGCTTTAGCTGTAAATTTCCCCATTTCATTAACAATTGGCGGACAATCGAAATTTGAACTGACCTCGACCAAAAACTACAGGGGCTGATCTCAGCATGAAGTTGAAACCTGCCCATTGTAGAAAGTACTGGTGAGCTCTGGAATATTGGGGGCAGTGGTCTCCTCATCTGAGGAAGGATGTTCTTGCTCTGGAGCGAGCGCAGAGAAGGTTCACCAGACTGATTCCTGGGATGGAAGCCACCTTATATGTTTTCAAGAAGCAGTTGGATCTTGCACTTGGGACGAAGGGGATCAAAGGATATGGAGTGAACCTCCTTCCAGTGACCTGTCATCTGCAGGTGCTCATAGGGGAACGTGCATCCCATTGATCACCCCCTGGACCTGGGCACCCCGTCAATGGCAGTGAACCCTGCTGGGCTCGGTCCACATTGAAATGGATGTATTAGAATGGTAGCACAGTGGTTAGCACTGTAGCTTCACAGCGCCAGGGTCACAGGTTCAATTCCTGGCTTGGGTCACTGTCTGTGTGTCGTCTGCACGTTCTCCCCGTGTCTGTGTGGGTTTCCTCCGGGTGCTCCGGTTTCCGTCCACAAGTCCTGAAAGACGTGCTGTTAGGTAATTTGGACATTCTGAATCCCCCCTCAGTGTACCCGAACAGGCGCCGGAATGTGGCAACGAGTGGCTTTTCACAATAACTTTATTGCAGTGTTAATGTAAGCCTTCTTGTGACAATCGAGATTATTATTATTATTGAGCCGCCTGGGCAGCTAGCGCCCCTGTGAGGCATGTATGCACCTGTGCACTGAGGTATGTGAAATCCCGGACAGGTCCCCACTTGGCGACTGGAAGGACCCTGTTACGGAAATGTTCAGGGCGACCATCACCTTGACAGCTACCAGGAGCAGATGAACACTCCTATATCCCCGTGGTGCCATCATCTGGTAGATATGTTGCAGTGTCTCTCTGCTCAGCCGGAGTCTTCAATGGCATGCCAGGTCCGGCAGGTCCTCGAATGACAGGCGCTGTCAGTACACATGAGGCTTCATGCGGTGCCTCCTTCGCACCTCCTCCTCCTCGGTCGGCTCTCCATCCTGGACGGCTGCCACCTGTTTTTCTGCGGCACACTTCGCTACTGCATGCTCTGCTGCTGCAGCTTCCTCCTCTTCGAGCAGCTCCAGCTCGTACAGCTGCACGGCATCGCCCAGGGCTGCACAACTAGCAGGAAGGCCACCATTGCTGGTTCAATTCCTCTATCCATTGTCTGCAGGGGTCAACATCTTAGCATGGTGCATACTCCTGTGCCCAACCAGATCAACGGGGCTACATGGTGGCCAATCTGCCCTCACATGCCCCCCCCGTCCCACCTCTGGCCTTGGCACCTGTCCCTGATGCCAGGGGTACCATTGGCTGGCACTGCCCTTGCCAGATGTATACTCCGTGACTCCTACCCCAAGCCCCCATAGGATCTACTGTGGGCATTCCCCTGGGTGGGTCGACAGCGGGTTGCGGCTGATGGGAAGGGGGTTTGGGGGCACCCATAAAGCCAGTGTCACTCTGCAGAACCAGGGGGCCAAGGTTGGTGGTCAGTGGGTGCGCAGCAATATTGCTGCCTTGCAGACCATGGTAATGGTGCTCTGTGACTGAACACCGCCCTAATCCCGTGGGGCGGTCACCCTAGCCATTTGACCAGTTCCCCCATCGCCCCCCCTTCCCTAGCCCTGGCCGAGCCCCACCACCGCAGCCAACTCGGCTAGTGTCCGACCGGCAGCCCACACTCGCTCCTCTGTGTCCTACCTCCTCTCTCTTCCTCATCGGTCATGAAGCGGTTTCACAATTGTTAAACCGAGCCATCGGGAACTTGGCCCATCGGAGAAGGAGAATCGCGGAGGCCCTGGAAAATACCAGGTCGGGCCCACTAATGATATGCAAACGGTGTTTATGGTACATGCGTTCCGTAACGCATTGATGCTGCTGTTGAGGTGACAGAGAATTATGATTTGCCGTCAAATCGGCGCCCGCTGCGATTTTGGCATCGGAATCTATTCTCCGCCCAATCGTGTTTCCCGATTTCGGCGTCAGGCAACGGGGAATCCCAAGGAGTTTCCCATTGTAGGCGGAGATGAGAGGGTGGTGAATTCTCTCTTCCCCGGATAGTGGTGCAGACAGCGCCAATTCATAATTTTAACAACACGAGGTTAAAGTCCAACAGGTTTGTTTCAAACTACTAGCTTTCGGGGCACTGCTCCTTCTTCAGGTGAATGGGTTCCAGAAACATATATATATATGGAGAGAAAATTAAAGATGCAAAGGATACTTTGAATACGAGTCTCTGCAGGTAATTAAGTCTACAGGGCCAGATGGAGCATCTGGAGAGAGGGATAATCACAGGTTAAAGAGGTGTGAACTGTCTCAAGCCAGGACAGTTGGTAGGATGCCTCTGATCTTCGGGTAAGCCTTCTCCAAGCCTTCAGGACGCGTGACAACACAGAATCACCGAGCAGAAACATATGGCCAAGTTCCGCACACATGAGTACGGCCTCAAACAGGACCTTGAATTCATGTCGCATTACATTCACCCCCCCCCCCCCCCCCCATCCCATCAGGCCTGGGCTTGTGAAATCCTACCAACTGTCCTGGCTTGAGACAATTCACACCTCTTTAACCTGTGATTATCCCTCTCTCCAGTTGGTCCTTCTGGACCTGTAGACTTAATTACCTGCAAAGACTTGCATTCAAAGTATCGTCTTGCATCTTTGACTTTGTCATATGAGAGTACCTTTAAGAAATGGGTGTTTATAAATGGGTGTGTATGTAAATATCTGTAGTGAGAGTACCTTTAAGACATGGGTGTTTGCTGCTGTAGTGATGTCAGAGACCGGGTGGAGCTGGGCTGTCAGTTTTTACTTACTTTTTTGAGCAGGCTGCAGTGTGTGTTTTAGTTTCGTTTTCAGAGCTGGATAGCTGCAGTTACAGCCAGAAGGTCTATTAGAGTCTCTTTGTAATCTAAAAACTGTAAATCGATCCTGGTGATTTAAAACTAATAACAGAAGTGACTTTAACCTGATGTGCTTCTGGTAAAAGGTGTTTTAAGTCGTATGGATGTTAAAAAGAAAGCTTAAAGGATTACTTAGTGTTGTATTCTTTGGGGGTTGGATTTGAATTGATGGTTGCTAAGATGTTCACTGTATGTTGCCATTACAGAGACCTGGTTGAGGGAAGGGCAGGATTGGCAGCTAAACGTTCCAGGATTTAGATGTTTCAGGCGGGATAGAGGGGGATGTAAAAGGGGAGGCGGAGTTGCGCTACTTGTTCGGGAGAATATCACAGCTATACTGCGAGAGGACACCTCAGAGGGCAGTGAGGCTATATGGGTAGAGATCAGGAATAAGAAGGGTGCAGTCACAATGTTGGGGGTATACTACAGGCCTCCCAACAGCCAGCGGGAGATAGAGGAGCAGATAGGTAGACAGAATTTGGAAAAGAGTAAAAACAACAGGGTTGTGGTGATGGGAGACTTCAACTTCCCCAATATTGACTGGGACTCACTTAGTGCCAGGGGCTTAGACGGGGCGGAGTTTGTAAGGAGCATCCAGGAGGGCTTCTTAAAACAATATGTAAACAGTCCAACTAGGGAAGGGGCGGTACTGGACCTGGTATTGGGGAATGAGCCCGGCCAGGTGGTAGATGTTTCAGTAGGGGAGCATTTTGGTAACAGTGACCACAATTCAGTAAGTTTTAAAGTACTGGTGGACAAGGATAAGAGTGGTCCGAGGATGAATGTGCTAAATTGGGGGAAGGCTAATTATAACAATATTAGGCGGGAACTGAAGAACATAGATTGGGGGCGGATGTTTGAGGGCAAATCAACATCTGACATGTGGGAGGCTTTCAAGTGTCAGTTGAAAGGAATACAGGACAGGCATGTTCCTGTGAGGAAGAAAGATAAATACGGCAATTTTCGGGAACCTTGGATGACGAGTGATATTGTAGGCCTCGTCAAAAAGAAAAAGGAGGCATTTGTCAGGGCTAAAAGGTTGGGAACAGACGAAGCCTGTGTGGCATATAAGGAAAGTAGGAAGGAACTTAAGCAAGGAGTCAGGAGGGCTAGAAGGGGTCATGAAAAGTCATTGGCAAATAGGGTTAAGGAAAATCCCAAGGCTTTTTACACGTACATAAAAAGCAAGAGGGTAGCCAGGGAAAGGGTTGGCCCACTGAAGGATAGGCAAGGGAATCTATGTGTGGAGCCAGAGGAAATGGGCGAGGTACTAAATGAATACTTTGCATCAGTATTCACCAAAGAGAAGGAATTGGTAGATGTTGAGTCTGGAGAAGGGGGTGTAGACAGCCTGGGTCACATTGTGATCCAAAAAGACGAGGTGTTGGGTGTCTTAAAAAATATTAAGGTAGGTAAGTCCCCAGGGCCTGATGGGATCTACCCCAGAATACTGAAGGAGGCTGGAGAGGAAACTGCTGAGGCCTTGACAGAAATCTTTGGATCCTCGCTGTCTTCAGGGGATGCCCCGGAGGACTGGAGAATAGCCAATGTTGTTCCTCTGTTTAAGAAGGGTAGCAAGGATAATCCCGGGAACTACAGGCCGGTGAGCCTTACTTCAGTGGTAGGGAAATTACTGGAGAGAATTCTTCGAGACAGGATCTACTCCCATTTGGAAGCAAATGGACGTATTAGTGAGAGGCAGCACGGTTTTGTGAAGGGGAGGTCGTGTCTCACTAACTTGATGGAGTTTTTCGAGGAGGTCACTAAGATGATTGATGCAGGTAGGGCAGTAGATGTTGTCTATATGGACTTCAGTAAGGCCTTTGACAAGGTCCCTCATGGTAGACTAGTACAAAAGGTGAAGTCACACGGGATCAGGGGTGAACTGGCAAGGTGGATACAGAACTGGCTAGGCCATAGAAGGCAGAGGGTAGCAATGGAGGGATGCTTTTCTAATTGGAGGGCTGTGACCAGTGGTGTTCCACAGGGATCAGTGCTGGGACCTTTGCTCTTTGTAGTATATATAAATGATTTGGAGGAAAATGTAACTGGTCTGATTAGTAAGTTTGCAGACGACACAAAGGTTGGTGGAATTGCGGATAGCGATGAGGACTGTCTGAGGATACAGCAGGATTTAGATTGTCTGGAGACTTGGGCGGAGAGATGGCAGATGGAGTTTAATCTGGACAAATGTGAGGTAATGCATTTTGGAAGGGCTAATGCAGGTAGGGAATAAACAGTGAATGGTAGAACCCTCAAGAGTATTGAAAGTCAAAGAGATCTAGGAGTACAGGTCCACAGGTCATTGAAAGGGGCAACACAGGTGGAGAAGGTAGTCAAGAAGGCATACGGCATGCTTGCCTTCATTGGCCGGGGCATTGAGTATAAGAATTGGCAAGTCATGTTGCAGCTGTATAGAACCTTAGTTAGGCCACACTTGGAGTATAGTGTTCAATTCTGGTCGCCACACTACCAGAAGGATGTGGAGGCTTTAGAGAGGGTGCAGAAGAGATTTATCAGAATGTTGCCTGGTATGGAGGGCATAAGCTTTGAGGAGCGATTGAATAAACTCGGTTTGTTCTCACTGGAACGAAGGAGGTTGAGGGGCGACCTGATAGAGGTATACAAAATTATGAGGGGCATAGACAGAGTGGATAGTCAGAGGCTTTTCCCCAGGGTAGAGGGGTCAATTACTAGGGGGCATAGGTTTAAGGTGAGAGGGGCAAGGTTTAGAGTAGATGTACGAGGCAAGTTTTTTACGCAGAGGGTAGTGGGTGCCTGGAACTCACTACCGGAGGAGGTAGTGGAAGCAGGGACGATAGGGACATTCAAGGGGCATCTTGACAAATACATGAATAGGATGGGAATAGAAGGATACGGACCCAGGAAGTGTAGAAGATTGTAGTTTAGTCGGGCAGTATGGTCGGCACGGGCTTGGAGGGCCGAAGGGCCTGTTCCTGTGCTGTACATTTCTTTGTTCTTTGTTGTTTGTTGTATGTTTTAAAAAGGTTAACTTGAGTTCATAGAATAAACATTGTTTCGCTTTAAAAAATACTTTTCCATTTCTGCTGCACCATACATGTACAGTGGGCCATGTGCTCCCCATACCACAATCTATTAAAAGTTGTGGGTCAGGTGAACTCCATGATACACTTTATGGTTCTCTAAATCCTGGCCCAGAACAAATTAGGGGCTCGAGGGGGATAAAAGTCTATCTATTGGATTGGCTTAGTGAACTTAAAGACAGTGAGGGTATTGTGGTTGCTTTTCAGGTGTGGTATTTTAGTTTAAGTGGGGAGTGTGTTGTGGACAATGGCTCTTTCAGAGGCTCAGGTGTTTTTGGGGGTGGAGACGGTCACATGCAGTACCTTACGGACAGAGACTAAAAGCAGACCTTTAGATTTGGCAAAAACATTGCAGTTAACATTACCTGACAAAATGCGAAAATATGAGGTAATTATGACGGTGGCTAAGCATTTAAAGTTGCCTGAGATACAGTTTGACTCATTGGAAACGGCAAAACGTCAGTTACAAATTAAACAAATGGAACATGAGAAAGAATTAAAGCAGCTTGAATACAAAAGAGAGGAAAAAGAAAGAGGCAGAGGGTGAGCGGAATAAGAAAGAGAAAGAGATAGAGCGGAAAGAGAGAGAGAGAGGAAAAAGAAAAGGAAAGAAAAGAAAGAATAGCCCTCGCAGAACAAAAATAAAGAGAAAGGGAGATACAGATCAGGGAAAAAGGTAAAGAGAGAGAGTGTGAACTTCAGAAAATGGCCATGAAACATGACAGTCAGTTAAAATTGGCAGACATAAAGGGAAACATACAGTTGGATGAGAGCGATGAGGATAGTGAGAAAGAGTGTCATAGTCGAAGGCTTGGTGGGGATCTATTTAAATATGTCCAAGCAGTGCCAAGGTTTGATGAGAAGGAGGTAGAACCTTTTTCATTTCATTTGAGAAGGTGGTAAAATGAAATGGCCACAGGACATGTGGGCATCACTGATTCAAACAAAGCTGGTAGGTAGAGCTAGTGAAGTGTTTGCATCACTGCCGGAGGAGGTATCTGGGACGTATGAGGAGGTGGAAAAATCCATCTTAGGTGCATATGAACTAGTGTGCAGACAAAGGTTTAGAAATTTAAGGAAAGAATTTGGTCAAACATACATGGAGGTTGAAAGGCTCAAACAGAGTAATTTTGATAGGTGGATAAGGGCTTTGAAAATAGACCAAACGTATGAAGCTCTCAGAGAAATTATACTTTTGGAGGAGTTTAAAAATTCAATTCCTGATGTAGTGAGAACTCATGTGGAAGAACAGAGGGTTAAAACTGTGAGATCAGCAGCAGAAATGGCAGATGCTTATGAATTAGTTCATAAATCAAAACTTGGTTTCCGACATCAGTTTCAGCCTGTGAGGGATAGAAACTGGGGACATGGGAAATACTCAGGTGGTAAAAGTAAAGGTGATCTGATGGGACATAATAAGGAGAGTGTACCTCAGATTTAAAAAAAAATCCAGGAGGGTGGAAGAGAAATGAAACGTTTCAAATGTTTTCACTGTAATAAACTAGGCCATGTAAAATCACAGTGTTGGTGGTTGAAGAAAAGCATGGGGAAGGCTGATGTGGTAAAACAGGATAAGACAGTGGGGTTTGTTAAAGTGGTAAAGGAAAGCCCGAATGAAGCAAAGGAGGTGCAAAAGATTGTACAGCCTGATCAAGAAGTGATTGATAAGAAGGTGCCAGATCTCTTTAAAGAATTTACTTGTGTGGGTAAAGTTTACTCATGTGTATCAGGAGGAGTAGGTAAAGAAGTCACAATTTTAAGAGATACGGGAGCTAGTCAATATTTAATGGTAAAAGATGAGGAGTTTGGGAAGAATGTAGTTTGGGAAGAATGTTGCCAGAAAAGGTGGTAATATGTGGAATTCAGGGTAAGAGGAGTAGTGTTCCATTATATAAGGTAAGGTTGGAAAATCCAGTGAAGAGTGGTGAAGTGGTAGTAGGAGTAATAGAGAAACTATCTTGTCCAGGAATACAGTTTATCTTGGGTAATGATATAGCTGGATCGCAGGTGGGAGTGATGTCTACTGTGGTTGATAAGCCAGTGGAAAATCAGACAACTGAAGTGTTGAAGGACGAATATCCTGTGATTTCTCTGGATTGTGTAGTAACAAGGTCACAAAGTCACAGGTTAAGACAAGAGGAGAAATCAAAGAGTGAAGATGAAGTTGAAGTGCAATTATCAGAAACGATTTTTGATCAGATGGTTGAAAAAGAACAAGAACCGGTGGAGGATAAGGCGGATATTTTTAGTTCAGGAAAACTGGCGGAGTTACAACAGAAAGATATAGAAATAAAACGGATGTATCAGAAAGCATGTACGGAAGAGGAATCTGAGTGTATACCAGAGTGCTATTACCGTAAAAATGATGTTTTCATGAGAAAATGAAGACGTTTACATATGCAGGCGGATGAAAAGTGGGCAGAAGTTCATCAAGTAGTATTGCCGGTAGGGTATAGAAAGGAGGTGTTGCGAGTTGCACATGAGGTACCAGCGGGAGGTCATTTGGGAATAAGGAAAACTCAAGCTACAATCCAGAAACATTTTTATTGGCCTCGACTACATAAAGATGTAGTTAAATTTTGTCAATCCTGTCACACATGTCAAGTGATAGGGAAACCTCAAGCAGTGATAAAACCAGCGCCCTAAATACCCATTCCAGCATTCGAGGAACCTTTTATAAGGGTCCTAATTGATTGCGTAGGACCGCTTCCTAAAACGAAAAGTGGGAATCAATATCTTTTGACGATAATGGGTGTGTCTACTAGGTTTTCAGAGGCCATTCCAGTACGTAATATTACAACTAAAAGATTGTGGAGGAGTTACTTAAATTCTTTATTACATATGCACTACCCACAGAAATACAATCGGATCAAGGATCAAATTTTACCTCAAGGTTATTCAAAGAAATTATGGATAGCTTTGGAATAAAACAATTTAAATCAACTGCATACCATCCAGAATCGCAGGGAGCATTAGAAAGATGGCATCAGACAATAAAGACAATGTCGAGGGCTTATTGTCATGATTATCCAGAGGATTGGGATAAAGAAATTCCATTTGTACTGTTTGCAATTAGGGATGCACCTAATGAATCAAGCAAATTTAGTCCTTTTGAAATAATTTTTGGTCATGAGGTAAGAGGACCACTTAAATTGATTAAGGAAAAATTGGTGAGTGAGAAATCGGAAATTGCATTATCGGATTATGTGTCAAATTTTAGGGAACGATTAAATAGAGCCGGTGAATTGGCTGGACAACATTTGAAATTGGCACAAAATGTGATGAAATGGGTAGCGGACAAGAAATCCAAAGTTCGTAGTTTTGCCAGTGGAGATAAAGTTTTAGTATTATTACCAGTGGTAGGTGAGCCTTTAAAAGCTAGGTTTTGTAGGCCATATCAGATTGAAAGGAAATTAAGTGAGGTGAATTATGTGGTAAAAACACCAGCTAGAAGGCTCACCGAGTGTGTCATGTGAATATGCTTAAAAGGTACTTTGAAAGGGAAGGAGAGAAAAAGGAGGTTTTAATGATTCTAACTCAAAGGGACGAACCAAATCCAGATGACTGTGAATTTGACATACCTCAAATTAAATTGGAAAACGAGGATTTTCTTAAAAATTGGGATAAACTGTTGAGTTACCCTCCAGAGGAAAAATGAACTGACCTGAAAGAGTTATTGATATCACATGGGCAAGTTTGTGGAGATAAATTGGGAATTACTAAAATGGCTATATACGATGTTGATGTGGGAGATGCTGTTCCAATCAAACAACATCCATATAAACGACCCTTTAAAATTGGCACAGGTTAACAAAGAGATTGAGAGTATGCTTAAAAATGGCATAATTGAAGTGGCCAATGGAGCTCACCCATAGTGATGGTACCTAAACCAGAAGGTACCCAACGGTTGGGTGTGGACTATAGAAAGGTTAATGCAGTTACAAGAACGGACTCTTATCCTATCCCACGTTTGAAGGAGTGCATTGAGAAAGTGGGACAATCAGCTTTTAATGCCAAACTGGATTTGCTAAAAGTTACTGGCAGGTACCTTTATCCGAAAGGGTGAAGCAGATTTCAGCTTTTGTGACTCCAGATGGTATATACCAATTCAAAGTTATGCCATTTGGCATGGAAAATGCCCCAGCCACATTTCAACGGTTAACTAACAAAGTTGTTTCAGGATTACCCAATTGTGCGGTATACATCGACGATCTGGTAACTTTCAGCCAGACATGGAAACAACATTTAAAATATCTGATGGAGTTATTCAATCGACTTCAGGAGGCGGGTTTGGTGGTAAACCTAGCCAAAAGTGAATTTGGAAAAAACCAAGTCACTTTCCTTGGCCATACAATCGGACAGGGTCGAATGGTCACACGGGATGTGAAACCAACAGTTATTGAGGACTTTCCGATACCCTCAAGACGAAGGGAAATAATGCGAGTTCTTGGCATGAGTGGATTTAATCAAACATTTGTGCAAAAGTTTTGTAGAGTGATTGCTCCACTGATGGACTTGCTGAAGAAGCGTAACAAATTCCATTGGACAGCAGAGTGTCAACAGGCATTTGACTGCCTGAAAGCTGTGATAACAATGCTCTTGTCTTGGAGAATTACAAGGGACTCTGCGATCAGATTGAACTAAAGTATCTGGCTTTAAAGAGACATGCCGAGGCGTAGAGAAATGGACGGATCGTGTAGAGACCTTCTTGTTCAAAGAGACTGTCAATCGAGAAAGATTTCAGTTGGAGGAAGAAGAACGGGAAATAAATGGACGATATTATTATACCTGTTTGCGTGTGTTGTTTTTGAAACGAAAAAGTATATTTACTGTGTGCATTTCTTATAGGACAGTGAAAAGGTGAAAAATGAAACCATCTTGAAGTTGATGGTTTTTTTTTTCTTGGGGGGAGGTGTCATGTGAGAGTATCTTTAAGAAATCGATGTTTATAAATGGGTGTGTATATAAATATCTGTAGTGAAAGTACATTTAAGAAATGGGTGTTTACTACTGCAGTGATGTCAGAGAGTGGGTGGAGCTGGGCTGTCAGCTTTTTACTTTCGTTTTTGAGCAGGTTGTAGGGTGTGTTTTAGTTTCGTTTTCAGAGCTGGATAGCTGCAGTCACAGCCAGAAGGTCTATTAGAGTCTCTCTGTAATCTAAATCGATCCTGGTGATTTAAAACTAATAACAGTAGTGACTTTAACCTGATGTGCTTCTGGTAAAAGGTGTTTTAAGTCATATGGATGTCAAAAGGAAAGCTTAAAGGATTACTTAGTGTTGTATTCTTTGGGTGTTGCATTTGAATTAATGGTTGTTAAGATGTTCACTGTATGTTTTAAAAAGGTTAACTTGAGTTCATAGAAGAAACATTATTTTGCTTTAAAAGATACTTTTCCATTTCTGCAATACCATACTTGTAGTGTGCTCCCCATACCATAATCTAGTAAAAGTTGTGGGTCAGGTGAACTCCATGATACACTTCGGGGTTCTCTAATCCCTGGCCCATAACAATATATATGTTTCTGGAACCCACCTCTTCATTCACTTAAGGAAGGAGCAGTGCTCCGAAAACTAGTGATTTGAAACAAACCTGTTGGACTTTAACCTGCTGTTGTAAGACCTCTTACTGTGCTCACCCCAGTCCAATGCCGGCATCTCCACATAATAATTTCAGGCAGGAGTCAACAGATTTCTGACTAACAAGGGGGTGAAAGGTGGGGGTGGGGGGGGGGGGTTATTGAGGGGGTCAGCAGGAACGTGGGTCTGAGATTACAATTAGATCAGCCGTGATCTTAGCGAACAGGGGGAGCAGGTTTGAGGCACCTCGTGACCGCCTCCAGATATGCAAGTCCTGAGGTATGGTTTGCTTTGAATAACAAAATGGAAGACACAACTCAGCAAATATTCCATTTGATGAATTCAAAAATGATATCTTCAGTGAAATTTTTAATTGAATCTCCAATATCTCACTGAGTCAGTTTAGCCAGTTTTCCATGAGGTCATTCATGGGTTGGACAACCTCTGCTAAGATGGCTTTCAACTCTATTAAGTACAAACTCATCTTTACATTTTTAATTTTAAGCAAGTTAAATGAAGAGCATTTGGTCCTGTTTGGGAGAGATCCCTGGTCAATCTCTATCATTTCCCATTTGTGGAATGAATCTGTCCAGGCTTAAGGTTGTGTTAGAATCTCAGGTGTACCATTGCTTCCTTCGAGGTGGCTGAAACTCAAGATGATAGAATGGAGCCTATGAGTTGGTTTGAAATGCCTCTTGCAGTAATTTATGAGAAAATAGAAGCATTGTTCTCATAGCTTTTAACGAGCATCGGAAAGAGATGGACCACAGGAATTAGAAGAATTTAATGGGCACTTACCTGCTCTTCAAAAGTGCGCTGAAATATCTGATGGCCAAAGCTGCTTGGGGTCTGCATAGAAAGGGTCCTTGCAGGCCCCAGCGCAGCCACAGAATCACAGACTTGCTACGTTGCAGAGGGAGGCCATTCGGGCTATCGTGTGTGCACCGACTCTCCAAATGGCCATCATGACTTTGTCCCATTCCCCTGGCTTTTCCCAGTACCCACTGAACATTGTTTCTATTCAAATAATCATCTAATGCCCTCTCAAGTGCCTCAATTGAACCTGCCTCCACCACACCTCCAGGCTGCGCATCTGGACCCCAACCACTCGCTGTATTAAAAAGGTTTTTCTCACATCATATTTACTTCTTTTGCAAATCAATTTTAATCTGCTCCATCCTTTCCTGAGCGGGAACAGTTTCCCCCCCATCTAATCGTCCAGCCCCCTCATGACTTTGAACATCTCTATCAAATCTCCTCTGCGCCTTCTTCTCTCCAAGGAGAACAGTCCCAAACTCTCCAATCTATCCTCATAACTGAAGTTTCCCATCTCTGGAACCATTCTTGTAAACCTGCCCCACACTCTCTCCAACGCATTCACACACTGTAGTGTGGCACCCAGAACTGTGCACAATATTCCAGCTGAGGTTCAACTCGTGTCTTGTATAAGTTCACTATAATCTCCTTGCTGTTGTACTCTCTGCCCCTATTAAAAATGCCCAGAATATTATATGATTTATTACCTGCTCTCTCCACCTGTCCTGCCACCTTCAATGATCTAAGGACATGTACACCCAGGTCCCTCTGCTCCTGCTCCCCCTTTTGGAATTTTAGCCCTTATTTTAGATTGTCTCTCCATGTTCTTCCTACCAACATGCATCACCTCACATTTCACCACATTGAACTTCATCTGCCACCTATCTATCCACTCCACCGAGCTGTCTATGTCCTTTTGAAGTTCTACAATATCCTCTTCACAGTTTACGATGCTTCAAAGTTTTATGTTGCCTGCAAAAATTGAAAATGACCCCTGCACACCAAGATCTCAATCACTAATATACATCAGGAAAAGCAATGGTCCCAAACCTTCTTCCACCCTGAAAAATATCGGATTGGATTTTTTGTTTATTGTCACGTATACCGAGGTACAGTGAAATGTATTTTTCTGCGAGCAACTCAAAAGATCATTAAGTACATGAAAAGAAAAGGAAATAAAAGAAAATACACAATAGGGCAAAACAAGGTACACAATGTAACTACATAAACACTGGCATTGGGTGAAGCATACAGGGGTGTACTGTTAATGAGGTCAATCCATAAGAGGGTCGTTTAGGAGTCTGGTAACAACGGGATAGAAGCTGTTTTTGAGTCTGTTTGTGCGTGTTCTCAGACTTTTGTACCTCCTGCCCGATGGAAGAAGTTGGAAGAGTGAGTAAGTTGGGTGGGAGAGGTATTTGATTATATTCCCCGCTTTCCCCAGGCAGCGGGAGGTGTAGATGAAGTCAATGAATGGGAGGCAGGTTCATGTGATGGACTGGGCTGAGTTCACGACTCTCTGAAGTTGTCCATTGACCATTCCTCCCTGCTTGCTATTATTCAGCCAATTTTGTATCCATGTTGCTACTGTCTCTTTTATTCAATGAGCTGTAACTTTTCTCACAAATTTGTTGTGTGGCATCACATCGAATGTTTTCTAAAAGTCTGTGTATACCACATCATAACCATTACCCCCATCGTCCCTTTCTCTTACCTCTTCAAACTTAATTAGATAAACATGATTTCCGCTTTAGAAATCTATGCTGGCTCTTCCTGATCAGCCCACATTTTACCATGTGACTGCTAATTCTATTCCAAAAAATAGTTCCTGGACTTTCCCCTACCATTGATATTGAACTGACGCGTCTGTAATTTCTGGATTTATCCTTATAACCTTTTTTTTGAACAAGGGCCTAACATGTGCAGTCCTTCAGTCCTCTGGCATCTCCCCCAAGTCTGGAGAAGACTGAAAGATCATGGCCAGCATCCCTGCAATTTCCATTCCCACTTTCTTCAATATTCTTCGATGTATCTCATCCAGTCCCGGAACCTTGTCAACTTTCAGGCCCGATGGTCTATTCAACACTTCCTCCTTATCAATTTTGAATCCTTCTCGGGGCAGAGTTTCCTTGTCTATCTCCATGCCCTTCATTGTATCTCCTTGGTAAAACAGATGCAAAGTTTTCATTCAATACCTCAGCAGTGCCCTTGCCTCCATGTATAAATCCTCTTTTAGGTCCCTAATCAGCCCTACTCCTCCTTTTACCACCTTTTTGCTGTTTATTTGCCTGAGGAAGACTTTGGGATTCCTCTTTATGTTGTTGTCAATCTTCTCATAATCCCTCTTCACTTCTAAAATGTGCTATTTCACCTCCCCTCTGAAACTTCTGTATTCTTCCAGGTTCTCAGCTGTATTTTCTACCTGACACCTGTCATTAACACACTTTTTACTCCTTATCTTAATTTCTATCTCCTTTTTCATCCAGGGGGCTCTGGATTTGTTTGCCCTACCTTTCCCTTTTACGGGAATGTACAGTGACTGTGTCCACCTTTAACAAAGGGTCATCTGGACTCGAAACGTTAGCTCTTTTCTCTCCCTACAGATGCTGCCAGCCCTGCTGAGACTTACCAGCATTTTCTCTTTTGGTGATTGTCTGGACCATTTCTGCTTTGAAGTTAGTCCATTGTTCAGCTGCAGTTTTTCCTGCCAAACTTTTGTTCCAGTCTAACCAGTCCAGCTCCTTCTTGCCCCAATGAAGTCGTCTCTCTCTAAGTTGATTATTTTTAACCTGAATTTTCTACTTTCCTTTTCCACCATCATCCTCAACTTTATGACACAATGATCGCTGCCTCCTAAATGTTCCTCACTGACAATTGGTCTCTTTGGCCACCTCATGCCTAAGAACCAGGTGCAACGTTGGATTGGACACAAACCGCAGTGGAAAACTTTGCTGGACACAATCTCACAGGTTTTACCCTGTCTGCCCTTTACAATATCACTGTGCCAGTCTACATTCAGGCAATTAAAGTCCTCAATTGAAACTACTCTACAATGATTGTATCCCTCTGTAATTTCCCTCTAGATTTGTTCATTTACATCCTTCTCACAAATCCAGCTCTGGAGAATTGAAGGTGACCACGCCCTCTTTTTACTGCACTAGCTGCTGTAAAGCAGTGAAATTGACAGGCCCGGTAAAAGGTAAGTGTCTGAGATAGCTGGATGGAACTTGGATAGTTGAGAGTTACAGGAGGCTGCTGGGCTCGATGGGGACCGTTTCTGAAGGGGAAGGGTGGTGAGGTGGGGTGCAGTTAGAGGGGGTAAAGGTCCAGAGGCTGAGGAGTGAGGTCCAGGTAGTGCACACCAGAGGTCCGGGGAGTGGGAGAGGGTTAGAGATCCGAGGAGTGGGTGGGTTGGGGATCTGTGGAGTGGAGCGGCAAGGGGTCCGAGCAGTGGGAGTGTCGGGGGGGTCGAGACCGGGAGTGGGGGGTTGTGGGTCCAGGGAGTGGGGGTTTGGGAGTCCGGAAGTTGAGGGGTCAGGTGTCTGGGGAGTGGAGGGGTTTGGGGTCCAGTGAATGGGTGGGGGTTGAATGTCCTGGGAATGGGGGGGTCGAGTGTCCTGGGAGTGGGCTGGTCGGGGGTCAGAGGCCTGGGGAGTGGGGATAGTCAGAGTTTCAGGGAGTGGGAGGAGGTTCGGAGGGTTGGTCCAGGGGATGGGACAGAGGTCCGGGGAGTGGGGGGTTGAAAGTCGGGGACTGGGGGGGGAATTGGAGGTCAGAAGAGTTGGGAGAGTCAGAGGTCCAGGAGTGTGGGGTCGGAGGTGTGGGTGGCTGGGGGAGTCAGAGGTTGGGAGGTGGGTGTGAGTCAGAAGATGAGGTGAGTGGGGGTCTGGGGGTGGGATATCAGATGTTTGGATTAGGGTGTTGCAGGTTCGGGAGGGGGGGGCGGGGCAGTGGTGGGGGACTGGCTCTGGTGATTGGTTTCTGGATGTCCAGACGGTGGGGATGAGGCATTGTAGATCAACGGATTGGTGGTGGGGGGGTTGTTCAGACCTCGGATGGGAACAATTGTCACTCAGCAATTGGAAGAGATTTGAATTCTTCTAACTTTTTGGGAATAACTGTTAACTTAACCGTGGTGGAACCACCCAAAGTTTGTGATGTTCAATCACTTTGTTGAATGGTTCACAGCCCAGGACAATTGTCCAGAGGAAGTTCTCACTTCTGGGAAAAGGTGGCTCTGCGGAGTTGCAAAAGAGAATCTCCAGCGTACCTCTGGGAGTGGCCCACAAATCAGACGTTGAGGATCCTGGAAGTTAGACATTATTCATTTTAACCATGGGGACATTAGGGTTAGGGTTTGAAATCTCCAAAGTGGGAAGTTTAGATGATTAAACCCAGACAACCCTTTGCCTCTTTGCGAGACCGCCCCTTGCTGAGAGAGAGAAGTCTGGGATGTGCGGCAACTGCAACAATTATTATAGATGCACAAACAGATTGAAACGCAACATGACCAAGAAGATGTTTTCAATAAGGCAAACCTGGGCAGCGGGAGTTTATTGACAGCCTGACAGTGAAATGTAACATTTCCCCAGATTTCTGCATTTTAGAATGAGAATTGGCAATGATCTTATTGAAAGGTAGAAGATTTGAGAGGACGTGATAGGGTGGACGCAGAAAGGGTGATAGAAAAACAGAAAATACTGGACAAACTCAGCAGGTCTGACAGCATCTGTGGAGAGAGAGAGAAGGGAATTAATGTTTCGATTCTGGATGACTCTTTGTCAAAGTCATCCAGTCATCAGACTCGAAACACCAGCTCCATTTCCCTCTCCACAGAGGCTGTCAGGCCTGCTGAGATTGTCCAGTATTTTCTGTTTTTGTTTCAGATTCCAGCATCTGCAGTAATTTGCTTTTATCTTAGCCAAAAGGACGATTCCTCTTCTGGGAAAGACTTTAGGAATAAGGGAGTTGAGGGCTCGAATTCTCTAGCCGTTGGGAATCTCTCTTCGCGTTGGCAGCGCACCCTCGCCTGCGGGTTTCCCATGGAAATCCCATTGACAAACGGCGTGAAGAGAGAATCCTGCTGCCAGTGAACGGCGCGTCACCGAGAAAAACACGGCTGGGGAAGCGGAGAATCTGTCCAAATTGTCATTGACCTTCTTAAGGCTTTAACGGGGGACTGTTTTCCTTTGGGGAATTGTGCATTAGGCATAATTTAATATTTTAACTTTCCTGTTTTTTATTATAGAGCAACAATGGGAACAACAGCAATGACATTTATATTAATATATTATGGTGAGCATTTCAAAATGTAATATTTCACTGTGCGCTGTTACGGCCGTTGCAAATATCGCCACCGATCTTCGAATGGTGAGTTTAATATTTCCCCATGAATAAATGCGCAGAAAATCCTGGGATCCTCCACAGTGTGCGATCCATCTCCCGCACCATTACCCTCGCCCCCTCCCCTCCCTCCCAGAACAAGGATAGAGTCCCCCTCGTTTTCACATTTCATCCCACCAGCCTCCGTATGCAAAGTATAATCCTCCGCCATTTTCACCAACTCCAACGTGATGCCACCACCAAACACATCTTCCCTTCACTCCCTCTGTCAGCATTCTGCAGAGACCGTACCCTCCGAGATAATCTAGTCTACTCCTCCACCATACCCAGTACCTCTCCCATCACCCATGGCACCTTCCCATGCAATCGCAGAAGGTGTAACACCTGCCCTTTTACCTCTTCCATGCTTAACATCCCAGGCCCAAAACACTCATTCCAGGTTAAGCAGCGTTTCACTTGCATCTCTTCCAATTTGGTCTATTGCATTCGCTGCTCCCAATGTGGTCTCTATATCGGAGAGACCAAACGCAGACTGGGTGATCGCTTTGCTGAGCATCTTCGGTCTGTGCGCATTCAGGTCCTTGACCTTCCCGTTACTCGTCATTTTAATGAAAGACCCTGCTCCCATGCCCACATGTCTGTCCTTGGCCTGCTGCAATATTCCAGTGAAGCTCAACGCAAACTGGAAGAACATCTTCCGGTTAGGCACCCGACAGCCTACCGGTCTCAACATCGAATTCAACAACTCCAGATGATTAGCTCTACCCCACATTGACCCATTTATTTTCATCCCATTTCATTTTAACTGTCTTTTACCATTTCTTTCTTTCTTGTCTTTCTTTATATATATTAACCCCCTGCCATCTTAGCAACCTTTCCTCACCCTTTCTCCTCTTTGCTTCCCCCACATCTACATCTATCACAGTTCACCCTCTGATGTTAGTTTCTCTGCTGCTTGGCCTTTCACATCTTTTGTTCTCTCTGGGGACTGCCATTAGCACTCTTTCCCCTTGGTTTCTGAGGCCATTAGCACTCTGTTCCCTGTGTTCCTGTGGCTATGACTCATCTTTCAGTCTCACTCCAAAGTATAAATATTTCCCACTTTCTCTATATGTTAGCTTTGACAAAAAGTAATTGGACTCAAAACGTTAGCTCTTTTCTCTCCCTACATATGCTGCCAGACCTGCTGAGATTTTCCAGCATTTTCTCTTTTCGTTTCGGGAATCCTCCAGTTTGGAGCTGCTGTTGGGGCACGCTGACTCGCAGATCCCCGCATCCCTCCTGTTCTCCATGTCTCCATTCTTGAGTGAAGATTGCAAAACTGTCGAACACGGTTAATATTTGAGAGTGGGTAGGTTGCTGCTTCAATGACCCAAAGTGGATTTATTTCCAATTCATTTTCCAATCTACCCACTTTGAGCTGTCACATTTATCACGGAGTTTGGTGCAGAACTCAACCAACTTTCAACTAACTACATCAGCCTAAGGGTGGATTCCCCGTCCGTTCAAGGTAGTGGGATTCTCTGGTCGCGCTACAGCGAATGGGAGATTTAGTTGAGCACCAAATTCTCCGTCCTCATCAGCAGCGGTCACGGAGCAGACTCGCAATGGAGGATCCCAGCCCACCAACTTCAATGCAGAGGAAAATTGGGCATAACTATTTTATCAAAGGGACACAAGTGTTGAAAAATAGGATGAGGTCATAAGGGTACTTGATGGCCAGCACAGACACGATGGGCCGAAGGGCCTCTTTGCTGTAAACTCAAGGACTCTGACTCTATGTCCCTCATAAACTAATTACATCTGTTTGATATATTTCCTACTTTTCCACAGCTCTCCTTTCTGAAGTGGCAATGTTGACACACGGTACTGGTAAGAGGCTTTTATATTGAACCTTTTTTTAAAGGAAATGCTGCAGGATCCGATCTGAAATCTGTTTAAGTGAATTGGCTTTGGGCGACTTAAAAGCAGTCTCATTTGGGAGGAGGGAGCGGAAGAAACAGGAAGGGGATAGAGAGGGAGAGACAGATAGAGAGAGAGAGACAGATAGAGAGAGATAGAGAGAGAGAGACAGATCGAGAGAGATAGAGAGCGAGAGACAGAGAGAGAGCGAGAGAGTAAGAGAGAGAGAGCTAGAGAGAGAGCGAAAGAGAGATAGTGAGGGAGAGAGAGCGTGAGAGAGAGAGCGACAGAGAGAGAGAGTGATAGAGCGAGAGAGAGAGAGAGATAGAGAGTGAGTGAGTGAGTGAGAAAGAGACAGGGGTGCGATTCTCCAGAAAGATTTCAAAGTGTGGTAGTGAGCGGGAACTGCCATGAGCTTCCCGGTGCTTGGCCCGGTGAGGCCAGCAACACGATTCAATGTTAATTGGTCCACCTTTTAAAAAAAAAATGTTAAATTTTTTTTTCCAATTAATGGGCAACTTAGCATGGCCAATCCACCTAACGTGCACATCTTTGGGTTGTGGAGATAAAATCCACACAGACACGGGGAGAATGTGTAAACTCCACACAGACAGTGACCCGGGGCTGGCTTCTGGACACATTCTGGTGAGCACCACACAGTTGCTGATGTACATAAGGTGGAAGAAATAACATCCACCTCCAATGTGCATCCTGGGGAGACACCGAGACATAGTGGTAGAGCAAGGAAGGCCAAGCACGTTGAGGATCACTGAAGGCACCCTGGGAGGGGAGGGGGCGGAGGGCAGCTGGGGGTAGGTAGGCGTTGGGGGGAGGTTAGAGGCGGTGTTGGGACTATTGGGACAGCACCATCGGGAGAGTAGGGCATTGTTGCATACCCATGACACATTAAAAACCCTTCACCACAAACAGTATGATTCCGTTGTCACTTTCTTCCGCAATGCGGGCCGAACTCCGAACCCTTGGCTCACCACTTCATGCATCCCCCCCCCCCCCCCCCCCCCCCCCCCCCCCCCCCCCGAGTCCCCCGGCACACCGTTTGCAGGTGATGGATGTGAGTCAGCACTCAGCAGAGAGGCAAGGGTCAGACAATGCATAGATTGAGGAGCACTGGCGCTCAGCTCTGCGGATTATCATCACCACTCCCTGCTCTCGACAGTGACCTGCTGACAGTGCTGACACAGTCCCAGAATTCTGGAATGATGCGACACAGACCTTGGGAGGGCCGGAAATAGGGGAGGGTGGTGGGTGGGGACGGAAGCTTGCGATGATGGACCAGGCCACGTCCCAATTGAAGCAGGAGAGTATGAGTGCCTTCCTGTCCCTCCGGGCTTGCCGGACACTCACCGCTACCCGCCTGTCCTCCAGCTCCTGCGCTGTCTCATAATCCTCATCATCCTTTGAGGTGGGCACATGTTCCTCATCCCCAACCTCCAGCACGTCGCCCCGCTGCTGTGTCAGGTTGGAGGAGACTGCAGACCAGCACAAAGCAGTCTGTGTCCACCACGCGGTGTACTGCAGCTACCACGGTGCAGTCGAGACATCGGAACCACATCTTGAGGAGTCCGATGCACCGCTCAATGACAGCCTGGCTGGCTGCATGGGCCTCATTGTATCGGGTCTCCACTTTGGTCTCCAGCCGCCGTACTGGCATCATTAGCCAGACCCTCAGCAGGTACCCCTTATTCCCCAAGAGCCAACCGGCCATCTTGGGTTGGTCCTCGAGAGGCCGGGGATGTTTGACTGTCCCAGGATTTAGCTGTTGTGCACACTCCCCGGGAATTGTGAACACACATGATTGATCTTCATGTTGTGATCACACAAGAGCTATATGTTCAGGGAGTTGAGCCCTTTCCTCTTAACGTAGGGCACTCCCAGATGGCCTGGTGTGTGCAAAGTGACATGCCTGCAGTCTATCAGCCCTGGACCTGGGGCATTCCGGTGACGGCGGAGAATTCGGCTGCCCGGACATCTTGTTGGGCTTGATCCATGTCAAAGATGATATAGTTCTCAGCCCAGGCAAAGAGGGCATCTGTGACCTGTCAGATGTAACTGTTGGGCTGTGGCCTGTGAGATGCCACACAGGTCCCTACTCGAGCCCTGGAAGGATCCCGAGGTGTAAAAGTTGAAGGCTGGGGTGATCTTGACAGCCACAGAGAGCGGGTGTCCTCCTCCTCCACGTGGTGCTAAGTCCGCAAGGACATAGCACAGGTGCCGCACCATCTCCTTGTTGAGGCAGAGCCTCCTGCAGCACGCGCTGTCCGTCATTTGTTATAAGGACCAGCGACACCTGTATATCCTGGGCCATTATGGTTCTCCCCCTCTGGGTCTCACCCTGACCTGATGGGCGGCTGGGTTCTCAGGGTGTGGGGCGGGTCCCTTCAAGTGGCCGCCGCCTCGAGGCTCTGCAGACGCTGCTGCTGCCGTCTCCTGCGTCTGGCCACCCAGCCTATCAGCAGCACCACTAGGGCCTGTTCAGCAGAGTCCAAAATACTGACCATAGCGCTCAATATCTGTAAAGAATTGGGAGAGGGTGTTTGGCTGACAGAAAGCTGTGGCTCCCACCCCGGGACCTTCCATTCTCCCATTGATCTCCCTCTACTCCCCCCTCCCGCACACCCGGAATGCCCTGCCCACGCACTCCAGGCTCAGTGGGCCTCCTCAACAGACCCCGGACTCTGTACCCCAGACACACACACATAACTGCACCTTGACCGAGCGCAGGTCCCCTCCCCTTTGAACTCACCCACCCTCTAGCGATGGACATGTCCCCGGAGCTGTGTCCCATCCCCTGGGTTTTTGGATGTTGGCTGCTGTGTGTGTGGTGTTGCCTCCTGCAGTGTTCAGGTAGTGTCCAGGCATCGCGGTCTGATTGGGATGCTAGGCAATGACTGCCACATGCTACATGGTCTGCTCACCCATGGAAATCCACTTGGGTTGGGTGAAGTGCTCACTTAACCACGATTGCCAATTCCTAATTAACCTTCAGGCCGTGAGGCCTCAGCAGTTGGTGGGTTTTATGGGTGGTCAGTGGGGCAGACAGGCAGTGGCGAGGGTTGCCACAGGAAAGGGTACACATGATCCAGTGGTTGGAATGGCGGAGCTGTGCGCGGTTTATCCCCCCCTCCCCTCTGGCAGCCCACCTCTCTCAAGTGAGAGCATAACGCCATAACAAGGCTGTAAAATCATGCCCAGAGAGAAAGGGGCAGAGAAAGGGAGTGACAGAGAGAGACAGAGACAGAGAGAGTCAGAGGGACAGTGAGAGACAGAGATACACACAGACAAAGACACAGAGAGTCAGAGAGCACACAGAGAGACAGGGACAGAGAGAGACAAAAAGACACAGACGGACAGAGAGAGAGAGCGACAGCGAGGTATAGAGACAGATGGAGAGAGTTGGAGAGTGAGACAGTCACAGAGAACGAGAGTCTGAGTCAGAGAGGGAGAAACAGAGATAAAGTGAGAGAGATAAAAGAGACCAAAAGGTAGGGATACAGAGAGTTGGACTAGTAGAAATCGATGTTTCGAGATGGAAGAAGAGACGGAGAAAGAAAAAGAAAAATTAGAAAGAAGTAAAGGGAGAAAGAGAGGTGAAGAGGAAACAGACAATAAAAATGAAGAAGAGAGAGCGGAGACGGATAGAGGCAGAGGGGTAAGAGATTGATACATAAGAACTATGAGCATGAGTCGGCCATCTGGGCCCCTCGAGCGTGCTCCACCATTCAATGAGATCATGGCTGATCTTTTGTGGACTCAGCTCCACTTTCCGGCCCGAGCACCATAACCCTAAATTCCTTTATTCTTCAAAAAACTATCTATCTTTATCTTGAAAACATTTAATGAAGAAGCCTCAACTGCTTCACTGGGCAGGTGTTATAACCTGCCTACTTACGATTGGCTGGGGACTAATGACTATCCCACAATCCTGTGGGAGTATGAACTTCCCCAATGAGGGGGGCGGAGAAACTCTTAGTATAAATAAGCTGGCCAGTTCAGGAACCAGCAGGAAGGAGAAGGTAGCAAGGGAAGTTACTGCTACTGTTATGTATATATTGTTATAGTAAATAAATGTTATTACTTTGTATCTTTAAAACTCGTGCTTGATTCTTCGTGGCCCTTACAAAACTGGCGACGAAGGTAAAAGTGAATAGCTGTCTACACTGCTGAAGCCACCTCCCTGGATTTTTGTTGGATACAGGTTGGAAGTTGTTTTCTATTATACCATGCCTCTGTACGGACGTTTGGATGTTTTTGATGCTGCGCTGGAAAGCTGGAACCAGTACACACAACGGATGCGTTACTATTTCCGGGCAAACAATATCACTGAAAACGAGCGCCAGGTGGTCATATTGCTCACCGCCTGCGGCCCGCATACGTTTGGGGTGATTAGGAGCCTTACGTACCCAGCTGCGCCGGACACCAAAACATTTGACGAACTTGTGAATATAGTGGGGCAACACTTTAACCCAACCCCGTCCACGATAGTCCAGCGTTACCGGTTTAATACCGCTGAGAGGACCCCTGGAGAATCCCTTGTCGATTTTTTTATCCAGGCTACGCGGGATTGTGGAATACTGTGACTATGGTGAGACCTTGTCAGAAATGTTACGCGGACCGTTTGGTTTGCGGTATTAACAATGCAGCAACCCAGAGAAAGTTGTTAGCGGAGCCAACATTGACTTTTCAACAGGCAATACAAATAGTCTTGTCCCGAGAGAGCGCAGAGCGAGGAGTACAGGAGCTACAGGGAATGGAAGTGCATGCCTTGGGGCGCAACCCTTTCCGCCCATAAATGTCCCCCCGCATTCCTGCGGTACCTTGGGCGAGGCAACGTCCGGACCGACGCCAGTGGCCATCGGACATTCCTCCCCGAAGGGAGCCTTCTCCAGAGCCAATGGATGAGGAGCCATGTCCGTGTCAGACTTGTAGGCGCCAACCCCGTTGCGGACGGCGGTCCTGGGGACGCCAGAGGCGCCGTCGTTCCGACCGAAACTGGGACCAGCCCAGGGGCCGTAACTGGGACCAGCCCAGAGGCCGTACCTTCCATGTGGATGAACCTGCGGCGACCACTCCTGAGGACGTGGAGACGGAGGACGACTGCTTGCAGCTGCATTGTGTGGCAGCTCCCCGTGTGGCCCCCATTAAGGTGACAGTACGGGTCAATGGCCACCCGCTGGAGATGGAGTTGGATACTGGCGCAGCGGTCTCCGTGATCGCCCAGAGGACATTCGACCGCATCAAGCAGGGTATACAGACCCTTACATTAACTGACTCACAGGCCAGGTTGGCCACCTACACGGGGGAACCACTGGACATTGCAGGAACTACAATGACCCCTGTTGTCTATGGACGCCAGGAGGGGCGTTTCCCACTTATCGTAGTGCGTGGCCATGGGCCCAGCCTGTTGGGTCGGGACTGGTTGCGCCATTTGCGGTTGCAATGGCAGCACATCCTCCAAACAGTTTCTGGAGGGTTGACTGAGGTGCTAGGACGATACCCAGAGGTATTCCAGCCTGGTTTGGGGAAAATAAAAGGGGCCGTAGCCCGTATCCAAGTTGAACCAGGAGCCACGCCGCGCTATTTCCAGGCGCGCCCAGTGCCTTACGCCTTGCTCGAGAAGGTAGAAGGGGAGCTCACTTGTTTGGAGAGTTTGGGTATTATCAGGCCCGTTCGTTTTGCTGACTGGGCAGCACCAATTGTACCAGTAATGAAGCCAGATGCCACAGTTCGCTTGTGTGGCGACTATAAACTTACAGTGAATACAGTTTCCCGACTCGACCGATATCCAATGCCTCGCATAGAGGATCTCTACGCGAAACTTGCAGGTGGACTCTCATTCACAAAATTAGATATGAGTCACGCCTACCTGCAGTTGGAGCTGGACCCTGCCTCCCGACCATATGTAACAATTAATACACACCGGGGCCTGTACGAATATACATGGTTGCCCTTTGGAGTATCCTCTGCCTGCGCAATTTTTCAACGTGTTATGGAGGGCATTTTGAGAGGTTTACCATGTATGGCTGTCTACCTAGATGACGTGTTGATTACAGGGACGTCGGAGCAAGAGCATTTGGAAAATCTGGAGGCTGTCCTTAGACGCCTTTCGGAGGCTGGAGTCCGTTTACGTCGCACAAAGTGCGTATTTCAGGCAAAAGAAGTAGTCTACCTAGGTTATCGGGTGGACCGCGAGGGTCTGCACCCCGTCGCAGAGAAGGTGCGTGCAATTCAACATGCCCCCACCCCGACTGACACTTCGCATCTTCGTTCTTTTCTCGGTCTCGTAAACTATTACGGGAAGTTCCTCCCCAATCTGGCAACTACGCTGGCCCCTTTGCACCTGCTGCTAAAGAAAAATCACACCTGGGTTTGGGGTCAGCCGCAAGAAACCGCTTTCCGGCGGGTAAAGCAACAATTGTCGTCGTCTGGGTTACTAACCCACTATGATCCGGGAAAGCCTTTGCTCGTCACATGTGATGCATCCCCGTATGGCATTGGGGCCGTCCTGTCCCACAAGATGGAGAACGGGGCCGAGCGACCGATAGCTTTCGCCTCCCGCACATTGACTGCAGCGGAGAAAAAGTACGCGCAGATCGAGAAGGAGGGCCTGGCGGTGGTTTTTGCGGTGAAACGCTTCCACCAGTACGTGTACGGCCGCCATTTCACTATCGTGACTGATCACAAGCCCCTGCTGGGACTCTTCAGAGAGGATAAGCCAATACCGCCCATTGCTTCTGCACGGATCCAGCGCTGGGCTTTGTTGCTCGCTGCATATGAGTATTCCCTGGAGCACAAACCAGGTACGCAGAGAGCAAATGCCGACGCACTGAGCCGATTAAAATGCCTTTATCAACCGGCCCCATGTCGACCCCCACGACCGGTGAGGTGGTTGCAACCCTAAATTTTATGGACACCTTGCCTGTCACGGCATCACAGATCCGTGAGTGGATCCAGACGGAGCCAGTCCTGTCAAAGGTTCGGCACATAGTCCTGTATGGTGGGCAGCATAGACAGCTCCCAGGCGAGTTGCGGGCATTTTCCTCCAAGCTGTCAGAGTTCAGCGTGGAAGACGGCATCCTCTTGTGGGGGACGCGTGTGATTGTTCCGGAAAAAGGCCAGGAGCTGATATTATCAGACTTGCACAATGGGCATCCGGGCGTGACCAAGATGAAAATGTTGGCCCGGAGTTATGTCTGGTGGCCAGGCCTCAACACCGACATTGAGAAGGTGGCCCAAAACTGCTCCATTTGCCAGGAGCATCAGAAGCTTCCGCCGGCCGCGCCCCTACATCACTGGGAATGGCCAGGGCGGCCTTGGGCACGCTTGCATGCAGATTTCGCAGGCCCTTTTCAGGGATCCATGTTCCTTCTACTAATTGACGCCCAGTCCAAATGGCTGGAGGTGCATAAGATGCAGGGGACAACGTCCTGCGCAACAATTGAAAAGATGCGGTTATCGTTTAGTACGCATGGCCTCCCCGAGGTGCTGGTCACGGATAATGGCACTCCATTCACGAGTGAGGAGTTTGCTAGGTTTACAAAGATGAACGGCATCCGCCATATCCGCACTGCCCCTTACCACCCGGCTTCAAATGGGTTGGCAGAGCGTGCAGTGCAGACATTCAAAAGAGGCGTAAAGAAGCAGTCTTCCGGATCAATGGACACGAGACTGGCTCGCTTTTTGTTTACGTACAGGACCACCCCCCATGCAGTGACTGGGGTAGCTCCCGCAGAACTCCTAATGGGCCGGAGACTCCGCACCCGCCTTAGTATGGTTTTCCCGGACATTGGCGCAAAAGTACGCCGCACACAAGAACGGCAGGGACAGGGATTGTCTCGGCATCGTCCGATTCGGCAGTTTGCACCCGGTGACCCAGTATTCGTGTGGAATTTTGCTGGTGGTGCCCAATGGGTTTCCTGGTGTAATCTTTCGCCAAACGGGCCCCATATCTTACCAAGTGCAAGCCCAGGGTCGTCTCCAGCGAAAACATGTAGACCACGTCCGGTCCAGAAGATCTTCCCCTCAAAAGATTCCCCGCCCCCGGAGCTCATTTCAACAGCCGCAAAGACCAGAGACAAGGGAAAGTAGTCCTCAAAATCTTCCACTGGTGCCTCACTCGAAGCCTGCGCAGGTCGTTACGGGACCAAATGGAGATAGAGACGCTGACATGATGGAGGCAGCAGACTCTGACTCCGAGATGGAGACACAGGATGCATCAGAGGGGGAATCCTCGGGTCCACGGGCCGTGGATGTACAACCGCGCCGTTCATCACGGAAGCGCCAGTCTCCGTCTCGTTACACGCCGCCTGATCCAGCGCTGCGTGCAAATGGCGTCCGGCCTGCGGCCAAACGAGTCCGACGCCTTCCTTCGCCAGGGTCTTCGGTGGATTCCTTGGACTTTGGGGGGGAGGGATGTTATAACCTGCCTACTTACGATTGGCTGGGGTCTAATGACTATCCCACAATCCTGTGGGAGTATGAACTTCCCCAATGAGGGGGGGCGGAGAAACTCCTAGTATAAATAAGCTGGCCAGTTCAGGAACCAGCAGGAAGGCGAAGGTAGCAAGGGAAGTTACTGCTACTGTTATGTATATATTGTTATAGTAAATAAATGTTATTACTTTGTATCCTTAAAAAGCGTGCTGGATTCTTCGTGGCCCTTACAAAAGCAGGGAATTCCATAGATTCACAACCCTTTGGGTGAAGAAGTTCCTCCTAAACTCAATCCTAAATCTACTTCCCCTTATTTTGAGGCTATGCCCCCTAGTTCTGCTTTCACCCGCCAGTGGAAACAACCTGCCCGCATCTATCCTATCTATTCCCTTTATAATTTTATATGTTTCTATAAGACCCCCCTCATCCTTCTAAATTCTAACGATAACAGTCCCAGTCTACTCAACCTCTCCTCGTAATCCAACCCCTTCAGCTCTGGGATTAACCTAGTGAATCTCCTCTGCACACCCTCCAGCGCCAGTACGTCCTTTCTCAGGTAAGGAGACCAAAACTGAACACAATACTCCAGGTGTGGCCTCAATCACACCTTATAAAATTGCAGCATAACCTTCCTTGTCTTAAACTCCATCCCTCTAGCAATGAAGGACAAAATTCCATTCGCCTTCTTAATCACCTGCTGCACCTGTAAACCAACTTTTTGTGACTCATTGCCCTTGGTGTTGGGTGGGGTTACTGGGTTATGGGGATACGGTGGAGGTGTGGGCTTGGGTAGGGTGCTCTTTCCAAGAGCCGGTGCAGGCTCGATGGGCCGAATGGCCTCCTTCTGCACTGTAAATTCTATGATTATGCACTAGCACACCCAGGTCTCTCTGCACAGCAGCATGTTTTAATATTTTATCATTTAAATAATAATCCCTTTTGCTGTTATTCCTACCAAAATGGATACCCTCACATTTTTCAACATTGTATTCCATCTGCCAGACCCCAGCCCATTCGCTTAACCTATCCAAATCCCTCTGCAGACTTCCAGTATCCTTTGCACTTTTTGCTTTACCACTCATATCAGTGTCGTCTGCAAACTTGGACACATTGCCTTTGGTCCCCAACTTCAAATCATCTATGTAAATTGTGAACAGTTGTGGGCCCAACACTGATCCCTGAGGGACACCACTAACTACTGATTGCCAACCAGAGAAACGCCCATTAATCCCCACTCTTTGCGTTCTATTAATTTACCAATCCTCTATCCATGCTACTACTTTACCCTTAATGCCATGCATCTTTATCTTATGCAGCAACCTTTTGTGTGGCACCTTGTCAAAGGCTTTCTGGAAATCCAGATATACCACATCAATTGTGTGTGTTGAAATAAAATGCGAGAGAGAAAGACAGAGAGAGTGAGAGGCAGGGTAAGAGAGAGAGAGAGAGAGAAAGAAAGACAGAGAGAGAGACTGAGAGACAGGGGGAGGGATTCTCCACTCCCGCGCCAAAGTGGCCGCGCCGTTGTGAACGCCGTCGAGGTTCACGCCGGCGCGAAACGGCCCCGGTCCCGACCGATTCAGGCCCTGACAATGGGCCAGGATCGGGGCCGCGTCATCTACACGCGCCAGGCCTTGTCGCCCGCGTAAAAGCGGCGCCGCATAGATGATGCGGCCGGCGCCGCATAACGGGCGTCATCCGCGCATGCGCGGGTTGGCCGGCGCCAACCCGTGCATGCGTCGTTGCCGTCCTCTCCAAGTCCGCCCCGCAAGAAGATGGTGGACGGATCTTGCGGGGCCGTGGAAGGAGGTCCTCCTTCAGAGAGGACGGCCCGACGATCGGTGGGCACCGATCGCGGGCCACCCCACATCTGAGGTACCCCCCAGTGCAGGATCCCCCCCGCAGGCCACCCCCCCCCCCCCCCAGCGTTCACGCACCGCTCACGACTGCAGCGACCAGGTGTGGATGGCGCCGGGGGGAACCCGCCATTTTGGCCTGGCCGCTCGACCCATCCGGGCCTCAGAATAGCGGGGGTGCCGGAGAATCGCCATTTTCGGTGTCTCCGGCGATTCTCCGGCCTGCGGCCCGCGAAACTCGACCGGGCCATTCCCGCCGCTTGGGAGAATCGCAGGAGGGCGCCGGACCGGCGTCCCGGGGATTCTCCCAACCGGCGTGTGAGTGGAGAATCGCGCCCAGGGAGAGAGAGTGCCAATGAGACAGAGAGAGAGAACGAGACAAAGCGAGACAGAGTTTTGTGAATGCCGCTATTCTCAGAATGAAGACAGGCACTAACTCTGCCCACTCTCTGCTTTTAGTGATCAAATATTTCACACTGCCTCCACCCACAGTGATATTTAGATTTGTTATATCCCACAAGTGACCTAAGTTAACTTCCCCGTGGTCATTGCAGGATACGATCTCCCCGTTAAGGGTCTTCGGTGGATTCCTTGGACTTTGGGGGGGAGGGATGTTATAACCTGCCTACTTACGATTGGCTGGGGTCTAATGACTATCCCACAATCCTGTGGGAGTATGAACTTCCCCAATGAGGGGGGGCGGAGAAACTCCTAGTATAAATAAGCTGGCCAGTTCAGGAACCAGCAGGAAGGCGAAGGTAGCAAGGGAAGTTACTGCTACTGTTATGTATATATTGTTATAGTAAATAAATGTTATTACTTTGTATCCTTAAAAAGCGTGCTGGATTCTTCGTGGCCCTTACAAAAGCAGGGAATTCCATAGATTCACAACCCTTTGGGTGAAGAAGTTCCTCCTAAACTCAATCCTAAATCTACTTCCCCTTATTTTGAGGCTATGCCCCCTAGTTCTGCTTTCACCCGCCAGTGGAAACAACCTGCCCGCATCTATCCTATCTATTCCCTTTATAATTTTATATGTTTCTATAAGACCCCCCTCATCCTTCTAAATTCTAACGATAACAGTCCCAGTCTACTCAACCTCTCCTCGTAATCCAACCCCTTCAGCTCTGGGGTTGTACCACATATAAAGCTGGCATCTATCGTTGTACCACATATAAAGCTGGCCAGTTTAAGAACCGGCTAGAAAGAAGACCAAATAGGGAACTACTGGAGCTGAAAATAATAGTTAAGTGTAAAATTAAGTGAGTTTTGTTTCTCGATCAACTCAGTTTGGGCTCTTCGTTGCCCTTACAAAAAGATTGAAGGAAATATCGACAGACATATGTTTCCGGTGTTGCAGATGATCACTTCTATCCATTTGGAACCGCAAACGGAGACGTCACCAACCCCAAGGTGGATGACGGTGGATCCCCACAAATCGCTATTTCAAATAGTTTCCCCTTCTTCGCATCATCTTACAACTCCTTATACGTACGTATGATTCATATACTTGTGGAGACCGGGGAGGAGGGGGATGTTTTGGGGGGTTTGGTGTTTCAGGGGGGTTGGTGTTTGGGGACGGGGGTGTTTGGGGTGTTCTCACCCCCACGAGACCCATGAGGACTACCCGATTAATCTCCCCATGACCCTTGTGGAGTATGAGCTCCCCAGTGAGGGGAGAAGGCCCTTCAGTGCGCTCGTTAATTCCACAGCATAAACCTAGCCCAGGCACGGGTCGGTCTTCCAGAATAGTCCTGGCTTAGACTAGGATTGCTGCTTGTATATACGTTTCCTAAACCAAGGGTTGAAAATAAACCATTTGGACTTCTCCTCCGGACTCCTCCGTGGCTACTATAGGGGTGGTGTTGGTGGGGGGGATTGGGAATGCTTGGTGGGGTGATGTTTGGGGGGGGGGGGCTGTTTAGGGGTGTTGTTTGGGGGTGTTTGGAATGGAGTTGGGGGGGTTGATGAATGGGGAGATGGTGTTTGGACAGGTGGTGTTTGGGGGGGGGGGGGGGCGGTTGGACAGGTGGTGTTTGGGGGAGTGTTTGGACAGGTGGTGTTTGGGGGGGTGTTTGGACAGGTGGTGTTTGTGGGGGTGTTTGGACAGGTGGTGTTTGGAGGCGGTGTTTGGACAGGTGGTGTTTGGGGGGGGGGGGTGTTTGGATAGGTGGTGTTTGGACAGGTGGTGTTTGTGGGGGTGTTTGGACAGGTGGTGTTTGGGGGGGTGTTTGGACAGGTGGTGTTTGGGGGGGTGTTTGGACAGGTGGTGTTTTGGGGGGGTTTGGACAGGTGGTGTTTTGTGGGGTATTTGGACAGGTGGTGTTTGGGGGGGGGTTGGACAGGTGGTGTTTGGGGGGGGGGTTGGACAGGTGGTGTTTGGGGGGTGTTTGGACAGGTGGTGTTTGGGGGAGGGTGTTTGGGGGTTGGTGTTTGGGTTTGAATTGGGGGGTTTGATGTTTGGGGAGGTTGATATTTGGGGGGGTTGGTGTTTGGGGCCATTGATGTTTGGTGAGGCTGGTGTCTGGGAGGGTTTGTGTTTGGGGTGAACTTGGGGGTTGATGTTTGAGGGGGTTGGTGTTGGGGGGATTTATATCTCGGGAGGCTGGTATTTGGGAGGGTTAGTGTTTGCGGGTTGATATTTGGGATGGAGTTGGGGGTTGATGTTTGGGGGGTTAATGTTTGGGGAGGCTGGTGTTTGGGTGGGTTGGTGTTTGGGGGTTAATGTTTGGGGAGGCTGGTGTTTGGGTGGGTTGGTGTTTGGGGGGGTTAATGTTTGGGAGACTGGTGTTTGGGTGGGTTGGTGTTGGGGGTTAATGTTCTGGAGGCTGGTGTTTGATAGGGTTCGTGTTTGGGGGTTGGTGTTTCGGGTGGATTTGGGGGTTAATGTTTGAGGGGGCTGGTGTTTGGGGAGTTAATGTTTGGGTGGGTTGGTGTTTGGGTAGGTTGGTGTTTGGGAGGTTGATGTTTGGGGGGTTAATGTTTGGGAATCTGGTGCCAGGGAAGGTTGGTGCTTCGGGTGGAGTTGGGGGTTGATGTTTGAGGGGGTTGATGTTTGGGTGGCTTGGTGTTGGGGGGTTGATGTTTGATGTGGTGTTGCTGGGTTGATGTTTGGGGGGTTGATGTTGAGGGGGTTATTAATGTTTGGGGAGTTGATGTTTGGGTGGGTTGATGTTTGAGGGGGTTGGATTGGGGGGTTGATGTTTGGGGGGTTGGTATTTGGGGGCTTGGTATTTGGGGGCTTGGTGTTTGGGGGGTTTGATGTTTGGGCGGGTTGGTGTTTGGGGGTTTAATATTTGGGAGGCTGGTGTTTGGGTGGGTTGGTGTTTGGGGGATTGATGTTGGGTGGTTCTCGTTTGGAGTGATATTTGGGGTGCGGTATTTGGTGGAGCGCGGTTTCGTGGGGTGGTGTTGGCGGGGGGTGGTATTTGGGGGTTGTTTGGGGGTGTTTGGAGGGGTGGTATTTGGGGTGGTGTTGGGGGATTGATATTTAGGGGGTTGATGTTGGGTGGTTATTGTTTGGAGAGTGGTATTTGGTGGAGTGGCGTTTCGTGGGGTGGTGTTGGTGGGGGGTGGTATTTGAGGCTTGTTTGGCGTCATGGGGGATTAGTGTTTGGGGGGGTTGTTGTTGGGGCATCGTTATTTGGGGGGGGTTGGTATTTTGGGGTTTGGCATTTTGTGGTGTTTGGGGGCTTGGTGTTGCTGTGGTTGTTTTTTGGAGGCGTTAGTGTTTGGAGGGTTGTTGTTTTGGGGTGTGGGTGTTTGGAGGGGGTGGTGTTTGGGATGGAGTTGGGGGTGATGCTTGGGGGGTATTTGGTGGGACGTTGGGATGGTGTTTGGGGGTCGTGTCTGGGGGGTGGGGTCTGGGGGGTGGTGTCTGGGGGGTGGTGTCTGGGGGGTGGGTGTCTGGGGGGTGGTGTTTGGGGGGTGGTGTTTGGGAGGTGGTGTTTGGGGGGTGGTGTTTGGGGGGTGGTGTTTGGGAGGTGGTGTTTGGGGGGGGGTGTTTGGGGGGTGGTGTTTGGGGGTGGTGTTTGGGGGTGGTGTTTGGGGAGTGGTGTTTGGGGTTGGTGTTTGGGGTTGGTGTTTGGGGTTGGTGTTTGGGGTTGGTGTTTGGGGGGTGGTGTTTGGGGGGTGGTGTTTGGGGGATGGTGTTTGGGGGATGGTGTTTGGGGGATGGTGTTTGGGGGATGGTGTTTGGGGGATGGTGTTTGGGGGATGATGTTTGGGGGATGGTGTTTGGGGGATGGTGTTTGGGGGATGGTGTTTGGGGTTGGTGTTTGGGGTTGGTGTTTGGGGGGGTGGTGTTTGGGGGGTGGTGTTTGGGGGGTGGTGTTTGGGAGTGGTGTTTGGAAGGCTTGGTGTTTGGGGTTGGTGTTTGGGGGGGTGGTGTTTGGGGGATGGTGTCTGGGGGGTGGTGTCTGGGAGGTGGTGTTTGGGGCTGGTGTTTGGGGGATGGTGTTTGGGGGATGGTGTTTGGGGGATGGTGTTTGGGGGATGGTGTTTGGGGGATGGTGTTTGGGGGATGGTGTTTGGGGGATGGTGTTTGGGGGGGTGTTTGGGGTTGGTGTTTGGGGTTGGTGTTTGGGGGGGTGGTGTTTGGGGGGTGGTGTTTGGGGGGTGGTGTTTGGTGTTGGTGTTTGGGGGGTGGTGTTTCGGGGGTAGTGTTTGGGAGTGGTGTTTGGAAGGCTTGGTGTTTGGGATGCAGTTGGGGGGTGATGCTTGAGAAGTATAGTGTGGTGTTTGGGGGAGGTTGCTGTGGATGGTTTGGGGGGTTTGAGGGAGGGTTTGTTTGGATGTTGGTTTTTGAGGGGCATTGTTTGGTTGGGTGCTGTTTGGGATGGTGTTTGGGGTGTTTTTTTGGGTGAATGTTCGTTTGGGTTTGCAGGTTTGTTTAGGGTGGTGTTTGGGGGGTATTTGGATGGGTGATTTGGGGATACTGGAGTTTGATGGGGGTGTTTGGGAGGATTGGTTATTGAGGGGGTTGATGTTTGAAGGGTGGTTGGTTTGGGGGGTTGATGTTTGGGTGGTTGGTATTTGGGGGCTTGGTATTTGGGGGCTTGGTGTTTGGGGGGTTTGATGTTTGGGCGGGTTGGTGTTTGGGGGTTTAATATTTGGGAGGCTGGTGTTTGGGTGGGTTGGTGTTTGGGGGATTGATGTTGGGTGGTTCTCGTTTGGAGTGATATTTGGGGTGTGGTATTTGGTGGAGCGCGGTTTCGTGGGGTGGTGTTGGCGAGGGGTGGTATTTGGGGGTTGTTTGGGGGTGTTTGGAGGGGTGGTATTTGGGGTGGTGTTGGGGGATTGATATTTAGGGGGTTTATGTTGGGCCGTGATTGTTTGGAGAGTGGTATTTGGTGGAGTGGCGTTTCGTGGGGTGGTGTTGGTGGGGGGTGGTATTTGAGGCTTGTTTGGCGTCATGGGGGATTAGTGTTTGGGGGGGGTTGTTGTTGGGGCATCGTTATTTGGGGGGGTTGGTATTTTGGGGTTTGGCATTTTGTGGTGTTTGGGGGCTTGGTGTTGCTGTGGTTGTTTTTTGGAGGTGTTAGTGTTTGGAGGGTTGTTGTTTTGGGGTGTGGGTGTTTGGAGGGGGTGGTGTTTGGGATGGAGTTGGGGGCGATGCTTGGGGGGTATTTGGTGGGAAGTTGGGATGGTGTTTGGGGGTAGTGTCTGGGGGGTAGTGTCTGGGGGGTGGTGTCTGGGGGGTGGTGTCTGGGGGGTGGTGTCTGGGGGGTGGTGTCTGGGGGGTGGTGTCTGGGGGGTGGTGTTTTGGAGGTGGTGTTTGGGGGGTGGTGTTTGGGGGGTGGTGTTTGGGAGGTGGTGTTTGGGGGGTGGTGTTTGGGGGTGGTGTTTGGGGAGTGGTGTTTGGGGAGTGGTGTTTGGGGAGTGGTGTTTGGGGAGTGGTGTTTGGGGGTTGGTGTTTGGGGTTGGTGTTTGGCGTTGGTGTTTGGGGTTGGTGTTTGGGGGGTGGTGTTTGGGGGTGGTGTTTGGGGGGTGGTGTTTGGGGGGTGGTGTTTGGGGGGTGGTGTTTGGGGGGTGGTGTTTGGGGCTGGTGTTTGGGGGATGGTGTTTGGGGGATGGTGTTTGGGGGATGGTGTTTGGGGGATGGTGTTTGGGGGATGGTGTTTGGGGGATGGTGTTTGGGGGATGGTGTTTGGGGGATGGTGTTTGGGGGATGGTGTTTGGGGGATGGTGTTTGGGGGGGTGTTTGGGGTTGGTGTTTGGGGTTGGTGTTTGGGGGGGGTGGTGTTTGGGGGGTGGTGTTTGGGGGGTGGTGTTTGGTGTTGGTGTTTGGGGGGTGGTGTTTTGGGGGTAGTGTTTGGGAGTGGTGTTTGGAAGGCTTGGTGTTTGGGATGCAGTTGGGGGGTGATGCTTGAGAAGTGTAGTGTGGTGTTTGGGGGAGGTTGCTGTGGATGGTTTGGGGGGTTTGAGGGAGGGTTTGTTTGGATGTTGGTTTTTGAGGGGCATTGTTTGGTTGGGTGCTGTTTGGGTTGGTGTTTGGGGTGTTTTTTTGGGTGAATGTTCGTTTGGGTTTGCAGGTTTGTTTAGGGTGGTGTTTGGGGGGTATTTGGATGGGTGATTTGGGGATACTGGAGTTTGGTGGGGGTGTTTGGGAGGATTGGTTATTGAGGGGGTTGATGTTTGAAGGGTGGTTGGTTTGGGGGGTTCTGTTCTGGGGCGGTTGATTTTGGGAGGTTGGTGTTTGGGGCTTGATGTTTTGGGGGCTTGGTCTTCGGGGGTTGGTGTTTTGGGGGATTGTGTTTGGGAGTTGGTGTTTGGGAGTTGGTGTTTGGGAGTTGGTGTTGGGGGGTTGGTGTTGGGGGGTTGGTGTTGGGGGGTTGGTGTTGGGGGGTTGGTGTTGGGGGGTTGGTGTTGGGGGGTTGGTGTTGGGGGGTTGGTGTTGGGGGGTTGGTGTTTGGGGGTTGGTGTTTGGGGGTTGGTGTTTGGGGGTTGGTGTTTGGGGGTTGGTGTTTGGGGGGTTGGTGTTTGGGGGGTTGGTGTTTGGGGGGTTGGTGTTTGGGGGGTTGGTGTTTGGGGGTTGGTCTTGGGGGGGTTGGTGTTTGGGGGGGCGGTGTTTTGGGGGTTAGTCTTGGGAGGTTGGTATTTGGGGGTTGGTGTTTTGGGGGTTGGTCTTGGGGGTTGGTTTTGGGGGGTGGTGTTTAGGGGGTTGGTGTTTGGGGAGTTGGTGTTTTGGGGGTTAGTCTTGGGTGGGTTGGTGTTTGGGGGGTGGTGTTGGGGAGTTGGTGTTTTGGGAGTTAGTCTTGGGGGGTTGGTGTTTAGGGGGTTGGTGTTTGGGGAGTTGGTGTTTTGGGGGTTAGTCTTGGGGGGTGGTGTTTGGGGAGTTGGTGTTTTGGGGGTTAGTCTTGGGGGGTTGGTGTTTGGGGGATGGTGTTTGGGGGTGGTGTCTGGGGGGTGGTGTCTGGGGGGTGGTGTCTGGGGGGTGGTGTCTGGGGGGTGGTGTTTGGGAGGTGGTGTTTGGGGGGTGGTGTTTGGGGGGTGGTGTTTGGGGGGTGGTGTTTGGGGGTTGGTGTTTGGGGTTGGTGTTTGGGGTTGGTGTTTGGGGGGGTGGTGTTTGGGGGGTGGTATTTGGGGGTAGTGTCTGGGGGGTCGTGTCTGGGGGGTGGTGTCTGGGGGGTGGTGTCTGGGGGGTGGTGTCTGGGGGGTGGTGTCTGGGGGGGGTGGTGTCTGGGGGGTGGTGTCTGGGGGGGTGGTGTCTGGGGGGTGGTGTCTGGGGGGTGGTGTCTGGGGGGTGGTGTCTGGGGGGTGGTGTCTGGGAGGTGGTGTTTGGGGGATGGTGTTTGGGGGATGGTGTTTGGGGGATGGTGTTTGGGGGGGGTGTTTGGGGTTGGTGTTTGGGGTTGGTGTTTGGGGTTGGTGTTTGGGGTTGGTGTTTGGGGGTGGTGGTGTTTAGGGGGTGGTGTTTGGGGGGTGATGTTTCGGGGGTCGTGTTTGGGAGTGGTTGGAAGGCTTGGTGTTTGGGATGCAGTTGGGGGGTGATGCTTGAGAAGTGTAGTGTGGTGTTTGGGGGAGGTTGCTGTGGATGGTATGGGGGGTTTGAGGGAGGGTTTGTTTGGATGTTGGTTTTTGAGGGGCATTGTTTGGTTGGGTGCTGTTTGGGATGGTGTTTGGGGTGTTTTTTTGGGTGAATGTTCGTTTGGGTTTGCAGGTTTGTTTAGGGTGGTGTTTGGGGGGTATTTGGATGGGTGATTTGGGGATACTGGAGTTTGGTGGGGGTGTTTGGGAGGATTGGTTATTGAGGGGGTTGATGTTTGAAGGGTGGTTGGTTTGGGGGGTTCTGTTCTGGGGCGGTTGGTTTTGGGAGGTTGGTGTTTGGGGCTTGATGTTTTGGGGGCTTGGTCTTCGGGGGTTGGTGTTTTGGGGGATTGTGTTTGGGAGTTGGTGTTTGGGAGTTGGTGTTGGGGGGTTGGTGTTGGGGGGTTGGTGTTGGGGGGTTGGTGTTGGGGGGTTGGTGTTGGGGGGTTGGTGTTGGGGGGTTGGTGTTGGGGGGTTGGTGTTGGGGGGTTGGTGTTGGGGGGTTGGTGTTGGGGGGTTGGTGTTGGGGAGTTGGTGTTGGGGGGTTGGTGTTGGGGGGTTGGTGTTTGGGGGGTTGGTGTTTGGGGGTTGGTCTTGGGGGGGTTGGTGTTTGGGGGGGCGGTGTTTTGGGGGTTAGTCTTGGGAGGTTGGTATTTGGGGGTTGGTGTTTTGGGGGTTGGTCTTGGGGGTTGGTTTTGGGGAGTGGTGTTTAGGGGGTTGGTGTTTGGGGAGTTGGTGTTTTGGGGGTTAGTCTTGGGTGGGTTGGTGTTTGGGGGGTGGTGTTTGGGGAGTTGGTGTTTTGGGAGTTAGTCTTGGGGGGTTGGTGTTTGGGGTGCGGTGTTTAGGGGGTTGGTGTTTGGGGAGTTGGTGTTTTGGGGGTTAGTCTTGGGGGGTTGGTGTTTGGGGGGTGGTGTTTGGGGAGTTGGTGTTTTGGGGCTTAGTCTTGGGGGGTTGGTGTTTGGGGAGTTGGTGTTTTGGGGGTTGGCGTTTGAAGGGGTGTTGGGGTGGTTGATGTTTGGGGTTTTTGGGCTGGAGTTGGGTGGTTGAGTTGGGAGGGTTGTTCGCAGGGTGTTTGTGGAGAATGATTTGGCGTGTGAGCGGGATGATTGTTTAGGGGATAGGTGTTTGTGGGAGTGTTTGGCGGGTGTTTGGGCCGGTCTTTATGGTGTTGTATGGGGGAGTGTTTGGTTTTGGGTGTGTTTGAGGGGACTGGTGTTTGGGGGGATTGGTGTTTGGGAGGGGTGGTGTTTGGGGTGTAGTGTTTGAGGGGGATTTAGGGGCTTTTGTGGGGTGTCTTGGAAGGATGTTGTTTGGGGGGCTGTTTGGGGGTGCATGGGGTGCTCATGTTTGTGGAGCTTTTGGGGGTGTTTGGGATGGTCTTTGGAGGTTATTTGGGTGGGGGTGTTTGGGGGCTGGTGTCTGGGGTAGTGTATGGGTGGGTTGGTGTTTAGGGAATGTTTGGGGGGTGGTATTTGTTTTTTTGGGGGTGGTTTAGGGGAATGTTTGGAGTTGGCCTTGGGGAAAGGGTTTGGGGGGGTTGTTGTTGGGGGGGATGGCGCATGGGGGGATTGTTGTTGGGGTGAGTTGGTGTTGGGAGTATTTGTTTTGGGAGGGTTTGTGTTGGGGGTTGTTTTTTGGGTGGGATTGATTTTTGGGTGGGAGTTGGTGTTTTGGGTGGGAGTTGGTGTTTTGGGTGGAGTTCAGCGGTGGTGTTTGGGGGTGGCATTTGGAGTTGTAGTGTTTGGGGGTGGTGTTTGAGGGTGTATTTGGGGTGGTTGATGTTTGGGGGTGCTTGGGGTGTTGTTGTGGCGGTGGCGTTTAGGGGTATAGTGTTTGAGGGTGTGTTTGGGGTGGTTAGTGTTTTGGGTGGAGTTTGGGGGCGTAGTGTTTAAGGGTGTGTTTGGGTTGGTTCGTGTTTGGGGGTGTTGTTGGGGCGGTGATGTTTGGGAGGTTGTTCAGGGTTTTTTGGGGGGGTGGTTGTTTTACGAGGTGCTTGGAGCGAGTGTTTGGTGGGGCATTTTTGGGCAGTTGGTGTTTGGGGAGGTTTGTGTTTTGGGGTAGGCGTTTGGATAGGTTTTAGGGGTGGTGTATGGGGGGTGTTTGGGAGGATGGTGTTTGGGGGATGTTTTCAAGGGGTTGGTGTTTATGGGGTCAGAGGAGATGCAGACGGAGGAGCTGAAGCGCAAGTGGGAGGAGGAGCAGGGAGGAGAGACGGAGGATGGTCTGTGGGCGAACGCATTGAGTAGAGTCCACAACATGTGCCAGGCTCAGCCTGATACAATTCAAGGTCGTTCACTGGGCTCACATGACAGTTGCCCGGATGAGCAGATTCTTTGGGGTGGAAGACAAGTGTGCAAAGTGTGCGGGAGGATCAGCGAATCATGTCCACATGTTCTGGGCATGTCCGAAGCTTAGGGGATTTTGGCAGGGGTTTGCAGATGTCATGTCCACGGTGTTAAAAACAAGGGTGGGCTGAGTCCAGAGGTGGCGATTTTCGGGGTGTCGGAAGACCCGGGAATCCAGGAGGAGAAAGAGGCAGACGTTCTGGCCTTTGCTTCCCTGGTAGCCCGGAGACAGATACTATTAACTTGGAGGGACTCAAAGCCCCTGAAGTCGGAGACCTGGCTATCGGACATGGCTAGCTTTCTCTGTTTGGAGAAAATCAAGTTCGCCTTGAGAGGGTCAATGTTAGGGTTCGCCCGGAGGTGGCAACCGTTCATCAGCAGAAGGGGGGGGATTAATTTAGTTTAGAGTAGGGGGTTAATAAAGGTGGGACCTGTAAGGGAGGGAGACATCTTTTGAACGTACATTATTTATTTTGTTGTTGTTGTAATACCAAAAATACCTCAATAAAATGTTTATTTTTTTAAAAAATGAAACTGAGCGAAAAATGGACCTGGGGAAATAATTCAACTACAATTAACGAGACAACCTGAACATCAAAAAGAATCGAATTGTGTAATTCAGGAACATTTCAACCTCTAATAGATAGAATGATCCTAGTTCAATTCGATTCAATGTGTCAAAGGAATCTTGAGACTCGGGTTTACACTATTTTAGTGATCAATAGTTTCCACAACACCCCGTCCCGCTTAAAACAGGAGATTTCTCTCCAGTTTCCTGATTTGCTTTGTCCCATTTTCCCTTTCCCCCCCTCGCCCTCGCCACCAGCAATAAATCTGGCATTGTGGATCGGCCACACATGTCGGAAATGTTCCATTCAAATGACACCTGACCAGTTTCTGTAACAAGCGGCGATTGTTTCGGCACAGACTAGTTATAAGAAATATCCACTTGGCAGGTTCTGACATTGAGATGGTTTAACATATCGTTCAGCTGTTAATTCTCTCTGTCCGTCCCTAGGTGAACAACAACGGCGTTGTCTCATTCGGGACAGCTGTCACACAGTTTACACCCAACTCGTTTCCTCTCTCAGATGGCCGCGCCTTCATTGCTCCATTTTGGGCTGATGTGCACAATGGAATTGCAGGAAGCGTCTCTTACCGACAAAGCAGGGATGCAAGTCTATTACAGAGAGCCACTGCTGACATTAATAAGTATGCACCTGAACTCCATTTTGAAGCACAGTGGATCTTTGTGGCCACTTGGGACAGGGTTGCATTCTATGGATCTCAAACATCAAAGGTAAGAATTCTACTGTCAATAACCTCTTGGCACCGAAATCCAGCACATTGTTGCACTGAACTCGACTGGAGATCTCACTTAAGTGTTTTGTGGTGTTGGGTGCTCTGATGCACAGATGAACCAACACAGTTGTATTTGGTACAACTCTATTTTATTTTAACTTCTATATACAGTTTGTTCTGGATACTCTGCACGTGGTGTCTCCCTGTGTGTGTATTGTAACAGGTCTGTTCTTGTCCTGGTCTCCAGCTAATACTGGCCACCAGGTGTCGTGTTTGTCCTTTTATACTGTCCCTGTCCTTGTCTGTGATTGGTTGTGGTGTTGTGTGTTCTGATTTGTCTGTTGGTGTGTCTATCATGATGTGTGTGTTTGAATATCATGACATCCCCCCTTTTTACAAAGATATGTGCCTACTTGATTATAAATATAATCATGTCGTGTGTGCATCTAAGAGTGTGTGTGTGTGTTATTTACAGCGTGTGTTATTTAAGAATTCGACTGTCAATAACATTTAGGCACCAAAATCCAGCACATCGTTACATTGAACCTGATTGGAGATCTCAATTAAGTGCTTCCTTTTATTCGTGGGGCCAGGGTTCTGCAGAGGTGTCACACTGACTGAAATGTTAACTCTGTTTCTCTCTCCACAGACACTGCCAGACCTGCTGGGCAGGATTCTCCAGTCCCCCAGCGTGTTTTTCAGTGGCACGCCATTCGATGGTATTGGGATTCCTTCTTCCCACCGCTTGTCAATGGAATTTCCCGTTGAAGTCACCCATGCCGCCCGTAAACCCATGGGTGTGGGTGCACTGCCGGTGGGAACAGCGAACCCCGCAGCTAAATTTTTCCAGCATTTTCTGTTTTTAGTTGAAGCCGAGTCATGCTCCAAGAACTGGAAGCATTCACTGTTTCTGAATGGTCCAGGCCCCATTATTCTCAATGATTGCCCATTGACAACAGGAAAAAAAAACATACTCCCTAATTTGGCTCTTCCACACAACGCCCAGTGGAAATGGTTGGCCCAGGCAGAAATTGAGACTTTTGGAATCCTAGGTTAGGTGTTACAAAATTAACAATAATATATGTCGTTGGGATTAATGATATTTTCTCAACGGTTCAATATCTGATTGCATCAAATCGACATTCTACTTGTACGTAGCTGATATTTTCTTTTTAAATGCATTTTATTCAAACTTGTATCAAAGTAGGTTACAGCAAATAAACACCACGGGAAACATTCTTCCCAACAAACAACTATACAGTTTGTACAGATTTTTCTCCTTTTTCACCCCCCTCCCAATCAACCCCCCCTCCCCCCCAACCCCCTGCGATGAACAGCTCCTCAAACACAGTCACAAACATCCCCCACCTTTTTTCAAACACCCCTGCTGAGCCCCTTAACTCATACTTTATCTTCTCTAACCGCAGGAAGTCATACAGGTCACCCATCCATGCTGCTACCCCCGGTGGCGATGCCGACCGCCACTCCAGCAAAATTTGTCGCCATGCAATCAGAGAGGCGAAGGGCAAGACATCAGCTTTCCTCCTCTCCATGAGCTCCGGCTTCTCTGAAACTCCAAATATCACCACCAAAGGGTCCAGGCCCACTGCCTCCTCCACTGTCCTGGCTAAGACCACGAACACTCCCGCCCAGAATCTTCCCAATTTTTCACAACCCCAAAACATATGCGCATGATTTGCTGGCCCCCGCGCACACCTCTCACACTCATCTGCTACCCCCTGAAAGAACTCACTCACCCACTCATTCTCGCCCGAGTCATATGCCCCCTTTGCACCACCTTAAACTGTATCAGGCTCATCCTTGCACAAGAGGAGGTCCCGTTTACCCTTCGCAGTGCCTCATTCCATACTCTCCAATTGATCTCCATTCCCAACTCCGCTTCCCATTTCTCCTTGATCGTCACCACCCGTTCGCCTCCCTGTTCCCCCAGCCACTTATATATATCCCCAATTCTTCCCTCCCTTTCCACATCCGGAAGCAGCAGTCGCTCCAGCAGGGTGTATCCCAGCAATCTAGGGAACCCCTTCCAGACCTTTCGTGCAAAGTCCCTAACCTGTAGATACCTGAACTCACTACCCCTCGGCAGCTCTACCCCCTCCCTTAGCTCCTCCAGACTGGCGAACCCTTCCTCCAAATACAAATCCCTCACCTTGACCAGCCCCACTTCCCTCCACCTCCTGTATACACTATCCATCCCCCCCCGGCTCAAACCCATGATTCCCGCACAGCGGCATTAACACCGACATCCCTTCCACCCTAAAATGCCTCCTCAGCTGATTCCATATCTTCACCGTGGACTGCACTACTGGGCTCCCTGAATATCTACTCGGAGCCATTGGCAATACTGTTGTCACCATAGCCCTCAAACTAGACCCCTTACAAGATTCCTCCTCCATCCTAACCCACTCTACCCCTTCTCCTTCCCACCACCGCCGCACCTTGTCCACATTCACCGCTCAATAACAATGAAGCAAGTTTGGCAACACCAACCCCCCCCTGCTGCCTCTGCCTCGGTAGCAGGGTCCTCCCCACCCTCGGCATCTTCCCCACCCATACAAAGTCAGAGATGACTGTGCCCACTTTCTGAAAAAAGGCCTTTGGTATAAAGATCGGGAGAGCCTGAAAGATAAACAAGAACCTCGGCAGAATATTCATTTTCACCACTTGGACCCTCCCCGCCAACGTTAAGTGCAGTGAATCCCACCTCTTATGATCCTCCCTGGCCTCTTCCACCAGCTTTGTTAAGTTCCACTTATGGAGCCCCGTCCATTCCCTCGCTACCTGAATCCCCAAGTACCTAAACCTATCCCTCGCTACCGTAACTGGCATCCCCCCCTAAATTAGCCCGCTGTGCCAGTTCATTCACCGGGAATATCTCGCTTATACGTAGCTGATCTTAGTGATGAAAAGATTTTGAGATCTTAATGGAAATTATATTGAGACCACAGAATCTGCACAATGCAGAAGTAGACTATTCGGCACATCGAGTCTGTACTGGCTCTCTGAAAGAGCATTCTACCTGGTCGTACTCCCCTGCCATATCCCAGTAACCTGGCACATTCTTTCTTTTCAGATAGCAACCCAATTCCCTTTTGAATGCCACAATCGAACCCGTCTCCGCCACCCTCTCAGGAAGTTTTTTTTCCAAATTCCAATCACTATGGGTGTAAAGATATTCTTCATATGACTTTCACTCTTTGCCAATATTTTGAATCGGTGCACTCTAGTTTTTGATGCTCTCTTGAGTGGGAACAGTTTGTCACTCTTTACCTTGTCCAAACACCTCAGGATCTTTAACGTCTCTATCAAATCTCTTCTCAGCCTTCTTTCCAGGGGTTGGTTTAGCACACTGGGCTAAATCGCTGGCTTTGAAAGCAGACCAAGGCAGGCCAGCAGCACGGTTCGATTCCCGTACCAGCCTCCCCGAACAGGTGCTGGAATGTGGCGACTAGGGGCTTTTCACAGTAACTTCATTAAAACCTACTTGTGACAATAAGCGATTTTCATTCATTTTTTTTCATTTCATTTCATTTTCTCTGAGGAAAACAGACCCAACTTCTCCAATCTATCCTCATAGCCACAGTTATTCACCCAGGAATTATTCTTCTGAATCTCCTCTGTACTGTCTCCAATGTCTTTACATCCTTCCTCAGGTATGGTGCGCAGAACTGGGCACAGTCTCCAGATGAGGCCTAACTATTGTCTTATACAAGTTCAACATGAACTCCCTACACTTTCACTGAATACCCCTATTCATAAAACCTAAGATGCTGATAGCTTTATTAACTAACATTTTAGAAATTGAAGAAAAGGATACTGAGATATTGATGGAAAGGGTATTGAATTAGTGATAGAGAGAATATTCAGATATTGATAAAAAGGATACTGATGGGAAGAATGTCGAGATATTGATGGAGAATATGGATATGTTGATGGAAAGGATATTGAGGTTTGATAGAAAGGATATTGAGGTCTTGATGGGAAAGATATCGAGCTATGGATGGAGAGGATATTAAGATATTGGCGGAAAGGAAATTGAGATATTGACGGAAAGGATCTTGAGACAATTATAGAGAGAATATTGAGATATTGATGGGAGCGATATTGAGATCTTAACGGAGAGGATTATGAGATATTGTTCGGGAGGACATTGAGATATTGTTGGGGAGGACATAGAAATATTGATGAAAAGATATTGAGATATCCTTTCCATCAGATATCCTTGGGGGGGCGGCATGGTAGCATAGTGGTTAGCACTGTTGCTTCACAGCTCCAGGGCCCCGGGTTTGATTACCGGCTTGGGTCACTGTCTGTACAGAGTCTGCACGTTCCACCGTGTCTTCGTGGGTTTCCTCCCACAGTCCAAAGATGTGTAGGTCAGATGGATGGGCCATGCTAAATTGCCCATAGTGTCCAAAAAAAAAGTTAGGTGGGGTTACTGGGTTATGGGGTGGAGTTGTGGGCTTAAGAAGGCTGCTCTTTCCAAGAGCCGGTGCAGACTCGATGGGCCGAATGTCTTCCTTCAGCACTGTACATTCTATGGTTCTATGATACTGATGGAAAGGAAATTGAGCTATTGATGCATAAGATATTGAGGGAAAGGATATTAAGATCTTGATGAAAAGGAAATTGAGATTTTGATTGAAAGGATATTACGATATTGACGAAGAGGATATTGAGATATTGATGGGGAGGTTCTTGAGATATTGATGGGAATAATATTGAGATATTGATGGAAGAAAATTGTGATATTGATTGGAAGGATTTTGAGATATTGATGGAAAGGATATTGAGTGATTGATGGAGAGAATATTAAAGTATTGATGGAAAGCGTATTGAAATATTGTTTGAAGGATATTGAGATATTGATGGAAAGGATATTGAGGTATTGATAGGGAGAATATTAAGATATTGATGGAAAGTGTATTGAAATATTGTTTGAAGGATATTGAGATATTGATGCAGGGATCAGTGCTGGGACCTATGCTGTTCATAGTATATATAAATGATTTGGAGGAAAATGTAACTGGTCTGATTAGTAAGTTCGCGGACGACACAAAGGTTGGTGAAATTGTGGATAGCGATGAGGACTGTCAGAGGATACAGCAGGATTTAGATTGTTTGGAGACTTGGACGGATAGATGGCAGATGACGTTTAATCCAGACAAATGCGAGGTAATGCATTTTGGAAGGTCTAATACAGGTAGGGAATATACAGTGAATGGTAGAACCCTCAAGAGTATTGACAGTCAGAGAGATCTAGGTGTACAGGTCCACAGGTCACTAAGAGTGGCAACACAGATTGGGAAGGTAGTCAAGAAGGCATACGGCATGCTTGCCTTCATTGGCCGGGGCATTGAGTATAAAAATTGGCAAGTCATGTTGCAGTTGTATAGAACCTTAGTTCGGCCACACTTGGAGTATAGTGTTCAATTCTGGTTGCCACACTACCAGAAGGATGTGAAGGCTTTGGAGAGGGTGCAGAAGAGATTTGCCAGGATGTTGCCTGGTATGGAGGGCATTAGCTATAAGCAGAGGTTGAATAAACCCCGTTTGTTCTCACTGGAATGTCGGAGGTTGAGGGGCGACTTGATAGTGGTCTACAAAATTATGAGGGGCATAGAGAGAGTGGATAGTCAGAGGCTTTTTCCCAGGGTAGAGGGGTCAATTACTAGGAGGCATAGGTTTAAGGGGCAAGGTTTAGGGGAGATGTACGAGGCAAGTTTTTTTACACAGAGGGTAGTGGGTGTCTGGAAATCGCTGCCGGAGTGGGTGGTGGAAGCAGGGACGATAGTGATGTTTAAGGGGCATCTTGACAAATACATGAATAAGATGGGAATAGAGGGATATGGACCCTGGAATTGTAGAAGATTTTAGTTTAGACGGGCAGCATGATCGGCGCAGGCTTGAAGGGCCGAAGGGCCTGTTCCTGTGCTGTACTTTTCTTTGTTCTTTGTTCTTCTTTGGTGGGGAGGATGTTGATTGGAACAATGTTGAGATATTGATGGACAGGATTTTAAGATATTGATGAGAAGGATACTGATGTGAAGGTTGTTGAGATATAGATGAACAGAATTTGGATAAGTTGATGTGAAGGATATTGAGATGTTGATGGAAAGGATTTTAAGGTATTGATGGGAAAGGTATCGAGATATGAATGGAGAGGATATTAAGGTTTGTTGAGGTATTGATGGAAAGGGTATTGAGATATTGTTGGAAGGATATTGATGGGAAAGATGTTGACATATTGATGGGAAGAATGTTGAGGTATTGATGAAAGGGATATCGGGATATTGATGGAAAAGATATTGATGGAAAGGATATTGAGATATTGATATGGATATTGAGATAGTGATGGAAATGATACTGATGGGAAGGTTGTTGAGATATAGATGGACAAAATTTGGATATGTTGATGGGAAGGATATTGAAATATTGATTGGAAGGATATTGAGATATGGATAAAGAGGATATTAAATATTGATGGAAGGATATTGAGATACTGATGGAAAGATATTAAGATATTGATGGGAAAGATTTTGAAATATTGATAGACAGGATATTGAGCTATTTATGGACAGGATATTAAGATATTGATGGACAGAATTTGGATAATCTGATGGGGAGGATATTGAAATATTTTGAGAAGGATATTGAAATATTGATGGGAAGGATATTGAAATATTGATGGAAAGAATATTGAAATATTTATGGAAAGGATATTGAGATATTTATGGAGAGGATATTGAGATATTGATGGGCAGGATATTGAGATATTTATTAAGAGGATATTGAGATATTTATGGAGAGGATATTGAGATATTTATGGAGAGAATATTGAAATATTTATTGAGAGGATACTGAGACACCGATGGGAAAGATATTGAGATATTAATGGAGAGGATATTGAGATATTGATGGGCAGAATATTGAGATATTTATTAAGAGGATATTGAGATATTTATGGAGAGGATATTGAGATATTTATGGAGAGGATATTGAAATATTTATTGAGAGGATACTGAGACACCGATGGGAAAGATATTGAGATATTAATGGAGAGGATATTGAGATATTGATGGGCAGGATATTGAGATATTTATTAAGAGGATATTGAGATATTTATGGAGAGGATATTGAGATATTTATGGAGAGGATATTGAAATATTTATTGAGAGGATACTGAGACACCGATGGGAAAGATACTGAGATATTAATGGGAAGGATATTGAGATATTAATCGGAAGAATATTGAGATATTGATGGGAAAGATAGTGTGATATTGATGGAGAGGATATTGAGATACTGATGAGAAGAATATTGAGGTATTGATGGGAAGGATATTGAGATATTGATGGGAAAGATAACGCAATATTAATGGAGAGGATATTGAGATATTTATGGAGTGGATATTAAGATATTGATGGGGAGTATATTCAGATACTGATGGGAAGTATATTGAGATATTGATGGGAAAGATATTGAGATATTGATGGGAAAGTTATTGAGATATTGATGGGAAGGATAATGCGATATTGATGGAGAGGACAGAGAAATAATGATAGAAAGGATACTGATGGAGAGGATTTTGAGATAGAGATTGACCAAAATTTGGATATGTTGATGGGAAGGATATTGATATATTGATGGGAAGGGTATTGCGATATTTATGGAGAGGATATTGAGATATTGATGGAAAGAATATTGAAATATTGATGGAAAGGATATTGAGATATTTATGGAGAGGATATTGAGATATTGATGGGCAGGATATTGAGATATCTATTAAGAGGATATTGAGATATTTATGGAGAGGATATTGAGATACTGATGGGAAGCAAATTGAGATATTGATTGGTAGGCTATTGAGATATTGATGGTGAGAATATTGAGATATTGATGGGAAGGACATTGAGATATTGATGGGAAGGCTATTGAGATATTGATGGGAAGGATATTGAGATATTGATGGGAAGGATATTGAGATATTGATGGGAAGGATATTGAGATATTAATCGGAAGAATATTGAGATATTGATGGGAAGGATAGTGTGATATTGATGGAGAGGATATTGAGATATTGATGGGAAGAATATTGAGATATTGATGGAGAGGATATTGAGATACTGATGAGAAGCATATTGAGATATTGATGGGAAGTATATTGAGATATTGATGGAGAGGATATTGAGATATTGATGGGAAGAATATTGAGATATTGATGGAGAGGATATTGAGATATTGATGGGAAGAATATTGAGATATTGATGGAGAGGATATTGAGATATTTCTGGAGAGGATATTGAAATATTTATTGAGAGGATACTGAGACACCGGTGGGAAAGATATTGAGATATTAATGGGAAGGATATTGAGATATTAATCGGAAGAATATTGAGATATTGATGGGAAGGATAGTGTGATATTGATGGAGAGGATATTGATATACTGATGAGAAGAATATTGAGGTATTGATGGGAAGGATATTGAGATATTGATGGGAAGGATAATGCATATTAATGGAGAGGATATTGAGATATTTATGGAGTGGATATTAAGATATTGATGGGGAGTATATTGATATACTGATGGGAAGTATATTGAGATATTGATGAGAAAGATATTGAGATATTGATGGGAAAGTTATTGAGATATTGATGGGAAGGATAATGCGATATTGATGGAGAGGGCATAGAAATAATGATAGAAAGGATACTGATGGAGAGGATTTTGAGATAGAGATTGACCAAAATTTGGATATGTTGATGGGAAGGATATTGATATATTGATGGGAAGGGTATTGCGATATTTATGGAGAGGATATTGAGATATTGATGGGGAGGATATTGAGATATTGATGGAAAGAATATTGAAATATTGATGGAAAGGATATTGAGATATTTATGGAGAGGATATTGAGATATTGATGGGCAGGATATTGAGATATTTATTAAGAGGATATTGAGATATTTATGGAGAGGATATTGAGATATTTATGGAGAGGATATTGAGATACTGATGGGAAGCAAATTGAGATATTGATTGGTAGGCTATTGAGATATTGATGGGGAGAATATTGAGATATTGATGGGAAGGACATTGAGATATTGATGGGAAGGCTATTGAGATATTGATGGGAAGGATATTGAGATATTGATGGGAAGGATATTGAGATATTGATGGGAAGGATATTGAGATATTAATCGGAAGAATATTGAGATATTGATGCGAAGAATATTGAGATATTGATGGAGAGGATATTGAGATATTTCTGGAGAGGATATTGAAATATTTATTGAGAGGATACTGAGACACCGGTGGGAAAGATGTTGAGATATTAATGGGAAGGATATTGAGATATTAATCGGAAGAATATTGAGATATTGATGGGAAGGATAGTGTGATATTGATGGAGAGGATATTGAGATATTGATGGGAAGAATATTGAGATATTGATGGAGAGGATATTGAGATACTGATGAGAAGCATATTGAGATATTGATGGGAAGTATATTGAGATATTGATGGAGAGGATATTGAGATATTGATGGGAAGAATATTGAGATATTGATGGAGAGGATATTGAGATATTGATGGGAAGGATATTGAGATATTGATGGGAAAGATAACGCAATATTAATGGAGAGGATATTGAGATATTTATGGAGTGGATATTAAGATATTGATGGGGAGTATATTCAGATACTGATGGGAAGTATATTGAGATATTGATGGGAAAGATATTGAGATATTGATGTGAAAGTTATTGAGATATTGATGGGAAGGATAATGCGATATTGATGGAGAGGACATTGAAATAATGATAGAAAGGATACTGATGGAGAGGATTTTGAGATAGAGATTGACCAAAATTTGGATATGTTGATGGGAAGGATATTGATATATTGATGGGAAGTGTATTGCGATATTTATGGAGAGGATATTGAGATATTGATGGGGAGGATATTGAGATATTGATGGGCAGGATATTGAGATATTTATTAAGAGGATATTGAGATATTTATGGAGAGGATATTGAGATACTGATGGGAAGCAAATTGAGATATTGATGGGGAGAATATTGAGATATTGATGGGAAGGACATTGAGATATTGATGGGAAGGCTATTGAGATATTGATGGGAAGGATATTGAGATATTGATGGGAAGGATATTGAGATATTGATGGGAAGGATATTGAGATATTGATGGGAAGGATATTGAGATATTAATCGGAAGAATATTGAGATATTGATGGGAAGGATAGTGTGATATTGATGGAGAGGATATTGAGATATTGATGGGAAGAATATTGAGATATTGATGGAGAGGATATTGAGATATTGATGGGAAGAATATTGAGATATTGATGGAGAGGATATTGAGATATTTCTGGAGAGGATATTGAAATATTTATTGAGAGGATACTGAGACACCGGTGGGAAAGATATTGAGATATTAATGGGAAGGATATTGAGATATTAATCGGAAGAATATTGAGATATTGATGGGAAGGATAGTGTGATATTGATGGAGAGGACATTGATATACTGATGAGAAGAATATTGAGGTATTGATGGGAAGGATATTGAGATATTGATGGGAAGGATAATGCATATTAATGGAGAGGTTATTGAGATATTTATGGAGTGGATATTAAGATATTGATGGGGAGTACATTGATATACTGATGGGAAGTATATTGAGATATTGATGGGAAAGATATTGAGATATTGATGGGAAAGTTATTGAGATATTGATGGGAAGGATAATGCGATATTGATGGAGAGGACATAGAAATAATGATAGAAAGGATACTGATGGAGAGGATTTTGAGATAGAGATTGACCAAAATTTGGATATGTTGATGGGAAGGATATTGATATATTGATGGGAAGGGTCTTGCGATATTTATGGAGAGGATATTGAGATATTGATGGGGAGGATATTGAGATATTGATGGAAAGAATATTGAAATATTGATGGAAAGGATATTGAGATATTTATGGAGAGGATATGGAGATATTGATGGGCAGGATATTGAGATATTTATTAAGAGGATATTGAGATATTTATGGAGGGGATATTGAGATACTGATGGGAAGCAAATTGAGATATTGATTGGTAGGCTATTGAGATATTGATGGGGAGAATATTGAGATATTGATGGGAAGGACATTGAGAAATTGATGGGAAGGCTATTGAGATATTGATGGGAAGGATATTGAGATATTGATGGGAAGGATATTGAGATATTGATGGGAAGGATATTGAGATATTAATCGGAAGAATATTGAGATATTGATGGGAAGGATAGTGTGATATTGATGGAGAGGATATTGAGATATTGATGGGAAGAATATTGAGATATTGATGGAGAGGATATTGAGATACTGATGAGAAGCATATTGAGATATTGACGGGAAGCATACTGAGATATTGATGGAGAGGATATTGAGATATTGATGGGAAGAATATTAAGATATTGATGGAGAGGATATTGAGATATTGATGGGAAGAATATTGAGATATTGATGGAGAGGATATTGAGATATTTCTGGAGAGGATATTGAAATATTTATTGAGAGGATACTGAGACACCGGTGGGAAAGATGTTGAGATATTAATGGGAAGGATATTGAGATATTAATCGGAAGAATATTGAGATATTGATGGGAAGGATAGTGTGATATTGATGGAGAGGATATTGATATACTGATGAGAAGAATATTGAGGTATTGATGGGAAGGATATTGAGATATTGATGGGAAGGATAATGCATATTAATGGAGAGGATATTGAGATATTTATGGAGAGGATATTGAGATGCCTATGGTGAGAATATTGGGATATTGATGGAGAAGATATTGAGATACTGATGGGAAGCAAATTGAGATATTGATTGGTAGGCTATTGAGATATTGATGGGGAGCATATTGAGATATTGATGGGAAGGACATTGAGATATTGATGGGAAGGCTATTGAGATATTGATGGGAAGGATATTGAGATATTGATGGGAAGGATATTGAGATATTGATGGGAAGGATATTGAGATATTGATGGGGAGGATATTGAGATATTGATGGAGAAGATATTGAGATATTGATGAAGAGGATATTGAGATACTGATGGGAAGCATATTGAGATATTGATGGGTAGGCTATTGAGATATTGATGGGGAGTATATTGATATACTGATGAGAAGCATATTGAGATATTGATGGAGAAGATATTGAGATACTGATGGGAAGCATATTGAGATATTGATGGGTAGGCTGTTGATGGGAAGGATATTGAGATATTGATGGGAAGGATATTGAGATATTGATGGGAAGGATATTGAGATATTGATGGGGAGGATATTGTGATATTGATGGAGAGGATATTGAGATATTGATGGATAGTATATTGAGATATTGATGGGAAGAATATTGAGATATTGATGGAGAGGATATTGAGATACTGATGAGAAGCATATTGAGATATTGATGGGAAGCATATTGAGATATTGATGGAGAGGATATTGAGATATTGATGGGAAGAATATTGAGATAGTGATGGAGAGGATATTGAGATATTTATTGAGAGGATACTGAGACACCGGTGGGAAAGATATTGAGATATTAATGGGAAGGATATTGAGATATTAATCGGAAGAATATTGAGATATTGATGGGAAGGATAGTGTGATATTGATGGAGAGGATATTGATATACTGATGAGAAGAATATTGAGGTATTGATGGGAAGGATATTGAGATATTGATGGGAAGGATAATGCATATTAATGGAGAGGATGTTGAGATATTTATGGAGTGGATATTAAGATATTGATGGGGAGTATATTGAGATATTGATGGGAAAGATATTGAGAAATTGATGGGAAAGTTATTGAGATATTGATGGGAAGGATAATGCAATATTGATGGAGAGAACATTGAAATAATGATAGAAAGGATACTGATGGAGAGGATTTTGAGATAGAGATTGACCAAAATTTGGATATGTTGATGGGAAGGATATTGATATATTGATGGGAATACTATTGAGGTATTGATGGAAAGGGTATTGCGATATTTATGGAGAGGATATTGAGATATTAATGGGCAGGATATTGGGATATTTATGGAGAGGATATTGAGATGCCTATGGTGAGAATATTGGGATATTGATCGAGAAGATATTGAGATACTGATGGGAAGCAAATTGAGATATTGATTGGTAGGCTATTGAGATATTGATGGGGAGCATATTGAGATATTGATGGGAAGGACATTGAGATATTGATGGGAAGGCTATTGAGATATTGATGGGAAGGATATTGAGATATTGATGGGAAGGATATTGAGATATTGATGGGAAGGATATTGAGATATTGATGGGGAGGATATTGAGATATTGATGGAGAATATATTGAGATATTGATGAAGAGGATATTGAGATACTGATGGGAAGCATATTGAGATATTGATGGGTAGGCTATTGAAATATTGATGGGGAGGATATTGATATACTGATGAGAAGCATATTGAGATATTGATGGAGAAGATATTGAGATACTGATTGGAAGCATATTGAGATATTGATGGGTAGGCTATTGATGGGAAGGATATTGAGATATTGATGGGAATGATATTGAGATATTGATGGGAAGGATATTGAGATATTGATGGGGAGGATATTGTGATATTGATGGAGATGATATTGAGATATTGATGGATAGGATATTGAGATATTGATGGGAAGAATATTGAGATATTGATGGAGAGGATATTGAGATACTGATGAGAAGCATATTGAGATATTGTTGGGAAGCATATTGAGATATTGATGGAGAGGGTATTGAGATATTGATGGGAAGAATATTGAGATATTGATGGAGAGGATATTGAGATATTTCTGGAGAGGATATTGAAATATTTATTGAGAGGATACTGAGACACCGATGGGAAAGATATTGAGATATTAATGGGAAGGATATTAAGATATTAATCGGAAGAATATTGAGTTATTGATGGGAAGGATAGTGTGATATTGATGGAGAGGATATTGATATACTGATGAGAAGAATATTGAGGTATTGATGGGAAGGATATTGAGATATTGATGGGAAGGATAATGCATATTAATGGAGAGGATATTGAGATATTTATGGAGTGGATATTAAGATATTGATGGGGAGTATATTGAGATACTGATGGGAAGTATATTGAGATATCGATGGGAAAGATATTGAGATATTGATGGGAAAGTTATTGAGATATTGATGGGAAGGATAATGCAATATTGATGGAGAGAACATTGAAATAATGATAGAAAGGATACTGATGGAGAGGATTTTGAGATAGAGATTGACCAAAATATAGATATGTTGATGGGAAGGATATTGATATATTGATGGGAAGACTATTGAGGTATTGATGGAAAGGGTATTGCGATATTTATGGAGAGGATATTGAGCTATTGATGGGCAGGATATTGAGATATTTATGGAGAGGATATCGAGATACCTCTGGTGAGAATATTGAGATATTGATGGAGAAGATATTGAGATACTGATGGGAAGCATATTGAGATATTGATGGGTAGGCTATTGAGATATTGATGGGGAGGATATTGAGATATTGATGGGAAGGACATTGAGATATTGATGGGAAGGCTATTGAGATATTGATGGGAAGGATATTGAGATATTGATGGGAAGGACATTGAGGTATTGATGGGAAGGATATTGAGATATTGATGGGGAAGATATTGAGATATTGATGAAAGGATATTGAGATACTGATGAAGAGGATATTGAGATACTGATGGGAAGCATATTGAGATATTGATGGGTAGGTTATTGAGATATTGATGGGGAGGATATTGAGATATTGATGGAGAGGATATTGATGGGAAGAATTGTGAGATATTGATGGAGAGGATATTGAGATACTGATGAGAAGCATATTGAGATATTGATGGGAAGGATATTGAGATATTGATGGGAAGGATATTTAGATATTGATGGGAAGAATATTGAGATATTGATGGAGAGGATATTAAGATATTGATGGGAAGGATATTGATGGATAGGACATTGAGATATTGATGGGAAGGATATTGAGATATTGATGGAGAGGATATTGAGATATTGATGGGAAGAACATTGAGATATTGATGGAGAGGATATTGAGATACTGATGAGAAGCCTATTGAGATATTGATGGGAAGGATATTGAGATATTGATGGGGAGGATATTGTGATATTGATGGAGAGGATATTGAGATATTGATGGATAGGATATTGAGATATTGATGGGAAGAATATTGAGATATTGATGGAGAGGATATTGAGATACTGATGAGAAGCATATTGAGATATTAATGGGAAGCATATTGAGATATTGATGGAGAGGATATTGAGATATTGATGGGAAGAATATTGAGATATTGATGGAGAGAATATTGAGATACTGATGAGAAGCATATTGAGATATTGATGGGAAGCATATTGAGATATTGATGGGGAGGATATTGAGATATTGATGGACAGGATATTGAGATATTGATGGAGAGGATATTGAGATATTGATGGGAAGAAAAATGCGATATTTATGGAGAGGATAGTGAGATATTTATGGAGAGGATATTAAGATATTGAAGGAGGGGATATTGAGATTTTGAATCGAAGTATATTGAGATATTGATCTGAAGGATAGAGGTTTTGATGGGAAGGATATTAAGCTATTGATGTGAAGGACAATGCAATATTGATGGAGAGGATATTGAAATAGTGATAGAAACGATACTAATGGAGGGGATGTTGAGATATAGATTGACCAAAATTTGCATATGTTGATGGGAAGGATATTGAGGTATTGATGGGAAAGATATTGACATAAGGATAGAGAGAATATTAAATATTGATGGAAAGGATATTGAGATATTGATGGGAAGGATATTGAGAAATTGATGGGAAGGATAATGCGATAGTGATGGAGAGGGTATCGAGATAGTGACAGAAAGGATGCCGATGGGAAGGATGTTGTGATATAGACTGTCCAGAATTTGGATATGTTGATAGGAAGGATATTGAGACATTGATGGAAAGGATATTATGAATTTGATGGAGAGGAAAGTAAGATATCGATGGAGAGGATATTGAGATATTGATGGAGAGGATATTGAGATATTGATGGAGAGGATATTGAGATCTTGTTGGGGAAGATATTGATATCTTGTTATGGAGGATATTGAGATCTTGTTGAGGAGGATATGGAGATCTATTTTGGTAGGAAATGAGATCTTGTTGCGGAGGATATTGAGATCTATTTGGGGAGGATATGAGATGTTATTGCACAGGATATTGAGATATTGTTGGGGAGTATATAGAAATATTGATGGAGAAGATATAGATATACTGATGAATTGGATATAGAGATATTGTTGGGATTGGATATTGAGTAAGGATACTGTTTTTAAAAAAAAAAAAATTTTATTAAAGGTTTTCATAAAATATCAATAACAAAATGAGAAAGAAAAAAGAACCCAACAGGGGTAAGTACAAAACACAATCTAAAAAAGCAACCCCCCAAACCCCCCCCTGTACATAAATAATAAATTAACATTAACCCCCTGACTTAACACAACAGGTGTATACACCCCCTCAGACCCTCCAGTGTAAATAACATAAACAAAAATAAAGTAAACCACCCCCCCACCCCCCGAGTTGCTGCTGCCATTGACCAATGTCTAGCGTTCTGCCAGAAAGTCTAAGAACGGTTGCCACCGCCTAAAGAACCCTTGTACCGACCCTCTCAAGGCGAATTTCACCCTCTCCAACTTAATAAACCCCACCATATCGCTGATCCAGGATTCCACACTGGGGGCCTCGTATCTTTCCACTGAAGGAGAATCCTCCGCCGGGCTACCAGGGACGCAAAGGCCAGAATTCCAGCCTCTTTCGCCTCCTGCACTCCCGGCTACTCTGCCACCCCAAATATTGTGAGCCCCCAGCCCGGTTTGACCCTGGATCCTACCACCCTCGACACTGTCCTCGCTACGCCCTTCCAAAATTCCTCCAGCGCTGGGCATGCCCAGAACATCTGGGTGTGATTTTCTGGGCTCCCTGAGCACCTAACACACCTGTCCTCACCCCCAAAGAACCTGCTCATCCTTGTCCCGGTCATGTGTGCCCTGTGCAGCACCTTAAACTGTATGAGGCTGAGCCTCGCGCATGAAGAGGAAGAGTTCACCCTCCCTAGGGCATCTGCCCACGTCCCCTCTTCGATCTCCTCTCCCAACTCCTCCTCCCACTTACCTTTCAACTCCACCACCGAGGCCTCCTCCTCCTCCTGCATCACCTGGTAAGTTTCCGAGATCTTCCCCAATCCCACCCACCCCCCCGAGAGCACCCTGTCCTGTACTGTGTGTGGCAGTAGCTGTAGGAATTCCACCACCTGCCGTCTGGCAAACGCCCTTACCTGTAAGTACCTGAAGGTGTTCCCCGGGGGGGAGCCCGTACTTCTCCAGCTCACCCAAGTTCGCGAACGTCCTGTCCACACACAGGTCCCCTAACTTTCGTATGCCTGCCCTGTGCCACCCCGAAAACCCTCCACCTGTTCCTCCTGGGGCGAACCGGTGGTTCCCCCGTAATGGGGTCCACGCCGAGGCCCTAACTTCCCCCCAATGCTGCCTCCACTGCCCCCAAATTTTGAGGGCCGCCACCACCACCGGGCTCGTGGTATATCTCCTTGGAGGGAGCGGCAGCGGCGCCGTTGCCAGCGCCCCCAGACTTGTACCCACACAGGACGCTGTCTCCAGCCTCTTCCATGCAGCCCCCTCCCCCTCCATCACCCACTTGCGCACCATTGTCACATTGGCGGCCCAGTAGTACCCACAGAGGTTGGGCAGCGCCAGCCCCCCCTATCTCTACTCCGCTCCAGGAACACCCTTCTCACCCTCGGAGTCCCTCGCGCCCACACAAACCCCATTATACTCCTGTTAACCCGCCTGAAAAAAGCCTTCGGGATAAATACAGGGAGGCACTGGAACAGGAAGAAAAACCTTGGGAGCACCGTCATTTTCATTGACTGCACCCTACCCGCCAGGGACAGCGGCAATGCGTCCCACCTCTTGAACTCCTCCTCCATTTGCTCCACCAGCCTTGTAAAGTTAAGCCTATGCAGGGCCCCCCAGCTCCTGGCCACCTGGACCCCCAAATATCTGAAACTCCTCTCCGCCCTTTTTAGTGGGAGCTCGCCAATCCCCCTCTCCTGGTCCCCTAGCTGAACTACGAACAGCTCGCTCTTCCCCATATTGAGCTTGTACCCCGAAAAGTCCCCGAATTCCCTAAGGATCCTCATTACCTCTGGCATTCCTCCCACCGGGTCCGCCACATACAGCAGCAGGTCGTCCGCATAAAGCGACACCCTGCGCCCCTTCTCCAGCCCGCACCAACCCCCTTCAGTTCCTCGACTCTCTCAGTGCCATAGCCAGGGGTTCAATCGCCAGTGCGAAGAGCAGGGGGGACAGGGGACACCCCTGTCTCGTCCCTTGGTGCAACCAAAAGTACTCGGACCTCCTCCTATTTGTGGCCACACTCGCCATCGGGACCTCGTACAACAGCCTAACCCACCTGACAAATCTCTCCCCAAACCCAAACCTCTTCAGCACCTCCCACAGGTACCCCCACACTCTACCCTATCGAAGGCTTTCTCAGCGTCCATCGCCACCACTATCTCCGCCTCCCCCTCCCTCGCCAGCATCATGATAACGTTCAAAAGCCTCCGTACATTCGCGTTCAACTGTCTCCCCTTCACAAACCCCGTCTGGTCTTCGTGGATGATCTGCGGCACATAATCCTCAATCCTCATGGCTAAGACCTTCGCCAGCACCTTGGCATCTACATTTAGCAAGGAAATCGGTCTGTAAGACCCACATTGCAGGGGATCCTTGTCCCGCTTCAGGATCAAGGAGATCAGTGCCCGGGACATCGTCGGGGGTAAAGCCCCCCCCTCCCTTGCCTCATTAAAGGTCCTAACTAACAGCGGGCCCAACAGGTCCATATATTTTTTATAGAACTCGACCGGGAAACCGTCCGGCCCCGGTGCCTTCCCCGCCTGCATGCTTCCTATCCCTTTGATCAGCTCCTCCAGCCCAATCGGGGCCGCCAGTCCCGCCACCAGTCCCTCTTCCACCTTTGGAAACCTCAATTGGTCCAGGAAACGGCACATCCCTTCCTCCTCCCGTGGGGGCTCGGATCGGTACAATTCCTCGTAAAAGTCCCCGAAGACCCCATTGATGCCAACCCCACTCCGCACCACGCTCCCTCCCCTGTCCTTAACTCCCCCGAATTCCCCGGTCACCAGGTCGAATTCGGCCTGGAGGCCGCGCCTCTTCCTCAACAATCCTTCCTCAGGTTCTTCCGCATACCTCCTGTCTACCCTCACCATCTCCCCCACCAGCCTCTCCCTCTCCCCCCCGCTCCCTCCGCTCCTTGTGGGCCCTGATGGAGATCAGCTCTCCCCTCACCACCGCCTTCAGTGCCTCCCATACCATCCCCACTCGGACCTCCACGTTGTCGTTGGTCTCCAAGTACCTCTCTATACTTCCTCGGACCCGCTCGCTCACCTCCTCGTCCGCCAACAGCCCCACCTCCAAGCGCCACAGCGGGCGCTGGTCCCTCTCCTCCCCCATCTCCAAGTCCACCCAATGCGGGGCGTGGTCCGAAATGGCTATTGCTGAATACTCGGTATCCTCTACTCTCGCTATCAGCACCCTACTCAAAATTAAAAAGTCGATTCGAGAATAAGCCTTATGGACATGTGAGAAGAATGAAAATTCCCTAGCCCCCGGCCTTGCAACTCTCCAAGGGTCCACCCCTCCCATTTGGTCCATAAATCCCCTCAACACTCTCGCCACCGCCGGCTTCCTACCCGTCCTAGACCTGGAGCGATCCAGTGCCGGATCCAACACCATGTTAAAGTCTCCCCCCATTATCAGGCCCCCCACTTCCAAGTCTGGGATCCGACCCAACATACGCCGCATAAAACCCGCATCGTCCCAGTTCGGGGCATACACATTGACCAGTACCACCCTCTCTCCCTGCAACTTACCACTTACCATTATGTACCTACCGCCATTATCTGCCACAATGCTCGACGCCTCGAATAACACCTTCTTTCCCACAAGATCGCCACCCCTCGATTTTTGGCATCTAGCCCCGAGTGAAACACCTGACCTACCCACCCTTTCCTCAGCCTTACCTGGTCTGCCACCTTCAGGTGTGTCTCCTGGAGCATAACCACATCCGCCTTGAGCCCCTTCAGGTGCGCGAACACACGGCCCATTCAGTCCCCTTACATTCCAGGTTATCAGCCGGATTAGGGGGCTACCTGCCCCCCTCCCCGCCGACTAGCCATGACCCCTCCTCGGCCAGCCACGCGCCCGCACCCCACACCCGGCCCGTTCCCCACAGCGGCATACCCCCGTCTTGGCCCACCCCACTCGCTCCAGCTCCTCCTTGATCTTAGCAGCGGCAACTCGATTCCCCCCCCCCCACCCCACCACCCCACCCCCATCCCCCCCCCCCAACCCCCCACCCCCAATCCCCCACCCAGCTAGGACCCATCCTAGCTGGTTTACTCCACCCATTGCACTTCCGCAAGTCAGCTGACTCCTGCTGACCCCGGCCACTCCCGCCTCCCCTTCGACTCCTCCCATTGTGTGGCACACCCTCCTCTCCCGCTCCCCATTCACAGGCTCTCCCCCTCCGTTCTGAGCGCGGGAAACAATCCTCGCTTCCCGCCCCGGTCCTGTCCCCCCCAGTCTTCGGCGCGGGAAAAAAATCCCGCGCTATGGTAAGGATACTGCTATGGGCGAGGCGTTTTCAGAACCCCAAAATGTATCATGGAGTTCAACCAACCTCTCCCTTTAATGTATTGTTGCTTTTCCTAGCACACGGCTTGTTCCCTAGGCGTAGGATTACAATTATGGACACGTGGGATTTTAAACACAAAATGTTGAGATATAGATGGACACAATTTGGATATGTTGATGGGAAGTATATTGAAATATTGATGGAAAGGATATTGAGGTATTCAAGGAAAGGATATTCAGATATTGATGGAAATGATATTGAGATATTGATGGAACAATATTGAGATATTGATGGAACAATATTGAGATATTGATGGGAAGGATGTTGCTTGGAAGCATGTTGAGATATTCATGGACAGGATATTGAGATATTGATGGGAAGGATACAGATGGGAAGGATGTTGAGAAGTAGATGGAAAGGATATTATGATATTGATGGGGAGGAAATTAAGATAGAGATGGAAACGATACTGATGGGAAGGATGTTGAGATGTAGATGGCCAAAATCTTGGTATGGTGATGGGAAGGATACTGAAATATTAATGGGAAGGATATTGAGATATTGATGGGAATGTTATCGAGGTATGGATCAAGAGGATATTAAATATTGATGGAAAGGATAGTACATAGCGATGGGAGAGGACATTGAGATATTGATGGGGAGGATATTGAGCTTTTAATGGGAAAGATTTTGAAGTATTGATGCTGAGATATTGATTGAAAGAATATTGAGATATGATGGAGAGGATATTGAGATATTGATGGAAAGGATACTGATGGGAAGGATTTTGCGATATTGATGTGTGGAATCCATTAATATAACTGAGCCTGTGCAAGGGTCATGATTATACAGCTCCTGTGCAGAGGTCATAAGCTAAACTGCAATCCAAGCAAATAGCTGATTCTTACTAATGATGCAAGTCTGTGGAGACAGGGAGATGAGAGTAATCATAACAGGAATGGCTTTTTTCTGTAAACTATCATTGTTTTCAGGTCAAAGGGAAGATAAGAAGGCGAGAGGGGGGATGGAAAGAGCTAGTCTTTCATTGGTCCAACTGCCCTGTTTTCTATCGCTTTCTATTGGTTAGAATTACTGTCCTTTCATTGGTCTAAAATGAAAGTTTAACTGTGAGATTATTGGCGTATGCGACAATCAATTAAAGGCGTAAAATGTCTCTGTTAATTCTACTGGTTAAATCAAGCTATAAATGTTTCTGCTTACTAAGATAATTTAGAGTAAGGCAGTGCATCGCACTGGTTTTGCTCCCCATGTGCACATGTCAGTAAAGTTTGATCAAAGAGCTCCTGTGTCAGCCTTATAATACTTCGACAGATGGACCGAATTGGAGATGGACTGTGCTACCGTGCCGTCCCGTTGTGATGTAGGAGATGCGGCAGCCAAATTTTGCACATCAGAATCCCTCAAGCAGAATGCCATGAAGACCCAGATCATGCACGGTGGCCCAGTGGTTCGTACTGCTGCTTCACAGCATCAGGGACCCGGGTTCAATTCCGGACTTGGGTAACTGTCTGTTGAGTTTGCACGTTTTCCCCGTGCCTGCATGATTTTCCTCCGGGTGATCAAGTTTCCTCCCAGAGTCCAAAGAATTGCTGCTTGGATGGATTGCCCTGTAGTGTCCAAATGTTAGATGGGGTTTCGGGGATAGGATGGGGCACTGGGCCAAGGTAAAGTTCTCATTCAGAGGGTCGGTGCATTCTCAATGGACCGAGTGGCCTCCTTCTGCACCGTGGAGATTCTATTATTCTGTTCTGTGACTATCTGATTGAGCTATGTGCATCAGAAGATTAATGTTGGCTTCCAGACATTGGGGAGATCTTTTCCGTCCCACCTTCTGGCCTTTCCCCTTCAAAATGATGCCATAGTATCGTCTGCATCCACCGTTATTCCACCCTGTTATCAGCGAGTTCAATCTTTGCAGGTATACCTGAATTCAGCAGTCGCTGAATTTCACTTCTCATACAATTCAAACCTTCTTGATATGTTTAACCTCAGGTAACACCATGGCGTGTGAGTGCCTCACATTTAGTTTAAATCGAAATACTCAACGTAACTGTTTATTCAATACTAGAAACATTTCATATTCTAGGTTAACAGTTTTCAAGCAGTACTAATCACGAATGGACCTCAATCGTTCATTATTCTCAACTATGGAGACATTCAATGGACAACTGGGACGGCAAGTGGTGGTAGCTCTCAGACTGGACTTGGGGGAACGCCGGCACAGGTAAATGCAAATTTAAATGTTCTGTTTTGTGCTTTTCGGAGAGCCATAGAGTTTTACACCACAGAAAAAGGCCCTTCAGCCCATCATGTTGTGCCGACCATCAAGCACCAATCTATTCTAATCCCATTTTCCAGCACTTGGTCCTTAGCCTTGTATGGCTATGGCATTTAAGTGCTCATCTAAATGCTTACTAAGCGTTGTGAGGGTTCTCACCGCTACCAGGCTTTCAGGCAGTGAGTTCCAGATTCCCCACCACCCCCTAGGTGCAAAAGCTTTTCCTCAAATCCCATCTAAATATCTTGCTCCTGACATTTGATCTTAAATCTTCAGTGACCTGAACTTTTGAGAAATTTGAATCGGGGTGAATGAGAAACTGAAGGAATCTGACCTTCTACAACCCAAAATATGTTGTCTTCAATGAAAGTCAGTGGTTATGAGATTCAGCCACACCTGTCAGGTCAGTAAATAGCACAGGCATGGCTCCTCATCCTCTCAATGCATTGCCATTGAAATCCCCAAAGATTTAATTTTTGACAACTTCGCTCCTGTATTTGCATTTTGTTCTCTAATATCATTCCCTTCCACATATACTGTGACCATTGTTACGACCCCCTGGGCTAATGTGCCATCAATTCCAGCCCCACTTGACCCAAAGTCACAACACAATTAAAATTAATAATTAATCCTTAGAAAAACACCCGAAGCCTTTGGCTCTTTGCTGCCCAATAACTACAGTCACCAGGTTTGTAAATGTAAACACAATTAAGTTTATGAATAACAGGAACTATAATTAAACATGCAGCAAATACAATAGGTTAAATATTGTCCAATTCCTAAGCTCCCTCTTTAACTCATCCCATTCTCTCTACCCACACACACAAAGACGGACAAACACAGAGGGCAGAAGAGGGATGTAAAATAATAAGTAAAATAAAAAATAAGAATCTTTGTTTCAGTTTGTTGTTTCCAGTACACCTTCCATCAAGCCTTTCAGTTCAAGATTTCTGTTTCCAGCCATGGTTTTCACTGTGGATTAATTCAGGTCTCTGCAGTTTCAGAAATACATCAGCCTTTCTGGAGAAAACATGAAGGAGAAAGAGAGAGAGAGCAGATCCTTTTCTCCAAGAGTACAGGTCTCCAACCATGTTTCCCCTGGGTCTCTGAAAATCATCCCACTCTGGCAGGGCCCAATCGCCGCCTGTTACTGGGCAGAATATAGCCTTTTGTCCAATTCATTGGCCACCAGCCAACCAATCGAATTGAGCCTCACTGATCTATTGGGTGCCGAAAAACTTGAAATTTTCTGTCCAAAGCCAGCACAGTGTACTATGTTGTAACTTTCAAGTTCCTAATTTCTCCTGCTCAACTGAAAGATACATGCCCATTTAGCATCCATAGATCAACATGATAACGACAAAATTAAAGAAAAGATAATAAGGGAATCTACAGGAAGGGCCCTCACACCATCCATCACTAATCCTCACCACACCCCTGCGCCAACTCATGTCAACCCCACTGACTCTGACCTGTCAGAATGCTTTTGCAAAACCCTGTTCTGGATTTGCGAACATATCCCCAGTTAAATACTGGGAAGACTGAAGCCAGTGTCTCCAGCACAACCTACTATGCCCATGGCAGCCAATTGGATTCCAACTCCCTCACTGATACCAGTGTTTTTCCAGTTACTACTGACCGATAATCCTCTAAGTGACAAGAATCTCACACCTATTCATTGCAATTTATCTTGAACACTCCTTGACCTTAATTAATCTGTGATCAAAGGCTCACCTAGGCATTTGCCATCTGAGGGGAGATGATGGTGTAGGGGCATTATCACTGGACTAGTAATGCAGAGACCCAAGGCAATGATTTGGGGACCCGGGTTCGAATCCCACCATGGCAGATGGTGAAATTGAAATTTCTCCAAGTATTCAATAAACATCTGGAGTTAAAAGTCTAATATGGTAGCAGTGTGGATTGTGGGAGCAACACATCTGGTTTCAGTAGTGTTCTTTGGGGAAGAAAATCTGCCATCTTTACCTGGTCTGGCCTACAGATCACCCCTTACAACTCACTCAGTTCAAGAACAATTAGTGATAGGCAATAAAAATTATGGTACAATGTTATTGGAAAGTTCTTCTGAGAAGCTTCCTCACCCTGATGCTCAGTAAACCTTTCCCAGCTGAATCTCCTCAGAGATGTGGCTTTTTCGAGGTTGAACAATTGTAGCACGCCGTCAGTTTATCTGTGTCATTTGTCTTTCCGCTCGACTGTTCATTGACTGTTGGTGTTTCGTATCCATCCACCATTCGGCGAAATGCTTGTCTGCCTGTGTCTTTCATCTGATCTCGGTAATTTGCCTGTTGTCTGTATATCATTGTCATCTACCACCTGGAGTTCGGCTGTTGTCTGTTGTGTGTTGTTTGGCTGTTGTTCCTCTGCCTGTAGTTTGTCCGTTTTCTGTCTGTAATTTGAATGTCTCAGCCTGTGGTTAGTCTGTTTTTGTCTGTAATATGTCTGTCTTTCAGCCTGTAATTTGGCTGCATCTGTGCCTGGAGTCAGTCAGTCTGCCTGTGTCAATTTATCTACCCCAATTATAATCATTTTTTGTTCACCAGAGAATTGAAAAAGTCTCTTCGCTCGAGCAGATATTCAGGATTTTGTTCACAATTGCAACAGTGGGATTCATGCTGATTCAAACATTCAACATCTGTCTGTCTCCTCACTGTCTCATGTGGTTAGCACTGTTGCTACACAACGCCAGGGACCCGGGTTTAATTCCCGGCTTGAGTCACTGTCTGTGTAGAGTTTGCACATTCTCCCACTGACTGTGTAGGTTTGCTCCGGGTGCTCTGGTTTCCTCCCACAGTCCAAAGATGTGCAGGTTAGGTGGATTGTCCCTCAGTGTCCAAAGGTTGGGTGGGTTGCCTGGTTGCGCGGATGGAATGGAGGTGTGGGCTCAGATAAAGTGGTCTTTCAGAGGCCAATCTAGACTCGATGGGCCAAATGGCCTCCTTTTGCACTGTAAATTCTATGATAACTCTTTGATGAAACCTCCGTAAATTAAACTGATTAAACTGTTATCACTGATTGGTTCTTTTCAATAAGTTGACCTTTCAAGAATTATTTTGTTTTATTTGGGTTGATTACATCATGGTTTCTTAGGTTCTAACCTGATAGTAGAAGATAGCACTCAAAGTACATACACATCAAAACAATCCACAGAATCTATAATGGATTAATCACTCGAATATACAAACACAGGAACAAATAAATTATGAGCAGGAGTAGACCTCTCAGCCCCTTAAGCCTGCTACCCCATTCAATAAGATCATGGCTAACCTGATTGTAACCCCAGCTCCAAATTCCTACTGACCCCCGATAACCTTTCACCCCCTTGATCATCAAGAATCTATCCACCTCTGCCTTAAAGATATTCAAAGATTCTGCTTCCACTACCTTTTGAGGAAGAGAGTTCCAGAGACTCTCGATCCTCTGAGAGAAAAATATTCTCCTCATCTCAGTCTTAAATGGCTGACCCCTTACTTTTAAACAGTGACCCCTAGTTCTGATTCCCCCACAAGAGGAAACATTCTCTTCACATCCACCCTGTTAATAGCCCTCAGGATCTTAAAAGGTTAGAACATAGAACAGTACAGCTCAGAACAGGCCCTTCGGCCCTCGATGTTGTGCCGAGCTTTGTCCGAAACCAAGATCAAGCTATCCCTCTCTCTGTCATTCTGGTGTGCTCCATGTGCCTATCCAATAACCGCTTGAAAGTTCCTAAAGTGTCCGACTCCACTATCACAGCAGGCAGTCCATTCCACATCCTAACCACTCTCTGAGTAAAGAACCTACCTCGGACATCCCTCCTATATCTCCCACCCCGAACCTTATGGTTATGCCCCCTTGTAACAGCTACATCCACCTGAGGAAATAATCTCTGAACATCCACTCTATCTATCCCCCTCATCATCTTATAAACCTCTATTAAGTCACCTCTCATCCTCCTTCGCTCCAATGAGAAAAGCCCTAGCTCCCTCAACCTTTCCTCATAAGACCTACCATCCAATCCAGGCAGTATCCTGGTAAATATCCTTTGGACCCTTTCCGATGCTTCCACATCCTTCCTATAATGAGGTGACCAGAACTGCATACAATACTCCAAATGTGGTCTCACCAGGGTCCTGTACAGTTGCAGCATGACCCCACGGCTCTTAAACGCAAGCCCCCTGTTAATAAACGCTAACACACTATAGGCCTGCTTCATGGCTCTATCCACTTGAGTGGCAACTTTCAGAGATCTGTGGACATGAACCCCAAGATCTCTCAGTTCCTCCACATTCCTCAGAACCCTGCCGTTGACCCTGTAATCCGCATTCAAATTTGTCCTACCAAAATGAATCACCTTGCACTGATCAGGGTTAAACTCCATCTGCCATTTTTCAGCCCAGCTCTGCATCCTATCAATGTCTCTTTGCAGCCTACAAAAGCCCTCCACCTCATCCACTACTCCACCAATCTTGGTGTCATCAGCAAATCTACTGACCCACCCTTCTGCCTCCTCCTCCAAGTCATTGATAAAAATCACAAATAGCAGAAGACCCAGCACTGATCCCTGTGATACACCGCTGGTAACTGGTCTCCAGTCTGAAAATGTTCCATCCACCACCACCCTCTGTCTTCTATGTGATAGCCAGTGACTTATCAATTGGCCAAATTTCCCTCTATCCCACACCTCCTTACTTTCTTCATGAGCCGACCATGGGGAACCTTTTCAAACGCCTTACTGAAATCCATGTATACGATATCAACTGCTCTACCTTCATCTACACACTTAGTTACCTCCTCAAAGAATTCAATAAAATTTGTGAGGCAAGACTTTCCCTTCACGAATCCGTGTTGACTATCCCGGATTAAGCTGCATCTTTACAAATGGTCATTAATCCTATCCCTCAGGACCTTTTCCATTAACTTACCGACCACCGAAGTAAGACTAACTGGCCTATAATCACCAGGATCATTACGATTCCCTTTCTTGAACAGAGGAACAACATTCGCCACTCTCCAGTCCTCTGGCATTATCCCCGTGGACAGTGAGGACCCAACGATCAACGTCAAAGGCTCTGCAATCTCATCCCTTGCCTCCCAAAGAATCCTAGGATATATCCCATCTGGCCCAGGGGACTTGTCGACCCTCAGGTTTTTCAAAATTGCTAATAAATCTTTCCTCAGAACATCTACCTCCAGCCTACCCGCCTGTATCACACTCTCATCCTCAAAAACATAGCCCCTCTCCTTGGTGAACACTGAAGAAAAGTATTCATTCAACGCCTCTCCTTTCTCTTCTGACTCCATGCACAAGTTCCCACTACTGTCCTTGACTGGCCCTAACCTCACCCTGGTCATTCTTTTATTTCTCTTACTCTTCCAAACCTCTAGTGAAATCATCGCTAACCTCTCCAACCTTTCCTCATCAAGCAACCCACCCATTAATGGCATCAACAAACATACTGGTGGAGAGACTGTAGAAGGATTTGGACAGGCTGGGAGATTGGGCAAAGAGGTGGCAGATGGAATACAATGCGTAAAAGTGTGAAATTATGCACTTTGGTAGGAAGAACAGAGGCATAGACTATTTTCTAAATAGGGAAATGCTTCGGAAGTCTGAAGCCCAAAGGGACTTACGAGTCCTAGTTCAAGATTCTCTTCAGGTTATCGTGCAGGTTCCGTTGCCAGTTAGGAAGGCAAATGCAATGTTAGCATTGATGTCGAGAGGGCAAGAATACAAGGGGAGAGATGTACTGCTGAGGCTGAAAAAGACTCTGGTCACACCCCATTTGGAATATTGTCAGTAGTTTTGGGCACCCGTAGCTAAGGAATGAAGTGCTGACCTTGGAGAGGGTCCAGAGGAGGTTCACAACAATGATCCCAGTAATGAAGGGCTTGTCATATGAGGAATGGTTGAGGACTCTGTGTGTACTTGATGGAGTTCATAAGTATGAATTGGAATCTCATTGAAATTTACAGAATACTGATAGGCCTAGATAGAGTGAATGTGGAGAAGATATTTCCACCAGAAGGAGGGATTAGAACCTGAGGGCACAACCTCAGACTGAAGGGACGATCCTTTAAAACAGAGATGAGGACGAATTTCTTTAGTCAGAGGGTGGTGAACCTGTGGAACTCATTCCCTAGAAGAATGTGGAGGCAAAGTTACTGAGTGTCTTTAAGACAGGAATAGATAGATTATTGATTAATAAGGAGATCAGGGGTTATGGAGAGAAGGCAAGAGAATGGGGATGAGAAACGTGTTAGCCTTGATTGAATGGCGGAGCTCAATGGCTTAATTCTGCTCCTGTATCTTATGGTCTTATAAAAGCACTAGGTCCAGCAGCATCTGTGGAGAGAGAAACACAGTATTAATGTTTTGAGTCCAGATTATCAGTTCTATAGAAGCATCATATGGACTTGAAACATTAACTCTGTGTTTTGCTCTTCACAGATGCTGCTGGACCTGCTGAGGTTATCCAGTACTTTCTGTTTTTATTTCAGATTTTCAGCATCCACGGTATTTTGCTTTAATTTGAGTACATTCCAGGCGTCAGTCCAGTAAACTTTCCCTGAACTGTTTTGAACGCATTTACCTTGGGCAGCACGGTAGCCTTGTGGATAGCACAATTGCTTCACAGCTCCAAGGTCCCAGGTTTGATTCTGGCTTGGGTCACTGTCTGTGCGGAGTCTGCACATCCTCCCCGTGTGTGCGTGGATTTCCTCCGGGTGCTCCGGTTTCTTCCCACAGTCCAAAGATGTGCGGGTTAGGTGGATTGGCCATGATAAATTGCCCTTAGTGTCCAAAATTGCCCTTAGTGTTGGGTGGGGTTACTGGGTTATGGGGATAGGGTGGCGGTGTTGACCTTGGGTAGGGTGCTCTTTCCAAGAACCGGTGCAGACTCGATGGGCTGAATGGCCTCCTTCTGCACTGTAAATTCTATGATAATCTATGCTATGAAACCTCTTTATTTGAATAAATAGACCAATACTACACACAATACTCCAGATGGGGTCTCACCAATGCCTTGCACAACTGAAGCATTACTTCCCCACTTTTGTAATATACATTTTGGTGTGAAAAACAGAAAGGAAGAGTACTATCTCAATGATGATATATTGAGAAGTGTGGCTGTACAGGGGGATCCGGGTGTACACCAGTCAATAAAAATGGAGTGGCAGCTGCAGCAAGCAATTAGAAAGACAAATGGTATGTTGGCCTTCATTGTAAGAGGATTTGAGTTCAGAAGTAGAGATGTCTTACTGCAGTTTTACAGGGCCTTGGTGAAACCACACCTGGAGTATTGTGTGCAGTTTTGGTCTCCCTATCTAAGAAAGGATTTACTTGCCATAGAGGGAGCGCATTGGAGGTTCACAAGGCTGATACCGGAATAGGCAGGACTGTCCTCTGAGGAGAGATTGGTTCAACTGGACCTGTATTCACTGGAGTTTAGAAGAATGTGAGCAGATCTGATTGAAAAACATAAAATTCTAACAGGGCTGGACAGACGAGGTACAAGGAGGATGTTTTCCCTGGTTGGGGAATCTAGAACCAGCAGAGTCAGTCTCAGGATATGGGATAGACCATTTAGGTGAGGAACAATGTCATCGCTCAAAGGGTAGTGAACCTATGGAATTCTCGAATATTCCAGAGGCTATAGAGGTCATGTCACTAAATGTATTCAAGAAAGAACAGATTTTTTATTTTTTATTTTAAAATTTAAAAAAAAGTTTTATAAATTTAGAGTACCCAATTCTTTTTTTTTCAATTAAGGGACAATTTAACGTGGCCAATTAACCTACCCTGCACATCTTTGGGTTGTGGGGGTGAAACCCACGCAAACACGGGGAGAATGTGCAAACTCCACACGGACAGTGACCCAGAGCCGGGATCGAACCTGGGACCTCGGCGCCGTGAGGCAGCAATGCTAACCACTGCGCCACTGTGCTGCCCGAAGAACAGATTTTTAAACTGTTTTAATGGCATCAGGGGGTATGGACAGAAAGGGGAAATATCGAGGATCAACCATGATCATATTGAATGGTAGAGCAGCTCAAAGGGCTGAATGGCCTCCTCCTGCTTTGAGTTTCTCTGTTTTGATGTGGTTTCCATGTAATCAATTGCCTTCACAGTAGACAACAACATGATAGATATTTCTGGCAATGCGGGTAAGTACAGTTGCAACCGAGCACCTGACTTTCATATATAACTAACAATTTTATGAAATGCTGTTATTGTCTTGCCATTTCAGGCTGGCTTTAACAGCGGAGGCTCCATGCATTATTTCAGCATTCCAGGATCGCAAACACCAGAAATAGTTGACATCGAGTCCACAAGCAACGTGCAAGAACCGGGCCGCTGGGTCTTTAGAACAGACACGTTCAGTGTGGTAGGAGGCTGCATCTACAATGGTAATTATTGTAAGGTACTGATTGAAGTACAACATTAGACAGAATTGTCAGCTGTGTGCTCCAGTGGCACAATCGGTTAGCGCGTGGTACTTATACAGAATTGTCAGCTAATTGGCCAGAATATCCAACAGTAACCGAATGTCCGAGTTCAGCTCATTTCAAAGTGCTGGCAACAACGTCCTTTGCGCAAGGAAATTTCTCTGTGTGGTCTGGCCTACATGTGTCTCCAAACCCACACAGCAGGGTGCTTGACCCTTCAGTGGTCTGAATTAGCCCAGCAAGCCACTCAGTTGACTAGCAATGGCAAGTAAATTCTGTCCTTGGTCAATATCACCCACATCCCACTAACCAATACAAACAAGGCAGTTATTGTGGGGGAGTGATTAAATATCAATGCATTCATAGGGTCAGACAGCACAGAAACAGACCGTTCGGCCCACCATGTCAATGCTGACCAACAAATACTAATCTATACTAATCCCATTTAGCAACACTTGGCCCATAGCCTTCAGGAATAAGCCAGGAAGATCGTTTACGGTTTATCCTTAACGCCCTGAATGTTACTCTTACAGGGAGATTTATTCGGCAAGATGACACGTTTTGGACAAGCAACACCTGTGAAACCAAATGTAAATGTGTCAGTAATAACTCTCTGGAATGCCAACCTGAACCGTGTGCCCCTCATGAAACCTGCCTCTCCTCATCTGCCTTTTACGCCTGCAGGCCCGTCTCCATAAAGACCTGCACTATTTTTGGCGATCCACATTACCACACCTTTGATGGAAAACTGTTCCATTTTCAAGGCACATGCACCTACATCCTGTCTCAGTTGTGCAGTGCTGAAGACAGATTACATTTTTATAGGATAGAGGCAAAGAATGAAAACCGTGGAAGCAGAGCGGTGTCCTGGGTCAGACTTGTTCGTCTCTTAGTCTATGGGTCTGAAATTACTATGGCCAAAGGAGCCACTGATCATGTCCTGGTAAGTGAATGGAAACAGAGCATCTCTCTCTGATTCTTTAATACAGGTTAGTTTTCTGCCCCTTTCTAATATATAACAGACACAACACGCACAGGGTAAGAGCCAGAATCAACCTGCCTGTTTTGAATTTAGAGAAAGATGGACAGTTAAATGTTCTATGGTACATTCACTATGGTAACACTTCCAATAATCAGGGTCCACTTGCAAACCAACTGGCACACTCATCCCATAGGAACATAAGAACTAGGAGCAGGAGTAGGCCATAAGACCATAAGACATAGGAGCGGAAGTAAGGCCATTCGGCCCATCGAGTCCACTCCACCATTCAATCATGGCTGATTTCAACTCCATTTACCCGCTCTCTTTCCATAGCCCTTAATTCCTCGAGAAATCAAGAATTTATCAACTTCTGTCTTAAAGACACTCAACGTCCCTGCCTCCACCGCCCTCTGTGGCAATGAATTCCACAGACCCACCCTCTCTGGCTGAAGAAATTTCTCCTCATCTCTGTTCTAAAGTGACTCCCTTTTATTCTAAGGCTGTGCCCCCGGGTCCGAGTCTCCCATGCTAATGGAAACAACTTCCCTACATCCACCCTATCTAAGCCATTCATTATCTTGTAAGTTTCTGTTAGATCTCCCCTCAACCTCCTAAACTCCAATGAATATAATCCCAGGATCCTCAGACGTTCATCGTATGTTAGGCCTACCATTCCTGGGATCATCCGTGTGAATCTCTGCTGGACCCGCTCCAGTGCCAGGCCATCTGGTCCTTCGAGCCTGCTCCACCATTCAATGAGATCACGGCTGATCTTTTGTGGACTCAGCTCCACTTTCCCGCCCGAACACCATAACCCTTTATTCCTCAAAAAACTATCTATCTTTATCTTGAAAACATTTAATGAAGAAGCCTCAATTGCTTCACTGGGCAGGGAATTCCATAGATTCACAACCCTTTGGGTGAAGAAGTTCTTCCTAAGCTCAGTCCTAAATCAACTTCCTCTTATTTTGAGGCTCTGCCCCCTAGTTCTGCTTCATGAGTAGCCCTCCTCTGAGTGTTGAGTGCTTCTGTGCAGATGAGCTGAGATCTGTCAATCTCGCTGTGATCCTGCACATCCTGTAAGGGAATTGTGATTTCTTCATCACTTGTCTCACATACAGCGGGTAGACATTCAGTGTCTTCTTGTTGGTTAAATGAGCTGGGTAGACTTTCATAGTCTTCTTCGGGTGGCTAACATTAGCTGGGTAGACTGTCATAGTCTTTTTGTTGTTCACATGAGCTTGGTAGACTTTCATAGTCTTGCTCATGCATGGCGTTCACTATGGAATGTTTGCTTGCTTCCATTTTTGAGTCTGTCACTGAGCTGTCTGTGGAGGCTCACATCGCTCTCTTTGTGGAGGCTTGTGTCGCTCTCTGTGTGGAGTCTTTTCATCGCTCTCTCTGTGGAGTCTTTTCATCGCTCTCTCTGCGGAATCTTTCATCGCTCTCTGTGTGGAGTCCTTCATCACTCTGTCTGTGGAGTCTTTCATCGCTCGCTCTGTTTCGTCCTTCATCGCTCTCTGTGGAGTCTTTCATCGCTCTCTCTGCGGAGTCCTTTATCGCTCTCTCTGTGGAGTCTGTCATCGCTCTCTCTGTGGAGTCTGTCATCGCTCTCTCTGTGGAGTCGTGCAGTGTTCTCGCTGTATAGTCGATCTGTGCTCTCTGTGTGGTGTCGTCTTCTTCTTGGATATTGGTGTGATCCAATGTATCGACGATCTGCCATGGCATCATGGTATTGGAATCATCTACCATGAGTAGAGTCGTGTTGAGCTTTGCAACCGTGTTGCTGAAGCTGTGATTTGCATATCCGAATAACTCAGCCATGTCTAAGTAGTATTGTGTGCATTGTTCGGTAGACAAATCATCTATTTTTGTTTCGGAGTGGTTATCATTCTCTTCATGTTCAATGAACAAATCATCTTCTTGGGTTTCGGATTTGTCATTGTGCTCTTCACTTTGGGTGGTGCAGACTGCTTGTTCCAGGGTGTTGTGAAAGTTATTTTCAATTGCTGGTGTAAGTTCGGGCATTGTTCTCTCTTTTGAGGTAAGAAAATTGGGTTTTGCAGCTTTACATTTCTTTTTGTTCATTTCGTGCATTTCCCTTTTAAGTGGGCGTGGTCCGGGTCCTCTGACATCATGACCTCGTGATGTCATGTGTAGGAATCGATTGCGCCTGCGTAATTCGAGTTTCCTTTACAGTGCACTCTTTTCACAACTGCGCATGCGCGGCTTCTCGAGTGTACTTTGCCGTTTTCCTTCTTTTTGAGAAGGGCACATGTGCGTACTGGCCGGAACGCTCTCGCTCAAAATAGCTGCCAATCAAAAAGTGTTGTTGCATCAAGTGAGATCCTGGGCAGGATTCTCCAATAATGAGGCAGAGTGTCCGCGCCGACGTGCACGCTGTCGCTGTTCACGACGGTGCGAAATGGCTGCGGGCACGATCAATTCAGCCCCCGAAAAGGGGCCAGCAGCGGGGCCGTGAGAACCACGATGTGTGTGGCGCCAGAGCAGCAGTGTCATCGCGCGACGCCCGGCTGACGCCGTGCCGCATCACTTAAAGAGCGCGATCTGCGCACAGAACCCGAACGATCAAGATGGCTGAGCCCCGCCGTGCCGCTCCCAGGTCCCGGTACAGTGACCTCGAGACGCTGCTGGACGCTGTAGAAGAACACAGGGCCATCTTGTGACCAGGACGTGGGCAACGGCAACCATCCAGCACTGTGAGGCATTGCTGGTGTGAGGTGGACCCCGCGGTTAGCGCTGTGGGGCACACACCCCGGTCTGGAGACCAGTGCCGAAAGAAGCTCCATGACCTCACGAGGGCTGCCAGGGTAAGTACCCCGAGGGTTTCCCCGGGCCACACCCCACCCCTCCCCCATCACGTCTCGCGGGACCCACCCACGAAGGGGGGGGGGGTTGGGGACACCATGTTGTACCCGACCCACATGGGCAACACCCCCCCCCCTTGAGAGCTGCCATGGCGTGGTGCTCAGTCATAATGTTGACAACATCTGCGCGTCTTGATGCTGACCGCCTAACTCTGATGCTTGGCCCCCACCCACCGCAGGACAAGACAGCTCACAACCAACGTGAGCGTTCAAGAATCGGAGGGGGATCACCTGTGCTGCACCCCCTCACCCGTCCATGAGCAGAGGGCTCTGGACCTCGCTGGGGGAGCCGCCACCCGGGAGATAGCGCCATGCCAGGTCGGAGGCGCAGGACCAAGTGAGGCTCCCCTGCCTGGCTACACCCCCTCAGCCCGTCACCTCCCTCCCCCCTCGCCAACACTGCATCCCCTACCACTGCCCACAAGCCCACCCCTTTCAACCCACTCCGTGACACATACCCCCCCTGACACTCAACCCCCTCACACTGCACCCCCTACCACTGCCCCCAAGCCATCCCCGTCCAACCCACCCTGTGATACATGCCCCTCCACCCCCTAGCCCCCCCCAACACTCCACCCCCTCACACTGCCCCCTCCACCCCCTCTCACCCGACTCCTCGTGTCTAACGATGCATGCCTCATTGTCATCCCCAGGGCCAGGAGCCAGGTCCAGGGACGTCGTGGACAAGCCCCCGCTGTCCAGCTGCAAGCTCATCCGCCCCCACGGATACATGGCAGAGGGGGGGGAAGGAAGACTGACAGGAGAGCCCTCCTCTGAGGCCGGGGCACTGGAGAGGGACGCACAGAGGACGGACAGACATGACAGGGATGAACACAGGACGGACAGTCAGAACACTTGATGCCCGTGAGTCGGACGAGGAGAGGGCTGCGAGCCAGGACAGTGACGGAGAGAGGACGGGGACTCTGGACAGTGATGCACAGAGTACGGCCAGACAGTCGACGCACACACCGGACACGGCACCTAACGCGGGCCGCGGGCTAGTTGCGTCGGTCCAAGGATCGACACAGGAGACCCCAGACCTGGGGTCAGATGAGGAGCTTGAGTTTGCGGCACTGCTGTCATCCATAACATCCACCATCGCAGATACACTCACCTCGGTTGGGCACATAAGTGATGAGGCTTCGGGGTCACTGACTAGTCCGCACCACACAGCTGAACCGGTACAGCAGGTGGAAGAAGGAGCAGCCAAGGGGCTGGATGGTCGGAGGGCAGCCCAGGCCCAGCACCCAGCTGCCGCCCAGGCAGTTCCCAGGTTCCTGGACTTACTAGACCCACCCACAGACCTGATGCATTTGGAAACTCAGGGAGTGGACAACAGGATGACGGTCGTCTTCCAGCATCTGCAGATGCAGTTGGAGGAGTCCATCCGCATCCACGAGCAGGGAGTGGTGCCGGTCATGGCTGCCACCCAGGCCGACACCGCACGGGTGGCATCTGCGGTGGAGGCAATGGGGGCAACGGTTTCGGCCATAGGTCAGGTTCTGCAAGGTGTGGGACTTGATGTGCACGCGTTATCTGTGGCCCAGGACAGGGTTGCCCTCTCACAGGCAGCCATGCACCAGAGCCAACAGGACATTGCCACCGCGCTCCGAGGTCTGGCCCAGTCTCAGCCGGCCATGCAGACCATCGCTGAGAGCATCGGCGGTCTTGCCCACGTGCTGGATGGCGTAGCAGATTCCCAGCGGGAGGTTGCGCAGTCCCTGACAGGGATTGCACACTCCCTGAGCTCCATCGCTGGGAACGTTCAGACCCTGGTCGATTCCACAGTGGGCCTCCAGGACTGGCAGCGCCAGTGTCGGTGGTGCCACGGCGCATGTTTCTGCGGGCACCACCGTCCCATAGTGAGGCCCGGGGGCCATCGGGCTCCCCGAGAGGGGGGGAGGTTCCGGTGCCCCTCTCATGTTACTCCAGCAAGGGAGGTCCCAGTACACTCAGACTCGCCCCGTTCCATCCCTGGTGCATCTGGTGGGCAGCGGGCAGAACAGGGTGGCACCACGCCATCCAGCACACCCGCCGAGCAGCCAGGCCCATCCAAGCCGGGCCGCCCCAGGAAACGCGCGCCGACGAGGACCAACATCGCAGGGCAGGAGTCTCAGCAGTCCACCTCCACTCCTGCTGTACCGTCTGGGGAAACACCAAGACGTAGTGGTAGGGCTTGTAAGGCCAAGAAGTTAGACACGTAGTAAGTTGGCATGGGTGCAGAACACAGCTTTGTTGTAGGGGCTTGTATGTGAATGTCACGATTAAAGTCACTGTTACACCAAACCTAGATGCCTCTGTGCTCTGTCTGGTGCCTGAGGGGTCGTGAGGGGGACCGAGTGACACTGGGGGTCGCAGTTCTGTACAACGATGAGGCCGGGTGTGTGTTTCTCCCCCCCCCCCCCCACACCCCGATGCCCAACACCCCGTCACCCTCAGCACACCAACGCCAGCTGCCCCACATGGCCATGTATGCGTCACGGACAATCCACCACAAGGACAACCGAGGTGGAGGGTTCAGATATGGCCATGAGTCAGACATCATCTAGCGATCCGGAGGTCGCAGCTCATCGCTGAGCGGGTTGCCATCATTCTACATGGCACTGATCACACCCGCTGACACAAGCAACTGTGTTAAAACATTCACGATGTGCCACAGGTGTAAGGTGGTGTGAAAGTGGTGGTGTCGGCAGTGGGGTTGTGCGATGGTGCGGGAAGTGGGGGGTGCTGGGTGGTGCGGTTGTGCGCGATCCGTGGTGCAAGTGGCTTGCTCAGCGATGCCCTCCCCCTAGTTAGTGAAACGTGCGGCGATCAACGCCTCGCGTGCTCGCTCTCCTAGCCGGTGTTGTCATGCAGCTTCCCGGCCATATCCCGCCCCCAGGTCGTGACTGCGCCCCCTCCCCATCCTCCCCCTCATGTGCAGAGGCGTCGCCCTCATCGGGCTCACCCTGTGCATCCTCCTCCAGGACATCGCCCCTCTGCTGGGCAATGTTGTGCAACACACAGCAGACCACAACTATGCAGCTGACCCTCTCTGAATGGTACTGCAGGGCCCATCTAGTGCGGTCCGGGCACCGAAACCTCATCTTCAGGAGGCCAAAGCACCTCTCCACAACACCCCTGGTCGCTGCATGGGCCTCATTATAGCGGGTCTCCATGTTGGTCTGTGGCCTCCGTATAGGCGTCATCAGCCACGACTGCAACGGGTAACCCCTGTCGTCCAGCAACCAGCCCCTCAGCGGGGAGGGGTGTCCCTCGAAAATAGCGGGGATGAAAGAATGAGCCAGTATGAAAGCATCATGCACGCTGCCAGAGTACTGGGCGCACACGTGCATTACCTTCATGCGATGGTCGCAGACCACCTATATGTTCATCGAGTAGTTCCCCTTCCTGTTCAGGAAAACGTCCCTGTTATCCGAGGGTGGACGCATACCGACGTGCACCCCATTAATCACCCACATCAGCATCCTGGCCACGGAGCCGAATCCAGCTGCCCGGTCAGCCTGGTGTGCGCGGTCCTCCGGAAAATTTATGTATCTGTTGGTGATGTCATACAGAGCGTCGTTGACGGCCCGGTGCACCGATGTCTGCGAGATTCCAGACAGGTACCCGCTCGGCGCCTGGAAGGACCCCGTGGTGTAGAAATTGAGGGCAACCGTGACCTTGACGGTCACAGGGGTAGCATGTCCTTCCCCCGTTCCACGTGGTGCCAGGTGCGTCATGAGGTGGCAGATATGTGCCACGGTCTCCCGACTCAATGTCTCCTGAATGTCTCAAGATTCTTCTCCTGCATGCCGTATCCAGAAGGTCCTGGAACGACATGCGGTCTCGGTTCACTCGAGGCCACATGGGGCGTCTCCGGCGCCTTGGCACCACCACCTGCTCCTGTTCCTCCCTCTGCGCCCCATCAAGATCCGAATCCTCGTCCTCCGCATGCCCGACGATGTGGTGGTCATTGTCACCCTCCGCCTCCTCAGGCACCTGTCGGGCGGGAGGGCCTGCAGCATGAGCAGCTCACACTGGGCCCTCTGCAGCCAGTCCCTCAGCTGCAGCCGCCGCTCCAGCAGCTGCTCTGAGCCGCATTCGTCGGTGGTGCCGAATGGCTACCTGCAGGGCAGCCGCTCCCGCCACGGCGGCAAACATAGCTGGATGGTGCGCAAACATGACAAACTATATGAAGGGGGGGGGGGTTGGGAAGGAGAGACAACAACATGTTTAACAATGGTGCTTTGACACCTCGACAGCCAGGGCCCATGGGATACGTGGGTGCCCCAGCTGCCTTGTTCCGCTGCAGACGCACATGCAACCTTCGCCCTGCCGACAGTATCCGTCCACCGCCCACTTAACCCCGTTCCTCCTCATTGCGGTGCCGCTTGTCTCAGCCCATCACCATGACCTGCACTTGGAAGCGTGTCTTCGCCACCGTCCAGTCATGGCAGGCCGGCTGGCATGTCGCTCCCGCGGGTAACCTTGCCCGCCCCCCCACAGCATGGCAGCATCATTTCTCCCACCCGTTCCTCATTCCTCCAACCCCCTCCTCCTTCCTCCACCCCCTCCTCCTTCCTCCATCTCCCTCCTCCTTTCCCCACCCCCTCAGCCTCCTTTCCCCACCCCCTCAGCCTCCTTTCCCCACCCCCTCAGCCTCCTTTCCCCACCCCCTCAGCCTCCTTTCCCCACCCCCTCCGCCTCCTTTCCCCACCCCCTCCGCCTCCTTTCCCCACCCCCTCAGCCTCCTTTCCCCACCCCCTCAGCCTCCTTTCCCCACCCCCTCAGCCTCCTTTCCCCACCCCCTCCTCCACCCTCCACCCCCTCCTCCACCCTCCACCCCCTCCTCCACCCCCTCCTCCACCCCCTCCTCCACCCCCTCCTCCATCCTCCACCCCCTCCTCCATCCTCCACCCTCCACCCCCTCCTCCATCCTCCACCCTCCACCCCCTCCTCCATCCTCCACCCCCTCCTCCATCCTCCACCCCCTCCTCCATCCTCCACCCCCTCCTCCATCCTCCACCCCCTCCTCCTTCCTCTACCCCTCCTCCATCCTCCACCCCCTCCTCCATCCTCCACCTCCCTCCTCCTTTCCCCACCCCCTCCTCCATCCTCCACCCCCTCCTCCATCCTCCACCCCCTCCTCCACCCCCTCCTCCACCCTCCACCCCCTCCTCCATCCCCTCCTCCATCCTCCACCCCCTCCTCCATCCTCCACCCCCTCCTCCATCCTCCACCCCCTCCTCCATCCTCCACCCCCTCCTCCATCCTCCACCCCCTCCTCCATCCTCCACCCCCTCCTCCATCCCCTCCTCCATCCTCCACCCCCTCCTCCATCCTCCACCTCCCTCCTCCTTTCCCCACCCCCTCCTCCTTTCCCCACCCCCTCCTCCTTTCCCCACCCCCTCCTCCTTTCCCCACCCCCTCCTCTATCCTTCACCCCCTGCTCCTTTCTCCACCTCCCTCCTCATTCCTCCACTCCCCTCCTCATTCCTCCACCCCCCTCCTCATTCCTCCACCCCCCTCGTCCTTCTGCCCTCCCTCCTGCTTCCTCCACCCCCCTCCTCCTTCCTCCACCCCCTCCTCCTTCCTCCACCCCCTCCTCCTTCCTCCATCTCCCTCCTCCTTTCCCCACCCCCTCAGCCTCCTTTCCCCACCCCCTCAGCCTCCTTTCCCCACCCCCTCAGCCTCCTTTCCCCACCCCCTCAGCCTCCTTTCCCCACCCCCTCAGCCTCCTTTCCCCACCCCCTCCGCCTCCTTTCCCCACCCCCTCCGCCTCCTTTCCCCACCCCCTCAGCCTCCTTTCCCCACCCCCTCAGCCTCCTTTCCCCACCCCCTCAGCCTCCTTTCCCCACCCCCTCCTCCACCCTCCACCCCCTCCTCCACCCTCCACCCCCTCCTCCATCCTCCACCCCCTCCTCCATCCTCCACCCCCTCCTCCATCCTCCACCCTCCACCCCCTCCTCCATCCTCCACCCTCCACCCCCTCCTCCATCCTCCACCCCCTCCTCCATCCTCCACCCCCTCCTCCATCCTCCACCCCCTCCTCCATCCTCCACCCCTCCTCCATCCTCCACCCCTCCTCCTTCCTCCACCCCTCCTCCATCCTCCACCCCCTCCTCCATCCTCCACCTCCCTCCTCCTTTCCCCACCCCCTCCTCCATCCTCCACCCCCTCCTCCATCCTCCACCCCCTCCTCCACCCCCTCCTCCATCCTCCACCCCCTCCTCCACCCCCTCCTCCACCCTCCACCCCCTCCTCCATCCCCTCCTCCATCCTCCATCCCCTCCTCCATCCTCCACCCCCTCCTCCATCCTCCACCCCCTCCTCCATCCTCCACCCCCTCCTCCATCCTCCACCCCCTCCTCCATCCTCCACCCCCTCCTCCATCCCCTCCTCCATCCTCCACCCCCTCCTCCATCCTCCACCTCCCTCCTCCTTTCCCCACCCCCTCCTCCTTTCCCCACCCCCTCCTCCTTTCCCCACCCCCTCCTCCTTTCCCCACCCCCTCCTCTATCCTTCACCCCCTGCTCCTTTCTCCACCTCCCTCCTCATTCCTCCACCCCCCTCCTCATTCCTCCACCCCCCTCCTCATTCCTCCACCCCCCTCCTCCTTCTCCCCTCCCTCCTGCTTCCTCCACCCCCCTCCTCCTTCCTCCACCCCCTGCTCCTACCTCCACCCACTCCTCCTATCCCCAGCTCCTGCTCCGTTTCCCACTCCTTCCTCCAGCCCCTGCTCCCCCCCCCCCCGAGCATGGCGGCATCCTTCTCCTACCACCCAACCCCCCCGGGCATTGCGGCATCCTTCTCCAAGAACCCTCCCACCACCCCCCAGCACTGGCCGTGGGTGCCACCTCCTGCTGCCAACGGTGAGGCTGGCCATTCATCTCCTTCCTCCACATCGTCAGCCAGCACGACTGGCTGATGAATTTATTTACCAGGGGTGAACGGCGACGGCGTGACCTGGGCTCACGCCGTTGAGACTTCGGCCCATCCTGGCCACTGAATAGCGGGGGGCCTGGAGAATCGCTGTAATTAGTACCTTGTGCAATTCTCCGGCAGGCGCGGCGCCGACCTCGATGAAGCCGTTCTCACCGTGTGGGAGAATGGTGGAACGGCGTCGGACTGGCGCCACGGTAAAAAATAGCGCGAACGGCTATTCTCCCATACGGCGCGGCATGTGGGAATCCCGCCACCTCCTCTGCCTCGTGGTAAGTATTCGCGCCATTTTTACCGAGTTTATTGTCTAGATACTGATTCTGTGTTTGTAAAGACTCACAGTATTGATTTTGTTTTTGTTCATAAGCAAGGCATTTCTAGAGTTAGATACCTATCTTTTGAAAGTTCTTCCTTCAAATTTTTGTCCGATAGTCCATACATTAATTGATCCATTATCATAATGTCTCTGAAATCAGCACAATCTCAGCCTTGTGGTATTAACTTGAGATTTGTAATAAAATCAGTGATGGTCCCACCGTTTCTCTGGCATTTATGACAATTGTTAAATCTTTCCAGCATCTCATCAGACTGACTCTTACAGTGTTCATCAAATTTTTTGAGTATTACTTCTAATTTGGTGTTGGCTTCACCTTCTAAGTAATTAAAGCAATTATAGATTTCTCTAGCTTCATGCCCTCCTATTGAGAGTAGTAGTGCTATTTTTGTTGCGTCAGAGACCGTGCTTAAATCATTAGCTGCGATAAATATTTGGAATATCTGTTCAAATCTTTTTCAGTCATAACTTAAATTACCGGTTGATTTCAGCTGCCCTAGAGGTCCAATGAGTCCCATAGTTAGTCGTCGAGGATCCATTTACTGCAAAGTCTTCCACAGTCGAATATCTGGTCTGAATTTTCTTCTCTTTTTGTCTAACCTAATCTAACCAGTTCTGCTAAAGCCAACACGCCTGGTACCATGTTTTGTTACCTGTGTGGTAAATAACATGTACTACTCAAACCTTGGTTAGTGATGAGGTCTTCTGAATCTCGATGAAGAAGATTCGAACTCGTCCAGTCGTAACAAAAGGTTTATTGAGTAACTACAACAATATTTACATGAGTTCTTTACTTTAACTTTGATACTAGCGATAAGATTAACAAGATCTAACTACGGTAACTATACGTAACTCCACTAGCCATCTGAACTAGTCTGCTATTGCCCTGGTCACAGTGCACCCAAGAGAGAGAGAGAGAGAGACCCAATGTGGTTGCTTTTTATACCCCTGTTGGTCCGGCCCTCTAGTGATCATGTGGTGCTACTGATTACACTTTAACCCCTTGTGTACATGCACATATAGAGATCACTACACATCCGCCAGTGGAAACAACCTCCCAACATCTATCCCCTTCATAACTTTGTGTTTCTATAAGATCCCCCTGCATCCTTCTAAATTCCCATGCAGTAGAAATTGTTGTTCGCCAGTTTGGAGTTGAGGCTCAGGCGTTGAGGCGCAGGGGTTGGGATTCAGGTGTTGGGGATCAGGGGTTGGGATTCAGGGGTTGGGGTTCAGGGGTTGGTGCTCAGGAGTTGGGGCTCAGGGGTTGGGGCTCAGGGGTTGGGGCTCAGGAGGTGGGGCTCAGGAGGTGGGGCTCAGGAGTTGGGGTCCAGGAGTTGGGGCTCAGGGGTTGGGGCTCAGGGGTTATGATTTAAGGTATAGCCGTTAAGGTTTTGGGGTAAAGGACTGAGGGTAAAGGGTTTGTGATGAGGGTTTGGAATTAGGGTTCGGGTTGGGGCGATACCTTTGTGAAAACTGTCCTAATAAGTACAAGAATAAAATATTTGCTGGCTTATGTCTTGTTTCAGCAATTGTTATGGGCCAAAGTTGAGACAACCCCAAAGTGTATCATGGAGTTCACCTGACCTACAACTTTTAATAGATTGTGGTTATGGGGAGCACACGGGCCCACTTTACAGGTGTGGCGCAACAGAGATCTACAGTACTTTTAAAGCAAAACCATGTTTATTTATGAAACCAGTTAACACTTTATGAACCCACAGTAAACATCTTAACAACTATCAACACCAATAAATTCCCCAAAGAATACAGTACTCTCGAAGTAACTCTTACTCTTTCCTTGCAACATTCATCAGACAAAAAAAACCTTTTTACAGAAATATATCAGGTTTAACTTCTCTCCATAAACAGGTATAATTTTTGAAATCACCAAAGGATCTGGAGATTGTCTTTAGATTGCAGAGAGAGAGATTAAATACCTTCTTGCTGTGACTGCAGCTATCCAGCTCTCAAAACAAAACTAAACACACCCTGTAGCAGACAGCCCAAAGCGAAAGTTAAAGCAGGCAGTTGTCCCAGCTCCTCCCACATTCTGACATCACTGCAGTAATAAACACCCATTTCTTAAAGGTACACCCACAACAAGTATTTGAAAAACAGCCATTTCTTAAAGGTACTCTCACAATTGTAAGAGTTGTACAGAAGATTAGGGCCGTGATATTAATTAATGGTGCGTATTTGAAGTAAAGATGAAAGACCTTGAGGAGAGAGTGTGGCAGTAACATTAGATCAGGGATTGATACAGTGATAAGGGGAGAGAACTGGGCAGTGGGATCAGATTGTGGATTGGGACTGGGTGATGGGGAGGGAGTCGGGCAGTGGGATCAGTTTGTAGATTGGAACTGGGCTATGTGGAGGTAGTGGGATTAGTTTGTGGATTGGGATTGTGCTGTGTGGAGGGAGCGGGGAAATGGGAATGGTTTGCACTGTTGCAGGAAAGAGAATACCCCCCCCCACCCCCAATGCTCATACATAAACCTCTTTGTGTAATTGTTCGTTCATTTGTTGTTGGGATTTCAGTGACACTCCTCAACTGCTGTGAGATCCATAAACTCTGTACAGTGTAGAAAGGGACCATTCAGCCCATCGAGTCTACGCTGGCCCTCCGAAAGAGCACCCTACCTCGGCCCACCCCTCTGCCCTTTCGCCGAACTCCATAATCCCACCTGCACACCTTTGACTGTGGGATGAAACTGGAGCACCCGGTGGAAACCCACGCAGAGATGGGGAGTATGTGCCAATTCCACACTGACAGTCACCCAAGGCCAGAATCAAACCCAGGTCCCTGGTGCTGTGAAGCAGTAGTGCTAACCACTGTGCCACCTTGTTGTTATGTGTTTGGAGTTGGAGTACAGCAGACAGGCATCAAAGACGAGCAATTCGCCTGAATCTATTTCCAATCCACAGATGAGCAGATTTATTGAATTCTATAACTCCATTCACTCCAGTCGGAGGTAGACACCTAATTCCAAGTGTTGATTGGCACCATTGGCAATAAATTACTCGAACCACAGAATGATCTGACACAGTGGGAGACCATTTGGCCCATCGTGCCTGCTGGCTCTTTGAAATATTTATCCAACGACCCTCAACTTTCTCACGCCCCCATAGTCCTGTATTTCCCTCCCCTTTCAGTCATAATCCAATTCCCTCCTTTTTGAAATTCCTGTTGATTCTGCTTCCACCGGCCATTCACCGTGCAATTTCTAAATAATTTTGTTTTTATTGTAGGTGACTTTGTTCTAATTGATGAAGATCATATTCTTGCATCTTGTCTTCACTTACAGCTGAATGGAACTCGATTCTCTCTCCCAATTGTTATCGGGGGTGGCCAGATCCACATCTACGCCAGCGGGTTTACAATTATCGCCAGGACAGATTTCGGACTGGATCTCAGTTTTGATGGGTCACATCAAGTCACCATCTCGCTCCCTGCCAATTACCAAAATGCCACTTGCGGACTGTGTGGGAATATGAATGGCGAATCATCGGACGAATTTCAGCTGCCGAATGGAACAATTGTCAGTTCAGATGTTGAGTTTGGGAAGAGTTGGAAGGTTTTTGACGATGACCTATTGTGTGCAGACGAGTGCGGCAATGAATGCCGCCTCTGTACACAAGAGCAGGTGACGCTGTATGGCGGTGAGGGCTACTGCGGCCTCATGGACAAGGCGGACGGCCCCTTCATTACCTGCCGCAGTGCCCTCCCGCCGCAAGATTTCATCCAGAGTTGTACATATGACCTCTGTGCCAATGAAGGATCTACATTGAGCCTATGCCAGGCATTGAGCACCTATTCAGCAAGATGTAGGGTCCAAGGAGTGCCCACAATAGCGTGGAGGAGGTCAGGATTATGTGGTATGTCACCATAACTGATGTGTGTCACAGTAATTGTTACAACATTTAATATTTGTAGGTTATAATATTGGGTGGGATTCTTCAGGCCCTCAGCCGTGTGCTCACTGGTGGCAGGAATCTCTCTTCTCACCGCTTGTCAATGGAATTTCCCATTGAACTCCTCCCCCCCCCCCCCCCAATGCTGCCGGGAAACTCATGGTGCGGGGGCGGGGGGTTTGCTCTGCTAGCGGGTAAAGAGAGTCTCAATGGACAGAGAATTCCAGCCATTCTCTGAGGCCAACAGCATAACGACCCTTCACTATCTACCTGTTTTCATCTTTCTTTCTCCTATTGTCCAACTCACTCGCTGGATTTCAAATCAATTTCAAATTTTCTGTGTTGGAGGGTGCGTGGGGTTGGGTGGACTGGGAATGTACTTCACAAACAGGGGTTGCGACAAAATACAGGAAGAGCCGGCAGAGTGGGCTTGGAATTGGCAAATGGGAGCCGGCGGAATGGGCTTGGAATTGGCAAATGGGAGCCGGCGGAATAGGCTTGGAATTGGCAAATGGGAGCCGGCGGAATGGGCTTGGAATTGGGAAATGGGAGCCGGCGGAATGGGCTTGGAATTGGGAAATGGGAGCCGGCGGAATGGGCTTGGAATTGGCAAATGGGAGCCGGCGGAATGGGCTTGGAATTGGCAAATGGGAGCCGGCGGAATGGGCTTGGAATTGGCAAATGGGAGCCGGCGGAATGGGCTTGGAATTGGCAAATGGGCCTCAATATTGATCAGTGCGAGGTGGCACAAACTGATCGGGAGGTTGAAGGTGTAAATGGAGTAGTGAGACAGAGGAATCTGGGAGGCAGCTTAGCAAGGCAATAAAAATCACACTGAAAAACAAACGAATTAGGGACAGGAGTCGGCCATTCTGCCCCCCGCGCCTCCCCCGCCCCAAGCCTGCTCTGCCATTTGATAAGATCATGGCTGATTGTGGCCTCACCTCCCTTTCCTGCCCATCCCCTTTGACGCCCCCCACCCCTCCCACCCCCAACCTCATCAATCAACAACACTGCATCTCATTTCCGGAGGCAGAGATGAGAAAATAAAGGCGTTAATGTTAAAATAGTGTGAAACCTTGCGTTGACAAGGCTTGGAGCACTTTGAACTGTCCTGGTCTCTGGATTATGAATACAGTGCAGTAACATCAGAGAAGGTGCATCAGAGATTTATTAAATTCCGCACCTTTGGGGCGGCCCGACGCTGGAGTGGTTCCCGCCACTCCATCACGCCGGGACCCGCTGTCCCGCTGGGTAGGGGAGAATCCCACCCCTGGTGTCTACCCGCAGAGATTAAAAGGACTATGGAAAAGAGAAGTCTATGTTGGAGATATATATAAAAGGAAAGGTTTGGATAGAGTTTCAGTTTCATCCAAGATCAAATTGAGAGTCATTCTCTATCAGATAGTGAGAAATGAATGAAAAGAAACTTCTTTACCCAGAGAGTGGGGAGAATGTGGGACTCGCCCCCACAGGGAGTGGGGAGAATGTAGGAATCGCCCCCACAGGGAGTGGGGAGAATGTGGGACTCGCCCCCACAGGGAGTGGGGAGAATGTGGGACTCGCCCCCACAGGGAGTGGGGAGAATGTGGGACTCGCCCCCACAGAGAGTGGGGAGAATGTGGGACTTGCCCCCACAGGGAGTGGGGAGAATGTGGGACTCGCCCCCACAGGGAGTGTGGAGAATGTGAGACTCCCCCACAGGGAGTGTGGAGAATGTGGGACTCGCCCCCACAGGGAGTGGGGAGAATGTGGGACTCGCCCCCACAGGGAGTGGGGAGAATGTGAGACACCCCCACAGGGAGTGGGGAGAATGTGGGACTCGCCCCCACAGGGAGTGGGGAGAATGTGAGACTCACCCCCACAGAGAGTGGGGAGAATGTGAGACTCACCCCCACAGAGAGTGGGGAGAATGTGGGACTCCCCCACAGGAAGTGGGGAGAATGTGGGACTCGCCCCCACAGGAAGTGGGGAGAATGTGGGACTCGCCCCCTCAGGGATTGGGGAGAATGTGGGACTCCCCCGCAGGGAGTGGGGAGAATGTGAGACTCCCCCACAGGGAGTGGGGAGAATGTGTGACTCACCCCCACAGGGAGTGGGTAGAATGTGGGACTCGCCCCGCAGGTAGTGGTTGAGGTGAATAACATTGATGTATTTCAGGGGGGGAAGCTGGATAAACACATGGAACACAGGAAAATGAGTAGGCCATTCAGCCCCTTGAGCTTGCCCCGCCATTCAATGACATCATGGCGGATCTGTGGCCTAACCCCATATAATGGCCTTTGGCAAAAAGCAAATTACTGCGGATACTGGAATCTGAAACCAAAAAGAACATGCTGAAAAATCTCAGCAGGTCTGGCAGCATCTGTAGGGAGAGAAAAGAGCTAACGTTTCGAGTCCAGATGTCCCTTTGCCAAAGCTCAACAGATTTGACAAAGGGACATCTGGACTCGAAACATTAGCTCTTTGCTCTCCCTACAGATGCTGCCAGACCTGCTGAGATTTTCCAGCATTTTCTTTTTGGTTAATGACCTTTGGTCCCTATCCCTTGATATCTTTGCACAACAAAAATCTATGTATCACAGATTTAAAATTAACAACTGTTACAGTTTCAACTGCTGTTTGTGGGAGAGAATTCCAAACATCTACCACCCTTTGCGTGAAGAAGTGCTTCCTAACATCTCTCCTGAACGGTCTAGCCTTAATTTTTAGACTATGTCCTCTGGTTTTAGATTCTCCAACCAATTTATCGTTATCTACCCTGTTTTGCCCTGTTAATATCTTGAATACTTCGATCAGATCACACTTTAACCAACTAAATTCCAGTGAAAACAGGCTTAATTTGTGCAATCTCACCTCATAACTTAACTCCTGTAGTCCAGGTATCATTTTTGTAAACCGTCACTGCAGTCCCTCCAAGGCTTCCAAAGGTGTGGCGCCCAGAACTGCTCACAGTGACTCCAAGTGGGGTCTAACCAGGGTTTTGTAAAGCTGCAGCAAAACCCCTGTGTCTTTATATTCCAGTCCTCTAGATATAAAGCCTGCATTCCATTAGCCTTGTTGATTATTTTCTTTACTTGTTCCTGGCAATTTAAGGATCTATGCACCTGGACCCCCAAGTCTCTTTGGACATACACTGTACCTAACCTCTTCCGATTTAGAAAGTACTCTGCTATATTCTTTTTTGGTCCCAAATGGATAACCTCACACTTGCTTACCTCGAATTCCATCTGCCATAATTTTGCCCATTCACCTTGTGTGTCAATATCTCCTTTCAATTTTATGCTATCACCTTGACTGTGTACAATGTTCTTAACTTTGCATCATTAGCAAATTTGGATATATGGCTTTCTGTGCCATCATCCAAGTCATTAATGAATAATTGAGGCCCAAACACAGATCCCTGTGGAGGGAGGAAGCTCATGTGGAGCAAGAAGTGAGGGGATGGGCTGAATGGCCTGTGTCTGATGTGTGTATGCTGTGTGATTGGAATGCCTTCCAACACAGGATGTGGAGATGCCGGCGTTGGACTGGGATGAGCACAGTAAGAAGTCTTACAACACCAGGTTAAAGTCCAACAGGTTTGTTTCGATGTCACTAGCTTTCGGAGCGCTGCTCCTTCCTCAGGTGAATGAAGAGGTATGTTCCAGAAACATACATATAGACAGATTCAAAGATGCCAGACAATGCTTGGAATACAAGCATTAGCAGGTGATTAAATCTTTACAGAGCATTGTCTGGCATCTTTGAATCTGTCCATAAATATGTTTCTGGAACATACCTCTTCATTCACCTGAGGAAGGAGCAGCGCTCCGAAAGCTAGTGACATCGAAACAAACCTGTTGGACTTTAACCTGGTGTTGTAAGACTTCTTACTGTTCCAACACAGGGGCATTGATCTAAAAAGCTCCTGAGTTTAATAAGGATGAGCCCAAAGACAAACAGGTTACGGGTGAATAACTGTTCAATCTAGAAGAGCAGAAAGGGCAATAGCGGTCGGTAAGGTTTTAATGTACGCACAATTTTCATTTTGATTACTCGAGTGGGTCTTGTTCCGTTGGTCACTCTGTTGGAAGGTACAGCCACTCCTGTCTTTGTGTGTTTCAGAAATCTCCTGCCCGTCGCACAGTCACTTTGACAGCTGTAGCTCTGCTTGTCCCGCCAGTTGTGCCGATACAACTGCCCCACTATTTTGTAGCCAGCCTTGTACAGAAAGCTGCAAGTGCGATGATGGCTACATCCTGAGCGGAGGTAGATGTGTGGCTCTGAGTCAGTGTGGCTGCTCATTCCTAGGTCATTATTACAGCAAAGGTGAGAGTGCCATCCTAACGGAAAGCTGCAGTAGGAAATGTACCTGCTGGAACGCCACCATTGGCATGAATTGTGAAGATTTCAGGTGCAGTGTCCATGAAGACTGCCGCCTTGTGGACGGAGTGCGTGGCTGCTATCCCAAAGAACGTGGCACCTGCTCGGCCTCCGGTGACCCCCATTATTTCACTTTTGACAGGAGAGCATTTGATTTCCAAGCAACTTGTAAATACACCTTCAGTAAGTACTGCGGAGCAGCTGGGAATCTCACCATGTTCAATATTGAGGTGGAGAACGATCACCGAGGCTCCAGTGCCGTGTCCTGGACACGATTAGTGGAGATCCAGGTGTATGGATACCAGATCCAGGTGTCGAGAGGTCAAACTGGCAGAGTTCAGGTAAATAGAAGCAACATCTGTAAATCCTGAGTTTTAGACGATAACACTGAGCTGGTAGAGAAAGATCTGGTTGGGCGATATGCAGGTTGAAATAAATGTCCTCAGGGACCTCCTCACCCGAGTGAGAAGCTCCTAGTTCAGGGGCTGCACAGTGCTGATGCTCTCTGAGTTTGTGTGTTTGATGGTGACAAGCTGAAGCCTGAATCCTAACTACAACATGATCAGCTCTGGCTGCTGGGGTAGAATCATGGAGAGAGGCACATGAGCAAGGTGTGGTCTTCGGGATGTTAAACATTTGCCCCATAGGCCCTGCAACTCTCTTCAGATGGATGTTGCCCGTACCGTGCTCTAATGGGGGCTGATCCCTCTGACATGGTCCAGCATATCAGTGAATTCAAGTGTAATTAGTGATGGGTGATGAGCACAGGCTCAGTCAGTGTCACCCGTGTCACAAATGAAAAGGAACCAATGTATACCAATATTTATAAAAACAAGAAAATGTGGAACTACAGACCTGTTAACCTGACCTCAATAGCAGGCATGACTCTATCCCAGAACTTACAATAAAGGATGTGAGAAATGAACACTTTGAACATCATGGTACGATTGGATAGAGTGAGCCTGGATTTATAATTACATTGGAGGTTTTTGAGGATGTAACTAGCTGTATGGATAATATTAATAGTGAATGTGGCACATTTGAATTTTCTGCAGTCTTCCATTAAGGTCACACACAAAATGATGGTAAGGAAATGAGAGCACATGGGATTGGCATAGAGAACTCGATGGAGGCTTTCCCGACGTTCGATGTACCGATGATCATGGTTATTCGAATGGAAATCACTGGGTGACATTTCTGACAGATACAATCAGGGCTTCCACAGCATCTTCTGAAATTCTAACTTGTTGAGACAGGATGGATGCAAGAAGATGTTCCCGATGGTGGGGGTGTCCAAAACCACGGGTCGCAGTCTGAGGATACAGAGCAGACCATTGAGGACGGAGATGAGGAGAAATGTTTTCACCCAGAGAGTGGTGAGCCTGTGGAATTATTTACCACAGGAAATAGTTGGGGCCAAATCATTGTATGTTTTCAAGAAGCAGGTAGATATAATACTTTGGACGAAGGGAATCTAAGGGCAGTATGGTAGCACAATGGTTAGCACTGTTGCTCCACAGCAAAAGGGTCCCAGGCTTGGGTCACTGTCCGTTCGGAGTCTGTATGGTCTCCCTGCACGGGTTTCATCTCGGTGCTCTGGTTTCCTCCCTCGAGTCTTGAAAGCCGAGCTGTTGGGTAAAATGGACATTCTGAATTTTTCCTATGTGTATCCGAACAGCCGCCTGAATGTGGCGACTAGGGGCTTTTCACAGTAACTTCATTGCAGTGTTAATGTAAGCCTACTTGTGACAATAAAGATTATTATTGTATGGGTGGAAGACGAGTTCAGGCAATTGAGTTGGATGATCAGCTATGATGATAATGAATAGTGCAGCAGGCTCCAAGGACCAAATGGATACTTCCTTCTTATATTGACTATGTTTCTCTGCACAGTTTCTATGTGTATGAAATCGAGGCAATATGGGTTCGGAGAGATTATTCTGACTGAAAGTCTGACCATGCTAATGCTGGATTTCAGCATGATTTGCACAGGCATTTCACTGCAGGCGAGTAATTAGTTGATCTTATATTTCCATATCTGACTCAGTTTCTCATTGTGTCTCCATGTTAACAGGTAAATGCTGAGGCCTTTAATTTACCAGTCAGCTTAGAATCTGGTAAAATTACCCTTTCCCAAAGTGGATCAGCGGCATTACTGCAGACAGATTTTGGCCTCCGTGTCTCCTATGACTGGAACCATTACGTGGTGGTGTCGGTTCCCGGCATCTACTCCGGCTCTCTGTGTGGACTATGCGGAAACTTCAACGGAGACGGTGGTGACGATTTTGTCTCCCCCAATGGCACTGCGTTGCCTGCAGCCTCAGCGTTTGGGAACAGCTGGAAAACAGCAACCTCTGGAGCTACGTGCAGGGATGACACCGACGCACCCGTCCCCTTGTGCACGGAAGCTGATCGTCGTGTCTACACCTCGGAAAGTTCCTGTGGGGTTTTGACTGACACCCGTGGGCCTTTCCGCCAATGTCACTCGGTGCTGAGCCCAACAACGTACTCTGAAAACTGCATCTTTGATCTGTGCGCATTGGCCGGAATGCACGAGACACTCTGTCAGGCCATTGAATCTTACGTAGCCGAGTGTCAGAGAAGAGATGTCTCAATCGAAGATTGGAGAAATGCAACAGGCTGTGGTGAGAAAATGTGTTTGGAAAGATTAACCTAATCATTGTCACAAGTTTCTATTCAAAGTCCGGGTCACACTGTACAGCCTGTAACATCCTTAAATGGAGCAGGAGCAGCGGGACCTGGGTGTATCTGTGCAGAGATTATTGATGGTAGCAGGAAAGGTGGAGAGAGCAGTTGATGAAGCGGATAGTATTCTGGGATTTATTAATAGGGACACAGAGTACAGGAGCAAGTAGGTTATACTGAACCTTTCAAAGACAGCAGTTACACCTCATCAGAATATTGTGCACACTTCTGGGCTCCACACTAAAGAAAGGATGTGAAGACATTGGAGAGAGTTCAGAGGAGGTTTACAAGAATGGTTCCAGGGATGTGAAACTTCAGTTATGAAGATAGAGTGGAGAGGTTGGGTGTGTCGTCCTTGGCGAAGAGGAGGCTGAGAAAAGGAAATTTAATAAAGATGTTCAAAATCATGAGGGGGCTGGATAGAGTAGACAGGGAGAAAATGTTCCTGCTCGTAAAAGGTAAAGATCTAGAGGGAATCGATTTTACGTGATTTGTGAAATAAATAAATGTGATGTGTCCTTTTCACAGGTTGGGGTCTGGAATGTTTGGCCTCTAAGTGTGGTGGAGGTCGGTTCCATAGAGGCATTAGAGAGGTCATTAGATGATTATTTGAATCGACACAAAGTACAGGGTACGGGGAAATGTCAGGGGAACGGCACTATGTCAGGATGCTGGTCTGGAGAGGCAGTGTAGACACAATGGGATAATGGTCTACTTCTGCACCGCCAGAATTCTCTGATTCTGTGATTCATGAATTAAATGCAGATATTGATAATGATCGGATTTAAACCCACAGATTAGAACAAGTGGGAGTCAATCGTTTGCACTAAATCCATCATTTTGATATAATGACCAATTAGAGCAGACTCATTCTGGGTTTTCAGCAATCTCCTCTGTCCAGTCTCTGTTTTGTTCACATACAATCAACTGATAATCAACTGAATACTCATTGAACCAAACCTGTGTAATAAAGATCATTAAACTCGCCACATAAACATTAGTCTAAAGAATTGAGTGAGAAGGTGATTGAAGGTCAATATTGGGGACATGGTGAGCGAGTGATTGCTGCTTTCAAAGACTTTATGGGGAAAGGAATGAGTGAAATGACACGTTTGCCTGTCACTGTTCTTTACTGTAACCCCGTGTGTTTGTGTCTTTCAGAAATCGCCTGCCCGATGCACAGTCACTATAACAGCTGTAGCTCCGCTTGTCCTGCCAGTTGCGCCGATACAACGGCACATTTACGTTGTAGCCAGCCTTGTATAGAGAGCTGTCAGTGCGATGATGGCTACATCCTGAGCGGCAGTCGGTGTGTGGCTCTGAGTCAGTGTGGCTGCTCATTCCAAGGTCATTATTACAGCAAAGGTGAGAGTGTCATCCTAACGGAAAGCTGCAGTAGGAAATGTACCTGCTGGAACGCCACCATTGGCATGAATTGTGAAGATTTCAGGTGCAGTGTCCATGAAGACTGCCACCTTGTGGACGGAGCGCGTGGCTGCTATCCCAAAGAACGTGGCACCTGCTCGGCCTCCGGTGACCCCCATTATTTCACTTTTGATAGGAAAGCATTTGATTTCCAAGGAACTTGTAAATACACCTTCAGTAAGTACTGCGGAGCAGCTGGGAATCTCACCATGTTCAATATTGAGGTGGAGAACGATCACCGAGGCTCCAGTGCCGTGTCCTGGACACGTCTAGTTGAGATCCAGGTGTACGGATACCAGATCCAGGTGTCGAGAGGTCAAACTAGCAGAGTTCAGGTAAATAGAAGCAACACCTGTAAATACTGGGTTTTAGGCAATAACACTGAGCTGGTGAACTTAGTTCTGGTTGGACGAAATGCAGGTTGAAATAAATGTCCTCGGGGACCTCCTCACCTGAGTGAGAGGCTCCGAGTTCAGGGGCTGCACAGTGTTGTCGCTCTCTGGGTTTGTGAATTTGATTGTGCTGAGCTGAAGCCTGATCCTGACTACAACATGATCAGCTCTGGCTGCTGGGGTAGAGTTATGGAGAGTGGCACATGAGCAAGGTGTGGTCTTCGGGGTGTTAAACATTTACCCCCTAGGCCCTGCAACTTCAGATGGATGTTGCCCGTACCGTGCTCTAATGGGGGCTGATCCCTCTGAAATGGTCCAGCATATCAGTGAATTCAAGTATAATTAGTGATGGCTGATGAGCACAGGCTAGGCTCAGTCAGTGACACCCGTGTCACAAGTGAAGAGGAACCCAATGTATCCCAATATTTATAAAACAAGAAAATGTGGGCGCAGTAAGAAGTCTTACAACACCAGGTTAAAGTCCAACAGGTTTGTTTCAATTACTAGCTTTCGGAGCCCTGCTCCTTCCTCGGGTGAATGCCAGGAGCAGTGCTCCGAAACTCGTGTTTGAAACAAACCTGTTGGACTTTAACCTGGTGTTGTAAGACTTCATACTGTGCTCACCCCAGTCCAACGCCGGCATCTGCACATCAAGAAAATGTGAAACAACAGACCTGTTAGCCTGACCTCAATAGCGGTCATGGCTCTTCCCCCAGAACCTACAACAAAGAATGTGACAAATGAACACTTTGAACATAATGGTACGATTGGATAGAGTGAACATGGATTTATGGTTGAATTGGAGATTTTTGAGGATGTAACTATCTGTATAAATAATATTAATACTCAATGCGATGCAGTTGTCTTTTTTGAAGACTTCCAATTAGGTCACACACAAAGTGATAGTAAGGAAGTGAGAGAACGTGGGGTTGGCATAGACAACCCAATGGAGACTTTCCCGATGTTATCATGGTTATTTGAATGGAAATCACTGGGTGACCTTCATGACAGATACAATCAGGGCTTTCATAGAAATTTCTGAATTTCTAGGAGGACTAGGCTAGATGTTCCCGATGGTGGGTGAGTCCAGAACGAGGGGTAGTGTAGGTGGAGAGATTGATTTCTCGAAAGTCTGACCAGGCTAATGGTAGATTTCAGGATGATTTAACAGAACCTTTTAGGATATGGGGTAGAACATATAGGACTGAGATGAGGAGAAATTGCTTCACCCAGTAAGTGATGGGCCTCTGGAATTTGTCACCAAAGGAAATAGTTGAAGCCAAAACATTGCATGTTTCAAGAAGCAGTTAGATAGAGCACTTGGGACGAAAGTTATCATAGAATTTATAGTGCAGAAGGAGGCCATTCGGCCCATCAAGTCTGCCCATTGGAAAGAGCACCCGACCCAAGCCCACAGCTCCACCCTATCCCCATGACCCAGTAACCCCACCTAACACTAAGGGCAATTTGGACACTAAGGGCAATTTAGCATGGCCAATCCACCTAACCTGCACATCTTTGGACTGTGGGAGGAAACCAGAGCACCTGGAGGAAACCCACGCACACACGGGGAGAACGCGCAGACACCGCACAGACAGTGACCCAAGCCGGGAATCGAACCTTGGACCCTGGAGCTGTGAAGCATTTGTGCTATGCTACCGTGCTGCCCCTCAAGTGTATGGGTAGAAAGCGGGCATAAGCTATTGAGTTAGATGATCCACTGTGTACGTAATGAATAGCGAAGAAGGCTTGAAGGATCAAACAGCCTCTACCTACTGATATATTCTATGTTTCTATGTACAATAACTCTGTGCATAAAATCGAGGTAGTGTAGGTGGAGAGATTGATTTCTCGAAAGTCTGACCAGGATAATGGTAGATTTCAGGATGATTGACACAGACATTTCTCTGCAGGGGATTAATTAGTTGATCTTATATTTCCATATCTGACTCAGTTTCTCATTGTGTCTCCATGTTAACAGGTAAATGGTGAGGCCTTTAATTTACCAGTGAGGTTAGAATCTGGGAAAATTACCCTTTCCCAAAGCGGATCAGCGGCGTTACTGCAGACAGATTTTGGCCTCCGTGTCTCCTATGACTGGAACCATTACGCCGTGGTGTCGGTTCCCGGCATCTACTCCGGCTCTCTGTGTGGACTATGCGGAAACTTCAACGGAGACGGGGTTGATGATTTCCTCCCCCCCAATGGCACCACATTGTCTACAGCCTCGGCATTTGGGAACAGCTGGAAAACAGCAACCTCTGGAGCTTCGTGTGGGGATGATCCCGGCTTGCCCAGCCCCTTGTGCACCGAAGCTGATCGCCGTGTCTACACCTCAGAAAGTTCCTGCGGAGTTTTGACCAACACCCGTGGGCCTTTCCGCCAATGTCACTCGGTGCTGAGCCCAGCAACGTACTCTGAAAACTGTGTCTTTGATCTGTGCGCATTGGCCGGAATGCACGAGACACTCTGTCAGGCCATTGAATCTTACGTAGCCGAGTGTCAGAGAAGAGGTGTATCAATCGAAGATTGGAGAAATGCAACAGGCTGTGGTGAGAAAATATGTTTGGAGAGATCAAACTAATCAGTGTCACAAGTTTCTGTTCCATGTCCGGGTAACACTATTCAGCCTGTAACAACCTTAAATGGAGCAGGTGCAGAGGGACCTGGGTTTATCTGTGCAGAGATTATTGATGGTAGCAGGAAAGGTGGAGAGAGCAGTCGATGAAGCGGATAGTATTCTGGGATGTATTAATAGGGACACAGAGTACAGGAGCAAGGAGGTTGTGCTGAACCTATAAAAGACACCAGTTAGACCTAATCGGAATATTTTGCACAGTTTTGGGCTCCACACTAAAGGAAGGATATGAAGACATTGGAGAGAGTTCAGAGGAGGTTTACAAGAATGGTTCCAGGGATGAGAAACTCCAGTTATGAAGATAGATTGGAGAGGTTGGCTGTGTCGTCCTTGGAGAAGAGGAGGCTGAGAAAAGGAGGTCTCATCAAGATGTTCAAAATCATGAGGGGGCTGGACAGAGTAGACAGGGAGAAACTGTTCCTGCTCGTAAAGGATCAAGATCTAGATGGAATCGATTTTAAGTGATTTGTCAAATAAACAAATGTGATTATAGAATAACCTTTTTCACAGGTTGGCACCTGGAATGTTCGGCCTCTAAGTGTGGTGGAGGTAGGTTCCATAGAGGCATTAGAGAGGTCATTAGATGATTATTTGAATCGACACAAAGTACAGGGTACGGGGAAATGTCAGGGGAACGGCACTATGTCAGGATGCTGGTCTGGAGAGTCATTGTAGACACAATGGGATAATGGTCTACTTCTGCACCGCCAGAATTCTCTGATTCTGTGATTCATGAATTAAATGCAGATATTGATAATGATCGGATTTAAACCCACAGATTAGAACAAGTGGGAGTCAATCGTTTGCACTAAATCCATCATTTTGATATAATGACTAATTAGAGCAGACTCATTCTGGGTTTTCAGCAATCTGCTTAGTCCAGTCTCTGTTTTGATATAATTTGTTCACATACAATCAACTGATAATCAACTGAATACTCATTGAACCAAACCTGTGTAATAAAGATCATTAAACTCGCCTCATCAACATTAGTCTAAAGAATTGAGTGAGACGGTAATTGAAGGTCAATCTTGGGGACATGGTGAGCGAGTGATTGCTGCTTTCAAAGACTTTATGGGGAAAGGAATGAGTGAAATGACACGTTTGCCAGTCACTGTTCTTTACTGTAACCCTGTCTGTTTGTGCATTTCAGAAATCTCCTGCCTGTCGCACAGTCACTATAACAGCTGTAGCTCCGCTTGTCCCGCCAGTTGCGCCGATACAACGGCACATTTACGTTGTGGCCAGCCTTGTATAGAGAGCTGTCAGTGTGATGATGGCTATATCCTGAGCGGCAGTAGGTGCGTGGCTCTGAGTCAGTGTGGCTGCTCATTCCAAGGTCATTATTACAGCAAAGGTGAGAGTGTCATCCTAACGGAAAGCTGCAGTAGGAAATGTACCTGCTGGAACGCCACCATTGGCATGAATTGTGAAGATTTCAGGTGCAGTGTCCATGAAGACTGCCGCCTTGAGAACGGAGCGCGTGGCTGCTATCCCAAAGAACGTGGCACCTGCTCGGCCTCCGGTGACCCCCATTATTTCACTTTTGACAGGAGAGCATTTGATTTCCAAGGAACTTGTAAATACACCTTCAGTAAGTACTGCGGAGCAGCTGGGAATCTCACCATGTTCAATATTGAGGTGGAGAACGATCACCGAGGCTCCAGTGCCGTGTCCTGGACACGTCTAGTTGAGATCCAGGTGTACGGATACCAGATCCAGGTGTCGAGAGGTCAAACTGGCAGAGTTCAGGTAAATAGAAGCAACATCTGTAAATCCTGAGTTTTAGACAATAACAATGAGCTGGAGAACTAAAAGCTGGTCGGACGATATGCAGGTTGAAATAAATGTCCTCGGGGACCTCCTCACCTGAGTAAGAGGCTCCAGGTTCAGGGGTTGCACAGTGCTGATGCTCTCTGGGTTTGTGAGTTTGATGGTGCCGAGCTGAAGCCTGAGTCTTGACTACAACATGATCAGCTCTGGCTGCTGGGGTAGAGTCATGGAGAGAGGCAGATGAGCGAGGTGTGGGCCTCGGGGTGTTAAACATTTGCCCCATGCAGACTATGGGCCCCGAAACTCTCTTCAGATAGATGTTGCCTGTACCGTGCTCTAATGGGGGCTGATCCCTCTGACATGGTCCAGCATATCAGTGAATTCAAGTGTAATTAGTGATGGGTGATGAGCACAGGTTCAGTCAGTGACCTCGTGTAACAAATGAAGAGGAACCCAATGTATCCCAATATTTATAAAAGCAAGAAAATGTGGAACTACAGACCTGTTAGCCTGACCTCAATAGCAGGCATGACTCTCCCCCAGAACCGACAACAAACAATGTTACAAATGAACACTTTGAACATATGGGTCAGTGCCAGAATCCTGGGTTTATATTCATTGGAGTTTAGAAGGTTGAGGGGAGATCTAATAGAAACTTACAAGATAATGAATGGCTTAGATAGGGTGGACGTAGGGAAGTTGTTTCCATTAGCAGGGAGACTAGGACCCGGGGGCACAGCCTTAGAATAAAAGGGAGTCACTTTAGAACAGAGATGAGGAGAAATTTCTTCAGCCAGAGAGTGGTGGGTCTGTGGAATTCATTGCCACAGAGGGCGGTGGAGGCCGGGACTTTAAGGCAGAAGTTGATAAATTCTTGATTTCTCAAGGAATTGAGGGCTATGGAGAGCGGGTAAATGGAGTTGAAATCAGCCATGATTGAATGGTGGAGTGGACTTGATGGGCCGAATGGCCTTACTTCTACTCCTATGTCTTGTGGTCTTATGGTCTTATAATGGTACGATTGGATAGACTGAACATGGAATTATGGTTGAATTGGAGATTTTTGACGATGTAACTAGCTGTATGAGTAATATTAATAGTGAATGTGGCGAGTTGTCTTTTCTGAAGGCTTCCAATAAGATCACACACAAAGTGATAGTCAGGAAATGAGAGCACTTGGGGTTTGGCATAGAGAACTCGATGGAGACTTTCCCGATGTTCGATGTAGCAATTATCATTGCTATTTGAATGGAAATCACTGGGTGACATTCATGACAGATACAATCAGGGCTTCAATAGAAATTTCGAAAGTTCTAAGAGGACTAGGCTGGATTCAACAAAATGTTCCCGATGGTGGGGGAGTCCAGAACGAGGGGGTCACTGTTTTTGGATATGGGGAGAACATGTAGGACTGAGATGAGGAGAAATTGCTCACCCAGTAAGTGTTGGGCCTGTGGAATTTGTCACCAAAGGAAGTAGTTGAAGCCAAAACATTGCATGTTTCAAGCAGCAGTTAGATATAGTACTTGGAACCAGGCTGGTGGCTCGCAATATTTGGGGTGGCAGAGGAGCCGGGAGTGCAGGAGGCGAAAGAGGCCGGAATTCTGGCCTTTGTGTCCCTCGCAGCCCGGCGAAGGATTCTCCTTCAGTGGAAAGATACGAGGCCCCTAAGCGTGGAATCCTGGATCAGCGATATGGCAGGGTTCATTAAATTGGAGAGGGTGAAATTCGCCTTGAGAGGGTCGGTACAAGGGTTCTTTAGGCGGTGGCAACCGTTCTTAGACTTTCTGGCAGAACGCTAGACATTGGTCAATGGCAGCAGCAGCTCGGGGCGGAGGGGGGGGGGTTATTTTATTTTTGTTTATGCTATTTACACTGGAAGGGTCTGAGGGGGTGTATACACCTGTTGTCTTAAGTCGGGGTGTTAATGTTAATTTATTATTTAGGTACGGGGGGGAGGGGTTTGGGGGGTTGCTTTTTTAGATTGTGTTTTGTACTTAACCCTGTTGGATTCTTTTTTCTTTCTCATTTAGTTCTTGATATTTTATGAAAACCTTTAATATAAATTATTTTTAAAAAAAAAGATATAGTACTTGGGATAAAAGGGACGAAGTATATGGGTGGAAAGCGGGATATAGCTATTGAGTTAGATAATCAGCCATGAACCTAACTAACAGCGAAGAAGGCTGTAAGGATCAAACGGCCTCTTCCTACTGATATATTCTATGTTTCTATGTACAGTTTTTCTGTGTATAAAATCGAGGTAGTGTAGGTGGAGAGATTGATTTCTCGAAAGTCTGACCAGGATAATGGTAGATTTCAGGATAATTTAACAGACATTTCTCTGCAGGGGATTAATTAGTTGATCTTATATTTCCATATCTGACTCAGTTTCTCATTGTGTCTCCATGTTAACAGGTAAATGCTGAGGCCTTTAATTTACCAGTGAGGTTAGAATCTGGGAAAATTACCCTTTCCCAAAGCGGATCAGCGGCGTTACTGCAGACAGATTTTGGCCTCCGTGTCTCCTATGACTGGAACCATTACGCGGTGGTGTCGGTTCCCGGCATCTACTCCGGCTCTCTGTGTGGACTATGCGGAAACTTCAACGGAGACGGGGTTGATGATTTCCTCTCCCCCAATGGCACCACATTGTCTACAGCCTCGGCATTTGGGAACAGCTGGAAAACAGCAACCTCTGGAGCTTCGTGTGGGGATGATCCCGGCTTGCCCAGCCCCTTGTGCACCGAAGCTGATCGCCGTGTCTACACCTCAGAAAGTTCCTGCGGGGTTCTGACCAACACCCGTGGGCCTTTCCGCCAATGTCACTCGGTGCTGAGCCCAACAACGTACTCTGAAAACTGTGTCTTTGATCTGTGCGCATTGGCCGGAATGCACGAGACACTCTGTCAGGCCATTGAATCTTACGTAGCCGAGTGTCAGAGAAGAGGTGTCTCAATCGAAGATTGGAGAAATGCAACAGGCTGTGGTGAGAAAATGTGTTTGGAAAGATTAACCTAATCAGTGTCACAAGTTTCTACTCAAAGTCCGGGTCACACTGTTCAGCCTGTAACATCCTTAAATGGAGCAGGAGCAGCGGGACCTGGGTGTGTCTGTGCAGAGATTATTGATGGTAGCAGGAAAGGTGGAGAGAGCAGTTGATGAAGCGGATAGTATTCTGGGATTTATTAATAGGGACACAGAGTACAGGAGCAAAGAGGTTATACTGAACCTTTCAAAGACAGCAGTTACACTTTATTAGAATATGTGAACAGTCCTGGGCTCCACACTAAAGGAAGGATGTGAAGACATTGGAGAGAGTTCAGAGGACGTTTACAAGAATGGTTCCAGGGATGAGAAACTTCAGTTATGAGGATAGATTGGAGAGGTTGGGTGTGTCCTCCTTGGCGAAGAGGAGGCTGAGAAAAGGAGATTTGATAAAGATGTTCAAAATCATGAGGGGGCTGGACAGAGTAGACAGGGAGAAACTGTTCCTGCTCGTAAAGGATCCAGATGTAGAAGGAATAGATTAAGTGATTTGTCAAATAAATAAATGTGATGTGAGAATAACCTTTTTCACAGGTTGGGGGTCTGGAATGTTCGGCCTCTAAGTGTGGTGGAGGTAGGTTCCATAGAGGCATTAGAGAGGTCATTCGATGATTATTTGAATCGGACACAAAGTACAGGGTACGGGGAAATGTCAGGGGAACGGCACTATGTCAGGATGCTGGTCTGGAGAGTCAGTGTAGACACAATGGGATAATGGTCTACTTCTGCACCGCCAGAATTCTCTGATTCTGTGATTCATGAAATAAATGCAGATATTGATGATGATCGATTTTAAACCCACAGATTAGTACAATTGGGAGTCAATCGTTTGCACTAAATCCATCATTTTGATATAATGACCAATTAGAGCAGACCCATTCTGGGTTTTCAGCAATCTGCTCATTCCAGTCTCTGTTTTGACATAAGTTGTTCACATACAATCAACTGATAATCAGCTGAATACTCATTGAACCAAACCTGTGTAATTAAGATCATTAAACTCACCTCATCAACATTAGTCTCAAGGATTGAGTGAGACGGTGATTGAAGGTCAATCTTGGGGACATGGTGAGCGAGTGATTGCTGCTTTCAAAGACTTTATGTGGAAAGGAATGAGTGAAATGACACGTTTGCCTGTCACTGTTCTTTACTGTAACCCCGTCTGTTTGTGTGTTTCAGAAATCTCCTGCCCGTCGCACAGTCACTATAACAGCTGTAGCTCCGCTTGTCCCGCCAGTTGCGCTGATACAACGGCACATTTACGTTGTGGCCAGCCTTGTATAGAGAGCTGTCAGTGCGATGATGGCTACATCCTGAGCGGCAGTAGGTGCGTGGCTCTGAGTCAGTGTGGCTGCTCATTCCAAGGTCATTATTACAGCAAAGGTGAGAGTGTCATCCTAACGGAAAGCTGCAGTAGGAAATGTACCTGCTGGAACGCCACCATTGGCATGAATTGTGAAGATTTCAGGTGCAGTGTCCATGAAGACTGCCGCCTTGTGGACGGAGAGCGTGGCTGCTATCCCAAAGAACGTGGCACCTGCTCGGCCTCCGGTGACCCCCATTATTTCACTTTTGACAGGAAAGCATTTGATTTCCAAGGAACTTGTAAATACACCTTCAGTAAGTACTGCGGAGCAGCTGGGAATCTCACCATGTTCAATATTGAGGTGGAGAACGACCACCGAGGCTCCAGTGCCGTGTCCTGGACACGTCTAGTTGAGATCCAGGTGTACGGATACCAGATCCAGGTGTCGAGAGGTCAAACTGGCAGAGTTCAGGTAAATAGAAGCAACATCTGTAAATCCTGAGTTTTAGACAATAACAATGAGCTGGAGAACTAAAAGCTGGTCGGACGATATGCAGGTTGAAATAAATGTCCTCGAGGACCTCCTCACCTGAGTGAGAGGCTCCTTGTTCAGGGGCTGCACAGTGCTGTCGCTCTCTGGGTTTGTGAGTTTGATGGCGCTGAGCTAAAGCCTGAATCCTGACAACAACATGATCAGCTCTGGCTGCTGGGGTAGAGTCATGGAGAGAGGCAGATGAGCGAGGTGTGGGCCTCGGGGTGTTAAACATTTGAACCGTGTAGGGCATGGGCCCCGAAACTCTCTTCAGATGGATGTTGCCCGTACCGTGCTCTAATGGGGGCTGATCCCTCTGAAATGTTCCAGCATATCAGTGAATTCCAATGTAATTAGTGATGGTGATGAACACAGGCACAGTCAGTGACCCCCATGTCATAAATGAAGGGGAACCTAATGTATCACAATATTTATAAAAACAAGAAACTGTTGAACTTCAGACCTGTTAGTCTGATCTCAATAGCAGGCATGACTCTCCCCCAGAACCAACAACAAAGAATGTGAGAAATGAATACTTTGAACATAATAGTATGATTGCATAGAGTGAACATGGAATTATGATTGAATTTAGATTTTTGAGTATATAACTATCTGTATAGATAATATTAATAGTGAATGCGGGTTAGTTGTCTTTTCTGAAGACTTCCAAAAAGATCACAGAAAAAGTGATAGAAAAGAAATGAGATCACGTGGGTTTGGCATAGAGAACTCAATGGAGACTTTCCCGAAGTTCGATGTCCCAATGATCATGGTTATTTGAATGGAAATCACTGGGTGACCTTCATGACAGATGCAATCGGGGCTTTCATAGGGATTTCTAAAGTTCTAAGAGGATTAGGCTAGATGCAACAAGATGTTCCCGATGGTGTGGGAGCCCAGAATGAGGGATCACCATTTTAGGATATGGGGTAGAACATATGGGACTGAGATTAGGAGAAATTGCTTCATCCAGAGAGTGGAGGCCTGTAGAAATTGTCACCATAGGAAGTAGCTGAAACCAAAACACAGTATGTTTCAAGAAGCAGTTAGATAGAGCACTAGGGACGAAAGGGATCAAGTATATGGGTAGAAAGAGGGCATAAGCTATTGAGTTAGATGTTCCGTCATGAACATAATGAATAGCGAAGAAGGCTTGAAGGATCAAACAGCCTCTTCCTACTGATATATTCTATGTTTCTATGTACAGTTTTTTTGTGTATAAAATCGAGGTAGTGTAGGTGGAGAGATTGATTTCTCGAAAGTCTGACCAGGATAATGGTAGATTTCAGGATGATTGACACAGAAATTTCTCTGCAGGGGATTAATTAGTTGATCTTATCTTTCCATATCTGACTCAGTTTCTCATTGTGTCTCCATGTTAACAGGTAAATGCTGAGGCCTTTAATTTACCTGTGAGGTTAGAATCTGGGAAAATTACCCTTTCCCAAAGCGGATCAGCGGCGTTACTGCAGACAGATTTTGGCCTCCGTGTCTCCTATGACTGGAACCATTACGCGGTGGTGTCGGTTCCCGGCATCTACTCCGGCTCTCTGTGTGGACTATGCGGAAACTTCAACGGAGACGGGGTTGATGATTTCCTCTCCCCCAATGGCACCACATTGTCTACAGCCTCGGCATTTGGGAACAGCTGGAAAACAGCAACCTCTGGAGCTTCGTGTGGGGATGATCCCGGCTTGCCCAGCCCCTTGTGCACCGAAGCTGATCGCCGTGTCTACACCTCAGAAAGTTCCTGCGGGGTTTTGACCAACACCCGTGGGCCTTTCCGCCAATGTCACTCGGTGCTGAGCCCAACAACGTACTCTGAAAACTGTGTCTTTGATCTGTGCGCATTGGCCGGAATGCACGAGACACTCTGTCAGGCCATTGAATCTTACGTAGCCGAGTGTCAGAGAAGAGGTGTCTCAATCGAAGATTGGAGAAATGCAACAGGCTGTGGTGAGAAAATGTGTTTGGAAAGATTAACCTAATCAGTGTCACAAGTTTCTACTCAAAGTCCGGGTCACACTGTTCAGCCTGTAACATCCTTAAATGGAGCAGGAGCAGCGGGACCTGGGTGTGTCTGTGCAGAGATTATTGATGGTAGCAGGAAAGGTGGAGAGAGCAGTTGATGAAGCGGATAGTATTCTGGGATTTATTAATAGGGACACAGAGTACAGGAGCAAAGAGGTTATACTGAACCTTTCAAAGACAGCAGTTACACTTTATTAGAATATGTGAACAGTCCTGGGCTCCACACTAAAGGAAGGATGTGAAGACATTGGAGAGAGTTCAGAGGACGTTTACAAGAATGGTTCCAGGGATGAGAAACTTCAGTTATGAGGATAGATTGGAGAGGTTGGGTGTGTCCTCCTTGGCGAAGAGGAGGCTGAGAAAAGGAGATTTGATAAAGATGTTCAAAATCATGAGGGGGCTGGACAGAGTAGACAGGGAGAAACTGTTCCTGCTCGTAAAGGATCCAGATGTAGAAGGAATAGATTTTAAGTGATTTGTCAAATAAATAAATGTGATGTGAGAATAACCTTTTTCACAGGTTGGGGGTCTGGAATGTTCGGCCTCTAAGTGTGGTGGAGGTAGGTTCCATAGAGGCATTAGAGAGGTCATTCGATGATTATTTGAATCGGACACAAAGTACAGGGTACGGGGAAATGTCAGGGGAACGGCACTATGTCAGGATGCTGGTCTGGAGAGTCAGTGTAGACACAATGGGATAATGGTCTACTTCTGCACCGCCAGAATTCTCTGATTCTGTGATTCATGAAATAAATGCAGATATTGATGATGATCGATTTTAAACCCACAGATTAGTACAATTGGGAGTCAATCGTTTGCACTAAATCCATCATTTTGATATAATGACCAATTAGAGCAGACCCATTCTGGGTTTTCAGCAATCTGCTCATTCCAGTCTCTGTTTTGACATAAGTTGTTCACATACAATCAACTGATAATCAGCTGAATACTCATTGAACCAAACCTGTGTAATTAAGATCATTAAACTCACCTCATCAACATTAGTCTCAAGGATTGAGTGAGACGGTGATTGAAGGTCAATCTTGGGGACATGGTGAGCGAGTGATTGCTGCTTTCAAAGACTTTATGTGGAAAGGAATGAGTGAAATGACACGTTTGCCTGTCACTGTTCTTTACTGTAACCCCGTCTGTTTGTGTGTTTCAGAAATCTCCTGCCCGTCGCACAGTCACTATAACAGCTGTAGCTCCGCTTGTCCCGCCAGTTGCGCTGATACAACGGCACATTTACGTTGTGGCCAGCCTTGTATAGAGAGCTGTCAGTGCGATGATGGCTACATCCTGAGCGGCAGTAGGTGCGTGGCTCTGAGTCAGTGTGGCTGCTCATTCCAAGGTCATTATTACAGCAAAGGTGAGAGTGTCATCCTAACGGAAAGCTGCAGTAGGAAATGTACCTGCTGGAACGCCACCATTGGCATGAATTGTGAAGATTTCAGGTGCAGTGTCCATGAAGACTGCCGCCTTGTGGACGGAGCGCGTGGCTGCTATCCCAAAGAACGTGGCACCTGCTCGGCCTCCGGTGACCCCCATTATTTCACTTTTGACAGGAAAGCATTTGATTTCCAAGGAACTTGTAAATACACCTTCAGTAAGTACTGCGGAGCAGCTGGGAATCTCACCATGTTCAATATTGAGGTGGAGAACGATCACCGAGGCTCCAGTGCCGTGTCCTGGACACGTCTAGTTGAGATCCAGGTGTACGGATACCAGATCCAGGTGTCGAGAGGTCAAACTGGCAGAGTTCAGGTAAATAGAAGCAACATCTGTAAATCCTGAGATTTAGACAATAACAATGAGCTGGAGAACTAAAAGCTGGTCGGACGATATGCAGGTTGAAATAAATGTCCTCGAGGACCTCCTCACCTGAGTGAGAGGCTCCTTGTTCAGGGGCTGCACAGTGCTGTCGCTCTCTGGGTTTGTGAGTTTGATGGCGCTGAGCTAAAGCCTGAATCCTGACAACAACATGATCAGCTCTGGCTGCTGGGGTAGAGTCATGGAGAGAGGCAGATGAGCGAGGTGTGGGCCTCGGGGTGTTAAACATTTGAACCGTGTAGGGCATGGGCCCCGAAACTCTCTTCAGATGGATGTTGCCTGTACCGTGCTCTAATGGGGGCTGATCCCTCTGAAATGTTCCAGCATATCAGTGAATTCCAATGTAATTAGTGATGGTGATGAACACAGGCGCAGTCAGTGACCCCCATGTCATAAATGAAGGGGAACCTAATGTATCACAATATTTATAAAAACAAGAAACTGTTGAACTTCAGACCTGTTAGTCTGATCTCAATAGCAGGCATGACTCTCCCCCAGAACCAACAACAAAGAATGTGAGAAATGAATACTTTGAACATAATAGTATGATTGCATAGAGTGAACATGGAATTATGATTGAATTTAGATTTTTGAGTATATAACTATCTGTATAGATAATATTAATAGTGAATGCGGGTTAGTTGTCTTTTCTGGAGACTTCCAAAAAGATCACAGAAAAAGTGATAGAAAAGAAATGAGATCACGTGGGTTTGGCATAGAGAACTCAATGGAGACTTTCCCGAAGTTCGATGTCCCAATGATCATGGTTATTTGAATGGAAATCACTGGGTGACCTTCATGACAGATGCAATCGGGGCTTTCATAGGGATTTCTAAAGTTCTAAGAGGATTAGGCTAGATGCAACAAGATGTTCCCGATGGTGTGGGAGCCCAGAATGAGGGATCACCATTTTAGGATATGGGGTAGAACATATGGGACTGAGATTAGGAGAAATTGCTTCATCCAGAGAGTGGAGGCCTGTAGAAATTGTCACCAAAGGAAGTAGCTGAAACCAAAACACAGTATGTTTCAAGAAGCAGTTAGATAGAGCACTAGGGACGAAAGGGATCAAGTATATGGGTAGAAAGAGGGCATAAGCTATTGAGTTAGATGTTCCGTCATGAACATAATGAATAGCGAAGAAGGCTTGAAGGATCAAACAGCCTCTTCCTACTGATATATTCTATGTTTCTATGTACAGTTTTTTTGTGTATAAAATCGAGGTAGTGTAGGTGGAGAGATTGATTTCTCGAAAGTCTGACCAGGATAATGGTAGATTTCAGGATGATTGACACAGAAATTTCTCTGCAGGGGATTAATTAGTTGATCTTATATTTCCATATCTGACTCAGTTTCTCATTGTGTCTCCATGTTAACAGGTAAATGCTGAGGCCTTTAATTTACCTGTGAGGTTAGAATCTGGGAAAATTACCCTTTCCCAAAGCGGATCAGCGGCGTTACTGCAGACAGATTTTGGCCTCCGTGTCTCCTATGACTGGAACCATTACGCCGTGGTGTCGGTTCCCGGCATCTACTCCGGCTCTCTGTGTGGACTATGCGGAAACTTCAACGGAGACGGGGTTGATGATTTCCTCTCCCCCAATGGCACCACATTGTCTACAGCCTCGGCATTTGGGAACAGCTGGAAAACAGCAACCTCTGGAGCTTCGTGTGGGGATGATCCCGGCTTGCCCAGCCCCTTGTGCACCGAAGCTGATCGCCGTGTCTACACCTCAGAAAGTTCCTGCGGGGTTTTGACCAACACCCGTGGGCCTTTCCGCCAATGTCACTCGGTGCTGAGCCCAACAACGTACTCTGAAAACTGTGTCTTTGATCTGTGCGCATTGGCCGGAATGCACGAGACACTCTGTCAGGCCATTGAATCTTACGTAGCCGAGTGTCAGAGAAGAGGTGTCTCAATCGAAGATTGGAGAAATGCAACAGGCTGTGGTGAGAAAATGTGTTTGGAAAGATAAACCTAATCAGTGTCACAAGTTTCTACTCAAAGTCCGGGTCACACTGTTCAGCCTGTAACATCCTTAAATGGAGCAGGAGCAGCGGGACCTGGGTGTGTCTGTGCAGAGATTATTGATGGTAGCAGGAAAGGTGGAGAGAGCAGTTGATGAAGCGGATAGTATTCTGGGATTTATTAATAGGGACACAGAGTACAGGAGCAAAGAGGTTATACTGAACCTTTCAAAGACAGCAGTTACACTTTATTAGAATATGTGAACAGTCCTGGGCTCCACACTAAAGGAAGGATGTGAAGACATTGGAGAGAGTTCAGAGGACGTTTACAAGAATGGTTCCAGGGATGAGAAACTTCAGTTATGAGGATAGATTGGAGAGGTTGGGTGTGTCCTCCTTGGCGAAGAGGAGGCTGAGAAAAGGAGATTTGATAAAGATGTTCAAAATCATGAGGGGGCTGGACAGAGTAGACAGGGAGAAACTGTTCCTGCTCGTAAAGGATCCAGATGTAGAAGGAATAGATTTTAAGTGATTTGTCAAATAAATAAATGTGATGTGAGAATAACCTTTTTCACAGGTTGGGGGTCTGGAATGTTCGGCCTCTAAGTGTGGTGGAGGTAGGTTCCATAGAGGCATTAGAGAGGTCATTCGATGATTATTTGAATCGGACACAAAGTACAGGGTACGGGGAAATGTCAGGGGAACGGCACTATGTCAGGATGCTGGTCTGGAGAGTCAGTGTAGACACAATGGGATAATGGTCTACTTCTGCACCGCCAGAATTCTCTGATTCTGTGATTCATGAAATAAATGCAGATATTGATGATGATCGATTTTAAACCCACAGATTAGTACAATTGGGAGTCAATCGTTTGCACTAAATCCATCATTTTGATATAATGACCAATTAGAGCAGACCCATTCTGGGTTTTCAGCAATCTGCTCATTCCAGTCTCTGTTTTGACATAAGTTGTTCACATACAATCAACTGATAATCAGCTGAATACTCATTGAACCAAACCTGTGTAATTAAGATCATTAAACTCACCTCATCAACATTAGTCTCAAGGATTGAGTGAGACGGTGATTGAAGGTCAATCTTGGGGACATGGTGAGCGAGTGATTGCTGCTTTCAAAGACTTTATGTGGAAAGGAATGAGTGAAATGACACGTTTGCCTGTCACTGTTCTTTACTGTAACCCCGTCTGTTTGTGTGTTTCAGAAATCTCCTGCCCGTCGCACAGTCACTATAACAGCTGTAGCTCCGCTTGTCCCGCCAGTTGCGCTGATACAACGGCACATTTACGTTGTGGCCAGCCTTGTATAGAGAGCTGTCAGTGCGATGATGGCTACATCCTGAGCGGCAGTAGGTGCGTGGCTCTGAGTCAGTGTGGCTGCTCATTCCAAGGTCATTATTACAGCAAAGGTGAGAGTGTCATCCTAATGGAAAGCTGCAGTAGGAAATGTACCTGCTGGAACGCCACCATTGGCATGAATTGTGAAGATTTCAGGTGCAGTGTCCATGAAGACTGCCGCCTTGTGGACGGAGCGCGTGGCTGCTATCCCAAAGAACGTGGCACCTGCTCGGCCTCCGGTGACCCCCATTATTTCACTTTTGACAGGAAAGCATTTGATTTCCAAGGAACTTGTAAATACACCTTCAGTAAGTACTGCGGAGCAGCTGGGAATCTCACCATGTTCAATATTGAGGTGGAGAACGATCACCGAGGCTCCAGTGCCGTGTCCTGGACACGTCTAGTTGAGATCCAGGTGTACGGATACCAGATCCAGGTGTCGAGAGGTCAAACTGGCAGAGTTCAGGTAAATAGAAGCAACATCTGTAAATCCTGAGATTTAGACAATAACAATGAGCTGGAGAACTAAAAGCTGGTCGGACGATATGCAGGTTGAAATAAATGTCCTCGAGGACCTCCTCACCTGAGTGAGAGGCTCCTTGTTCAGGGGCTGCACAGTGCTGTCGCTCTCTGGGTTTGTGAGTTTGATGGCGCTGAGCTAAAGCCTGAATCCTGACAACAACATGATCAGCTCTGGCTGCTGGGGTAGAGTCATGGAGAGAGGCAGATGAGCGAGGTGTGGGCCTCGGGGTGTTAAACATTTGAACCGTGTAGGGCATGGGCCCCGAAACTCTCTTCAGATGGATGTTGCCTGTACCGTGCTCTAATGGGGGCTGATCCCTCTGAAATGTTCCAGCATATCAGTGAATTCCAATGTAATTAGTGATGGTGATGAACACAGGCGCAGTCAGTGACCCCCATGTCATAAATGAAGGGGAACCTAATGTATCACAATATTTATAAAAACAAGAAACTGTTGAACTTCAGACCTGTTAGTCTGATCTCAATAGCAGGCATGACTCTCCCCCAGAACCAACAACAAAGAATGTGAGAAATGAATACTTTGAACATAATAGTATGATTGCATAGAGTGAACATGGAATTATGATTGAATTTAGATTTTTGAGTATATAACTATCTGTATAGATAATATTAATAGTGAATGCGGGTTAGTTGTCTTTTCTGAAGACTTCCAAAAAGATCACAGAAAAAGTGATAGAAAAGAAATGAGATCACGTGGGTTTGGCATAGAGAACTCAATGGAGACTTTCCCGAAGTTCGATGTCCCAATGATCATGGTTATTTGAATGGAAATCACTGGGTGACCTTCATGACAGATGCAATCGGGGCTTTCATAGGGATTTCTAAAGTTCTAAGAGGATTAGGCTAGATGCAACAAGATGTTCCCGATGGTGTGGGAGCCCAGAATGAGGGATCACCATTTTAGGATATGGGGTAGAACATATGGGACTGAGATTAGGAGAAATTGCTTCATCCAGAGAGTGGAGGCCTGTAGAAATTGTCACCAAAGGAAGTAGCTGAAACCAAAACACAGTATGTTTCAAGAAGCAGTTAGATAGAGCACTAGGGACGAAAGGGATCAAGTATATGGGTAGAAAGAGGGCATAAGCTATTGAGTTAGATGTTCCGTCATGAACATAATGAATAGCGAAGAAGGCTTGAAGGATCAAACAGCCTCTTCCTACTGATATATTCTATGTTTCTATGTACAGTTTTTTTGTGCATAAAATCGAGGTAGTGTAGGTGGAGAGATTGATTTCTCGAAAGTCTGACCAGGATAATGGTAGATTTCAGGATGATTGACACAGAAATTTCTCTGCAGGGGATTAATTAGTTGATCTTATCTTTCCATATCTGACTCAGTTTCTCATTGTGTCTCCATGTTAACAGGTAAATGCTGAGGCCTTTAATTTACCTGTGAGGTTAGAATCTGGGAAAATTACCCTTTCCCAAAGCGGATCAGCGGCGTTACTGCAGACAGATTTTGGCCTCCGTGTCTCCTATGACTGGAACCATTACGCGGTGGTGTCGGTTCCCGGCATCTACTCCGGCTCTCTGTGTGGACTATGCGGAAACTTCAACGGAGACGGGGTTGATGATTTCCTCTCCCCCAATGGCACCACATTGTCTACAGCCTCGGCATTTGGGAACAGCTGGAAAACAGCAACCTCTGGAGCTTCGTGTGGGGATGATCCCGGCTTGCCCAGCCCCTTGTGCACCGAAGCTGATCGCCGTGTCTACACCTCAGAAAGTTCCTGCGGGGTTTTGACCAACACCCGTGGGCCTTTCCGCCAATGTCACTCGGTGCTGAGCCCAACAACGTACTCTGAAAACTGTGTCTTTGATCTGTGCGCATTGGCCGGAATGCACGAGACACTCTGTCAGGCCATTGAATCTTACGTAGCCGAGTGTCAGAGAAGAGGTGTCTCAATCGAAGATTGGAGAAATGCAACAGGCTGTGGTGAGAAAATGTGTTTGGAAAGATTAACCTAATCAGTGTCACAAGTTTCTACTCAAAGTCCGGGTCACACTGTTCAGCCTGTAACATCCTTAAATGGAGCAGGAGCAGCGGGACCTGGGTGTGTCTGTGCAGAGATTATTGATGGTAGCAGGAAAGGTGGAGAGAGCAGTTGATGAAGCGGATAGTATTCTGGGATTTATTAATAGGGACACAGAGTACAGGAGCAAAGAGGTTATACTGAACCTTTCAAAGACAGCAGTTACACTTTATTAGAATATGTGAACAGTCCTGGGCTCCACACTAAAGGAAGGATGTGAAGACATTGGAGAGAGTTCAGAGGACGTTTACAAGAATGGTTCCAGGGATGAGAAACTTCAGTTATGAGGATAGATTGGAGAGGTTGGGTGTGTCCTCCTTGGCGAAGAGGAGGCTGAGAAAAGGAGATTTGATAAAGATGTTCAAAATCATGAGGGGGCTGGACAGAGTAGACAGGGAGAAACTGTTCCTGCTCGTAAAGGATCCAGATGTAGAAGGAATAGATTTTAAGTGATTTGTCAAATAAATAAATGTGATGTGAGAATAACCTTTTTCACAGGTTGGGGGTCTGGAATGTTCGGCCTCTAAGTGTGGTGGAGGTAGGTTCCATAGAGGCATTAGAGAGGTCATTCGATGATTATTTGAATCGGACACAAAGTACAGGGTACGGGGAAATGTCAGGGGAACGGCACTATGTCAGGATGCTGGTCTGGAGAGTCAGTGTAGACACAATGGGATAATGGTCTACTTCTGCACCGCCAGAATTCTCTGATTCTGTGATTCATGAAATAAATGCAGATATTGATGATGATCGATTTTAAACCCACAGATTAGTACAATTGGGAGTCAATCGTTTGCACTAAATCCATCATTTTGATATAATGACCAATTAGAGCAGACCCATTCTGGGTTTTCAGCAATCTGCTCATTCCAGTCTCTGTTTTGACATAAGTTGTTCACATACAATCAACTGATAATCAGCTGAATACTCATTGAACCAAACCTGTGTAATTAAGATCATTAAACTCACCTCATCAACATTAGTCTCAAGGATTGAGTGAGACGGTGATTGAAGGTCAATCTTGGGGACATGGTGAGCGAGTGATTGCTGCTTTCAAAGACTTTATGTGGAAAGGAATGAGTGAAATGACACGTTTGCCTGTCACTGTTCTTTACTGTAACCCCGTCTGTTTGTGTGTTTCAGAAATCTCCTGCCCGTCGCACAGTCACTATAACAGCTGTAGCTCCGCTTGTCCCGCCAGTTGCGCTGATACAACGGCACATTTACGTTGTGGCCAGCCTTGTATAGAGAGCTGTCAGTGCGATGATGGCTACATCCTGAGCGGCAGTAGGTGCGTGGCTCTGAGTCAGTGTGGCTGCTCATTCCAAGGTCATTATTACAGCAAAGGTGAGAGTGTCATCCTAACGGAAAGCTGCAGTAGGAAATGTACCTGCTGGAACGCCACCATTGGCATGAATTGTGAAGATTTCAGGTGCAGTGTCCATGAAGACTGCCGCCTTGTGGACGGAGCGCGTGGCTGCTATCCCAAAGAACGTGGCACCTGCTCGGCCTCCGGTGACCCCCATTATTTCACTTTTGACAGGAAAGCATTTGATTTCCAAGGAACTTGTAAATACACCTTCAGTAAGTACTGCGGAGCAGCTGGGAATCTCACCATGTTCAATATTGAGGTGGAGAACGATCACCGAGGCTCCAGTGCCGTGTCCTGGACACGTCTAGTTGAGATCCAGGTGTACGGATACCAGATCCAGGTGTCGAGAGGTCAAACTGGCAGAGTTCAGGTAAATAGAAGCAACATCTGTAAATCCTGAGATTTAGACAATAACAATGAGCTGGAGAACTAAAAGCTGGTCGGACGATATGCAGGTTGAAATAAATGTCCTCGAGGACCTCCTCACCTGAGTGAGAGGCTCCTTGTTCAGGGGCTGCACAGTGCTGTCGCTCTCTGGGTTTGTGAGTTTGATGGCGCTGAGCTAAAGCCTGAATCCTGACAACAACATGATCAGCTCTGGCTGCTGGGGTAGAGTCATGGAGAGAGGCAGATGAGCGAGGTGTGGGCCTCGGGGTGTTAAACATTTGAACCGTGTAGGGCATGGGCCCCGAAACTCTCTTCAGATGGATGTTGCCTGTACCGTGCTCTAATGGGGGCTGATCCCTCTGAAATGTTCCAGCATATCAGTGAATTCCAATGTAATTAGTGATGGTGATGAACACAGGCGCAGTCAGTGACCCCCATGTCATAAATGAAGGGGAACCTAATGTATCACAATATTTATAAAAACAAGAAACTGTTGAACTTCAGACCTGTTAGTCTGATCTCAATAGCAGGCATGACTCTCCCCCAGAACCAACAACAAAGAATGTGAGAAATGAATACTTTGAACATAATAGTATGATTGCATAGAGTGAACATGGAATTATGATTGAATTTAGATTTTTGAGTATATAACTATCTGTATAGATAATATTAATAGTGAATGCGGGTTAGTTGTCTTTTCTGGAGACTTCCAAAAAGATCACAGAAAAAGTGATAGAAAAGAAATGAGATCACGTGGGTTTGGCATAGAGAACTCAATGGAGACTTTCCCGAAGTTCGATGTCCCAATGATCATGGTTATTTGAATGGAAATCACTGGGTGACCTTCATGACAGATGCAATCGGGGCTTTCATAGGGATTTCTAAAGTTCTAAGAGGATTAGGCTAGATGCAACAAGATGTTCCCGATGGTGTGGGAGCCCAGAATGAGGGATCACCATTTTAGGATATGGGGTAGAACATATGGGACTGAGATTAGGAGAAATTGCTTCATCCAGAGAGTGGAGGCCTGTAGAAATTGTCACCAAAGGAAGTAGCTGAAACCAAAACACAGTATGTTTCAAGAAGCAGTTAGATAGAGCACTAGGGACGAAAGGGATCAAGTATATGGGTAGAAAGAGGGCATAAGCTATTGAGTTAGATGTTCCGTCATGAACATAATGAATAGCGAAGAAGGCTTGAAGGATCAAACAGCCTCTTCCTACTGATATATTCTATGTTTCTATGTACAGTTTTTTTGTGTATAAAATCGAGGTAGTGTAGGTGGAGAGATTGATTTCTCGAAAGTCTGACCAGGATAATGGTAGATTTCAGGATGATTGACACAGAAATTTCTCTGCAGGGGATTAATTAGTTGATCTTATATTTCCATATCTGACTCAGTTTCTCATTGTGTCTCCATGTTAACAGGTAAATGCTGAGGCCTTTAATTTACCTGTGAGGTTAGAATCTGGGAAAATTACCCTTTCCCAAAGCGGATCAGCGGCGTTACTGCAGACAGATTTTGGCCTCCGTGTCTCCTATGACTGGAACCATTACGCCGTGGTGTCGGTTCCCGGCATCTACTCCGGCTCTCTGTGTGGACTATGCGGAAACTTCAACGGAGACGGGGTTGATGATTTCCTCTCCCCCAATGGCACCACATTGTCTACAGCCTCGGCATTTGGGAACAGCTGGAAAACAGCAACCTCTGGAGCTTCGTGTGGGGATGATCCCGGCTTGCCCAGCCCCTTGTGCACCGAAGCTGATCGCCGTGTCTACACCTCAGAAAGTTCCTGCGGGGTTTTGACCAACACCCGTGGGCCTTTCCGCCAATGTCACTCGGTGCTGAGCCCAACAACGTACTCTGAAAACTGTGTCTTTGATCTGTGCGCATTGGCCGGAATGCACGAGACACTCTGTCAGGCCATTGAATCTTACGTAGCCGAGTGTCAGAGAAGAGGTGTCTCAATCGAAGATTGGAGAAATGCAACAGGCTGTGGTGAGAAAATGTGTTTGGAAAGATAAACCTAATCAGTGTCACAAGTTTCTACTCAAAGTCCGGGTCACACTGTTCAGCCTGTAACATCCTTAAATGGAGCAGGAGCAGCGGGACCTGGGTGTGTCTGTGCAGAGATTATTGATGGTAGCAGGAAAGGTGGAGAGAGCAGTTGATGAAGCGGATAGTATTCTGGGATTTATTAATAGGGACACAGAGTACAGGAGCAAAGAGGTTATACTGAACCTTTCAAAGACAGCAGTTACACTTTATTAGAATATGTGAACAGTCCTGGGCTCCACACTAAAGGAAGGATGTGAAGACATTGGAGAGAGTTCAGAGGACGTTTACAAGAATGGTTCCAGGGATGAGAAACTTCAGTTATGAGGATAGATTGGAGAGGTTGGGTGTGTCCTCCTTGGCGAAGAGGAGGCTGAGAAAAGGAGATTTGATAAAGATGTTCAAAATCATGAGGGGGCTGGACAGAGTAGACAGGGAGAAACTGTTCCTGCTCGTAAAGGATCCAGATGTAGAAGGAATAGATTTTAAGTGATTTGTCAAATAAATAAATGTGATGTGAGAATAACCTTTTTCACAGGTTGGGGGTCTGGAATGTTCGGCCTCTAAGTGTGGTGGAGGTAGGTTCCATAGAGGCATTAGAGAGGTCATTCGATGATTATTTGAATCGGACACAAAGTACAGGGTACGGGGAAATGTCAGGGGAACGGCACTATGTCAGGATGCTGGTCTGGAGAGTCAGTGTAGACACAATGGGATAATGGTCTACTTCTGCACCGCCAGAATTCTCTGATTCTGTGATTCATGAAATAAATGCAGATATTGATGATGATCGATTTTAAACCCACAGATTAGTACAATTGGGAGTCAATCGTTTGCACTAAATCCATCATTTTGATATAATGACCAATTAGAGCAGACCCATTCTGGGTTTTCAGCAATCTGCTCATTCCAGTCTCTGTTTTGACATAAGTTGTTCACATACAATCAACTGATAATCAGCTGAATACTCATTGAACCAAACCTGTGTAATTAAGATCATTAAACTCACCTCATCAACATTAGTCTCAAGGATTGAGTGAGACGGTGATTGAAGGTCAATCTTGGGGACATGGTGAGCGAGTGATTGCTGCTTTCAAAGACTTTATGTGGAAAGGAATGAGTGAAATGACACGTTTGCCTGTCACTGTTCTTTACTGTAACCCCGTCTGTTTGTGTGTTTCAGAAATCTCCTGCCCGTCGCACAGTCACTATAACAGCTGTAGCTCCGCTTGTCCCGCCAGTTGCGCTGATACAACGGCACATTTACGTTGTGGCCAGCCTTGTATAGAGAGCTGTCAGTGCGATGATGGCTACATCCTGAGCGGCAGTAGGTGCGTGGCTCTGAGTCAGTGTGGCTGCTCATTCCAAGGTCATTATTACAGCAAAGGTGAGAGTGTCATCCTAATGGAAAGCTGCAGTAGGAAATGTACCTGCTGGAACGCCACCATTGGCATGAATTGTGAAGATTTCAGGTGCAGTGTCCATGAAGACTGCCGCCTTGTGGACGGAGCGCGTGGCTGCTATCCCAAAGAACGTGGCACCTGCTCGGCCTCCGGTGACCCCCATTATTTCACTTTTGACAGGAAAGCATTTGATTTCCAAGGAACTTGTAAATACACCTTCAGTAAGTACTGCGGAGCAGCTGGGAATCTCACCATGTTCAATATTGAGGTGGAGAACGATCACCGAGGCTCCAGTGCCGTGTCCTGGACACGTCTAGTTGAGATCCAGGTGTACGGATACCAGATCCAGGTGTCGAGAGGTCAAACTGGCAGAGTTCAGGTAAATAGAAGCAACATCTGTAAATCCTGAGATTTAGACAATAACAATGAGCTGGAGAACTAAAAGCTGGTCGGACGATATGCAGGTTGAAATAAATGTCCTCGAGGACCTCCTCACCTGAGTGAGAGGCTCCTTGTTCAGGGGCTGCACAGTGCTGTCGCTCTCTGGGTTTGTGAGTTTGATGGCGCTGAGCTAAAGCCTGAATCCTGACAACAACATGATCAGCTCTGGCTGCTGGGGTAGAGTCATGGAGAGAGGCAGATGAGCGAGGTGTGGGCCTCGGGGTGTTAAACATTTGAACCGTGTAGGGCATGGGCCCCGAAACTCTCTTCAGATGGATGTTGCCTGTACCGTGCTCTAATGGGGGCTGATCCCTCTGAAATGTTCCAGCATATCAGTGAATTCCAATGTAATTAGTGATGGTGATGAACACAGGCGCAGTCAGTGACCCCCATGTCATAAATGAAGGGGAACCTAATGTATCACAATATTTATAAAAACAAGAAACTGTTGAACTTCAGACCTGTTAGTCTGATCTCAATAGCAGGCATGACTCTCCCCCAGAACCAACAACAAAGAATGTGAGAAATGAATACTTTGAACATAATAGTATGATTGCATAGAGTGAACATGGAATTATGATTGAATTTAGATTTTTGAGTATATAACTATCTGTATAGATAATATTAATAGTGAATGCGGGTTAGTTGTCTTTTCTGAAGACTTCCAAAAAGATCACAGAAAAAGTGATAGAAAATAAATGAGATCACGTGGGTTTGGCATAGAGAACTCAATGGAGACTTTCCCGAAGTTCGATGTCCCAATGATCATGGTTATTTGAATGGAAATCACTGGGTGACCTTCATGACAGATGCAATCGGGGCTTTCATAGGGATTTCTAAAGTTCTAAGAGGATTAGGCTAGATGCAACAAGATGTTCCCGATGGTGTGGGAGCCCAGAATGAGGGATCACCATTTTAGGATATGGGGTAGAACATATGGGACTGAGATTAGGAGAAATTGCTTCATCCAGAGAGTGGAGGCCTGTAGAAATTGTCACCAAAGGAAGTAGCTGAAACCAAAACACAGTATGTTTCAAGAAGCAGTTAGATAGAGCACTAGGGACGAAAGGGATCAAGTATATGGGTAGAAAGAGGGCATAAGCTATTGAGTTAGATGTTCCGTCATGAACATAATGAATAGCGAAGAAGGCTTGAAGGATCAAACAGCCTCTTCCTACTGATATATTCTATGTTTCTATGTACAGTTTTTTTGTGTATAAAATCGAGGTAGTGTAGGTGGAGAGATTGATTTCTCGAAAGTCTGACCAGGATAATGGTAGATTTCAGGATGATTGACACAGAAATTTCTCTGCAGGGGATTAATTAGTTGATCTTATATTTCCATATCTGACTCAGTTTCTCATTGTGTCTCCATGTTAACAGGTAAATGCTGAGGCCTTTAATTTACCTGTGAGGTTAGAATCTGGGAAAATTACCCTTTCCCAAAGCGGATCAGCGGCGTTACTGCAGACAGATTTTGGCCTCCGTGTCTCCTATGACTGGAACCATTACGCGGTGGTGTCGGTTCCCGGCATCTACTCCGGCTCTCTGTGTGGACTATGCGGAAACTTCAACGGAGACGGGGTTGATGATTTCCTCTCCCCCAATGGCACCACATTGTCTACAGCCTCGGCATTTGGGAACAGCTGGAAAACAGCAACCTCTGGAGCTTCGTGTGGGGATGATCCCGGCTTGCCCAGCCCCTTGTGCACCGAAGCTGATCGCCGTGTCTACACCTCAGAAAGTTCCTGCGGGGTTTTGACCAACACCCGTGGGCCTTTCCGCCAATGTCACTCGGTGCTGAGCCCAACAACGTACTCTGAAAACTGTGTCTTTGATCTGTGCGCATTGGCCGGAATGCACGAGACACTCTGTCAGGCCATTGAATCTTACGTAGCCGAGTGTCAGAGAAGAGGTGTCTCAATCGAAGATTGGAGAAATGCAACAGGCTGTGGTGAGAAAATGTGTTTGGAAAGATTAACCTAATCAGTGTCACAAGTTTCTACTCAAAGTCCGGGTCACACTGTTCAGCCTGTAACATCCTTAAATGGAGCAGGAGCAGCGGGACCTGGGTGTGTCTGTGCAGAGATTATTGATGGTAGCAGGAAAGGTGGAGAGAGCAGTTGATGAAGCGGATAGTATTCTGGGATTTATTAATAGGGACACAGAGTACAGGAGCAAAGAGGTTATACTGAACCTTTCAAAGACAGCAGTTACACTTTATTAGAATATGTGAACAGTCCTGGGCTCCACACTAAAGGAAGGATGTGAAGACATTGGAGAGAGTTCAGAGGACGTTTACAAGAATGGTTCCAGGGATGAGAAACTTCAGTTATGAGGATAGATTGGAGAGGTTGGGTGTGTCCTCCTTGGCGAAGAGGAGGCTGAGAAAAGGAGATTTGATAAAGATGTTCAAAATCATGAGGGGGCTGGACAGAGTAGACAGGGAGAAACTGTTCCTGCTCGTAAAGGATCCAGATGTAGAAGGAATAGATTTTAAGTGATTTGTCAAATAAATAAATGTGATGTGAGAATAACCTTTTTCACAGGTTGGGGGTCTGGAATGTTCGGCCTCTAAGTGTGGTGGAGGTAGGTTCCATAGAGGCATTAGAGAGGTCATTCGATGATTATTTGAATCGGACACAAAGTACAGGGTACGGGGAAATGTCAGGGGAACGGCACTATGTCAGGATGCTGGTCTGGAGAGTCAGTGTAGACACAATGGGATAATGGTCTACTTCTGCACCGCCAGAATTCTCTGATTCTGTGATTCATGAAATAAATGCAGATATTGATGATGATCGATTTTAAACCCACAGATTAGTACAATTGGGAGTCAATCGTTTGCACTAAATCCATCATTTTGATATAATGACCAATTAGAGCAGACCCATTCTGGGTTTTCAGCAATCTGCTCATTCCAGTCTCTGTTTTGACATAAGTTGTTCACATACAATCAACTGATAATCAGCTGAATACTCATTGAACCAAACCTGTGTAATTAAGATCATTAAACTCACCTCATCAACATTAGTCTCAAGGATTGAGTGAGACGGTGATTGAAGGTCAATCTTGGGGACATGGTGAGCGAGTGATTGCTGCTTTCAAAGACTTTATGGGGAAAGGAATGAGTGAAATGACACGTTTGCCTGTCACTGTTCTTTACTGTAACCCCGTCTGTTTGTGTGTTTCAGAAATCTCCTGCCCGTCGCACAGTCACTATAACAGCTGTAGCTCCGCTTGTCCCGCCAGTTGCGCTGATACAACGGCACATTTACGTTGTGGCCAGCCTTGTATAGAGAGCTGTCAGTGCGATGATGGCTACATCCTGAGCGGCAGTCGGTGCGTGGCTCTGAGTCAGTGTGGCTGCTCATTCCAAGGTCATTATTACAGCAAAGGTGAGAGTGTCATCCTAACGGAAAGCTGCAGTAGGAAATGTACCTGCTGGAACGCCACCATTGGCATGAATTGTGAAGATTTCAGGTGCAGTGTCCATGAAGACTGCCGCCTTGTGGACGGAGTGCGTGGCTGCTATCCCAAAGAACGTGGCACCTGCTCGGCCTCCGGTGACCCCCATTATTTCACTTTTGACAGGAAAGCATTTGATTTCCAAGGAACTTGTAAATACACCTTCAGTAAGTACTGCGGAGCAGCTGGGAATCTCACCATGTTCAATATTGAGGTGGAGAACGACCACCGAGGCTCCAGTGCCGTGTCCTGGACACGTCTAGTTGAGATCCAGGTGTACGGATACCAGATCCAGGTGTCGAGAGGTCAAACTGGCAGAGTTCAGGTAAATAGAAGCAACATCTGTAAATCCTGAGTTTTAGACAATAACAATGAGCTGGAGAACTAAAAGCTGGTCGGACGATATGCAGGTTGAAATAAATGTCCTCGAGGACCTCCTCACCTGAGTGAGAGGCTCCTTGTTCAGGGGCTGCACAGTGCTGTCGCTCTCTGGGTTTGTGAGTTTGATGGCGCTGAGCTAAAGCCTGAATCCTGACAACAACATGATCAGTTCTGGCTGCTGGGGTAGAGTCATGGAGAGAGGCAGATGAGCAAGGTGTGGGCCTCGGGGTGTTAAACATTTGAACCGTGTAGGGCACGGGCCCCGAAACTCTCTTCAGATGGATGTTGCCCGTACCGTGCTCTAATGGGGGCTGATCCCTCTGAAATGTTCCAGCATATCAGTGAATTCCAATGTAATTAGTGATGGTGATGAAAACAGGCGCAGTCAGTGACCCCCATGTCATAAATGAAGGGGAACCTAATGTATCACAATATTTATAAAAACAAGAAACTGTTGAACTTCAGACCTGTTAGTCTGATCTCAATAGCAGGCATGACTCTCCCCCAGAACCAACAACAAAGAATGTGAGAAATGAATACTTTGAACATAATAGTATGATTGCATAGAGTGAACATGGAATTATGATTGAATTTAGATTTTTGAGTATATAACTATCTGTATAGATAATATTAATAGTGAATGCGGGTTAGTTGTCTTTTCTGAAGACTTCCAAAAAGATCACAGAAAAAGTGATAGAAAATAAATGAGATCACGTGGGTTTGGCATAGAGAACTCAATGGAGACTTTCCCGAAGTTCGATGTCCCAATGATCATGGTTATTTGAATGGAAATCACTGGGTGACCTTCATGACAGATGCAATCGGGGCTTTCATAGGGATTTCTAAAGTTCTAAGAGGATTAGGCTAGATGCAACAAGATGTTCCCGATGGTGTGGGAGCCCAGAATGAGGGATCACCATTTTAGGATATGGGGTAGAACATATGGGACTGAGATTAGGAGAAATTGCTTCATCCAGAGAGTGGAGGCCTGTAGAAATTGTCACCAAAGGAAGTAGCTGAAACCAAAACACAGTATGTTTCAAGAAGCAGTTAGATAGAGCACTAGGGACGAAAGGGATCAAGTATATGGGTAGAAAGAGGGCATAAGCTATTGAGTTAGATGTTCCGTCATGAACATAATGAATAGCGAAGAAGGCTTGAAGGATCAAACAGCCTCTTCCTACTGATATATTCTATGTTTCTATGTACAGTTTTTTTGTGTATAAAATCGAGGTAGTGTAGGTGGAGAGATTGATTTCTCGAAAGTCTGACCAGGATAATGGTAGATTTCAGGATGATTGACACAGAAATTTCTCTGCAGGGGATTAATTAGTTGATCTTATCTTTCCATATCTGACTCAGTTTCTCATTGTGTCTCCATGTTAACAGGTAAATTCTGAGGCCTTTAATTTACCTGTGAGGTTAGAATCTGGGAAAATTACCCTTTCCCAAAGCGGATCAGCGGCGTTACTGCAGACAGATTTTGGCCTCCGTGTCTCCTATGACTGGAACCATTACGCGGTGGTGTCGGTTCCCGGCATCTACTCCGGCTCTCTGTGTGGACTATGCGGAAACTTCAACGGAGACGGGGTTGATGATTTCCTCTCCCCCAATGGCACCACATTGTCTACAGCCTCGGCATTTGGGAACAGCTGGAAAACAGCAACCTCTGGAGCTTCGTGTGGGGATGATCCCGGCTTGCCCAGCCCCTTGTGCACCGAAGCTGATCGCCGTGTCTACACCTCAGAAAGTTCCTGCGGGGTTTTGACCAACACCCGTGGGCCTTTCCGCCAATGTCACTCGGTGCTGAGCCCAACAACGTACTCTGAAAACTGTGTCTTTGATCTGTGCGCATTGGCCGGAATGCACGAGACACTCTGTCAGGCCATTGAATCTTACGTAGCCGAGTGTCAGAGAAGAGGTGTCTCAATCGAAGATTGGAGAAATGCAACAGGCTGTGGTGAGAAAATGTGTTTGGAAAGATTAACCTAATCAGTGTCACAAGTTTCTACTCAAAGTCCGGGTCACACTGTTCAGCCTGTAACATCCTTAAATGGAGCAGGAGCAGCGGGACCTGGGTGTGTCTGTGCAGAGATTATTGATGGTAGCAGGAAAGGTGGAGAGAGCAGTTGATGAAGCGGATAGTATTCTGGGATTTATTAATAGGGACACAGAGTACAGGAGCAAAGAGGTTATACTGAACCTTTCAAAGACAGCAGTTACACTTTATTAGAATATGTGAACAGTCCTGGGCTCCACACTAAAGGAAGGATGTGAAGACATTGGAGAGAGTTCAGAGGACGTTTACAAGAATGGTTCCAGGGATGAGAAACTTCAGTTATGAGGATAGATTGGAGAGGTTGGGTGTGTCCTCCTTGGCGAAGAGGAGGCTGAGAAAAGGAGATTTGATAAAGATGTTCAAAATCATGAGGGGGCTGGACAGAGTAGACAGGGAGAAACTGTTCCTGCTCGTAAAGGATCCAGATGTAGAAGGAATAGATTTTAAGTGATTTGTCAAATAAATAAATGTGATGTGAGAATAACCTTTTTCACAGGTTGGGGGTCTGGAATGTTCGGCCTCTAAGTGTGGTGGAGGTAGGTTCCATAGAGGCATTAGAGAGGTCATTCGATGATTATTTGAATCGGACACAAAGTACAGGGTACGGGGAAATGTCAGGGGAACGGCACTATGTCAGGATGCTGGTCTGGAGAGTCAGTGTAGACACAATGGGATAATGGTCTACTTCTGCACCGCCAGAATTCTCTGATTCTGTGATTCATGAAATAAATGCAGATATTGATGATGATCGATTTTAAACCCACAGATTAGTACAATTGGGAGTCAATCGTTTGCACTAAATCCATCATTTTGATATAATGACCAATTAGAGCAGACCCATTCTGGGTTTTCAGCAATCTGCTCATTCCAGTCTCTGTTTTGACATAAGTTGTTCACATACAATCAACTGATAATCAGCTGAATACTCATTGAACCAAACCTGTGTAATTAAGATCATTAAACTCACCTCATCAACATTAGTCTCAAGGATTGAGTGAGACGGTGATTGAAGGTCAATCTTGGGGACATGGTGAGCGAGTGATTGCTGCTTTCAAAGACTTTATGTGGAAAGGAATGAGTGAAATGACACGTTTGCCTGTCACTGTTCTTTACTGTAACCCCGTCTGTTTGTGTGTTTCAGAAATCTCCTGCCCGTCGCACAGTCACTATAACAGCTGTAGCTCCGCTTGTCCCGCCAGTTGCGCTGATACAACGGCACATTTACGTTGTGGCCAGCCTTGTATAGAGAGCTGTCAGTGCGATGATGGCTACATCCTGAGCGGCAGTAGGTGCGTGGCTCTGAGTCAGTGTGGCTGCTCATTCCAAGGTCATTATTACAGCAAAGGTGAGAGTGCCATCCTAACGGAAAGCTGCAGTAGGAAATGTACCTGCTGGAACGCCACCATTGGCATGAATTGTGAAGATTTCAGGTGCAGTGTCCATGAAGACTGCCGCCTTGTGGACGGAGCGCGTGGCTGCTATCCCAAAGAACGTGGCACCTGCTCGGCCTCTGGTGACCCCCATTATTTCACTTTTGACAGGAAAGCATTTGATTTCCAAGGAACTTGTAAATACACCTTCAGTAAGTACTGCGGAGCAGCTGGGAATCTCACCATGTTCAACATTGAGGTGGAGAACGACCACCGAGGCTCCAGTGCCGTGTCCTGGACACGTCTAGTTGAGATCCAGGTGTACGGATACCAGATCCAGGTGTCGAGAGGTCAAACTGGCAGAGTTCAGGTAAATAGAAGCAACATCTGTAAATCCTGAGTTTTAGACAATAACAATGAGCTGGAGAACTAAAAGCTGGTCGGACGATATGCAGGTTGAAATAAATGTCCTCGAGGACCTCCTCACCTGAGTGAGAGGCTCCTTGTTCAGGGGCTGCACAGTGCTGTCGCTCTCTGGGTTTGTGAGTTTGATGGCGCTGAGCTAAAGCCTGAATCCTGACAACAACATGATCAGCTCTGGCTGCTGGGGTAGAGTCATGGAGAGAGGCAGATGAGCAAGGTGTGGGCCTCGGGGTGTTAAACATTTGAACCGTGTAGGGCACGGGCCCCGAAACTCTCTTCAGATGGATGTTGCCCGTACCGTGCTCTAATGGGGGCTGATCCCTCTGAAATGTTCTAGCATATCAGTGAATTCCAATGTAATTAGTGATGGTGATGAACACAGGCGCAGTCAGTGACCCCCATGTCATAAATGAAGGGGAACCTAATGTATCACAATATTTATAAAAACAAGAAACTGTTGAACTTCAGACCTGTTAGTCTGATCTCAATAGCAGGCATGACTCTCCCCCAGAACCAACAACAAAGAATGTGAGAAATGAATACTTTGAACATAATAGTATGATTGCATAGAGTGAACATGGAATTATGATTGAATTTAGATTTTTGAGTATATAACTATCTGTATAGATAATATTAATAGTGAATGCGGGATAGTTGTCTTTTCTGGAGACTTCCAAAAAGATCACAGAAAAAGTGATAGAAAAGAAATGAGATCACGTGGGTTTGGCATAGAGAACTCAATGGAGACTTTCCCGAAGTTCGATGTCCCAATGATCATGGTTATTTGAATGGAAATCACTGGGTGACCTTCATGACAGATGCAATCGGGGCTTTCATAGGGATTTCTAAAGTTCTAAGAGGATTAGGCTAGATGCAACAAGATGTTCCCGATGGTGTGGGAGCCCAGAATGAGGGATCACCATTTTAGGATATGGGGTAGAACATATGGGACTGAGATTAGGAGAAATTGCTTCATCCAGAGAGTGGAGGCCTGTAGAAATTGTCACCAAAGGAAGTAGCTGAAACCAAAACACAGTATGTTTCAAGAAGCAGTTAGATAGAGCACTAGGGACGAAAGGGATCAAGTATATGGGTAGAAAGAGGGCATAAGCTATTGAGTTAGATGTTCCGTCATGAACATAATGAATAGCGAAGAAGGCTTGAAGGATCAAACAGCCTCTTCCTACTGATATATTCTATGTTTCTATGTACAGTTTTTTTGTGTATAAAATCGAGGTAGTGTAGGTGGAGAGATTGATTTCTCGAAAGTCTGACCAGGATAATGGTAGATTTCAGGATGATTGACACAGAAATTTCTCTGCAGGGGATTAATTAGTTGATCTTATCTTTCCATATCTGACTCAGTTTCTCATTGTGTCTCCATGTTAACAGGTAAATTCTGAGGCCTTTAATTTACCTGTGAGGTTAGAATCTGGGAAAATTACCCTTTCCCAAAGCGGATCAGCGGCGTTACTGCAGACAGATTTTGGCCTCCGTGTCTCCTATGACTGGAACCATTACGCCGTGGTGTCGGTTCCCGGCATCTACTCCGGCTCTCTGTGTGGACTATGCGGAAACTTCAACGGAGACGGGGTTGATGATTTCCTCTCCCCCAATGGCACCACATTGTCTACAGCCTCGGCATTTGGGAACAGCTGGAAAACAGCAACCTCTGGAGCTTCGTGTGGGGATGATCCCGGCTTGCCCAGCCCCTTGTGCACCGAAGCTGATCGCCGTGTCTACACCTCAGAAAGTTCCTGCGGGGTTTTGACCAACACCCGTGGGCCTTTCCGCCAATGTCACTCGGTGCTGAGCCCAACAACGTACTCTGAAAACTGTGTCTTTGATCTGTGCGCATTGGCCGGAATGCACGAGACACTCTGTCAGGCCATTGAATCTTACGTAGCCGAGTGTCAGAGAAGAGGTGTCTCAATCGAAGATTGGAGAAATGCAACAGGCTGTGGTGAGAAAATGTGTTTGGAAAGATTAACCTAATCAGTGTCACAAGTTTCTACTCAAAGTCCGGGTCACACTGTTCAGCCTGTAACATCCTTAAATGGAGCAGGAGCAGCGGGACCTGGGTGTGTCTGTGCAGAGATTATTGATGGTAGCAGGAAAGGTGGAGAGAGCAGTTGATGAAGCGGATAGTATTCTGGGATTTATTAATAGGGACACAGAGTACAGGAGCAAAGAGGTTATACTGAACCTTTCAAAGACAGCAGTTACACTTTATTAGAATATGTGAACAGTCCTGGGCTCCACACTAAAGGAAGGATGTGAAGACATTGGAGAGAGTTCAGAGGACGTTTACAAGAATGGTTCCAGGGATGAGAAACTTCAGTTATGAGGATAGATTGGAGAGGTTGGGTGTGTCCTCCTTGGCGAAGAGGAGGCTGAGAAAAGGAGATTTGATAAAGATGTTCAAAATCATGAGGGGGCTGGACAGAGTAGACAGGGAGAAACTGTTCCTGCTCGTAAAGGATCCAGATGTAGAAGGAATAGATTTTAAGTGATTTGTCAAATAAATAAATGTGATGTGAGAATAACCTTTTTCACAGGTTGGGGGTCTGGAATGTTCGGCCTCTAAGTGTGGTGGAGGTAGGTTCCATAGAGGCATTAGAGAGGTCATTCGATGATTATTTGAATCGGACACAAAGTACAGGGTACGGGGAAATGTCAGGGGAACGGCACTATGTCAGGATGCTGGTCTGGAGAGTCAGTGTAGACACAATGGGATAATGGTCTACTTCTGCACCGCCAGAATTCTCTGATTCTGTGATTCATGAAATAAATGCAGATATTGATGATGATCGATTTTAAACCCACAGATTAGTACAATTGGGAGTCAATCGTTTGCACTAAATCCATCATTTTGATATAATGACCAATTAGAGCAGACCCATTCTGGGTTTTCAGCAATCTGCTCATTCCAGTCTCTGTTTTGACATAAGTTGTTCACATACAATCAACTGATAATCAGCTGAATACTCATTGAACCAAACCTGTGTAATTAAGATCATTAAACTCACCTCATCAACATTAGTCTCAAGGATTGAGTGAGACGGTGATTGAAGGTCAATCTTGGGGACATGGTGAGCGAGTGATTGCTGCTTTCAAAGACTTTATGTGGAAAGGAATGAGTGAAATGACACGTTTGCCTGTCACTGTTCTTTACTGTAACCCCGTCTGTTTGTGTGTTTCAGAAATCTCCTGCCCGTCGCACAGTCACTATAACAGCTGTAGCTCCGCTTGTCCCGCCAGTTGCGCTGATACAACGGCACATTTACGTTGTGGCCAGCCTTGTATAGAGAGCTGTCAGTGCGATGATGGCTACATCCTGAGCGGCAGTAGGTGCGTGGCTCTGAGTCAGTGTGGCTGCTCATTCCAAGGTCATTATTACAGCAAAGGTGAGAGTGTCATCCTAACGGAAAGCTGCAGTAGGAAATGTACCTGCTGGAACGCCACCATTGGCATGAATTGTGAAGATTTCAGGTGCAGTGTCCATGAAGACTGCCGCCTTGTGGACGGAGCGCGTGGCTGCTATCCCAAAGAACGTGGCACCTGCTCGGCCTCCGGTGACCCCCATTATTTCACTTTTGACAGGAAAGCATTTGATTTCCAAGGAACTTGTAAATACACCTTCAGTAAGTACTGCGGAGCAGCTGGGAATCTCACCATGTTCAATATTGAGGTGGAGAACGACCACCGAGGCTCCAGTGCCGTGTCCTGGACACGTCTAGTTGAGATCCAGGTGTACGGATACCAGATCCAGGTGTCGAGAGGTCAAACTGGCAGAGTTCAGGTAAATAGAAGCAACATCTGTAAATCCTGAGTTTTAGACAATAACAATGAGCTGGAGAACTAAAAGCTGGTCGGACGATATGCAGGTTGAAATAAATGTCCTCGAGGACCTCCTCACCTGAGTGAGAGGCTCCTTGTTCAGGGGCTGCACAGTGCTGTCGCTCTCTGGGTTTGTGAGTTTGATGGCGCTGAGCTAAAGCCTGAATCCTGACAACAACATGATCAGCTCTGGCTGCTGGGGTAGAGTCATGGAGAGAGGCAGATGAGCAAGGTGTGGGCCTCGGGGTGTTAAACATTTGAACCGTGTAGGGCACGGGCCCTGAAACTCTCTTCAGATGGATGTTGCCCGTACCGTGCTCTAATGGGGGCTGATCCCTCTGAAATGTTCCAGCATATCAGTGAATTCCAATGTAATTAGTGATGGTGATGAACACAGGCGCAGTCAGTGACCCCCATGTCATAAATGAAGGGGAACCTAATGTATCACAATATTTATAAAAACAAGAAACTGTTGAACTTCAGACCTGTTAGTCTGATCTCAATAGCAGGCATGACTCTCCCCCAGAACCAACAACAAAGAATGTGAGAAATGAATACTTTGAACATAATAGTATGATTGCATAGAGTGAACATGGAATTATGATTGAATTTAGATTTTTGAGTATATAACTATCTGTATAGATAATATTAATAGTGAATGCGGGTTAGTTGTCTTTTCTGGAGACTTCCAAAAAGATCACAGAAAAAGTGATAGAAAAGAAATGAGATCACGTGGGTTTGGCATAGAGAACTCAATGGAGACTTTCCCGAAGTTCGATGTCCCAATGATCATGGTTATTTGAATGGAAATCACTGGGTGACCTTCATGACAGATGCAATCGGGGCTTTCATAGGGATTTCTAAAGTTCTAAGAGGATTAGGCTAGATGCAACAAGATGTTCCCGATGGTGTGGGAGCCCAGAATGAGGGATCACCATTTTAGGATATGGGGTAGAACATATGGGACTGAGATTAGGAGAAATTGCTTCATCCAGAGAGTGGAGGCCTGTAGAAATTGTCACCAAAGGAAGTAGCTGAAACCAAAACACAGTATGTTTCAAGAAGCAGTTAGATAGAGCACTAGGGACGAAAGGGATCAAGTATATGGGTAGAAAGAGGGCATAAGCTATTGAGTTAGATGTTCCGTCATGAACATAATGAATAGCGAAGAAGGCTTGAAGGATCAAACAGCCTCTTCCTACTGATATATTCTATGTTTCTATGTACAGTTTTTTTGTGTATAAAATCGAGGTAGTGTAGGTGGAGAGATTGATTTCTCGAAAGTCTGACCAGGATAATGGTAGATTTCAGGATGATTGACACAGAAATTTCTCTGCAGGGGATTAATTAGTTGATCTTATCTTTCCATATCTGACTCAGTTTCTCATTGTGTCTCCATGTTAACAGGTAAATGCTGAGGCCTTTAATTTACCTGTGAGGTTAGAATCTGGGAAAATTACCCTTTCCCAAAGCGGATCAGCGGCGTTACTGCAGACAGATTTTGGCCTCCGTGTCTCCTATGACTGGAACCATTACGCCGTGGTGTCGGTTCCCGGCATCTACTCCGGCTCTCTGTGTGGACTATGCGGAAACTTCAACGGAGACGGGGTTGATGATTTCCTCTCCCCCAATGGCACCACATTGTCTACAGCCTCGGCATTTGGGAACAGCTGGAAAACAGCAACCTCTGGAGCTTCGTGTGGGGATGATCCCGGCTTGCCCAGCCCCTTGTGCACCGAAGCTGATCGCCGTGTCTACACCTCAGAAAGTTCCTGCGGGGTTCTGACCCACACCCGTGGGCCTTTCCGCCAATGTCACTCGGTGCTGAGCCCAACAACGTACTCTGAAAACTGTGTCTTTGATCTGTGCGCATTGGCCGGAATGCACGAGACACTCTGTCAGGCCATTGAATCTTACGTAGCCGAGTGTCAGAGAAGAGGTGTCTCAATCGAAGATTGGAGAAATGCAACAGGCTGTGGTGAGAAAATGTGTTTGGAAAGATTAACCTAATCAGTGTCACAAGTTTCTACTCAAAGTCCGGGTCACACTGTTCAGCCTGTAACATCCTTAAATGGAGCAGGAGCAGCGGGACCTGGGTGTGTCTGTGCAGAGATTATTGATGGTAGCAGGAAAGGTGGAGAGAGCAGTTGATGAAGCGGATAGTATTCTGGGATTTATTAATAGGGACACAGAGTACAGGAGCATAGAGGTTATACTGAACCTTTCAAAGACAGCAGTTACACTTTATTAGAATATGTGAACAGTCCTGGGCTCCACACTAAAGGAAGGATGTGAAGACATTGGAGAGAGTTCAGAGGACGTTTACAAGAATGGTTCCAGGGATGAGAAACTTCAGTTATGAGGATAGATTGGAGAGGTTGGGTGTGTCCTCCTTGGCGAAGAGGAGGCTGAGAAAAGGAGATTTGATAAAGATGTTCAAAATCATGAGGGGGCTGGACAGAGTAGACAGGGAGAAACTGTTCCTGCTCGTAAAGGATCCAGATGTAGAAGGAATAGATTTTAAGTGATTTGTCAAATAAATAAATGTGATGTGAGAATAACCTTTTTCACAGGTTGGGGGTCTGGAATGTTCGGCCTCTAAGTGTGGTGGAGGTAGGTTCCATAGAGGCATTAGAGAGGTCATTCGATGATTATTTGAATCGGACACAAAGTACAGGGTACGGGGAAATGTCAGGGGAACGGCACTATGTCAGGATGCTGGTCTGGAGAGTCAGTGTAGACACAATGGGATAATGGTCTACTTCTGCACCGCCAGAATTCTCTGATTCTGTGATTCATGAAATAAATGCAGATATTGATGATGATCGATTTTAAACCCACAGATTAGTACAATTGGGAGTCAATCGTTTGCACTAAATCCATCATTTTGATATAATGACCAATTAGAGCAGACCCATTCTGGGTTTTCAGCAATCTGCTCATTCCAGTCTCTGTTTTGACATAAGTTGTTCACATACAATCAACTGATAATCAGCTGAATACTCATTGAACCAAACCTGTGTAATTAAGATCATTAAACTCACCTCATCAACATTAGTCTCAAGGATTGAGTGAGACGGTGATTGAAGGTCAATCTTGGGGACATGGTGAGCGAGTGATTGCTGCTTTCAAAGACTTTATGTGGAAAGGAATGAGTGAAATGACACGTTTGCCTGTCACTGTTCTTTACTGTAACCCCGTCTGTTTGTGTGTTTCAGAAATCTCCTGCCCGTCGCACAGTCACTATAACAGCTGTAGCTCCGCTTGTCCCGCCAGTTGCGCTGATACAACGGCACATTTACGTTGTGGCCAGCCTTGTATAGAGAGCTGTCAGTGCGATGATGGCTACATCCTGAGCGGCAGTAGGTGCGTGGCTCTGAGTCAGTGTGGCTGCTCATTCCAAGGTCATTATTACAGCAAAGGTGAGAGTGTCATCCTAACGGAAAGCTGCAGTAGGAAATGTACCTGCTGGAACGCCACCATTGGCATGAATTGTGAAGATTTCAGGTGCAGTGTCCATGAAGACTGCCGCCTTGTGGACGGAGCGCGTGGCTGCTATCCCAAAGAACGTGGCACCTGCTCGGCCTCCGGTGACCCCCATTATTTCACTTTTGACAGGAAAGCATTTGATTTCCAAGGAACTTGTAAATACACCTTCAGTAAGTACTGCGGAGCAGCTGGGAATCTCACCATGTTCAATATTGAGGTGGAGAACGACCACCGAGGCTCCAGTGCCGTGTCCTGGACACGTCTAGTTGAGATCCAGGTGTACGGATACCAGATCCAGGTGTCGAGAGGTCAAACTGGCAGAGTTCAGGTAAATAGAAGCAACATCTGTAAATCCTGAGTTTTAGACAATAACAATGAGCTGGAGAACTAAAAGCTGGTCGGACGATATGCAGGTTGAAATAAATGTCCTCGAGGACCTCCTCACCTGAGTGAGAGGCTCCTTGTTCAGGGGCTGCACAGTGCTGTCGCTCTCTGGGTTTGTGAGTTTGATGGCGCTGAGCTAAAGCCTGAATCCTGACAACAACATGATCAGCTCTGGCTGCTGGGGTAGAGTCATGGAGAGAGGCAGATGAGCAAGGTGTGGGCCTCGGGGTGTTAAACATTTGAACCGTGTAGGGCATGGGCCCCGAAACTCTCTTCAGATGGATGTTGCCCGTACCGTGCTCTAATGGGGGCTGATCCCTCTGAAATGTTCCAGCATATCAGTGAATTCCAATGTAATTAGTGATGGTGATGAACACAGGCGCAGTCAGTGACCCCCATGTCATAAATGAAGGGGAACCTAATGTATCACAATATTTATAAAAACAAGAAACTGTTGAACTTCAGACCTGTTAGTCTGATCTCAATAGCAGGCATGACTCTCCCCCAGAACCAACAACAAAGAATGTGAGAAATGAATACTTTGAACATAATAGTATGATTGCATAGAGTGAACATGGAATTATGATTGAATTTAGATTTTTGAGTATATAACTATCTGTATAGATAATATTAATAGTGAATGCGGGTTAGTTGTCTTTTCTGAAGACTTCCAAAAAGATCACAGAAAAAGTGATAGAAAAGAAATGAGATCACGTGGGTTTGGCATAGAGAACTCAATGGAGACTTTCCCGAAGTTCGATGTCCCAATGATCATGGTTATTTGAATGGAAATCACTGGGTGACCTTCATGACAGATGCAATCGGGGCTTTCATAGGGATTTCTAAAGTTCTAAGAGGATTAGGCTAGATGCAACAAGATGTTCCCGATGGTGTGGGAGCCCAGAATGAGGGATCACCATTTTAGGATATGGGGTAGAACATATGGGACTGAGATTAGGAGAAATTGCTTCATCCAGAGAGTGGAGGCCTGTAGAAATTGTCACCAAAGGAAGTAGCTGAAACCAAAACACAGTATGTTTCAAGAAGCAGTTAGATAGAGCACTAGGGATGAAAGGGATCAAGTATATGGGTAGAAAGAGGGCATAAGCTATTGAGTTAGATGTTCCGTCATGAACATAATGAATAGCGAAGAAGGCTTGAAGGATCAAACAGCCTCTTCCTACTGATATATTCTATGTTTCTATGTACAGTTTTTTTGTGTATAAAATCGAGGTAGTGTAGGTGGAGAGATTGATTTCTCGAAAGTCTGACCAGGATAATGGTAGATTTCAGGATGATTGACACAGAAATTTCTCTGCAGGGGATTAATTAGTTGATCTTATCTTTCCATATCTGACTCCGTTTCTCATTGTGTCTCCATGTTAACAGGTAAATGCTGAGGCCTTTAATTTACCTGTGAGGTTAGAATCTGGGAAAATTACCCTTTCCCAAAGCGGATCAGCGGCGTTACTGCAGACAGATTTTGGCCTCCGTGTCTCTTATGACTGGAACCATTACGCGGTGGTGTCGGTTCCCGGCATCTACTCCGGCTCTCTGTGTGGACTATGCGGAAACTTCAACGGAGACGGGGTTGATGATTTCCTCTCCCCCAATGGCACCACATTGTCTACAGCCTCGGCATTTGGGAACAGCTGGAAAACAGCAACCTCTGGAGCTTCGTGTGGGGATGATCCCGGCTTGCCCAGCCCCTTGTGCACCGAAGCTGATCGCCGTGTCTACACCTCAGAAAGTTCCTGCGGGGTTTTGACCAACACCCGTGGGCCTTTCCGCCAATGTCACTCGGTGCTGAGCCCAACAACGTACTCTGAAAACTGTGTCTTTGATCTGTGCGCATTGGCCGGAATGCACGAGACACTCTGTCAGGCCATTGAATCTTACGTAGCCGAGTGTCAGAGAAGAGGTGTCTCAATCGAAGATTGGAGAAATGCAACAGGCTGTGGTGAGAAAATGTGTTTGGAAAGATTAACCTAATCAGTGTCACAAGTTTCTACTCAAAGTCCGGGTCACACTGTTCAGCCTGTAACATCCTTAAATGGAGCAGGAGCAGCGGGACCTGGGTGTGTCTGTGCAGAGATTATTGATGGTAGCAGGAAAGGTGGAGAGAGCAGTTGATGGAGCGGATAGTATTCTGGGATTTATTAATAGGGACACAGAGCCGGCCAAGGAGGTGATCCTGAACCTTTCAAAGACAGCAGTTACACCTTATTAGAATATTTTGCACAGTTCTGAGCTCCACACTAAAGGAAGGAAGTGAAGACATTGGAGAGAGTTCAGAGGAGGTTTACAAGAATGGTTCCAGAGATGAGAAACTTCAGTTATGAAGATAGATTGGAGAGGTTGGCTGTGTCATCCTTGAAGAAGAGGAGGCTGAGAAAAGGAGATTTGATAGATGTATAAAATCATGCGGGGGCTGGACAGAGTAGACAGGGAGAAGCTGTTCCTGCTCGTAAAGGATCCAGATGTAGAAGGAATAGATTAAGTGATTTGTCAAATAAACAAATGTGATGTGAGAATAATGTTTTTCACAGGTTGGGGTCTGGAATGTTCGGCCTCTTAAGTTTGGTGTAGGTAGGTTCCATAGAGGCATTAGAGAGGCCATTCGATGATTATTTGAATCGACACAAAGTACAGGGTACGGGGAAATGTCAGGGGAACGGCACTATGTCAGGATGCTGGTCTGGAGAGTCAGTGTAGACACAATGGGATAATGGTCTACTTCTGCACCGCCAGAATTCTCTGATTCTGTGATTCATGAATTAAATGCAGAAATTGATAATGATCGGATTTACACCCACAGATTGGAACAGTTGGGAGTCAATCTTTCACAATAAATCCATCATTTTGATATAATGACCAATTAGAGTAGACCCATTCTGGGTTTTCAGCAATCTGCTCAGTCCAGTCTCTGTTTTGATATAATTTGTTCACATACAATGAACTGATAATCAGCTCAATACTCATTGAACCAAACCTGTATAATAACGATGATTAAACTCACCTCATAAACATTAGTCTAAAGGATTGAGTGAGACGGTGGTTGAAGGTCAATCTTGGAGACTAATGGTGAGCGAGTGATTGCTGCTTTCAAAGACTTTATGGGGAAAGAAATGAGTGAAATGACACGTTTGCCTGTCACTGTTCTTTACTGTAACCCCGTGTGTTTGTGTGTTTCAGAAATTGCCTGCCCGATGCACAGTCACTATAACAGCTGTAGCTCCGCTTGTCCCGCCAGTTGCGCCGATACAATGGCACATTTACGTTGTGGCCAGCCTTGTATAGAGAGCTGTCAGTGCGATGATGGCTACATCCTGAGCGGCAGTCGGTGTGTGGCTCTGAGTCAGTGTGGCTGCTCATTCCAAGGTCATTATTACAGCAAAGGTGAGAGTGTCATCCTAACGGAAAGCTGCAGTAGGAAATGTACCTGCTGGAACGCCACCATTGGCATGAATTGTGAAGATTTCAGGTGCAGTGTCCATGAAGACTGCCGCCTTGTGGACGGAGCGCGTGGCTGCTATCCCAAAGAACGTGGCACCTGCTCGGCCTCCGGTGACCCCCATTATTTCACTTTTGACAGGAGAACATTTGATTTCCAAGGAACTTGTAAATACACCTTCAGTAAGTACTGCGGAGCAGCTGGGAATCTCACCATGTTCAACATTGAGGTGGAGAACGATCACCGAGGCTCCAGTGCCGTGTCCTGGACACGTCTAGTTGAGATCCAGGTGTACGGATACCAGATCCAGGTGTCGAGAGGTCAAACTGGCAGAGTTCAGGTAAATAGAAGCAACATCTGTAAATCCTGAGTTTTAGACTATAACAATGAGCTGGTGAACTAAGTTCTGGTTGGACGATATGGAGGTTGAAATAAATGTCCTCGGAGACCTCCACACCTGAGTGAGAGGCTCATAGTTCAGGGATGGCACAGTGCTGATGCTCTCTGGTTTGTGAGTTTGATTGTGCTGAGCTGAAGCCTGATCCTGACTACAACATGATCAGCTCTGGCTGCTGAGGTAGAGTCATGGAGAGAGGCAGATGAGCGAGGTGTGGGCCTTGGGGTGTTAAACATTTGCCCCGTGCAGGGCATGGGCCCTGAAACACTCTTCAGATGGATGTTGCCCGTACCGTGCTCTAATGGGGGATGATTCCTCTGAAATGGTCCAGCATATCAGTGAATTCCACTGTAATTAGTGATGGGTGATGAGCACAGGCTCAGTCAGTGACCCCATGTCACAAATGAAGAGGAACCCAATGTATCCCAATATTTATGAAAAGAAGAAAATGTTGAACATCAGATATGTTAGCCTGACCTCAGTAGCAGGCATGACTCTACCCCAGTATCTACAACAAACAATGTTACAAATGAACACTTTGAACATAATAGTACGATTGGATAGAGTGAACATAGATTTATGATTGAATTGAGGTTTTTTAGTATATAACTAGCTGTATCGATAATGTTAATAGTGTATGCGTGTCAGTTGTATTTTCTGAAGACTTCCAATAAGGTCACACACAAAGTGATAGTAAGGAAATGAGAGCACGTGGGTTTGGCATAGACAACCCAATGGAGACTTTCCCGATGTTCGATGTACCAATTATCATTGTTATTCAAATGGAAATCACTTGGTGACTTTCATGACCGATACAATCGGGGCTTTCATAGAAATTTCTAAAGTTCTCAGAGGACTAGGCTGGATGCAACAAGAAGTTCCCGATGGTGGGGAGTCCAGAACGAGGGATCACCGTTTTAGGATATGGGGGAGAACATATGGGACTGAGATTAGGAGAAATTGCTTCACCCAGAGAGTGGGGGCCTGTGGAAGTTGTCACCAAAGGAAGTAGTTGAAGCCAAAACATAGTATGTTTCAAGAAGCAGTTAGGTAGAGCACGATGGATGAAAGGGATCAAGTATATGGTTGGAAAGCGGGCATAAGCTATTGAGTTAGATGACCTGCCATGAACATAATGAACAGCGAAGAAGGCTTGAAGGATCAAACAGCCTCTTCCTGCTTATATTCTATGTTTCTAAGTACAGTTTCTCTGTGTATAAAATCGAGTTAGTGTAGGTTTGAAGTGATTGATTTGTCTGAAAGTCTGACCAGGCTAATGGTAGATTTCAGAATGATTTACACAGACATTTAACTGCAGGGGATTAATTAGTTTATCTTACATTTCCATATCTCAGTTTATCATTGTGCCTCCATGTTAACTGTTAAATGGAGAGGCCTTTAACTTACCACTGAATTAGAATCTGGGTAAATTACCCTTTCCCAAAGTGGATCAGCGGCGTTACTGCAGACAGAGCTCGGCCTCCGTGTCACCTCGCTTTTCCCCATGTTCAATGTATACCCAGAGAAAAAGCCAAATTCCCTCAGGATCTCCATAATCCTATTGAAACTCCCGACCGGGTCGGAGATATGTAGCAGAAAATCATCTGCGTACAATGAAACAGTGGCTTGACCCCACCCCACTCAATCTCTTTCCAACCCCTCGACGCCCTGAGCGCCATTGCCAACATAATTTTGTGAGGTGTAGGAGTAGAATTAGACCATTTGGCCCATCAAGTCTACTCCACCATTTGATCATGGCTGATCTTATCCTGTCCTTAAATTCCACCAGCTTTGACAAAGGGTCACCTGGACTCGAACCGTTAGTTCTTTTCCCTCCCTACAGATGCTGCCAGACCTGCTGAGTGTCATGATATGCAGACATGCAGATAATGATATACAGACATGCAAATTATGATATACAGACAGGCAGCTAATGAACACAGAGAACAGGACATGACCAATGAGCAGGCAGGGCACTCAGGGGTGGTATCTCACTATAAAAGGCACGAGGCGCTCACACTCTGCCTCTTTCCACTGATGAACATCTACAGAGTGAGTCAGGGTGTATTTACAGTACCACACCTCCAGCATGTGGCTAAGAGCTAGTCTGGTTCAGTCAGACAGAGTAACCACACTTAGGTTAGAACATAGAACATAGAACAATACAGCGCAGTACAGGCCCTTCGGCCCACGATGTTGCACCGAAACAAAAGCCATCTAACCTACACTATGCCATTATCATCCATATGTTTATCCAATAAACTTTTAAATGCCCTCAATGTTGGCGAGTTCACTACTGTAGCAGGTAGGGCATTCCACGGCCTCACTACTCTTTGCGTAAAGAACCTACCTCTGACCTCTGTCCTATATCTATTACCCCTCAGTTTAAAGTTATGTCCCCTCGTGCCAGCCATATCCATGCGCGGGAGAAGGTTCTCACTGTCCACCCTATCCAACCCCCTGATCATTTTGTATGCCTCTATTAAGTCTCCTCTTAACCTTCTTCTCTCCAACGAAAACAACCTCAAGTCCATCAGCCTTTCCTCATAAGATTTTCCCTCCATACCAGGCAACATCCTGGTAAATCTCCTCTGCACCCGCTCCAAAGCCTCCACGTCCTTCCTATAATGCGGTGACCAGAACTGTACGCAATACTCCAAATGCGGCCGTACCAGAGTTCTGTACAGCTGCAACATGACCTCCCGACTCCGGAACTCAATCCCTCTACCAATAAAGGCCAACACTCCATAGGCCTTCTTCACAACCCTATCAACCTGGGTGGCAACTTTCAGGGATCTATGTACATGGACACCTAGATCCCTCTGCTCATCCACACTTTCAAGAACTTTACCATTAGCCAAATATTCCGCATACCTGTTATTCCTTCCAAAGTGAATCACCTCACACTTCTCTACATTAAACTCCATTTGCCACCTCTCAGCCCAGCTCTGCAGCTTATCTATATCCCTCTGTAACCTGCTACATCCTTCCACACTGTCGACAACACCACCGACTTTAGTATCGTCTGCAAATTTACTCACCCACCCTTCTGCGCCTTCCTCTAGGTCATTGATAAAAATGACAAACAGCAACGGCCCCAGAACAGATCCTTGTGGTACTCCACTTGTGACTGTACTCCATTCTGAACATTTCCCATCAACCACCACCCTCTGTCTTCTATCAGCTAGCCAATTTCTGATCCACATCTCTAAATCACCCTCAATCCCCAGCCTCCGTATTTTCTGCAATAGCCTACCGTGGGGAACCTTATCAAACGCTTTGCTGAAATCCATATACACCACATCAACTGCTCTACCCTCATCTACCTGTTCAGTCACCTTCTCAAAGAACTCAATAAGGTTTGTGAGGCATGACCTACCCTTCACAAAGCCATGCTGACTATCCCTGATCATATTATTCCTATCTAGATGATTATAAATCTTGTCTCTTATAATCCCCTCCAAGACTTTACCCACTACAGACGTGAGGCTCACCGGTCTATAGTTGCCGGGGTTGTCTCTGCTCCCCTTTTTGAACAAAGGGACCACATTTGCTGTCCTCCAGTCCTATGGCACTATTCCTGTAGCCAATGATGACATAAAAATCAAAGCCAAAGGTCCAGCAATCTCTTCCCTGGCCTCCCAGAGAATCCTAGGATAAATCCCATCAGGTCCCGGGGACTTATCTATTTTCAGCCTGTCCAGAATTGCCAACACCTCTTCCCTACGTACCTCAATGCCATCTATTCTATTAGCCTGGGGCTCAGCATTCTCCTCCACAACATTATCTTTTTCCTGAGTGAATACTGACGAAAAATATTCATTTAGTATCTCGCCTATCTCTTCAGACTCCACACACAATTTCCCATCCCTGTCCTTGACTGGTCCTACTCTTTCCCTAGTCATTCGCTTATTCCTGACATACCTATAGAAAGCTTTTGGGTTTTCCTTGATCCTTCCTGCCAAATACTTCTCATGTCCCCTCCTTGCTCGTCTTAGCTCTCTCTTTAGATCCTTCCTCGCTACCTTGTAACTATCCATCGCCCCAACCGAAACTTCACACCTCATCTTCACATAGGCCTCCTTCTTCCTCTTAACAAGAGATTCCACTTCCTTGGTAAGCCACGGTTCCCTCACTCGACGCCTTCCTCCCTGCCTGACCGGTACATACTTATCAAGAACACGCAGTAGCTGATCCTTGAACAAGCCCCACTTATCCAGTGTGCCCAACACTTGCAGCCTACTTCTCCACCTTATCCCCCCCAAGTCACGTCTAATGGCATCATAATTGCCCTTCCCCCAGCTATAACTCTTGCCCTGCGGTGTATACTTATCCCTTTCCATCATTAACGTAAACGTCACCGAATTGTGGTCACTGTCCCCAAAGTGCTCTCCTACCTCCAAATCCAACACCTGGCCTGGTTCATTACCCAAAACCAAATCCAACGTGGCCTCGCCTCTTGTTGGCCTGTCAACATATTGTTTCAGGAAACCCTCCTGCACACACTGTACAAAAAACGACCCATCTATTGTACTCGAACTATATCTTTTCCAGTCAATATCTGGAAAGTTAAAGTCACCCATAATAACTACCCTGTTACTTTCGCTCTTATCCAGAATCATCTTCGCCATCCTTTCCTCTACATCCCTAGAACTATTAGGAGGCCTATAAAAAAACTCCCAACAGGGTGACCTCTCCTTTCCTGTTTCTAACTTCAGCCCATACTACCTCGGAAGAAGAGTCCCCATCTAGCATCCTCTCCGCCACCGTAATACTGCTCTTGACTAGCAGCGCCACACCTCCCCCTCTTTTGCCTCCTTCTCTGAGCTTACTAAAACACCTAAACCCCGGAACCTGCAACATCCATTCCTGTCCCTGCTCTATCCATGTCTCCGAAATGGCCACAACATCGAAGTCCCAGGTACCAACCCATGCTGCCAGTTCCCCTACCTTGTTTCGTATACTCCGGGCATTGAAGTAGACACACTTCAAACCACCTACCTGAACACTAGCCCCCTCCTGCGACATCAAATCTGTGCTCCTGACCTCTATACTCTCATTCTCCCTTACCCTAAAACTACAATCCAGGTTCCCATGCCCCTGCTGCATTAGTTTAAACCCCCCCCCAAAGAGCACTAACAAATCTCCCCCCCAGGATATTTGTGCCCCTCAGGTTCAGATGTAGACCATCCTGTCTGTAGAGGTCCCACCTTCCCCAGAAAGAGCCCCAGTTATCCAGAAATCTGAATCCCTCCCGCCTGCACTATCCCTGTAGCCACGTGTTTAATTGCTCTCTCTCCCTATTCCTCATCACACTATCACGTGGCACAGGCAACAACCCAGAGATAACAACTCTGTTTGTTCTAGTTCTGAGCTTCCATCCTAGCTCCCTGAAAGCCTGCCTGACATCCTTGTCCCCTTTCCTACCTATATCGTTAGTGCCAATGTGGACCACGACTTGGGGCTGCTCCCCCTCCCCCCTAAGGACCCGGAAAACACGATCCGAGACATCACGTACCCTTGCACCTGGGAGGCAACATACCAAACGTGAGTCTCTCACGCTCCCACAAAATCTCCTATCTGTGCCCCTGACTATAGATTACTAATGCTCTGCTCCTCTCCCCCCTTCCCTTCTGAGCAACAGGGACAGACTCCGTGCCAGAGGCCCGTACCCCATGGCTTACCCCTGGTAAGTCCCCCCCCCACACAAGTATCCAAAGCGGTATACTTGTTTCTCAGGGGAACGACCGCAGGGGATCCCTGCACTGACTGCTTTTTCCCAGTCCCTCTTACAGTTACCCACCTATCTCCAATCTTTGGTGTAACTAATTCCCTGAAGCTGCTATCTATGACCCCTTCTGCCTCCCGAATGATCCGAAGTTCTTCCAACTCCAGCTCCAGTTCCCTAACTCGGTCTTGGAGGAGCTGGAGATGGCAGCACTTCCTGCAGGTAAAATCAGCAGGGACACTAACTGCACCCCTCACCTCAAACATCCTGCAGGAGGAACATTGCACTCCCTTCCCTGCCATTCCTCTAACTTTCTACCAAGATCTGGCTAACAACTAAATTAAATTTTTTATAAAAAATAATAATAATATAATAAAATATGGTCCTTACCTCAGACCAATGGGTTTTGTTATTAGGTTAGAGGAGGAGGGCGGGTGGGAGACACTACACGTGTAGTGTCTCGGGTTTCCTCTCCACCAGAATTTATTGGTGAGGGTCTTCCCAGACGTCCGCGGGTCGACTTCCTGTTCCCGCCTAAAACACTAATTAAAAAAAAAAAAAAAATTCTCAGCTCCTGCTGAAATTGACTAACCAGCCAGCTCCACTCCCGCCGAAATCGACTGGCCTGCCCCTGCAAAGACAAGTGCTTTTAAAGGACAGACTTACCTCCCAGCAGCCACTTCCGCACTGCTCCCGCTGAAACTGACTCACCAGCTGTTCTCCCGCCGAAATCGACTGGCCTGCCCCTGCAAAGACAAGTGCTTTTAAAGGACAGACTTACCTCCCAGCAGCCACTTCCGCACTGCTCCCGCTGAAACTGACTTAGCAGAGAGTCGACCTCATAGAGAACTGTGCTAACTGTGCTACTGGTTCAATAAATCAGATTGAACTAACTTCAAGGTCTGGAATATCTTTTGGTTAAAGCTGCATCCAGTAGCAGCCTGTGTTATCTCAGAGTACATAACACGACATGCTACCAGGTGACTGCTTAATCTAGGTGGTTTACCTCAGTCTGTTCCATGATGACCAGCGAATGTATCCCGGCATCATGGAGAAGATTCAGACACCTCAGCAGCTCAGGACCTCCGGCAATCTCAGTGCCAACTGGCGGACATTCAAGCAAAACTTTCTGCTGTACATCGAAGCTTCAGACCTCGTGGGTGCGTCTGATGCAAGGAAGATCGCGCTTCTCCTCTCAACAGCGGGTGATCAAGCCATCAAACTCTTCAACTCTTTTCCCTTCACCGAAGGCCAGGGCAAGACAAAGTTTCAGACCATCCTGGACACGTTTGACAGTCACTGTGAAGTGTGCACCAATGAAATCTTCGAGAGCGACATATTCAAACAGCGTCTACAAGGTAAAGATGAATCTTTCAAATCCTTCTTAACTAACCTCCGCCTGCTAGCGCTATCCTGCAACTTTGGTGATATTGCTGACTCCATGATCAGAGACCATATCGTTTTGGGAGTTCACTCTGATCCTCAGAGAGCTGCTACTGAAAATCAGGCAGCTGACCCTGCCAGTCGCGACTGAAACATGCACAGTGCATGAGCATGCCAAAAATCGCTATGCCCAGTACAAATCGGCTGAAAATGAGAAACTTGCCTCCCATGAGGCAGAGAGTGTGCAGGCCATCTCCCGGATGCAGCGCCTCAGCATTGATGAAAGCGGCCATTTCGCATGCTTTTCCCGGGGCCCCACGCATGCGTGATGCGAACAGGATAACGAAGTGGCCGACATCCGCACTGCGCGTGTGCGACAACCCGCAGAGCGTCAGGACGCCGACGACATGACGTTCTCGAACTGCGGCAACGCCCACTTAAAGAACCACTGCCCTGCAAGAGGCAGGCAATGTTTAAACTGCGGGAAGCCTGGATGCTATGCAGCCTTGTGCAGGTCTGCACCACCAGTCAGGGGCCAGCGCTCCTAATACCGACAACGGCGCGTTCAGAGTGTGCAACAACGATTACAGGATTCTGATCCTGGCAGCACAACGGATCCAGAGGAAGAATGCCTGTACTCCACCTACTGTGTGGGCATCATTACCAAATGTGAATATGCCACATCCAATTCATCACAAAGTCAATCCATCCTCGCTGTGGATTCTGCGGACGAATGGCGTGCGGTGATGCAGGTCAACCACTGCTCCATCCAGTTTAAGCTGGACACTGGTGCTTCTGCCAACCTCCTCTCACAGGCAGATTTCAAACGCATCAAGAAGCCCCCCCAAGGTTCTTCCTGCAGGCTCCTGGACTACAACGGAAATGCCATCACGGCACTGGGATCCTGCCATCTACTCGTCTCCAACCGGAGCACCCATGTACGTTTTGAAATTGTCAAGCCAGACAGGGCATCCTGCCTGCAAGCAGCTGAACCTCGTGCAGGGGGTTTACACAACGACATCCTCCAATGTGGATCTTCAGGCCGGCATTGACGACATTCTCGCTCAGTATCCAGATGTGTTCGGCGGGATGGGCACGCTGCCATATTGACACAAGATTCTGCAACGACCTGATGCCAAGCCAGTGGTCCACGCACCACGCCGGATCCCGGCTCCTCTGACGGAGCGTCTGAAGGCACAGCTCAAGGATCTTCAGCAACATGGCATCATTTCCAAGGTAACCGAACGGACTGACTGGGTCAGCTCAATGGTATGTGTTAGAAAGCCTCCGGGAGACCTGCGCATCTGCATTGATCCCAAGGATCTCAAGAAGAATATAATGCGTGAACACTACCCCATCCCGAAGTGGGAGGAACTCACCAGTGAGATGGCACACGCACGTTTTTTCACCAAGTTAGATGCGTCACATGGATTTTGGCAAATCCAGCTGGATGAGTCCAGCAGAAGGCTCTGTACCTTCAACACAGATACTGCTATAATTGCATGCCGTTTGGCATTGTTTCTGCATCGGAGATCTTCCATTGCATCATGGAGCAGATGATGGAGGGCATTGAAGGAGTTCCTGTGTACGTGGAAGCATCATCATATGGTCCACGATCCCTGAAGAGCATGTTTCCCATCTCCAGCAGGTATTCCGCCATGTCCATGCCAATGGCCTGAAGCTGAACAGGTTCAAATGTTGCATTGGCATGTCGACACAAGTTCCTAGGTGACCAGATCTCTCAGCAGGGCGTGCACCCGGACACAGACAAGGTCCAGGCTATCGAAGCCATGAAGGTCCCTGAAGACAAGAAGGCGGTGTTGCGCTTCCTGGGCACGGTCAATTTTCTGGGCAAGTTCATCCCAAACCTGGCCTCACCCACAACGGCCCTACGAAACGTGGTGAAAAAGTCCACTGACTTTGAGTGGAAGGCAGCACATCAGGCAGAGTGGTTGGAGCTGAAAGCCAAGCTCACCACTGCACCCGTCTTGGCATTTTTCGACCCAGACAGGGAGACGAAGATCTCGACATATGCGAGCCAGGATGGCATCAGTGAGGTGCTGCTTCAACGCGCTGATACTTCATCCTGGGCACCAGTAGCCTACGCATCGAGGGCCATGACGCCCACCGAAACAAGGTATGCGCAAATAGAGAAGGAATGCCTGGGTCTTTTCACTGGCTTTCTCAAGTTTCACGACTATGTCTATGGCCTGCCGACATTCACTGTTGGAACGGATCATAGGCCTCTGGTCCACATTATCCACAAGGACCTGAACGACATGACACCTCGGTTGCAGCGCATCCTCCTCAAACTAAGAAGGTACGACTTTGACTTAGTGTACACGCCTGGCAATCGTCGCTGATGCATTGTCCCGCTCCATCACATTGCCTAGTGAACCGTTGGAAATCATCCGGCAGATTGAATCACAGGTGCAGCTGTGTGCTAACACCCTCCTGCCGTCTGATGAGAAGGTGATTTGTATCCGCAAGGAGACAGCCAAAGACCCCCCCCCCTCTTGCAGCGTGTCATGCACCACCTCGCCAATGGCTGACAGAAAGGGCAGTGCCCTCAATTTTACAATGTAAAGGATGACTTGACAGTAATTGATGGTATCCTCCTCAAGCTGGACTGGATTGTCATTCCACTCAGCCTCCAGAGCTTGGTGCTCCTCCAAATCCATGAGGGACACCTGGGCATCGAGAAGTGCAGACACAGAGCCAGGCAGGCTGTCTACTGGCCCGGTATTAGCCAGGACATCTTGAACCTGGTCCTCAACTGTGCGACCTGTCAACGCTTCCAGCCAGCGCAGAGCAAGGAGACGCTCCAGCAGCATGAAATCGAGACCTCCCCATGGTTGGCAGCTATTTCTTTCGTGCGGATGGTCGTGACTACATGTTGATTGTTGACTATTTCTCCAATTACCCTGAAGTCGTGAAGCTCTCAGACCTCACATCTCGGACCGTCATCAAGGCCTGTAAGGAGACGTTCTCCAGGCATGGTATCCCACTCACTGTCATGAGTGACAATGGCCCGTGCTTCAACAGCCACGAGTGGTCTATGTTTGCCAAGTCATACCATTTCAAACATGTCACTTCCAGCCCACACTATCCGCAGTCCAATGGGAAGGTGCACATTGTGGAACAGCTCATCTGCAAGGCCGCGGATTTTGCTTCTGACATCTACCTCGCGCTGCTTGCGTACAGGGCAATCCCACTGTCCACTGGCATGTCACCGGCTCAACTCCTGATGAACCTGGACCTGCGGGCAACACTTCCAGCCATACACATGCCCAACCTGGATCACCTCCCGGTGCTGCAGAAGGTGCAGCAGCTCCGAAGCCAACAAAAGCAGGGTTATGGGCAGCACAGTAGCATTGTGGATAGCACAATTGCTTCACAGCTCCAGGGTCCCAGGTTCGATTCCGGTTTGGGTCACTGTCTGTGCGGAGTCTGCACATCCTCCCCGTGTGTGCGTGGGTTTCCTCCGGGTGCTCCGGTTCCCTCCCACAGTCCAAAGATGTGCAGGTTAGGTGGATTGGCCATGATAAATTGCCCTTAATGTCCAAAATTGCCCTTAGTGTTGGGTGGGGTTACTGGGTTATGGGGATAGGATGGAGGTGTTGACCTTGGATAGGGTGCTCTTTACAAGAGCCGGTGCAGACTCGATGGGCCGAATGGCCTCCTTCTGCACTGTACATTCTATGAAATGACGCTCATGCCACCGATTTGCTCATGTTATCCCCGGCAGACACTGTCAGGATCAAGATACAGGATGGTGGCTCGTCTGCTCCAGCTGTCATTGTCGACAGGCTGCGCCCCGCTCGTATGTTGTACATATGGCGCATGGTTCTGTTGTGCGACGAGACAGACGGACACTGCAATGTTGCCTGCCCGCAACTGCTTTCTTCTCCGTTTCCGTCTGTTGTTTTGCTACCTCCTGATACCTCGAACTACGAGGCCACCAGTCAGGCTTCCATCACTCCTGTCACGGCGCCGTCATCCCCACCACCACCTCTCCGGCGGTCGACAAGGATCAGACGCAAGCCCCAGAGACTGGACTTATGAACATTTGTTTTGTTTGCTATGTTCTGTTTTCTCACATTAGACAGCTGTCTTCACATGTAAATACATTCACATATGCCACCGCTTGTAAATATGTTAATATATGCCACCACATGTAAGTACGTTCCCATATGCCAACAAAACATTTTTTAAAAAGGGAGATTCATGATATGCAGACATGCAGATAATGATATACAGACAGGCAGCTAATGAAGACAGAGAACAGGACATGACCAATGAGCAGGCAGAACACTCAGGGTGGTATCTCACTATAAAAGGCACGAGGTGCTCACACTCCACCTCTTTTCACTGATGAACATCTACAGAGTGAGTCAGGGTGTATGTACAGTATCACACCTCCAGCACATGGCTAAGAGCTAGTCTGGTTCGGTTCAGACAGAGTAACCACACTTGGGTTAGCAGAGAGTCGAACTCATAGAGAACTGTGCTAACTGTGCTACTGGTTCAATAAATCAGATTGAACTAACTTCAAGGTCTGGAGTATCTTTTGGTTAAAGCTGCATCCAGTTGCAGCGTGCGTTATCCCAGAGTACATTCCAGCATTTCCAGCATTTTCTCTTTGGCTTAACTCCACCATCCTGCCCGTTCTCCATAATGCTTCAACCCATTTTCCAATTAAAAATCTGTGTAACTCCTCCTTCGTTTGCTCACTGTCCCAGCATCCACTGGGATAGTGAATTCCACAGATTCACAATCCTTTGGAGAAGTAGTTTCTCCTCATCTGTTTTAAATTTGCTACCTCTTATCCTAAGACGATGACCTCTCGTTCTAGAATGCCCCAAAAGAGGAAGCACTCACTCCACATCTATTTTATCCACACCTTTCATCACCTCGTATACCTCAATTTGATCTCCCCTCATTCTTCTAAACCTCGAGAGAATCAGCCTAAAGTGTTCAATCACCCTTCATACGACAAACCCCCAGAATCAACCTAGTGAACCTCTTCTGAATTGCCACTGCATCTTTCCTCAAATAAGGGGACCAAAACTGGGCAAAATTATCGCCAGAGTAAGAAGTCGCGGGGAGATAGGGCACCTCTGCCTTGTCCCCTGATTCAAACCAAGGTATCCCGAAGTCGTCCTGTTCTTCTGGACATGCCATCGGCGCCCTGTTCAGCAGCCGAACCCGATCCACAAATCTCTGGGAAAACCTGAACCGGCCCAGCACCTCCAACAAAAACGCCCACTCCACCCAATCAAAAGCCTTCTCCTCATCAATTGCACCACCACTTCTACCTCCTGCCCTCTGAGAGCATCAAAGTAACATTGGGCAACCTGTGCACATTCGTCGACAGCTGCCTCCCCTACACAACCCCTGTCTGGTCCGGTCCCATGTTGTTCAGCCAAACATGGCTTTGGATGGCTGCCCTTACCCTCTCACCCTCTCGCATCCCCTCATCTGCCTCATTTGTCCCGCAAATCCACCCAGAGATGCATGGTCAGAAATCACGATTGCCAAATACTCCAAATCGTCCTCCCGTGCCAATAGCGCCTCATACATTGCAAAAACGGCAATCTGGGAGTACATGTGAAAACTACGAGAACTCCTTTGACCCCCAGCCTCCCAAACCGCCACAAGTCTGCCCCCCCATATGGTCCATGAACCCCGTCAACTCTTTCGCCACAGCTGAAAACTTCAAAGACCGTGTTAAAACCGCCCCCATTATCAGCTGGTGTGTGTTCCAGTTCTGAATCTTCGCTAATACCCGCCTCAAGAAATCCACATTGTCCCAATTTGGGGCATACGCATTCAGCAGAACCACCAGTCAACCCCTCCAGCTTCCCACTAACTATCACGCATCTTCCCCCAGGGCCAGCTACAATCCTGCCAAGTTCAAAAGCCAGTTTCTTGTTGATCAGCACCGTCACACTCCTGGTTTTCATGTCCAACCCCGAGTGGAACATGTTCCCCACCCATCCCTTCCTCAGCCTCATCTAATCTCCCAGCTTCAGGTGTGTCTGCTGACGAATCACAACATCCACCTTCAAACTCAAGTGTGCAAAAACACGCGACCGTTTAACCGGCCCATTCAACCCCGCACATTCCATGTCATCAACTGGGTCGGGGGCTCCCCGTCTCCCTTCCATACCGTTCAGCCATCACTCTTCTTCAGCCAGCTCCCCCGGCACACGTCTCGCACTCTTCCGGGCCCACCCCAAGGTGACCCCCCTCACCAACTGCGCCACACCAACTACACCCACGTCCAATCCCACCTCCCACCTCGCCCCCCTCCCCATAAACAAACAAACAACCAACCCAATCCCCTCTCACCCACTCCCTCCTCCTGACAACACCCCCCCCTCTTCACTCCTGTTAACTAGTCCAACTAGCTAGCACGGTGGCCTGGCTGGGGCCTCTGGCTATCCCTTAGCCCCCCCCAATCCAACTTCAACACCCATCACCCCAAACAACAACCATACAAGAAAAAAACAAAGGCACACTCCCCTTCACCCACCCTTCACTGTAACCTTCACCAATCCACCCACCCTGTTTGCCCATATTCTATACACAGCACAACTCCAAAGTTCAATGTCCTTACACTCCTCCCAGTCCATAGTCTCTCATAAAATCCTTCGCCTCCTCCGACCAATCAAAATACAACTCTTGGTTCTGGTCCGTAACCCACAGACAAGTCGGGTACAAAACCCCAAACTTTATCCCTTTCTTGTAGGCAGCAGCCTTGATTTGGTTGCAACCGGCTCTCCGTTTGGCCAACTCTGCTTCCAGGTCTTAATGAATAGGCAACTCGTTCTTCTCCCAGGTGCACTTCTTTGTCTGCCTCGCCCATCTCACAACCTTCTCCTTATCAAGAAAACGATGCAGCCGCACCACCATTGCCTTTGGCGGGTCCCCTGCTTGCAGCCTCCGCCTCAGCGCCCTGTGCGCTCAGTCCACCTCGAGAGGACAGTCAAAGACCCCCTCCCTATCAGCTTCTCCAACATGTTCACCATATACTTGGTGGCCTGCACTCCTTCAATACCCTCAGTGATCTCACAATCCGGTGATTTTGCTTCCTGGAGCAGTTATCGAGATACTCTAGCTTCTCCCTCAGCCTTTTTTGACTGCTCATCAGCATCGCCCTCAGCAGCTCCACCACCTTAGCCAGGTCCTCTGAGGCCTCCATCCTTTGCTGCTGGAACTTGCAGGAGAGAAAGTTCACCAGCTGCTCCCTAGACCACTGGGAGGAGAATGCTGCCCCCCCCCCCTCCCACCCACGCACACACTTTCCACCATTTTTTACTGTGTCGCACCTTTATTAATCTCTTGGTCAAGCTGTTGCCTCTTGCTCATTACACTCCTCATCTGGTAAGCCATAAACCGGTCCCACCAGAGAAGTATTACATTCCCTCTGTGCTCATGCGCCTTTTGCCATCATATACCCCTCAAATCGGGTGGGGAAGGACCAAATAATTCCACCTCAAGTGGGAGCCACCAAATGTGCGACCACTCGCTCCATGGCCCCACTGGCGTTCCTATTTTCCATGTTTCTTTGTGCAGTTTAGAACATAGAACATAGAACAATACAGCGCAGTACAGGCCCTTCGGCCCACGATGTTGCACCGAAACAAAAGCCATCCAACCTACACTATGCCATTATCATCCATATGTTTATCCAATAAACTTTTAAATGCCCTCAATGTTGGCGAGTTCACCACTGTAGCAGGTAGGGCATTCCACGGCCTCACTACTCTTTGCGTAAAGAACCTACCTCTGACCTCTGTCCTATATCTATTACCCCTCAGTTTAAAGTTATGTCCCCTCGTGCCAGCCATATCCATCCGCGGGAGAAGGCTCTCACTGTCCACCCTATCCAACCCCCTGATCATTTTGTATGCCTCTATTAAGTCTCCTCTTAACCTTCTTCTCTCCAACGAAAACAACCTCAAGTCCATCAGCCTTTCCTCATAAGATTTTCCCTCCATACCAGGCAACATCCTGGTAAATCTCCTCTGCACCCGCTCCAAAGCCTCCACGTCCTTCCTATAATGCGGTGACCAGAACTGTACGCAATACTCCAAATGCGGCCGTACCAGAGTTCTGTACAGCTGCAACATGACCTCCCGACTCCGGAACTCAATCCCTCTACCAATAAAGGCCAACACTCCATAGGCCTTCTTCACAACCCTATCAACCTGGGTGGCAACTTTCAGGGATCTATGTACATGGACCACTAGATCCCTCTGCTCATCCACACTTTCAAGAACTTTACCATTAGCCAAATATTCCGCATACCTGTTATTCCTTCCAAAGTGAATCACCTCACACTTCTCTACATTAAACTCCATTTGCCACCTCTCGGCCCAGCTCTGCAGCTTATCTATATCCCTCTGTAATCTGCTACATCCTTCCACACTGTCGACAACACCACCGACTTTAGTATCGTCTGCAAATTTACTCACCCACCCTTCTGCGCCTTCCTCTAGGTCATTGATAAAAATGACAAACAGCAACGGCCCCAGAACAGATCCTTGTGGTACTCCACTTGTGACTGTACTCCATTCTGAACATTTCCCATCAACCACCACCCTCTGTCTTCTTTCAGCTAGCCAATTTCTGATCCACATCTCTAAATCACCCTCAATCCCCAGCCTCCGTATTTTCTGCAATAGCCTACCGTGGGGAACCTTATCAAACGCTTTGCTGAAATCCATATACACCACATCAACTGCTCTACCCTCATCTACCTGTTCAGTCACCTTCTCAAAGAACTCAATAAGGTTTGTGAGGCATGACCTACCCTTCACAAAGCCATGCTGACTATCCCTGATCATATTATTCCTATCTAGATGATTATAAATCTTGTCTCTTATAATCCCCTCCAAGACTTTACCCATTACAGACGTGAGGCTCACCGGTCTATAGTTGCCGGGGTTGTCTCTGCTCCCCTTTTTGAACAAAGGGACCACATTTGCTGTCCTCCAGTCCTCTGGCACTATTCCTGTAGCCAATGATGACATAAAAATCAAAGCCAAAGGTCCAGCAATCTCTTCCCTGGCCTCCCATAGAATCCTAGGATAAATCCCATCAGGTCCCGGGGACTTATCTATTTTCAGCCTGTCCAGAATTGCCAACACCTCTTCCCTACGTACCTCAATGCCATCTATTCTATTAGCCTGGGGCTCAGCATTCTCCTCCACAACATTATCTTTTTCCTGAGTGAATACTGACGAAAAATATTCATTTAGTAAATTCATTTAATTCATTAGTTTGTATGTATAAAATCGAGGCAGTGTAGTTTGGAGAGATTCATTTATCTGAAAGTCTGACCAGACTAATGGTAGATTTCAGGATGATTTGCACAGACATTTCTCTGCAGGGGATTAATTAGTTGATCTTATATTTCCATATCTGACTCAGTTTCTCATTGTGTCTCCATGTTAACAGGTAAATGCTGAGGCCTTTAATTTACCAGTCAGCTTAGAATCTGGGAAAATTATCCTTTCCCAAAGCGGATCAGCGGCGTTACTGCAGACAGATTTTGGCCTCCGTGTCTCCTATGACTGGAACCATTACGCGGTGGTGTCGGTTCCCGGCATCTACTCCGGCTCTCTGTGTGGACTATGCGGAAACTTCAACGGAGACGGGGTTGATGATTTCCTCTCCCCCAATGGCACCACATTGTCTACAGCCTCGGCATTTGGGAACAGCTGGAAAACAGCAACCTCTGGAGCTTCGTGCAGGGATGATCCCGGCTTACCCAGCCCCTTGTGCACCGAAGCTGATCGCCGTGTCTACACCTCAGAAAGTTCCTGCGGGGTTTTGACCAACACCCGTGGGCCTTTCCGCCAATGTCACTCGGTGCTGAGCCCAACAACGTACTCTGAAAACTGCATCTTTGATCTGTGCGCATTGGCCGGAATGCACGAGACACTCTGTCAGGCCATTGAATCTTACGTAGCCGAGTGTCAGAGAAGAGGTGTCTCAATCGAAGACTGGAGAAATGCAACAGGCTGTGGTGAGAAAATATGTTTGGAGAGATCAACCTAATCAGTGTCACAAGTTTCTGTTCACTGTCCGGGTAACACTGTTCAGCCTGTAACAACCTTTAATGGAGCAGGTGCAGAGGGACCTGGGTGTATCTGTGCAGAGATTATTGATGGTAGCAGGAAAGGTGGAGGGAGCAGTTAATAAAGCAGATAGTATTCTGGGATTTATTAATAGGGACACAGAGTACAGAACCAAGGAGGTTATACTGAACCTATAAAAGACACCAGTTAGACCTCAGCTGGAATATTGTGCACAGTTCTGGGCTCCACACTTAAGACAAAATGTGAACACATTGGAGCGAGTTCAGAGGCGGTTTACAAGAATGGTTCCAGGGATGAGAATCTTCAGTAATGAGGACAGATTGGAGAGTTGGGACTATTCTCCTTGGAGAGAAGGAGACTGAGAGAAGATATGATCGAGATGTTCAAAATCATCAGAGGGCTGGTCAGAGTCAATGGGGAGAAACTGTTCCTGTTCATAAGAGGATCAAGAACGAGAGGGAACCGATGAAAGCGATTTGCAAAAGAAGCAAATGTGATGTGAGAATAAATATTTTCACACGGTGAGTAGTTGGTGTCTTGATTATTCTACCTGGAAGTGTGGCAGAGAGAGGTTCAATATGGGCACTCAAGGGAGCATTAAATGTTTATTTGAACTGAAACAATGAGCAGGGGTACGGGGAAAAGGCAGCGGAATGGCGTAAGCTATGATGCTCCTTTGGAGGCGAGGACACGTTAAGCCTCCAAATGGCCTCCTTCTGCTCCTATAATCTTGTGTCCATATTTTTCTCTTCCTGTCTTTTTCTCCAGGTGTCCGATGCCCTGAAAACAGTCATTTCGAGGTTTGTGGGAATCCATGTCATGAGAATTGTGTCAATGTCTCTGTCTCGTCATCCTGTGATCTGAGATGTTCTGAGGGCTGTTTCTGCAACAATGGCTATCTGAGGAGCGGAGACAGTTGTGTCTCCCCCAACCAGTGCGGATGTTTCCACAATGGTGTTTACCTGAAGGTAGGTTCACAGCTGATCGCAAGGTGGCGCTGCTGCTGGTGACCATGAGGAGCTGAGGGGTGGGTGGGGGGGGGGGGGGGGGGGGCGGCGGGGGAGTCAGGGAATGATGCGAAACTGGTGAATATTTAATAGATTGAAGAAATGCCGCTGACATTAACCGAGAGCTGGATTTCCTTCGCAGGTAGGAGAGGCAGTGTTGACAGACAACTGCAGATCCAGATGCCAGTGTTTTGCGAGGGGCAATGTCAGATGTGTCCCTGCAGGCTGCGGTCGGACTGAGGAATGTACCACCAGGAAGGGTCAGCGAGGCTGCTTCAGCTCTTTCCGAAGTTGCACCGTGACTGGTGACCCGCACTATCTGACCTTTGACGGTGCGTTGGCTCATTTCCAGGGAACCTGTGACTATGACATTGCCAAAGTTTGTAACCCTTCATCGGTTCCCTGGTTCCGAGTGACTGCGGAGAACCAGCACCGCCGCAACAACCTGGTGTCCTTTGTGTCCCGTGTACATGTCTACCTCCTGGGTGTTCATATCACCATAGAGAACGGGAGAGGTATACTGGTGAGTTTTGTTCCGGCTACGGTAGCTATTCATTGACACAACAATTTACATTCATTCTTGGGATATGGATCTGGGTTATTCAAATTGGAGACGAGTAGGTGGTACAGTGGTTAGCACTGTTACCTCATAGCGCCAGGGACCCGGGTTCAATTCCGTCCTCGGGTGATTGTCTGTAGAGGTTCTCCTCGTGTCTGAGTGAGTTTTGTGCGGGTGCTCTGGTTTCCTTCCACAGTCCAAAGATGTGCAGGTTAGGTGGGTAATGGAGTTAGGGTGCGGTCCCTTTCTGATGGTGCAAAATCAATGGGCCAAATAATCTCCTCTGCACCACAGGGATTCTATTGTCCGAAGGTCAAGAGGAAATTTGATCAAGGTGCTCAACGTCACGATGGGGGCCAGGGACAGAGAAGGGACGGAAACCTGTTCCCGTTGGTGGAGGGATCGAGAACCAGAGAGGACACTGATTGAAGCTGATTGGTGACCGAAGCAAGGGCGACACAAGGAGAAACATTTTCACACAGCGAGTGGTTAGGATCAGGGGGAGGGGAGGCAGATTTAATCAAGGCTTTCAAATGGAGATTGGATCAGAATCTGAATCGGAAGAATTAAACAGGAACAGGTGGAGGCCAATTAAGCTCCCCTCGAGCTGGTCACACAAACAGGAGGAGACCAATTCACTCCCTTCGAGTGTGTTACACAGGAACAGGTGGAGGTCCATTCAACCCCCTCAGGTTTGTTACACAGGAACAGGAAAGGTCCATTCAGCCCCCCTCGAGCCTGTTGCACAAGAACAGGAGGAGACCCAATCGGTCCCTTTGAGCCTGTTGCACAGGAACAGGTGGAGGTCCATTCAGCTCCCCTTGAGCCTGTTAGACAGGAACAGGAGGAGACCCACTCAGTCCCCTCTGGCATGTTACACAGGAATAGGAGGAGGCCCATTCAGCCCCTCGATCCTGTTACACAGGAACAGGAGGAGGCCCATTCAGCCGATGAACCTGTTACACAGGAACGGGAGGAGGCCCATTCAGCCCCCTCGTGTCTGCTTACCATTCACTGTGAACCTTTTCAAAACAGAAATCTCTCAATCTGAGATTTAAAATTGACAATTGATCAGTTGTTGAGTACTCCAATCATTCCCCCTGCCTGTGTGTGCGTATAAATGTTTCCTATTTCACTCCTGAAAGGGCTGCCTCACAATTTTAGAGTCCGCCCGGACTGAGACTTCCCCCCACCCCCCCACAACAAGTGTAAATTGTTTCTGACTATCGCCCCCTATCTGTTTCCCCTTAATATCTTGAATGCTTCAATCAAACCCCCCCACGTTAACCTTCTAAATTCCCGGGGTTACGAGGCTACTGTGTAGACACTGTGCTCCCTCCAAGATCAGAATATCGCTGGAAAAGTGTGGGGATCAGAGCTGTCCTGATACATTAAACGGAATTCTCCATCGGCGGGATCCTCTGGCCCGCCGGCAATGCTCGCTGGTTTCCCAACGCCGTGGGGTGGCCACAATGGGAAATCCCATTGGCCGACTGCAGGAAGGGAGAATCCCGGTGCCGGCGGGGGCGCATGCCGCAGGGAAATGCAGCTGGCAGATCGGAGAATCCCGGTGCCGGCGGGGGCGCATGCCGCAGGGAAATGCAGCTGGCAGACCGGAGAATCCCGGTGCCGGCGGGGGCGCATGCCGCAGGGAAATGCAGCTGGCAGACCGGAGAGTGCCGGCGGGGGCGCATGCCGCAGGGAAATGCAGCTGGCAGACCGGTGAATCCCGGTGCCGGCGGGGGCGCATGCCGCAGGGAAATGCAGCTGGCAGACCGGAGAATCCCGGTGCCGGCGGGGGCGCATGCCGCAGGGAAATGCAGCTGGCAGACCGGTGAATCCCGGTGCCGGCGGGGTTGCATGCCGCAGGGAAATGCAGCTGGCAAACCAGAGAATCCCGGTGCCTGCGGGGGCGCATGCCGCAGGGAAATGCAGCTGGCAGACCGGAGAGTGCCGGCGGGGGCGCATGCCGCAGGGAAATGCAGCTGGCAGACCGGTGAATCCCGGTGCCTGCGGGGGCGCATGCCGCAGGGAAATGCAGCTGGCAGACCGGAGAATCCCGCCCATTATTTCTTCATAACTATCCTCCACTAACTATAATTTGTTGCAGAAACATTTTCTCCACTGTCATGGGATTAGCTGCAGTTTGGGCAGGAGGTGATGGCCTCTTTGAATTAAGTCTGTTTGCAGTTTTCAGAAAAGCACAAGTCAACCGAGGCTGGCCTCACTTTTGTGTTATCAGGTCAATGGAACAACTGTTTTGACCCCCCACAATATCCCCTCTTTGGCCACAATCTCCCACGTGGATGGTTTTATTGTGGTCGACGCAGTGAACAATGTCGAGGTGCATTACGATGGACGGAGCACTGTGCTGGTGAGAGTCGGGCCAGAGTACGCCAACAGATTGTGTGGGATGTGTGGGAATTTTAATGGCAACCTGACGGACGACAAGGTCTTGCCCACTGGTCAAAGAGCGAGGAGCGACAATGAATTTGGAAATTCTTGGAAAACAGAGAACAGTGATTTGAGGTAAGGGTTTGGCGTGCACCAGTAGATACACAATTCTCAGGGATCAGGGGATGTTTGAGCACACACACCGGAGGCTGTGACCTACTCGTTCACCTGAAGAGTCCTTTGGGCTAAACATTCCCACAGGCATCAAATCAGATCTAAGGTCTGCAGTCCTGTCACATCCAGTCGTAAATGATAGTGGAGGAGGCCCCCAAATATGCCCATCCTCAATGATGGAGGAATCCAGCACAAGATGCCAGTGCAAGAGACAAGGCTGAGGCATTTGCAACAATCTTCAGCCAGAAGTGCTGAGTGGATGATCCATCTGGGTGTCCTTCGGAGGTCCCCAAAATCACAGATGTCAGTCTTCAGCCAATTCAATTCACTCATGTGATATCAAGAAATGACTGAGGGCAATGGATACTGCAAAGGCTATGAGCCTTGACAATATTCGGCAATAGTACTGAAGACTTATGCTTCAGAACTTATGCACCCCTAGCCAAGCTGTTCCAGTACAGCGACAACACTGGCATCTCCCCAGCAATGTGGAAAATTGCCCAAGTGTGTCCTGTACATAGGAAACAGGACAAATCCAACCCAGCCAATTCAAACCCATCAGTCTACTCTCCATCATCAGTAAAGTAAGGGGAGGAGTCATTAACAGTACTATCAAGCAGCACTTACTCAGCAATAACCTGCTGACGGGTGCTTAGTTTGGGTTCTGCCAGGGTCACTCAGCCCATGACCACATTACCAGCCTTGGTTCAAACATGGACAAAAGTGCTGAACTCCAGAGGTGAGGTGAGAGAACCTGCCTTTGATATCAAGGCAGCATTTAACCGAGGATGGAATCAAGGAGCCCGAGTACAACTGGAGTTAATGGGAATCAGTGGATAACTCTTTACTGGTTGGAGGCATAATTGGCACAAGGGAGGGTGGTTATGATGAATGGAGGTCAATCATCTCAGTTCCAAGACATTACTGCAGGAGTTCCTCAGGAGAGTGTCCTAGGTCCAATCACCTTCAGCTTCTTCATCAATGACCTTCCGTCAGTCATAAGGTCAGAAGTGTGGATATTTGCTGATGATTGTTCAGCATCATCCACGACTCCTCAGACACTGAAGCAGTCCATGTCCAAATGCAGAAAGATCTGGACAATATCCAGGCTTGGGCTGTCAAGTGATAACATTTGCACCACACACGTTTACCATCATGATCATCGCCCCTTGACATTTAATGACATTATCAATACTGAATGCCCCACTGTCAACATCCTGGGGATTAGCATTAACCAGAAACTCAACTGGACCGGCCATATAAATACTATAGCTACAAGAGCAGGTCAGAGGATGGGAATACTTCAGCGAGTAACTCACCTCCTAGGGGCGGCATGGTGGTGCAGTGGTTAGCACTGCTGCCTCATGGCACTGAGGACCCGAGTTTGGTCGGAGTTTGAACATTCTCTCCGTGACTGCATCGGTCTCAGCCCCACAACCAAAGGATGTGCAGGCTAGTGGAATTGGCCACACTAAATTGGCCCTTAATTGGAAAATGTAATAATTGGGTACTCTAAATTTACTTAATAAATGAAGAAAAAGGTCAAGTAGGCAGCTCACCAGTATCTACTCAAGAGGCAATTAGGGATGGACAACAAATGCTGGCCCAGCCGGCGGCATCCACATCCCGTAAATGAGTAAAAAAAAGGGCAGGACTTCCATTGCCATTGGACAACATGTCACCAAAACCCGAGGTGAGGACTTTGGCTGCAATATTCGGTTAGAAGAGCAACAAAACTTAATTGCATTCTTACCTCATACTGAGCGGCCCCCATAATAAACCAAGCCATCTTGTCTTCGTCAAACTTTCCCAGGAAAGATACATTATGGGGTAAAGATACAGAGTATAGTTCCTCTACACTGTCCCCATCAAACACTCACAGGACAGGTACAGCACGGGGTTAGATACAGAGTAAAGCTCCCTCTACACTGTCCCCATCAAACACTCCCTGGACAGTTTCAGCACAGGTCAGATACAGAGTAAATCTCCCTTGACACTGACCACATCAAACACTCCCAAGTCAGGTATAGCACGGAGCTAGATACAAAATATAGTTAGCTCCCTCTACACTGACCCCATCAAACTCTCCCAGGCCAGCTACAAAACGGGGTTAAATACAGAGTAAAGCTCCCTCTCAACTGTCCCCATCCAACACTCCCAGGACAGGTAGAGCACAGAATTAGATACAGAGTAAATCTGCCTCTAAATTGCCCGTCTAATCTTCATAGTGATTCGTATTCACTGTGTGCATGATGACCACTGTGTTCAGGTATTGTCCTCTGGAGATACTCGGTGTTACTAACTGTTGGTAAATGTTACATTTCCGAGAAAGTGTAAGTGTCTGAATGAGAGTGTGATAAATGCCGCGACATTTTGTTTATTGTCATCTTGTTTATTGGATTTCTCTTTGTAGATGTGAAGATGACAATAGAAATGTGGAAGTCATATGTCCCCAGAATGCCCAGTTCCAATCGCTCTGTTCAATAATCCTCAATCAGACTGGACCCTTTGCTGTTTGTCACCTGCACCTGGATCCCATGAATTATTACACAGCTTGTGTGTATGATCTGTGTGTATACGGGACAAACAACCTGATGCTGTGTGGAGCCATCAAAGCTTATGAAAAGGCTTGCAATGTTCAAGGGGTGTCAATCCCCTCCTGGCAGGCCAGCCGAAACTGTCGTAAGGATACATTTTGCTACTTAATGTTCAGAGAACCATAGAACTCCCTAAAGTGTAGAAGCAGGCCATTCAGCTCATCAGGTCTATACTAATTCTCTTTAAGAGCACACTACCTTGGCGCACTCCCCCGGCATGTCCCCATAACCCCACCAAACCTTCACACAGACATGGGGAAAACATGCAAACTCTGCACAGTCAGCCAAGGTTGGAATTGAACTCGGGTCACTGGCTCTGTGAGGCAGCAGTGCTAGCCACTGTGCCATCATGCCACCCATATGAATGAAATTATGGGATAACTTATCCATCCCACCTGTGTTGTGGCAATGGGAGTGAATAGTTGGATTCCCCATTGGGCATAGAGGAAATGATGAAATGCATTGTGTTGATGCAGACAGGTAAAGCCACTGGCATGGATTGCTTTAACATTAAATTTTATGAAACATTTGCAGAGCAGTTGGTACCCTAATTCTGGATATATTTAATATTCCTTATCTTGGGCTTTGTTGCCCTCTACCCTTGCTCAGGCCTCAATCTCCTCGATTCTCAAGAAAGAACTAAAACCCGACAGAGTGCGCGTCATACCGACCTATTTCACTCTTAATGCGTATGTTAAGTTACTTACCAAAGTGCTGGCACTACGGCTGGAGCCCTGTCTCCCAGAGGTGATCTCGGGGGTTCAGATGGGCTGAGTTAAGGGTCGACAGTTGTCGGCCAATATACGTCACCTGCTGAACACTATCCTTTCCCCCTCCTTGGTTTCTGAACTTCCACCATCCATTGTCCATTTGTCAGCAATTAAAGCTCTCAACCTGCAGCAGGAGGCACAATGTCAGGCTTAATATTAATTTCACAATCCCAATTAAAATTTGTGTTTGGACAATGGCGAGAGCCCTCTTGCCAGATCGGTTTGAATGAGCGCACTGGCGAGTGAATGGACTGTGTAACCAAACAGACTGTTCTTTATTCCAGCTTCACAGCACCCATGTGAGGAGCAGTTGTGTCAGGGGCATGAGTGGTGCGGAGAACAAAGAGGGGTTTTCGGATGTTTTTGTGATGATGTAAGTGGTGCCACGCAGGATAAAAACTACGGTAAGACTATTGTAACAAACATGGCCTGTAAACTGCTGTCACTTTTATTCCTACAGGAAGTTTTTATACAATAAATGGGTGAACTTTCCCATGTCCATGGGTTAATACAATAACAGAAAGCCTGGCACAGGTCATTCAACAACATATCAAACTCCTCATTAAACCTTGTTTTATTTGTTTTTGTTTACGAGACATGAGCATCGTGGGCTGAGCCTTCACATTGAACCACTGCGGTACAGGTACACCCACAGTGCTGTTAGGGAGGCAGTTCCAGGATTTTGGCCCAGTGACAGTGAAGGAACGGCCAATATATTTCCTAGTCAGGATGGAATGTGGCTTGGGGTAAAATTTCCACCATCCCTTATCCAATATTTAATGCATATTTTAAAAATTAGACTGATTATAGAATGGTTAGCAGTTGCCATGGTATCTCGTCACCCATAGGTACAATCTGTCGGCAACAAAATTCAATGACAACATGGAAATTTAGCTATTTTTCAGTCTCGTTTAATCACTATCCATCTCCACGATTTTTCTGCGTCAATTTTAACCTTTAGATTGTGGTTTTTCCACCTCCTCTCATGTCAACCAAACAGTGACTTCAATCACATTGTGCCATTCTGTTCAAGATGTTCCTGTCCGTGTGAGATCGGTAATTAATTCTTGTTCCATCCTCACCATCACTCTGGTCTGGTCTGCCCTGTCTCAGCCAAGGGAAACCCGCCTGCCATGTGGACAAAATTATTACAGATCACGGCTCCAATTTGTAATTTGTTGATGGCAATTGTGTTCTGATTACAGACTACAGACTGACGTGTAACGGCAACAACAGTGAAATCTCGTTATCGCGCTGCTTGTTGTTCAATGATGGCTGGCATTCCCGTTACTTCCATCTCAATGACCCCAGTTGTGTCGGACAAGTCACCAATGGAAGGCTGGTCTTTCACTTTGATTCAAGCAGGCGATTTTGCGGCTCCAATCTCAAGGTATCTATGTGGGCAGCTGCTCAGAGTGAAAAGTGGAGACTTTGTAAAAACATTTTGTCTATTACTCGCATATCGGGAAAAGTGAAACCAGTCTTCCAAAACTCCAGAATCAAAGCGCAGGCTGTCCTTGTGTCACTTCCTTCTCAATTCGTACATTTATTTCACCAGTCAGACAAGATGCAAGAAATGTTTTTCTGAACCTTTTCAGGACTGATTTGCAGAGAATATTCATGTTGACAGTCTTTCAGTCAGACAGTATAACTCAAACACGAGTTTGTCATCTTGCAATGATGCTGCAATTTCACTCAGGAAGCATCACCCGAAATGAACCAATGAGTTCCTGTTGGGTGGGAACAGGGAGCTGGAGTCACAAGCAGATGGAGAATGCACATCTGGAATACTGTGAACAGTTTTTACACATTGGGATACTGGCACCAGTTTTGGTCACATCTGGAATACTGTGAACAGTTTGGGTCACATCTATAAACTGTGAACATCTTTGGTCACATCTGGAATACCGTGAACAATTTTGGTCTCCTTATCTAAGGAAAGATATACTGACATTGGAGGCAGTCCAGAGAAGATTCACTGGGTTAATCCTAGGTATGGAGAGATTTTCTTATGGGGGGAGGTTGAGAAGGTTGGGCCTGGACTCATTGGAGTTTAGAAGAGTGAGAAGTGAGTTAACTGAGACATACAGGATTCTCAGGGGGCTTGACAGGGTAGATGCTGCGAGGTTGCTTCCCATTGTGGGAGAGTCTAGGACCAGAGGACATAATTTCAGAGTAATGGGCTTGCCCATTTAAGACCGAGATCAGGAGGGATTTCTTCTCTCGGAGGGTAGTGAATCTGCGGAATTCTTTACCGCAGAGAGCTGCAGAGGCTGGGTCGTTAGGTATGTTCAAGGGTGAGATAGGCAGATGTTTAATCAATGAGGGAACCAAGGGATGTGGGGACAAGGTGGGAAAGTGCAGTTGAGGATTATCACATCAGATCAGATCAGTCATTGGGTGGCGGAGCAGACTCGATGGGCCGCGTGGCCTATCTGCTCCTACGTCTTACGCTGACGTGGTAACAGGGATGGAGGTGGGGAATGGGAGGAGTGGAGGGTCGAACAACAGACCATCAATGCTCTGTCCATCCAATTTGAGCTCCATACAAGCTGTATTTCCACAGCCTCCATGTTGCTCCTGGATGGGCCAGTTATATTGTGCAGCTCACTGTTCTCTATCTGACCTTGTGGGGGGTGTAATGAAAATGATGCCTTTCCTAGGTGGGGGAAACCACTCCCCTTCAGCTTCTTAAACCATCTGAGGGAATTGATGACAGCTGACGTTTTTCGATGGTCGTTCACCCTGATTGATGTATGTTATTTTTAAAAATATTTAGGTAAACAATACCCACTTTAATCATTCAAACACTATTCGAGCGTCGATTATTGAAGATTATGGGATTGTCTCTCGCAATCGGACTATCTCTTTGGAATTCTCATGCGCATTCCCTCTGACTATGAATGTATCCTTTTTCCCCTCGGACAATGTGGTGCAAAGGTAAGGACTTTACCATCTTTAATCCACAAACAAATCACCTGAACATTGATAGGTACCCCATTATGTAAGAGCAGCATGAAATCAGTGGAGTTTCCCCCATTGGGGTAGATATTATGAACTGGAGGCAGAATCCCATCTAACCAGGTGAACTTGTCTTCAGCCAGCTCAAGCTAGGCTTGAGCAGCCGGCCCCCATTACATGCTGCAGGAGTAATATCACTCTGCCAGATATCACCTGTAAATAGTGCTTTCCTCCTCGACAATGGAAAACATCAAATCAAATGTTCAAGGCTGAGATAGACAGGTTTTTAATCAGTCAGGTAATCGAGGGTTATGGGGATAAGGCGGGAAAGTGGGAGTTGAGGATGATCAGACGGGATCGGTCATGATCTCATTAAATGGCGGAGCCGACTTTTGGCATATTGTTGATTCTAACTACCTGAGGATTAAAGAATATGTGTGTTGCACGTGTGAGCACGGCCTCCCTATATCCCTGGATAAATTGATCAGGCACATGTTCAACACTTTGATCCTTTTAATGCGAATCACCTTTCTGGCTGCACCAGTGACGACTGCATTGATTCGCTAGAATCATCACCCACAATTGAATGTTTCTCCCGTCTTTTCCTCCATTACCCTCTGGTCCGCCCTTCTAAACATCGCTGCTCTTCTGAAGTCTGCTGTTCCAACTTGATCTGACTTCTACCGAACGGTTGGGAACATCAAAGCAAATTGGGTTTGTTGTGAGTTTCAAGGGTCAGATATAGGATTATGGTATCAGATCATTCATGATTTCATTGAATGGCAGAGCATACTTGCTGGGCCGAATGGCCTACTTCTGCTCCAACGTCTTATGGTCTTATGGAATATTTATTGCAGATGTTTTGGCTACAAGCAAAACAAAGCACAGTGGCTGAGTGGTTAGTACTGCGGCCTCACAGCATCAGGGACCTGGGTTCAATTCCAGCCTGTGTGAAGTTTGCACGTTCCCCCATGTCCACATGGGTTTCCTCCGGGTGCTCCGGCATCCTCTCACAGTACAAAGATGTGCAGGCTACGTGGATTGACCACGTTAAATTTTCCCTTGATGTCCAAAGGTTGGGTTTGGTTATGGCGACAGGCTGGGGGAGTGGGCCCTGCTAGGGTGCTCTTTCAGAGGGTCGGTGCAGACTCGATGGCCTGAATGGCCTCCTTCTGCACTGTAGGGATTCTATGGAAAGCATTGTGAATGCTGGATTATTCTGGATCAGTATAAACATAAAATCCGTCTTCGAAAGTTCCAAGAGTTAATGGTATATTCAATAGGCCACATTCAATATTGTGTGTTGTTCAAAGTACATTCTGGGAATATTTTATTGGGTCTTTGGAAAGCTGATGTGTTTTACTTCATTGAACAGTGTTGTAAACGTGGTATTGCCAGAAGGTGCAGGGACATATGAAGTGGTGATGATAATGTACCGTGACCCACAGTACCAAGAGACCTTCACTCAGACTCCAGTGACACTCAGTGTGAACGATAGAGTTTACATTGGGATCCGTGCCTCTGGAATAGACCCCGATCAATTTGTGTTAACGTTGGATAACTGTTGGACAACTCCAGTGAGCAACCCTTCCTCACAAACAAGATGGAGCCTCATAAGCAATCAGTGAGTATGCACCATCTTATCAATACTGTATGTACTGGAATTATTTCTCTAACTCCCTCTATCCTGACCCTTTCAAATCCCCCACTTCACTTTCCAGCCTTGATTTCGGTTCAACCTGCTCTGTGACCTGCCGGTACATTAAAATCATGGGGAATATGCAAAATGTCTCTGTTGTTTTTGAATTAAAGGATGGATCTTGCACACTTCCTGTTCGCTAATCCAGGAGATGCCCGTTTATTCACTTTGCGGTGGATAGGAAACTCTCAGGGGACAGGCTACTAGCCGACTTTGTTGTTGCCCTGTCTGAGTAACCTGTTAAGAACCCGTTGATGACCCAGGAGGGTAGCTTGGACACTGGTTCTTAGTGGTCTGTATTTTCATTTCGGCACACTGAGAAAAGATATGCAAACGAGTGAGGAATAGTTCAGTCTTGTTATGATCAATCATAAAATAATATTTATTAACTCAAAAGAATCATACAAGACAATTTAACTGCAATAGTGGCCACACACACACACACACACACACACACACACAGTATCTGGTGAAATTAACTCCATTCCCATTCATCTGCCTTCCTGAAATGTCCCTCGTCCCAAAAGAACATCCACGCCCTATAACTTTGTGAGTTAACACCGGCCGATAGTTACCACTGAGGAGTTATCTTTAGCATTGGGAGATTCTTTCTTCCTGCTGCCTCACAGCGCTAGAGACCCGGGTTCAATTCGAACCTCAAGTGACTATGTGGAGTTTACACATTCTTCACATGTCTGCGTGGGTTTCCTCCAGGTGCTCCGAGTTTCCTCCCACATTCCAAAGATGTACAGGTTAAGTGGATTGGCTATGCTAAATTGCCCCTAGGTGGGGTTATGGGGATAGGGTGGGGATTGGGCCTAGGTAGGGTGTTCTTTCTGAGGGTCATTGCTGACTTGATGGGCCGAATGGCCTGATTCTATGATTCATTCAGCATAGTTGATCTCAGGCATGTAAAAACTAACATTTTTTTCGACTGGAGTTCTGTAGTTTTTTGGGAGAATCCTGTTTGCTACCTATTTTTCTCTCTCTTGTCTTATTATCTCCCACTGTCTCCAGTTAACTCTGCTATGGATATATTATTTCCCCTCTTTGTTGTTCTTCTATCTCAATACACCTTGGACCAGGCTTTTGGCAGAGAAATGTGAATTCTATTCTTCACTCTCCACTTTGAAATCACCTCTTCTACAGTTCTAATACCTATTTCTATTCACCATTGTTTACCCCCCCCGCCCCCCCCGCCTACCCCGTCATTTAGTTAAACACTTGCTGCTAAACAAATTCAAATAACAAAAGCCCCTTCACATAGATGAACTCCATCCTTCATTTAATTTTATCCAAATCTTATTTTTTTACATCTCTGTTTTACTCAATTCTTAAATCTTCTTTTTCCACCAATATCTTGATGAACTGGATCTACTTGGTGGGGAGATGAAACAAGTTATATTTTTTCCCCTGGACAGTGGTCAGCACGGCTGCCTCACAGCACCAGGGATCCGAGTTCAATTTCGGCCTTGGGTGACACAGACATTCTCCCCATGTCTGCGTGGGTTTCCTCCAGGTGCTCCGGTTTCCTCCCACAGTCCAGAGATGTGCAGGTTAGGTGGATTGGCCATGCTAAATTGCCCCTCAGTGTCCACAAGGTTAGGTGGGGTAAGGGGATAGGGTGGGGTGAGTGGGCCTTGTGGGGTTCTGTTTCAGAGGGTCGGGGCAAACTTGATGGGCCGAATGGGCATCTTTTGCATTATGGGTTTCTACGATGATATGACTGATTAGCTAATGAAGAATATTGGGAAGATGCTACGGAATTTCCATCCAGTGGACTACACTTTGAGAAACACAGCACAGACTCGGTGGGCTGAATAGTTGTAAGAATCTGTGGAAGATCTCATGAGGTGGCTGTGTGGAGGAGTCGATGTTTGATACATATCTGTGGCCTAAGATTCCTTATACAGAATCAAATAATTTTTAGTGTACAATATTTCATAACACATTGCATTAGTTATTTTTGACGTGTTATTTATCACAGGTGTCCGAATACTTTAAGTGAGGTGCAAATAGCAGAAAGTGGCATCTCCCCTATTGGTCGTTTCTCATTCGCTGTGTTTAAATTTGTTGGTGATGTGAACCAGCTCTACCTGCATTGCCAAATACAACTCTGTAATTTCCAAACCACTCGATGCTCAGCGGTAAGTTCAGCTCCATTTTCCTCCCGGGGAATAATTTATTAATTGTTCTGGTCATCCGCAGGATGACAAGTCACCATATGACCCTTCCAACTCCATATTTCAGAACAATTTCTTGAGACACAGACCTCAGTTAGTTTAAAGAGATGCACCTTGTGTTCTACAATCGATCCCCCACTAGGTGCCATTAGTTCATCCCAGTGCGCCCACTCAGTTAGTGGTCTATCTGCTTCACCAGACTGGAGCATGGGTCAGTCTGCCACAACCTGTCCCCTCCATGCCAACTAAGATTGTGGAAGGCTTGGAGAGTTCTCATCTGCAAACGAAGGCTAGAGGACAGCAGAGGATGAGTGTTTGAGGATGTCGGTGCAGTGAATGCCTAACCTTCGACTAGAGATTTAAAACATGCAGCACAGAATTTTCCAGAGTTAAAGGTTTCAGCTGAGATGATTTTGGCAAAAGTTAGCCCCTGTTCCAAATTCCCCACACATAAATTTTCGTAAGGGTCCAATGCAAGGTGCAGAACTCGGCCACTGAGGGTGCCTTCCACGAGGAGCAAATCCTTTCATTTCAGAGAATTTTATATTTTACAAAAAAAATCATTCCATTTCACAAAAGTGCATCTTAAAACGTTACATTTCAGTATTAAGTTGCTGGAGGTCAGGTCGAATTGCTATTAAAATGAACCTTTTATCTTGCATCCAGAGCTGTCCCGCAGGAAGGAATATTCGGCCCAGAGGCCAAACAGATGTCCTTACTGGTGGTCCCTTCCACACAGGTCCCGCTGTCGTTGATACAGTTAATTCAGGTGAGTAACCAGTTTAAACAGCTGCATTAGACTGCAACATGGATGGAAAATATTTATCTGTCATTGAACAATCGCCAATGTGTCCAGGACACCTTGCCCTGAAAAAATGAGTTTGCTCACAAATACGTTAACTTGGTCAGCTCCAGTCAGCTGCATAGCAAGACCTGAAAAGGGCAGAATTGAAAAATAAGAAGGGAGCGATCACTTTGATAGGATTGTACTACCCAAATAGTCAGCGGAAAATTGAGGAGCAAATATGTAAGGAGATTAGATAGCTGCAAGAAAAATAGGGTGGTAATAGTTGGGACTTGAACTTTCTCAACATTGTCTGGGAAGCCATAGAATTAGGGCTTGGATGGAGAGAAATTTGTTGAGGAAGAATTTCTCATTCAGTATGTGGATGGCCTGACTAGAGAGGGGGCAGATCTTGACGTCCTCTTGGGAAATAAGGAAGAGCAGGTGACAGAAGTGTTAGTGAGGGATCACTTTGGGACCAATGACTATAATTCCATTAGTTTTAAGATAGCTACGGATAATGATAAGTCTGGCTCAAAAGTTAAAATTCTAAATTGGGGCAAGGCCAATTTTGATGGTAATAGACAGGAACTTTCAGAACTTGATTGGGGGAGTCTGTTGGCAGGCAAAGGGACGACTTTCAAAAGTGTGTCAGTCAGGGTTCAGGGTAAGCACATTCCTTTTAGAGTGAAGGGCAACGCTGGTAGAAGTAGGGAACTCTGCATGACTCGGGATATTGAGGCCCTGGTCAAAAAGGAGGCATATGACATGCATAGGCAGCTGGGATCAAGTGGATCCATCGAAGAGTATAGAGGTTGTCATTGTTGAGTTAAGAGAGAAATCAGGAGGGCAAAAAGTTTACATGAGATTGCTTTGGCAGATAAGGCAAAGGAGAATCCAAAGAGCTTCTACAAATACATAAAGGGCAAAAACTAACCAGGGAGTAGGGCCTCTTAAAGGTCTACAATATGTGTAGATCCACAAGAGATGGGCGAGATCCTAAATGAATATTTCTCATCAGTATTTACTGTTAGGGAACTTGCGTAAATAAATAGTGATGTCTTGCGGAATGTAAATATTACAGAGAGGAGGTGCTGGAAGTCTTAAAGTGCATCAAGGTGGATAAATCCCCGGGACCTGATGAAATGCATCCCAGGGTGTTGTGGGCGGCTTGGGAGGAAATTGCGGATCCCCTAGCAGAGATATTTGAATCGTCGACAGCCACAGTGAGGTGCTTGAAGATTGGAGGGTAGCAAATGTTGTGCCTTTTTGCAAAACCTGATTAGGGACAGTCAGCATGGCTTCGTGAGTGGAAAATCATGTCTCATGAATTTGATTGAGTTTTTTGAAGGATTAACCAAAGAGATAGATGGGGGCAGTGCAGTTGACATTGTCTACATGGACTTTAGAAAGGCCTTTGAAAGGTACCACATGGTAGGTTGTTGTATAAGGTTAAATCTCATGGGATCCAGGGTGAGGTAGCCAATTGAATACAAAATTGGCTTGGCGACGGAAGCCAAAGGGTGGTTGTAGAGGGTTGTTTTTCAAACTGGAGGCCTGTGACCAGCGGTGTGCCTCGGGGATCAGTGCTGGGTCCACTGTTACTTGTTATTTATATTAATGACTTGGATGAGAATTTAGGAGGCATAGTTAGTAAGTTTTCAGATGACACCAAGGTTGGTGGCATAGTGGACAGTGAAGAAGGTTATCTAGGATTGCAACGGGATCTTGATCAATTGGGCCAGTGGGCCGATGAATGGCAGATTGAGTTTAATTTTGATAAATGTGAGGTGATGCATTTTGGTTGATCGAATCAGGGCAAGATCTACTCAGTTAATGGTAGGGTGTTGGAGAGAGTTATAGAACAAAGAGATCTAGGAACACAGGTTCATAGCTCCTTGAAGGTGGAGTCACAGGTGGACAGGGCGGTGAAGAAGGCATTCGGCATGCTTGGTTTCATTGGTCAGAACATTGAATACAGGAGTTGGGACGTCTTGCTGAAGATGTACAAGACAATAGTAAGGCCACACTTGGAATATTGTGTCCAGGTCTGGTCACCCTATTACAGAAATTATATTATTAAACTAGTAAGATAGAGAAAAGATTTACCAGGACTTGGTGGTTTGATTTATAAGGAGGTTGGATAGACTGGGACTTTTTTCCCTGTAGTGTAGGAGGCTTGGAGGTGATCTTATAGAGGTCTATAAAATAATGAGGGGCATAGATGAGGGATATAGTCAACAGCTTTTCCCAAAGGTAGGGGAGTCTAGAACTAGAGGGCATAGGTTTAAGGTGAGAGATATAAAAGGGTTCAGAGAGGCAATTTTTTCACACACAGGGTGGTGAGTGTCTGGAATGAGCTGCCAGAGGCAGTCGTAGAGGCGGGTACAGTTTTGTCTTTTATAAAGCATTTAGACAGTTGTATGGGAAAGATGGAGATAGATATGGGCCAAATGCAGGCAATTGGGACTAGCTTAGTGGTAAAAACTGGGTGGCATGGACATGTTGGGCCAAAGGGCCGGTTTTCATGCTGTAAACCTCTATGACCTGGACAATATTCAGAACTGGGCTGACAAGTGGCAAGTAACATTCACACCACACAAATATTAGGCAATGACCATCTCCAACGTGAGTGATTTAACCATCACCCCTTGAAATTCAGTGGCATTACCATCACTAAATCTCCCAATATCAACATCCTGACATTTACCATTGACCAGAAACTGAACTGGGCCCAGCCATATAAATAGTGTGGCTACCAGAGCAGGTCAGAGGCTAGGAATCCAGCGTGAGTAACTCACCTTCTGACTCCCCAAAGCCTGTCCACAATCTAAAAGGCACATGTCAGGAGTATGATGGAATATTCTCCATTTGCATGGGTGATTGCAGCTCCAAAGCAATCAAGCAGCTCGACACCATCGGGACAAAGCAATCACGCTTGATTGGCACCCCTTCCTCAAATATTCACTCCCTCCACCACCCACGCACAGTATCAGCCGTGTGTCCCACCAATAGGTGCACTGCAGCAACTCACCAAGGCTTCTTAGGCAGCACCTTCCAAACCCACTGCAACTACCATCTGGAAGATCTAATGCAGAAGATACCTGGGAACACCACCATCTAGAGGATCCCCTCCAAGTCACTCAGCATTCTGACTTGGAAATATATCGGCCGTTCCTTCACTGTCGCTGGGTCAAAATCCTAGAACACCCTTGCTAACAGCACTGTGGGTGTATCTACACCACACAGGATTGCAGCGGTTCAAGAAGGGAGCTCACCACTACATTCTCAAGGGCAATTAGGGATGGTCAAGTAACTTTGTCCTGGCCCATGCCACCCACATTGTCTGAACTAATAAAAAACATACTATTTTGTATATATGCTGGAGATCCGAAAACCAGATATCCAGTTTCACCTCAGCAATGATTTCTTTGACCAATCGCACATTTACAACTAAAACTTCAGAAATTCAAATTTAACAGGGTTGAAGGGTTTGTAATGTGTGCTGTTTCTGTTCAGAGAAGGTGCACACAGTTGGATCCTGGGATGAGGGTGTTATCTTGTGAGGAAAGGTTGGACAGTCTGGGACTGTATCCAATGGAGTTTAGGTGAATGAGGGTTGATCTTATTGAAACATGTAAGACCCTGAAGGGGCTTTGACAGAGTAGATGCTAATAAGATGTTTCCTCTTGTGGGGGAATCGAGAACTCGGGGGGAGTTTAAAAATAGGGGCCTCACAGTTAATACAGAGATGAGGAGATTTTATTCTCACTCTGAGGAAGGTTCGTCTGTGGAATTTCCCTTCCCTACAGAGCATAGAAACATAGACAATAGGAGCAGGAGGAGGCCATTCAGCCCTTTGAGCCTGCTCCGCCATTCATTATGAACATGGCTGATCATCCAAATCAAGAGCCTAATCCCACCTTCTACCCATATCCTTTGATCTCCTTTGCCCAAATGCTATTTCTAACTGTTTCTTGAAAATGTACAATGTTTTGGCCTTGAGCATTTCCTGTGCTAGCGAATTCCTCAAATAGCTCAACACGCTCTGGGTGATGAAATTTCTCCTCATCACTGTCCTAAATGGTCTACCCCGTATCCTCAGATGGTCACCCCTGGTTCTGGAATCCCTCACCATCGGGAACATCTTTCCTACATCTACCCTGCCTAGTCCTGTTAGTTTTTCATAGGTCTCTATGAGATTCCCCCCTCATTCTTCTGAACTCCTGTGAGTACATAGAAACATAGAAAATAGGTGAAGGATAGACCATTCGGCCCTTCGAGCCTGCACCACCATTCAATATGATCATGGCTGATCATGTAAATTCAGTATCCACTCCCGCTTTCTCTCATTACCGCTTGATCCCTTTAGCACCGAGACTACATTCCTAACCGATTCAATCTCTCCTCATACGTCAATACCGCCAACCCAGGAATCAATCTGGTAAACATTTTCTGCACTCCCTCTATAGCAAGAACATCCATCCTCAGATAAGACGACCAAAATTTCACACACTATTCCATTATTCTGTATAATTGCAGTAAGACATCCCTGCTCCTGTACTCAAATCCTCTCGCTATGAAGGCCAAAATACTATTTGCCTTCTTTACCTCCTGCTGTAGCTGCATGCTTACCTTCAGTGACTGGTGTATGAGGACACCCAGTTCACATTCTCCTCTCCTAATTTATAGCCACTATGATAATCTGCCCTCACAGGTGGCACAAAGACCTGGGTTTGATTCCAACCTTGGGGGACTGTCTGTATGAAGTTTGCACTTTCTCCCCATGTCGGCGTGTGTTTCCTCCGGGTGCTCCCGTTTTCTCCCACAGTCCAAAGATGTGCAGTTTAGGTGGATTAGCCATGATGGAATTGACCCTTAGTGTTCAAAGATGTGTGGGTTGGGTGGGGTTGCGGAGGTGGGAGAGAGTGGTGCCTAGGTAGGGTGCTTTTTCAGAGTGTTGCTGCAGACTCGACAGGCCAACTGGTCTCCTCCAGCACAGCAGTGATTCCATGATTCTTGGTTTTGTTACCCAAGTGGACAACCTCACAAGTATCCAGATAAAAGCAGTGGATGTTGGATCATTGACTTATTCAAGACCAGGTTAGAGACGCGAGGGAGTTGATGTTTATGGGACGGAGGTGGGGAGGGTACAGAGGGGAAATGATGCTGAAGCCACAATCCCATCCACCGCCGTCCAGAATCGAGGGGCCGAATAACCTTCCCCTGCTGATACTTCATGTATTCTCCAGTTAATTAATAATCTGTCGTTGTTATGGTGAATTTCTCTCTGCGCAGCTCCTAACATTTCACTTTCTTCTCCTCTGCAGCGGAGGTTTCTGATTCCAGCCAACAGATTTCAGTCTCTACAGTTACAATCATCTGCTTTTTCCTGAGTGCCCTATTACTGCAGTAACGTTGGCTTCTTTGCGAATAAACCAAAACTGCATGTCGTTATGATCAACTACTACAACAATCATTAATGCAACAATCCGCTTTATTTTCATATTGATATAATTGTTAAAAAGAATTGTGGTTTCAAACATGGTGTAAACTTTGTGATTTCCTCTTGAATAATTATTCTCAATAAATATAATTCATCAGGAAAATTGTTGGTGGCTTCCTTTTATGAATTAACACTCAGATTACAGACATTTCAACTTATTTTCAATATTAGTCGCTGGAAATTATTGATTTTGAAACTCATCATAGTCAACATAAAACTAGGACAGTGTTATGGGCCAGGGTTTAGAAAACTCCAAAGTATATCATGGAGTTCACTTGACCTACAACTGTTTATTGATTTTTGTTGCGATGAGAACAAGGGCCTGCCTTTCAGGTGTTGTTCAACTTTTAATCAAAAACACAAAGTTTATTCTACGAATTTAGTTAACATTTTTATAAACAGACACACTAAGCATTTTTATCAACTACCAACATAAATACCCCACACAGCTACAGTACTCTATGGATAACCCTTAATAAATTCCCCCTTTAAGCTGTTCCAATTTAATAACAAGATCCCATAAACCAGTGCCCCCTTTTTAAAGGTGTGGCCCAGCACACAGCACTCCATCCCTGGTATGGATGCTCCTGTTTACTTTCCAAAACAGCAGATAGGAATTTCTTCCAGAAAACAGTTATTTATTTTCAAGTTATGAAGCAGTCTGGAAACAGATTTAAAATGCAGATAGAGAAAAAAAACTTAAAACATAGAACATAGAAAATTACAGCACAGAACAGGCCCCTCGGCCCACGATGTTGTGCCAAACCTTTGTCCTAGATTAATCATAGATTATCATTGAATTTACAGTGCAGAAGGAGGCCATTCAGCCCATTGAGTCTGCACCGGCTCTTGGAAAGAGCACCCTACCCAAAGTCAACACCTCCACCCAACACTAAGGGCAATTTTGGCACTAAGGGCAATTTATCATGGCCAATCCACCTAACCTGCACATCGTTGGGACTGTGGGAGGAAACCGGAGCACCCGGAGGAAACCCACGCAGACACGGGGAGGATGTGCAGACTCCGCACAGACAGTGACCCAAGCCGGAATCGAACCTGGGACCCTGGAGCTGTGAAGCAATTGTGCTATCCACAATGCTACCGTGCTGCCCTTAAGAACAAATAAATCTACACTATATCATTTTACCGTAATCCATGTACCTATCCAATAGCTGCTTGAAGGTCCCTAATGTTTCTGACTCAACTACTTCCACAGGCAGTGCATTCCATGCCCCCACTACTCTCTGGGCAAAGAACCTACCTCTGACATCCCCCCTATATTTTCCACCATTCACCTTAAATTTATGTCCCCTTGTAATGGTTTGTTCCACCCGGGGAAAAAGTCTCTTGACTGTCTACTCTATCTATTCCCCTGATCATCTTATAAACCTCTATCAAGTCGCCCCTCATCCTTCTCCGTTTTAATGAGAAAAGGCCTAGCACCCTCAACCTTTCCTCGTAAGACCTACTCTCCATTCCAGGCAACATTCTGGTAAATCTCCTTTGCACCTTTTCCAAAGCTTCCACATCCTTCCTAAAATGAGGCGACCAGAACTGTACACAGTACTCCAAATGTGGCCTTACCAAAGTTTTGTACAGCTGCATCATCACCTCACGGCTGGTAAATTCAATCCCTCTGTTAATGAACGCTAGCACACCATAGGCCTTCTTCACAGCTCTATCCACTTGAGTGGCAACTTTCAAAGATGTATGAACATAGACCCCAAGATCTCTCTGCTCCTCCACATTGCCAAGAACTCTACCGTTAACCCTGTATTCCGCATTCATATTTGTCCTTCCAAAATGGACAACCTCACACTTTTCAGGGTTAAACTCCATCTGCCACTTCTCAGCCCAGCTCTGCATCCTATCTAGGTCTCTTTGCAGCCGACAACAGCCCTCCTCACTATCCACAACTCCACCAATCTTCGTATCGTCTGCAAATTTACTGACCCACCCTTCAACTCCCTCATCCAAGTCATTAATGAAAATCACAAACAGCAGAGGACCCAGAACTGATCCCTGCAGTACGCCACTGGTAACTGGGATCCAGGCTGAATATTTGCCATCCGCCACCACTCTCTGACTTCTATCGGTTAGCCAGTTCGTTATCCAACTGGCCAAATTTCCCACGATCCCATGCTTCCTTACTTTCTGCAGAAGCCTACCATGGGGAACCTTATCAAATGCCTTACTAAAATCCATGTACACTACATCCACTGCTTTACCTTCATCCACATGCTTGGTCACCTCCTCAAAGAATTCAATCAGACTTGTAAGGCAAGACCTTCCCCATACAAATCTGTGCTGACTATCCCTAATCAAGCAGTGTCTTTCCAGATGCTCAGAAATCCTATCCTTCAGTACCTTTCCATGACTTTGCCTACCACCGAAGTAAGACTAACTGGCCTGAAAGTCCCAGGGTTATCCCTAGTCCCTTTTTTGAACAGGGGCACGACATTCGCCACTCTCCAATCCCCTGGTACCACCCCTGTTGACAGTGAGGACGAAAAGATCATTGCCAACGGCTCTGCAATTTCATCTCTTGCTTCCCATAGAATCCTTGGATATATCCCGTCAGGCCCGGGGGACTTGTCTATCCTCAAGTTTTTCAAAATGCCCAACACATCTTCCTTCCTAACAAGTATTTCCTTGAGCTTACCAATCTGTTTCACACTGTCCTCTCCAACAATATCGCCCCTCTCATTGGTAAATACAGAAGAAAAGTACTCGTTCAAGACCTCTCCTATCTCTTCAGACTCAATACACAATCTCCCGCTTCTGTCCTTGATCGGACCTACCTTCGCTCTAGTCATTCTCATATTTCTCACATATGTGTAAAAGGCCTTGGGGTTTTCCTTGATCCTACCCGCCAAAGATTGTTCATGCCCTCTCTTAGCTCTTCTAATCCCTTTCTTCAGTTCCCACCTGGCTATCTTGTATCCCTCCAACGCCCTGTCTGAACCTTGTTTCCTCAGCCTTACATAAGTCTCCTTTTTCCTCTTAACAAGACATTCAACCTCTCGTGTCAACCATGGTTCCCTCACTCGACCATCTCTTCCCTGCCTGACAGGGACATACATATCAAGGACACGTAGTACCTGTTCCTTGAACAAGTTCCACATTTCACTTGTGTCCTTCCCTGACAGCCTATGTTCCCAACTTATGCACTTCAATTCTTGTCTGACAACATCGTATTTACCCTTCCCCCAATCGTAAACCTTGCCCTGTTGCACACACCTATCCCTCTCCATTACTAAAGTGAAAGTCACAGAATTGTGGTCACTATCTCCAAAATGCTCCCCCACTAACAAATCTATCACTTGCCCTGGTTCATTACCAAGTACTAAATCCAATATTGCCCCTCCTCTGGTCGGACAATCTACATGCTGTGTTAGAAAAGCTTCCTGGACACACTGCACAAACACCACCCCATCCAAACGATTTGATCTAAAGAGTTTCCACTCAATGTTTGGGAAGTTAAAGTCACCCATGACTACTACCCTGTGACTTCTGCACCTTTCCAAAATCTGTTCCTCCACATCTCGGCTACTATTGGGGGGCCTATAGAAAACTCCTAACAAGGTGACTGCTCCTTTCCTATTTCGGACTTCAACCCATACTACCTCAGTCGGCTGATACTCCTCGAATAGCCTTTCTGCAGCTATTATACTATCTCTAATTAACAATGCCACCCCCCCCCCACACCTCTTTTACCACCCTCCCTAATCTTATTGAAACATCTATAACCAGGGACCTCCAACAACCATTTCTGCCCCTCTTCTATCCAAGTTTCCGTGATGGCCACCACATCGTAGTCCCAAGTACCGATCCATGCCTTAAGTTCACCCACCTTATTCCTGATGCTTCTTGTGTTGAAGTATACACACTTCAACCCATCTCCGTGCCTGCAAGTACTCTCCTTTGTCAGTGTTCCCTTCCCCAATGCCTCATTACACGCTTTGGCGTCCTGAATATCGGCGACCTTAGTTGCTGGACTACAAATCCGGTTCCCATTCCCCAGCCAAATTAGTTTAAACCCTCCCGAAGAGTACTAGAAAACCTCCCTCCCAGGATATTGGTGCCCCTCTGGTTCAGATGCAACCCGTCCTGTTTGTACAGGTCCCACCTTCCCCATGAATGCGCTCCAATTATCCAAATACCTGAAGCCCTCCCTCCTACACCATTCCTGCAGCCACGTGTTCAGCTGCACTCTCTCCCTATTCCTAGCCTCGCTATCACTTGGCACCGGCAACAAACCAGAGATGACAACTCTGTCTGTCCTGGCTTTTAACTTCCAGCCTAACTCCCTAAACTCGTTTATTACCTCCACACCCCTTTTCCTACCTACGTCGTTGGTACCAATGTGCACCACGACTTCTGGTTGCTCCCCCTCCCCCTTAAGGATCCTGAAGACACGATCCGAGACATCCCTGGCCCTGGCACCCGGGAGGCAACATACCTTCCGGGAGTCTCGCTCGCGACCACAGAATCTCCTATCTATTCCCCTAACCATTGAATCTCCTACAACTATTGCTTTTCTATTCTCCCCCCTTCCCTTCTGAGCCCCAGAGCCAGACTCCGTGCCAGAGACCTGGCCGCTAGGGCCTTCCCCCGGTAGGTCATCCCCCCGCATCAGCATCCAAAACGGTATACTTGTTTTGAAGGGGAAAGGCCACGAGGGATCCCTGCACTGTCTGCCTGTTTGTTTTTTCCCCCCTGACTGTAACCCAGCTATTCTTGTCCTGTACCTTGGGTGTGGTTACCTCCCTGTAACTCATCTCTATCACCCCCTCTGCTTCCCGGATGATCCGAAGTTCATCCAGCTTCAGCTCCAGTTCCCTAACACGGTCTTTGAGGAGCTGGAGTTGGGTGCACTTCCCGCAGGTATAGTCAGCGGGGACACCGGTGGTATCCCTCAGCACCCACATCCTACAGGAGGAGCATGCAACTGGCCTAGCCTCCATCCCCTCTTACCTTACAGAATATAGCTGCCCTGTGGACCAACTGGATCTCCGCCCTCCGACTCTGCTCCCAGTCAGCTGCACTCTCTGTAAACTCCTGGTTCTCTTCTCACTCTTTGTGGAAATGTAGGAAACAAAATGAAAGGAGCACCTTACTCCCTCCTCACCTAACTCCCTGAGTCACCAAACTCTCACTATAGCACTCAAATGCACCAAATTCAGCACTCCCTCAGTCACCAAACTCTCACTATAGCACTCAAATGCACCAAATTCAGCACTCAGTGCAAACAAAGTCTACACTGTAGGGGATCACTTTTATACTGTGAATCTAGCCTCTGAAAACTGGCCTAATCCAAATAACTAATTAACAAGCTCCAGCTGCAAGTGCCTACAAGTGGAAGCTTTGTTTAAAGCTGATTGAAAATTCACCTTCTTCGAAACCAAACAGCAACTTTTAAGTTAATTAACCTTCTTTAAACCTGTGCAGAACAAAACCAGTTCAAACCCAAAGCGAAAGTGAAACCAACTCCCAGAGCCACAGCCCAGCTCCATCCACACAATGACATCACTGAAGCCATGTGATAAGACAAAAACATTTCTTAACGGGACACTTCCATGACAACAGAGCCAAAGCTTCTCGGCAACAGAAATATAAGGTGATATTGATAGGATGGGAATAAAAGTAATGAATGAAAATCAATGTCTGTCATTGTGATCTTGTTTCCATTTTGGTGGTAAATACCAGAGTAATTTTTTTGTTGTAAAACATATACCTTAATTGTCAAATATCTGAAAGAGCATTACAAACATTTCAAAATGGCCATTACACAAAGTGCAATTATATTCAGGTTTCTCTACATAAGTTACATTGCTCTCTGAGGTGCTTCGATACAATAAAAGAAATATTACAGACAATTCAAAATGGTCATTACATGGTGCAAAGGTATTTACGTTATCTGCCCAGATCAATTTACACTCTGAGGCTGTTTAGCACAGGGCTAAATCGCTGGCTTTGAAAGCAGGCCAGCAGCACGGTTCAATTCCTGTAACAGCCTCCCCGAACAGGTGCCGGAATGTGGCGACTAGGGGCTTTTCACAGTAACCTCATTTGAAGCCTACTTGTGACAATAAGCGATTTTCTTTCATTTCATTCAATACAATTGTAATATGTGTGATATTCACCGTATACATTCAACGCAAGTCCCAGTTTGATTTGTTTACATTTTTTTATTGCCACATGTACCGAGATACATTGAAAGTATTGTTCTTTGTAAAGTCCAGACAGATCATTTAATACATGAAAGAAAACATAGGACATACACAAAAACACAATGTAAATACATAAACACAGAGTGCATGCAGAGTGTAGTATCACTCAGGAGAGATGTGTGAAGAGATCAGTTCAGTCCATAAGAGGGTCATACAGGAATCTGGTAACAGCGGGGAAGAAGCTGCTTTTGAATCTGTTGGTGCGTGTTCTCAGACTTTTTTATCTCCCGTCCGGTGGAAGAAGTTGGAAGTGTGAATTACCAGGGTGGGGGGATCTTTGATTATGCTGCCTGTTTTCCCAAGGCAGCGGGAGGTGTAAACAGAGTCAAAGGATGGGAGGCGGGTTCACTTGATGGACTGGACTGTGTTCACAACTCTGTAGTTTCTTATGGTCCTGGCAGCACGGTAGCATTGTGGATAGCACAATTGCTTCACAGCTCCAGGGTCCCAGGTTCGATTCCGGCTTGGGTCACTGTCTGTGCGGAGTCTGCACATCCTCCCAGTGTGTGTGTGGGTTTCCTCCGGGTGCTCCGGTTTCCTCCCACAGTCCAAAGATGTGCAGGTTAGGTGGATTGGCCATGATAAATTGCCCTTAGTGACCAAAATTGCCCTTAGTGTTGGATGGGGTTAATGGGTTATGGGGATAGGGTGGAGGTGTTGACCTTGGGTAGGGTGCTCTTTCCAAGAGCTGGTGCAGACTCGATGGGCCGAATGGCCTCCTTCTGCACTGTAAATTCTATGATCTGATCCATGTTCACATGTTTTGGTCCTGTCCGAAGCTGGAGGGGTATTGGAGGGGGAGGTCTTTAAGTCCATCTCGGGGGTGATACATGTGAGATTCGGACCAGGACCCCTGGAGGCGATATTCGGGGTGGCGGACCAACCTGGGCTGGAGGCAGGTGCGGGGAGCAGATGTTTTAGCCTTCCCCTCGCTGATTGCCCGAAGGCGGGTCCTGTTGGTGTGGAGATCAGCTTCTCCGCCCTGTACCTCGGCGTGGCGGGGAGGATCTGTTGGAATTTTTAACGCTCGAGAAGGTGAAGTTGGAGCTGAGGGGAAGGATGGAAGGGTTCTACAATTCATGGGCATAGTTTATCAAGCACTTACAAGAATTGGATGTTATTGAACATTACGGGGGCTGGGTTAGAGGGGGAGGGGTTTAAGTGTATGGTTTATTGGTTACCATGTATGGGATAGCTGTGGATTCTCTTTTTCTTTCTTATTCTGTATCTTGGATGTAGGGTGGAGGTTTGGGTTTGTAGAAAAAAGGGGTCGTTGGTCAGGGGATCGCTACTGTATTTGTGATTGTTGGTTATCTGTTGTTGGATGTATATTTGATGAAAATGCATAAAATGAGAATAAAACTATTTAAAAAAAAACAAAAAACAATTGATGTCAAAACCCTGCCCTTCCCCCCTCTTCCTTCCCTCCCTCCCCCTTTCCTTCCTTCCCTCCCCTCTTCTTTCCCTCCCTCCCCTCCTTCCCCCTCTCTCTCCCCCTCCTTCTTCCATCCCTCCCTCCCCCTCCTCACCTCCCCTTTATGGAACTGTGTTTAAGTGAGGAAATATATTTTATTGCGAGAAATTTGTAAAAGTTGAGGTAGTTTTATGTCATTGTTCAGCTGATAATGTTAAACATTAAGTTAAATGTTAGCTGATTTCAAAGTTTTGTATTTATAAAATTATATTTGTGAATAAATGTTTTATATTAAACTTTACAAGCTTCTACAAATGTCTTATTGAAACATCAGTACACAACATTTAATTGAGATATTATAAATGAATAAGATAATTGAAGTAAACAAGGCAGATACATATTGAACATGGGTAACACAGTGGCACACTACTTAGCGCTGCTGCCTGACAATACCAGGGACCCGTGTTCAATTCGGGCCTTGGGTGACTGTGTGGTGTTTGTACATTCTCCTTGTGTCTGCATGGGTTTTCTTGAACCATGGAATAGAACCATAGAATCCCTACAGTACAGAAGGATGTCATTCGGCCCATTAAGTCTGCATCAATCGTCTGAAAGCGCACCCTACCTGGATCCACTTCCCGCCCTATTCCCGGAACTGATCCTGTGCATCCCTCGACAATAGGGTGCAACTTAGCATGAGCAATCCATCTCATATTATCACAGGATAATACAGTGTAGAAGAGGCCCTTCAGCCTATCCAATCTGCACCGATGCATGAAAGATACCTGACTTGCCTACCTCATCCCATTTGCCAGTACTTGGCCCATAGCCTTGAATGTTAAGATATGCCAAGTGCACATCCAGGTACTTTTTAAAGGATGTGAGGAACCCACCACTACCACCTTCCCAGGCAGTGCATTCCAGACTGCCACCACTCTCTGGGTAAAAAGGTTTTTCCTCAAATCCCCCCTAAATATCCTGCTCCACACCTTGAACTGATGTTCCCTCGTAACTGACCCTTCCATGCCCTTCATTATTTTGTACACCTCGATCAGATCATCCCTCAGTCTTCTCTGCTCCAACGAAAACAACCCAAGTCTATCCAACCTCCCTTCATAACTTAAAATATTGCATCCCAGGCAACATCCTGGTGAATCGCCTCTGCGCCCCCTCCAGTGCAATCAAATCCTTCCTATAATGTGGCAACCAGAATTGCACACAGTACTCCAGCTGTGGCCTCACCAGAGCACTATACAACTTCAACATGACCTCGCTGCTTTTGTAATCTATGTTTCGATTGATAAAGGCAAGTGTCCCATATGCCTTTTTCACCACCCTGTTAATCTGCACTTCTGCATCAGAGATCTATGGACAAACACACCAAGGTCCCTTTGTCATTTATTGAATAATTCCTTGTCACATTACCCCTTCCAAAGTGATCACCTGACACATTTCAGGGTTAAATTCTGTCTGCCACTTTCTGACCATTTGACCATCCCGTCTATATCTTCCTGTAACCCAAGACACTCAACCTCACTGTTAACCACCCAACTGTGTCATCCACAAACTTACTGACTCTATCCCGCCGCATAGTCATCTATGTTGTTTATATAAATGACAAACAAGAGGGGAACCAGCACAGATCCCTGTGGTACGCCACTGGACACTGGCTTACAGTCGCTAAAGCAGCCGTCTATCATCACCCTCTGTCGTCTACAGCGAAGCCAATTTTGAATTCACCTCTTCAAGTTACCCTGTATCCCATGTACTTTTGTCTTCTTTATCAGTCTCCCATGTGGGACCTTGTTAAAGGCTTTGCTGAAACCCATGTAAACTACATCAACTGCAATACCCTCATCTACACATGCTCAAAAAATGTAATCAAATTTGTAAGGCATGTCCTCCCTCAGACAAAGCCATGCTGACTGTTCCTGGTCAATCCCTGCCTCGCCAAGTGGAGATCGCTTCTCTCCGTCAGAATTTTCTCCAATAGTTTCCCTACCACCGACGTGAGACTCACTAGTCTGTAGTTTCCTGGCTTATCTCTACAACCTTCCTTAAATAGTGGGACCACATTAGCTGTTATCCAGACCTCTGGCACCTTCCCCGTGGCCAGAGAGAAATTAGAAATTTGAGCAAGAACCCCTGCAATTTCCTCCCTTGCCTTCCACAGGATCCTGGGACCCATTTATATAATATAACCTTTATTAGTGTCACAAGTAGGCCTACATCAACACTGCAATGAAGTTACTGTGAAAATCCCCTAATCGCCACACTACAGCGCCTGTTCGGGTACACAGAGAGAATTCAGAATGTCCAATTCACCCAACAAGCACATCTTTCGGGACTTGTGGGAGGAAACCGGAGCACCCGGAGGAAACCCACACAGACAGCCCTGCTCGAAGACGACGACAGGCCGATGTGGTCTAGTTGCCCTGGGGAAACAAACAAAGAACAAAGAAAAGTACAGCACAGGAACAGGCACTTCGCCCCTCCAAGCCCGTGCCGACCATGCTGCCCGACTAAACTACAATTTTCTACACTTCCTGGGTTCGTATCCCTCCATTCCCATCCTATTCATGTATTTGTCAAGATGCCCCTTAAATGTCACTATCGTCCCTGCTTCCACCACCTCCTCCGGTAGCGAGTTCCAGGCACCTACTACGCTCTGTGTAAAAAACTTGCCTCGTACATCTACTCTAAACCTTGCCCCTCGCACCTTAAACCTATGCCCCCTAGTAATTGACCCCTCTACCCTGGGGAAAAGCCTCTGACTATCCACTCTGTCTATGCCCCTCATAATTTTGTAGACCTCTATCAGGTCGCCCCTCAACCTCCGTCGTTCCAGTGAGAACAAACCGAGTTTATTCAACCGCTCCTCATAGCTAATGCCCTCCATACCAGGCAACATTCTGGTAAATCTTGTCAGCACCCTCTCTAAAGCCTCCACATCCTTCTGGGAGTGTGGCGACCAGAATTGAACACTATACTCCAAGTGTGGCCTAACTAAGGTTCTATACAGCTGCAACATGACTTGCCAATTCTTGTACTCAATGCCCCGGTCAATGAAGGCAAGCATGCCGTATGCCTTCTTGCCTACCTTCTCCACCTGTGTTGCCCCTTTCAGTCACCTGTGGACATGCACACCTAGATCTCTCTGACTTTCAATACTCTTGAGGGTTCTACCATTCACTGTATATTCCTTACCTGCATTAGACCTTCCAAAATGCATGACCTCACATTTGTCCGGATTAAATTCCATCTGCCATCTCTCCGCCCAAGTCTCTAAACAATCTAAATCCTGCTGTATCCTCTGACAGTCCTCATCGCTATCCGCTATTCCACTAACCTTTGTGTCGTCTGCAAACTTACTAATCAGACCAGTTACATTTTCCTCCAAATCATTTATATATACTACAAACAGCAAATGTCCCAGCACTGATCCCTGCGGAACACCACTAGTCACAGCCCTCCAATTGGAAAAGCATCCTTCCATTGCTACTTTCTGCCTTCTATGCCCTAGCCAGTTCTGTATCCACCTTGCCAGCTCACCCCTGATCCCGTGTGACTTCACCTTTTGTACAAGTCTACCATCAGGTACCTTGTCAAAGGCCTTACTGAAGTCCATATAGACAACATCCACTGCCCTACCTGCATCTATCATCTTTGTGACCTCTTCGAAAAACTCTATCAAGTTAGTAAGACACGAACTCCCCTTTACAAAACCATGCTGCCTCTCACTAATACGTCCATTTGCTTCCAAATGGGAGTAGATCCTGTCTCGAAAAATTCTCTCCAGTAATTTCCCTACCACTGACGTAAGGCTCACCGGCCTGTAGTTCCCTAGATTATCCTTGCTACCCTTCTTAAACAGAGGAACAACATTGGCTATTCTCCAGTTCTCCGGGACATCACCTGAAGAAAGTGAGGATCCAAAGATTTCTGTCAAGGCCTCAGCAATTTCGTCTCTAGCCTCCTTCAGTATTCTGGGGTAGATCCCATCAGGCCCTGGGGACTTATCTACCTTAATATTTTTCAAGACGCCCAACACCTCGTCTTTTTGGATCTCAATGTGACCCAGGCTATCTACACACCCTTCTCCAGACTCAACATCTACCAATTCCTTCTCTTTGGTGAATACTGATGTAAAGTATTCATTTAGTACCTCGCCCATTTCCTCTGGCTCCACACATAGATTCCCTTGCCTATCCTTCAGTGGGCCAACCCTTTCCCTGGCTACCCTCTTGCTTTTTATGTACGTGTAAAAAGCCTTGGGATTTTCCTTAACCCTATTTGCCAATGACTTTTCGTGACCCCTTCTAGTCCTCCTGACTCCTTGCTGAAGTTCCTTCCTACTTTCCTTATATTCCACACAGGCTTTGTCTGTTCCCAGCCTTTTAGCCCTGACAAATGCCTCCTTTTTCTTTTTGACGAGGCCTACAATATCTCTCGTTATCCAAGGTTCCCGAAAACTGCCGTATTTATCCTTCTTCCTCACAGGAACATGCCGGTCCTGAATTCCTTTCAACTGCCACTTGAAAGCCTCCCACATGTCAGATGTTGATTTACCCTCAAACATCCGCCCCTAATCTAGGTTCTTCAGTTCCCACCTAATATTGTTAGAATTAGCCTTCCCCCAATTTAGCACATTCACCCTAGGACCACTCTTATCCTTTTCCACCATCACTTTAAAACTTACTGAATTGTGGTCACTGTCCCCGAAATGCTCCCCTACTGAAACTTCTACCACCTGGCCGGGCTCATTCACCAATACCAGGTCCAGTACAGCCCCTTCCATAGTTGGACTGTCTACATATTGTTTTAAGAAGCCCTCCTGGATGCTCCTTACAAACTCTGCCCCGTCTAAGCCCCTGGCACTAAGTGAGTCCCAGTCAATATTGGGGAAGTTGAAGTCTCCCATCACAACAACCCTGTTGATTTTACTCTTTTCCAAAATCTGTCTACCTATCTGCTCCTCTATCTCCCGCTGGCTTTTGGAAGGCCTGTAGTAAACCCCCAACGTTGTGACTGCACCCTTCTTATTCCCGATCTCTACCCATATAGCCTCACTGCCCTCTGAGGTGTCCTCCCGTAGTATAGCTGTGATATTCTCCCTAACCAGTAGCGCAACTCCGCCACCCCTTTTACATCCCCCTCTATCCCGCCTGAAACATCTAAATCCTGGAACGTTTAGCTGCCAATCCTGCCCTTCCCTCAACCAGGTCTCTGTAATGGCAACAACATCATAGTTCCAAGTACTAATCCAAGCTCTAAATTCATCTGCCTTACCCGTAATACTTATTGCATTAAAACAAATGCACTTCAGGCCACCAGACCCGCTGTGTTCAGCAACTTCTCCCTGTCTGCTCTGCCTCAGAGCCCCACTGTCCCTATTCCCTAGTTCTCCCTCAATGCTCTCACCTTCTGACCTATTGCTCCCATGCCCACCCCCCTGCCATACTAGTTTAAACCCTCCCGTGTGACACTAGCAAACCTCGCGGCCAGGATATTTATGCCTCTCCAATTTAGATGCAACCCGTCCTTTTTATATAGGTCACACCTGCCCCGGAAGAGCTCCCAGTGGTCCAGATAACGGAAACCCTCCCTCCTACACCAGCTGTTTAGCCACGTGTTCAGCTGCTCTATCTTCCTATTTCTAGCCTCACTGGCACGTGGCACAGGGAGTAACCCCAAGATTACAACCCTAGAGGTCCTGTCTTTGAACTTTCTGCCTAGCTCCCTGAACTCCTGCTGCAGGACCTCATGCCCCTTCCTGCCTATGTCGTTAGTACCAATATGTACAACGACCTCTGTCTGTTTGCCCTCCCCCTTCAGGATGCCCTCTACTCGTTCGGAGACATCCTGGACCCTGGCACCAGGGAGGCAACATACCATCCTGGAGTCTCTTTCACGTCCACAGAAGCGCCTATCTGTGCCCCTGACTATAGAGTCCCCTATGACTATTGCTCTTCTGCGCTTTGACCCTCCCTCCTGAACATCAGAGCCTGTCGTAGTGCCACTGCTCTGGCTGCTGCTGTTTTCCCTTGATAGGCTATCCCCCCGACAGTATCCAAAGGGGTATACCTGTTCGAGAGGGGGACAACCACAGGGGATTCCTGCACTGACTGCCTGCCCTTTCTGGTGGTCACTCATTTCTCTGCCTGCACCTTGGGTGTGACCACATTTATATAACTGCTATCTATGACGCTTTCCGCCACCTGCATGCTCCTAAGTGCATCCAACTGCCGCTCCAATCGAACCATGCGGTCTGTGAGGAGCTCCAGTTGGCTGCACTTTCTGCAGATGAAGCTATCCGGGACGCCGGAAACCTCCCGGACCTGCCACATCTCACAGTCAGAGCACTGCACCCCTCTAATTGACATTGCGTCAATTAATTAGTAAATTAAATTTAAAAGTTTTTTTTTTAAAAGTTACTGTTAACTATCTGTTTCCAAGCACTAGATTTCTACTATAAATGTGAAAGCTAAATACAGTGCTCTCCGATCACTGGCTTAGATACCCCTCTAAATTATAATTAAGTAATTATGTTTAATTAATTTACCAATGCTCAATTTTTAAAATTTAGTGTAGATTCCCAACCAGCCAATCAGGTCACAGCTTTTCTGTGATGTCACTTCAGCCCCCCCCCCCCCCCCCCCACGCACACACAATTTGAAAAGGTAATAAAAGTAAAAATGAGTAAAAATCACTTACCTTCTGAGGGTCTCAGATGCTCTCTGGTTCTCTCCCTGCTGCTTAAAAGTTACAGGCCAGAAGAAAGAGAACAATACAGTAGAGAAAAAGCACCTTCTCCCACTCCGCACCGAATTACCTCACTGCACCAAATTACCAAGTTCCCACTCAGACTGTGTCTCTTTGACCTGTGCAACGCAGACTCCGCACAGTGACCCAAGTCGGGAATCAAACTCTGGTTCATGGCGCTGTGAAGCAACAGTGCTAACCACAGTGCCACCATGACCAGAGAGAAATTAGAAATTTGGGTCAGAACCTCTGCAATCTCCTCCTGCAGGTCCCACAGCATCCTTGGACATAATTCATGCGGACCTGGAGATTTTTTCCAGTTTTAAGCCGGCCAACACCTCCAATACCTTGTCACTCCCTATGACAATTTGCTCAAGAACCTCACAATCTCTCTCCCTGAGTTCCATATCTACCTCCTCATTCTATTGGGTGAAGTCAAATGTGAAGTATTCATTCAACACCCTGCCAATGTCCTCTGGCTCCACCCACAGATTTCCCCTGTGGTCCCTAATGGGCCCTCCTCTTTCCCTGGTTATTGTCTTCCCATTGATGTATAATATATATCTTGGGATTTTCCCTACTTTTACCAGCCAGGGATTGCTCATATTCCCTCTTTGCTCTCCTAACTGCTTTCTTAAGCTCCATCCTGCACTCCGTTTATTCACTCCACTGTACTTGTTAAAAGCCTCACTTTTCCTTCTCGTCGTATCCCGAATATCTCTGGTCATCCATGGTTCGCTGAGCTTGTTACTCCTTCCTATTAACCTACAGGGAACATGTTGGGCCTGTACCCTCCCCATTTCCTTTTTGAATGCCTCCCACCGATCTTCTGCAGATTTCCCCACAAGTAACTCTTTCCAGTCTACCTTGGCCAGATCCTGCCTTATTTTACTAAAATCTATTCTCTCCCAATCCAAAACCTTTTTTACAACCTAACCTGCACATCTTTGGGCTCTGGGAGGAAACTGAAGCACCCAGAGGAAACCCGCGCAGACAGGGGGAGAATGCACAAACTCCACACAGTCACCCAAGGCTGAAATTGTCGGGGGGGGGGGGGGGGGGGGGGGGGGGTGCGGGGAGGGGGTGGCGGATGCGGGGGGTAGGAGATGAAGGGGTGGGGATGCGTGGGAGAAGGGGCTAGGGAAGAGGGGAAGGAGAGCGGATCGGGAGCAGGGGAAGCGCAAGGAAGGGGAGGGTGAGTGGTCGCGGGGAGGGGAATGGAAGCAGGGCAGGCCGCGGAAGGGGGCTGGGGAGGGGACAGGAGAAGCGGAAGGGGGCAGCGGGACAGCAGTGCTGCTGTTTTGAGTTTATGAGCGACAATGAACCGAGTGAGGAGCACAGCGCCACAATGTGGCCGGATTGAAACGTGAGCGGCCCCTAGTGGGGAACCGGACAAACAGCAGAAAGACTCAGGCGCTTTCCCGCCAAAAGATACCCAATTTCAGCTGTTTTGATGGAAACTGTGGCTTGACGGCTGATGAAAGAATTTCCGCTGGTAGAAGATGAGAAAACCTGAACTTTTTTTGATTTTTAATTGCCACTTCTCCAGTAGTTCCTGTAGTCACACTGCTGAATTTCACAGTCGATGTTGCTGAAATTTCTCCATGGCTTCTTAAAGTCGCCAGCTCTCAGCTCCTCCCAGTGTCAATGCACATTCCTCAACCAAGACACCATTTGGGTCATCACCAATACAACTTCGGCACTTTGCTCCTCATCATGTCTTGCATAGACGTGTCTTCGTGCATTGTTAGAATGGCAAAGCAGCGACCCTTCACGCACCTCCAAGGTCTAGATTCAACTGATAAGGAAGGTATTACGTAGGTATATGTTCACCTTGTATAGAAAGTGGCATACAGGTCTGTGTTTACCACGTATAGAAGATTATATACAGGTTTATATTCAACTTGTATGGAATGTGGTATGCAGGTCTTTGCTCACCTTGTATACAACGTGGTAGACAGGTCTGTGCTCACCTTGTATAGAAGATGGTATACAGGTCTATATTAATTTTGTATAGAAGGTTATCTACAGGCCAGTGTTCACCTTTTATATAGCAGATGGTATACTGGTCTGTGTTCACCTTTTATAGAAGGTGGATTAAGGGTTATTTTCTCCCCGTTCATTGGATGTTGCCGAATAGGTAGCATTTTCATTTCCCAACCTGAATTGCCCTTGAAGGTGCTGGTGAGTTGCAATCAGGAACCATTCCAGTATGTGTGGTTTAGGTACATCAGAGGATTTTGATCCAGCGACAATGATCTTTTTCCTTGTCACGATGCTGAATAATTTGGAGGGGAATGTGCAGGTAGTTGTGTGTCCTGGTATCTGCTGCCCTTTTCCTTCTCGGTTGTAAATGTCATGGGTTGGGAAGATGCTAAGTAAGAAGCTTTAGTGAATTCCTACAATGTTTTTTCTAGATGGTACACACAGCTGCCACTAGACATAGGTACTGGAGGGAATGAACGTTTATGGTGGTGGATGGGGTGTTGGCAAAGTGGGTGCTTTGCCCTGGAAGGTGTTGAGCTTCTTGAATGTTGTTGGAGCTGCACTCATGCAGGTAAGTGGGGAGTATTTCATCACACTCCTGACTTTACCTTGACAGAATTTAGGGAGTTAGGAGGTGAGTTACTCACTGCAAGATTGCTGGAGTCTGACATAGAAAGATGGAAAGAAATAGAAGCAGGAGGAGGCTATTTGGTCCTTCGAGCCTGCTTGTCTGATTACACAACGGCTTTCCAAATGCTGTGCTATGAAATCCTTGATAATGGACTTCAGCAACTTCCCTACAACTGATGTTAGGCTCTCTGGTCTAAAGTTCCCTTTTTTCTCTCTATCTTCCTTTTTGAATAGCGGGGTTACATTCGCTACTCTCCAATTGATAGTAACCATTCCCGAGTCCAAATAATTTTGGAAAATGACCACCAATGGATCTACTATTTCTAGGGCCACTTCCTTAAGTACTCTGGGATGAAGATTATCAGGCCCTGGCGATTTCAATCCCACTGATTTCCCCCAAATCATTTCTTTATTAATCCTAATTTCCTTCAGCTCCTCACTAAAACTTGTGCTTCCCTGAACTTCCTGCACATTATTCTTGTCTTTCTTTGTGAAGACTAAAGCAAAGTGCGAATTTAGTTCCTAAGACATTTCTTTGTTCCCTGTTATTTATTCCCCGTTTCTGACTGTGTGGGGCCTACATTAGTTTTTATCAATTTTTTTCTCTTTATATACCTGTGGAAATGTTTACAGTCAGTTTTTATGTTCCCTACTAGTTTACTTTCAAATTGTATTTTCCCCTTCTCAATCAATCCCTTGGTCAGCTTTGCTGAATTTTAAACAGTTCCCAATCTTCAGATCTGTTGCTTTTTCTTGCTAATTTGTATGCCTCTTCTTTGAATCTAATACTATCTCTAATTTCCCTTGCAAGCCATGGATTGACCACAGTTCCCTTTGTACTCTTGCGCCAAATAGGAATAAACAACTTTTGGAGTTCACCTATTCATTCCTTGAATGCCTGCTGCTGCCTGTCCACTGTCCTTCCTTTCAGTAATGTTTCCCAGTCCGTCATTGCCAGCTCATGCCTCATGCCACCATGGTTACCTTTATTGAGTTCCAGGATCTTGGTCTCAGAATCAATTATCTCACTCTTCACGTTGATAAAAAATTCTATCTTATTATGGTCACTCATCCTCAAGGGTTCTCTCACAACCAGACTGCCAACTAATCCTTTCTTATTGCACAACACCCAGTCCAAGATGGCCAGTTCCCTTGTTGGTTCCTCAACATACTGGTCCAGAAAACCATCCCGTATGCATTCCAGAAATTTCTCCTCTATTGTACTGCGACTAATTTCAGTCACCAAATCTATATGCAGATTAAAGTCACCCATAATCACAGATGTTCCTTTATCGCATGCATCTCTGATTTCCTGCCTAATGCTATTCCCAACATTACCACTGCAGTTTGGTGGTCTGTACAGCACTCCTCTTTATGTTTTTTGCCCCATGATGTTTCTTAACTCCACCCAGACAGATTCCACATCACCTGTGCTAATATCTTTCCACAATATTGTATCAATATCTTATTTAATCAACCATGCAACTCCACCACCTTTTCCTTTCTATCTGTCCTTTCTAAAATCTGAATAGCCCTCAATGTTTAGTTCCCATCCTTGGTCGCCTTGAAGCCATGTCTCCGTAATCCCAACCATATCATATCCCTTTACACCTATCTGCACAACTAATTCATCCATTTTATTTTGAATGCTCTGCGCGTTCAAGTGCAAAACTTTAAGTCTAGTCCTTTTAATGTACCCTTTCCCTTTACATTTTACAGTGTTATTATCCCAAACAGACCCTTGATTTCACTGCCTGTCACTTTTCTTCTCCAGTCTGTCTTTTTCTCTTGTTCTTGATTCTCCCTACTCTGAATCCTTACATCAGTTCTCATCCCCCAGCCTTATTAGTTTAAACCCTCTTACCTGCGCTGGTAGCCACAATATTTATATGGCTCGGTCCAGTTCAGTTTCCGATCACCCAACCGTCAATTTCTCGATGGTGGGATTCAGTACTCCTGCTGCGTGTCAATGGGATTTTCCATTGAATGCATTCCACGCTGACGGGACACGGGGTGCACTGCCAGTGGGAAGTGTGAATCGCAACCCCCAGAAAATTCTGGCTTTTTCTCATTATTTCTTCATCCAATTAACTACCTTTGGGGAAAATTGAATGGCCAGAAAAACATAGTCCCAGTCCCACCATAAAAGAGGGCGCAGATAAGCGTCAAATGATAAAAAGGAATAAAAAGGTGACGCAGAGGTTGCCAGAACTCAAAGTAAAGATGTCGTCTGGTCATCACCGGAGGATGCTGAGGGGGGGGGGGGAACATTTCCTGGAGACAATGGGATAGAGTGATTTGCATTTTGGGGATGGTGGGTGAGGGGGAGACAGCAGATTAATAAATTGAAGCCACCAAGCATTTGGGGAAAGGAAAATCGTGTCTGACAAACATGATTGGATATTTTACGAAGCATGGGAGAGGTTGATGTTGACTTTCAGAAGGCCTTTGAAAACATTTCCCATATGATTAGCATTTTTATAGTCAGCTCAACACTAAAGGTGTTGCCTTCAATGACCAGTGAGTCTGTTCCCCAAATCCGCCTGCTTAGCACAGAAACTACTTACATTCAGGTTACTCGGCCTTTTGCCTCAGGTCAAGGGTCAGAACAAGCCCAAAATGAGGGGCAATGCCTTTTCTTGTCAGTTTGGATCTTGTCTGTCTCTCTTGTGGAGACCATGAATTGGATTCAATTTGAATTTGAATTGAATTTTTGAGTAAACAATGAGAAGGATTAAGGATTTGACCTACCGTCTCTGCGCATTGGCTTTGTAACTATAAGAATGGCATATATTTTTTAAATTACTCCTGTTTTTCACCAGAACGTAATAAGCAGCAAGACATATCTTCACTGGTGGTGTGAAAAATCCTACACGCCCAGAGTCTCTCACCACCTGCATGTTGCCCTCAAGGTGGCTGTGGTGGGGAGGAGACAATTGTCCACTTCCTCGTGGAATGTGCTTTTGCAAAGAATATTTGGAGAGGAGTTGGTTTTTGTTAATGTTCACCCCGAGCAGCTGATGTGACGCGGGACTCTGTGCTCTACGGGCTGTTCCCAGAGAGACACACCGAGAAAAACATCAGCTGTTGCTGGAGGATCATCAACTCGGTGAAAGACGCTGTTTGGTGTTCCCGAAGTGTTGGTCTTCCAGCGCAAAGAATTGTCCTCGGGTGAGTGTGGTAGAATGGCACATTGCAAAGCCCAGGACTACGTGCTGAGGGACGCACTAAAGTTTGGGGCTGCCGCCACAGAGGCGTAATGGGGGAAAGTCACTGCCTAAGCCCTTTCAGACACAGTGAACTGAGGGGAGGGGAACTGTACAGATCAGCCTTCGGCAGGAGGACTCGCATTGAATGTATATGGTGAATATCACATATTACAATTGTAGAGGCACCTCAAAGTGCAACTTGATCTGGGTAGACAACTTTGCACCATTTTGAATTGTCTGTAATGTTTCTTTGACTGTATTGAAGCACCTCAGAGAGCAACATGACTTGTGGAGAGAACCTGAATATAATTGCACTTTGTGTAACGGCCATTTGGAAAGGTTTGTAATACTCTTTCAGATATTTTACGAATAAAGTATATTTTTTATAAAAAAGAATTACTCCACCAAAATGGAAACAAAATGACAATTGAGAGATATTGATTTTCATTTATTACTTTTATTCCCATCCTATTAATATCACCTTATATTTCTGTTTCCAAGAAGCATTGACTCTCCTAGTTTTCTGTTGAATGTGATGAGTATGAAAATCAATCATTTCCAGCGAATAATATTGAAAATAAGTTGAAATGTCTGTAATCTGAGTGTTAATTCATAAAACTAAGACATCAACAATTTTCCTGATGAATTATACTTATTGAGGAGAATAATTATTCGAGAGGAAATCACAATAAAGTTTATACCATGTTTGAAACCACAAGCCTTTTTAACGATTATATCAATATGAAAACAAAGCGGATTGTTGCATTAATGATTGTTGTAGTAGTTGATCGTAACGACATGCAGTTTTGGTTTATTCGCGAAGAAGCCAATGGCATTGCAGCAACGTTACTGCAGTAATAGGGCACTCAGGAAAAAGCAGATGATTGTAACTGTAGAGATTGAAATCTGTTGGCTGGAATCAGAAACCTCCGCTGCAGAGGAGAGGAAAGTGAAATGTTAGGAGCTGCGCAGAGAGAAAGTCACCATAACAACGACAGATTATTAATTAACTGGAGAACACTTGAATTATCAGCAGGGGAAGGTTATTCGGCCCCTCGATTCTTGTCGCCAGTGGAGGGGATTGTAGCTTCAGCATCATTTCCCCTCTGCACCCTCCCCACTTCCCTCCCATAAACCTCAACTCCCTCGTTGATCAAAAATGTCGCTACTCCAGTCTTGAATAAATGAATGATCCAACATCCACTTTAATCTGGATACATGTGAGTTTGTCCATTTGGGTGACAAAAACAGGAATCATAGAATCCCTGCTGTGCAAGAGGCCATTTGGCCCATCGAGTCTGCACCAAACCGCTGATCGAGCACTCTATCAAGGCACAACCCCCCGCCCCCCCCTCCCACTGGTCCATCCCCTGACCTCCACACAACATTGGACATCAAGGGGCAATTTTACCACAGCCAATCCACTTAACCTGCACATCTTTGGACTGAGAGGGGAAATTGAAGCACCCGGCGAAAGCCCACATAGACGCGGGGAAATGTGCAAACTCCACAGCAAGTCACCCGAGGCCGGAATCAATCCGGGTCCCTGGCACTGTGAGGCAGCAATGCTAACCACTGTGACACCTTGCTTTGTTTTCTTTTCGCCAAGATATTTGCAATAAATATTCCATAAGGCCATAAGACATTGGAGTAGAAGTAGGCCATTCGGCTCATCAAGTCTGTTCTGCCATTCAATGAGATCATGACTATCTGATACCATAATCCTATATCTGACCCATGAAACTCACAACAAACCCAATTTGCTTTAATGTTCACAACCATTCGGTAGAAGTCAGATCAAGTTGGAACAGCAGACGTCAGAAGAGCAGCGATGTTTAGAAGGGTGGACCGGAGGGTAATGGAGGAAGAGACGGGAGAAACATTCAAATGTGGGTGATGATTCTAGCGAATCAATGCAGTCGTCACTCGTGCAGCCAGCAAAGCGATTCGCATCAGAAGGATAAAAGTGATGAACATGTGTCTAATCAATTTATCCATGGATATAGGGAGACCGTGCTCACACGTGCTACATACGTGTTCTTTAATCCTCAGGTAGTTAGAATCAACAATATGCCAAAAGTCTCTGCCATTCAATGAGATCATGACCAATCCCATCGGAAAATCCTCAACTTCCACTTTCCCACCTTATCCCCATAACCCTCTATTCCCTGACTGATTAAAAACCTGTCTATCTCAGCCTTGAACATTTGATTTGATTTTTTCCATTGTCAAGGAGGAAAGCACCATTTACAGCTGATATCTGGCGGAGTGATATTATTCCTGCAGCATGTAACGGGGACCGGCTGCTCAAGCCTAGTGTGAGCTGGCTGAAGACAAGTCCACCTGGTTAGATGGGATTCTGCCTCCAGTCTGTATTATCCACCCTAATGGGGGAAACTTATCTGATTTCATGCTGCTCTTACATAATGGGGTACCTATCAATGTTCAGGTGATTTGTTTGTGGATTAAAGATGGTAAAGTCCTCACCTTTGCAGCACATTGTCCGAGGCAAACAAGGATACGTTCATAGTCAGAGGGAGGGCGCATGAGAATTCCAAAGAAATGGTCCGATTGCGAGAGACAGTCCCATAATCTTCAAAAATCGACGCTCGAATAGTGTTTGAGTGATTAAAGTGGGTATTGGTTACCTAAATATTTTTTAACATAACATTCATCAATCAGGGTGAACGACCATTAGAAAAACATCAGCTGTCATCAATTCCTCAGTTGGTTTAAGAAGCTGAAGGGGTGTGGTTTCCCCCTTCCAGGGAAAAGCTTCATTTTCATTACAACCCCCACAAGGTCAGATAGAGGACAGTGAGTTGCACAATACAACTGCCCCATCCTGGAGCAACATGGAGGCTGTGGAAATACGGCTCGCAAGGAGTGCAAATTGGTTGGACAGAGCATTGATGGTCTGTTGTTGGACCCTCCACCCCTCCCCATTCTTACATAGAAACATACACTGAAAATAGAAGCTGGAGGAGGCCATTCGGCCCTTTGAGCCTGCTCTGCCATTCATTATGATTATGGCTGATTATCAAGTTCAGTACCCGGATCCTGCCTTCCCTCCCATATCCCTGGATCCCTTTAGCCCCAAGAGCTAAATACAATTCCTTCTTGAAATTACACAACATTTTGGCCTCAACTACTTTTTGTGGTTTTGAATTCCACAGATTTACCACTCTCTGGGTGAAGAAATTTCCCCTCATCTCACTCCTAAAAGATTTACCCACTGTAGGCATCTCTGCATCCTCCACACAGCTCACCCTCCCACCCAACTTTGTATCATCTGCAAATTTGGAGATCATACATTTAGTTCCCTTGATCAAATCATCAATATGTAATGTGAACAGTTGGGGTCCTAGCACGGATCCCTGTAGTACCCCACTCGTCACTGCCTGCCAATCAGAAAAGGACCCGTTTATTCCAACTTTTTGCTTCCTGTCTGCTAGTCAGCTTTCTATCCACATCAAGACACTACCCGCAATCCCACACATTTTAACTTTACTTGGTAACCTATTATGTGAGACCTTGTCGAAAGCCTTCTGAAAGTCTAAAGAAACCACATCCACCGGGTCTCCCTGGTCAACTCTACTTGTTTGATCTTCAAAGAATTCCAGTAGATTTGTCGAGCATGATTTCCCTTTGGTAAATCCATGCTGACTTTGTCTGATTATAGCACTGCTTTCCAAATCCTGCGTGAGGAAATCCTTGATAATGGACTCCAGCAACATCCCTACTACTGACGTTAGGCCCACTGGTCTATAGTTCCCTGTGTTCTCTCTACACTGCTTTTTGAATAGCGGGGTTATATTTGCTATCCTCCAATCTGTAGGAACCATTCCAGAGTCCAGAGAATTTTAAAATGAGCACCAATGGATCTACTATTTCTCGGGCTACTTCCGTAAATACTCTGGGATGACAATTATCAGGCCCTGGAGATTTCTCCGCCTTTAATCCCATTAATCTCCACAAAACAATTTCTCTACTGATGCTAAGTTCCTTCAGCTCCTCATTGAAACTTCCCCACCCCAGCCCCATGATCCCATCAGCATAGGACGTGGGAGGAGAAGCAGGCCACTCGGCCCATCGAGTCTGCTCCACCATTCAATAAGATCATGACTGCTCTGATGTGATAATCCTCAACTGAACTTTCCCGCCTTATCCCCACAAGCCTTGATGCCTTTACTGATTAAATATCTGTCTATCTCAGCCTTGAACATAATTATCCACCCAGCCTCTGCACAGAAATATAGGAAATAGGAGTGGGAGAAGACCATTTGGCCCTTCGAGGCTTCTCTGCCAATCATTATCATGGCTGATCACCCATCTCAATAGCCTAATCCCACTTTCCCCCCACATCCTTTGATCCCCTTCGTCCCAAGAGCTAAATCTAACTGCTTCTTGAAAACATGCAATGTTTTAAAGTCAACTACTTCCAGTGGTAACGAATTCCACAGGACGACCACTCTCAGGGTGAAGAAATTTCTCCTAATCTCTGTCCTCAACCTGTTGACCCCTTATCCTCAGAAAAGGAAGAAATTTCTCTTCATCTCTACCTTAAATGGCCGATCCATTACTCTGAGATTATACCATCTGGTCCTGGACTCTCCCACAAGGGGATGAGACATCCTCTCAGCAACAATCCTGTTAAGCCCCCAGGTACACGATATGGCTCAATAAGGTCACCTCTCGTTCTTCTAAACTCCAATGAGTACAGGCCCAACCTACGTAATCTCTCCTCAGAAGAAGATCCCTCCATACCTGGGATCAACCTAGTGAACCTTCTCTGGATTGTCTCCAATGTCAGTATATCTTTCCTTAGATAATGGGACCCGAACTGTTCACAGTATTCCAGATGTGTAAAAACTTCACAGCATTCCAGATGTGCATTCGCCATCTGCCTGTGACTCCAGCTCATTTCACTTTTCCCGATATGCGAGTAATAGACAAAATGTTTTTACAAAGTCTCCACTTTTCACTCTGAGCAGCTGCCCACATAGATACCTTGAGGTTGGAGCCACAAAATCGCCTGCTTGAATCAAAGTGAAAGACCAGCCTTCCATTGGTGACTTGTCCGACACAACTGGGGTCATTGAGATGGAAGTAACGGGAATGCCAGCCATCATTGAACAACAAGCAGCGCGATAACGAGATTTCACTGTTATTGTCGTTACACGTCAGTCTGTAGTCTGTAATCAGAGCACAATTGCCTTAGACCATAAGACATAGGAGCGGAAGTAAGGCCATTCGGCCCATCGAGTCCACTCCGCCATTCAATCATGGCTGATTTCAACTCCATTTACCCGCTCTCTCTCCATAGCCCTTAATTCCTCGAGAAATCAAGAATTTATCAACTTCTGTCTTAAAGACACTCAACGTCCCGGCCTCCACCGCCCTCTGTGGCAATGAATTCCACAGACCCACCATTCTCTGGCTGAAGAAATTTCTCCTCATCTCTGTTCTAAAGTGACTCCCTTTTATTCTAAGGCTGTGCCCCCGGGTCCTTCAACAAATTACAAACTGGAGCCGGGATCTGTAATAATTTTGTCCACATGGCAGGCGGGTTTCCCTTGGCTGAGACAGAGGGCAGACCAGACCAGAGTGATGGTGAGGATGGAACAAGCGTTCATTACCGATCTCACACGGACAGAAACACCTTGAACAGAATGGCACAATGTGATTGAAGTCACTGTTTGGTTGACATGGGAGGAGCCGGAATAGCCACAATCTAAAGGTTTAAATTGACACCGAAAAATTGTGGAGATGGATAGTGATTAAATGTGACTGAAAAATAGTTACATTTCCATGTTGTCATGGAATTTGAAAGCAACTTTCAAAGTTGGCGCCTCTGTTGCCGACAGATTGCACCTATGAGGGACAAGATACCATGACAACTGTTAACCATTCTATAATCAGTCTAATTTTTAACATTTGCATTAAATATTGGACAAGGAATAACAAAGAACAATACAGCACAGGAACAGCCCCTTTGGCCCTCCAAGCCTGCGCTGATCACGTGTCCTATCTGGACCAAACACCTGTATCCTTCTATACCCCGTCTGTTCATGTGTCTGTCCAGATATGTCTTAAAGGTCGCTAACATCCTCAACCACCTCACTTGGCTGTGCATTCCAGGCCACCACCACCCTCTGTGTAAAAAACTTCTCCCGCACATCTCCACTGAACCTATCCCCTCCCACCTTGAACTTGTGCCCCTTTATAATTGTCATTCCTACCCTGGAAAAAAAGCCTCCAGCTGTTCACCCTATCGATACCCCCCATAATTTTATAAACTTCTATCAGGTTGCCTCCGTCTCTCGAGGGAGAAGACCCCCAGTTTATTCAATCTCTCCTCATAGCTAATACCCTCCATACCAGGCAACATCCTGGTAAACCTTTGGTGATGGTGGAAGTTTTACCCCAAACCGCACTCCATCCCGACAAGGAAATATATCGGCCGTTCCTTCACTGTCGCTGGGTCAAAATCCTGGAACTGCCTCCCGAACAGCACTGTGGGTGTACCTACACCTCAGGGACTGCAAGGTTTCAATGTGATGACTCCAGCTGGCCGGCAGACCGGAGAATCCCGCCCCATATCTTAAGGCTAGGATGCTCATTAGAACCTTCTAATATCCTTGTACCATCTTTTTAGCACTGGTTTAGCTCACTGGGCTAAACGCTGGCTTTTAAAGCAGACCAAGGCAGGCCAGCAGCACAGTTCGATTTCAGTACCAGCCTCCCCGAACAGGTGCCGGAATGTGGCGACTAGGGGCTTTCCACAGTAACTTCATTGAAGCCTACTTGTGACAATAAGCGATTTTCATTTCATTCATTTATTGCCTATTGCTAATTGTTCTTGAACTGAGTGAGTTGCAAGGGGTGATCTGGATTCACATGAAGGCCAAACCAGGTGAGGAAGGAAGATTTCCTTCCCTAAAGGACACTAGTGAACCAGATATGTTGTTACCACAATCAATAATAGTCACCTTTAGACTTTTAACTTGCAGTTACCTGTGCCGATGTTTCCCCACGTTTCCCCACGTCAGAGCGTTACCACCACTTGCCGTCCCAGTTGTCCATTGAATGTCTCCATAGTTGAGAATAATGAATGATTGAGGTCCATTCATGATCAGTACTGCCTGAAAACTGTTAACCTAGAATATGAAATGTTTCAGGTATTGAATAAACAGAGTTACGTTGAGTAGTTTAATTTAAACAAAATAACAAAAAACAAAGAAAAGTACAGCACAGGAACAGGCCCTTTGGTACTCCAAGTCTCCGCCAACCATGCTGCCCGTCTAACCTAAAACCTCCTACACTTCCGGGGTCCATATCCTTCTATTCCCATCCTATTCATGTATTTGTCAAGACGGCCCTTAAAAGTCACTATCGTGGGGCATTCACACACCATGGTGTTACCTGAGGCTAAACATATCAAGAAGGTTTGAACTTGTATGAGAAGTGAAAGACAGCGACTGCTATACCTGTAAAGATTGAACTCACTGATAACAGGGAAAGCCAAAGGGTCAATGTGCAGTGATCTTGTCCCCGCTCTGGTTCCGTGAGTGGCACTCTCCACCTTGAGTCAGAGATTTCTGGATTCAGGTCCCACTCCACAACCTGAACACAGCAAATAGGCTGACACCCAGATCAGATCCCATGTGCACTTTTATTTTTTTTTAACTGTTTTTATTGGGTTTTTTATACAAGGTATATTTACAGACGTACACACAGAGAAACCAAAAAGACAGAACAAAAACACTAGATAACTAAAAAACCAAGGGGTGGGAAAATAAAAACTGGGAAAGTGTATATAGATAGAAGCAATGGATAGACAATTATGCTATACACGTCATTGTCATGGGGACCCCCTTTTCTGTTTTTTAAAAATAAAGTACATACAGAACAAGCAAAGCAAAACAAAACTGGGTGGTTACTTGCTTCTCCCGGTCGGTTTTCGCTCTTGTTGTTGAATGTTTGCCTCCACCTCGGCCGCCTGTCGTTCCTTCTGTTATGGGCCAGGGTGTAGGGAGCCCCAAAGTGTATCATGGAGTTCACCTGACCCACAACTTTTAATAGATTGTGGTATGGGGAGCACATGGCCCACTCTACAGGTGTGGTACAGCAGAAATGGAAAAGTATTTTTTAAAGCAAAACAATGTTTATTCTATGAAATCAAGTTAACCTTTTTAAAACATACAGTGAACATCTTAGCAACCATTAATTCAAATACAACCCCCAAAGAATACAACACTAAGTAATCCTTATTTTCCTTTTAACATCCATAAGACTTTAAAAAAACATTTAACAAAAGCACATCAGGTTTAAATTCACTAGTGAGAACAGTTATAACTCTGAATTCACCAAATGATCAAGAGATAGTCTTTACATGGCAGCGAGAACAACATTACACATTCTGTGGCTGACTGCAGCTCCAACACTGAAACAAAACCCAAACAAAAACAGACACACCCTAGCTTTTCTCAAAGTGAAACTAAAAGCTGACAGACAGCCCAGCTCCACCCACACTCTGACATACTGCAGTAATAAACACCCATTTCTTAAAGGTACACCCACTACAGTTATTCTATAAAAAACACCCATTTCTTAAAGGTACTCTCACATGACACTTCCTCCTATACTTTCTTACTCTCTGTTGCCCTGCTGCGCTCATTGTGATTGACGTCGTTTTCCGTGCTCTCCTTCCAGTTTGCATTCCCTCATATTTCCTCCCCTCTGGCTCCCCTCTATTATTCTTTGCCCCCTGTCCTTCATTTTTGACTGTTTCCCCCCCCCCCCCCCCCCCCTGTCCGCCCCCTCCCTGCCCCCCTTCCCCCCCCCCACTCCCCTCCTCTCCTCTCCCTCTGCGGCTTCCCTTTCTTTTCAGCTGTGTTTGGCTACCCCCTCTTGCACTGTCCACCCCCCCCCCCCACCCCCCGGCACCCCGCTCCCACCCCGAGTCTTCCCCCCCCTTCCCTCTCTTTTTTCATGTCTTGGCTACTTTCCCCTGGCTCTTGGCTAGTTGATTATTTATTTGTTTGTTCGTTGGCCACAAACAGGTCCCGGAACAGTTGGGTGAATGGCTCCCATGTTCTGATGTGGAGATGCCGGCGTTGGACTGAGGTGAGGTAAGAAGTCTTACAACACCAGGTTAAAGTCCAACAGGTTTGTTTCGAATCACTAGCTTTCGGAGCACCGAATGAAGAGGTGGGTTCCAGAAACATATATATCGACAAAGTCAAAGATGCAAGACGATACTTTGAATGTAAGACTTTGCAGGTAATTAAGTCTACAGATCCAGATGGAGCAACTGGAGAGAGGGATAATCACAGGTTAAAGAGGTGTGAATTGTCTCAAGCCAGGACAGTTGGCAGGATTTTACAAGCCCAGGCCAGATGGTGGGGGGTGAATGCAACGCGACATGAATCCAAGGTCCCGGTTGAGGCCGTACTCATGTGTGCGGAACTTGGCTATAAGTTTCTGCTTGGCGATTCTGCATTTGTTGAAAGATGGACCCCGGATGGCGAATTTGATTTTCTCCATTTGGAGAAATTCCGATAGGTCGGATAGCCAGTCTGCAGCTTTAGGTGGTGTTGCTGACCGCCAACCGAACAGGTTTCTACGGCGACCAATCAGGGAGACAAAGGCAAGGACATCTGCTCTCCTGCCCATGAAGAGATCTGGCTGGTTTGACACCCCAAAGACCGCCACTTTCGGGCAAGGCTCCACCCTCATCCCCACCACTTTGGACATCGCCTCGAAGAAGGCTGTCCAGTACCCAGCAAGTCTGGGGCAAGACCAGAATATGTGGGCATGGTTGGCCGGGCCTCCTTGGCACCGTTCACATCTGTCCTCCACCTCCGGGAAGAACCTACTCATTCAGGTTCTTGTTAAGTGGGCTCTATGTACCACTTTAGTTACGTTAGGTTGAGTCTTGCGCACGTGAAGATGGAGTTGACCCTGTGTAGTGCTTCGCTCCAGAGTCCTCACCCTATTTCAAGCCCCAGGTCTTCCTCCCTTTTCTTCCTCATCGAGTCCAGTACAGTGTCGGCCCTCCCTATAAGTCGTTCGTACATGTCACTACAGTTTCCTCTACCTAGAATGTTTGTGTCCAGTAATTCCTCGAGTAGTGTCTGTCGCAGTGGTCATGGGTACGTCCTTGTCTCCTTCCATAAGAGGTTTTTAAGCTGCAGGTATCTGAGTTCATTTCCCATAGCTAGTTGGAATCTCTCCATCAGGCCATCCAGTGATGTGATCCTGCCGTCGGTGTATAGATCCCTGACTGTCAATGTCCCCCTGTCCTGTCTCCACCTTTTAAAGGTGGCGTCAGTGAGCGCTGGTATGACCCTATAGTTGTTGCAGATGGGGGCTTTGTCAGACATTTCGATCAGGCCGAATTGCTGCCGTAATTGGTTCCAGGTCTGGAGGGTGGCTACCACCACTGGGCTGCTGGAGTGTTTTTTGGGTGGGGATGGGATTGCCGCCATGGTGAGGGCCCGGAGCGGGGTCCCCCTGCAGAAGGCCTTCTCCGCATCTAGGGCCCCGCTGACTATGACGTACTGTCCCCCTGGGTCTGTAACCTTAAACATCATCCTCTTATTGATCAGTATTGCCACCCCCTGGCCCTTGTCCCATAGCAGGAATGGTAGGTCTATCCCACCCAGCCCTTTCTACCCGCATTCAGTCTTACTCTCTCAGGTGTGTCTCCTGGAGGAAGATTATGTTGGCTTTCATGTTTCTTAGGTGGATGAAGACTCTGGATCTTTTCACAGGCTGTTGAGTCCCCTGACATTCCAGGTGACTAACCTGGTGGAGGGCTTCTGGCCCCCCACTCCTTTGGGACTAACCATATTTACCTGGTGGACTTGCCCCTACACTCCGAGGTTTCCCTTTGTTAGGGGGCTGTCCAAGATGGCCACTGTCACTGCTCTCCCTATGCGGTTGGGCCCCTGTTCTCTGGGCTTTCCCTTTGTCCAGGGGGTGCCCAACATGGCCACCAACTGTGCATCTGCCACGTGGGTAGGCGCCTGTACTCCGGGGTCTCCCTTCGCCCAGAGACCGTACTAGCTGGTTACTTGCAGTGCTTCTTTGCTCTGGGCTCTGGTCGTGGCCCATTGCAGCCATATTGCCCCTCTCACTCTTGTCTGTTGCACACTCCCAGCGCTAACTTTCCCGCTAGTGTGGTGACCCCCCTCCCGGGTGTTCCTGTCTCGTTTCTCCCTCGCCCACTCTCTGTAGTTCCTGCCCATTCTTTCCCCATCTTACCCTGCACCCCTCTCGTTTGCCAGTTTGCTTTCCCTTCTCTGCTGCGCTCGTTCTCTCGAACGAGGTCACAGTCTCCCACGTGAAGCGGTCCCTCAGGTGGTGGCTTGCCGCTTGTCGCTCGGGGTGTGTTTGGTGAGGGGCGGGGGAGTGATATTTCCTCACACCCCGCCCTCCCCCTTCGTCGGCACGTCGCCATGATATTGTTCCTTGTCAGGGGCCTCTTATCGCTTCCCCTGCTGTCGCTGTTCCAGCCCGCTTTCCGCGACAAACTTGTCTGCCTCGGCAGGGACTGTAAAGAAGTGTTCCTTGCCTTGGTATGTGACCCAGAGCTTCGCTGGGTACAGCATAGAAATGCATACGCGTTCTTGTACAGAGCTGCTTTTGCCCTGTTAAACTCTGTCCGTTTCCTGGCCAGGTCAGCCCCAATGTCCTGATACATCCTTATTCTATGTCCTTCCCAGCTACAGTTCTTTGACTGCCTGGCCCAGCGTAGGATTCTTTCCCAGTGCAGTTTGGCTGTTACTGCCCTTGGTTGTTCCCCAGCTTCGGGTTTCAGGCGCAGCGTCCGGAGTGTGCCCTGTCCATTTCTGGAGGGTTGGGGAAAGTTTCTCTTCCCACCAGGTTGCCCAGCATCTCGGCCAAATATACCGCGGGGTCCCTGCTTTCGATTCCCTCCGGTAGGCCCACAATCCGCAGGTTTTGCCTTCTTGAGCAGTTCTCCTGATCCTCTACTTTACCCCTCAGACTGCGCTGTGTCGCGACCAACCTGTGCACCTCTTTCTCCAGCATCACGATCCGATTACTCTGGTCGGTTGCGATCTTTTACATGTCCTTGATGGTCACCTCTTGGGCTTCCAGTCTCTTCTCCGCTCTACTCAGGGCGAGCTGTATTTGGGCCAGGGTCTCAGCCATCGCGGCCTTCACCGCGGCCTGAATGTCCACTTACCTCGGCCTTTATCTCCTGCTGGTGCTCCCTCTGTGCCTCGGTGAAGGATGCCTTCCAGTCCCCCCTGGTGCGGGGGGAACTTGTTCGTGTCTGCCTTGCTCCCTTTGCTGCAGCGAAACTTGTGCTCCACCGCCTCGTGCTTTGGTTGGCTCATCCCTGTCGTTCCTGGCCCCTTTCACTCCTGGTCTCTGCTTGTCCCCTAGTTTGGCTTTTCTTGTGTATTTTTTCTTTATACTCCCCCTCTCTTCCTTCCTGCCTCTGACTTACTAAGGTTGGGGAATGAGTTACTGTGTCTTTTTGGCGAGTTTTCGTTGAAAAGTAACTATTTTTCAGGTTCACGGGAGGAGAGCACCTGACGTGCAACTGCTCAGCACATGGTCGTCACAGGAAGTCACCCGATGTGCACTGTTATAAGTACCATCTTTTAGATGAGGTCTTAAACTGAGACTGCATTTGGCCTGTAAGGTGGGCGCAGACAATACCATGGCATCGTTTTGAAGGGAAGGGCCAGAAGGTGGGATAAGGAAGATCTACCCGACGTACGGAGGCCAACATCAATCTTCTGATACACACAACTCAATCAGATGATCACAGAATAGAATCAGAGAATCTCCACAATGCAGGAGGAGGCCATTTGGCCCATTGAGAATACACCGACCCTCCGAATGAGGACTCTACCTCGACCCATTGCCCTGCTCTATCCCCATAACCCCACCTAACCTTTGGACACTTAGGGGCAATTTAGCGTGTGCAGTCCACCTAACCTGCACATCTTTGGACTGTGGGAGGAAACCGGAGCACCCGGAGGAAACCCGCGGAGTCACCGGGAGAACGTGCAAACTCCACATCAACCGTCACCCAATGCTGGAATTGAACCCGAGCCCCTGGTGCTGTGAGGCAGCAGTACTAACCACTGTGTCACCGTGCCTCCAGCCATTGCCATACTCACCTGTGACCCCAGACACACAGCCCAGTGAGTCAATCAGTCATGTCCAATGAAGCCTACAAAAAAGAGTAACGCCAGATGGACCATGAAGGGGGGGTTTCAGCGATGAAAGCTCTTAAAACTGAATAGTTAGCTTGCCACAAGAGTAGCTTTACATAAGTTATTTTATTAAGAATTGAGATGAATTATAGGACTGAGTAATCATTATTCACCATTAAACATGTATTTTTAGGACATAGCAGTAATAAGTAATCAAATGGGATTTAGGATAGCTAACTTGACCAAAAGGACATTACTTCTGACCTCATGTCTTTGTGAAACAATCCAGGCTGCTGGTTCTGTTGTTCTGTTTCTCACAAACAGTCAGCACAGGCTGCTGGGATTGTGCACAGCTGTCAGGATGAGGATTAATCATGGGTTGCTTGCAATTCTATTGGGTGAAGTTTAAACACTGCTTGCAATTCTATTGGATAAGTTTAAACGTAGCAGCTTCAGGGATTGGATCGCGTCCAACTGGGGCGGATTATTGATTGTTGAACATTGTATAAGTACGGTGTTCTGGTCTTTGTTCGGCAGAACAGGTCTTGGCAGATATCCAGTCTGTTCTCCATGTACACATAACAAGCTTGATTAAATAGCCACCTTGTCCAGGTTGTCTTTGTGTTTTTTCCTCTCTGTACTGAGTTGAGCCACAGGGAATAACTTCACGTGGAAGTTGACTCAATACACAGGTCTTGAAAGCGCTCTTACAGACCACCTGCCATCGATCTAGGCACAAAAACCCGCAACAGCAGCCCTATCGACCCTGTAATGTCCTCATGTTGATGAACATAAGAACATAAGAACTAGGAGCAGGAGTAAGCCATCTGGCCCCTCGAGCCTGCTCCACCATTCAATGAGATCATGGCTGATCTTTTGAGGACTCAGCTCCACTTTCAGGCCTGAACACCATAACCCGTAATCCCTTTATTCTTCAGAAAACTATCTATCTTTATCTTAAAAACATTTAATGAAGGAGCCTCTACTGCTTCACTGGGCAAGGAATTCCATAGATTCACAACCCTTTGGGTGAAGAGGTTCCTCCTAAACTCAGTCCTAAATCTACTTCCCCTTATTTTGAGGCTATGCCCCCTAGTTCTGCTTTCACCCGCCAGTGGAAACAACCTGCCCGCATCTATCCTATCTATTCCCTTCATAATCTTATATGTTTCTATAAGATCCCCCCTCATCCTCCTAAATTCCAACGAGTACAGTACCAGTCTACTCAACCTCTCCAGCTCTGGGATTAACCTAGTGAATCTCCTCTGCACACCCTCCAGTGCCAGTATGTCCTTTCTCAAGTAAGGAGACCAAAACTGAACACAATACTCCAGGTGTAGCCTCACTAACACCTTATACAATTGCAGCAGAACCTCCCTAGTGTTAAACTCCATCCCTCTAGCAATGAAGGACAAAATTCCATTTGCCTTCTTAATCACCTGTTGCACCTGTAAACCAACTTTTTGCGACTCATGCACTAGCACACCCAGGTCTCTCTGCACAGCAGCATGTTTTAATATTTTATCATTTAAATAATAATCCCTTTTGCTGTTATTCCTACCAAAATGGATAACCTCACATTTGTCAACATTGTATTCCATCTGCCAGACCCTAGCCCATTCACTTAGCCTATCCAAATCCCTCTGCAGACTTCCAGTATTCTCTGCACTTTTTGCTTTACCACTTATCTTAGTGTCGTCTGCAAACTTGGACACATTGCCCTTGGTCCCCAACTCCAAATCATCTATGTAAATTGTGAACAGTTGTGGGCCCAACACTGATCCCTGAGGGACACCACTAGCTACTGATTGCCAACCAGAGAAACACCCATTAATCCCCACTCTTTGCTTTCTATTAATTAACCAATCCTCTATCCATGCTACTACTTTCCCCTTAATGCCATGCATCTTTATCTTATGCAACAACCTTTTGTGTGGCACCTTGTCAAAGGCTTTCTGGAAATCCAGATATACCACATCCATTGGCTCCCCGTTATCTACTGCACTGTTAATGTCCTCAAAAAACTCCACTAAATTAGTTAGGCACGGCCTGCCCTTTATGAACCCATGCTGCGTCTGCCCAATGGGACAATTTCCATCCAGATGCCTCGCTATTTCTTCCTTGATGATAGATTCCAGCATCTTCCCTACTACCGAAGTTAAGCTCACTGGCATATAATTATCCGCTTTATGCCTACCTCCTTTTTTAAACAGTGGTGTCACGTTTGCTAATTTCCAATCCGCCGGGACCACCCCAGAGTCTAGTGAATTTTGGTACATTATCACGAGTACATTTGCAATTTCCCTAGCCATCTCTTTTAGCACTCTGGGATGCATTCCATCAGGTCCAGGAGACTTGTCTACCTTTAGCCCCATTAACTTGCCCATCACTACCTCCTTGGTGATAACAATCCTCTCAAGGTCCTCACCTGTCATAGCCTCATTTCCATCAGTCACTGGCATGTTATTTGTGTCTTCCACTGTGAAGACCGCCCCAAAAAACCTGTTCAGTTCCTCAGCCATTTCCTCATCTCCCATTATTAAATCTCCCTTCTCATCCTCTAAAGGACCAATATTTACCTTAGCCACTCTTTTTTGTTTTATGTATTTGCAGAAACTTTTACTATCTTTTTTATATTCTGAGCAAGTTTACTCTCACAATCTATCTTACTCTTCTTTATAGCTTTTTTAGTAGCTTTCTGTTGCCCCCTAAAGATTTCCCAGTCCTCTAGTCTCCCACTGATCTTTGCTACTTTGTATGTTTTTTCCTTCAATTTGATACTCTCCCTTATTTCCTTAGATATCCACAGTCGATTTTCCCTCTTTTTACCGTCCTTCCTTTTTGTTGGTATAAACCTTTGCTGAGCACTGTGAAAAATCACTTGGAAGGTTCTCCACTGTTCCTCAACTGTTTCACTATAAAGTCTTTGCTCCCAGTCTACCTTAGCTAGTTCTTCTCTCATCCCATTATAATCTCCTTTGTTTAAGCACAAAACACTAGTTCTTGATTTTACCTTCTCACCCTCCATCTGTATTTTAAATTCCACCATACTGTGATCACTCCTTCCGAGAGGATCCCTAACTATGAGATCCTGAATCAATCCTGTCTCATTACACAGGACCAGATCTAGGGCCGCTTGTTCCCTCGTAGGTTCCATTACATACTGTTCTAGGAAACTATCGCGGATACATTCTATAAACTCCTCCTCAAGGCTGCCTTGACCGACCTGGTTAAACCAATCAACATGTAGATTATTATCCCCCATGATAACTGCTGCACCATTTCTACATGCATCTGTTATTTCTTTGTTTATAGCCTGCCCCACCATAATGTTACTATTTGGTGGCCTATAGATTACTCCTATCAGTGACTTTTTCGCCATACTATTCCTGATTTCCACCCAAATGGACTCAACCTTATACTCCATAGCACCGATGTCATCCCTTACTGTTGCCCGGATGTCATCCTTAAATAACAGAGCTACACCACCTCCCTTACCATCCACTCTGTCCTTCCGAAAAGTTTGATACCCTCGGATATTTAACTCCCAGTCGTGACCATCCTTTCACCATGCTACCAGTGCCACGAGCTGGTCAGAGTAGGAATGTCAGGATAGAGAGGATGAATGTGTGGCTCGAGAGATGGTGCAAGAGGGAGGGATTCAAATTCCTGGGACATTGGAACCGGTTCTGGGGGAGGTGGGACCAGTACAAACCAGATGGTCTGCACCTGGGCAGGACTGGAACCGATGTCCTAGGGGGGGTGTTTGCTAGAGCTGTTGGGGAGAGTTTAAAATAATGTGGCAGGGGGATGGGAACCGATGCAGGAAGTTGGAAGGTAGTAAAACAGGGACAGAAACAAAAGGCAGTAAGGGGGAAAGTGTAAGGCAGAGAAGCCATAGTCAAAAATCAAAAAGGGCGACAGTACAAGGTACAGTGACTGAGGGGAGCTCAGTGAATAGGACCAGGAATACTAAAAGAAATAAAACGGGAAGTGAAAACATTAATGGTAAGCGACGCGGCAGGTTGTTACATGAAGATATGGGTTCAATGACAAGGAAAATTAGGAGAAAGGTTAAGAGGAAATATAACTTAGGAGAGGTTACTGATCGAGGTGTTAAGATTCAGAACAGAGGTAAAAAAGCCAACATAAGTGTACTTTACCTGAATGCTCGTAGTATTCGGAATAAGGTAAATGAATTGATGGCGCAAATCATCGTGAATGACTATGATTTAGTGGCCATTACTGAAACATGGTTAAAAGATGGTCACGACTGGGAGTTAAATATCCAAGGGTATCAGACTATACGAAAGGATAGAATGGACGGTAAGGGCGGTGGTGTAGCTTTGTTGTTTAAGGATGGCATCCGGGCAATAGTAAGCGATGATATTGGTGCTATGGAGGACAAGGTTGAATCAATTTGGGTGGAAATCAGGAATAGTAAGGCGAAAAGGTCACTGATAGGAGTAGTCTATAGGCCACCAAATAGTAACAGGATGGTAGGGCAGGCAGTAAGCAAAGAAATAACGGATGCATGTAGAAATGGTACAGCGGTTATCATGGGAGATTTTAATCTGCATATCGATTGGTTTAACCAGGTTGGTAAAGGCAGCCTTGAGGAGGAGTTTATAGAATGTGCCCGGGATAATTTCCTGGAACAGTATGTAATGGAACCTACAAGGGAACAAGCGGTCCTAGATCTGGTCCTGTGTAATGAGGCAGGATTGATTAATGATCTCAAAGTTCGGGATCCTCTTGGAAGGAGCGACCACAGTATGGTAGAATTTAAAATACAGTTGGAGGATGACAAGGTAAAATCAAACATGAGTGTTTTGTGCTTAAACAAAGGCGATTACAATGGGATGAGAGAAGAACTAGCTAAGGTAGACTGGGAGCAAAGACTTCATGGTGAAGCAGTTGAGGAACAGTGGAGAACCTTCCGAGCGATCTTTCACAGTGTTCAGAAAAGGTTCATACCGACAAAAAAGAAAGACGGTAGAAAGGGGAAAAATCGACCGTGGATATCTAAGGAGGTGAGGGAGAGTATCAAATTGAAGGAAAAAACATACAAAGTGGCAAAAATTAGTGGGAGACTAGAGGACTGGGAAGTCTTTAGGGGACAACAGAAAGCTACTAAAAAAGCCATAAAGAAGAGTAAGGTAGACTATGAAAGTAAACTGGCTCAGAACATAAAAGCAGATAGTAAAAGCTTCTACAAATATATAAGACAAAAATGAGTGGCTAAGGTAAATATTGGTCCTTTGGAAGATGAGAAGGGAGATTTAATAATAGGAGACAGGGAAATGGCTGAGGAGCTGAACAGGTTTTTTGGGTCAGTCTTCACAGTGGAGGACACAAATAACATGCCAGTGACTGATGGAAATAAGGATATAATAGGTGAGGACCTTGAGATGATTGTAATCACGAAGGAGGCAGTATTGGGCAAGCTAATAGGGCTAAAGGTAGACAAGTCTCCTGGCCCTGATGGGATGCATCCCAGAGTGTTAAAAGAGATGGCTAGGGAAGTTGTAAACGCACGAGTGATAATTTATCAAAATTCACTAGACTCTGGGGTGGTCCCAGAGGATTGGAAAGTAGCAAACGTGACACCACTGTTTAAAAAAGGAGGTAGGCAGAAAGCGGGTAATTATAGGCCGGTAAGCTTAACTTCGGTTGTAGGGAAAATGCTGGAATCTATCATTAAGGAGGAAATAGCGGGGCACCTGGAGGGAAATTGTCCCATTGGGCAGACGCAGCATGGGTTCACAAAGGGTAGGTCGTATCTGACTAATTTGGTAGAATTTTTTGAGGACGTTACCAGTGCAGTAGATAACAGGGAGCCAATGGATGTGGTATATCTGGATTTCCAGAAAGCTTTTGACAAGGTGTCACACAAAAGGTTGCTGCATAAACTAAAGATGCATGGCATTGAGGGTAAAGTGGTATCATGGGTAGAGGGTTGGTTAACTAACAGAAAGCAGAGAGTGGGGATAAATGGGTGCTTCTCTGGTTGGCAACCTGTAACTAGTGGGGTCCCTCAAGGATCAGTGTTGGGCCCGCAGTTGTTCACAATTTACATCGACGATTTAGAGTTGGGGACCAAGTGCAATGTGTCAAAGTTTGCAGACGACACTAAGATGAGTGGTAAAGCAAAAAGGGCAGAGGATACCGGAAGTCTGCGGAAGGATTTGGATAGGTTAGGTGAATGGGCTAGGGTCTGGCAGATGGAATTCAATGTTGCCAAGTGTGAGGCTGTCCATTTTGGGGGGAATAACAGCAGAATGGATTATTATTTAAACGGTAAGATGTTAAAACATGCTGCTGTGCAGAGGGACCTGGGTGTGCTGGTGCACGAGTCGCAAAAAGTTGGTGTGCAGGTGCAACAGGTGATTAAGAAGGCTAATCGAGTTTTGCCTTTCATTGCTAGAGGGATGGAGTTCAAGACTAGTGAGGTTATGCTGCAATTGTATAGGGTGTTGGTGAGGCCGCATCTGGAGTATTGTGTTCAGTTTTGGTCTCCTTACCTGAGAAAGGACATATTGGCACTGGAGGGAGTGCAGAGGAGATTCACTAGGTTGATCCCAGAGTTGAGGGGATTAGATTATGACGAGAGGTTGAGTAGACTGGGACTGTACTCATTGGAGTTTAGAAGGATGCGGGGGGGTCTTATTGAGACATATAAAATTATGAAGGGAATAGATAGGATAGATGGGGGCAGGTTGTTTCCACTGGTCGGGGAAAGCAGAACTGGGGGGCATAGCCTCAAAATAAGGGGAAGTAGATTTAGGACGGAGTGTAGGAGGAACTTCTTCACCCAAAGGGTTGTGAATCTCTGGAATTCCTTGCCCAGTGAAGCAGTTGAGGCTCCTTCTTTAAACGTTTTTAAGAAAAAGATAGATGCCTTTCTAAAGAATAAAGGGATTCGGGGATATGGTGTACGGGCCGGAGAGTGGAGCTGAGTCCACAAAGATCAGCCATGATCTCATTAAATGGCGGAGCAGGCTCGAGGGGCCAGATGGCCTACTCCTGTTCCTAGTTCTTATTTTCTTATGTTCTAAGAAAGCGAATGGAGTTTTGTCCTTCATTGCTAGAGGGATGGGGTTTAAGACGAGGGAGGTTATGCTGCAACTGTATAAGGTGTTAGTGAGGCCACTCCTGGAGTATTATGTTCAGTTTTGGTCTCCTTACCTGAGAAAGGACGTACTGGCGCTGGAGGGTGTGCAGAGGAGATTCACTAGGTTAATCACAGAGTTGAGGGGGTTGGATTATGAGGAGACGTTGAGCAGACTGGGACTGTACTCGTTGGAATTCAGAAGGATACAGGGGGATCTTATAGAAACATAAAAAATTATGAAGGGAATAGATAGGATAGATGCGGGGAGGTTGTTTCCACTGGTGGGTGAAAGCAGAACTAGGGGGCATAGCCTCAAATTAAGGGGAAGTAGATTTAGGACTGAGTTTAGGAGGAGCTTCTTCACCAAATGGGTTGTGAATCTATGGAATTCCCTGCCCAGTGAAGCAGTTGAGGCTCCTTCATTAAATGTTTTCAAGATAAAGATGAATAGTTTTTTGAAGAATAAAGGGTTATGGTGTTCGGGCCGGAAAGTGGAGCTGAGTCCACAAAGGATCAGCCATGATCTCATTGAATGGTGGAGCAGGCTCGAGGGACCAGATGGCCTACTCCTGCTCCTGCTCCTGCTCCTAGTTCTTATGTTCTTATTTGAACAGCTTCTGTGGAATAAAAGGCTGAATCCATCCCTGCTTCACACAATTTGAGATTCAATTAATTACTATTCTCGGTTATGTTTATGAAAAATGCTGAAAGCAAAGTGAGACAATGTTCCCCAAAATAATTTGTCAACAAATTGTTCCCTCAGTTCTGTCCCCTAACAGTAGTGTTTCCTCAGTACTGTGCATCTGACAGTGCAGTGTTACCTCAGTTCTGTCCCTCCAACAGTACAGCACTCCCTCAGTACTGTCCCTCTGACAGTGCAGCACTCCCTCAGTATTGACTCTCTGAGAGTGCAGCAATCCCTCAAAACTGTCTCTCTGACAGTGTAGTGTTCCCACAGTACTGTCCCTCTGACAGTGCAGTGTTCCCACAGTACTGTCCCTTTGACAGTGCAGTGTTCCCGCAGTACTGTCCCTCTGACAGTGCAGTGTTCCCTCACTACCGTCCCTCCGACAGTGAAGTGCTCTTTCATAGAATTTACAGTGCAGAAGGAGGCCATTCGGCCCATTGAATCTGCACCAGCCCTTTGAAAGAGCACCCTACTTAAGCCCACAACTCCACCCTATCCCCGTAACCCAGTAACCCCACCTAACCTTTTTGGACATGGCCAATCCACCTAACCTGCACATCTTTGGAGTGTGGGAAGAAACTGGAACACCCGAAGGAAACCCACACAGACATGGGGAGAACGTGCAGACTCCAAACAGACAGTGACCCAAGCCTGAAATCGAACCTGGGACCCTGGAGCTGTGAAACAACTGTTCCAACCACTATGCTACCAACACTGCCCCTCTGACAGTGTAATGTTCCCTTAGTACTGACCCTGCGACAGTGCAGTGTTTCCTCAGTTCTGTCCCAGCGACAGTGCAGTGCTCCCTCAGCACTGCCCCTCTGCCAGTGCAGTGCTCCTTCAGTACTGACCCTCTGACAGTGCAGTGTTTCCTCAGTACTGTCTCTCTGACACTGCCGCACTCCCTCAGTTCTGTCCCTCAAACAATGCCGTGCTCCCTCAGTACTGTCCCTCTGATAGCGCAACACTCCCTCCGCACTGACCCTCTGACAACCTCAGTACAGATCCTCTGGCAGCTTAACACTCCCTCAGCACTGTCCTTTGACAGTGCAACACACTCTCACTACTGTCCCTCTGACATGGAATCATAGAATCATAGAATGTACAGTGCAGAAGGAGGCCATTCGGTCCATCGCATCTGCACCGGCCCTGACAAAAAGCACCCTACTCAAGCCCACGTATCTATCATATCCCCGTAACCCCCACTTAACCTTTTTTTTGGACACTAAGGGCAATTTTAGCTTGGCCAATCCACCTATCCTGCATATCTTTGGACTGTCGGAGGAAACCGGAGCACCCGGAGGAAACTCATGCAGACACGGGGAGAACATGCAGACTCCGCACAGACAGTGACCCAAGCCTGGATTAGAACCTGGGACTCTGGAGCTGTGAAGCAACTGTGCTAACCACTGTGCTACCGTGCTGGCCTCCCAGTGCAGCACTTCCTCAGTTCTGACCCTCTGATAGTGCACCATTCACTCAGTACTAACTACGTGACAGTGCAGCGCCTCAGTACTGAAAATGAAAATTGCTTATTGTCACAAGTAGGCTTCAAATGAAGTTACTGTGAAAAGTCCCTAGTCGCCACATTCCGGCGCCTGTTTGGGGAGGCTGGTACGGGAATTGAACCGTGCTGCTGGCCTGCCTTGGTCTGATTTCGAAGCCAGCGATTTAGCCCTGTGCTAAACCAGCCCCTTGGACCCTCTGACAGTTCAACACTCCCTCAGTACAGACCCTCTGACAGTGCAGCACTCCCTCAGTACTGACCCTCTGACAGTGCAGCACTCCCTCAGTACTGACCCTCTGACAGTGCAATGCTCCCTCAATACTGTCCCTAGCATTGTGGATAGCACAATTGCTTCACAGCTCCAGGGTCCCAGGATCGATTCCAGCTTGGGCCACTGTCTGTGCGGAGTCTGCACATCCTCCCCGTTGTGCGTGAGTTTCCTCCGGGTGCTCCGGTTTCCTCCCACAGTCCAAAGATATGCAGGTTAGGTGGATTTGACGAATGTGATATAAAATAGTTACTTTAGAGATATTAGTTACTGTAACGTAGAGATAGGCCAGTCTCATCCTGGTGAGTTCACAGACAAAGGATTTCAGACCGCATGGCAAAGCAAAGGAAGAGGTGTGTCCAGCTACGGAGGGGAAAAGGATGCTGGGTAATAGGGGCCAGAGGAAGGAATTGGAAGTGAGCCAATTAGAGTGTATGGATAGGTCAGGAGGGGTATAGGATGACCTATGGGAATCGTGTATGTGAAACTTGATACCATTTGAATTTATTTGCAGAAATCCCTTTGTCTCTTTGTTCATTTGCTTTCCGGGGTGTAGGAGACTGGATGTGTCCTATGCTTCTGTGAAATGAATCAGGCTTGCAAGCCAAATAAAATAACTAATGCTGTACCTGCAAATCCATCTCGACTTTTATTGAGGCCAGACTGACGGGTAAAGAAATTTGGGATTTGTCAGATTGGCCATGATAAATTGCCCTTAGTGTCCAAAATTGCCCTTAGTGTTGGGTGGGGTTACTGGGTTATGGGGATAGGGTGGAGGTGTTGACCTTGGGTTGGGTGTTCTTTCCAAGAGCCGGTGCAGAGTCGATGGGCCGAATGGCCTCCTTCTGCACTGTAAATTCTATGATAATGATAACAGTGCCGCACTCCCACCCTGCTAACCCTCTGACAGTGCAGCGCTCCCTCAGTACTGACCCTATGAGAGTGCAGCACTCCCTCCGTACTGTGCCTCTGACAATGCAGCACTCCCTCAGTACTGTCCCACCGAGAGTGTAGCACTCACTCAGTATTGTCCCTCTGATAATGCAGCACTCTCCCAGTACTGACCCTCTGACTGTGCAGCACTCCCTCAATACTGTCCCTCTGATAGTGCAGCAGTCCTTCATTATTAACCCTGTGCCAATGCAGTACTCCTCAGTACTGATCTCTGACAGTGCAGCACTCCCTCAGTACTATCTCTCTGACAGTGCAGTGTTCCCTTCGTACTGTCCCTCTGACACTGCCTTGTTCCCTCAGCACTGCCCGTCTGAGAGTGCAGCATTCCCTCAGTACTGTCCCTCAGACAGTGAAATGTTCCGTCAGTACTGATCTTCTGACAGTACAGTGTTCCCTCAGCACTGCCCCTCTGACAGTGCAGTGTGCCCTTAGCACTGTGCCCAAGACAGTGCCGTGCTCCCTCCTACTGACCCTCTAGCAGTGCAGTGTTCCCTCAGCACTGTCCCTCTGACAGTGCAGCACTCCCTCAGTACTGTCCTTCTGACAGTGCAGCATTCCGTCAGTACTGTCCCTCAGACAGCATAATGTTCCTTCAGTACTGACCCTCTGACAGTGCAGTGTTTCCTCAGTACTGTCCCACTAACAGTCCAGTGCTCCCTCAGTACTGTTCCTCTGACAGTGCAGCACTCCCTCAGTACTATTGCTCTGACAGTGCAGCACTCCCTCACTACTGACCCTCTGACAGTGCAGCACTCCCTCAGTACTGACCCTCTGACAGTGCAGCACTCCCTCAGTACTGACCCTCTGACAGTGCAGCCCTCCCTCAGCACTGACCCTTTGACAGTGCAGCACTCCCTCAGTACTGACCCTCTGACAGTGCAGCACTCCCTCAGTACTGACCCTTTGACAGTGCAATGCTCCCTCAGCTCTGTTGTACTGAGGTTAGAAGGGTCAATGGACCCAAAACGTTAAATCTGTTTTCCTCCCCACAGAAGCTGCCAGAGCTGCTGAGTTTATCCAGAACATTCTGGTTGTCCAGTAGGGTAATGTTGGGTAAGAATGAGCTGGTCAGGATGTCTGGGACGGGATTCTCCGACCCCCAGCTGGGTCGGAGAATCACCGGGGGGTGGAGCGAGTCCTGCCCCGCCGCCTCGACACCGGCTGCCATATTCTGCGGCGCCGTTTATCGGGAGGGGGCAGGATTCCCGCCACGCCGGTCGGGGGCCGTTGGCAGCGCCACCCCCCCCCCCCCCCGCCCCCTCCCCCCGCCAGTTCTCCGGGCCCCAAAGGGCCGAGCAGCCGTCCATTTTTGGCCAGTGGGTTACGTATGGTCCCTCACGGCGGGACCTGGCAGGTAAGTCGGCGTGAGCGGTCCTCAGGGAGGCGTGGGGAGATCTGCCCCCGGGGGTGGGCCCCTCGGTGGCCTGGCCCACGATCGGGGCCCAGCGATCTGCGGGCGGGCCTGTTCCGTGGTGGCACTTCTTCCTTCCGCGCCGTGCACCTGTTGGGCTCCGGCATGGCCGGCGCGGAGAAGAGAATGCCAGCGCATGCGCCAAAATACAACGGCCGGTCTGCTCCATAAGATAATTGGCTGATCTGATTATAATCTCAACTCCACATTCCCGCCAATCGCTGATGACCTTTCATCCCCCCCATTCAAGAATCTATCGAGCTCTGCCTTAAAGATCAAAGATCTGCCTTTTGAGGAAGAGAGTTCCAGAGACTCTCCACCCTCAGAGAGAAAGAATTTCTCCTGATTTCTGTCTGAAATAGACGACCCCTTATTTTCAGTAACCGCTCGTTCCAGATTCTCCCACCAGAGGAAACATTCTCACCACATCCACCCTGTCAATACCCCTCAGGATTGACAAGGCTCCGATCAAGTCGCCTCTTTACTCTTCGAAACTCCATTGGATACAACCTAAACTTCACCAACGTTTCCCAATAAGGCCCATTCTCGGTATTAGTCTGGTAAATCTTCTCTGAATTGTTTTTAACACATTTTTATCTTTCCTTAAATAAGGAAACAATACGGTCCACAGTACTCCCGCTGTGGGCTCAGTAACACCCTGTACAATTGACGCAGAACCTCCCCAGTTTTGGAATCAATTCCCCTCACAATAAACAATGACATTCTATTCACTTCGCCATTTGCTGTGTGTAATTGTACACTGGCCTTTTGTGATTCCTGCACGGGGTCACCCAGATTCCTCTGCAGTCGGGTGTGAGCATTTGAACAGCTTCTGTGGAATTAAAGGGTGAACCCAATCCTTGTTTCACAGAATTGAGACTCAATTAATTACTATTCTAGGTTATGTTTCTGGGAAATGCTGATAGCAAAGTGAGACACCTGTAGCCAATGACAAAACAAAGATTTCTGTCAAGGCCCCAGCAATTTCCTCCCTCAGTAATCTGGGGTAAGTCCCATCAGGCCGTAGAGACTTAGTTACCTTAATGCTTTTAAAGATGCCCAATCCCTCCTCTTATTTGATATCTACAAGACCCAGGATATCTACATACCCCTCCCTGGACTCACCAAGTCCTTATTTTGGGTGAATATTGATGCAAAGTACTCATTTAGTACCTCGCCGTTTTCCTCTGGCTCCACGCATAGATTCCCTCTTCTGTCCTTGAATGGGTCACACCTTTTCCTGGCTACCCTCTTGCTCTTTATATAAGTATCTATTTGCCAAGGACTTTTCATGACCCCTTTTAACCCTACTGACTCCTTGCTTAAGTTCCTTCCTACTTTCTTTAAATTCTTCAGTGGCTTCAACTGTTCTCAGCCTTCTCGACCTTACGAATGCTTCCTTTTTGACTAGGCTCACAATATCCCTCATAATCCAAAGTTCCTGAAACTTGCCACTTTTGTCCTTCATCTTCACAGGAACATACCGGTGTTGAATTCTAATCAACTGGGGCGCGATTCTCCACTCCCACGCCGGTTGGGAGAATCGCCTGGGCCGCCAAAATTTCCGGGGATCCGGTCCGACGCCCTCCCACGATTCTCCCAAGCAGCGGGAACGGCCCGGTCGGGTCCCGCGGGCCGCAGGCCGGGGAATCACTGGAGACACCGAAAATGGCGATTCTCCGGCACCCCCGCTATTCTGAGGCCCGGTTGGGCCGAGGGGCCAGGCCAAAACCGTGGGTTCCCCCCGGCACCGTCCACACCTGGTCGCTGCAGTCATGGGCGGTGCGTGAACGCTGGGGGGGGGCGGCCTGTGGGGGGGGATCCTGTACCGGGCTTTACCTGGAATGTGGGGTGGCCCGCGATCGGTGCCCACCGATCGTCGGGCCGTCCTCTCTGAAGGAGGACCTCCTTCCTTCCGCGGCCCCGCAAGATCCGTCCCCCATCTTCTTGCGGGGTGGACTTAGAGAAGACGGCAACCACGCATGCGCGGGTTGGCGCCGGCCAACCCGCGCATGCGTGGATGACGCCCGTTATGCGGCGCCGGCCACGTCATCTATGCGGTGCCGCTTTTACACGGGCGACAAGGCCTGGCGCGTGTAGATGACGCGGCCCCGATCCTGGCCCATTGTCAGGGCCAGAATCAGTCGGGACCGGGGCCATTCCGCGCTGTCTTGAACCTCGACGGCGTTCACGACGGCGCGGGCACTTCGGCGTGGGAGTGGAGAATCCCGCCCCCGATGTTTGAACGACTCCCATATGCCAGATGTTGATGTACCCTCAAACAGCCATCGTCAATGTACATTTTTCAGTTCCTGCCTAATATTGTTGTCATGAGCCTTCCTGTTTGTGAAATGCTCCCCTACTGAAACTTCGATCAACTGGCCAGGCTCATTCCCCAATACCAGGTCCAGTACGGTCCCTTCCCTAGTTGTACTGCTTACATATTATTCAAAGAAACCCTCCTGATCACCCTTCCACCCAAACCAATTTACACAAAGATCGGTAATCAGCACATCTTTTTATATTGTTCCTCACATATGACGGTGCTTCCTCAGGACTGAACCTCCGACAGTGCAGTGTTCCCTCAACACTGTCCTTGTGTCATTGCAGTGTTCCCTCATCACTGTCCTTGTATCATTGCAGTGTTCCCTCATCACTGTCCATCTGAGGTGTAGTGTTTCCTCAGTACTGTCCTTGTGTCATTGCAGTGTTCCCTCAACACTGTTCACCTGAGGTGTAGTGTTTCCTCAGTACTGTCCCTCTGACAGTGCAGTGTTCCCTCATCACTGCCCCTCTGAGGTGTAATGTTTCCTCAGCACTGTCCTTGTGTCATTGCAGTGTTCCCTCAACACTGTTCATCTGATGTGTAGTGTTTCCTCAGTACTGTCCCTCTGACAGTGCAGTGTTCCCTCATCACTGTCCCTCTGATAGTGCCGTACTCCCTCAGCACTAACCCTGTAACAGTGCAGTGCTCCCTCAGGACTGTCCCTCTGACAGTCCAGTGCTCCCTCAGCACTGTTCCTCTGATAGTGCAGTACTCCCTCAGCACTGTCACTTTAACAGTGCAGTGCTCCCTCAGCACTGTCCCTCTGACAGTGCAGTGCTCCCTCAGTACTGTCCCTCTGACAGTGCAGTGCTCCCTCAAGACTATCCCTCTGACATTGCAGTGCTCCCTCAGCACTGTTGTACTAAAGTTAGAAGGGTCAATGGACTCAAAATATTAAATCTGTTTCCCTCCCCACAGAAGCAGCCAGAGATGCTGAGTTTATCCAGAATGTTCTGTGTTTATGCCACATAAACTCCCTAGTTGTCCATTAGCAGAAAGCAGGCTAATGTTGGGCAAGAATGAGCTGGTCAGGATATCCAATCCCAGATTGTTATCGATTTCTGGATCGGGCCCACTCCATTTGGCTTTTCCAATATTCATTGGTCAGAGAGAGAATAATCCCACTTTTTATATTGAATCTTCTGCCAAAAAATAATCATTGTCTATGTTTCTGCACCAGTTTGAGTTTGGTCAAATAAATAAACTTTGTTTCCCAGAATTAACATACAAACGTATGAATTAGGAACAGGGATAGGCCAATTGGCCCCTCGAACCTGCTCTCCCATTCAATAAGATCATTGGTTGATCTGATTTTAACCTCAATCTCACATTCCTGCTGACCCCTGATGACCTTTCACTCCCCCCCACCGTTAATCAAGAATCTATTGAACTCTGCCTTAAAATATTTAAAAATTCTGCTTGCCCTGCCTTTTGAGGAAGTGAATTCCAGAGTCACGCCACCCGCAGAGACCGCTAGTTCCAGATTCTCCCGCCAGAGGAAATAGGGGTTGTTTAGCACACTGGGCTAAATCGATGGCTTTGAAAGCAGACCACGACAGGCCAGCAGCACGGTTCAATTCCCGTACCAGCCTCCCCGAACAGGCGCCGGAATGTGGTGACTAGGGGCTTTTCACAGTAACTTCATTTGAAGCCTACTTGTGACAATAAGCAATTTTCATTTCATTTCAAATATTCCCCCCCGCATCCACCCTGTCAATACTCCTCAGGATCTTCAAGGCTCCGATCAAGTCACGTGTTTACTCTTCAAAACTCTCGTGGATTCAAACCTAAACCTCACCAACCTTTCCTCATATGACAACCTGGCCATTCCTGCTGTTAGTCTGGTAAACATTCCCTGAAATGTTTCCAACACATTTACATCTTTCCTCCAATAAGGAGACCAATACTGTCCACAAAAGCCCTGATATGGACTCACTAACACCCTTTATAATTGAAGCAGAACTTCCCCATTTTTGGAATCAATTTTCCTCACAAACAATAATATTCTGTTCACTTCACTATTTGCTGTGTGTAATTGTACACAAAACTTTTGTGATTCCTGCACTTGGTCACCCAGTTTCCTTTGTAGTTGGGTGCGAGCATTTGAAAAGTTTCTGTGCAATTAAAGGCTCAACCTATCCCTGTTTCACACAATTTGAGGCGCAATTAATTACTATTCTAGGTTATGTTTCTGAGAAATGCTGAAAGTAAAGTGAGATAATGTTCCCAAAAATAATTTGCCAACTAACAACAAACAACAGTACAACACAGGAACAGATCTTTTCGCCCTCCAAGCCTGCGCCGATCATGATGCCTGTCTAACTAAAACCTTTTGCATTTCCGGGGTCCATATCCCTTTATTCGCATCCTATTTACATATTCGTCAAGATGCCTCTTAAACCCCGCTGTCGTATCTGCTTCCACCACCTCCCACTGCAGCGCATTCCAGGCACTCACCACCCTCTGTACAAAAACCTGCCTCGCACATCGCCTCTAAACTTTGACCCTTGCACTATAAACCTATGTCCTCTAGTAATTGACTTTTCCATCCTGGAAAAAAGCTTCTGACTGCTAACTCTATCCATGCCACTCATAATTTTGTCAAGCTTTATCAGGTCACCCCTCAACCTTTGTCGTTCCAATGAAAACAATCCGAGTTTATCAAACCTCTCCTCATAGCGAATACACCCAGACCAGCATCATCCTGGTAAACCTCTTCTGTACGTCTCCAAAACCTCCATATCCTTCTGGTGTGGCGACCAGAATTGTATCAAATGTGGCCTTACCAAGGTTCTGTACAGCTGCAGCACAACTTGCCAATTTTTATACTGAATGCCCCGACCGATGAAGGCAAGCATGTTGTATGCCACTTTCTCCACCTGCGTTGCCACTTTCAGTGATCTGTGGTCTTGTATTTCCAAACCTCTCTGCCTCTCAATACTCCTAAGGGTTCTGCAATTTACTGTATAATTCCCACCTGTATAACTCCCTTAGTACTGTCCCTCTGACAGTGCCGTGTTTCCTCATCCTGTCCATCTGACAGTGCAGCACTCCCTCAGTACTGACCCTCTGACAGTGCAGCACTCCCTCAGTACTGACCCTCTGACAGTGCAGCACTCCCTCAGTACTGACCCTCTGACAGTGCAGCACTCCCTCAGTACTGACTCTCGCAAAAGGCAGCACTCCCTCAGTACTGACCCTCTGATAGAAACCAACCTTTTATTATAGGTAAAAAGGGTTAAAGGAAGAAATTATTTAAAGAAATCATATTAACTAAAATTTTAAATCAATATATATTAAACATAACAGTAAGAAAATGCTGACTGCTTGTGAATTGATCAGATAAGCAAAATGCCAGAATTTGGAAGGACAAACTGGCAGAAAGACTCTTTGTGTTAGAGAGCTGGGCTAAGATTCAGTTCCGTGTCCATGGTAACAACATGTCACCCCATAGTAAGAATCTTTGGTGGGAAAGGTTTTTTTCGAGTGGAAAAATACAGAAATCTTTTATCTCTTAATTTGACAGACAGACATTTCGGCCAAATTAAATGAATTATAGATTAGTTAAAACCAATCACAGCTGTAAAAGGATGAAACTTTAAAGATAGTAATCTCCTTAAAGGTTCAGGTATCGGGATGGGAAAGCCATTCTAGAATCAATTCAACCTATCTTCTGAAACCTAGTCTATCTGCTTGCTTTGCAAAACCGCTATTTTATTCTATTTTAAACTGCGTAGTCGTTTTGTACGGTGTATCTTGATTTGAAGAAATTGCCACGAGCTGTTATTGTAGTTTGAATTCAACGATCTGTATTTGCGAAAGACAATCATTCTGATTAGCTTACTGCAGAGCTAGTCGGAACGTCCTAAATGTTGTACTTGAAAATTGAAGCTTACCAATAAACACAACTAGCTGACAAAATAAAAGTTGCAAATTGCTTTTAAACCAAGAAGCCAGTCTTGAATCTCTGTTATTTGGTATATGGTATGGCGTCCCAGGTATTCAAATAGACACAGAGATCCCACACCCTATGACAGTGCAGCGCTGCTTCAGTATTGTCCCCCTGACATTTCAGTGTTCCCTCAGTACTGACCCTCTGACAGTGCAGTCTTCCCTCAGTACTGTCCCTCTGACAGTGCAGTCTTCCCTCAGTACTGACCCTTTGACAGTGCAGTCTTCCCTCAGTACTGTCCCTCTGACAGTGCAGTGTTCCCTCAGTACTGACCCTCTGACAGTGCAGATTTCCCTCAGTATTGTCTCTCTGACAGTGCAGTGATCCCTCAGTACTGTCCCTCTGACAGTGCAGTTTTCCCTCAATACTGACCCTCTGACAATGCAGACTTCCCTCAGTATTGTCTCTCTGACAGTGCAGTGTTCCCTCAGTACTGTCCCTGTGACAGTGCAGTATTACGTAGAAAATAGGAGAAGGAGGAGGCCATACGGCCCTTCTGGCCTGCTCTGCCAATCCCTGGATGCTTTAAGCACCATTGCCAATGGCCTTATCGCCAAGGCAAAAAGCAACGGGGAGAACGGGCACCCCTGTCTCATGCCACAGTGTAGCCCAAAGTACCCCAAACACATCCGGTTCATTCGAACATTCACCGCCAGCACCCTGTGCAGCAGCCGGATCAAATCCACAAAACCCTGCCCAAACCCAAAGCCCCCAGCAAAAATGCTCATTCAGCCTGATAATTAACCTTTTCCACGTCCATCGCAACCACTACCTCTAGCTCCTGCCCCTCCAAGGGCATCATAATTACATTAAGTAGCCTCCGCACTTTTGGCGACAACTGCCTTCCCTTCAGAAATCCCGTCTGGTTCTCCCCTCTCACCCCCTGCACACAGTCCTCAATCCACGATGCTGGCACCTTCGCCAACAGCTTCGCATCAACGTTCAGCAGCAATATCGGGTGGTACAATCCACACTGCTCCGGGTCCTTATCTTTATTTAAAATCAGGGGGATGGAAGCCTGTGACAATGTGGGGGGGGTGGGGGGAGTTCCCCCTCTCTCTCTCGCCTCCTTGTATGTCCTCACCAGCAATGGCCCCAGCTCAGCATCACACCTTTTATACAACTCTATTGGGAACAAATCCAGGCCCGGGGCCTTCCCTGTCTACATCGCCTCCACGTATCCATCATCTCCCTCAGCCCAATCAGGACCGCAAGAGCCTGCATTCTTTCCCCCTCCACCTTGGGGAACTCCAACCCTTCCAGGAACTGCCACATCCCCAAATCCCCGTCGGGGGCTCCGACTCATACATCCTCCTATAGAAAGCCTCAAATACCCTATTCACCCCCTCCAAATTCTTCACCACCTTACCCCTCTCATCCCTCACCCTACCAAACTCACGCCCCGCTGCTTGCTTCCTTAACGTGTGCCAGCATCCTTCCCCCCTTCACCCTTACTCATACACTGCCCCTCTGGCCCTCCGCAACTGACCCCCCCCCCAACCTTCCCCGTGTACACTAATCTAAACTCCACCTGAAGCCTCTGTCTCTCCCTTAACAGCCCCTCCTCCAGTGCCACCAAGTACCTCTGATCCACCCTCAAATTCTCATCTACCAGCCTTGCTTTCTCTTCCTGCTCCACCCTGTCTCTGTGCGACCAAATCGAAATTAATTCCCCCCTAACTACCGCGTTGATTGCCTCCCAGCGTAGCGGCTGTGACCTCCCTTGTCATTCAACTCCACGTAGCCCCGAATGACAGCCCTCACCCGCTAGCAGACCCCCGCATCTCCCAACTGCCGCAGATCTAACCTCCACTGTGGCCTTGGACCTCCCCCTGAACCACCCGCCAAACCCCCCAATGCAGCGTGAGGTCAGAGACCACAATCAGCGAGTACTCCCGTAGGCCACCCCGCCAACTGTGCCTTATCCATCACAAAGAAATCTTACCTACCCCCCGGTTCGGCCACAATGTTCCTCGATCAAAGGCCACCCTCTGATTGACCAACACCATCACCCCCCTCATTTTCACGTCCAGCCCTGAGTGGAAAAGCTGCCCCACTCATCCCTTTCTCAGCCTGATCTGATACCCCAGCTTCAAATGTGTCTCCTGTAAAGACACAACGTCAGCCTTCAGACACCTCAGACGCGTGCACATGTGACCGTTTAACTGGTAAATTCAGCCCTCTCACATTCCATGTGACCAGCCTGGTTATGGGGCTCTCTGCGCCCCTCCCCTGCCAATCAGCCACACCCATTGTTAAACCAGCCCACCGGCCCGTGTCACGCACCCCTCCATGCCCGCCCTCGGATGCTCACTGTCATCTCTCCCTTCCCAATTGCGCCACACCAACTGCACCCATATCAGCGACCCTCACCCCCATAACCAAACAAAAAAACAAACCTATCCCCCCCCCACACCTTCCTTCTGGCAAATCCCCAGCTTGCTCCCGCCCAGCTAGCATGATGCCCCCCACCCAAAGCCTCTTATTTCCCCTCTCCCCCACAATCGTCCCAATCACCCGCAAAGAGAAACAAAAGGCACACTCACCATCACCACTCTCCTGTTAAAACCCACCCCAAATTGCCCATCCCATGTGCCCCACAATGAACACAAAGCTCCTCTCTAAACTTCAATGTCCTCACACTCCTCCCAGTCCATGGTCCCTCATAAAGTCTATCGTCTCCTCCGGCGAGACAAAAAAATATTCCTGCTTTTGGTGTGTCATCTACAAGGGGGCAGGGTATAAAATCCCGAATGTCACCCCCTTCGTAAAGAGGGCTGCCTTTATCCGGTTGAACCGGGCCCTCCGCATTGTCAGCTCCACAGCCAGGTCCTGGCAAATCCGCAGCTCCCTCCCTTCTTGGTCTGCCCACTTCAGAATTTTCTCTTCGTCAAAAATTTGATGTAGTCTCACCAGCATCGCCTTTGGCGGTTCGCCCAGCTGCGGCGCCCTCCTCAGCGCCGTAAGTGCCCTATCCTCCTCGAGGGGCAGTCAAAGGCCCTCTCTCCCATCAACCTCTCCAGCATGCTCACCACATACTTGGCAGCCTTCTCACCCTCAATACCTTTGGGCATCCCAGCAATCCTCAAATTTAGCTTCTTGGCACGATTCTGGAGGTCCTCCAATTTCTCGCTTAGCCTCTCCAGGCTGCTAAACACCATCCCCATCTCCATCTCCAGTGAGGTCAGCTGATCCTCATGCTCCCAAACTGACTCCTCCACCTTCCGGATCGGCAGGCCCTGAGCCTCCTGCCTCTGCTCCACCCGCTCAATCGCCGCCCTAAGCGGCTCCACCACATTGGCCAAATCCTCCAAAGCCTCTTTCCTCTGCTGCTGGAATTCATCATTCAAAAACTCTACCAGCTTCTCCGTCGACCACTAGGCGGGCAGTGCTGCCTCCCTTGCCCTCCCCAATCTTCACCTGTGTCGCACCACAAAAAACTTCCAGCTCCAGCTGCTCGCTCTTTCTCGTCCGCTCATCCATACACCAGTCCCACTTTCCCTGGGCACTCATACACCTTTCCCCCTTAAAAACCATACCACCCGGGTGGCAAAGGACCGAAAAAAATCCACCTTGAACGGGAGCCACCAAATGTGCGTAAACTCACTCCATGGCCGCCACCGGAAGTCCCTCCAGCGAAAACAATCCAAACCGGTTCAATCTCTCCTCATTTGTCAGTCCCACCATCCCAGGAATCAGTCTGGTTAACCTTCGCTGCACACCCTCTCGAGCAAGATCATCCTTTCTCAGGAAAATTGACCAAAACGGCACACAATATTTCAGGCGTGCCCTCACCAATGCCCTGCATAATTGCAGCAGTATATCCCTGCTCTTGTACTCGAATCCTCTCGCAGCATACTATTTGCCTTCTTCACCACCTGCTGTACCTGCATGCTTACCTGCAGTGACTGGTGTACGAGGACATCCAGGTCTCGTTGTACATTCCCCTCTCCTAATTTATGGCCATTCAGATAATATTCTGCCTTCTAATTTTTGCTACCAAAGTGGATAGCCACGTATTTATCCAAATTATACTGCATCTACCATTCATTTGCCCGCTCACTCAACTTGTCCAAATCATACTGAAGCATCTCTGCATCCTCCTTACAGCTCACCCTCCCACCCTGCTGGGTGTCATGTGCGAATCTGGAGATATTACATTTGTCCCTAATCTAATTCATGAATATATTATGAATAGCTGGTACCCCACCAGTCACTACTGCCAATTTGAAAAAGGCCCATCAATTCCTACTCTTTGTTTCCTGTCTGCCAACAGTTTTCTATCCATCTCAATACAAAACTTCATGAGGACATTCATTTTAATAGTCTGATCCCCACCCAACTGCGACACAGCCAGAGTGAGTGCAGGTGTCGGGAATTTGAAACAGAGTGGGAATTCAGTACAGAGTAGGAATAGGTGCTCTTTGCTTTTTCAATATTCAGAGAGTAGTCTTGCGTGCTGCAGCAGTAAAGGACACTTGGGAGAGAGCTGATTGGTAAGTAGTGGGTAAGGTCGGTAAATGTTTACAACTTGCTCCATGTGGGAAGTCAGGAACATTTCCAGTGCCCGAGACCAGCATGTGTGCAGGAAGTGCCTCTAGCTACAGCTCGTGGAAACTCAGGTTTTGGAGCTGGAGCAGGAGCTGGGGACACTGTGGAGCATCCACGAGTTGTAGTGTCATCAATACCTCGTATAAAGAGGTGGACACACCGCATGCAAAGACTCCATAGGCAAGCAGAGAATAGGTGACCACCAGGCAGAGCAAGAGAGCTAAGCATGCAGTGCAGGAATCTCCTGTGGACATTCCCCTGAAAAACAGATATATCGCTTTGGACTCTTTTGAGGGGAATGACCTCTCAGGAGAAAGCAGCAGCAAAACTCTTTGCACCACATTTGGTTCTGCTGCAGAGGGAAGGAGTAAAAAGTGTGAGAATGCAATAGTTATAGGGGATTCGATTGAAAGCGGAATAGATAGGCATCTCTGTGGCCGCAACAAGATTCCAAGATGGTATGTTGCCTCCCTTGTGCTCGGGTCAAGGATGTCTCGGAGCAGTTACAGGACATTCTGGAGGGGGAGGGTGAACAGCCAGTGATCATGGCACATATTGATACAAACGACATATGTTTAAAAAAAAGGGATGAGGTCCTAAAATCGGAACATAGGGAGTTAGGAAGAAAGTTGAGGTTGGACATCAAAATTAGTGCTCTCAGTGCCAGGTGCTAGTCAGAACATAAATATAAGGGCATATCGGATGAATATGTGGCTAAATAAGGCCTTTCTCACTCAGAATGACTAATTATAAAAAATTTACCCATGGTTCCAAACTTGGAAATGAGGATGATAATAATATTTATTAGTGTCACAAGTAGGCTTACATTATCACTGCAATGAAGTTACGGTGAAAAATCCCTTAGTTGCCACGCTCCGGCGCCTGTTCGGGTACACTGAGGGAGAATTCAGAATGTCTATTCCACCAAAGAAGCACGTCTTTTGGGACTTGTGGGAGGAAACCGGAGCACCCGGAGGAAACCCACACAGACACGGGGAGAACGTGCAGACTCCGCACAGACAGTGACCCAAGCTGGGAATCGAACCCGGGCCCCTGGTGCAGTGAAGCAACAGTGCTAACCACTGTGCTACCGTGCCACCCACAGGCATAATGGGAGGTTTTTGGTCAAAATAAAGCATATCCAGGGACCTTTAGATGACATGTCTAATCAAAAGTTTGCAAAGTGCAAAAACAGGAACTTGTAAAGGCACAAATCAACACCTGTAACCACAATGCCTGAATATTGGAAAAACAATTTCTGAAGAATGGATCTGGAGTTTGAAGAATGAGGTGATTTGGCTGCTGTGCTCGGGTAGTGGACATAACCCCTTCCATGGAACACGCACGCAGGAGGGATAAATATTCAGCTCTTGGCTAATTTCTTTTAGCGTAACCTAGGACCAACATTGTACATACAACATCTTGAGTGAAGGACTCAGTGAACAGAAAAGACCTTCAACAAAAAAGCAACTTGGCCAGTTCTATTTTTAATATAAATTTAGAGTACCCAATTCTTTTTTTCCCAATTAAGGGGCAATTTAGCGTGGCCAATCCACCTACCCTGCACATCTTTGGGTTGTGGGGATGAGACCCACACAGACACAGAGAGAATGCGCAAACTCCACAAGGACAGTGTAAAGTGTGAGTTTTGAGACAAATTGTATTCACTTGTATAGCATATGATTTAAATACATAGTGTATTTGTTTGAAGTTTAGTGAATAAAGTTGTGCCAAATCATAAGTTCAGTGTAGAGTGTTTGTTTGATACGTAACTGTTTAACCTCTTGTAAGAAACAGAGGCCAGGAGGTTCAACATTGGTATGGAGGAGCAGAAATAAACTATTCTTCCTCACGTCTGTTCTGACATTTAATGAGGTTTAATGAGGGGATAGAGTGGAGGTCTGGGCATAAGTAGGGTGCTCCATCCAAGGGCCGGTGCAGACCTGAAGGACCGAACGGCCTCCGTCTGCACTGGATGGATTCTATGATTCTATAATCCTGACTGGTCTGTATTTTAACCTCATCTACTCACCCTTGTTTTATAATCCTTAAAACACTTACTAAACAAAAGCTATCAGTTTCAGTTTGGAAACTTCCCGTTAACCCTCAGTGTTAACGGCTGTTTGTGGGAGGGAGTTCAATATTTCCACCATCCCACTAAAATGGCAGAGGGAATGGGAGCCTAAGCGAGGTGACAAGGCAAAGAGAAACAAGGACAATAATAAAAGAAAGAAGAGTAAAATGCAATAACGGTAGACAGGGTGATCAAGGATGATAGGCAAATAGGGCCAGAGTACAAAGAAAAGTTAGGATGATTAAAATGGCAAAATGGCAAGCCTAAAGCTTTATATATTAATGCACGAAGAATATGGAATGAGGTGAGTCCTGACGAACACAGGTGTGGGTCTCGAAGGTCAGCAGTGCGGATCCCCAAGGTCGGCAGTGAGGGTCCCGAAGGTCGCAGGTGTGGGTCTCGAAGGTCAGCGGTGTGGCTCCCAAGGTTGGCGGTGTGGGTCTCCAAGCACAGCGGTGTGGGTCTTCAAGGTTGGCGGTGTGGGTCCTGAAGGTTGGCAGTGTGGATCATGAGGTTCGACAGTGTGGGTCCTGAAGGTCGGCGGTGCGGGTCCTGAAGGTCAGCAGTGTGGGTCCTGAAGGTAGGCAGTGTGGGTCCTGAAGGTTGGCAGTGTGGGTCTCGAAGGGCGGCGGTGTGAGTCCTGAAGGTCGGCAGTGTGGGTCCTGAAAGTCGGCAGTGTGGATCCTGAAGGTCGGCAGTGTGGATCCTGAAGGTCGGCAGTGTGGATCCTGAAGGTCGGCAGTGTGGGTCTCCAAGCTCAGCGGTGTGGGTCTCGAAAGTCAGCGGTGTGGGTCCTGAAGGGCGGCAGTGTGGATCCTGAAGGGCGGCAGTGTGGATCCTGAAGGTCGGCGGTGTGGGTCCTGAAGGTCGGCAGTGTAGATCCTGAAGGTCGGCAGTGTGGGTCCTGAAGGTCGGCAGTGTGGGTCTCCAAGCTCAGCGGTGTGGGTCTCGAAAGTCAGCGGTGTGGGTCCTGAAGGTCGGCAGTGTGGGTCCTGAAGATCAGCGGTGTGGGTCCCGAATGTCGGCGGTGTGGTTCCTGAAGGGCAGCAGGGTGAGTCTCGAATCTCGGCTGTGGGTCCTGAAGATCAGCGGTGTGGGTCCCGATGTCGGCGGTGTGGGTCCCGATGTCGGCGGTGTGGTTCCTGAAGGGCGGCAGTGTGGGTCCCGAAGATCAGCGGTGTGGGTCCCGAGTGTCGGCGGTGTGGTTCCTGAAGGGCAGCAGCGTGGGTCTCGAATGTCGGCGGCGTGGGTCCTGAAGATCAGCGGTGTGGGTCCCGAATGTCGGCGGTGTGGGTCCTGAAGGTTGGCGGTGTGGGACCTGAGGTCGGCAGTGTAGATCCTGAAGGTCGGCAGTGTGGGTCCTGAAGATCAGCGGTGTGGGTCCCGAATGTGGGCAGTGTGGGTCCTGAAGGTTGGCGGTGTGGGTCCTGAAGGGCGGCAGGGTGGGTCTCGAAGGTCGGGGGTGTGGGTCCCGAAGGTTGCCGATGTGGGTCTCGAAGGTCAGTGGTGTGGGAACCGAAGTTTGGGAGTGTGGTCCCGAAGGTTGGCAGTGCGGGTCTGAAGGTCGGCAGTGTGGATCCTGAAGGTCGGCAGTGAGGGTCCTGAAGGTCGGGAGTGAGGGTCCTGAAGGTCGGCAGTGTGAATCCTGAAGGTCGGCAGTCTGTGTCCCGAAGGTCGGCAGTGTCGGGCCCGAAGGTCGGCAGTGAGGATCCTGAACGTTGGCACTGTGGGTCCTGAAGGTCGGCAGTGTGGGTCCTGAAGGACGGCAGTGTGGATCCTGAAGGTCGGCAGTGTGGCTCCTGAAGGTCGGCAGTGTGGGTCCCGAAGGTCGGCAGTGTGGGCCCTGAAGGTCGGCGGTGTGGGTCCTGAAGGTCGGCCGTGTGGGTCCTGAAGGTCGGCAGTGTGGGTCCTGAAGGTCGGCGGTGTGGGTCCTGAAGGTCGGCCGTGTGGGTCCTGAAAGTCGGCAGTGTGGGTCCTGAAGGTCGGCCTGTGGCTCCTGAAGGTCAGCAGTGTGGGTCCTGAAGGTCGGCAGTGTGTGTCCTGAAGGTCGGCAGTGTGGGTCCCGAAGGTCGGCAGTGTGGGTCCTGAAGGTCGGCCGTGTGGGTCCTGAAGGTCGGCAGTGTGGGTCCTGAAGGTCGGCAGTGTGGATCCTGATGGTCGGCAGTGTGGGTCCTGAAGGTCGGCAGTGTGGGTCCTGAAGGACGGCCGGCGGTGTGGTTCCTGAAGTTCGGCGGTGTGGGTCCTGAAGGTCGGCCGTGTGGGTCCAGAAGGTCAGCAGTGTGGGTCCTGAAGGTCGGCCATGTGGGTCCTGAAGGTCGGCGGTACTGATCATGAAGGTCGGCAGCGTGGGTCCTGAAGGTCGGCAGTGTGGGTCCTGAAGGTCGGCAGTGTGGGTCCTGAAGGTCGGCAGTGTGGGTCCTGAAGGTCGGCAGTGTGGGTCCTGAAGGTCGGAAGTGTGGGTCCTGAAGGTCGGCAGTGTGGGTCCTGATGGTCGGCAGTGTGGGTCCTGAACGTCGGCAGTTTGGGTCCTGAAGGTCGGCCTGTGGGTCCTGAAGGTCGGCAGTGTGGGTCCCGAAGGTCGGCAGTGTGGGTCCTGAAGGTCGGCCGTATGGGTCCTGAAGGTCGGCAGTGTGGGTCCCGAAGGTCGGCAGTGTGGGTCCTGAAAATCGGCCGTGTGGGTCCCGAAGGTCGGCAGTGTGGGTCCTGAAGATCGGCAGTGTGGCTCCTGAAGGTCGGCAGTGTTGGCCCTGAAGGTCGGCGGTGTGGGTCCCGAAGGTCGGCAGTGTGGGTCCTGAAGGTCGGCCGTGTGGGTCCTGAAGGTCGGCGGTGTGGGCCCTGAAGGTCGGCGGTGTGGGTCCTGAAGGTCGGCAGTGTGGGTCCTGAAGGTCGGCCTTGTGGGTCCTGAAGGTCGGCAGTGTGGGTCCTGAAGGTCGGCAGTGTGGGTCCTGAAGGTCGGCCATGTGGGTCCTGAAGGTCGGCAGTGTGGGTCCTGAAGGTCGGCAGTGTGGGTCCTGAAGGTCGGAAGTGTGTGTCCTGAAGGTCGGCAGTGTGGGTCCTGAAGGTCGGCGGTACTGATCATGAAGGTCGGCAGCGTGGGTCCTGAAGGTCGGCGGTATTGGTCCTGAAGGTCGGCAGTGTGGGACCTGAAGGTCGGCAGTGTGGGTCCTGAAGGTCGGCAGTGTGGGTCCTGAAGGTCGGCAGTGTGGGTCCTGAAGGTCGGCCGTGTGGGTCCTGAAGGTCGGCAGTGTGGGTCCTGAAGGTCGGCCGTGTGGGTCCTGAAGGTCGGCCGTGTGGGTCCTGAAGGTCGGCAGTGTGGGTCCTGAAGGTCGGCAGTGTGGGTCCTGAAGGTCGGCAGTGTGGGTCCTGAAGGTCGGCAGTGTGGGTCCTGAAGGTCGGCCGTGTGGGTCCTGAAGGTCGGCAGTGTGGGTCCTGAAGGACGGCCGGCGGTGTGGGTCCTGACGTTCGGCGGGGTGGGTCCTGAAGGTCGGCCGTGTGGGTCCTGAAGGTCAGCAGTGTGGGTCCTGAAGGTCGGCCATGTGGGTCCTGAAGGTCGGCGGTACTGATCATGAAGGTCGGCAGCGTGGGTCCTGAAGGTCGGCAGTGTGGGTCCTGAAGGTCGGCAGTGTGGGTCCTGAAGGTCGGCAGTGTGGGTCCTGAAGGTCGGCAGTGTGGGTCCTGAAGGTCGGCAGTGTGGGTCCTGAAGGTCGGAAGTGTGGGTCCTGAAGGTCGGCAGTGTGGGTCCTGATGGTCGGCAGTGTGGGTCCTAAACGTCGGCAGTTTGGGTCCTGAAGGTCGGCAGTGTGGGTCCTGAAGGTCGGCCTGTGGGTCCTGAAGGTCGGCAGTGTGGGTCCCGAAGGTCGGCAGTGTGGGTCCTGAAGGTCGGCCGTGTGGGTCCTGAAGGTCGGCAGTGTGGGTCCCGAAGGTCGGCAGTGTGGGTCCTGAAAATCGGCCGTGTGGGTCCTGAAGGTCGGCAGTGTTGGCCCTGAAGGTCGGCGGTGTGGGCCCTGAAGGTCGGCGGTGTGGGTCCTGAAGGTCGGCAGTGTGGGTCCTGAAGGTCGGCCTTGTGGGTCCTGAAGGTCGGCAGTGTGGGTCCTGAAGGTCGGCAGTGTGGGTCCTGAAGGTCGGCCATGTGGGTCCTGAAGGTCGGCAGTGTGGGTCCTGAAGGTCGGCAGTGTGGGTCCTGAAGGTCGGCAGTGTGGGTCCTGAAGGTCGGCAGTGTGGGTCCTGAAGGTCGGCGGTACTGATCATGAAGGTCGGCAGCGTGGGTCCTGAAGGTCGGCGGTATTGGTCCTGAAGGACGGCAGTGTGGGACCTGAAGGTCGGCGGTATTGGTCCAGAAGGTCGGCGGTGTGGGTCCAGAAGGTCGGCAGTCTGGTTCCTGAAGGTCGGCAGTGTGGGTCCTGAAGGTCAGTTGCGTGGATCCTGAAGGTCGGCAGTGTGGGTCCCGAAGGTTAGCAGTGTGGGTCCTGAAGGTCGGCGATGTGGTTCCTGAAGGTCGGCAGTGTGGGTCCTGAAGGTTGGCCGTGTGGGTCCTGAAGGTCGGCGATGTGGTTCCTGAAGGTCGGCAGTGTGGGTCCTGAAAGTCGGCAGTGTGGGTCCTGAAGGTCGGCAGTGTGGGTCCTGAAGGTCGGCAGTGTGGGTTCTGAATGTCGGCAGTGTGGGTCCTGAAGGTCGGCACTGTGGGTCCTGAAGGTCGGCAGTGTAGATCCCGAAGGTCGGCAGTGTGGGTCCTGAATGTCGGCAGGGTGGGTCCTGAAGGTCGGCAGTGTTTGTCCTGAAGGCCGGCAGTGTGGGTCCTGAAGGTCGGCAGTGTGGGTCCTGAAGGTCGGCAATGTGGGTCCTGAAGGTCGGCAGTGGGGGTCCTGAAGGTCAGCGGAATTGGTCCTGAATGTCTGGAGTGTGGGTCCTGAAGGTCGGCACTGTGGGTCCTGAATGTCGGCAGTGTGCGTCCTGAAGGTCGGCAATGAGGGTCCTGAAGGTCGGCAGTGTGGGTCCTGAATGTCGGCAGTGTGGGTCCTGAAGGTCGGCAGTGTGGGTCCTGAAGGTCGGCAGTGTGGGTCCTGAAGGTCGGCAGTGTGGGTCCTGAAGGTCGGCAGTGTGGGTCCTGAAGGTCGGCAGTGTGGGTCCTGAAGGTCGGCAGTGTGGGTCCTGAAGGTCGGCAGTGTGCGTCCTGAAGGTCGGCAGTGTGGATCCTGAAGGTCGGCAGTGAGGGTCCTGAAGGTCGGGACTGAGGGTCCTGAAGGTCGGCAGTGTGAATCCTGAAGGTCGGCAGTCTGTGTCCCGAAGGTCGGCAGTGTGGGGCCCGAAGGTCGGCAGTGTGGGTCCTGAAGGTCGGCAGTGTGGGTCCTGAACGTCGGCCGTGTGGGTCCTGAAGGTCGGCAGTGTGGGTCCCGAAGGTCGGCAGTGTGGTTCCTGAAGGTCGGCAGTGTGGGTTCCGAAGATCGGCAGTGTGGGTCCTGAAGGTCGGCCGTGTGGGTCCTGAAGGTCGGCCGTGTGGGTCCTGAAGGTCGGCCGTGTGGGTCCTGAAGGTCGGCAGTGTGGGTCCCGAAGGTCGGCAGTGTGGTTCCTGAAGGTCGGCAGTGTGGGTTCCGAAGATCGGCAGTGTGGGTCCTGAAGGTCGGCCGTGTGGGTCCTGAAGGTCGGCCGTGTGGGTCCTGAAGGTCGGCCGTGTGGGTTCTGAAGGTCGGCCGTGTGGGTTCTGAAGGTCGGCCGTGTGGGTCCTGAAGGTCGGCAATGTGGGTCCTGAAGGTCGGCAGTGTGGGTTCCGAAGATCGGCAGTGTGGGTCCCGAAGGTCGGCAGTGTGGGTCCTGAACGTCGGCCGTGTGGGTCCTGAAGGTCGGCAGTGTTTGTCCTGAAGGTCGGCAGTGTGGGGCCCGAAGGTCGGCAGTGTGGGTCCTGAAGGTCGGCAGTGTGGGTCCTGAACGTCGGCCGTGTGGGTTCTGAAGGTCGGCCGTGTGGGTCCTGAAGGTCGGCAATGTGGGTCCTGAAGGTCGGCAGTGTGGGTTCCGAAGATCGGCAGTGTGGGTCCCGAAGGTCGGCAGTGTGGGTCCTGAACGTCGGCCGTGTGGGTCCTGAAGGTCGGCAGTGTTTGTCCTGAAGGTCGGCAGTGTGGGGCCCGAAGGTCGGCAGTGTGGGTCCTGAAGGTCGGCAGTGTGGGTCCTGAACGTCGGCCGTGTGGGTCCTGAAGGTCGGCAGTGTGGGTCCTGAAGGTCGGCAGTGTGGTTCCTGAAGGTCGGCCTTGGGCGTCCTGAAGGTCGGCAGTGTGGGTCCTGAACGTCGGCCGTGTGGGTCCTGAAGGTCGGCAGTGTTTGTCCTGAAGGTCGGCAGTGTGGGGCCCGAAGGTCGGCAGTGTGGGTCCTGAAGGTCGGCAGTGTGGTTCCTGAAGGTCGGCAGTGTGGGTCCTGAAGGTCGGTAGTGTGGTTCCTGAAGGTCGGCCGTGTGGGTTCTGAAGGTCGGCAGTGTGAGTCCTGAAGGTCGGCATTGTGGGTCCCGAAGGTCGGCAGTGTGGGTCCCGAAGGTCGGCAGTGTGGGTCCTGAAGGTCGGCAGTGTGGGACCTGAAGGTCGGCAGTGTGGGTCCCGAAGGTCGGCAGTGTGGGTCCTGAAGGTCGGCAGTGTGGGTCCTGAAGGTCGGCAGTGTGGGTCCTGAAGGTCGGCAGTGTGGGTCCTGAAGGTCGGTAGTGTGGTTCCTGAAGGTCGGCCGTGTGGGTTCTGAAGGTCGGCAGTGTGGGTCCTGAAGGTCGGCAGTGTGGGTCCCGAAGGTCGGCAGTGTGGGTCCTGAAAGTCGGCAGTGTGGGTCCCGAAGGTCGGCAGTGTGGGTCCCGAAGGTCGGCAGTGTGGGTCCCGAAGGTCGGCAGTGTGGGTCCCGAAGGTCGGCAGTGTGGGTCCTGAAAGTCGGCAGTGTGGGTCCCGAAGGTCGGCGGTATTGGTCCCGAAGGTCGGCAATGTGGGTCATGAAGGTCGGCGGTATTGGTCCTGAAGATCGGCAGTGTGGGTCCTGAAGGTCGGCAGTGTGGGTCCTGAAGGTCGTCGGTGTGGGTCCCGAAGGTCGGCGGTATTGGTCCCGAAGGTCGGCAGTGTGGGTCCTGAAGGTCGGCAGTGTGGGTCCTGAAGGTTGGCGGTATTGGTCCTGAAGGTCGGCAGTGTGGGGCCTGAAGGCCGGCGGTGTGGGTCCTGAAGGTCGGCGGTATTGTTCCTGAAGGTCGGCGGTGTGGGTCCTGAAGGTCGGCAGTGTGGGGTCTGAACGTCGGCAGTGTGGGTCCCGAAGGTCGGCAGTGTGGGTCCTGAAGGTCGGCAGTGTGGGTTCTGAAGGTCGGCAGTGTGGGTCCTGAAGGTCGGCAGTGTGGGTCCTGAAGGTCGGCAGTGTGGGTTCGGAAGGTCGGCAGTGTGGGTCCTGCAGGTCGGCAGTGTGGGTTCTGAAGGTCGGCAGTGTGGGTCCTGAAGGTCGGCACTGTGGGTCCTGAAGGTCGGCAGTGTGTGTCCTGAAGGTCGGCAGTGTGGGTCCTGAAGGTCAGCAATGTGGGTCCTGAAGGTCGGCATTGTGGGTCCTGAAAGTCGGCAGTGTGGGTCCTGAAGGTCGGCAGTGTGGGTCCTGAAGATCGGCAGTGTGGGTCCTGAAGGTCGGCAGTGTGGGTCCTGAAGGTCGGCAGTGTGGGTCCCGAAGGTCGGCAGTGTGGGTCCTGAAGGTCGGCCGTGTGGGTCCTGAAGGTCGGCAGTGTGGGTCCTGAAGGTCGGCAGTGTGGGTCCTGAAGGTCGGCCGTGTGGGTCCGGAAGGTCGGTAGTGTGGTTCCTGAAGGTCGGCAGTGTGGGTCCTGAAGGTCGGCAGTGTGGGTCCTTAAGGTCGGCAGCGTGGGTCCTGAAGGTCGGCCGTGTGGGTCCTGAAAGTCGGCAATGTGGGTCCTGAAGGTCGGCCGTGTGTGTCTTGAAGGTCGGCGGTATTGGTCCCGAAGGTCAGCAGTGTGGGTCCTGAAGGTCGGCAGTGTGGGTCCTGAAGTTCGGCCGTGTGGGTCCTGAAGGTCGGGAGTGTGGGTCCTGAAGGTCGGCAGTGTGGGTCCTGAAGGTCGGCAGTGTGGGTCCTGAAGGTCGGCTGTGTGGGTCCTGAAGGTCGGGAGTGTGGGTCCCGAATGTCGGCGGTGTGGTTCCTGAAGGGCAGCAGGGTGGGTCTCGAATGTCGGCTGTGGGTCCTGAAGATCAGCGGTGTGGGTCCCGATGTCGGCGGTGTGGGTCCCGATGTCGGCGGTGTGGTTCCTGAAGGGCGGCAGTGTGGGTCCCGAAGATCAGCGGTGTGGGTCCCGAATGTCGGCGGTGTGGTTCCTGAAGGGCAGCAGCGTGGGTCTCGAATGTCGGCGGTGTGGGTCCTGAAGATCAGCGGTGTGGGTCCCGAATGTCGGCGGTGTGGGTCCTGAAGGTTGGCGGTGTGGGACCTGAAGGTTGGCAGTCTGTGTCCCGAAGGTCGGCAGTTTCGGGCCCGAAGGTCGGCAGTGAGGATCCTGAAGGTTGGCACTGTGGGTCCTGAAGGTCGGCAGTGTGGGTCCTGAAGGACAGCAGTGTGGATCCTGAAGGTCGGCAGTGTGGCTCCTGAAGGTCGGCAGTGTGGGTCCCGAAGGTCGGCAGTGTGGGCCCTGAAGGTCGGCGGTGTGGGTCCTGAAGGTCGGCGGTGTGGGTCCTGAAGGTCGGCAGTGTGGGTCCTGAAGGTCGGCGGTGTGGGTCCTGAAGGTCGGCCGTGTGGGTCCTGAAAGTCGGCAGTGTGGGTCCTGAAGGTCGGCCATGTGGGTCCTGAAGGTCGGCAGTGTGGGTCCTGAAAGTCGGCCTGTGGCTCCTGAAGGTCGGCAGTGTGCGTCCTGAAGGTCGGCAGTGTGTGTCCTGAAGGTCGGCAGTGTGGGTCCCGAAGGTCGGCAGTGCGGGTCCTGATGGTCGGCCGTGTGGGTCCTGAAGGTCGGCAATGTGGGTCCTGAAGGTCGGCAGTGTGGATCCTGATGGTCGGCAGTGTGGGTCCTGAAGGTCGGCAGTGTGGATCCTGATGGTCGGCAGTGTGGGTCCTGAAGGTCGGCACTGTGGGTCCTGAAGGTCGGCCGGCGGTGTGGGTCCTGAAGTTCGGCGGTGTGGGTCCTGAAGGTCGGCCGTGTGGGTCCTGAATGTCGGCCATGTGGGTCCTGAAGGTCGGCCATGTGGGTCCTGAAGGTCGGCAGTGTGGGTCCTGAAGGTCGGCAGTGTGGGTCCTGAAGGTCGGCCGGCGGTGTGGGTCCTGAAGTTCGGCGGTGTGGGTCCTGAAGGTCGGCAGTGTGGGTCCTGAAGGTCGGCAGTGTGGGTCCTGAAGGTCGGACGTATGGGTCCTGAAAGTCGGCCGTGTGGGTCCTGACGGTCGGCAGTGTGGGTCCTGAAGGTCGGCCGTGTGGGTCCTGAACGTCGGCAGTGTGGGTCCTGAAGGTCGGCAGTGTGGGTCCTGAAGGTCGGCAGTGTGGGTCCTGAAGGTCGGCAGTGTGGGTCCTGAAGGTCGGCAGTGTGGGTCCTGAAGGTCGGCAGTGTGGGTCCTGAAGGTCTGCAGTGTGCGTCCTGAAGGTCGGCAGTGTGGATCCTGAAGGTCGGCAGTGAGGGTCCTGAAGGTCGGGACTGAGGGTCCTGAAGGTCGGCAGTGTGAATCCTGAAGGTCGGCAGTCTGTGTCCCGAAGGTCGGCAGTGTGGGGCCCGAAGGTCGGCAGTGTGGGTCCTGAAGGTCGGCAGTGTGGGTCCTGAAGGTCGGCCTTGGGCGTCCTGAAGGTCGGCAGTGTGGTTCCTGAAGGTCGGCAGTGTGGGTCCTGAAGGTCGGTAGTGTGGTTCCTGAAGGTCGGCCGTGTGGGTTCTGAAGGTCGGCAGTGTGGGTCCTGAAGGTCGGCAGTGTGGGTCCCGAAGGTCGGCAGTGTGGGTCCCGAAGGTCGGCAGTGTGGGTCCTGAAGGTCGGCAGTGTGGGTCCTGAAGGTCGGCAGTGTGGGTCCTGAAGGTCGGCAGTGTGGTTCCTGAAGGTCGGCAGTGTGGGTCCTGAAGGTCGGCCGTGTGGGTTCTGAAGGTCGGCAGTGTGGGTCCTGAAGGTCGGCATTGTGGTTCCCGAAGGTCGGCAGTGTGGGTCCCGAAGGTCAGCAGTGTGGGTCCTGAAGGTCGGCAGTGTGGGTCCTGAAAGTCGGCAGTGTGGGTCCCGAAGGTCGGCGGTATTGGTCCCGAAGGTCGGCAATGTGGGTCATGAAGGTCGGCGGTATTGGTCCTGAAGATCGGCAGTGTGGGTCCTGAAGGTCGGCGGTGTGGGTCCTGAAGGTCGCCGGTGTGGGTCCCGACGCTCGGTGGTATTGGTCCCGAATGTCGGCAGTGTGGGTCCTGAAGGTCGGCGGTATTGGTCCTGAAGATCGGCAGTGTGGGTCCTGAAGGTCAGCAGTGTGGGTCCTGAAGGTCGGCAGTGTGGGTCCTGAAGGCCGGCGGTGTGGGTCCTGAAGGTCGGCGGTATTGGTCCTGAAGGTCAGCAGTGTGGGTCCTGAAGGTCGGCAGTGTGGGTCCTGAAGGTCGGCCGTGTGGGTCCTGAAGGTCGGGAGTGTGGGTCCTGAAGGTCGGCAGTGTGGGTCCTGAAGGTCGGCCGTGTGGGTCCTGATGGTCGGCAGTGTGGGGCCTGAACGTCGGCAGTGTGGGTCCCGAAGGTCGGCAGTGTGGGTCCTGAAGGTCGGCCGTGTGGGTCCTGAAGGTCGGCAGTGTGGGTCCTGAAGGTCGGCAGTGTGGGTTCGGAAGGTCGGCAGTGTGGGTCCTGAAGGTCGGCAGTGTGGGTTCTGAAGGTCGGCAGTGTGGGTCCTGAAGGTCGGCAGTGTGGGTCCTGAAGGTCGGCAGTGTGTGTCCTGAAGGTCGGAAGTGTGGGTCCTGAAGGTCAGCAATGTGGGTCCTGAAGGTCGGCATTGTGGGTCCTGAAAGTCGGCAGTGTGGGTCCTGAAGGTCGGCAGTGTGGGTCCTGAAGATCGGCAGTGTGGGTCCTGAAGGTCGGCAGTGTGGGTCCTGAAGGTCGGCAGTGTGGGTCCCGAAGGTCGGCAGTGTGGGTCCTGAAGGTCGGCCGTGTGGGTCCTGAAGGGCGGCAGGGTGGGTCTCGAAGGTCGGGGGTGTGGGTCCCGAAGGTTGCCGATGTGGGTCTCGAAGGTCAGTGGTGTGGGAACCGAAGTTTGGGAGTGTGGTCCCGAAGGTTGGCAGTGCGGGTCTGAAGGTCGGCAGTGTGGATCCTGAAGGTCGGCAGTGAGGGTCCTGAAGGTCGGGAGTGAGGGTCCTGAAGGTCGGCAGTGTGAATCCTGAAGGTCGGCAGTCTGTGTCCCGAAGGTCGGCAGTGTCGGGCCCGAAGGTCGGCAGTGAGGATCCTGAACGTTGGCACTGTGGGTCCTGAAGGTCGGCAGTGTGGGTCCTGAAGGACGGCAGTGTGGATCCTGAAGGTCGGCAGTGTGGCTCCTGAAGGTCGGCAGTGTGGGTCCCGAAGGTCGGCAGTGTGGGCCCTGAAGGTCGGCGGTGTGGGTCCTGAAGGTCGGCCGTGTGGGTCCTGAAGGTCGGCAGTGTGGGTCCTGAAGGTCGGCGGTGTGGGTCCTGAAGGTCGGCCGTGTGGGTCCTGAAAGTCGGCAGTGTGGGTCCTGAAGGTCGGCCTGTGGCTCCTGAAGGTCAGCAGTGTGGGTCCTGAAGGTCGGCAGTGTGTGTCCTGAAGGTCGGCAGTGTGGGTCCCGAAGGTCGGCAGTGTGGGTCCTGAAGGTCGGCCGTGTGGGTCCTGAAGGTCGGCAGTGTGGGTCCTGAAGGTCGGCAGTGTGGATCCTGATGGTCGGCAGTGTGGGTCCTGAAGGTCGGCAGTGTGGGTCCTGAAGGACGGCCGGCGGTGTGGTTCCTGAAGTTCGGCGGTGTGGGTCCTGAAGGTCGGCCGTGTGGGTCCAGAAGGTCAGCAGTGTGGGTCCTGAAGGTCGGCCATGTGGGTCCTGAAGGTCGGCGGTACTGATCATGAAGGTCGGCAGCGTGGGTCCTGAAGGTCGGCAGTGTGGGTCCTGAAGGTCGGCAGTGTGGGTCCTGAAGGTCGGCAGTGTGGGTCCTGAAGGTCGGCAGTGTGGGTCCTGAAGGTCGGAAGTGTGGGTCCTGAAGGTCGGCAGTGTGGGTCCTGATGGTCGGCAGTGTGGGTCCTGAACGTCGGCAGTTTGGGTCCTGAAGGTCGGCCTGTGGGTCCTGAAGGTCGGCAGTGTGGGTCCCGAAGGTCGGCAGTGTGGGTCCTGAAGGTCGGCCGTATGGGTCCTGAAGGTCGGCAGTGTGGGTCCCGAAGGTCGGCAGTGTGGGTCCTGAAAATCGGCCGTGTGGGTCCCGAAGGTCGGCAGTGTGGGTCCTGAAGATCGGCAGTGTGGCTCCTGAAGGTCGGCCGTGTTGGCCCTGAAGGTCGGCGGTGTGGGTCCCGAAGGTCGGCAGTGTGGGTCCTGAAGGTCGGCCGTGTGGGTCCTGAAGGTCGGCGGTGTGGGCCCTGAAGGTCGGCGGTGTGGGTCCTGAAGGTCGGCAGTGTGGGTCCTGAAGGTCGGCCTTGTGGGTCCTGAAGGTCGGCAGTGTGGGTCCTGAAGGTCGGCAGTGTGGGTCCTGAAGGTCGGCCATGTGGGTCCTGAAGGTCGGCAGTGTGGGTCCTGAAGGTCGGCAGTGTGGGTCCTGAAGGTCGGAAGTGTGTGTCCTGAAGGTCGGCAGTGTGGGTCCTGAAGGTCGGCGGTACTGATCATGAAGGTCGGCAGCGTGGGTCCTGAAGGTCGGCGGTATTGGTCCTGAAGGTCGGCAGTGTGGGACCTGAAGGTCGGCAGTGTGGGTCCTGAAGGTCGGCAGTGTGGGTCCTGAAGGTCGGCAGTGTGGGTCCTGAAGGTCGGCCGTGTGGGTCCTGAAGGTCGGCAGTGTGGGTCCTGAAGGTCGGCCGTGTGGGTCCTGAAGGTCGGCCGTGTGGGTCCTGAAGGTCGGCAGTGTGGGTCCTGAAGGTCGGCAGTGTGGGTCCTGAAGGTCGGCAGTGTGGGTCCTGAAGGTCGGCAGTGTGGGTCCTGAAGGTCGGCCGTGTGGGTCCTGAAGGTCGGCAGTGTGGGTCCTGAAGGACGGCCGGCGGTGTGGGTCCTGACGTTCGGCGGGGTGGGTCCTGAAGGTCGGCCGTGTGGGTCCTGAAGGTCAGCAGTGTGGGTCCTGAAGGTCGGCCATGTGGGTCCTGAAGGTCGGCGGTACTGATCATGAAGGTCGGCAGCGTGGGTCCTGAAGGTCGGCAGTGTGGGTCCTGAAGGTCGGCAGTGTGGGTCCTGAAGGTCGGCAGTGTGGGTCCTGAAGGTCGGCAGTGTGGGTCCTGAAGGTCGGCAGTGTGGGTCCTGAAGGTCGGAAGTGTGGGTCCTGAAGGTCGGCAGTGTGGGTCCTGATGGTCGGCAGTGTGGGTCCTAAACGTCGGCAGTTTGGGTCCTGAAGGTCGGCAGTGTGGGTCCTGAAGGTCGGCCTGTGGGTCCTGAAGGTCGGCAGTGTGGGTCCCGAAGGTCGGCAGTGTGGGTCCTGAAGGTCGGCCGTGTGGGTCCTGAAGGTCGGCAGTGTGGGTCCCGAAGGTCGGCAGTGTGGGTCCTGAAAATCGGCCGTGTGGGTCCTGAAGGTCGGCAGTGTTGGCCCTGAAGGTCGGCGGTGTGGGCCCTGAAGGTCGGCGGTGTGGGTCCTGAAGGTCGGCAGTGTGGGTCCTGAAGGTCGGCCTTGTGGGTCCTGAAGGTCGGCAGTGTGGGTCCTGAAGGTCGGCAGTGTGGGTCCTGAAGGTCGGCCATGTGGGTCCTGAAGGTCGGCAGTGTGGGTCCTGAAGGTCGGCAGTGTGGGTCCTGAAGGTCGGCAGTGTGGGTCCTGAAGGTCGGCAGTGTGGGTCCTGAAGGTCGGCGGTACTGATCATGAAGGTCGGCAGCGTGGGTCCTGAAGGTCGGCGGTATTGGTCCTGAAGGACGGCAGTGTGGGACCTGAAGGTCGGCGGTATTGGTCCAGAAGGTCGGCGGTGTGGGTCCAGAAGGTCGGCAGTCTGGTTCCTGAAGGTCGGCAGTGTGGGTCCTGAAGGTCAGTTGCGTGGATCCTGAAGGTCGGCAGTGTGGGTCCCGAAGGTTAGCAGTGTGGGTCCTGAAGGTCGGCGATGTGGTTCCTGAAGGTCGGCAGTGTGGGTCCTGAAGGTTGGCCGTGTGGGTCCTGAAGGTCGGCGATGTGGTTCCTGAAGGTCGGCAGTGTGGGTCCTGAAAGTCGGCAGTGTGGGTCCTGAAGGTCGGCAGTGTGGGTCCTGAAGGTCGGCAGTGTGGGTTCTGAATGTCGGCAGTGTGGGTCCTGAAGGTCGGCACTGTGGGTCCTGAAGGTCGGCAGTGTAGATCCCGAAGGTCGGCAGTGTGGGTCCTGAATGTCGGCAGGGTGGGTCCTGAAGGTCGGCAGTGTTTGTCCTGAAGGCCGGCAGTGTGGGTCCTGAAGGTCGGCAGTGTGGGTCCTGAAGGTCGGCAATGTGGGTCCTGAAGGTCGGCAGTGGGGGTCCTGAAGGTCAGCGGAATTGGTCCTGAATGTCTGGAGTGTGGGTCCTGAAGGTCGGCACTGTGGGTCCTGAATGTCGGCAGTGTGCGTCCTGAAGGTCGGCAATGAGGGTCCTGAAGGTCGGCAGTGTGGGTCCTGAAGGTCGGCAGTGTGGGTCCTGAAGGTCGGCAGTGTGGGTCCTGAAGGTCGGCAGTGTGGGTCCTGAAGGTCGGCAGTGTGGGTCCTGAAGGTCGGCAGTGTGGGTCCTGAAGGTCGGCAGTGTGGGTCCTGAAGGTCGGCAGTGTGGGTCCTGAAGGTCGGCAGTGTGCGTCCTGAAGGTCGGCAGTGTGGATCCTGAAGGTCGGCAGTGAGGGTCCTGAAGGTCGGGACTGAGGGTCCTGAAGGTCGGCAGTGTGAATCCTGAAGGTCGGCAGTCTGTGTCCCGAAGGTCGGCAGTGTGGGGCCCGAAGGTCGGCAGTGTGGGTCCTGAAGGTCGGCAGTGTGGGTCCTGAACGTCGGCCGTGTGGGTCCTGAAGGTCGGCAGTGTGGGTCCCGAAGGTCGGCAGTGTGGTTCCTGAAGGTCGGCAGTGTGGGTTCCGAAGATCGGCAGTGTGGGTCCTGAAGGTCGGCCGTGTGGGTCCTGAAGGTCGGCCGTGTGGGTCCTGAAGGTCGGCCGTGTGGGTCCTGAAGGTCGGCAGTGTGGGTCCCGAAGGTCGGCAGTGTGGTTCCTGAAGGTCGGCAGTGTGGGTTCCGAAGATCGGCAGTGTGGGTCCTGAAGGTCGGCCGTGTGGGTCCTGAAGGTCGGCCGTGTGGGTCCTGAAGGTCGGCCGTGTGGGTTCTGAAGGTCGGCCGTGTGGGTTCTGAAGGTCGGCCGTGTGGGTCCTGAAGGTCGGCAATGTGGGTCCTGAAGGTCGGCAGTGTGGGTTCCGAAGATCGGCAGTGTGGGTCCCGAAGGTCGGCAGTGTGGGTCCTGAACGTCGGCCGTGTGGGTCCTGAAGGTCGGCAGTGTTTGTCCTGAAGGTCGGCAGTGTGGGGCCCGAAGGTCGGCAGTGTGGGTCCTGAAGGTCGGCAGTGTGGGTCCTGAACGTCGGCCGTGTGGGTTCTGAAGGTCGGCCGTGTGGGTCCTGAAGGTCGGCAATGTGGGTCCTGAAGGTCGGCAGTGTGGGTTCCGAAGATCGGCAGTGTGGGTCCCGAAGGTCGGCAGTGTGGGTCCTGAACGTCGGCCGTGTGGGTCCTGAAGGTCGGCAGTGTTTGTCCTGAAGGTCGGCAGTGTGGGGCCCGAAGGTCGGCAGTGTGGGTCCTGAAGGTCGGCAGTGTGGGTCCTGAACGTCGGCCGTGTGGGTCCTGAAGGTCGGCAGTGTGGGTCCTGAAGGTCGGCAGTGTGGTTCCTGAAGGTCGGCCTTGGGCGTCCTGAAGGTCGGCAGTGTGGGTCCTGAACGTCGGCCGTGTGGGTCCTGAAGGTCGGCAGTGTTTGTCCTGAAGGTCGGCAGTGTGGGGCCCGAAGGTCGGCAGTGTGGGTCCTGAAGATCGGCAGTGTGGTTCCTGAAGGTCGGCAGTGTGGGTCCTGAAGGTCGGTAGTGTGGTTCCTGAAGGTCGGCCGTGTGGGTTCTGAAGGTCGGCAGTGTGAGTCCTGAAGGTCGGCATTGTGGGTCCCGAAGGTCGGCAGTGTGGGTCCCGAAGGTCGGCAGTGTGGGTCCTGAAGGTCGGCAGTGTGGGACCTGAAGGTCGGCAGTGTGGGTCCCGAAGGTCGGCAGTGTGGGTCCTGAAGGTCGGCAGTGTGGGTCCTGAAGGTCGGCAGTGTGGGTCCTGAAGGTCGGCAGTGTGGGTCCTGAAGGTCGGTAGTGTGGTTCCTGAAGGTCGGCCGTGTGGGTTCTGAAGGTCGGCAGTGTGGGTCCTGAAGGTCGGCAGTGTGGGTCCCGAAGGTCGGCAGTGTGGGTCCTGAAAGTCGGCAGTGTGGGTCCCGAAGGTCGGCAGTGTGGGTCCCGAAGGTCGGCAGTGTGGGTCCCGAAGGTCGGCAGTGTGGGTCCCGAAGGTCGGCAGTGTGGGTCCTGAAAGTCGGCAGTGTGGGTCCCGAAGGTCGGCGGTATTGGTCCCGAAGGTCGGCAATGTGGGTCATGAAGGTCGGCGGTATTGGTCCTGAAGATCGGCAGTGTGGGTCCTGAAGGTCGGCAGTGTGGGTCCTGAAGGTCGTCGGTGTGGGTCCCGAAGGTCGGCGGTATTGGTCCCGAAGGTCGGCAGTGTGGGTCCTGAAGGTCGGCAGTGTGGGTCCTGAAGGTTGGCGGTATTGGTCCTGAAGGTCGGCAGTGTGGGGCCTGAAGGCCGGCGGTGTGGGTCCTGAAGGTCGGCGGTATTGTTCCTGAAGGTCGGCGGTGTGGGTCCTGAAGGTCGGCAGTGTGGGGTCTGAACGTCGGCAGTGTGGGTCCCGAAGGTCGGCAGTGTGGGTCCTGAAGGTCGGCAGTGTGGGTTCTGAAGGTCGGCAGTGTGGGTCCTGAAGGTCGGCAGTGTGGGTCCTGAAGGTCGGCAGTGTGGGTTCGGAAGGTCGGCAGTGTGGGTCCTGTAGGTCGGCAGTGTGGGTTCTGAAGGTCGGCAGTGTGGGTCCTGAAGGTCGGCACTGTGGGTCCTGAAGGTCGGCAGTGTGTGTCCTGAAGGTCGGCAGTGTGGGTCCTGAAGGTCAGCAATGTGGGTCCTGAAGGTCGGCATTGTGGGTCCTGAAAGTCGGCAGTGTGGGTCCTGAAGGTCGGCAGTGTGGGTCCTGAAGATCGGCAGTGTGGGTCCTGAAGGTCGGCAGTGTGGGTCCTGAAGGTCGGCAGTGTGGGTCCCGAAGGTCGGCAGTGTGGGTCCTGAAGGTCGGCCGTGTGGGTCCTGAAGGTCGGCAGTGTGGGTCCTGAAGGTCGGCAGTGTGGGTCCTGAAGGTCGGCCATGTGGGTCCGGAAGGTCGGTAGTGTGGTTCCTGAAGGTCGGCAGTGTGGGTCCTGAAGGTCGGCAGTGTGGGTCCTTAAGGTCGGCAGCGTGGGTCCTGAAGGTCGGCCGTGTGGGTCCTGAAAGTCGGCAATGTGGGTCCTGAAGGTCGGCCGTGTGTGTCTTGAAGGTCGGCGGTATTGGTCCCGAAGGTCAGCAGTGTGGGTCCTGAAGGTCGGCAGTGTGGGTCCTGAAGTTCGGCCGTGTGGGTCCTGAAGGTCGGGAGTGTGGGTCCTGAAGGTCGGCAGTGTGGGTCCTGAAGGTCGGCAGTGTGGGTCCTGAAGGTCGGCTGTGTGGGTCCTGAAGGTCGGGAGTGTGGGTCCCGAATGTCGGCGGTGTGGTTCCTGAAGGGCAGCAGGGTGGGTCTCGAATGTCGGCTGTGGGTCCTGAAGATCAGCGGTGTGGGTCCCGATGTCGGCGGTGTGGGTCCCGATGTCGGCGGTGTGGTTCCTGAAGGGCGGCAGTGTGGGTCCCGAAGATCAGCGGTGTGGGTCCCGAATGTCGGCGGTGTGGTTCCTGAAGGGCAGCAGCGTGGGTCTCGAATGTCGGCGGTGTGGGTCCTGAAGATCAGCGGTGTGGGTCCCGAATGTCGGCGGTGTGGGTCCTGAAGGTTGGCGGTGTGGGACCTGAAGGTTGGCAGTCTGTGTCCCGAAGGTCGGCAGTTTCGGGCCCGAAGGTCGGCAGTGAGGATCCTGAAGGTTGGCACTGTGGGTCCTGAAGGTCGGCAGTGTGGGTCCTGAAGGACAGCAGTGTGGATCCTGAAGGTCGGCAGTGTGGCTCCTGAAGGTCGGCAGTGTGGGTCCCGAAGGTCGGCAGTGTGGGCCCTGAAGGTCGGCGGTGTGGGTCCTGAAGGTCGGCGGTGTGGGTCCTGAAGGTCGGCAGTGTGGGTCCTGAAGGTCGGCGGTGTGGGTCCTGAAGGTCGGCCGTGTGGGTCCTGAAAGTCGGCAGTGTGGGTCCTGAAGGTCGGCCATGTGGGTCCTGAAGGTCGGCAGTGTGGGTCCTGAAAGTCGGCCTGTGGCTCCTGAAGGTCGGCAGTGTGCGTCCTGAAGGTCGGCAGTGTGTGTCCTGAAGGTCGGCAGTGTGGGTCCCGAAGGTCGGCAGTGCGGGTCCTGATGGTCGGCCGTGTGGGTCCTGAAGGTCGGCAATGTGGGTCCTGAAGGTCGGCAGTGTGGATCCTGATGGTCGGCAGTGTGGGTCCTGAAGGTCGGCAGTGTGGATCCTGATGGTCGGCAGTGTGGGTCCTGAAGGTCGGCACTGTGGGTCCTGAAGGTCGGCCGGCGGTGTGGGTCCTGAAGTTCGGCGGTGTGGGTCCTGAAGGTCGGCCGTGTGGGTCCTGAATGTCGGCCATGTGGGTCCTGAAGGTCGGCCATGTGGGTCCTGAAGGTCGGCAGTGTGGGTCCTGAAGGTCGGCAGTGTGGGTCCTGAAGGTCGGCCGGCGGTGTGGGTCCTGAAGTTCGGCGGTGTGGGTCCTGAAGGTCGGCAGTGTGGGTCCTGAAGGTCGGCAGTGTGGGTCCTGAAGGTCGGACGTATGGGTCCTGAAAGTCGGCCGTGTGGGTCCTGACGGTCGGCAGTGTGGGTCCTGAAGGTCGGCCGTGTGGGTCCTGAACGTCGGCAGTGTGGGTCCTGAAGGTCGGCAGTGTGGGTCCTGAAGGTCGGCAGTGTGGGTCCTGAAGGTCGGCAGTGTGGGTCCTGAAGGTCGGCAGTGTGGGTCCTGAAGGTCGGCAGTGTGGGTCCTGAAGGTCTGCAGTGTGCGTCCTGAAGGTCGGCAGTGTGGATCCTGAAGGTCGGCAGTGAGGGTCCTGAAGGTCGGGACTGAGGGTCCTGAAGGTCGGCAGTGTGAATCCTGAAGGTCGGCAGTCTGTGTCCCGAAGGTCGGCAGTGTGGGGCCCGAAGGTCGGCAGTGTGGGTCCTGAAGGTCGGCAGTGTGGGTCCTGAAGGTCGGCCTTGGGCGTCCTGAAGGTCGGCAGTGTGGTTCCTGAAGGTCGGCAGTGTGGGTCCTGAAGGTCGGTAGTGTGGTTCCTGAAGGTCGGCCGTGTGGGTTCTGAAGGTCGGCAGTGTGGGTCCTGAAGGTCGGCAGTGTGGGTCCCGAAGGTCGGCAGTGTGGGTCCCGAAGGTCGGCAGTGTGGGTCCTGAAGGTCGGCAGTGTGGGTCCTGAAGGTCGGCAGTGTGGGTCCTGAAGGTCGGCAGTGTGGTTCCTGAAGGTCGGCAGTGTGGGTCCTGAAGGTCGGCCGTGTGGGTTCTGAAGGTCGGCAGTGTGGGTCCTGAAGGTCGGCATTGTGGTTCCCGAAGGTCGGCAGTGTGGGTCCCGAAGGTCAGCAGTGTGGGTCCTGAAGGTCGGCAGTGTGGGTCCTGAAAGTCGGCAGTGTGGGTCCCGAAGGTCGGCGGTATTGGTCCCGAAGGTCGGCAATGTGGGTCATGAAGGTCGGCGGTATTGGTCCTGAAGATCGGCAGTGTGGGTCCTGAAGGTCGGCGGTGTGGGTCCTGAAGGTCGCCGGTGTGGGTCCCGACGCTCGGTGGTATTGGTCCCGAATGTCGGCAGTGTGGGTCCTGAAGGTCGGCGGTATTGGTCCTGAAGATCGGCAGTGTGGGTCCTGAAGGTCAGCAGTGTGGGTCCTGAAGGTCGGCAGTGTGGGTCCTGAAGGCCGGCGGTGTGGGTCCTGAAGGTCGGCGGTATTGGTCCTGAAGGTCAGCAGTGTGGGTCCTGAAGGTCGGCAGTGTGGGTCCTGAAGGTCGGCCGTGTGGGTCCTGAAGGTCGGGAGTGTGGGTCCTGAAGGTCGGCAGTGTGGGTCCTGAAGGTCGGCCGTGTGGGTCCTGATGGTCGGCAGTGTGGGGCCTGAACGTCGGCAGTGTGGGTCCCGAAGGTCGGCAGTGTGGGTCCTGAAGGTCGGCCGTGTGGGTCCTGAAGGTCGGCAGTGTGGGTCCTGAAGGTCGGCAGTGTGGGTTCGGAAGGTCGGCAGTGTGGGTCCTGAAGGTCGGCAGTGTGGGTTCTGAAGGTCGGCAGTGTGGGTCCTGAAGGTCGGCAGTGTGGGTCCTGAAGGTCGGCAGTGTGTGTCCTGAAGGTCGGAAGTGTGGGTCCTGAAGGTCAGCAATGTGGGTCCTGAAGGTCGGCATTGTGGGTCCTGAAAGTCGGCAGTGTGGGTCCTGAAGGTCGGCAGTGTGGGTCCTGAAGATCGGCAGTGTGGGTCCTGAAGGTCGGCAGTGTGGGTCCTGAAGGTCGGCAGTGTGGGTCCCGAAGGTCGGCAGTGTGGGTCCTGAAGGTCGGCCGTGTGGGTCCTGAAGGTCGGCAGTGTGGGTCCTGAAGGTCGGCAGTGTGGGTCCTGAAGGTCGGCAGTGTGGGTCCTGAAGGTCGGCAGTGTGGGTCCTGAAGGTCGGCCGTGTGGGTCCTGAAAGTCGGCAATGTGGGTCCTGAAGGTCGGCCGTGTGTGTCTTGAAGGTCGGCGGTATTGGTCCTGAAGGTCAGCAGTGTGGGTCCTGAAGGTCGGCAGTGTGGGTCCTGAAGGTCGGCCGTGTGGGTCCTGAAGGTCGGGAGTGTGGGTCCTGAAGGTCGGCAGTGTGGGTCCTGAAGGTCGGGAGTGTGGGTCCCGAATGTCGGCGGTGTGGTTCCTGAAGGGCAGCAGGGTGGGTCTCGAATCTCGGCTGTGGGTCCTGAAGATCAGCGGTGTGGGTCCCGATGTCGGCGGTGTGGGTCCCGATGTCGGCGGTGTGGTTCCTGAAGGGCGGCAGTGTGGGTCCCGAAGATCAGCGGTGTGGGTCCCGAATGTCGGCGGTGTGGTTCCTGAAGGGCAGCAGCGTGGGTCTCGAATGTCGGCGGCGTGGGTTCATGAAGATCAGCGGTGTGGGTCATGAATGTCGGCGGTGTGGGTCCTGAAGGTTGGCGGTGTGGGACCTGAGGTCGGCAGTGTAGATCCTGAAGGTCGGCAGTGTGGGTCCTGAAGATCAGCGGTGTGGGTCCCGAATGTGGGCAGTGTGGGTCCTGAAGGTTGGCGGTGTGGGTCCTGAAGGGCGGCAGGGTGGGTCTCGAAGGTCGGGGGTGTGGGTCCCTAAGGTTGCCGATGTGGGTCTCGAAGGTCAGCGGTGTGGGAACCGAAGTTTGGGAGTGTGGTCCCGAAGGTTGGCAGAGCGGGTCTGAAGGTCGGCAGTGTGGATCCTGAAGGTCGGCAGTGAGGGTCCTGAAGGTCGGCAGTGTGGGGCCTGAACGTCGGCAGTGTGGGTCCCGAAGGTCGGCAGTGTGGGTCCTGAAGGTCGGCAGTGTGGGTTCTGAAGGTCGGCAGTGTGGGTCCTGAAGGTTGGCACTGTGGGTCCTGAAGGTCGGAAGTGTGGGTCCTGAAGGTCGGCAGTGTGGGTCCTGAAGGTCGGCAGTGTGGGTCCCGAAGGTCGGCAGTGTGGGTCCTGAAGGTCGGAAGTGTGGGTCCTGAAGGTCGGCAGTGTGGGTCCTGAAGGTCGGCGGTATTGGTCATGAAGGTCGGCAGTGTGGGTCCTGAAGGTCGGCAGTGTGGATCCTGAAGGTCGGCAGTGAGGGTCCTGAAGGTCGGGACTGAGGGTCCTGAAGGTCGGCAGTGTGAATCCTGAAGGTCGGCAGTCTGTGTCCCGAAGGTCGGCAGTGTGGGGCCCGAAGGTCGGCATTTTGGGTCCTGAAGATCGGCAGTGTGGGTCCTGAAGGTCGGCAGTGTGGGTCCTGAAGGTCGGCCGTGTGGGTCCTGAAGGTCGGCAGTGTGGGTCCTGAAGGTCGGCCGTGTGGGTCCTGAACGTCGGCAGTGTGGGTCCTGAAGGTCGGCAGTGTGGGTCCTGAAGGTCGGCCGTGTGGGTCCTGAAGGTCGGCAGTGTGGGTCCTGAAGGTCAGCCGTGTGGGTCCTGAAGGTCGGCAGTGTGGTTCCTGAAGGTCGGCCTTGGGCGTCCTGAAGGTCGGCAGTGTGGGTCCTGAAGGTCGGCAGTGTGGGTCCTGAAGGTCGGTAGTGTGGTTCCTGAAGGTCGGCCGTGTGGGTTCTGAAGGTCGGCAGTGTGGGTCCTGAAGGTCGGCAGTGTGGGTCCCGAAGGTCGGCAGTGTGGGTCCCGAAGGTCGGCAGTGTGGGTCCTGAAGGTCGGCAGTGTGGGTCCTGAAGGTCGGCAGTGTGGTTCCTGAAGGTCGGCAGTGTGGGTCCTGAAGGTCGGCCGTGTGGGTTCTGGAGGTCGGCAGTGTGGGTCCTGAAGGTCGGCATTGTGGGTCCCGAAGGTCGGGAGTGTGGGTCCCGAAGGTCGGCAGTGTGGGTCCTGAAGGTCGGCAGTGTGGGTCCTGAAAGTCGGCAGTGTGGGTCCCGAAGGTCGGCGGTATTGGTCCCGAAAGTCGGCAATGTGGGTCATGAAGGTCGGCGGTATTGGTCCTGAAGATCGGCAGTGTGGGTCCTGAAGGTCGGCGGTGTGGGTCCTGAAGGTCGCCGGTGTGGGTCCCGAAGCTCGGCGGTATTGGTCCCGAAGGTCGGCAGTGTGGGTCCTGAAGGTCGGCAGTGTGGGTCCTGAAGGCCGGCGGTGTGGGTCCTGAAGGTCGGCGGTATTGGTCCTGAAGGTCAGCAGTGTGGGTCCTGAAGGTCGGCAGTGTGGGTCCTGAAGGTCGGCCGTGTGGGTCCTGAAGGTCGGGAGTGTGGGTCCTGAAGGTCGGCAGTGTGGGTCCTGAAGGTCGGCCGTGTGGGTCCTGAAGGTCGGCAGTGTGGGGCCTGAACGTCGGCAGTGTGGGTCCCGAAGGTCGGCAGTGTGGGTCCTGAAGGTCGGCCGTGTGGGTCCTGAAGGTCGGCAGTGTGGGTCCTGAAGGTCGGCAGTGTGGGTTCGGAAGGTCGGCAGTGTGGGTCCTGAAGGTCGGCAGTGTGGGTTCTGAAGGTCGGCAGTGTGGGTCCTGAAGGTCGGCAGTGTGGGTCCTGAAGGTCGGCAGTGTGGGTCCTGAAGGTCGGAAGTGTGGGTCCTGAAGGTCAGCAATGTGGGTCCTGAAGGTCGGCATTGTGGGTCCTGAAAGTCGGCAGTGTGGGTCCTGAAGGTCGGCAGTGTGGGTCCTGAAGATCGGCAGTGTGGGTCCTGAAGGTCGGCAGTGTGGGTCCTGAAGGTCGGCAGTGTGGGTCCCGAAGGTCGGCAGTGTGGGTCCTGAAGGTCGGCCGTGTGGGTCCTGAAGGTCGGCAGTGTGGGTCCTGAAGGTCGGCAGTGTGGGTCCTGAAGGTCGGCAGTGTGGGTCCTGAAGGTCGGCCGTGTGGGTCCTGAAAGTCGGCAATGTAGGTCCTGAAGGTCGGCCGTGTGTGTCTTGAAGGTCGGCGGTATTGGTCCTGAAGGTCAGCAGTGTGGGTCCTGAAGGTCGGCAGTGTGGGTCCTGAAGGTCGGCCGTGTGGGTCCTGAAGGTCGGGAGTGTGGGTCCTGAAGGTCGGCAGTGTGGGTCCTGAAGGTCGGGAGTGTGGGTCCCGAATATCGGCGGTGTGGTTCCTGAAGGGCAGCAGGGTGGGTCTCGAATCTCGGCTGTGGGTCCTGAAGATCAGCGGTGTGGGTCCCGATGTCGGCGGTGTGGGTCCCGATGTCGGCGGTGTGGTTCCTGAAGGGCGGCAGTGTGGGTCCCGAAGATCAGCGGTGTGGGTCCCGAATGTCGGCGGTGTGGTTCCTGAAGGGCAGCAGCGTGGGTCTCGAATGTCGGCGGCGTGGGTCCTGAAGATCAGCGGTGTGGGTCCCGAATGTCGGCGGTGTGGGTCCTGAAGGTTGGCGGTGTGGGACCTGAAGGGCGGCATGGTGGGTCTCGAAGGTCGGGGGTGTGGGTCCCGAAGGTTGCCGATGTGGGTCTCGAAGGTCAGCGGTGTGGGAACCGAAGTTTGGGAGTGTGGTCCCGAAGGTTGGCAGTGCGGGTCTGAAGGTCGGCAGTGTGGATCCTGAAGGTCGGCAGTGAGGGTCCTGAAGGTCGGGAGTGAGGGTCCTGAAGGTCGGCAGTGTGAATCCTGAAGGTCGGCAGTCTGTGTCCCGAAGGTCGGCAGTGTCGGGCCCGAAGGTCGGCAGTGAGGATCCTGAAGGTTGGCACTGTGGGTCCTGAAGGTCGGCAGTGTGGGTCCTGAAGGACAGCAGTGTGGATCCTGAAGGTCGGCAGTGTGGCTCCTGAAGGTCGGCAGTGTGGGTCCCGAAGGTCGGCAGTGTGGGCCCTGAAGGTCGGCGGTGTGGGTCCTGAAGGTCGGCAGTGTGGGTCCTGAAGGTCGGCGGTGTGGGTCCTGAAGGTCGGCGGTATGGGTCCTGAAGGTCGGTCGTGTGGGTCCTGAAGGTCGGCAGTGTGGGTCCTGAAGGTCGGCCTGTGGCTCCTGAAGGTCGGCAGTGTGGGTCCTGAAGGTCGGCAGTGTGGGTCCTGAAGGTCGGCCGTGTGGGTCCTGAAAGTCGGCAGTGTGGGTCCTGAAGGTCGGCCTTGTGGGTCCTGAAGGTCGGCAGTGTGGGTCCTGAAGGTCGGCAGTGTGGGACCTGAAGGTCGGCAGTGTGAGTCCTGAAGGTCGGCAGTGTGGGTCCTGAAGGTCGGCAGTGTGGGTCCTGAAGGTCGGCCGTGTGGGTCCTGAAGGTCGGCAGTGTGGGTCCCGAAGGTCGGCAGTGTGGGTCCTGAAGGTCGGCCGTGTGGGTCCTGAAGGTCGGCAGTGTGGGTCCTGAAGGTCGGCAGTGTGGATCCTGATGGTCGGCAGTGTGGGTCCTGAAGGTCGGCAGTGTGGGTCCTGAAGGTCGGCCGTGTGGGTCCTGAAGGTCGGCAGTGTGGGTCCTGAAGGTCGGCAGTGTGGATCCTGATGGTCGGCAGTGTGGGTCCCGAAGTTCGGCGGTGTGGGTCCTGAAGGTCGGCCGTGTGGGTCCTGAAAGTCGGCAGTGTGGGTCCTGAAGGTCGGCAGTGTGGATCCTGAAGGTTGGAAGTGTGGGTCCTGAAGGTTGGAAGTGTGGGTCCTGAAGGTCGGCCATGTGGGTCCTGAAGGTTGGAAGTGTGGGTCCTGAAGGTCGGCCATGTGGGTCCTGAAGGTCAGCAGTGTGGGTCCTGAAGGTCGGAAGTATGGGTCCTGAAAGTCGGCCATGTGGGTCCTGACGGTCGGCCGTGTGGGTCCTGAAGGTCGGCCGTGTGGCTCCTGAAGGTCGGAAGTATGGGTCCTGAAAGTCGGCCATGTGGGTCCTGACGGTCGGCCGTGTGGGTCCTGAAGGTCGGCCGTGTGGGTCCTGAACGTCGGCAGTGTGGGTCCTGAAGGTCGGCAGTTTGGGTCCTGAAGGTCGGCCTGTGGCTCCGGAAGGACGGCCGTGTGGGTCCTGAAAGTCGGCAGTGTGGGTCCTGATGGTCGGCAGTGTGGGTCCTGAAGGTCGGCAGTGTGGGTCCCGAAGGTCGGCAGTTTGGGTCCTGAAGGTCGGCCGTTTGGGTCCTGAATGTCGGCAGTGTGGGTCCCGAAGGTCGGCAGTGTGGGTCCTGAAGGTCGGCAGTGTGGGTCCTGAAGGTCGGCAGTGTGGCTCCTGAAGGTCGGCAGTGTGGCTCCTGAAGGTCGGCAGTGTGGGCCCTGAAGGTCGGCGGTGTGGGCCCTGAAGGTCGGCCGTGTGGGTCCTGAAGGTCGGCAGTGTGGGTCCTGAAGGTCGGCCTTGTGGGTCCTGAAGGTCGGCAGTGTGGGTCCTGAAGGTCGGAAGTGTGGGTCCTGAAGGTCGGCAGTGTGGGTCCTGAAGGTCGGCAGTGTGGGTCCTGAAGGTCGGCAGTGTGGGTCCTGAAAGTCGGCAGTGTGGGTTCTGAAGGTCGGCAGTGTGGGTCCTGAAGGTCGGCAGTGTGGGTCCCGAAGGTCAGCAGTGTGGGTCCCGAAGGTCGGCAGTGTGGGTCCCGAAGGTCGGCAGTGTGAGTCCTGAAGGTCGGCAGTGTGGGTCCTGAAGGTCGGCAGTGTGGGTCCTGAAGGTCGGCCGTGTGGGTCCTGAAGGTCGGCAGTGTGGGTCCTGAAGGTCGGCAGTGTGGGTCCTGAAGGTCGGCAGTGTGGGTCCTGAAGGCCGGCGGTGTGGGTCCTGAAGGTCGGCGGTATTGGTCCTGAAGGTCAGCAGTGTGGGTCCTGAAGGTCGGCAGTGTGGGTCCTGAAGGTCGGCCGTGTGGGTCCTGAAGGTCGGGAGTGTGGGTCCTGAAGGTCGGCAGTGTGGGTCCTGAAGGTCGGCCGTGTGGGTCCTGAAGGTCGGCAGTGTGGGGCCTGAACGTCGGCAGTGTGGGTCCCGAAGGTCGGCAGTGTGGGTCCTGAAGGTCGGCCGTGTGGGTCCTGAAGGTCGGCAGTGTGGGTCCTGAAGGTCGGCAGTGTGGGTTCGGAAGGTCGGCAGTGTGGGTCCTGAAGGTCGGCAGTGTGGGTTCTGAAGGTCGGCAGTGTGGGTCCTGAAGGTCGGCAGTGTGGGTCCTGAAGGTCGGCAGTGTGGGTCCTGAAGGTCGGAAGTGTGGGTCCTGAAGGTCAGCAATGTGGGTCCTGAAGGTCGGCATTGTGGGTCCTGAAAGTCGGCAGTGTGGGTCCTGAAGGTCGGCAGTGTGGGTCCTGAAGATCGGCAGTGTGGGTCCTGAAGGTCGGCAGTGTGGGTCCTGAAGGTCGGCAGTGTGGGTCCCGAAGGTCGGCAGTGTGGGTCCTGAAGGTCGGCCGTGTGGGTCCTGAAGGTCGGCAGTGTGGGTCCTGAAGGTCGGCAGTGTGGGTCCTGAAGGTCGGCAGTGTGGGTCCTGAAGGTCGGCCGTGTGGGTCCTGAAAGTCGGCAATGTAGGTCCTGAAGGTCGGCCGTGTGTGTCTTGAAGGTCGGCGGTATTGGTCCTGAAGGTCAGCAGTGTGGGTCCTGAAGGTCGGCAGTGTGGGTCCTGAAGGTCGGCCGTGTGGGTCCTGAAGGTCGGGAGTGTGGGTCCTGAAGGTCGGCAGTGTGGGTCCTGAAGGTCGGGAGTGTGGGTCCCGAATATCGGCGGTGTGGTTCCTGAAGGGCAGCAGGGTGGGTCTCGAATCTCGGCTGTGGGTCCTGAAGATCAGCGGTGTGGGTCCCGATGTCGGCGGTGTGGGTCCCGATGTCGGCGGTGTGGTTCCTGAAGGGCGGCAGTGTGGGTCCCGAAGATCAGCGGTGTGGGTCCCGAATGTCGGCGGTGTGGTTCCTGAAGGGCAGCAGCGTGGGTCTCGAATGTCGGCGGCGTGGGTCCTGAAGATCAGCGGTGTGGGTCCCGAATGTCGGCGGTGTGGGTCCTGAAGGTTGGCGGTGTGGGACCTGAAGGGCGGCATGGTGGGTCTCGAAGGTCGGGGGTGTGGGTCCCGAAGGTTGCCGATGTGGGTCTCGAAGGTCAGCGGTGTGGGAACCGAAGTTTGGGAGTGTGGTCCCGAAGGTTGGCAGTGCGGGTCTGAAGGTCGGCAGTGTGGATCCTGAAGGTCGGCAGTGAGGGTCCTGAAGGTCGGGAGTGAGGGTCCTGAAGGTCGGCAGTGTGAATCCTGAAGGTCGGCAGTCTGTGTCCCGAAGGTCGGCAGTGTCGGGCCCGAAGGTCGGCAGTGAGGATCCTGAAGGTTGGCACTGTGGGTCCTGAAGGTCGGCAGTGTGGGTCCTGAAGGACAGCAGTGTGGATCCTGAAGGTCGGCAGTGTGGCTCCTGAAGGTCGGCAGTGTGGGTCCCGAAGGTCGGCAGTGTGGGCCCTGAAGGTCGGCGGTGTGGGTCCTGAAGGTCGGCAGTGTGGGTCCTGAAGGTCGGCGGTGTGGGTCCTGAAGGTCGGCGGTATGGGTCCTGAAGGTCGGTCGTGTGGGTCCTGAAGGTCGGCCTGTGGCTCCTGAAGGTCGGCAGTGTGGGTCCTGAAGGTCGGCAGTGTGGGTCCTGAAGGTCGGCCGTGTGGGTCCTGAAAGTCGGCAGTGTGGGTCCTGAAGGTCGGCCTTGTGGGTCCTGAAGGTCGGCAGTGTGGGTCCTGAAGGTCGGCAGTGTGGGACCTGAAGGTCGGCAGTGTGAGTCCTGAAGGTCGGCAGTGTGGGTCCTGAAGGTCGGCAGTGTGGGTCCTGAAGGTCGGCCGTGTGGGTCCTGAAGGTCGGCAGTGTGGGTCCCGAAGGTCGGCAGTGTGGGTCCTGAAGGTCGGCCGTGTGGGTCCTGAAGGTCGGCAGTGTGGGTCCTGAAGGTCGGCAGTGTGGATCCTGATGGTCGGCAGTGTGGGTCCTGAAGGTCGGCAGTGTGGGTCCTGAAGGTCGGCCGTGTGGGTCCTGAAGGTCGGCAGTGTGGGTCCTGAAGGTCGGCAGTGTGGATCCTGATGGTCGGCAGTGTGGGTCCCGAAGTTCGGCGGTGTGGGTCCTGAAGGTCGGCCGTGTGGGTCCTGAAAGTCGGCAGTGTGGGTCCTGAAGGTCGGCAGTGTGGATCCTGAAGGTTGGAAGTGTGGGTCCTGAAGGTTGGAAGTGTGGGTCCTGAAGGTCGGCCATGTGGGTCCTGAAGGTTGGAAGTGTGGGTCCTGAAGGTCGGCCATGTGGGTCCTGAAGGTCAGCAGTGTGGGTCCTGAAGGTCGGAAGTATGGGTCCTGAAAGTCGGCCATGTGGGTCCTGACGGTCGGCCGTGTGGGTCCTGAAGGTCGGCCGTGTGGGTCCTGAAGGTCGGAAGTATGGGTCCTGAAAGTCGGCCATGTGGGTCCTGACGGTCGGCCGTGTGGGTCCTGAAGGTCGGCCGTGTGGGTCCTGAACGTCGGCAGTGTGGGTCCTGAAGGTCGGCAGTTTGGGTCCTGAAGGTCGGCCTGTGGCTCCGGAAGGACGGCCGTGTGGGTCCTGAAAGTCGGCAGTGTGGGTCCTGATGGTCGGCAGTGTGGGTCCTGAAGGTCGGCAGTGTGGGTCCCGAAGGTCGGCAGTTTGGGTCCTGAAGGTCGGCCGTTTGGGTCCTGAATGTCGGCAGTGTGGGTCCCGAAGGTCGGCAGTGTGGGTCCTGAAGGTCGGCAGTGTGGGTCCTGAAGGTCGGCAGTGTGGCTCCTGAAGGTCGGCAGTGTGGCTCCTGAAGGTCGGCAGTGTGGGCCCTGAAGGTCGGCGGTGTGGGCCCTGAAGGTCGGCCGTGTGGGTCCTGAAGGTCGGCAGTGTGGGTCCTGAAGGTCGGCCTTGTGGGTCCTGAAGGTCGGCAGTGTGGGTCCTGAAGGTCGGAAGTGTGGGTCCTGAAGGTCGGCAGTGTGGGTCCTGAAGGTCGGCAGTGTGGGTCCTGAAGGTCGGCAGTGTGGGTCCTGAAAGTCGGCAGTGTGGGTTCTGAAGGTCGGCAGTGTGGGTCCTGAAGGTCGGCAGTGTGGGTCCCGAAGGTCAGCAGTGTGGGTCCCGAAGGTCGGCAGTGTGGGTCCCGAAGGTCGGCAGTGTGAGTCCTGAAGGTCGGCAGTGTGGGTCCTGAAGGTCGGCAGTGTGGGTCCTGAAGGTCGGCCGTGTGGGTCCTGAAGGTCGGCAGTGTGGGTCCTGAAGGTCGGCAGTGTGGGTCCTGAAGGTCGGCAGTGTGGGTCCTGAAGGTCGGCAGTGTGGGTCCTGAAGGTCGGCCGTGTGGGTCCTGAAGGTCGGCAGTGTGGGTCCTGAAGGTCGACGGTCTTGGTCCTGAAGGTCGGCAGTGTGGGTCCTGAAGGTCGGCGGTCTTGGTCCTGAAGGTCGGCAGTGTGGGTCCTGAAGGTCGGCAGTGTGGGTCCTGAAGGTCGGCCGTGTGGGTCCTGAAGGTCGGAAGTATGGGTCCTGAAAGTCGGCCATGTGGCTCCTGACGGTCGGCCGTGTGGGTCCTGAAGGTCGGCCGTGTGGGTCCTGAAGGTCGGAAGTATGGGTCCTGAAAGTCGGCCATGTGGCTCCTGACGGTCGGCCGTGTGGGTCCTGAAGGTCGGCAGTGTGGGTCCTGAAGGTCGGCCGTGTGGGTCCTGAAGGTCGGCAGTGTGGGTCCTGAAGGTCGACGGTCTTGGTCCTGAAGGTCGGCAGTGTGGGTCCTGAAGGTCGGCGGTCTTGGTCCTGAAGGTCGGCAGTGTGGGTCCTGAAGGTCGGCAGTGTGGGTCCTGAAGGTCGGCCGTGTGGGTCCTGAACGTCGGCAGTGTGGGTCCTGAAGGTCGGCAGTGTGGGTCCTGAAGGTCGGCAGTGTGGGTCCTGAAGGTCGGCAGTGTGGGTCCTGAAGGTCGGCAGTGTGGGTCCTGAAGGTCGGCAGTGTGGGTCCCGAATGTGGGCAGTGTGGGTCCTGAAGGTTGGCGGTGTGGGTCCTGAAGGGCGGCATGGTGGGTCTCGAAGGTCGGGGGTGTGGGTCCCGAAGGTTGCCGATGTGGGTCTCGAAGGTCAGCGGTGTGGGAACCGAAGTTTGGGAGTGTGGTCCCGAAGGTTGGCAGTGCGGGTCTGAAGGTCGGCAGTGTGGATCCTGAAGGTCGGCAGTGAGGGTCCTGAAGGTCGGGAGTGAGGGTCCTGAAGGTCGGCAGTGTGAATCCTGAAGGTCGGCAGTCTGTGTCCCGAAGGTCGGCAGTGTCGGGCCCGAAGGTCGGCAGTGAGGATCCTGAAGGTTGGCACTGTGGGTCCTGAAGGTCGGCAGTGTGGGTCCTGAAGGACAGCAGTGTGGATCCTGAAGGTCGGCAGTGTGGCTCCTGAAGGTCGGCAGTGTGGGTCCCGAAGGTCGGCAGTGTGGGCCCTGAAGGTCGGCGGTGTGGGTCCTGAAGGTCGGCAGTGTGGGTCCTGAAGGTCGGCGGTGTGGGTCCTGAAGGTCGGCGGTATGGGTCCTGAAGGTCGGTCGTGTGGGTCCTGAAGGTCGGCAGTGTGGGTCCTGAAGGTCGGCCTGTGGCTCCTGAAGGTCGGCAGTGTGGGTCCTGAAGGTCGGCAGTGTGGGTCCTGAAGGTCGGCCGTGTGGGTCCTGAAAGTCGGCAGTGTGGGTCCTGAAGGTCGGCCTTGTGGGTCCTGAAGGTCGGCAGTGTGGGTCCTGAAGGTCGGCAGTGTGGGACCTGAAGGTCGGCAGTGTGAGTCCTGAAGGTCGGCAGTGTGGGTCCTGAAGGTCGGCAGTGTGGGTCCTGAAGGTCGGCCGTGTGGGTCCTGAAGGTCGGCAGTGTGGGTCCCGAAGGTCGGCAGTGTGGGTCCTGAAGGTCGGCCGTGTGGGTCCTGAAGGTCGGCAGTGTGGGTCCTGAAGGTCGGCAGTGTGGATCCTGATGGTCGGCAGTGTGGGTCCTGAAGGTCGGCAGTGTGGGTCCTGAAGGTCGGCCGTGTGGGTCCTGAAGGTCGGCAGTGTGGGTCCTGAAGGTCGGCAGTGTGGATCCTGATGGTCGGCAGTGTGGGTCCCGAAGTTCGGCGGTGTGGGTCCTGAAGGTCGGCCGTGTGGGTCCTGAAAGTCGGCAGTGTGGGTCCTGAAGGTCGGCAGTGTGGATCCTGAAGGTTGGAAGTGTGGGTCCTGAAGGTTGGAAGTGTGGGTCCTGAAGGTCGGCCATGTGGGTCCTGAAGGTTGGAAGTGTGGGTCCTGAAGGTCGGCCATGTGGGTCCTGAAGGTCGGCAGTGTGGGTCCTGAAGGTCGGCAGTGTGGGTCCTGAAGGTCGGAAGTATGGGTCCTGAAAGTCGGCCATGTGGGTCCTGACGGTCGGCCGTGTGGGTCCTGAAGGTCGGCCGTGTGGGTCCTGAAGGTCGGAAGTATGGGTCCTGAAAGTCGGCCATGTGGGTCCTGACGGTCGGCCGTGTGGGTCCTGAAGGTCGGCCGTGTGGGTCCTGAACGTCGGCAGTGTGGGTCCTGAAGGTCGGCAGTTTGGGTCCTGAAGGTCGGCCTGTGGCTCCGGAAGGACGGCAGTGTGGGTCCTGAAAGTCGGCAGTGTGGGTCCTGATGGTCGGCAGTGTGGGTCCTGAAGGTCGGCAGTGTGGGTCCCGAAGGTCGGCAGTTTGGGTCCTGAAGGTCGGCCGTGTGGGTCCTGAATGTCGGCAGTGTGGGTCCCGAAGGTCGGCAGTGTGGGTCCTGAAGGTCGGCAGTGTGGGTCCTGAAGGTCGGCAGTGTGGCTCCTGAAGGTCGGCAGTGTGGCTCCTGAAGGTCGGCAGTGTGGGCCCTGAAGGTCGGCGGTGTGGGCCCTGAAGGTCGGCCGTGTGGGTCCTGAAGGTCGGCAGTGTGGGTCCTGAAGGTCGGCCTTGTGGGTCCTGAAGGTCGGCAGTGTGGGTCCTGAAGGTCGGAAGTGTGGGTCCTGAAGGTCGGCAGTGTGGGTCCTGAAGGTCGGCAGTGTGGGTCCTGAAGGTCGGCAGTGTGGGTCCTGAAAGTCGGCAGTGTGGGTTCTGAAGGTCGGCAGTGTGGGTCCTGAAGGTCGGCAGTGTGGGTCCCGAAGGTCAGCAGTGTGGGTCCCGAAGGTCGGCAGTGTGGGTCCCGAAGGTCGGCAGTGTGAGTCCTGAAGGTCGGCAGTGTGGGTCCTGAAGGTCGGCAGTGTGGGTCCTGAAGGTCGGCCGTGTGGGTCCTGAAGGTCGGCAGTGTGGGTCCTGAAGGTCGGCAGTGTGGGTCCTGAAGGTCGGCAGTGTGGGTCCTGAAGGTCGGCAGTGTGGGTCCTGAAGGTCGGCCGTGTGGGTCCTGAAGGTCGGCAGTGTGGGTCCTGAAGGTCGACGGTCTTGGTCCTGAAGGTCGGCAGTGTGGGTCCTGAAGGTCGGCGGTCTTGGTCCTGAAGGTCGGCAGTGTGGGTCCTGAAGGTCGGCAGTGTGGGTCCTGAAGGTCGGCCGTGTGGGTCCTGAAGGTCGGAAGTATGGGTCCTGAAAGTCGGCCATGTGGCTCCTGACGGTCGGCCGTGTGGGTCCTGAAGGTCGGCCGTGTGGGTCCTGAAGGTCGGAAGTATGGGTCCTGAAAGTCGGCCATGTGGCTCCTGACGGTCGGCCGTGTGGGTCCTGAAGGTCGGCAGTGTGGGTCCTGAAGGTCGGCCGTGTGGGTCCTGAAGGTCGGCAGTGTGGGTCCTGAAGGTCGACGGTCTTGGTCCTGAAGGTCGGCAGTGTGGGTCCTGAAGGTCGGCGGTCTTGGTCCTGAAGGTCGGCAGTGTGGGTCCTGAAGGTCGGCAGTGTGGGTCCTGAAGGTCGGCCGTGTGGGTCCTGAACGTCGGCAGTGTGGGTCCTGAAGGTCGGCAGTGTGGGTCCCGAAGGTCGGCAGTTTGGGTCCTGAAGGTCGGCCGTGTGGGTCCTGAATGTCGGCAGTGTGGGTCCCGAAGGTCGGCAGTGTGGGTCCTGAAAATCGGCCGTGTGGGTCCTGAAGGTCGGCAGTGTGGGTCCTGAAGGTCGGCAGTGTGGCTCCTGAAGGTCGGCAGTGTGGGCCCTGAAGGTCGGCGGTGTGGGCCCTGAAGGTCGGCCGTGTGGGTCCTGAAGGTCGGCAGTGTGGGTCCTGAAGGTCGGCCTTGTGGGTCCTGAAGGTCGGCAGTGTGGGTCCTGAAGGTCGGAAGTGTGGGTCCTGAAGGTCGGCAGTGTGGGTCCTGAAGGTCGGCAGTGTGGGTCCTGAAGGTCGGCAGTGTGGGTCCTGAAAGTCGGCAGTGTGGGTTCTGAAGGTCGGCAGTGTGGGTCCTGAAGGTCGGCAGTGTGGGTCCCGAAGGTCAGCAGTGTGGGTCCCGAAGGTCGGCAGTGTGGGCCCTGAACGTCGGCAGTGTGGGTTCCGAAGATCGGCAGTGTGGGTCCCGAAGGTCGGCAGTGTGAGTCCTGAAGGTCGGCAGTGTGGGTCCTGAAGGTCGGCAGTGTGGGTCCTGAAGGTCGGCAGTGTGGGTCCTGAAGGTCGGCCGTGTGGGTCCTGAAGGTCGGCAGTGTGGGTCCTGAAGGTCGGCGGTCTTGGTCCTGAAGGTCGGCAGTGTGGGTCCTGAAGGTCGGCGGTCTTGGTCCTGAAGGTCGGCAGTGTGGGTCCTGAAGGTCGGCAGTGTGGGTCCTGAAGGTCGGCAGTGTGGGTCCTGAAGGTCGGCAGTGTGGGTCCTAAAGGTCGGCAGTGTGTGTCCTGAAGGTGTGTGTCCTGAAGGTCGGCAGTGTGGGTCCTGAAGGTCGGCAGTGTGGGTCCTGAAGGTCGGCAGTGTGGGTCCTAAAGGTCAGCCGTGTGGGTCCTAAAGGTCGGCAGTGTGTGTCCTGAAGGTGTGTGTCCTGAAGGTCGGCAGTGTGGGTCCTGAAGGTCTGCAGTGTGGGTCCTGAAGGTCAGCAGTGTGGGTCCTAAAGGTCGGCAGTTTGTGTCCTGAAGCTGTGTGTCCTGAAGGTCGGCAGTGTGGGTCCTGAAGGTCGGCAGTGTGGGTCCTGAAGGTCGGCAGTGTGGGTCCTAAAGGTCAGCCGTGTGGGTCCTGAAGGTCGGCCGTGTGGGTCCTGAAGGTCGGCAGTGTGGGTCCTAAAGGTCGGCAGTGTGGGTCCTGAAGGTCGGCAGTGTGGATCCTGAAGGTCGGCAGTGTGGTTCCTGAAGCTCGGCAGTGTGGATCCTGAAGGTCGGCAGTGTGGATCCTGAAGGTCGGCAGTGTGGTTCCTGAAGCTCGGCAGTGTGGATCCTGAAGGTCGGCAGTGTGGGTCCTGAAGGTCGGCAGTGTGGGTCCTAAAGGTCGGCAGTGTGTGTCCTGAAGGTCGGCAGTGTGGGTCCTGAAGGTCGGCAGTGTGGGTCCTGAAGGTCGGCAGTGTGGATCCTGAAGGTCGGCAGTGTGGTTCCTGAAGCTCGGCAGTGTGGATCCTGAAGGTCGGCAGTGTGGATCCTGAAGGTCGGCAGTGTGGTTCCTGAAGCTCGGCAGTGTGGATCCTGAAGGTCGGCAGTGTGGGTCCTGAAGGTCGGCAGTGTGGGTCCTAAAGGTCGGCAGTGTGTGTCCTGAAGGTCGGCAGTGTGGGTCCTGAAGGTCGGCAGTGTGGATCCTGAAGGTCGGCAGTGTGGATCCTGAAGGTCGGCAGTGTGGGGCCCGAAGGTCGACCAGTTGGAAAAAATGAGTCCCTGGAGAAAAAGTTTAAAAACTCTGTATTAGATAACCAGCACCACCTGCCTCCCCCACCTCAGCCAGTAGAGACAATGGCTGTGATTGTACGGCCTCGTTGCGCCCGACTCGGTGACGCAACAAGGCCGGTAAATCTCGTGTGAGGCCTTTGACGAGATTTACAATGCTCGGGATGTCTTGCAAGATCTTGCGAGACTTCAAGATTTGGATCTTGCCTTCAGTGGCCTGACCCAGATTTGTATATTTAAGTGTGCAGTTAAGCTCACTTAAATATGTATGTGCTGGAGTCACCCAAGGCCCGGGATTGAACGACCGTGCCTCGGAAATCTCACCGTGACGGCATTTAGGACGGCTCCACGCAAACATGGACCAGGCGTAACGGCACCTGGGAGGTCTCCCAGGAGATCGAAGCCCCTGTGTGATCAGGCTCTAGGCAGGGTGGTACCCTGGCACTCCTGATGCTGCCTGGGTATGTTGAGTTTGGGCCTGGGGTAGCCTTGCCCTAATAAGGTGGGGTGACGGGAGCTCTAGCACCCCTTAATTGGTACATTAGCGGGGGGTGTTCCAGATCCTGCAGTTGGGTGGATAGTTGAGAGATTGGGATGGCATTTAAAAAAGACGCCCCGACGAATCCCACCAGCTCCGGTCGCACCTGCAACGTGAACTCCACCATGAACCTGCATCTGGGGCCGCTCTACTGGAGCAATTCTGGCCGGACCTGCACCATCCCATGACCGTTATATAGTCCGATTGGAAGGGTGACCCTAGCTATGCACAGCACAATCAACAGACCCTTCTAGTTCCTGTACACCCCTCTGCCTGTCTGCGAGAGAGGGAAAGTTCAATGGCACGCTTTAAATCCAGCGTAGTTTCCCCTAACCGCATCCGTTGAGTGGCTGTATTATTGATACCACACATGAGCCCATCCCATAATATTTCTGAGAGGGATGGCCCGAACTCACACTGTTCAGCCAAATGCCGCAAATTAGTTAAAAAGTCTGTATCCGACTCACCAGGGGAGCATATTGCCGTGTTAAATCAGTACGTTTGCATAATCACAGACAGTTTGGGACCATAGTGGTTCAAGTTCATCAAATGATCTGGAATCCAGTGCAGCCTGGGTAAGTCAAACCTTTGATGATCCCAAATGTCTGGGCCCCACAGGTGGTCAGGAGGAGAAATTGTCATCGGTCTTCCCTCAGTATACCATTTGCTTGTAAGTAGTATTGCATGCGCACTGGAGACTGATTCCAATTCTCCAGTCCCACATCGAAGGCATCTAATTTACCAAACAGCGGCATTTTAAATTATACAATGTACCATGCCCAATATGAACTTCCGGTGGATAGGCAAATCGGCGAGCCAGTCCGGGCTTCCATAGATCCTCGTCGCCAATATAATAACTCAAAAGGAAGCTATCGTGAACGAAGGTGAATTTTACATATTTATAGTTATAGGCTTAGTACAGCATCTCACTCCTCGTGCAGAACTCGGTGGGAGGATAGATCTGATCAGGCTCTGATCTGGGCTTGCTTTTATCCCCTGCCTTAATGAGTCCCAGGTGGTAGGCCTCCATCCCCTAACTAGGGAGCTCATATTCCATGTCCCACAGAGAGATAAATGATTGGCTCCATGGTCTTCATGGGGGTTATAAAAACAAAGTTAGATCACATGGGATCGGAGGTAATTTATTAGCCTGGATAGAATACTGGCTAACAAACAGAAGGCAGAGAGTCGGAGATAATTGGGTCTTTTTCTGTTTGGCAAGATGGAACTATTGGGGAGGCAAAGGATTCGGTCCTCAGGCCCCAACTATTTACAATATATATTAATGACTTGGATTCTGGGATAAGAGGCACAACAGCCAAATTTGCAGATGATACTAAAATAGGTGGGACGGTAAGTTGCAATGAGGAAATAAGAAATTTACAAATGGATATAGATAGGTTCGGTCAGTGGGTCAGAATTAGGCAAGTAGAGTTTAACATGGATAAGTATGAGGTTATCCATTTTGGTCAGAAAAATGGAAAGGCAACTTATTATCTAAATGGAGAATCTTCAGAGTGCTTCGATGCAGCGATCTGGGTGTCCTCATGCATGAATCTCAGAAAACTAATATGTCCCATGAGGGTCAGGGCCACCCAGTGCAGCACAGGTCACATCGCTCACGACAACAGCAGCGGTCACCCCGGATGAGGGCTTTGCACATGGACACCCAAGACAACAACAACCGTGACTGTTTGATATAATTGCATTGTGTTTTGTCTCCAAGGGTTGCACCAATTCGGATTACTTTGCAGGTTACTTTGCACATGGACACCCAGTACCAATGGAGATGGACGCCATTTTCATTGTGGACATCGATACTTTTCGACAGCTGCGTATGGGAATCATACTGCTGACCTTGTGAGATATCAAGGCTCGACTGGCCACCTATACGGGAGATCCATTAATGATTGTGGGGACCACCGTGACGCTGGTGGCGTATAGACAGCAGGCATTCTATCTGCCCCCGTGGTTGTACATGGTCCTGGTTCAAATTTACTGGGAAGAGACTGGTTGAAGGTCCTTCGATTTGATTGGCAGCAAATCCTTCAAATGGGTTCCAGCGATCTTTACGACATGTTGAATAAATATCTGGAGGTTTTTCAGAAAGGTCTGGGCAGGGTGAAGGATGCCAGAGCCCATGGGGGGGATTCTCCGACCACCCGCCAGGCTGGAGAATAGCCGGGGGGTGGCATGAATCCCGCCCCCTCCGGCTGCCGGATTCTCTGACTCCGGGGTTTTGGCGGGGTCGGGAATCACGCCGTGCCGGTCGGCGGCTGCTAGCAGAAGCCCCCCCCCCCAGCGACTCTCCGGCCCGCGATGGGCCAAGTAGCTGCCCGTTTTAGGCCGATCCCGCCAGCGTAAATTAGAGCTGGTACTTACCGTTTGGACCTGTGTCTGCGGGTGGCCTCAGGGGTCCTCGGGGGGGGGGGGGGGCGGGGAGTGGGAATCTGGCCCTGGGGGTGCCCCCACAGTGGCCTGGCCCGCGGTCGGGGCCCAGCGATCCGCGGGCGGGCCTATGCCATGGAGGCACTCTTCTGCTCTGCACCGGCTGCTGTGGACCTCCGCCATTGCCGGTGCGGAGATGAACCCCCCTGTGCATGTGCTGGGATGACGCCAGCACATGCTGGTGCTCCCGCACATGCACCAACTCGCGTCGGCTGGTGGAGGCCCTTCGGCGCCGGTTGGTGCGGCTCCAAACCCCTTCCGCGCTGGTTGGCGCGGTGCCAACCTCACCGGCACCGGCCTAGCCCTGAAGGTGCTGAGGATTATGCACCTTCCAGATGGCCCAATGCCGGAGTAGTTCATGCCACTCCTCGGCACCGGGACCGCTCGCCCCGCTGGGTAGGGGAGAATCCCGCCCACATCTCTGTCAATGCTACTGCTCAGCCCTGGTACCTTTGGGTGAGGCCGGTTTCATATGTGGATGCAGAAATGCAATGGTTGCAAGATCTAGGAGCCATCCACCTGGTATAGTTAATGGAATGGGCTGCATAGGTGGTGCCTGTGATGAACCCTGATAAAACTGTTTGGCTGTGTAGGGGTTTCACGTTTACTGTAAACTGGGATTCATTATTGGACCACTACTCACTGCCCCAGCTCGAGGATCAATATGCTTGGCTGGCCATGGGCTGTTCGTTTACAAAGCTCAATTTGAACCATGCATACCGACAAGTGGAGCTTGACCCGGAGTCTCAAACGTTTGCCATGATAAATACACATCGAGGATTGTTTGAATACACCCGCCTTCCATTTGGACTTTCGTTGTCCCCTACGATATTTCAGAGGGTTATGGCGAACATCTTACAGCGCTTGCCAAAAGTGACCGTCTATTTAGATGACATTCTTATCATTGGACCCACAGAGCAGGAGTGCATGGCAAATCGCCAGGAGGAACTCTGCTGTTTTGCCCATGTGGACGTCCAACTAGAGTGAAGTAAATGTGTCAAGGCAGTGACATACCTCGGATACCGCTTGGATAGTGAGGGGCTGCACCCAGTCAAGGATAAAGTCTGGGCTATAAAGAGGGCTCCACCCCACAGGATGACATTGAACTCTGGTCCTTTTTGGGCCACGTTAATTATTATGGCAAGTTTATCGCACACCTGGCCTCCCTATTGATACCGTTGCATATGTTGTTGTGGAAAATCAGAAATGATACTGGATAACATCCCAGGACCAGGCACTCACGGTCATAATGAGGCACCTATCTTCAAAACAACTCTTGACACACCATGACCAGATGGGACCCCTAATTGTAACTTGCGATGCTTCCTCTTATGGCATTGGGGCGGTGCTGGCCCATACGTGGAGTTACTGCACCAAATGCCCCATTACGTTTGCTCAAGAACCTTGGTGGATGTGGGCGGCGGTAGCACAAATTGAGAAGCAAGGCCTGGTTGTTGTCTTTGGAATTAAGAAATTCCGTCATTATGGTAGGGATTCTCCAATTCCGAGACTAAGTGTTGATACTGGGTCAGAATCGGTGGACCTCTACGACAGCAAAATTGGCTCTGCTCTGGGACAATTCATCAATCGCTAATGGGCTGGCACCAGCGCCATGTGGAACACAATCGATTCCAATGAAAAACGGTGTCCGATTCACCAGGGTCAGGATTGACACTTGAGAGGCTAACAAGCTGCAGCCACATTTAAGCACCCCGCTCCCCACACACACCATCCCAGCCATCAAGATGGCAGCAAGGAAAGCGGCACCCTGGTTCACTGAAATTGAACTCGAGATCCTGTTGGACGCCTTGGAGGAGAGACGGGCCACCCTGTAACCTGGAGTGGGAAGAAGGTTCACCTAGCCTGGGTGCAGGTGGCAGAGGTCATAAGCCCATGAGCAACACTACTAGAACCAGCCAGCAGTGCCGTAAAAAACTGCATGACCTCCTCAGGGCAGCCAGTAGGCAGCATGGTGCCGCTGGCACCAACGCCGGTCTAACACACCCGTAACCCAGCCCCCCACCCCACCCAGAGGGCGATCGAACCCCACCCTGCACCACCTGCCAGCACCCATACCGGTCGCCATGGCCGGGTACCCTAGCCATGAGAGCCACTAGTGACCCTCCCCATGTGCTGCATGCGCCTGACTGCCTAACATTGCGTGTTTTCTGTCTCTCCACCACCCCCCACCCCCCCTGGAGAAGGCGGCCACAACCGCTGGGGGCCATTGCAGAGCAGCGGGCACTAAACCTGATGGGTGGACTCGGAGAGAGGGCAGTCACTGAGGCAGACGTCGGCATCGGGTGAACAAGTGAGACCCCGCTGAGTTGCGGTTTCCCATGGCATGAGTGTCGTCACCCCCACCACTGCCCCCACCCCCACACAACCCCTCTACCACCATTCGCCACCCTAAACCATGATTCAATCGTGAGTTGTGTTTTGCACGATCTCCTGGCGTTCAGGCAGGCTTCTCTGGTGTCCCCTACCCCTGACCCCAACAACAACCCAAACCCCAAGTGGCGAGCAGCACAGAAGAGGACACGGACAGTGACAGGGGCCCTCGACCCACAGCCCGAGGCACCCTGGAGCACCAGTCCGGGGACAACACTGACTTCCCGAAACAGCTGTCTCCAACACGCTCCACCATCCCAGAGACACTCACTTCAGTTGGACACTTTAGTGAAGAGGCTCCTGGGGCACTTTCTAGTGTGCACCACAAATGTGCTGCAGTATATCAGGCGGAGGTAGGAACCCCCGAGGGGGGCGGTCGGTCGGAGGGTGGCCGACCCCAGGGACTAGCTGCCGTCAGATGGGTTTCGGGCTTCTGGCATGGTGGTCCCATCGATAGTGGAGATGCAGTCGCAGAGCAAGGGACTACATGAGGAGGTGTTGCCGACCATCCAGTACCTGCAGATGCAGGTGGAGGAGTCCAACTACCTGCAGGGGCAGGAGGTGGTGCCGACCATGCTCACACCCCTGACCCATGGAGTAGCCTGGCAGCCCACTCAATGCTGCAACATTTCTTTCTGTCACTTTCTGGAGTATGTTTGAGCATCAGGAACACTTGTCAGACTTCACCAGGGGAACGCGCCCAGGCGCTTCTTCAAATAGCTTCATCCTCTGCCCCTGAATTAACCAATTCTGTGTTAATCTGGGCAAAACCTGACCAGGCGCAAAAAACCAGGCTCGTTTCTTGAAGCTCATTCAACAAGATCCCCGAGCTAACTTCAAAGGTCTCCCCATCTCAGTTATCACGAATTGTCAACAACGCCAATTCAAGGTTTAATTGAAATATGGGGCGAAATTCTCCGTAATCGGCGCGATGTCCGCCGACCGGCACCAAAAACGGCGCAAGTCAGTCCGGCATCGCACCGCCCCAAAGGTGCAGAATCCTCCGCATCTTGAGCGGCCGAGCCCTAACCTTGAGGGGCTAGACCCGCGCCGGACTGATTTCCGCCCCGCCAGCTGGCGGGAAAGGCCTTTGGTGTCCTGCCAGCTGGCACGGAAATGACATTGCCGGGCGGCGCATGCGCGGGAGCGTTAGCGGCCACTCACGGCATACCCGCGCATGCACAGTGGAGGGGGTCTCTTTTGCCTCCGCCATGGTGGAGACCATGGTGAAGGCGGAAGGAAAAGAGTGCCTCCACGGCACAGGCCCGTGTGCGGTGCTCCGGTGCCGGAGAATTCGGCAACCTGCGGGGGCGCGATTCACGCCAGCCCCCGGCGATTCTCCGACCCGGCGGGGGGTCGGAGAATCTCGCCCATGGTCCAAGCAGCACATTTGGGGCAGGATTCTCCGTGAACCGGTGGAGCGGGCCACTCTGGCGCGAAGGAGTGGCGGGAACCACTCCGGCGTCGGGCTGCCCCAATGGTGCGGAATCCTCGGCACCTTCAGAGGCTAGGCCAGAGCCGGAGAGTTGTGCGCCGCACCGGTCGGCACGGAAGGGGCTTGGCGCCACGCCAACCGGCGGCGAAGGGCATCCGCCGGCCAGCGCGAGTTGGTGCATGCGCGGGAGCGCCAGCATGTGCTGGTGTCATGCCAGCGCATGTGCAGTGGGTTCCTCTCCACAGCGGCCATCGCAGAGGCCCACAGCGGCCTCTGCGGAATAGAGTGCTCCCACGGCAGAGGCCTGCCCGCGGATCGGTGGGCCCCAACCGCGGGCCAGGCCACCGTGGGGGCACCCCCAGGGCCAGATCCCCCTGCGCCCCCCCCCCCGAGGACCCCGGAGGCCGCCCGCGGAGTTGGGTCCCACCGGTAGGGACCTACGCCGGCGGGACTGGCCAAATATGGGCGGTCGCTCGATCCATTGCAGGCCGGAAAATTGTGGGGGGGGTGGGGCGCTGCCATCGGCCCCCAACCGGCGCGGCGCGATTCCCGCCCCCGACAAATCCCCGGCGCCGGAGAATTTGGCAGCCGGCGGGGGCGGGATTCACACCGTCCCCCACCGAATCTCCGACCCAGCGGAAGATATAGCATCGCTTCAGGTTTAGACAAAAAAAAATCCAAAGTAGAATAGGTTAACGCACTGCTTTTCTCAGTCGGCCCAATTGAGGACAACATTATTGTAAGACGGGGAATCAGTGAATCATCTGCTAAATTAGAACAAGTACCAAAATCTTTCAATATTTATTTTAATTTAGGAAGTAATAAAAAACTCAAAAGAGCTGAATTTAAGAAGCGGGTCCAGCAGCCAGCATTCATCAACGATTGGTACAGAATGGGAAAAGGCAGAGAATATGGAGACTTCAAATCTGAACTCATTAGAGACAGAACAGTGGGGGGAGAAGTGGATGATGCACTCTATAACCCCATGTAAGCAAAGGAGATCTAACCCTTTAAAAGGCAACCAGTTAGTTAGGCAGTCAGACCTCAGTGAGCTTTTTACAGGGGAGAAAATGTGGTGCACAGGCCAATCCACAGTTCAGGTAGTTAAACGACAAAGACACAGGTGCACTCCAAGCCAGGGAAAACAATGCCCAAAGTAGCCAATCAGGCAACTATACCAATGCTGTGGGGTGATATGTGCCCAATTGTCAGATCAGTGTCCTGCAATTTCAGCCCAGCGATTCCAGTGCATTGGAATTGGACAGTACAGCAAACTGTACAGGGCGAAAACACTAAAATGTACTGAAGGCCCAAAGATCATCCACTAGGTTGAGACTGCAAGCCGGGAAGACACACAGTCAGGCTTAGAAAAGCAAAATACACCGGATGCTGGAAATCTGAAAGAAAAACAGAAAATGCTGGAAAACCCCCCAACAGGTCCAACAGCATCCGTTGAAAGAGAAATAGAGTTAATGTTTCGAGTGCGTGTGATTCTTCTACAGAGCTCTAAAGAAGAATTATACAGACTCAAAACGTCAACCATTTCTCTTTCCACAGATTTTGCCAGACGTGCTGGGTTTATCCAGCGTCTTCTGCTGTTATTACGCAGCCTTGCTTCTTGGGTGAGGTCAGAATCCTGGATTCTCGTTCCAGAATCATAGAATTTACAGTGCAGGAGGAGGCCATTCGGCCCATAGAGTCTGCACCGGCCCTTGCAAAGAGCATCCTACTCAAGCCCACACTTCCACCTTATCCCCATAACCCTGTAACCCCACCTAACCTTTTTGGACACTAAGGAGCAATTTATCATTGCCAATCCACCTAACCTGCACATCTTTGGACTGCAGCCAGCTCGGTGAACGGCTATCTCACATGGAAGCCAGTGTTATGGTCCAATTGGACAAAGAATGGTGGTTGAAGGACCTTTGGCCTCCCACAACAGACACTGCTCTATGGACCCAGAAGACTCCAACTTCCTGTCACAGGCTTGATACTGGAGCCACTAAGGCAGAGCAGGAAACATACCTTGGAGTTGAAGTTTGTCATTCATACTCAGTTTTCTTTCTCTTTTCAGCAGAAATGCCTGTGTAACCCTGTGTTGCGGAGGAAAGTACAGCTATTCGACTTTAGTATGCTTCATGCTCCCACTCAGGAGACCCCAGATGAACACTCTTCGAGTTATAAACTAGGCATTTATTACAATGCTGTAGCACGGGCTAATGGTATTCCACATTGGGGTGCCGGAGAGCTCAGATTTAAGACTTTTACATACAGTTATAATTGAGATTCGGTTGCAAGAAATTAGCATATACTGATCATTTGTTACTAGTTATATATGCCCAATCATGACTATTGATTAAGGTTACATAACGCTTAGTATATAAGGACTACTGACCAATTATCACCGGTGCATGCCTATTTAATTATAATATCTAATCAGTCCAAAGACACGTCGGAGAATCCCGCCACAGGTATACGTTTACTTTATCAATCCCTTTTAGTATTTTACAGACCTCACATCCCCTCTCATTCTTCTAAACTCCAGTGAGTAAAAGCTCAAACTGTTCAATCTCTCCTCAAATGTCAACCTTTTCATCCCTGGAATCAATCTAGTGAACCTCCTCTGAACCGCTTCCAATGCCACCACATCCTTCCTCAAATAAGGAGACCAAAACTGGATTCAATACTACAGATATGGTATCACCGACACCCTCTACAATTGAATCATCACAATCAGGGGCTGATTGGGTGCAGGATGGAGATTTAAGCTGTTCACCAATTTAGCTCTGGGTGATCTGGTGAATGAGCTTTCAAAGCAGCAGCCGGGTTAATGGTCCCGGTTTATTCCATGGGCAAAATTCTCCGTAATCGGCGCGATATCCGCCGACCGGCATCAAAAACGGCGCAAATCAGTCCGGCATCGCGCCGCCCTAAAGGTGCAGAATCCTCCACATCTTGAGTGGCCGAGCCCTAACCTTGAGGAGCTAGGCACGCACCAGACTGATTTCCGCCCCGCCAGCTGGCGGGAAAGGCCTTTGGTGCCCCGCCAGCTGGCGCGGAAATGACATTGCCGGGCGGCGCATGCGCAGGAGTGTCAGCAGCTGCTCACGGCATCCCCGCGCATGCGCAGTGGAGGGAGTCTCTTCCGCCTCCGCCATGGTGGAGACCGTGGCGAAGGCGGAAGGAAAAGAGTGCCCCCACGGCACAGGCCCGCCCGCGGATCGGTGGGCCCCGATCGCGGGCCAGGCCACCGTGGGGGTACCCCCGGGGCCAAATTGGCCCGCGCACCCCCCAGGACCCCGGTGCCCACCCGCGCCGCCTTGTCCCGGCGGTAAGAGAGGTGGTCTAATCCACGATGGTGGGACAGGCATTCTAGCAGCGGGACTTCGGCCCATCCGTGCAGGAGAATCGCCGGGGGGGGGGGGGGGCGCCAACTGGCGCGGCGTGATTCCCGCCCCCGCCGAATATCCGGTGCTGGAGAATTCGGCAACCGGCGGGGGCGGGATTCACGCCAGCCCCCGGCGATTCTCCGACCTGGCGAGGGTCAGAGAATCTCGCCCCATGTGTTCATTCCCGGTGAAGTGCAGTTGAGTGAGAGGCGGGGGGCGAAATTCTCCCCCAACGGCGCGATGTCCGCCGACTGCCGCCAAACACGGCGCCAATCAGACGGGCATCGCGCCGGCCCAAAGGTGCGGAATGCTCCGCATCTTTGGCGACCTAGCCCCAACATTGAGGGGCTAGGCCGACGCCGGAGGGATTTCCGCCCCGCCAGCTGGCGGAAATGGCGTTTGTTGCCCCGCCAGCTGGCGCGGAAATGCGGCGCATGCGCGGGAGCGTCAGCGGCCGCTGACAGTTTCCCGGCGCATGCGCGGGAGCGTCAGCGGCCGCTGTCAGTCTCCCGCGCATGCGCAGTGGGGAGAGTTTCTTCCGCCTCCGCCATGGTGGAGGCTGTAGCGGAGGCGGAAGGGAAAGATCGGTGGGCCCCGATCGTGGGCCAGGCCACCATGGGGGCACCCCCCGGGGTCAGATCGCCCCGCGCCCCCCCCCCCCCCCCAGGACCCCGGAGCCCGCACATGCCGCCTGGTCCCGCCGGTAAATACTAGGTTTGATTTACGCCGGCGGGACAGGCAATTTCTGGGCGGGACTTCGGCCCATCCGGGCCGGAGAATCCAGCGGGGGGTCCCGCCAACCGGCGCGGCCCGATTCCCGCCCCCGCCCAATCTCCGGTACCGGAGACTTCGGCGGGGGCGGGATTCACGGCGGCCTACGGCCATTCTCCGACCCAGCGGGGGGTCGGAGAATGACGCCCGGGATTTGGGAGACAGTCCAGTCCCAATGGTGACCTGTGTTGACGATGAAAAAAGGGACTAGGTGCAGAGGGGATAAATACCAAGGGGACCAGTTGGTTGGAGCGATTGTTCAGAGTGTGATGTCCATCATGCTGAATCCAAGTTGATGAAGACATGAGCTGTCACTCCTCGGGCGGTTGCGGTGATTCAAACAGGCGCCCACCCTGTGGGACCTGGCCTCACCTCAAACTGGCAACAGGCGTTCGGACCATTTCTCTGGAACTCGCTCAACCCGCCTACCCACAAAACTGGGGGTCTGTCACAACGCAGGAATTCAAAGAATGATGCCCCAGGATCAGGGGAAACCCGGTCAGGTGCTGAGGAGGAAGTAGCCCAGGTATATCTAGAGCCCGCAGCAGACGCCCAGCACAATCCGCATGATTCCTGCGAAGGTAAGGCAACATTTCTTTCTGTCACTTTCTGGAGAATGTTTCAGCTCCAGGAACACTTGTCAGACTTCACCAGGGGAACGCGCCCAGGCGCTTCTTCAAGTCGCTTCATCCTCTTTCCCTGAATTAACCAATTCTGTGTTAATCTGGGCAAAACCTGACCAGGCGCAAAAAAATCAGGCTAACTTCAAAAGTCTCCCCGTCTCAGTTTCTGCAGAATTGACGTTAAACTGCGCGCCGTTGGGTTTAATTGAACTTTGGTCCATGTTCGCTCCTGACGCCGGCTCGGTTCACTCAATTCGCTGAGCTTTGAGCTGTCTTGATATTGAAGTGTTGGAATGTTGGGCTTTAGCTGTAAATTTCCCCATTTCATTAACAATTGGCGGACAATCGAAATTTGAACTGACCTCGACCAAAAACTACAGGGGCTGATCTCAGCATGAAGTTGAAACCTGCCCATTGTAGAAAGTACTGGTGAGCTCTGGAATATTGGGGGCAGTGGTCTCCTCATCTGAGGAAGGATGTTCTTGCTCTGGAGTGAGCGCAGAGAAGGTTCACCAGACTGATTCCTGGGATGGCTGGAGGAGAGATCGGGGGCGCAATTCTCCCCAAACGGCGCGATGTCCGCCGACTGGCGCCCGAAACGGCGCCAATCAGACGGGCATCGCGCCGCCCCATAGGTGCGGAATGCTCCGCATCTTTGGGGGCTGAGCCCCAACATTGAGGGGCTAGGCCGACGCCGGAGGGATTTATGACCAGAGGATAAATTGGACTTATTTTCTCTGGGGTTTTGAAGAATGAGAGATGATTCCATTGAAAAATATAACATTGTGACAGGGTTTGAGAGGATGGATGCTTGAGAGATTGTTCCCACATTGGTCGGAGAATCTAAAACATTGGGGGGATCTCAGGATGAGGGGGTTGATCATTGAGGATTGCAATGAGGGGAGATTTCTTGACTCAAAGGGTTGTACCTCAGAGGGTTGTGGGTGCCCATCCTTGAATCCGTCTGAGGCTGTGGGATAGACAGAGTTTTGGGTCCGGATTCTCCGGCTGTAGGGATTCTCTGGACCTGCCGGCAGTGCAACCCCCTGCCACGGGTTTCCCGGCATTGTAGGGTGGCTTTAACGGGAAATCCCATTGATAAGCGGCGAGTACAAAGAATCCCACCCCCAGTTAATGGTGATCCACCGATAAACATGGGGTTGGGAGAGCGGAGAATCCCTCCGGCAGTGAATGGCGACCCACTGAGAGACACGGGGCAGGGAGAGTGGAGAATCTGGCCGGCAGTGAACGGTGATCCACCGAGAAACACGGGGCTGGGACAGCGGAGAATCCGGTCGGCAGTGAACGGTGATCCACCGAGAAACACGGGGCTGGGACAGCGGAGAAACCCACCGGCAGTGAACGGTGATCCACCAAGAAACACGGGGCTGGGAGAGCGGAGAATCCGGCCGGCAGTGAACAGTGATCCACTGAGAGACACGGGGCAGGGAGAGCGGAGAATCCGGTCGGCAGTGAACGGTGATCCACCGAGAAACCTGGGGCTGGGAGAGCGGAGAATCCGGCCGGCAGTAAACGGTGATCCACCGACAAACACGGGGCTGGGACAGCGGAGAATCCCGCCGGCAGTGAACGGTGATCCACCGAGAAACACGGGGCTGGGAGAGCGGAGAAACCCGCCGGCAGTGAACGGTGATCCACCGAGAAACACGGGGCAGGGAGAGAGGAGAATCCGGCCGGCACTGAACGGTGATCCACCGAGAAACACGGGGCTGGGAGAGCGGAGAATCCGGACGGCAGTGAACGGTGATCCACCGAGAAACACGGGGCTCGGACAGCGGAGAATCCGGCCGGCAGTGAACGGTGATCCACCGAGAATCACGGGGCTGGGAGAGCGGAGAATCCGGCCGGCAGTGAACGGTGATCCACCGAGAAACACGGGGCTGGGACAGTGGAGAATCCGGCCGGCAGTGAACGCTGATCCACCGAGAAACACGGGGCTGGGAGAGCGGAGAATCCCTCCGGCAGTGAACGGTGATCCACCAAGAACAACGGGGCTGGGAGAGAGGAGAATCCGGCCGGCAGTGAACGGTGATCCACCGAGAAACACGGGGCTGGGAGAGCGGAGAATCCCGCCGGCAGTGAACGGTGATCCACCGAGAAACACGGGGCTGGGAGAGCGGAGAATCCGGCCGGCAGTGAACAGTGATCCACCGAGAAACACGGGGCTAGGAGAGCGGAGAATCCCTCCGGCAGTGAACGGTGATCCACCGAGAAACACGGGGCTGGGACAGCGGAGAATCCCTCCGGCAGTGAACGGTGATCCACCAAGAACAACGGGGCTGGGAGAGAGGAGAATCCGGCCGGCAGTGAACGGTGATCCACCGAGAAACACGGGGCTGGGACAGCGGAGAATCCGGCCGGCAGTGAACGGTGATCCACCGAGAAACACGGGGCTGGGAGAGTGGAGAATCCGGCCGGCAGTGAACGGTGATCCACCGAGAAACACGGGGCTGGGAGAGCGGAGAATCCGGCCGGCAGTGAACGGTGATCCACCGAGAAACACGGGGCTGGGAGAGAGGAGAATCCCGCCGGCAGTGAACGGTGATCCACCGAGAAACACGGGGCTGGGAGAGCGGAGAATCCGGCCGGCAGTGAACGGTGATCCACCGAGAAACACGGGGCTGGGACAGCGGAGAATCCCGCCGGCAGTGAACGGTGATCCACCGAGAATCACGGGGCTGGGAGAGCGGAGAATCCGGCCGGCAGTGAACAGTGATCCACCGAGAAACACGGGGCTGGGACAGCGGAGAAACCAGCCGGCAGTGAACGGTGATCCACCGAGAAACACGGGGCTGGGACAGCGGAGAATCCCGCCGGCAGTGAACGGTGATCCACCGAGAAACATGGGGCTGGGACAGCGGAGAAACCCGCCGGCAGTGAACGGTGATCCACCGAGAAACACGGGGCTGGGAGAGCGGAGAATCCCGCCGGCAGTGAACGGTGATCCACCGAGAAACACGGGGCTGGGAGAGCGGAGAATCCCGCCGGCAGTGAACGGTGATCCACCGAGAAACCTGGGGCTGGGAGAGCGGAGAATCCGGCCGGCAGTGAACAGTGATCCACCGAGAAACACGCGGCTGGGAGAGCGGAGAATCCGGCCGGCAGTGAACGGTGATCCACCGAGAATCACGGGGCTCGGACAGCGGAGAATCCCGCCGGCAGTGAACGGTGATCCACCGAGAATCACGGGGCTGGGAGAGCGGAGAATCCGGCCGGCAGTGAACGGTGATCCACCGAGAAACACACGGCTGGGAGAGCGGAGAATCCGGCCGGCAGTGAACGGTGATCCACCGAGAATCACGGGGCTGGGACAGCGGAGAATCCGGCCGGCAGTGAACGGTGATCCACCGAGAAACACACGGCTGGGACAGCGGAGAATCCGGCCGGCAGTGAACGGTGATCCACCGAGAAACACGGGGCTGGGACAGCGGAGAATCCGGCCGGCAGTGAACGGTGATCCACCGAGAAACACGGGGCTGGGACAGCGGAGAATCCGGCCGGCAGTGAACGGTGATCCACCGAGAAACACGGGGCTGGGACAGCGGAGAATCCGGCCGGCAGTGAACAGTGATCCACCGAGAAACACGGGGCTGGGACAGCGGAGAAACCAGCCGGCAGTGAACGGTGATCCACCGAGAAACACACGGCTGGGAGAGCGGAGAATCCGGCCGGCAGTGAACGGTGATCCTCCGAGAATCACACGGCTGGGAGAGCGGAGAATCCCGCCGGCAGTGAACGGTGATCCACCGAGAATCACGGGGCTCGGACAGCGGAGAATCCGGCCGGCAGTGAACGGTGATCCACCGACAAACACGGGGCTGGGACAGCGGAGAATCCCGCCGGCAGTGAACAGTGATCCACCGAGAAACACGGGGCTGGGACAGCGGAGAATCCGGCCGGCAGTGAACGGTGATCCACCGAGAAACACGGGGCTGGGAGAGCGGAGAATCCGGCCGGCAGTGAACGGTGATCCTCCGAGAAACACGGGGCTGGGACAGCGGAGAATCCGGCCGGCAGTGAACGGTGATCCACCGAGAAACACGGGGCTGGGACAGCGGAGAATCCCGCCGGCAGTGAACGGTGATCCACCGAGAAACACGGGGCAGGGAGAGCGGAGAATCCGGCCGGCAGTGAACAGTGATCCACCAAGAAACACGGGGCTGGGAGAGCGGAGAATCCGGCCGGCAGTGAACGGTGATCCACCGAGAAACACGGGGCTGGGAGAGCGGAGAATCCGGCCGGCAGTGAACGGTGATCCACCGAGAAACACGGGGCTGGGACAGTGGAGAATCCCGCCGGCAGTGAACGGTGATCCACCGAGAAACACGGGGCTGGGAGAGCGGAGAATCCCTCCGGCAGTGAACGGTGATCCACCAAGAACAACGGGGATGGGAGAGAGGAGAATCCGGCCGGCAGTGAACGGTGATCCACCGAGAAACACGGGGCTGGGAGAGCGGAGAATCCCGCCGGCAGTGAACGGTGATCCACCGAGAAACACGGGGCTGGGAGAGCGGAGAATCCGGCCGGCAGTGAACGGTGATCCACCGAGAAACACGGGGCTGGGAGAGCGGAGAATCCGGCCGGCAGTGAACGGTGATCCACCGAGAAACACGGGGCTCGGACAGCGGAGAATCCCGCCGGCAGTGAACGGTGATCCACCGAGAAACACGGGGCTGGGAGAGCGGAGAAACCCGCCGGCAGTGAACGGTGATCCACCGAGAAACACGGGGCTGGGAGAGCGGAGAATCCGGCCGGCAGTGAACGGTGATCCACCGAGAAACACGGGGCTGGGAGAGCGGAGAATCCCGCCGGCAGTGAACGGTGATCCACCGAGAAACACGGGGCTGGGAGAGCGGAGAATCCGGCCGGCAGTGAACGGTGATCCACCGAGAAACCTGGGGCTGGGAGAGCGGAGAATCCGGCCGGCAGTGAACAGTGATCCACCGAGAAACACGCGGCTGGGAGAGCGGAGAATCCGGCCGGCAGTGAACGGTGATCCACCGAGAATCACGGGGCTCGGACAGCGGAGAATCCCGCCGGCAGTGAACGGTGATCCACCGAGAATCACGGGGCTGGGAGAGCGGAGAATCCGGCCGGCAGTGAACAGTGATCCACCGAGAAACACGGGGCTGGGACAGCGGAGAAACCAGCCGGCAGTGAACGGTGATCCACCGAGAAACACGGGGCTGGGAGAGCGGAGAATCCGGCCGGCAGTGAACGGTGATCCACCGAGAAACACGCGGCTGGGAGAGCGGAGAATCCGGCCGGCAGTGAACGGTGATCCACCGAGAAACACGGGGCTGGGAGAGCGGAGAATCCCGCCGGCAGTGAACGGTGATCCACCGAGAAACACGGGGCTGGGAGAGCGGAGAATCCGGCCGGCAGTGAACGGTGATCCACCGAGAAACACGCGGCTGGGAGAGCGGAGAATCCGGCCGGCAGTGAACGGTGATCCACCGAGAAACACACGGCTGGGAGAGCGGAGAATCCGGCCGGCAGTGAACGGTGATCCACCGAGAAACCTGGGGCTGGGAGAGCGGAGAATCCGGCCGGCAGTGAACGGTGATCCACCGAGAAACACGGGGCTGGGACAGCGGAGAAACCCGCCGGCAGTGAACGGTGATCCACCGAGAAACACGGGGCTGGGACAGCGGAGAATCCGGCCGGCAGTGAACGGTGATCCACCGAGAAACACGCGGCTGGGAGAGCGGAGAATCCGGCCGGCAGTGAACGGTGATCCACCGAGAATCACGGGGCTCGGACAGCGGAGAATCCCGCCGGCAGTGAACGGTGATCCACCGAGAAACACGGGGCTGGGACAGCGGAGAATCCCGCCGGCAGTGAACGGTGATCCACCGAGAAACCTGGGGCTGGGAGAGCGGAGAATCCGGCCGGCAGTGAACGGTGATCCACCGAGAAACACGGGGCTGGGACAGCGGAGAAACCCGCCGGCAGTGAACGGTGATCCACCGAGAAACACGGGGCTGGGACAGCGGAGAATCCCGCCGGCAGTGAACGGTGATCCACCGAGAAACACGGGGCTGGGACAGCGGAGAATCCGGCCGGCAGTGAACGGTGATCCACCGAGAAACACGCGGCTGGGAGAGCGGAGAATCCGGCCGGCAGTGAACGGTGATCCACCGAGAATCACGGGGCTCGGACAGCGGAGAATCCCGCCGGCAGTGAACGGTGATCCACCGAGAATCACGGGGCTGGGAGAGCGGAGAATCCGGCCGGCAGTGAACAGTGATCCACCGAGAAACACGGGGCTGGGACAGCGGAGAAACCAGCCGGCAGTGAACGGTGATCCACCGAGAAACACGGGGCTGGGAGAGCGGAGAATCCGGCCGGCAGTGAACGGTGATCCTCCGAGAATCACACGGCTGGGAGAGCGGAGAATCCGGCCGGCAGTGAACGGTGATCCACCGAGAAACACGGGGCTGGGACAGCGGAGAATCCCGCCGGCAGTGAACGGTGATCCACCGAGAAACACGCGGCTGGGAGAGCGGAGAATCCCGCCGGCAGTGAACGGTGATCCACCGAGAAACACGGGGCTGGGAGAGCGGAGAATCCGGCCGGCAGTGAACGGTGATCCACCGAGAATCACGGGGCTCGGACAGCGGAGAATCCCGCCGGCAGTGAACGGTGATCCACCGAGAAACACGGGGCTGGGACAGCGGAGAATCCGGCCGGCAGTGAACAGTGATCCACCGAGAAACACGCGGCTGGGAGAGCGGAGAATCCCGCCGGCAGTGAACGGTGATCCACCGAGAAACACACGGCTGGGAGAGCGGAGAATCCCGCCGGCAGTGAACGGTGATCCACCGAGAATCACGGGGCTGGGACAGCGGAGAATCCGGCCGGCAGTGAACGGTGATCCACCGAGAAACACGGGGCTGGGAGAGCGGAGAATCCGGCCGGCAGTGAACGGTGATCCACCGAGAAACCTGGGGCTGGGACAGCGGAGAATCCGGCCGGCAGTGAACGGTGATCCACCGAGAAACACGGGGCTGGGAGAGCGGAGAATCCCGCCGGCAGTGAACGGTGATCCACCGAGAAACACGGGGCTGGGAGAGCGGAGAATCCCGCCGGCAGTGAACGGTGATCCACCGAGAAACACGGGGCTGGGAGAGCGGAGAATCCGGCCGGCAGTGAACGGTGATCCACCGAGAAACCTGGGGCTGGGAGAGCGGAGAATCCGGCCGGCAGTGAACGGTGATCCACCGAGAAACACGCGGCTGGGACAGCGGAGAATCCCGCCGGCAGTGAACGGTGATCCACCGAGAAACACGCGGCTGGGAGAGCGGAGAATCCCGCCGGCAGTGAACGGTGATCCACCGAGAAACACGCGGCTGGGACAGCGGAGAATCCCGCCGGCAGTGAACGGTGATCCACCGAGAAACACGCGGCTGGGAGAGCGGAGAATCGCGCCGGCAGTGAACGGTGATCCACCGAGAAACACGCGGCTGGGAGAGCGGAGAATCCGGCCGGCAGTGAACGGTGATCCACCGAGAAACACGCGGCTGGGACAGCGGAGAAACCAGCCGGCAGTGAACGGTGATCCACCAAGAATCACGGGGCTGGGAGAGCGGAGAATCCCGCCGGCAGTGAACGGTGATCCACCGAGAAACACGGGGCTGGGAGAGCGGAGAATCCCGCCGGCAGTGAACGGTGATCCACCGAGAAACACGGGGCTGGGAGAGCGGAGAATCCGGCCGGCAGTGAACGGTGATCCACCGAGAAACACGCGGCTGGGAGAGCGGAGAATCCCGCCGGCAGTGAACGGTGATCCACCGAGAAACACGGGGCTGGGAGAGCGGAGAATCCGGCTGGCAGTGAACGGTGATCCACCGACAAACACGGGGCTCGGACAGCGGAGAAACCCGCCGGCAGTGAACGGTGATCCACCGACAAACACGGGGCTCGGACAGCGGAGAATCCGGCCGGCAGTGAACGGTGATCCACCGAGAAACACGGGGCTGGGAGAGCGGAGAAACCCGCCGGCAGTGAACGCTGATCCACCGAGAAACACGGGGCTGGGAGAGCGGAGAATCCCGCCGGCAGTGAACGGTGATCCACCGAGAAACACGGGGCTGGGACAGCGGAGAAACCCGCCGGCAGTGAACGGTGATCCACCGACAAACACGGGGCTCGGACAGCGGAGAATCCCGCCGGCAGTGAACGGTGATCCACCGAGAAACACGGGGCTGGGAGAGCGGAGAATCCGGCTGGCAGTGAACGGTGATCCACCGAGAAACACGGGGCTGGGAGAGCGGAGAACCCGGCCGGCAGTGAACGGTGATCCACCGAGAAACACGGGGCTGGGAGAGCGGAGAAACCCGCCGGCAGTGAACGGTGATCCACCGAGAAACACGCGGCTGGGACAGCGGGGAACCCGGCCGGCAGTGAACGGTGATCCACCGAGAAACACGGGGCTGGGAGAGCGGAGAAACCCGCCGGCAGTGAACGGTAATCCACCGAGAAACACGGGGCTGGGAGAGCGGAGAAACCCGCCGGCAGTAAACGGTGATCCACCGAGAAACACGGGACTGGGAGAGCGGAGAATCCGGCCGGCAGTGAACGGTGATCCACTGAGAAACACGGGGCTGGGAGAGCGGAGAAACCCGCCGGCAGTAAACGGTGATCCACCGAGAAACACGGGACTGGGAGAGCGGAGAATCCGGCCGGCAGTGAACGGTGATCCACCGAGAAACACGGGGCTGGGACAGCGGAGAATCCCGCCGGCAGTGAACGGTGATCCACCGAGAAACCTGGGGCTGGGAGAGCGGAGAATCCCTCCGGCAGTGAACGGTGATCCACCGAGAAACACGGGGCTGGGAGAGCGGAGAATCCGGCCGGCAGTGAACAGTGATCCACCGAGAAACACGGGGCTGGGAGAGCGGAGAATCCCTCCGGCAGTGAACGGTGATCCACCGAGAAACACGGGGCTGGGACAGCGGAGAATCCCGCCGGCAGTGAACAGTGATCCACCGAGAAACACGGGGCTGGGAGAGCGGAGAATCCGGCCGGCAGTGAACAGTGATCCACTGAGAAACACGGGGCTGGGAGAGCGGAGAATCCGGCCGGCAGTGAACGCTGATCCACCGAGAAACACGGGGCTGGGAGAGCAGAGAAACCCGCCGGCAGTGAACGGTAATCCACCGAGAAACACGGGGCTGGGAGAGCGGAGAACCCGGCCGGCAGTGAATAGTGATCCACCGAGAAACACGGGGCTGGGAGAGCGGAGAATCCGGCCGGCAGTGAACGGTGATCCACCGAGAAACACGGGGCTGGGGGTCCAGATAATCCCACCCCCTAGCTCTTCATTCTAGTTTCTGTAATGAGGTAATCCCCCTGTATTTTTTAAAATTAATTTTCTTCGCATCCAGTGGAGTTTAGCAGATTGAGAGGTGATTTTATTGAAACCTGTATGACCTGAGGGGTTTGACAGGGTAGAATCCACCGAGATGTTTCCCCCTGTGGGAGAGACTGGAATTGGGGGACAAATTTAAAAACAAGTGCCGGGATTCTCCCTCAGTTGGCGGGACGGCCCGACGCCAAGAACTGCACGAACAACTCCGGCGTCGGGCCGCGCAGAAGTTGTGGAATCCTCCGCACATCCGGGGGCTAGTCAGGCGCCCACGGTGTTGGCGCCACGCCAACTGGTGGCGAAGGGCCGGCGCGGGTTGGCGCATGTGCAGAACCGCCGGCGTGTTCCTGAGCATGCGCTAGGGGTCCTTATCTGCGACGGCCATGGCAGAGCCTTACAGAGGCTGGCACGGAGGGAAAGAGTGCCCGCCTATCTCTTGCAGTAATTTATGAGAAAATAGAAGCATTGTTCTCATAGCTTCCAACGAGTGTCGGAAAGAGATGGATGACAGGAATTAGAAGAATTTAATGGGCACTTACCTGCTTTTCAAAAGTGCGCTGAAACGCCTGATGGCCAAAGCTGCTTCGGGTCTGCATCGAAAGGGTCCTTGCAGGCCCCAGCGCAGTCACAGAATCACAGTTCGTTGGGAGGTCAGGGTGGGTTTTGAGTCTGGATGTCTCTTTGTCAAAGTCATCCAGACTCGAAACGCCAGCTCCGTTTCCCTCTCCACAGAGGCTGTCAGGCCTGCTGAGATTGTCCAGTATTTTTTGTTTCAGATTCCTGCATCCACAGTAACTTGCTTTTATCTTAGCCGAAAGGATGATGCCTCTTCTGGGAGAGACTTTAAGAATAAGGGAGTTGGGGGCTCGAATTCTCCAGCTGTTGGGAATCTCTCTTCCCATTGGCAGCGTTTCCTTGCCTCCGGGTTTCCCGTGGAAATCCCATTGACAAATGGCGGGAAGAGAGAATCCTGCTGCCAGTGAATAGTAACATGATGATGGGGAAGGCAATAAGCAAAGAAATAACGGATGCATGTAGAAATGGTACAGCAGTTAGCATGGGGGATTTTAATCTACATGTCGATTGGTTTAACCAGGTCGGTCAAGGCAGCCTTGAGGAGGAGTTTATAGAATATATCCGCGATAGTTTCCTAGAACAGTATGTAATGGAACCTACGAGGGAACAAGCGATCCTAGATCTGGTCCTGTGTAATAAGACAGGATTGATTAATGATCTCATAGTTAGGGATCCTCTCAGAAGGAGCGATCACAAAATGGTGGAATTTAAAATACAGATGATGGGTGAGAAGGTAAAATCAAACACTAGTGTTTTGTGCTTAAACAAAGGGGATTACAATGGGATGAGAGAAGAGCTAGCTAAGGTAGACTGGGAGCAAAGACTTTATGGTGAAACAGGTGAGGAACAGTGGAGAACCTTCCAAGCGATTTTTCACAGTGCTCAGCAAAGGTTTATACCAACAAAAAGGAAGGACGGTAGAAAGAGGGAAAATCGACCGTGGATATCTAAGGAAATAAGGGAGAGTATCAAATTGAAGGAAAAAGCATACAAAGTGGCAAAAATTAGTGGGAGACTAGAGGACTGGGAAATCTTTAGGGGGCAACAGAAAGCTACTAAAAAAGCTATAAAGAAGAGTAAGATAGATTATGAGAGTAAATTTGCTCAGAATATAAAAACAGATAGTAAAAGTTTCAACAAATATATAAAACAAAAAAGAATGGCGAAGGTAAATATTGGTCCTTTAGAGGATGAGAAGGGAGATTTAATAATGGGAGATGAGGAAATGGCTGAGGAACTGAACAGTTTTTTTGGGTCGGTCTTCACAGTGGAAGACACAAATAACATGCCAGTGACTGATGGAAATGAGGCAATGACAGGCGAGGACCTTGAGATGATTGTTATCACCAAAGGAGGTAGTGATGGGCAAGCTAATAGGGCTAAAGGTAGACAAGTCTCCTGGCCCTGATGCAATGCATCCTAGAATGCTAAAAGAGATGGCTAGGGAAATTGCAAATCCACTAGTGATAATTTACCAAAATTCACTAGACTCTGGGGTGGTCCCGGCAGATTGGAAATTAGCAAACGTGACACCATTGTTTAAAAAAGGAGGTAGGTAGAAAGCGGGTAATTATAGGCCAGTTAGCTTAACTTCGGTAGTAGGGAAGATGCTGGAATCTATCATCAAGGAAGAAATAGCGAGGCATCTGGATGGAAATTGTCCCATTGGGCAGACGCAGCATGGGTTCATAAAGGGCAGGTCGTGCCTAACTAATTTAGTGGAAATCTTTTGAGGACATTACCAGTGCGGTAGATAACATGGAACATAGAACATTACAGTGCAGTACAGGCCCTTCGGCCCTCGATGTTGCGCCGACCTGTGAAACCACTCTGAAGCCCATCTACACTATTCCCTTATCGTCCATATGTCTATCCAATGACCATTTGAATGCCCTTATTGGTGGCGAGTCCACTACTGTTGCAGGCAGGGAATTCCACGCCCTTACTACTCTCTGAGTAAAGAACCTACCTCTGACATCTGTCTTATATCTATCTCCCCTCAATTTAAAGCTATGTCCCCTCGTGCTAGACATCACCATCCGAGGAAAAAGGCTCTCACTGTCCACCCTATCCAATCCTCTGATCATCTTGTATGCCTCAATTAAGTCACCTCTTAACCTTCTTCTCTCTAACGAAAACAGCCTCAAGTCCCTCAGCCTTTCCTCATAAGATCTTCACTCCATACCAGGCAACATTCTGGTAAATCTCCTCTGCACCCTTTCCAATGCTTCCACATCCTTCCTATAATGCGGTGACCAGAATTGCACGCAATACTCCAAATGCGGCCACACCAGAGTTTTGTACAGCTGCAACATGACCTCATGGCTCCGAAACTCAATCCCTCTACCAATAAAAGCTAACACACCGTACGCCTTCTTAATAACCCTCTCAACCTGGGTGGCAACTTTCAGGGATCTATGTACATGGACACCGAGATCTCTCTGCTCATCCACACTGCCAAGAATCTTACCATTAGTCCAGTACTCTGTCTTCCTGTTATTCCTTCCAAAATGAATCACCTCACACTTTTCTGCATTAAACTCCATTTGCCACCTCTCAGCCCAGCGCTGCAGCTTATCTATGTCCCTCTATAACTTGTAACATCCTTCCGCACTGTCCACAACTCTACCGACTTTAGTGTCATCTGCAAATTTACTCACCCATCCTTCTACGCCCTCCTCCAGGTCATTTATAAATATGACAAACAGCAGTGGCCCCAAAACAGATCCTTGTGGTACACCACTAGTAACTGGACTCCAGTCTGAACATTTCCCATCAACCACCACCCTTTGCCTTCTTCCAGCTAGCCAATTTCTGATCCAAACTGCTAAATCACCCTGAATCCCATGCCTCCGTATTTTCTGCAGTAGCCTACCGTGGGGAACCTTATCAAACGCTTTACTGAAATCCAGATACACCACACCAACTGCTTTACCCTCATCCACCTGTTTGGTCACCTTCTCAAAGAACTCAATAAGGTTTGTGAGGCACAACCTACCCTTCACAAAACCGTGTTGACTATCTCTAATCAAATTATTCCTTTCCAGATGATTATACATCCTATCTCTTATAAACCTTTCCAAGGTTTTGCCCACAACAGAAGTAAGGCTCACTGGTCTATAGTTACCGGGGTTGTCTCTACTACCCTTCTTGAACAAGGGGACAACATTTGCTATCCTCCAGTCTTCTGGCACTATTCCTGTAAACAAAGATGACATAAAGATCAAAGCCAAAGGCTCAGCAATCTCCTCCCTAGCTTCCCAGAGAATCCTAGGATAAATCCCATCCGGCCCAGGGGACTTATCTATTTTCACCCTTTCCAGAATTGCTAACACCTCCTCCTTATGAACCTCAAGCTCTCTTAGTCTAGTAGCCTGAATCTCAGTATTCTCCTCGACAACATTGTCTTTTTCCTGTGTGAATACTGACGAAAAATATTCATTTAGCACCTCTCCTATCTCCTCGGACTCCAAGCACAACTTCCCACTACTGTCCTTGACTGGCCCTACTCTTATCCTAGTCATTCATTTATTCCTGACATATCTATAGAAAGCTTTAGGGTTATCCTTGATCCTACCTGCCAAAGACTTCTCATGTCCCCTCTTGGCTCTTCTTAGCTCTCTCTTTAGGTCCTTCCTAGCTAACTTGTAACTCTCGAGCGCCCTAACTGAACCTTCATGTCTCATCTTTACATAAGCCTCCTGCTTCCTCTTGACAAGTGTTTCGACTGCCTTAGTAAACCACAGTTCCCTTGCTCGACCACTTCCTCCCTGCCTGACAGGTACCTACTTATCAAGGACATGCAGTAGCTGTTTCTTGAACAAGCTCCACATTTCCATTGTGCCCATCCCCTGCAGTTTTCCTCTCCATCCGATGCATCCTAAGTCATGCCTCATCGCATCATAATTGCCTTTCCCCCAGATATAACTCTTGCCCTGCGGTATATACCTATCCCTTTCCATCACTAAAATAAACGTAATCGAATTGTGGTCACTATCACCAAAGTGCTCACCTACCTCCAAATCTAACAACTGTCCTGGTTCATTACCCAGTACCAAATCCAATATGGCCTCGCCTCTCGTTGGTCTATCTACATACTGTGTCAGGAAACCCTCCTGCACACATTGGACAAAAACGGACCCATCTAAAGTACTCAAACTATAGTGTTTCCAGTCAATATTTGGAAAGTTAAAGTCTCCCATAACATCTACCCTGTTGCTTTCGCTCCTATCCAGAATCATCTTTGCAATCCTTTCCTCTATATCTCTGGAACTTTTCGGAAGCCTATAGAAAACCCCTAACAGGGTGACCTCTCCTTTCCTGTTTCTAACCTCAGCCCATACTACCTCAGTAGACGAGTCCTCATCAAACGTCCTTTCTGCCACCGTAATACTGTCCTTGACTAACAATGCCACCCCTCCCCCTTTTTTACCACCTTCCCTGAGCTTACTGAAATATCGAAACCCCGGCTCCTGCAACAACCATTCCAGTCCCTGCTCTATCCATGTCTCCGGATGTGATATATCTGGATTTCCAGAAAGCCTTTGACAAGGTGCCACACAAAAGGTTGCATAAGATAAAGATGCATGGCATTAAGGGTAAAGTAATAGCATGGATAGAGTGGGGATTAATGGGTGTTTCTCTGGTTGGCAATCAGTAGCTAGTGGTGTCCCTCAGGGATCAGTGCTGGGCCCACAATTGTTCACAATTTACATTGATGATTTGGAGTTGGAGACCAAGGGCAATGTGTCCAAGTTTGCAAACGACACTAAGATGAGTGGTAAAGCAAAAAGTGCAGAGGATACCGGAAGTCTGCAAAGGGATTTGGATAGGTTAAGTGAATGTGCTAGGGTCTGGCAGATGGAATACAATGTTGACAAATGTGAGGTTATCCATTTTGGTAGGAATAACAGCAAAAAGGATTATTATTTAAATGATAAAATATTAAAACATGCTACTGTGCAGAGAGACCTGGGTGTGCTACTGCGTGAGTCGCAAAAAGTTGGTTTACAGATGCAACAGGTGATTAAGAAGGCAAATGGAATTTTGTCCTTCATTGCTGATGGAGATGGAGTTTAAGACTACGGAGGTTATGCTGCAATTGTATAAGGTGTTATTGAGGCCACACCTGGAGTATTGTGTTCAGTTTTGGTCTCCTTACCTGAGAAAGGACGTATTAGCACTGGAGGGTGTGCAGAGGAGATTCACTAGGTTACTCCCAGAGCTGAAGGGGTTGGATTACGAGGAGAGGTTGAGTAGACTGGGACTGTACTCATTGGAATTTAGAAGGATGAGGGAGGATCTTATAGAAACAAAGAGAATTATGAAGGGAATAGATAGGATAGATGTGGGCAGGTTGTTTCCACTGGCGGGTGAAAGCAGAACTAGGGGGCATAGCCTCAAAATAAGGGGCAGTAGATTTAGGACTGAGTTTAGGAGGAACCTCTTCACCCAAAGGGTTGTGAATCTATGGAATTCTTGCCCAGTGAAGCAGTAGAGGCTCCTTCATTAAATGTTTTTAAGATAAAGGTAGATAGTTTTTTGAAGAATAAAGGGATTAAGGGTTATGGTGTACGGGCCAGAAAGTGGAGCTGAGTCCACAAAAGATCAGCCATGATCTCATTGAATGGCGGAGCAGGCTCGAGGGGCCAGATGGCCTACTCCTGCTCCTAGTTCTTATGTTCTTATGAATGGCACGTCACCGAGAAACACACGGCTGGGAAAGCGGAGAATCTGTCCAAATTGTCATTGACCTTCTTCAGGCTTTAACGGGGGACTGTTTTTTTTGGGGGGGAATGATGTGCATCAGGTACAATTTAATATTTTGACTTTCCTGTTTTCTATTATAGAGCAACAATGGGAACAATAGGAATGAAATTCATAATGATATATTATGGTGAGTATTTCAAAATGTAATATTTCACTGTGCGCTGTGTTACGGCCATTGCAAATATCACCACTGATCTTCGAATGGTGAGTTTAATATTTCCCCATGAATAAATGGGCAGAAAATCCTGGGTTCCTCCAGTTTGGAGCTGCTGTTGGGGTGCGCTGACCCGCAGATATCCCCCCCCCCCCCCCCCCCCCCCCGCCATCCTCCCCCTCCTGTTCTCCATGTCTCCATTCTTGAATGAAGATTGCAAAACTGTCGAACACGGTTAATATTTGAGAGTGGGTAGGTTGCTGCTTCAATGACCCAAAGTGGGTTTATTTCCAATTCATTTTCCAATCTACCCACTTTGAGCTGTCACATTTATCCCGGAGTTTGGTGCAGAACTCACTGCCACTCAGCTCATTCCGTGATACAACTTCGCCAGACCAAGGGCGAGACACCCTGTCCGTTCAACGCAGCGGGTTTTTCCAGTCCCGCGACAGACATTGGGAGATTTGACCAAGCGCCAAACTCTCCGTCCTTGCTAGCAGCGGTAGGAGAGTGCACCGTTTTCTACCGGCGGGGTTTCTCCACTCTCACTGCTTGTCAAAGGGATTTCCCATCAAAGCCACTCCACGCCGCCGGGAAAACCATGGGCGGGGGTGAGCTGCATGGCGGGACTGGAGAATCCTGGGGGGGGGAAATACTGGCGTCAATCTCACCCCTTCTCCCGGCCCAGGGATTTCTGGGTTGGTTTTTATCAGGTGACAGGGGTCTGACTCTGGATGTGAAAACCCAGATATCCCCAAAGGATTCATCTCCCACAGTGAAACATTCGCCGGCCAGTCGGTGCAACGTTTTGAACTCTGCTGGTCGGGATTTTCCAGTCCCTTCTCAGTGAATGGGAGATTTAGTTGAGCGCTAAATTCTCAGTCCTCATCAGCAGCGGTCATGGGGCAGACTCAAAATGGAGAATCCCAGCCCACAAACTTCAATGGAAAGGAAAATTGGGCATAACTATTTTATTAGAGGGACACAAGTGTTGAAAAGTAGGATGTCATAAGGGTACTTAATGGCCGGCACAGACACGATGGGCCGAAGGGCCTCTTTCTTTGCTGTAAACTCAAGGACTCTGACTCTATGTCCCACATAAACTAATTACATCTGTTTGATATATTTCCTACTGTTCCACAGCTCTCCTTTCTGAAGTGGCAATGTTGACACACGGTACTGGTAAGAGGCTTTTATATTGAACCTTTTTTTAAAGAAAATACTATTGGATCCGATCTGAAATCTGTTTCAGTGAGTTGGCTTTGAGCAACTTAAAATCTATCTCATTTGGGAGGAGGGAGAGGAACAAAGAGGAAGAGGACAGAGAGGGAGAGACAGATAGAGGGAGAGACAGATAGAGAGCGAAACATATAGAGAGAGACAGAGGTGGAGAGAGAGCGGGATAACGAGATAGAATCAGAGGGTGGGATTCTCTCAGCCCGCGCCGGTTGGGAGAATCCCCGTTCCCGCTGTTTTTTTTGCACGATGCAGGTGCGACGCCGTTTCGCGATTCTCCCAACAAGCCAAATGGGCACGGTCGTGATCGGCGTCGAGTGTCCCGGAGAATCGCCAGAGGGGGTCTGTTTAGCGATTCTCCGGGGCCCCAGCGATTCTGCGGCCCAGATGGGCTGAAGTCCTGACCGCATGACCCCAGGTCACGCCGGCGCCGTTAAAATGAAATGAAATGAAAATCGCTTATTGTCACAAGTCGGCTTCAAATGAAGTTACAGTGAAAAGCTCCTAGTCCCCACATTCCGGCGCCTGTTCGGGGAGGCTGGTACGGGAATTGAACTGTGCTGCTGGCCTGTCTTGGTCTGCTTTCAAAGCCAGCTATTTAGCCCTGTGCTAAACCAGCCCCAAGCAATGTGCTAAACAAGCTCCAATTCTAACCTGCTTTTAGAAATTGTAAGCCAGGAGGTGAGGGGGTCGGTGTGGGGGGGCCTACTGGTGGCGGGACGGGCAAGGGCGTGGCTGGGGTCTAGGGGGTGATGGGGGGAGGGCCTCCAAGATCGGGGGGGCGTGGGGACGACAGCCCCGCCAGCCGGGAACGGCCCGCCATGGCAGGGCGGTGCCTAAGCCACGGCCACCATTACGGCGGCCAAGCTGATGGGCACCGACCCTGGGCGCTGGCTGGGCATGAGCCCCTGGCCGTGCGGATGGGTGCCGGACCCCCCCAACCCCCCGGGATGGAAGCTGCAGGGCCGCACCCACGGCATCCCCCAGTGAGGGCACTGCCATCCGTCGGTGGCGCCATCATGAGGGCCGGGCAACAGGAGCCGGGGCACAGAGGGTGCGGCCAGGTGGGGTGTGCGTGCATGTGTGTGGCACAAGCATGGCACAACCGGCCAACCAGGGCGGCCATGAAGCCCATGGCATATGGTTGTGGAGGGGGCCATGCGCCATAGTTAAACCTATTGTCCACCCCCCACCCCCTGCAGATCATAATGTTTGGGCACCAGCCAGTGATGTTAGCCACCGTGGTAGGGGCCGCTGCCCTGAATGCAGCCCTGTGGCAACATCGGCGCAGGCGGCTCAGAGAGGCGGTGGCAGCGGCTGCTGCAGTAGAGGGACGGGCTGCAGAGGGCCGGGTGGCAGCCGCTCAGGCTGCAGGGCCGCCTGACCGACAGGCATAGGAGGAGGAGGAGGACAATGACAGGGGTGAGGCACAGGATGAGGATACTGATGTGGATTGGGGGGGGGAGGAGGTGGAGGAGGAGGTGCCACGGCACCGGAGGCACCCGATGAGGCCTTGTGTCTACCGGCGCCGCATGTCCTTCTAGGACCTGCCGGACAAGGCATGCAGGAGGAGACTCCGGGATGAGTCAGGTGACCGTGGAACAGGGGGAGGACATGCTATCCCGGTGGCCATCTAGGGTACGGTCATCGTGAACTTCTACGCGACGGGGTCGTTCCAGTCGCCGAGTGGGGACCTGTCTGGCATCTCCCAGGCATCGGTGCACAGCTGCATCCGTGCAGTGACTGACACTCTGTACGACATCGTGGTCCGCTACATCCAGTTCCCTGTGGACCAGGCCCACCAGAATGCCCGGGTAGCGGGATTCGCAGCCGTGGCCAGGATACCCATGGTCCAGGGGGCGATTGATGGGGCTCACGTCACCATGCGGCCACCAGCGGAGAACAGGGATGTGTTCATGAACAGGAAGGGGACCTACTCCATGAACATTCAGGTGGTCTGCGACCACCAGATGAACATCCTGCACGTCTGCGCCCGGTACCCGGGCAGTGTGCATGACTCGTTTGTCCTGGCACAATTGTTCATCCCTGCCATGATCGAGGGACACCCCACTTGGCTGATGGGCCGGTTGCTGAACGACAAGGGTTACCTGTTGCGGCCATGGCTGATGACGCCTATACGGAGGCCACAGACCGGTGCCCCACTGCAACCCCCTCACCCCACGGCCCACTTCACCCCCCCCCCCCCCCCCCCCCCCCCCCCCCCACCCCACTCCCCACCGTCGGCCATCTGTCTAACGATATGTGCTGTCTTGTGTCTCACAGGACCAGCCGCCAGTGGTCCCGGCCCGTCTGGCGTTGCAGGCCCACGGCCAGTGCCCGGCCCAGTGGCCCCAGGGTCGCAGGCCACGGCGGGGAGGCCAGACGCCATGGAACTCTTTCACTGACACAGAGACCCAGGACACTGAGACCCAGAGGACGGACACCTAGGACACCGAAAGCCAGGATACAGACACCCAGGACCCAGATGCACATGACACCGAGGACACTGACACACAGAGGACTGACACACAGAGGACGGCAACCCAGAGGACTGACAGACCGGAAGTGGCACACAGACGGGGGCGACTCGGGGACCATCGGGCCAGGGATCGACGCAGGACACCCCGGACTTTGGCTCGGACGACGACCTTGACTTCTCGGCACTGCTATCTCCGACACTCCCCACCATCACAGAGACTATCACCTCGGTTGAGCACTTTAGTGATGAGGCTTCTGGGACACTGACTGGTGCGCACCACAGAGCCGTACCGGTACAGCAGGTGGAGGTAGGAGCAGCCGAGGGGCCGGATGGTCGGAAGGCAGCCCAGCCCCAGCAACCAGTTGCCGCCCAGACAGTTTCCAGGTTCCTGGACTTACCAGGCCCACCTCTAGACCCGATGCAATCAGACACCCAGGGACTAGACAACGGGATGACGACCGGCTTCCAGCAGCTGCAGGTGGCGGTGGAGGAGTCCATCTGCATCCAGGAGCGGGGAGTGGTGCCGGTCATGGCTGCCATCCAGGCCAACACCGCACGGGTGGCGTTCGCGGTGGAGGCAATGGGGGCATTGGTGTCGGCCATGGGTCAGGTTATGCAAGGCGTGGGGCTTCATGTGCATGCGTCATCCATGGCCCAGGACAGGGCTGCCCTCTCACAGGCAGCCATGTGCCAGAGCCAGCTGGACATTGCAGCCGCGCTCCGCAGTCTGGTCGAGTCTCAGCAGACCATCGCTCAGAGCACCGGTGGCATTGCCCAGGTGATGGCCTGTTGTGTTATGCTGCTTCGGCTTAACACAGGCTGCTGTCTGATGCAGTCTTATGTGAGTTCAATGTGTTTATTGAACTATTAACACAGTTCTCAAATGAGTTTGACTCTCTGCTTATCTAACTGCAGTAACTCAGCCTAAGGTGTACTAGCTTGCTCTAAGCCACGTGCTGGGGTGTGATGCTGTTGAGAACCCTATCTCACTCTCTAGGTGTCGGTCTGTGGAAAGAGGTGGGGTGAGAGTGCCTCGTGCCTTTTATAGTGAGATGCCACCCTTGAGTGTACTGACTGCCCATTGGCTGTGTCCTACTCTGAGTGTTCATTGGTTGCATGTTTGCATATCATGACAATGGCCCAATCTCAGCAGGCCATTGCTGAGAGCATCGGCGGCATTGCCCAGATGATGGCCCAGTCTCAGCAGGCCATCGCTGAGAGCATCGGTGGCCTGGCACAGATGCTGGATGGCGTCGCACAGGCCCAGAGGGAGGTGGCACAGTCCCAGACAGGGATGGCCCACTCCCTGAGCTCCATCGCTGCTAATGTTCAGACCTTGGTCGATACCACAGCGGGCCTCCAGGACTGGCAGTGCCAGGTGATGGTGGTGCCTCGGGGTTTGTCTCCGCTCGCACCCTCATACCATAGAGAGGCCCGGGGTCCACGGGCACCCCGAGGGAGGGGGAGGGGCTAGGGCCCGTGCCGGTGACTCCGGCAGGGGAGGTCCCAGAACACCGCAGCACCTTGGCCTCCCCCCGTTCCGTCCCTAGTGCATCTTGTGGGCAGCGGGCAGAACAGGGTGGCATCACGCCATCGAGGACGCACGAGGAGCAGCCTGGAGCATCCAAGCTGGGCCACCCCAGGAAATGAGCGCCGACTGGGAGCCAAGTTGCAGAGCAGGAGTCTCAGCAGTCCGCTCTTGCTGTACCATCTGGGGAGGCAGAGAGATGTAGTGGTAGGGCCCGTAAGGCCAGGAAGTTGGACAGCAAGTAAGTTGGCACGGGTGCAGGGCACAGTTTAGTTAAAAGGGCTAGGGCATGTGAATATAACCTTTCTAATTAAACTCACTGTTACACCATTGCAAGCAGCCTCTGTGCTCTGTCCAATGCTTGCGGGGTCAGGTAGGGGACTGAGTGCCACTGTAGTCGAGGGGTGAAGGAGCGTTGAGCCCCGATGGGTATAATGTGCTCCAGATATCCATGCCACCCCGCCCCCAACAATTTGACAGGTCCATGTGATGGAGTGTCCAGCACGCAGCCAGAGACCACCCAAGTGGAGGGTGTAACTGTGGCCATGGGTCAGACATTGTCTAACGGCTTGGAGCTGACAGCTCATCGCAGAGCGGGTTGTTATCATTCTCCATGGCATCGACCACACCCGCTTCCACAAGCAACCGTGTGAGCCCAGCCCGTTATGCCACAGGTGGATGTGTAATGGAGGGGCGTGGTACATCAGGTCGTATGGGAGCTAAGGGTGGTGAGTGGTGGGGGGATCTGCATCTCATGGGTCTTGTGAGAGATGGGGGTGCGGGGTGGTGAGGTGGTGCTGTACAGTGGGGTCAGTGCCCATGCTCAATGAGCCGCTACCACCTAGTTGGTGAAACGTGTCGCGATCAACGCCTCAAGTGCTCGCTCGAGTGTCTCTCTAGCATGGCGGGAATGAACGATTGTGCCAGGATAAACGCGTCATGTACATTGCCCAGGTACCGGGCGCAGATGTGCAGGATGGTCATCTGGTGGTCGCAGACCACCTGAATGTTCATGGAGTAGTCTCCTCCTGCATGCCCGTCCGGCAGGTCCTCGAATGCCATGGGCTACATGGCCGCCCTGGTTGCCGGTTGCGCCACGCATGCGCCACACACACGCATGCACACCCAACCCTGGGCGCAACCTCTGTGCCCTGACTGCTGTTGACAGCCCCTCCTAATAGCGCCACCGTTGGATGGCAGGGCCCTCACTGGGGGATGCCATGGGCGTGGCACCTACCCGCCGGTGGGTGCCGCTGGCTGGCTGGCCCACCCCTCTTGGGGGGGTCTGGCACACATCTGCACGGCCGGGGGCTAGCGCTCAGCCAGCACTCAGGGTCGGTGCCCATCAGCCTGGCCGCCGTAATGGTGGCCGGGGCTTAGGCACCGCCCTGCCATGGCAGGCCGTTCCTTGCCGGCGGGGCTGTCCTCCCCACATCCTCACACGAACATGGAGGCCCTCCCCCCATCACCCCCTCGGTCCCCAGCCACGGCTGTGCCTATCCCGCCACCCATAGGTACACCCACGCTGACCCCTCACCTCCTGCTTCCGGATCGTGAGCCAACACAACTGGCTCACGATTTTTAAAAGCAGGTTAGAACAACGCCGGCGTGATCTGGGGTCATGCGGTCGGGGCTTTGGCCCATCCGGGCCGCAGAATCGCCGGGCCCCGGAGAATCGCGAAACGGATCCCCTCCGCTCGGCGCTGAGCACCACCACGCCAGATTTGCTTATTGGCAGAATCGCGAAATGGCCTTGGACCGTCGTCGCGCAAAATACTGTTGGGAACGGAGATTCTCCGAACCGGCGCGGGCTGAGAGAATCCCGCCCCATGATCTTCCCCGTTAAGGGGGCGGGGGACCGCTGAACAATATATCGTTGTACCACATATAAAACTGGCCAGTTTAGGCACTGGCTATAGAGAAGACCCAATAGGGATCTACTGGAGCTGTCTATAATAGCTAAGTGTGAATAAAGTAAGTTTTGTTTATCAACTCAGTTTGGGCTCTTCGTTGCCCTTACAAAAAGATTGAAGGAAATATCGACAGACATGTTTCCGGTGTTGCAGATGATCACTTCTATCCATTTGGAACCGCAAACGGAGACGTCACCAACCCCAAGGTGGATGACGGTGGATCCCCACAAATCAACATTTCAACCAGTTTCCCCTTCTTCTCATCAGCTTACAACTCCTTATACGTACGTATGATTCATATACTTGTGGAGACCGGGGAGGTGGGTGATGTTCTGGGGACTGGTGTTTGGGGGGTTGGGTTGGGGTTTGCATGGGTTTGGTTTTTGGGGGTTGGTGTTTAGGGGGTTGGTGTTTGGGGGGGTGTGGTTTTGGGGGTATTGGTGTTTGGGAGGTTGGTGTTTGGGAGGTTGGTGTGGGGGGGGGGTTGGTGTGGGGGGGGTTGGTGTTTGGGGGGGGTTGGTGTGGGGGGTTTGGTGTGGGGGGGATGGGTGTTTGGGGGGATGGGTGTTTGGGGGGTTGGTGTGGGGGGGGGTTGGTGTGGGGGGTGTGTGTGGGGGGATGGGTGTGTGGGGGGGGTTGGTGTGGGGGGGGTTGGTGTGGCGGGGGGGGTTGGTGTGGCGGGGGGTTGGTGTGTGGGGGGGTTGGTGTGGGGGGGATGGGTGTTTGGGGGGTTGGTGTGGGGGGGCTGGTGTGCTGGGGGTTGGTTTGTGGGGTGGATGGGTGTCTGGGGGGTTGGTGTGGGGTGGATGGTTGTGGGGAGTTGGTGTGGGGGGGTTGGTGTGGGGGTGGTTGGTGTGGGGGGGATGGGTGTTTGGGGGGTTGGTGTGGGGGGGTTGGTGTTTGGAGGTTTGGTATTTGGGGAGATTTGTGGGGGGTGTTAGAGGTGTTGATGGGGTATGTAGTGGGGTTGGTGTTTAGGGGTTGGTATTTTGGTGTACTTGGGGGGTTGTGAGTGTTTGAGGGGCTAATGGATTGGTTGTGGGTCAGAGGTGTGTGTGATTTGAAAGGTTGATATGGGCAGAAATCTCAGTGATTAGCTTGAGGCAGCACGGTGGCATAGTGGTTAGCACTGTGGCTTCACAGTGCCAGAGACCTTGGTTCAATTCCAGATTTGGGTGCCTGTGTGGAGTTTGCACTTTTCCCCATGTTTGTGTGGGATTCCTCTGGGTGCTCTGGTTTGCTCCCACAGTCCAAACATGTGGTTAGGTGGAGTGGCCATGCAAAATTGCCTCTTAGCGTCCAAAATGTTTTGAGGATAGGGGAGTCGGCCTAACTAGGCTCGTCCAGTGGGTTGTGCAGACTTGATGGGCTGAATGGCCTCCTTCTGCACTGTAGGGATTCTATGGGTGAATTTTTGAACACTGAAGTGCTACTTTGAAGGGTGAAGCGGTTCACAAATTAGTGTTTATTAGTATCACGTTCCACATCATCAATCAATGTTTTGGTTTAGATAGGGTACCCTGAACGGAATGTCATGTAAATAAAACTGAGCGAAAAATGGACCTGGGGAAATAATTCAATTACAATTAACGAGGCAACCTGAACATCAGGATGAATCGAATTGTGTAATTCAGGAACATTTCAACCTCTAATAGATAGAATGATCCTAGTTCAATTCGATTCAATGTGTCAAAGGAATCTTGAGACTTGGGTTTACACTATTTTGTGATCAATAGTTTCCACAACACCCCGTCCTCCTTAAAACAGGAGACTTCTCTCCAGTCTCCTGCCTTGCTTTGTCCCATTTTCCCTTGCCCCCCCCTTGCCCTCGCCACCAGCAATAAAATCTGGCATTGTGGATCGGCCACACATGACGGAAATGTTCCATTCAAATGGCACTTGCCCAGTTTCTGTAACAAGCGGTGATTGTTTTAGCACAGACTAATTATAAGAAATATCCACTTGGCAGGTTCTGACGTTGAGGTGGTTTAACATATCGTTCAGCTGTTAATTCTCTCTGTCCGTCCCTAGGTGAACAACAACGGCGTTGTCTCATTCGAGACAGCTGTCACACAGTTTACACCCAACTCGTTTCCTCTCTCAGATGGCCGCGCCTTCATTGCTCCATTCTGGGCTGATGTGGACAATAGAATTGCAGGAAACGTCTCTTACCGACAAATCAGGGATGCAAGTCTATTACAGCGAGCCACTGCTGACATCAATAAGTATGCACCTGAACTCCATTTTGAAGCACAGTGGATCTTTGTGGCCACTTGGGACAGGGTTGCATTCTATGGATCTCAAACATCAAAGGTAAGAATTCGACTGTCAATAACCTCTTGGCACCGAAATCCAGCACATTGTTGCACTGAACTCGACTGGAGATCTCACTTAAGTGTTTCTTTTTACGCGTGAGGCCAGGGTTCTGAAGAGGCGTCACATTGACTGAAATGGTTTTTTGGGGAAATGATTTTAATTAAATTTTTAACGTTTCATACAAAAGATGGCTAACGTTTTTTACACCCAACCTCCTGCCCAAAAGGAGTAAATCTCCCCCCTAATATCTAGCAGTGGCCAATTCTTTAAAGTATACTATAAACGGTTGCCATCCATGATTAAACCCCTCAATTGACCCCCGTACGATGTATTTAACCTTCTCGAGGTACAGAAACTCCATTAAATCCCCTATCCACGCCAAAGCCTTTGGCAGTGTTGCCAGCCTCCAGTCTAACAGGATGTGCCTCTGTGCCACCAACGAGGCAAAGGCCAGGGCATCCACCCCTACCCCCGCTCACAGTCCTGGCATATCAAAGACTCCAGAAATCACCGCCAGAGGGCAGGGTTCCACCTCCACATTCCGGATCGCCGACGATGTCAAAAAAGGACCCTCCAGCTTGTGGCATGATCAGAATGTGTAAGTGTGGTGCATGGGCCCCCTCAAACAGCGATCACAGCTGTCCACAATCCCTTTCTTAAAATGAGTCATTCTTGCCTTAGTGAGGTGTGCTCCAAAAAATCACCTTTAAATGAATGAGGTTCAGCCTCGCGCAAGACGATGTTGCGCTTGTCCTCCTCAATGCCTCGCTCCACACCCCTTCCAGTAACGGCCCCAACTCCTCCTCCCATTTCGCCTTCAGCCCTCAGACGAACTCCATTCCACTCCCGCAATTCACTGATACATTCCGGATGTACTACCCTCCACCAATCCCGCGCAGAGTAAGATCCGCTCCAGCAAGGTAGATGACTGAACCACCGGGTAGGCCGACAACAATCGCTTAATCCAGCTCCCCACCTGGAGGTACCTGAACCCACCCACGTCCGTAAGTCTATATTGCTCCAGTAACTCCTCCAAGCTAGCAAACCACCTCTCCAAGAATAGATTCCCCACATTCTCCAACCCTCTCTCCCTCTATGCACTAAATGTGGCATCGAGCCTCACAGGTTCAAATAGGTGATTGGTACAAATGGGAGCCAATCGTGAGGCTGTCCCCAATTCAAATTGTTGGTGGAGCTGCCTCCAGATTTTTACCATGGCCACCACGACTGGATTTGTTGAATATTCCGTTGGTGTCATTGGAAGTGGCGCTTCTATCAACACTCCCAAGCCCGTCTCCCTAACTGACTCCGATTCCATCCGGACCCAGATGGCCCTCGGGACCCACACCACCTCAAAACCTTCTCTGCATTAGCCGCCCAATAATAATATAACAAATTTGGCAACACCAGGCTCCCTACCTGTTTGTCCATCTGGAGCACCCCGCTTCAAATTCTCAGCTGCTCCACATCTTTAAAAAAATGACTTGGGCAGGAACCTTGGGAGGCACTGGAATAGGAAGAGGAATTTCAGCAAGATATTCATTCTAACCAACTGAACTCTACCTGCCAGTGATAGCGGGAGACTATCCAACCTCTGCAGATCTGCCTTGACCGTCCCCACCAAGTTTCTATAGTTCAGCTTCTGAAGCGTCTCTACAACCCTGCCACCTGTACCCCTAAGTACTGGAATCTAGCCTCTGTCCAACAAAAAGCAACCTGCTCAAACCAGTTTCTGTTTCTGCCCCCTCCCCCTCCAAAACGTCCCTTGCATAAAATATTCACTCTTCCCTATATACTGCTTATAGCCAGAGAAAGCCCCCAAATCATCACAAAATCCCCATAATGCTCCCAATAAATGCCTCTGGAAATCGTCAGCATATGACAATACCCTGTGCTCCCCCCCCCCCCCCTAACTATCCCATTTATTATGGGCCAGGGCTTAGAAACTCCAAAGTGAATCATGAAGTTCACCTGACCGATAACCTTTATGTTGAATTTGGCTAGGATGAGCACAAAAGCCTTCACATCAGGTATGATTCATTAGATTTCCTAGGTGCTTTAATCAAAACAAGGTTTTATATATAGACAGCAACATTTTTTAATCAATTAACCCAATGACCCAATAGGCCGCTCTATTCCTTCATCATCTTCTTGCAACAGCACGGCACGTACTGCCACATCACTTGCATCGATAGCCACCTTGAATGGTTTTGTGTAATTTTGGGTGGCCAACACAGGAGCGATGGTTAACACAGCCTTCAGGCCGTCAAATGCCTGTTGACACTCTGCCATCCACTGAAATTTGCGACCCTTCTTCAGCAAGTCCGTCAGTGGAGCAACTACGCTGCTAAAATCCGGCACATATTTAGGGTAAAAACCATTCATGTGGTTTTCATTACTTCCCTTCATGTTGAGGGTATTGGGAACTCCCCAATAACTTTTGTTGTCACATCCCATGGGACCTTTAGAGCAAAAACATTTCTGATAATTGAACTTCAACTTTATCTTCACTGGATCTCCAGCCTCACCTTATATAACAGAACTCTACTCTTCTCACTCTGAATTCCACATATTACCACCTTTCCTGGCAATATTCCTCCCAAACTACATAACTCTCATCTCTTACCATCAAAGATTGACTAGCTCCCGTATCTCTTAAAACTTTGACTTCTTTACCTACTCCTTCTGGCACACATGAATAAACTTTACCTACGCAAGTAAATTCTTTAAAGAGATCTGGCACCTTCTTATCAATCACCTCTTGATCAGGTTATATATTCTTTTACACCTCCTTTGTTTCAATTGGGCTTTCCTCTACCACTTTACCAAACCCCGCTGGCTTATCCTGTTTTACCACATCAGCCTTGTCAGTGCTTTTCTTCAATCCCCAACACTGTGACTTTACATGGCCTAGTTTATTGCAGTAAAAACATCTGAAACTTTTGATTTTTCTTCCACCCTCCTAGATTATTTTTTAATCTGAGGTATACTGTCCTTATGATCTTCCCTCAGATCCACTTTACCTTTACCACTTGTGTATTTCTCTTTTCCCCAGTTTCTATCCCTCACAGGCTGAAACTGATGTTGGAAACCAAACTTTGATTTATGAACTAATTCATAACCATCTGTCATTTCTGCGGCTAATCTCACAGTTTTAACCCTCTGCTCTTCTACATGAGTTCTCACTACATCAGGAATTGAATTTTTAAACTCCTCCAAAATGATCATTTCTCTAAGAGCCTCATACGTTTGGTCTATTTTCAAAGCCCTTGTCCATCTATCAAAATTACTCTGTTTGATCCTTTCAAACTCCATGTATGTTTGACCAGATTCTTTCCTTAAATTTCTAAACCTTTGTCTGTAGGCTTCAGGCACTAGTTCATATGCACCAAAGATGGATTTTTTCACCTCCTCATATGTCCCAGATACCTCCTCTGACAGTGATGCAAACACTTCACCAGCTCTACCTACCAACTTTGTTTGAATCAGTAATTCCCACATGTCCTGAGACCACGCCAAATGTTGAAAACAAATGAAATGAAAAAGGCTTCTACTACCTTCTCATCAAACCTTGGCAATGCTTGGACATATTTAAATAGATCCCCACCAAGCCTTCGACTACGAAGCTCTTGCTCTTTCTCACTATCTTCATCCCTATCCTCAAATTGTACTTTTCTCTTTACCTCCGACCATTTTAACCGACGTTCATTTTTCATGGCCAGTTTCCAAAGTTCAAAGTCTCTCTCTTTTTCTTTTTCCCTTTCCTCTCTCTCCTTTCCTTTTCCCCTGATCTGTACCTCCCTTTCTCTCGCTTTTTGTTCTGCTTGTGCTATTCTTTCCTTTTTCCTCATTTCAAATTCAAGCTGCTTTAATTCTTTTTCATGTTCAAGCATGTATTCCTGCGTGGCCATCGAAATCCTCACACACACCCACAAGTCTGACAACAACCCTATATCTAACTGCCACCCCCTGTGGCGCTCCTGACCCACTCCCAGTGCCTGATCCACCGACTGCGGAGCACAGCCGAATATTTGGCCAACCTAACCCCAGCCAGCTGGGTTTGACTCCTAAGAAAGTAATCAATCTGTAAATATACTTTGTGTATTGCAAAGAAAAACAAGAACTCCTTCTTCCCCGGATGAGTGAACCTCCACAGGCCCGCCACTCCCACCTCCTCTATGAATGCAGACAATACTCTTGCCATCCCAACCATGGACGTTGATCTCGGTCTGAACCGATCCACCTTCAGGTCCAGCACAAAGGTCATATCACCCCCATGATAAGCTGGTGAAAGTCCAGGTCTGGCATCGCCACCACCAACCGTGTCATGAATGACACATCGTCATAATTTAGGCCATATAGGTTCACAGAACCACTGATTTCCCCTCCACTGCTCCTACCACTATCACATATCGCCCTCCCGGATCTGCCATCATGTGGAACCTAACCCATTTGTTGATGAGGGTCATCATCCCTTGTCCCTACTGTCACAGCCCGAGTGGAACACTTGCCTTACCCAGGCCTTCCGGAGCCTGACCGGGTCTCGTTCCTGCATGTGTGTGTCTTGTAAAAACACCACGTCGGCTCCCAAAGGCAAAAAAACCCTCACTCTTTTGACTGCCCATCCCCCCCCAGGCCCCGCACGTTCCAGGTGACCAGCCATGTTTGGGGCGTCTCACCCGCCCTCCCCCCACCCCAGCAACCTCAAGTCAGCCATCACCGCCATGGTGGGTGATACATTCCTCATCAATACCCAGGCCCTTGGACCACCATAGATGACAACCTGCCCCATCCCGAAGATGAGACAAAGAAAAACGTCTGGTCACTGCTAGCCCTCCTCAAACCATTCACTCTCTTTCTTCCTTGACAAAGGTCTTAGCCTGCACTGGTCAGTCAAAATAATGGTCCTTCGAACTCAATGTGACCCTCAGCTTCACCGGATACACCACTCCGAATCACACACCCTTTTGTACAGCACCACCTTCACCCTGTTAAGGTCTGCCCTCTGTTTTGCCAACTCGATAACGATATCTTGGTGTATGCACACCACGTTGCCATCCCAGCCGATATTCCATCGCTGCTTAGCCCACTCCAGGACCCATTCCTTCCTCCGGTAGTTGTGAAACTGGACGATCACTGCACGTGGTGGCTCGTTCAACATCGGCTTCTGTCGAAAGGCCCGGTGCTCCCTATGTAAAACCGGCAGAACGAACACCGCATCTCCGCCCACCGGCCGAGAAAACATTGACGAAAAGTAGTCGATTGGCTTCGCGCCCTCCACTCCCTCCGGCAGTTCCACAATTCTGAGGTTAGTACACCTCGACCTGTTCTCCATATCGTCAACCTTGGCTTTCAGGCCCTTGTTTGTAGACCAGAATCTGCATTGCAGCCTCCAACGAAACCAGTCGGTCCTCGTGGTTCGACAGGGCCTCCTCAATCTACCATCCATCTGTCTTCTGCAGTTTTTCAGCTCCTGCGCCATCTCCCTCATCAAGGTATCCAGCGTGATGGGGGAGACATGATGGTGCAGTGGTTAGGACTGCTGCCTCACGGCACCGAGGACCGATCCTGGTCACTGCCCATGTGCTGTTTGCACATTCTCCCCGTGTCTGCATGGGTCACACCGTCACATCCCAAAGATGTGGAGGGAAGGTGGATTGGTCACGCTAAATTTCCCCTTAATTTAAAAAAAAAGGTTTCCAACATCCGCCATCGTGTCTCCCTCAAATTCCTTTACCAACCTCACGCCTAGGATTTTTTTCCTGCAGCCTTTTTCGACGCCACTCTCGATATCCCCTCAGCATCTTATCTGTCTTCCCCACAAACTACTGGGTTAGAATCCAAAGTTTAATGACAAAAATGATCGAAATACAAGGACCTTAGTGGGCCACTTTTTGTGCGTCCTCTCTCCGACATGTCGCACCAGATGGCCACTGACTGAAATGTTGACTCTGTTACTCTCTCCACAGATGCTGCCAGACCTGCTGGGCAGGATCCTCCAGTCCCCCAGCTGCGTGTTTCTCAGCGACGCACCGTTCACTGGTGTCGGGATTCCCTCTTCCGGCCGCTTGTCAATAGAATTTCCCATTGAAGTCACCCACGGGCAGGGGTGCGCTGCCGGTGGGAACAGAGAATCCCGCCGCTGAGTTTTTCCAGCATTTTCTGTTTTTAGTTCAAATCAAGTCATGCTCCAAGGACTGGAAGCATTCTCTGTTTACAAATGATACAAGCCCCAATATTCTCAATGGCTGCCCATTGACAACGGGGGAAAAAACACACTCCTGAACTATTTCCCACAACGATGAGTGAAAATGGTTGGCTCAGGCAGAAATTGAGGGCGGGATCCTCCCAAAAGGGAACAAAGTCTCTGAGCGAGCGTGTTTAGCTGCATGTTTCCCAGCACTTGCATTGCTAAGAAACACATGGCTATTTAACATGACTCACGTTGAATAAGGGACCTGATTGGGGAACGTTTGGCCGAGGCTGCTGTTGCTCTTTTCTTTATCTAACCATCAGTGTGTGTTTAACCCGTATATGGTGGACAAAGGATCACACAAGTTCTTCAGTACAATAATAGTTTGTTAACATACACAAGGTTATTTACTTAATCAATCACACGTTCATGCACATTGGACTATAAACTAATACACTGAAACAACCTTAACTTAACTTCCAGTTGACCGGCAAATACAGAACAGATATGGCCTTATCTGATTTCTGGCAATTCTTGTAGGTAGTTTGATGTCCTCTGTTCTGATCCCTCTGTGGATGGCGTGGACATTTCTTGGCTGGTGATGAATTCACCGTTGTTGTTGGCTGTCGATGCTGCAGTCGAGAGAGCGAGTGGTGGCTTGCGCAGTACCTTTTATTCTTCTAGCTTTTGCGCGCTTTAGGGGCGGTCCCTGGTGAAGGTCCAATGGATCGATAGGGTCTCAATCACCCTGATCGATCCTGACCAATTGGGGGCGGACACCTCGATGGCTGTGCGGGTCCCGATTGGCCATGGCAGTTAGTGTCCAAGGCACGTAGGCCTTCCCAAATAAGGAAAGCAGGCTCCGTTGAGTCTGCCACTTATTGTTAGTTTCTACCTGGAGTCCATTGTCCCGGGAAGGCCAAATGGCCTTTCTCCTGTGTTAATTTCTGCATAAGTCCGAGCTTCAGTTTTGTATATTTGCAGGCTGCAGCCTGTCTATGTTCAAGCTTGACCAAATTTCCCAGTTTTATACAGTAAGGAGCTCCGCTCACCAGAACTCCCCAAAATGGCATCCCGATCTCCGAAGCCATCGAAACAATCCCCGACCTTCCCTCACCTCCCCTTCCCCAACAGGCAACTTCGGCCTGATAATGCGTGCAAGAAAATGCCAGCTTTCCACCTGGGCAGTGCCAACCTAGCACTATCAATGCCAGCTCAGCACTGCCAGGGCACCACCCTGCCCAAATGGCATGCAGCTGGAGGCCTCCGAATCCCTGGGAGGCCAACACGAGTGCAGTTCCATCTGGTCCATGTTTAAGGGGATGAATCCCAAAGCCTCAGGTACCTCTGGAATCTGTACATTAGAGTGAGGCTTACTGCCTCGCTCTAAGATGCAGATTTGTCAAAAGGTGATCCCACCCATTGTCTGCGGGATTCGCATTGCAACGCCTTGCAAGATTGCATTGAATCCTAGAACATAGAACATAGGGCATTACAGCGCAGTACAGGCCCTTCGGCCCTCGATGTTGTGCCGACCTGTGAAACCAATCTAAAGCCCATTTACACTATTCCCTCATCATCCATGTGTTTATCCAATTACCATTTAAATGCCCTTAATGTTGGCGAGTCCACTATTGTTGCAGGCAGGGCATTTCACTCCCTCACTACTCTCTGAGTAAAGAACCCACTTCTGACATCTGTCCTATCTATCTCCCCTCAATTTAAAGCTATGCCCCTCATGCTAGCCATCACCATCCGAGGACAAATGCTCTCACTGTCCACCGTACCTAATTCTCTGATCATCTTGTATGCCTCAATTAAGTCACCTCTCTTCTCTCTGACGAAAACAGCCTCATGTCCCTCAGCCTTTCCTCATAAGATCTTCCTCCATACCAGGCAACACCTGTAAATCTCCTCTGCACCCTTTCCAATGCTTCCACATCCTTCCTACAATGTGGCGACCAGAACTGCACGCAATACTCCAAATGCGGCCGCACCAGAGTTTTGTACAGCTGCAACATGACCTCATGGCTCCGAAACTCATATCCCAATAAAAGCTAACACACCGTACGCCTTCTTAACAACCCTCTCAACCTGGGTGGCAACTTTCAGGGATCTATGTACATGGACACCGAGATCTCTCTGCTCATCCACACTCCAAGGATCTTACCATTAGCCCAGTACTCTGTATTCCTATTACTCCTTCCAAAATGAATCACCTCACACTTTTCTGTATTAAACTCCATTTGCCACCTCTCAGCCCAGCTCTGCAGCTTATCTATGTCCCTCTGTAACCTACAGCATCCTTCCGCACTGCCCACAACTCCACCGACTTTAGTGTCATCCGCAAATTTACTCACCCATCCTTCTACGCCCTCCTCCAGGTCGTTTATAAAAATGACAAACCGCAATGGCCCCAAAACAGATCCTTGTGGTACACCACTTAGCAACTGAACTCCAGGCTGAACGTTCCCCATCAACCACCACCCTTTGCCTTCTTCCAGCTGGTCCACTTCTGATCCAAACGGCTAAATCACCCTCAATCCCATGCCTCTGTATTTTCTGCAATAGCCTATCGTGGGGAACCTTATCAAACGCTTTACTGAAATCCATATACACCACGTCAACTGCATTATCCTCGTCCACCTGTTTGGTCACCTTCTCAAAGAACTCAATAAGGTTTGTGAGGCACGACCTACCCTTAACAAAACCGTGTTGCCACGTGAGGCGTTGCTAGCCAGGTCGATCCTGGGAGAAACCCAAGTCCCTTTTGAATGCCACAATCAAACCTGCCTCCGCCACCCTCTCAGGAAGTTTGTCCCAGTCTCAAATCCCCCTATGGGTGTAAAAATATTGTTTGCATGACTTTTACTCCTTCTGGCAGTATTTTGAATCGGTGCCCTCTAGTTTTTGAGAATCTCTTTTTTTTGTCATTGAGTTTTCATATTTCATATCCAAAAAACCCCCCTTGCCTCTGCCCCCCCCCACTTCTTTTTCCTTTCTGTCTTGTGGCCCATGTCTCTTTCTCTCTTCCCCCCCCCCCCCCCCCCAATCCCCCCTTACTCGTTGCTGGCTACCAACAGGTTTTGAAATAAGTTGGTGAATGGCTTCCACGTCCTGCAGAAACCTTCTTCCGACCCACGGATGGCGAACTTTATTTTCTCCAGCCTGAGAAATGCCGCCAGGTCGGACAGCCAGTCTGCAGCCTTGGATGGTGTTACTGCTCGCCAGTCGAGCAGGATTCTCCAGCAGGAAATCAGGGAGTCAAATCGACCCCCCTCCCCATGAAGAATTCTGGCTGATCTGATACCCCAAAGACCCTCACTTTTGGGCATGGCTCGACCCTTGCTCCCACAAACTTGGACATGGCCTCAAACAAAGTCGTCCAGTACCCGACATGTCTGGGGTATGCCCAGAACATGTGGGTGTGGTTGGCTGGGCCTCCGTGGCACCGTTCGAATTTGTCCTCCACCTCGGGAAAGAACCCACTCATTCGCGGTCTGGTTAAGTGCGCTCTGTAGCTGCGTTAGACTCAGCCCTGCGCATGTGGAGGTGAAGTTTGCCCTGTGCAGTGCTTCGATCCAGAGTCCTCCCACTAACTCTGTGCCAAGTTCCTCCTCCCATTTGTTCCTTGTCTCATTCAAGGGCGGGAGCGTACTTCCTCCAACAATCACCCGTACAATTTCCCTTCCCTATGTCACCTGCGTCCAGCAGTTCTTCAGTGAATGAGTGTCCCAGTATCTGGGGGCACGCTGTTATTTCCTTGCGGAGGAAGCTTTTAACCCGAATGAATCTCAGGTCATTTCCTCTTGGTAACTGGAACCTCTCCGTGAGCTTCCCTCAGGATCGCTACTCTATCCTCCGTGTACATGTCCGTAACCATCTGAGTCTCCCACGTCCTATCTCCACGTTTTGAAGGTGGCGTCCATTATAGCAGGAGTGAACTTGTGGTTGCAGATGGGGGCCATGGGGGACATTTCGATGAGACCAACCCTCTGCCACGGTTGGGGTCGAAGAATACCACCGATCCACCTCCAGTATGGAGGCGGTCAGCTATTCATAGAATTTAAAGTGCAGAAGGAGGCCATTCAGCCCATCGAGTCCGCACCGACCCATGTAAAGAGCACGCTATGTAAGCTCCACTCTATCCCCTTAACCTCACTCCTAACCTTTGTGGACACTAAGGGCAATTTATCATGGCCAATCCACCTAACCTGCACATCTTTGGACTGTGGGAAGAAACCGGAGTACCCGGAGGAAACCCACGCACACACTGGGAGGATGTGCAGACTCAGCAGAGACAGTGACCCAAGCCGGGAATCGGACCTGGGACCATTGAGCTGTGAAGCAATAGTGCTAACCACTGTGCCGCCCCTAGCTGTTGCTTCATCGCTCTCTCCTTCCTATCTTTGCGCGCCATGTACACAATAATTTCCTCCCTTATCAGAGCCTTCAGTGCCTGACAGAATGTGGAGTGTGAGACCCCCCCATCGTGGTTGTTAGTAACATACCCGTATATGGCCTGTGATATCCGTTCACAGAATGCCTCATCGACCAGGAGGGCCATGTTCAGCCTCCATAGGGGGGCCTTATGCCCGGCCCGTCTCCAACTTCATATCCGCATAGTGAGGAGCATGATCGGAGGATACGATTGCGGAGTATTTTGCTCCTCCTATCCCTGGAAGCACCGCTTTCCCCACAACAAAGAAGTCAATCGTGGTATATACCCTGTGTACCTGGGAGGAGAAGGGGAACTCCTCCCCTGGGTGTGTGAACCTCCACGGGTTCACTGTCCGCTTCTGGTCCATGAAAGCATTCAATTCCTTTGCCATCTTTGATCTTTTCCCTGATTTGGGGTTGGATCCGTCTGTCCGTGGGTTCTGTACACAGTTAAGTCCTCCCCCCACCCCCGGCCTCCCTCCCACACAATGGGCGAGATTCTCCGCTCCCGCAACAAAGTGCCCACGCCGCCGTGAACGCCGTCGAGTTTCACGACAGCACGAAACAGCCCCGATCGCAATCGATTCAAGGCCCGAAAATGGGCTAGGAGCGGGGCCGCGAGGAACTCGGGGGGCGGGCTGCGAAAGCAGCGTCGTCAGTGCGCGCCGGGCATTGGCGCCGCGTAAAAGCGGCACTGCGTAAATGACGCGGCCGGCGCCGCGTAACTGGCGTCACCCGTGCATGCGTGGTTGACGTCCTTCCCGAGGCCGCCCCGCAAGAAGATGTCGGATGGATCTTGCGGGTTGCGGAGGAAAGGAGGTCCTCCTTTAGAGAGGCCGTCATCGGTAGGCACCAATCGCGTGCCAGACCCCATTTGAGGCCCCCCCCCGGTGCAGGAACCCCCCCCCCCCCCCCCCCCCACAGGTCGTCCCCCCAGCGTTTCCGCTGGCAGCGACCAGGTGTGGACGGCGCCGGTGGGAACCCGTCGTATTGGGCAGGCCGCTCGGCCCAATCCGGGCTGGAGAATAGCGGGGTTAGCGGAGAATCGCCATTTTGGGTGTCTCGGGCGATTCTCCGGCCTGCGCCGCGTAGAACACGACGGGGCCGTTCTCACCGCTTGGGTGAATCGTGGGAGGGCGGCGGACCGGTATCGCGTGGAAAAATGGCGCGCTCCCAACCGGCGCGGGAGCGGAGAATCACGCCCAATGTGTCGGGGATTTCCGCCATGGTTCTCTTTATGAATTCCGCATCATCCCAGTTGGGAGCGTACACGTTTACGAGGACCACTGGTGTTCCTTCCAGAACACCACTAACCATGACATACCATGCCACCGGGTCCGTAACCATCCTCATCGCTGTGAATGCTGCCTGGGCAGCACGGTAGCACAGTGGGTAGCACTGTCGCTTCACAGTTCCAGGGTCCCAGGTTCGATTCCTGGCTTAGGGCACTGTCTGTGCGGAGTCTGCACGTTCTCCTCGTGTCTGCGTGGGTTTCCTCCAGGAGCTCCGGTTTCCTCCCACAGTCCAAAGATGTGCAGGTTAGGTGGATTGGCCATGCTAAACTGCCCTTAGTGTCCAAAGGGCTTGGGTGGAGTTACTGGGTTACAGGTATGGGGCAGAGGTGTGGGCTTAAATGGCGTGCTCTATCCAAGGGCCAGTGCAGACTCGATGGGCCAAATGGCCTCCTTCTGCAGTGTAAATTCTATGTCTAATTCTATGTCTCTTATTGAGCAATATGGCCAACCCCTAGCCCTCGTCCTGTAGCACGAATGGTAGGTCTGTCCCACCCAGCTCTTTCTTGCCCGCAGTAGGTCCTTCTCCCTCAGGTGGGTTTCCTGGTGAAAGACTATGTCGGCACTCAGACTTTTCACATGGGTGAAGACTCTGGATTTTTTCGCTGGACCATTAAATCTCCTGAAGTTCCAGGTGACTATTCTGATGGGTGGGGTTTCTGTCTCTGCCCCTCCTGCAGTGTCAACCATACTTACCAAGTGAATGCGCCCCAGCACTCCGGGGTTTCCCTTTGTTTGGGGGCCATCCAAAATGGCCGCTGTTGCCATAAACACAACCTGGATGTGCCCCTGCACTCCAGGGTTTCTTTTTGTCCAGGGGACAGCCAAGATGGCCGCCATCATTGTGTACTCCATATGGATGTGCCGCTGCACTCTGGGATTCCCCTTTTGTTTGGCAGCCCTCCAAGATGGCTGTTTGCAGTGCTATTGTTTCCTTTGCTGCCATGTGCAATCTGTCATAGCCAGCATTCTACCCCCATCCCTTCACTTCTCTCCTGGGCATGCCCGCAACCCCCCCCCCCCCCCCACCACGCTTCTGCGTGTCTTGCCCCCCACAGCCTCTTTCCCCCCCCGCTCTCCCCCCTGCTATTCCCTCCTTTTTCTCCTTCCCTTCTGCCAGCCACTCTCTCCCCGCCGGGAGTTGTGTCGCGGCCCTGTGTCACCCGTGCTTCCTGTGCATTAGCTCAACTCTCTAATGTGGTCCTCACCCCTTTTCCCCTTCTGAACGGTACCACTCTTGCCCCCTCCTTCCTGAAACTTGAAGACGAGGCAGATCTATGCTGCGCAATTAATCACTTTTTAAACCGAAGAAATGAGAGTTTGAGTTCATTACTGGTGTCATTGCCTTCCCAGCCCGCGTCTACGCACAAAACCATCTGCTTCTGCCGGTGCGGTGGTGTCGTGCCCCCTACTCTGGAAAGTCACCCAGAGTTTGGCAGGTACAGCATCCAAACCACAGCTGGCTTTTTTGTAGGACCACCTTGGCTGCATTGAATTCCACCCGGTGCTTGGCCAGGTCTGCCCCAATGTCTTGCTGCACACCGATCGGTGTTTCCCTCCCACTTACAGGACCGTGTGTGCCTTCCCATGCCCAATTCCGATCTTTTCCTGGTCTTGGTGCCAGTGCGGTTTCACGATGATGGCCTGTGGCTGCTCCCCGGTTTTGGGCTTTGGCCAGAGTGCCCTGTGGGCTCTGACCACCTCTGTGGGCCGGGGAAGCTTTCCCCTCCAACCAGCTTGCCCAGCATCTGGGTCACATACTCTGTGGCGTCCTGCCCTCGGTATCCTCCAATAGGCCCCCAATGCGGATGTTTTGATGGCGCAACCAATTTTCCTGGTCCTTAACTTTTCCCTTCAACGTCCCTTGCGTCGACACCAACCTTGCCGTCTCCATCTCCAGTGGGGGGATCTGGTTGCTCTGGTCGATCGCCGGCTCCTCCAGCTCCCTGATTGTCGCCTCCTGTGTCTCCAGTCGCCACTCCGCCTTTTCTGGCACCAATTGAAAGGGGACCAGTGCCTCCGTTATCACCGCCATCATTTCTAATTTGATGCTGTCTCTGTGCAATTGGAGCCCCTGTGTTAGGAGGTCCATCAATTCATTTATAGGGGGCTGGGGGAGGGAGGGGGGTGGTAGCCTGGCATATCCCCTGGTGCACCAACCCATTTGGCTGCAGCCGACTCCTCGTCACCCACATGTTCATCATCGCCTCATTCTTCCTCTCCACGCTTTTATTGATCCTGCTGTCCTTTCAGCTCCTCAAATTGTTGTCTTGCATTTCTCATTCGTTGTGCTGATGTTGGAGGAGGGTGTGGGAGGGGGTTTCCCAGGTTTAGCAACCTATTTGGGGGCTAGAAGTGCCTAATTTCAAGCTTCGAGCAGGAGAGCCCTCTTTCCTGCACCCACTCAGCACATCCTATCGTTTTTGAGTGGGAATAATGTATCACACTTTACCTTATCTATACACTTCAGGATCTATCAAATCCCCTCTGCTTCTAGTTTTTCCTACAAGTGGAAACATCCTCTCCACATCCACTCTATCCAGGCCTCCTCTGTACCCTTTCCAAGGCCAGCACATCCTTCCTTAGATACAGGGCCCAAAACTGCTCACAATACTCCAAATGGGGTCTGACCAGAGTCTTATACAGCCTCAGAAGTACATCCCTGGTCTTGTATTCTAGCCCTCTCAACATGAATGCTGACATTGTATTTGGCTTCCTAACTGCCTACTGAACCTGCACATTAACCTTAAGAGAATCGCGAACAAGAACTACCAAGTCCCTTTGTGCTTCTGATTTCCTAAGCATCTTCCCATTTAGAAAATAGTCTATACCTCCATTTCTCCTTCCAAAGTGCATAACCTCACACTTTTCCACATGATATTCCATCTGCCACTTAATTGCCCACTCTCCTAGCCTGTCCAAGTACTTCTGCAGTCCGCCTGCTTCCTCAATACTACCTGCCCCTCTACAGATCTTTGTATCAACTGTAAACTTAGCAACAGTGCCTTCAGTTCCTTCCTCCAAATCATTAATGTATATTGTGAAAAGTTGTGGTCCCAGCACCGACCCCTGAGGTACACAACTAGACACCGGCTGCCATCCTGAAAAAGACCCCTTTATTCCCACTCTCCGCCTTCTGCCAGTCAGCCAATCCTCTATCCATGCCAGGATCTTACCCTTAACACCATGGGCTCTTAACTTATTTAACAGTCTCCTATGTGGCACCTTGTCAAAGGCCTTCTGGAAATCTAAATAAATCACGTCCACTGGTTCTCCTTTGTCTAACTTCCTAGTTACTTCTTCAAAGAACTCTCACAGATTTGTCAGACATGTCCTCCCCCTGATGAAGCCGTGCTGACTCAGTCCTATTTTACCATGCACTTCCAAGTACTCCGCGATCTCATCTTTAATAACAGACTCTAAAATCTTACCAATGACCGAAGTCAGGCTAACCGGCCTATAATTTCCCGTCTTCAGCCTCCCTCCCTTCTTAAACAGGGGTGTTACATTAGCCACTTTCCAGTCCTCTGGGACCCTTCCTGCCTCCAGTGATTCCTGAAAGATCATCACCAATGCCTACACAATCTCCTCAGCTATCTCTTTTAGAAGATGGCACTTATAACAATGCGCATGGGGTCTGATCTGGGTGTCAGCCTATTTGCTGTGTTCAGGTTGTGGAGTTGGACCTGAATCCAGAAATCTCTGACTCAAGGTGGAGAGTGCCACTCACGGAACCAGAGCGGGGACAAGATCACTGCACATTGACCCGTTGGCTTTCCCTGTTATCAGTGAGTTCAATCTTTGCAGCTATAGCAGTCGCTGTCTTTCACTTCTCATACAAGTTCAAACTTTCTTGATATGTTCAACCTCAGGTAACACCATGGTGTGTGAGTGCCTCACATTTAGTTGAAATTGAACTACTGTTTATTCAAGACCAGAAACATTTCATATTCTAGGTTAACAGTTTTCAAGCAGTACTAATCACGAATGGACCTCAATCGTTCATTATTCTCAACTATGGAGACATTCAATGGACAACTGGGATGGGAAGTGGTGGTAACGCTCTGACCGGACTTGGGGGCACGCCGGCACAGGTAAATGCAAATTTAAATTATTCGTTTTGTGCTTTTCGGAGAGCCATTGAGTTTTACACCACAGAAAAAGGCCCTTCAGCCCATCGTGTTGTGCCGACCATCAAGCACCAATCTATTCTAATCCCATTTTCCAGCACTTGGTCCTTAGCCTTGTATGGCTATGGCGTTTAAGTGCTCATCTAAATGCTTCTTAAGCATTGTGAGAGGGTCCCGCCTCTACCATCCTTTCAGGCAGTGAGTTCCAGATTCCCCACCACCCCCTGGGAGCAAAAGCTTTTCCTCAAATCCCTTAAGCGTCCTGCTCCTGACCTTTAATCTTAAATCTTCAGTGACCTGAAGTGTTTTGCAATTTGAATCTGGGTGAACAGGAAACTGATAGAACCGGACCTTCCATGGGGCGGCACGGTGGCGCACTGGTTAGCACTGCTGCCTCACAGCGTTGAGGAATCAGGTTCGATCCCGGCCCCGGATCACTGTCCGTGTGGAGTTTGCATATCCTCCCTGTGTCTGCGTGGGTCTCAGCCCCAAAACCCAAAGATGTTTGCACAAGTCAAGGAGATACAGCCGGAGTGAGACACACCCAGAATGGGAATTTGGAACTTGGTAATTTGGTACAGTGAGGTAATTCGGTGCAGAGTGGGAGAAGGTGCTTTTTCCCTACTGTTTTGTTCTCTCTCTTTCTTCTGGCCTGTAACTTTTAATCTGCAGGGAGAGAACCAGAGAGCATCTGAGAACCTGGAAATGTAAGTGATTTTTATTTATTTTTATTACCTTTTCAAATTGTGTGTGGGGGGACTTTTCACAAGAACATTTTGCTTTTCTCTCTATACCCTCTGTAAATAGTTGAAACAGGACAAAATTGTACAATACTGTATTGCCATGTGAATGTTTTTTTCCTCCCAGGACCAGCCCTGTAAACCCTTACCACCATACGAAGCATCACCCCGCCGGGTTCATTTTTGACAAGGGGTGAATGTGGTAGTATGTATTGGGGGTCATGTGGGACTGGAAGCCCTAATGTCATTGGCTGACAGATCCCGGGTCCTGGTTGGCCGTTGACCTCTTGCTCCGCCCTGAAGGCGGAGTATAAGTATAAGAAGCCGGAGTCCTCCCCCGCAGGCCAGTCTACTATTGAGCTGTGGGGGAACAGACACGCTTAATAAAGCCTCATCGACTTCTCTCTATTCGTCTCACGGAGTCTTTGTGCGCTACACTGTCATAGCCAGCATTCTACCCCCATCCCTTCACTTCTCTCCTGGGCATGCCCGCAACCCCCCCCCCCCCCCACCACGCTTCTGCATGTCTTGCCCCCCACAGCCTCTTTTCCCCCCCCCCCCCCGCTCTCCCCCCTGCTATTCCCTCCTTTTTCTCCTTCCCTTCTGCCAGCCACTCTCTCCCCGCCGGACTTGACAGGGGGCGGGACTGAAGTGACATCACAGTAAAGCTGTGACCTGATTGGCTGGTTGGGAAGCTACACTAAATTTAAAAATTAAGCATTGTTAAACTAATTAAACATAATTACTTAATTATAATTTAGAAGTGTATCTAAGCCAGAGATCGGAGAGTACTGTATTTAGTTTTCACATTTATAGTAGAAATCTAGTGCAAGGAAACATATAGTTAAGAGTAACGTTTTTAAAAACTTTAAAATTTAATTTACTAATTAATTGGCGCAATGTCAATTAGAGGGGTGCAGTGCTCTGACTGTGAGATGTGGCAGGTCCGGGAGGCTTCCAGCGTCCCGGATGGCTTCATCTGCAGAAAGTGCACCCAACTGGAGCTCCTCACAGACCGCATGGTTCGGTTGGCACAGCAGTTGGATGCACTTAGAAGCATGCAGGTGGCGGAAAACATCACAGATAGCAGTTATATAAATGTGGTCACACCCAAGGTGCAGGCAGAGAAATGGGTGACCATCCAGAAAGGGCAGGCAGTCAGTGCAGGAATCCCCTGTGGTTGTCCCCTCTCGAACAGGTATACCCCTTTGGATACTGTTGGGGGAGATAGCCTATCAGGGGAAAACAGCAGCAGCCAGAGCAGTGGCACCATGGCTAGCTCTGATGTTCAGAAGGGAGGGTCAAAGCGCAGAAGAGCAATAGTCATAGGGGACTCTATAGTCAGGGGCACAGATATGCACTTCTGTGGAGGTGAAAGAGGAGCGGTTGAATAAACTCGGTTTGTTCTCACTGGAACGATGGAGGTTGAGGGGCGACCTGATAGAGGTCTACAAAATTATGAGGGGCATAGACAGAGTGGATAGTCAGAGGCTTTTCCCCAGGGTAGAGGGGTCAATTACTAGGGGGCATAGGTTTAAGGTGCAAGGGGCAACGTATAGAATAGATGGACGAGGCTCGTTTTTTACACAGAGGGTTGGGTGTGCCTGGAACTTGCTGCCGGAGGAGGTGGTGGAAGCAGGGACGATAGTGACATTTAAGGGGCATCTTGACAAATACATGAAGAGGATAGGAATAGAGGGACCCAGGAAGTGTAGAAGATTGTAGTTTAGTCGGCCAGCATGGTTGGCACGGGCTTGGAGGGCTGAAGGGCCTGTTCCTATGCTGTACGTTTCTTTGTTCTTTGTTCTTTGTTATGTACAGGGTCGGTGAATTGGCCACGCTAAATTGCCCGTTAATTCAGAGGTGGCATAGTGGCACTGTCGCTGGACTAGTAATCCAGAGACCCTGGGTAGTGATTTGGGGACCCGAGTTTGAATCCCACCACGGCAGATGGTGAAATGTCAATTCAATAAAAATCTGGAGTTTAAGTCTAATGATGACTATTGTCGATTGTGATAGCAACACATCTGGTTCACTGGTGTCCTTTAGGGAAGGAAATCTGATATCTTTACCAGGTCTGGCCTACATGTGACACCAGATTATCTCTAAAATGGACTTGCAAGTGACTAAGTTCAAGAACAATTAGCGATAGGAAATAAAAAAGATGGTACAAGGTTATTGGAAAGTTCTTCTGAGCAGCTTCCTCACCACGATGCTCAGTAAACCTTTCCCAGCTGAATCTCCTCAGAGATGTGGGGCGGGATTCTCCGACCCCCCCCCCCCCCCCCCCCCCCCCCAATCGGGTCGGAGAATCGCCGGGGACCGGCGTGAATCCCGCCCCTGCCGTCCTCCGAAGTCTCCGACCCCCCAAAATGTGGGCAGGCGTGTGTCGCGCCGCCCACCTCGGAGAATGGTGGGGTCCGGCGCGACTCTTTGGGCCCCGGGGCCGCCTGAATTCTCCGGCCCGCGATGGGCCGAAGTCCCGCCCGTCTGTAGCCGGTCCCGCCGATGTAAATCAGAGTAGGTCCCTTACCGGCGGGACCTGGCGGCGCAAGCCGGCTCCGGGGTCCTGGGGGGTCGCGGGGGGATCTAGCCCCGGGAGGTGCCCCCACGGTGGCTTGGCCCGTGATCGGGGCCCACCAATCCGTGGGCGGGCCTGTGCCGTAGGGCACTCTATTACTCCGCATAGGCCGTTGTGGTCCTCCGCGGCGGCCTATGCAGAGACGAACCTTCCCGCGCACGCGCGGGGATGACGCCAGCACGTGCTGCGCTCCCGCACATGCGCCAACTCGCATCGGCCGGCGAAGGCCCTTCGGCGCCGGTTGGCGTGGGGCCAGACCCCACCCGGCCGGCGGGGCGCCAACCACTCCGGGGCGGGCCTAGCCCCTGAAGGTGCAGAGGATTCCGCACCTTTGGGGTGGCCCGACGCAGGAGTGGTTCACGCCACTCCGTCCCGCCGGGAACCCCCATCCCGCCGGGTACAGGAGAGTCCCGCCCCTGATTTTCAAGGTTGAACAATTGTTGCAGTTTGTCGGTGTCATTTGTCTATCGGCTCGACTGTTCATCGCCTGTTGGTGTTTCGTATCCACCCACCATTCGTCAAAATGCTTGTCTGCCTGCGTCTTTCATCTGATCTTGGTCATCTCTGTCTGTGTATCGTTTGTCTGACATCCATCTGCCTGTAGTTCGGCTGCTGTCTGTCTGTCGTGTGTCTATTGCTTGTCTGTCTGTCATTTGGCTGTTGTTTCTCAGCCTGTAGTTTGTCTGTATGTGTGCCTGGAGTCAGTCTGTCTCCCCATCCTTTCTCTGCCTGTGTCAACTTATCTAACCAACCCAATTATTATAATAATTTTTTGTTCCCCAGAGAATTGAAAAAGTTTCTTCGCTCGAGCAGATATTCAGGATTTTGTTCACAATTGCAACAACAGGAGTCACGCTGATACAAACATTCAACAACTGTCTGTCCCCTCACTTCACAACCTCTTTAAATTGAACTGATGAGGTTGTTAACATTGGTCTTTCCAACAAGTTACTCGTTCAAGAATTATTTTGTTTTATTTGGGTTGATTACATCTTGGTTTCTTAGGTTCTAACGTGATAGGAGAAGATAGCACTCAAAGTACATACACATCAAAACAGTCCGCAGAATCTATAATGGATAATCACTTGAATATACAAACACAGGAACAGGGTGGCACAGTGGTAAGCACTGCTGCCTCACAGCTCCAGGGACCCAGGATCAATTCCGGCCTTGGGTAACTGGGTTTCCTCCGGGTGCTGCATTTACCTACCACAGTCCAAAAATGTGCAGATTTGGTGGATTAGCCATGCTAAATTGCCCCTTAGTATCCAAAATGTTATTTGGGGATACTGGATTACGGGGATGGGCTTAAGAAGGGTGCTCTTTCCAAGGGCCGGTCCAGACTCGATGGGCCGATCAGCCTCCTTATGCACTGTAAATTCTATTCGTCTATATGAATTATGAGCAGGAGTGGGCCTCTCGGCTCCTTGAGCCTGTGACCCCATTCAATAAGATCATGGCTGACCTGATTGTAACCCCAGCCCCACATTTCTGCCGACCCCTGATAACCTTTGTAGGAGCGTTTTCCAAGGCCTGAGTATTGAACCAGCCTTAACGTGGAGTTCGTCCCTCATTGTTAGGCCTTAACTTAATAAACAGAGCAGGCACACAACATGGTTAAGATGGCTTTATTAACCCAAGCTTGATTTTGTGTACATGAGAGATGGACCTGGATGGTGCCAAGATCGATCTGCTGAACACTGATAAAAACACATCAATTATACAATTTCCAAAATCAATAGCCCGCCCCAGTTGCACTCGATCCAATCCCTGAAGCTGTCATGTCTAAACCTATCCAATAAAATTGCGATCAACTCCTGATTGAGCCTCATCCTGTCACTTGTTGTTTACCAAAAGTTTTATGTCAATTTTAAGTTGTTTTCCCCATCCTAACATCCTGCTAACCCATTTTTCATTATGGACAGGATGACAGAACTGGCTCTCTTTACTCCATGGATTCTTTAAGAGGGACAAGATATCAGAAGTGGCTTCCTTTTCCCTTCATAGATTGTTCCAGAGGATATTGGAGGCCACTGATAAAACGTGTTTACGTCCACTATGTAATCTGCTCACCACACATCTCCTGTGGCTCAAAAACATGGATAAGGTAGCTAGCCTAAATCCCATCATGCATTGTTGCCACTGCTTGCGCTAGAGTTTACATGACTATCACTGCTATGTCCTAAAATACAGGATTAATGGTTAATAATGATTACCCAGGGTCATAAATACAGTACATGGGGCTTCCGGTGGGGTGGGCTAGCAGGGCGGCCGCAAAAAAAGAGCTCCCGCCGGTGGCCGCGATTCGCGGCGATTTCGGGGAAATCCCCGAGACCCCACGCACTCCCCGACTATCGTCGGCCTTTTGGGCCGCCACGAGCAGCCAGCGGGGCCGGTTTAAAAGCCGGCGAAGAACCCCGCGCGGGTGTCGGGCGGCGGAGGCTGAGGCGCCGGGCCCGGCAGGTCGGAGCAGCGGGGGCGGAGCTACGAAGAGGTCGAGGCGGCAGGCCCGAGCGCCATGTAGTGAGGATGCTCCATGTCGGATGGCTCCCACCTAGGAAGAAGAAGGTTTGAAGCCTGGTCCCAGGTGAATGTAGAGGAGAAAGAAAGAAGATTCATGGAAGTTTGGTAAAAGTTTTTTTTTCAATAAAGAAGAATGTCAGAATGATGAAGGGCAGGAGGGTGAAGGGGGAGAGAGGAGAAAGGAAAGAAGGTAAAAAACAATAAGCCGCTAAAAGATGCGAAAAGCAGCGTCAAAGAAAGGAGGAAACGCGGGTTCGCCGCCGAAGGAGAAGACGAGCAAAAGCAAAAGTGTTGACAGGATGGCGGAAGCCGAACTGCAAGGCGGCACCACACTACCTACGGTGGAGAAGATGACCGAGGTGATGGTGGTGGAGCTGGAAAAACGTTTGGTGAGGCACATGGAGATCCTGAGGAAAGAGATGGTGGTCATGGTGAGGTCATTGTTGGAGGAGGCAATCGGCCCGATCAGGGTGGAGGTGGCAAAGGCATTGGCCGAGGTGAGAGAGCAGGGCGAGAAGATGAAGGAGGTGGAGGAGGCCGTGACACGACACAGCGACCAGGTCACCTCGATGGGAGACGAGCTGCGGAGGGTGGTGGAGGTTAACAGAGGGCTCCGAGCAAAGCTGGAAGACTTGGAAAACCGCTCAAGGCGGCACAATTTGAGAATTGTGGTTTTGCCCGAAGGGACAGAGGGCCCAAGGCCAACGCAATACTTCGCTAAGAAGTTGGCGGAGCTGATGGGGAGGGTGGGGAACCCCACCCTGTACGAGCTAGACCGAGCTCATCGGTCATTAAGGCCGAAGCCCAAAGTGAACGAGCCGCCAAGGGCAATAATTATCTGCTTCCATAAGTTTTGCATGAAGGAGAAAGTATTAAACTTGGCGAAGCAGAAGCGTGAGGTGCTGTGGGATGGTACTGCGGTTCGGATCTACCAGGACTGGACGGTGGAGTTGGCAAAAAGACGAGCGGCGTTTGGGCGAGTGAAGGCGGCTTTGTACAAGAAGGGGGTGCGATTTGGTGTGGTGTACCCGGCGAAGTTGAGAGCAACATATAAAGCCAAAGACTTTTATTTTGAGACAGCGGAGGCGGCTGAGGCGTTCGTGAGGGCAGAAGGCTTGGGACAGACGTGAAGAGCGGAACTGGAAGAAAGACTGTGGACTGTGTTTGAGCGGCTGGAAAATGTACAAATGTTACAACTTTCTTTTTACTGATTTGTATTGAAATTTGAAATTTACTTCTCTTTGCATTGTTGCAGAGTTCAAGTTAATGGTGTTCTGTGTTGCGACGGTTAAATGTTATGTTAGTGAATTGTAGGGGTTGGGTTGTTGGGTTTATTTTGGTGTTTCTTTCTCTGGGACTGGGCGGAAGGGGGCGAGAGGTATTGGCGGGGGGGGGGGAGCCATCCGCGCTAGCTAACTAGAGTCAGTTAGTGAACGGGGGTGAGGTGAGAGGAGGACTGCGGACGTTGGAGCCTGGGTAGCAGGCTTCAATGGGCCTACGAGGTGAGCAAGAGGGGGTGGAGGGAGGGATCTTGGGGGATGTTTTTGTAGGGGGGGTTTCTTGGGAGGGGGGAAGGGGTTCGATGTTAACAATGGACAGGGGCGGGTCAGGCTTATGGGGCAGGGCCCGTTGGTATGGTGATGGTGGATAAGAAAGGTGGGGGGGGGGTGAGAGACCCCCAGTAAGGATAATCACGTGGAACGTGAGAGGGCTAGGAGGTCCGGTCAAGAGGTCAAGGGTGCTTGCACATCTTAAAAGTTTGAAAGCCGATGTAGTAATGCTGCAGGAGACTCACTTGAGGGTGAAGGACCAGGTGAGACTTAAAAAGGGCTGGGTTAGCCAAGTGTTTCACTCCGGATTTGATGGAAGGGCTCGAGGGGTAGCGGTGCTGGTCAGTAAAAGGGTACGCTTCCAGATGGAGAAGGTGGTGGCAGATCAGGGGGGTAGATATGTGATTGTGACCGGAGCATTGGAGGGGAGATTAGTGGCGCTGTTAAGTGTATGCGGTCCCAATTGGGACGATGCGGGATTCGCGAGGAAGGTGGTTGGGGCTATTCCCGACTTAGACACGCATGAGCTGATTGTGGGGGGGGGACTGGAACCTGGTGCAGGAGCCAAGGTTGGACAGATCACGGCCGCGCTCGCTGGTCCCATCAAGGGGGGCGAAGGCGCTGGCTGGGCTAATGGTGGAAATGGGAGGGGTGGACCCTTGGAGGTTCCTGCATCCAAGGGAACGGGAGTATTCGTTTTTCTCAGCGGTCCATAAGGTATACTCGCGGATTGACTTTTTTGTGGTGGGGAAGGCTTTGCTGGCTGGAGTCAAGGGGTCGGAATACTCTGCAATTGCAGTGTCAGATCACACTCCACATTGGGTGGATATGGTGCTAGAGAAGGGGGCAGCGCAGAGACCGGGGTGGAAACTGGATGTGGGGCTTTTGGAGAACCAAGTATTCTGTGAGAAAATTGAAAAGGTAATTAAGGAATATGTAGGTTTCAATTGTACGGGTGAGGTGTCGAAGGCAGTCGTCTGGGAGGCTCTAAAGGCGGTGGTGAGAGGTGAGGTAATTTTGTTTAAGGCCAGGGTGGATAAGGAGGAGAGGTTGGAGCGGCAGAGGGTAATAGATGAGATGTTGGAGGTAGATAGGAGGTATGCAGAGGATGGGGACCCGGCGAAGCTGGAAAAGAGGAAGGAACTACAGGCGAGCTTCGACCGGCTGTCCACCAGGAAGGCGGTGCGCCAACTGAGACGAGCAAGGGGTGCAGTTTATGAACATGGAGATAAGCAGGTCAGCTCCGGAGGGAGGCAGTGGCAAAGGAAATTCTTCAGGTGAAGGATAGGGCAGGGAAGTTGGTGGTGACCCCTGTGCTGATTAACAAGGTTTTTGAGGAGTTTTATGAGAGGTTGTACAAGTCAGAGCCACTCGGAGGAGACCGTGAGATGCAGGAATTTCTCGATGGGTTGGAGTACCCGAGGCTAGAGGAGGGGGACAGGGCTACATTAGAAGGAGCAATAGTGGAGCAGGAGATAAAGGATGCGATTGGGAGGATGCAGTCGGGGAAGGTAGCAGGGCCGGATGGGTTTCCGGTGGAATATTATAAAAAATTTAAGGATAGGTTGGCACCCCTGATGGTGGGGATGTTTGAGGAGGCGATAGGGAAGGGGCTGTTGCCGCAAACCTTGGGGCGGGCATCGATTTCCCTGTTACTAAAAAAAATAAGGATCCGACGGAATGTGGGTCGTATCGGCCCATATCACTTCTGAATGTGGACGTAAAAGTGTTGGCGAAGGTACTGGCGGGTAGGCTGGAGGAGTGCCTCCCGAAGGTGATAGGGGAGGATCAGATGGGGTTCGTGAAAGGGAGGGAGCTGTTTTCGAACATTAGGAGGGTTTTGAACGTTGTTATGGCACCGGCGGAAAGAAAGGAAACAGAGGTAGTTGTGGCATTGGACGCTGAGAAGGCGTTTGATCGGGTAGAATGGGGGTACCTGATGGCAGTGCTGGAGCGGTTTGGGATTGGACCAAGGTTTGTGAACTGGGTAAAGCTATTATATAAGGAACCGAAGGCGAGTGTCCGCACAAATAATATCAGTTTGAGATATTTCTCTCTCCACCGTAGGACGAGACAGGGATGTCCTATGTCCCCCCTGCTGTTTGCATTTGCGATTGAGCCGTTGGCCATCGCATTGAGAAGTTCAGGAGCATGGAAAGGAATAGTGCGGGGGGGGGGGGGTGGATAGAGCACAGGGTGTCCTTGTATGCCGACGACTTGCTGCTGTATGTGTCGGAGCCGAGTGCGTCGATAGGAGGAATATTGGAGCTACTGCGGGTATTTGGGTCTTTCTCGGGGTACAAGTTGAACCTGGACAAGAGTGAGTACTTTGTGGTGTCTCGGCCGGGGGTGGGGGCAGGGGTGGGGGGGCTGCCATTCCGTAGAGCAGGGACTCTTTTAGGTATCTGGGGGTGCAGGTTGCCCGGGAGTGGGGGAGGCTTCGTAGGTACAACATCACTAGTTTGGTGGGGAGAGTGAAAGCCGATCTGGCAAGGTGGGACGGCCTTCCTCTGTCGCTGGCAGGTCGGGTACAGGCGGTTAAAATGAATGTGTTGCCGCGATTCCTGTTTATTTTTCAATGCCTACCGATTTTCCTGCCAAAGACTTTTTTCAGGGAGATTGAGGGAAGGATTACCTCATTCATATGGGGAGGGAAGGTGGCCAGAGTGAGAAAGGTGCTGCTACAGAGGGGAAGGCAGGCAGGGGGTTTGGGTCTCCCGAACCTGTTGTACTACTACTGGGCGGCGAATGTGGAGAAAGTGCGGAGCTGGGTCAGAGGGGTGGATTCTCAGTGGGTCAGAATGGAGGAGAGTTTGTGCAGGGGGTCGGGGCTGAAGGCACTTGCAACAGCGCTGCTCCCGATAGCTCCGGGGAAATATTCAGGGAGTCCGGTAATAATAGTTTCATTGAAAATCTGGAGGCAGTTTCGCCAACACTTCGGGTTGGGTTTAGGGTCAAGGGAAATGCCAATTCGGGGGAACCACAGATTTGAGCCAGGGAGGTGGGATGGAAGTTTTCGGAAATGGGATGAGAAGGGGATTAAAACGCTAAAAGATTTGTTTCTTCGGGGTCGGTTTGCAGGATTGAGGGAGCTGGAAGCGAAGTATGGGCTAGAGCAGGGAGAAGGGTTTAGGTACATGCAGGTTCGGGATTTTGCCAGGAAGGAGATACAGAGCTTCCCGGTGGAGCCGGCCTCCACATTGCTGGAGGAGGTGTTGACGACAAGGGGGCAGTGTCAGCGGTGTACGGAGCTATTCTGGAAGAGGATAAGGCACCACTGGAAGGGATCAAAGCAAAGTGGGAGGAAGAGCTGGGAGAGGTTATAGAGGAGGGGGTCTGGTGTGAGGTGCTCCGGAGAGTGAATGCCTCCACCTCATCTGTGAGGTTGGGGCTGATACAGCTGAAGGTGGTATATAGAGCGCACCTCACGAGGACGAGGATGAGCCGATTTTTTGAAGGAGTAGAGGATGTGTGTGAGCGTTGCGGGAGGGGGCCTGCGAATCACGTTCATATGTTTTGGTCCTGTCCAAAGCTAGGGGAGTACTGGAAGGAGGTGTTTCGGGTAATTTCCAAGGTGGTGCGTGTGAAACTGGACCCGGGTCCCCAGGAGGCCATATTCTGGGTGTTGGGCCAGCCAGGGTTGGAAACGGGAGCGGAGGCAGATATCATAGCCTTCGCCTCGTTGATCGCCCGAAGGCGGATCCTGCTGGGATGGAGAGCAGCCTCTCCACCCAGTGCCCTGGCGTGGCGGGGGGACCTGTTGGAATACTTGACCCTTGAGAAGGTTAAGTTCGAACTGAGGGGAAGCTCGGAGGGGTTCTACAAGTCATGGGCACTATTTATTATGCACTTTCAAGAACTGGATAACACCGGACATTAGTTGGGGGGGTGGGGTGGGGGGGAGGGGGGCTGTGTAGATTAAGGGTGACTATGGGTAATCCCTGATTCCTTTTTTGTCATTTGTTTATGTAAACATGTGGGCTGAGGTTTGGGGGTTGGTGGGTGGATGGGATCGTTGTTATTATGGGGATTGACATATCTTGCTGATTATTGTTTATTGTTGATGGGTGTAAATGTGGGAGAAAATGTGAAAAAGGAGGAGAATAAAAATATTTTATTAAAAAAAATAAAAATAATGATTACCCAGTACACTTTCTATTATTAATCTCAATCCTTATTTATGTAAAACTATTCTAGTGGCATCCTAGCTATTCAGTTTTAAGAGATCTCATCGCTGGACAACACCTTCAACATTTCACCCCCTTGACCATCAAGAATCTATCCAGCTCTGCCTTAAAGATATTCAAAGATTCTGCTTCCACTGCCTTTTGAGGAAGAGAGTTCCAGAGACTCTCAAACCTCTGAGAGAAAAATATTCTCCTCATCTCGGTCTTAAATGGCTGACCCCTTACTTTTGAACAGTGACACCTAGTACTAGATTCTCCCACAAGAGGAAACATTCTCTTCGCATCCACCCTGTTAATATCCCTCGGGATCTTAAAGGTTTCAATCAAGTTGCCTCTTACTCTTCCAAAGCACTAGTGGAATCAACACTAACCTCTCCAACCTTTCCTCATAAAACAACCCACCCATTAATGGCATCAGCAGAAAATACTGGCGGGGAGGCTGCAGAGGGATTTGGACAGGCTGGGAGCGTGCGCAAAGAAATGGCAGATGGAATACAGTGCAGAAACATGTGAGATTATGCACGTTGGTGGAAAGAATTGGTGGAAACAAACCTGTTGGACTTTAACCTGGTGTGTAAGACTTCTTACTGGAAACAATAGAGGCATAGACTATTTTCTAAATGGGAAAAGGCTTCGGGAATCTGGGCCGGGATTCTCCTTTCCGGCGGGAAAACCGGCACCCCCAAGGTGAGGAATTCTCACCTGTCTCGGGGGCTAGGTGGATGGCGGAGGGGTTGGCGCTGCTCCAGGTCGGATCCCCCCGCACCCCCTCCGAGGCCCTCCCCAGCCAACTTACCTGCCAGGTCCCGCTGTGTAGGACCATGCGTATACCACGCCGGCGGGACTGGCCAAAAACGGACGTCCGCTCAGCCCATCAGGGCCTGGAGAATTGCCGGGGGGGCCGCTGCCAATGGCCCCCGACCGGCGTGGCGTGAACCCCGCTCCCGCCGGAGAATACAGCAGTCGGCGTCGGGGCAGCGGGGTGGGATTTGCGCCGCCCCCCCGGGGATTCTCTGACCGGCAGGGGGTTGGAGAATCCCGCCCCTGATGTCCCAAAATGAGTCCTGTTCAGGATTCTCTACAGGTTAACATGCAGGGTCAGTTGGCAGTTCGGAAGGCAAATGCAATGTTAGAATTCACATTGAGAGGACAAGAATACAAGGTCAAGGATGTACTGCTGAGGCTGCATAAGGCTCTGGCCACAGCCCATTTTGAATATTGTGAGCAGTTCTGAGCCCCTCATCTCAGAAGAATGTGCTGGCCTTGGAGAGGGTCCAGAGGAGGTTCCCAAGAATGACCCCAGAATGAGGGCTTAGAAACATACAAAACAGAAGCAGGAGGGGGCCATTTGGCTCTTCGAGCCTGTTCCGCTATTCATCATGATCATGTCTGATCATCAAGTTCAACACCCTGACCCTGCCTCCCCCCCCCACCCCCCCTCCCACTCCCACCCCACATCCCTTGATCCCATTAGTCCCAAGAGCTATATCTAATTCCTTCTTTAAATAACGTTTTGGCCCCAACTACTCTCTGAGTGGGGAAATTTCTCCTCACCTCAGTCGGAAAAGGTTTATCCCCTTATCCTCAAACTATGACCCCTAGTTCTGGACTCCTCAATCACTCTGCTAACCTCCAATGAATATAATCCTAATCGACTTAGTCTCTCCTCATATGACAGTACCGCCACCCCAGGAATCAGTCTGGTGAACCTTCGCTGCACTCCCTCCAGAGCAAGAACATCCTTCCTCAGATAAGGATACCAAAATTGCATGCAATACTCCAGGTGTGGCCTCACCACTGCCCTATACAATTGCAGTAAAACATCGCTATTCCTATTCTGCAATCATCTCGCTATGAAGGCCAACATACCATTTGCCCTCTTTACTGCCTCCTGTACCTGCATGGTTCTACGAGCTTGTCAGACGAGCAGTGATTGAGGAGTCTTGGTCTCTGGGATTCCTTGCTGGAGGGTTTGCTAGTGCTGTTGGGAGGAGTTTAAACTAATTTGGGAGGGGGAGGGGCGCAGACTGTTAGTAGAATAGGGTCACAGCATAACACAGAAAAGCATTCGAGTCAGAGGGATACAGCGGTACTAAGTTTCACGGGAGTCAAACAATGTTGGATGGCCTCTACATTAATGCCAGGATTATAACAGGTAAAACGGATGAGTCAAGAGGGAGGATTGACATGTGGAATTGTGATATAGTAGCCATCACAGAGATGTGGTTGAGGGAGGGGCAGGATTGGCAGCTCAACATCACTGGAAATATCAAATCTTCAGGCAAGACAGAGGAGGGGGCATTGCATTATTTGTTCAGGAGTCAGTTACTGCAGTAAGGAGAGATGATATCTTGGAGGGGGCACAAAATGAAGCTCAGTGTTTATTATAGACCCCCAGATTGAGGAGCCAATAGTGCACAATTTGCAGGGGTGTGCAAAAATAATAATAGGGTAATTATATTAGGTGATTTCAACTTTCCCATCATTAGTTGGGATAGCCACTATGTTAAAGACTTAGATGGAGTGGAGTTCTTAAAATGTTTTCAGGGGAACCTTTTAGCCCAATATGTAGAGGCTCCAACAAGGGACGGTGCAATGCTGGACCTAATTTTCGTGAATAAGCCGGACAGGTGGTTGAGGTGTTGGTGGGGATCATTTGGTGGTAACAACCACAACATGGCAAAAAAAGCTTTTGGATTGAGAGAGAGCGAGTTTTAGTAAAATAAGGCAGGATCTGGCCAAGGTAGTCTGGAAACAGTTACTTGTGGGGAAATCTATAGAAGAGCAGTGGGGGGGATTCAAAAAGGAAATGGGGAGGGTACAGGCCCAAAATGTTCCCTCTATGGTAATAGGAATGAGTAACAAGCTCAGAGAACCATGGATGACCCAAAACATTCAGGATATGATGAGAAGGAAAAGAGACTTTTAGCAAGTACAAGGGGAACAAATCAACGGATGCATTAGTGGAGTACAGGAGATGCAGGATGGTGTTTAAGAAAGCAAAGAGAAAGCCCTGGCTGGTAAAAGTAGGGAAAATTCCAAGATATTCTATAAGTTTATCAATGGGAAGAGGATAACCAGGGAAAGAATAGGGCCCATTAGGGACCAAAGGGGGAAATCTGTGGGTGGAGCCAGAGGACATTGGTAGGGTGTTGAACAAATATTTTACATCTGTTTTCGCCCAAGAGAATGAGGAGGTAGATATGGAAACTGGGGGGGGGGGGGGGACACGGTATTGAAGATATCGGCAGGCTTAAAAGTGGACAAACCTCCAGGTCCGGACGAATTGTGTCCCAGGATGCTGTGGGTCTTGCGGGACGAGATTGCAGGGGCTCTGACCCAAATTTCTAATTTCTCTCTGGCCATGGGGAAGGTGCCAGAGGGCTGGAGAACAGCTAATGTGGTCCCACTATCTAACGAGGGTTGTAAAGATTAGCCAGGGAACTACAGACCAGTGAGTTTCATGTCAGTGGTAAGGCAGCTATTGGAGAAAATTCTGAAGGAGAGGATCTATCTCCACTTGGAGAGACAAGGTTTGATCAGGAAGAGTCAGCATGGCTTTGTCAGAGGAAGGTCATGCCTAAAAAATTTGTTTGAACATAGATGAGCATCGTGCAGTTGATAGTGTTTACATGGATTTCAGCAAAGCCTTTGACAAGGTCCTACATGGGAGATTTATAAAGAAGGCAAATGCACATGGGATAGAGCGTAACTTGATAAAGTGGATTCAAAATTAGCTTAGCTGGAGGAGACAGAGGATGATGACAGACAAAAAAGCAAATAAGTTGCTTTATTGCCTGGAAGCCAGTGTCCAGTGGTGTATCAAAGTGATCTGTGTTGGGTCCCCTCTTGTTTGGGGTGGCACGGTAGCACAATGGTTAGCACTGTTGCTTCACAGCGTCAGGAACCTGGGTTTGATTCCCAGCTTGTCTGTCTGTGCGGAGTCTACATGTTCTCCCCAGTCTGAGTGGGTTTCCTCCGGGTGCTCCAGTTTCCTCCCACAAGTCCCGATAGATGTGCTTGTTAGGTGAATTGGACATTCTGAATTCTGAGTGTACCCGAGCAGGCATCGGAGTGTGGCAACGAGGGCATTTTCACAGTAACTTCATTGCAGCGTTAATTTAGCCCTACTTGTGAAACTAATAAAGATTATTATTATTATTGTAATTAATATAAACAACAAAAATGGCACTGTGGGGGGTAGGATCAGTAAGTTTCCGGATGACACAATGATTGGCCGGGTGGTTAACAGTGAGGTTGAGTGTCTTGGGTTACAGGAAGATATAAACGGGATGGTCAAATTGGCAGGAAAGTGGAATTTAAGGCTGAAAAGTGAGAGGTAATACACTTTGGAAGGATGAATTTGACAATGAATGGCCTGACACTGGGAAGCTCTGAGGGACAAAGAGACCTTGACGTGTTTGTCCATAGATCTCTGCAAGCAGATGGGCAGGTTAATAGGCTGGTGAAAAAAGGCATATGGGACATTTGCGTTGATCAATCTAAGCATAGATTACAAAAGCAGGGAGGTCATGTTGGAGTTGTATTGAACATTGGTGAGACCATAGCTGGAGTACTGTGTGCAATTCTGGTCATCATATTATAGGAAGGATGTGATTGCACTGAAGAGGTGGCAGAGGCGATTCACCAGGATGTTGCCTGGGATGGAACATTTATGAAGAGAGGTTGGATTGGCTTGGGATATTTTCGCTGGAGAAGAGAAGACTGAGGGGCGACCTAATCAAGGTGTAAAAGATGATAAGGGGCATGGACAGGGTGGATAGGGAGCAGCTGTTCCCCTTCATTGAAGGGTCAGTTACAAGGGGACACAAGTTCAAGGTGAGGGACAGGAAGTTTAGAGGGGATTTGAGGAAAACCTTTTTACCCAGAGTGGTGACGGTCTGGAATGCACTACCTGGGAGGGTGGTCGAGGCAGGTTCCTCACATCCTTTAAAAAGTACCTGGATGAGCTCTTGGGCCATCATAACATTCAAAGCTATAGGCCAAGTGCTGGCAAATGGGATTAGGTAGGCAGTTCGGGTGTCTTTCATGCGTCAGTGCAGACTTTGAAGGGCCAAAAGCCCTCTTCACTGTATTTTCTGTGATTCCGTACTTGATGGAGTTTAGAAGGATGAGTAGGAATCTCATTGGAACTTTAGAATGCCGAGAGGCCTAGATAGAATGGATGTGGAGAAGATGTTTCCACTCGGAGGAGAGACTAGAACCTGAGGGCACAGCGTCAGACTGAGGCTGAGTGGGTTTAAACTAATGTGGGGTGGGGAGGGGGGTGATGTGTTAGGCATGTAGGTTCAATGTGGACTGCATTCGATGCAGGGAAGCTAGAAACAGACGTCTAACACTGGAGAAGATACAACACTGTTTTATTCAACGATAGAACTCATATACATATTCAGCTGTGGGTTGACACTATACTGAACTGACTGGAGACCTTGTAGTAGCCTGACCAGACTTACTAGCTATCACATGGTGTTTACATTTGCTAACTCGTGGACTCTGACTGTCTCAGTGCTGGGTCCCGAGAGAGCGGGAAACCTAGTGCCCTCTGGCTTTATAGTGGTAGTGTCCTATCTGGTGATTGGCTGCACTGTGTTGTGTGCTTATTGGTCATCCTGTGTGTCAATCACTGCCTGTCTGCATCTCCTTATATACATGAGTGGATATTATGACATCTCCCACTTTAAAGAAAAACTAAGGTGTGCGTGCGTATATATATATATATATATATATATATGCCTGACTATATACAAAAGGTGTCTAAATGAACGTATATACATAGGAAGGTGCATATACATGGCAAACAAAACAATATTTACAGAGGTTAAATCGATGAAGTCACAAAATGTACAAAAGTTCAGTCTACAGATTCAGTCTTTGTGGTGGGCGGCGAATTCTTGTTGATCGCCGCAGAGGTGGATCAGGAGCCGCCTGCACGTGGATAGGTGGGATTGCTGCCATCGCGGTGGTCGCATGGGCCGGCAGGATTGTTGGTAGATGGGTGGCCTCGTGGCAGGGTACGTCCGGAGGAAGCATTGTAGGCGGCGGGGCACTTCGGTCAGGTAGTGGGCGTGGAACTCTTCGCAGTGCCGGTCTGTTGCGCCGTAGCAGGGAGCCATCAGCCATGCAGACAAGGAACGATCTTGGAGTCACTTGTTTGATCACAACAGCTGTGGCTGACCAGCCACCCTCAGGCAACTGGACACGAACATGATCAGTTGGGGTCAGCTTGGGTAGATCCGTGGCATGAGCGTCGTATGTGGCCTTTTGTTGGGCCCGTGACTGCTGCATTTTCTGTAAGACCGTGAGGTGGTCAAGGTCTGGAACATGGATGGCTGGAACTGTGGTCCTCAGAGTGCGATTCATGAGCATCTGCGCTGGAGACAATCCAGTGGACAGTGGGGTTGCCCTGTATGCCAGCATCGCCAGGTTGAAGTCGGAGCCTGAGTCTGCAGCTTTGCACAGCAACCACTTTACAATATGGACCCCTTGCTCTGCCTTCCCGTTTGACTGCGGGTAGTGGGGACTGGAGGTTATGTGACGGAAGTTGTAGGACTGTGCAAAATCAGACCATTCCTGGCTGTAAAAGCAAGGACCGTTGTCGCTCATTACCGTGAGCGGAATCCCATTCCTGGCCAACGTTTCTTTGCTGGCTTTGATTACCAGCTTTGACGTGAGGTCGGACAGTTTCATCACTTCTGGGTAACTGGAGAAGTAGTCGACCACGAGTATGTAGTCACACCCCTTGGTGTGGAAAAGGTCTACACCTACTTTTCCTTGGGTTGAGCTGGCTGAAACCTCTGACAGGTAGGACAGTTGAGGACTGTGTCGGCAATGTCCTGGCTGATGCCCGGCCAATAGACCACCTCCCGAGCTCTGCGTCGGCATTTCTCGACCCCAAGGTGACCCTCATGGAGTTGGCCCAGCACCATAGCCCGCAAGCTCTGAGGAATTACGATCCTGTCGAGTTTCAGAAGGATTCCCTCCACCACCGTCAGGTCGTCTTTTACGTTATAGAACTGGGGACATTGTCCCTTCTGCCAGCCATTGCTGAGATGCTGCATCACGCGCTGCAGCAGAGGATCCTTGGCTGTCTCCTCACGAATTTGGACCACCCGTTTGTCAGAGGCCGGAAGGTTGGTGGCACACAACTGCACTTGCGCTTCTATGTGGCAGATGAAGTAACTTTGTTCACACGGTGTGGTAATGGACCTGGATAGGGCATCTGCAACGACCAGTTCTTTGCCTGGCGTGTAGACAAGTTCGAAGTCGCAGCGGCGTAGCTTAAGAAGAATTCGCTGTAACCGATGTGTCATACCATTTAAATCCTTCTTGATTATATGGACTAGAGGCCTGTGGTCCGTTTCTACAGTGAATTTTGGCAGGCCGTAAACGTAGTCGTGAAACTTGACTATCCCTGTCAGGAGGCCCAGACACTCCTTCTCAATCTGAGCGTACCATTGCTCAGTGGGCGCCATGTGGAGGCATATGCCACTGGAGCCCAGGATGAGGGGTCATCTCGCTGAAGGAGCACCGCCCCAATGCCTTCCTGGATTGCATCAGTCGATATCTTGGTTTCCTTGGTTGGGTTGAAGAACGCTAGAACCGGGGCTGTGGTGAGCTTTGCTTTCAGCTCACGCCATTCCTCTTCATGCGTGGGCAGCCACTGGAATTCCGTCGACTTCTTGACGAGATGGCGGAGGGCCGTGGTGTGGGATGCCATATTGGGAATGAATTTCCCGAGGAAGTTGACCATCCCGAGGAAGCGGAGGACCACTTTCTTGTCCTCCGGGGTCTTCATGGCGTTGATCGCCAAGACCTTGTTGGCGTCTGGCCGCACACCTTGCCACGAGATGTGGTCACCTAGAAACTTAAGATCCGATTGACCAAATGAGCACTTGGCCCTGTTGAGCTGGAGACCATGTTCATGAATTCTCTGGAATACCTTCTTGAGGCGAGCGATGTGTTCCTGGGGTGTTGTGGACCAGATAATTACGTCGTTAACGTATACTCACACCCCCTCGATGCCCTCCATCATCTGCTCCATGATGCAGTGAAATACTTTGGAGGCAGATATGATACAAAAGGCATCCGGTTGTAGCAGTAGCGACCGAACGGGGTGTTGAATGTGCACAGCTTGCGACTAGACGCGTCCAGCTGCATTTGCCAAAAACCCTTGGAAGCGTCCAGCTCAGTAAAGAATCTGGCATAAGCCATCTCACTGGTCAACTCTTCATGTTTTGATATCGGGTAATGCTCCCGCATGATGTTGCGGTTTAGATCCTTAGGGTCAATGCAAATGCGAAGCTCCCCTGACGGCTTCTTAATGCAGACCATGGAGCTGACCCAGTCTGTTGGCTCAGTGACCTTCGATACGATGCCCTGGTCTAGGAGGTCCTGTAATTGCTTCTTCAGACATTCCTTGAGGGGTGCAGGCACCCGGCGTGATGCATGAATTACAGGAGTGGCGTTCGGCTTGAGCAGGATTTTATATCGGTATGGGAGCGTGCCCATTCCATCGAATACACTGTGGTACTGCGTGATAATGTCATCTATGTCGGCTTGCAAGTTTCCATCAGGCGAGGCCGTCTCCGGTGATGATGACATGGTGTGGACTCGCTGAACCAGGTTCAGGAGCTTGCAGGCTCGAGCAGCGATGCTCTGTCAGGCCCAACGATTTCAAACCGCAGTGTTGCCTTGATCGCCTTGTTGGATACCCCTAGTTGACAGGAGCCACTGGCAGCTATGGCATTGCCATTGTACTCAAGGAGCTGGCAGGCCGGTGGAAGAATGCTTGGTCTGGCGTGGATGGTGTTGAGGTCGGATTTAGAAATGATGTTCACTGATGCGCCAGTGTCCAGTTTAAATTGTATGCGAGCCTTGTTAACTGTGAGGACAGCACACCACTCGTCGTCGGGATCCACACTGAGGATCGAGAGGCGTTTCGCCATTGTGGTGGTAGGCAGCGCATGTGTAGTTATGATGCCCACCCGGTACGGGGACTTGAGGCACTCAGCATTAGGGTCTGTTGGGCTGTCGGGATCGGAATCTGGCATGCCTTGTATTGAGCGGACACTTCTGCGCCGCAGCTGGGATCGCTGGCTGCTGAGCGGTGGAGCAGATCTGCAAAGGGCTGCATAGTGGCCAAGCTTGCCACACTGTAGACACCGGCGTCCTTTTGCCGGACATTGCCGCTTTAAATGGGCGGAGCCACAATTTGGACACGTCATGACGCAGATGTCAGCGCGTTCCATGCGCCATCGCGCATGTGCAGTGCGGTTGGTCGATGTACGCACCTGCACAGTCGGGTTGTCGGGCTCGTCGTCCACTCGGTCCACTCATGCGCAGGGACCCGGGAAAAGCACGCGAAACGGCCACTCTCCTCGATGCTCAGGCCCTGCATTTGTGCAATGGCCTGCACCCGTTCCACCTCGTGGGAGGCCAGCTTTGCAGTTTCTGCCGCCCTGATGTGGGAGTAACGATTCTTAGCATGCTCATGGACAACGCACGTCTCGATAGCGACAGAGAGGGTCAACTGTTTGACTTTCAGGAGCTGCTGCCGAAGGGAGTCTGAGTGGACCCCGAAAATGATCTGATCCCGGATCATGGAATCAGCCGTCGAGTCATAGTTACATGACTGCGCTAGGATGCGGAGATGGGTCACGAAGGACTGAAAAGGTTCATCCTTACCCTGAAGCCTCTGCTGGAAAACGTACCGTTCAGAGCTCTCATTCACGTCAATGTCGCAGTGGCTGTCAAACTTCAGCGGGACTGTTTTGAATTTTGTTTCGTCTTCACCGTCAGCGAACGTAAGGGAGCTGTAGGTGTGGATGGCATGGTCCCCCGTGGTGGAGAGAAATAGCGCAATCTTCCTGGCATCCGATGCTGCTTCGAGGTCGGAGGCCTCGATGTACAAGAGGAACTTTTGCTTGAAGATTTTCCAATTGGCGCCGAGGTTGCCGGAGATGCGGAGCTGCGGAGGAGGCTGGATGTTTTCCATTCCACCGGATGGCTGCTTGCTGGTCAATGCTGATTCACTTGAGGTAGGTCCGTCAAGATCAGTATCACTCTGGTACCATGATGTGTTAGGCAGGTAGGTTCGATGTGGACTGCACCCGATGCAGGGAAGCTAGAAACAGACATCTAACACTGGAGAAGATCCAACACTGTTTTATTCAACGATAGAACTCATATACATATTCAGCTGTGGGTTGACACTATACTGAACTGACTGGAGACCTTGTAGTAGCCTGACCAGACTTACTAGCTACCGCATGGTGTTTGCACTTGCTAGCTCGTGGACTCTGACTGTCTCAGTGGCTGGGTCCCGAGGGAGCGGGAAACCTAGTGCCCTCTGGCTTTATAGTGGTAGTGTCCTGTCTGGTGATTGGCTGCACTGTGCTGTGTGCTTACTGGTCATCCTGTGTGTCGATCACTGCCTGTCTGCATCTCATTATATACATGAATGGATATTATGACAGTGGGAATCAGAACAATAAGCCAGCAATGGTAGAGACTGGGGATCAGCATGGTACAAGGCCAGCTGGCTAAGAGGAAGGGCAGGCTGGGGGAGGTCAAACTCAGTGGGCCTACAGGTCTGGAGTGTATCTGCTTCAATGCACGTAGTATAACAGATGAACTTGGAACCTTGATTCATGGAACTTGGACATGGTTGCGGTATCGGAGAGTTGGTTAAAAAGGGACAGGACTGGCAGTTAAATATTCCGGGATATAGCTGTTTTAGGTGATACAGAGGGGAAGGTATTGGGAAGTGTGGCTGTACAGAGGGATCTGGGTGTCTTGGCACACCAGTCAATGAAGGTGGAGAGGCAAGTGCAGTAAGCAATTAGCGGGGTTGGATGGACTGTCCTATGAGGGCGAAACTGGTTCGATTGTACTGAACAGACTAGATGCAGGGAGGATATTTTCCCTGGTTGAGGAATCTAGAACCAGCGGAGACAGTCTTGGAATACGGGATAGACCATTTAGGACTCTGATGACAAAAAATGTCTTCGCTCAAAGGGTAGTGAACCTGTGAAATTATCTACCACAGAAGCTGTGGACGTCAATGGGTGGCACAGTAGCACAGCGATTAGCACTGTTGCTTCACAGCCCCAGGAACCCGGGTTCGGTTCCCGGCTTGGGTCACTCTGTGTGGAGTCTGCACGTTCCCCCGTGTCTGCGTGGGTTTCCTCTCACAGTCCAAAGATGTGCAGGTTAGGTGGATTGGCCATGCTAAAATTGCCCTTAGTGTCCAAAAAAGGTTGGGTGGGGTTGCTGGGTTACGGGGATGGGATGGAGGTGTGGGCTTAAGTAGGATTCTCTTTACAAGGGCCGGTGCAGACTCAATGGGCCGAATGGCCTCCTACACTGTAAATTCCAAGATTCCATGAAGTCACTGAATGCATTCAAGAAAGAATAGATTTCTAAAAGATTTTAATGGCGTCAGGGTGTAGGGGGAGAAAGTGGGAATATCGAGGATCAACCATGATCATATTGAATGGTAGAGCAGCTCAAAGGGCTGAATGGCCTCCTCCTGCTCTGAGTTTCTCTGTTTTGATGTGGTTTCCATGTAATCAATTGCCTTCACAGTAGACGACAACATGATAGATATTTCTGGCAATGCGGGTAAGTACAGTTGCAACCGAGCACCTGACTTTCATATATAACTAACAATTTTATGTAATGCTGTTATTGTCTTGCCATTTCAGGCTGGCTTTAACAGCGGAGGCTCCACGCATTATTTCAGCATTCCAGGATCGCAAACACCAGAAATAGTTGACATCGAGTCCACAAGCAACGTGCAAGAACCGGGCCGCTGGGTCTTTAGAACAGACACGTTCAGTGTGGTAGGAGGCTGCATCTACAATGGTAATTATTGTAAGGTACTGATTGAAGTACAACATTAGACAGAATTGTCAGCTGTGTGCTCCAGTGGCACAATCGGTTAGCGCGCGGTACTTATACAGAATTGTCAGCTAATTGGCCAGGACCTCCAACAGTAACTGAATGTCCGGGTTCAGCTCATCTCGAAGTGCTGGCAACAACGTCCTTTGGGTAACGGAATTTCTCTGTGTGGTCTGGCCTACATGTGTCTCCAAACCCACACAGCAGGTGCTTGACCCTTCAGTGGTCTGAATTAGCCCAGCAAGCCACTCAGTTGACTGGAATAGGAAATAAATGCTGTCCTTGGTCAATAACACCCACATCCCACTAACCAATACAAACAAAGCAGTTATTGTGGGGGAGTTATTAAATATCAATGCATTCATAGTCACACAGGACACAAATAGGCCCTTCTGCCCACTATGTCAATGCTGACCATCAAATACTAATCTATACTAATCCCATTTAGCAACACTTGGCCCATAGCCTTCAGGAATAAGCCAGGAAGATCGTTTACGGTTTATCCTTAACGCCCTGAATGTTACTCTTACAGGGAGATTTATTCGGCAAGATGACACGTTTTGGACAAGCAACACCTGTGAAACCAAATGTAAATGTGTCAGTAATAACTCTCTGGAATGCCAACCTGAACCGTGTGCCCCTCATGAAACCTGCCTCTCCTCATCTGCCTTTTACGCCTGCAGGCCCGTCTCCATAAAGACCTGCACTATTTTTGGCGATCCACATTACCACACCTTTGATGGAAAACTGTTCCATTTTCAAGGCACATGCACCTACATCCTGTCTCAGTTGTGCAGTGCTGAAGACAGATTACATTTTTATAGGATAGAGGCAAAGAATGAAAACCGTGGAAGCAGAGCGGTGTCCTGGGTCAGATTTGTTCGTCTCTTAGTCTATGGGTCTGAAATTACTATGGCCAAAGGAGCCACTGATCAAGTCCTGGTAAGTGAATGGAAACGGAGCATCTCTCTCTGATTCTTTAATACAGGTTAGTTTTCTGCCCCTTTCTAATATATAACAGACACAACATGCACAGGGTAAGAGCCAGAATCAACCTGCCTGTTTTGAATTTAGAGAAAGATGGGCAGTTAAATGTTCTATGGTACATTCACTATGGTAACACTTCCAATAATCAGGGTCCCTTGCCAACCAACTAGCACACTCATCCCCTGCAGTAGAAATTGTTGCTCGCCATTTATGGCTTTGGGGTTATGTGTTGGGGTGAAGTTTTTGAGTAAACTGTCCTAAGGAGTATAAGAGGAAAATATTTGCTGGATTATCTCTTGTTTTAGCAATTGTAAGAGTTGTACAGAAGATTAGGGCCATGATATTAATTAGTGGTTTGTATTTGAAATAAAGATGGAAGACCTTGAGGAGAGAGTATGGCAGTCGCATTAGATCAGGGATTGATACAGTGATAAGGAGAGAGAACTGTGGGATCAGATTGAAAATTGGGACTGGGATATGGGGAGGGAGCAGGACAATGGGATCAGTTTGTGGATTGGGACTGGGCTATGGGAGGGGGCGGAGCAGTGGGATCAGTTTATGCATCGGGACTGGGCGATGAGGAAGGAGCTGAGCAGTTTGTGGATCTGGACTGGGCTATGGAGAAGGAGCAGGGCAGTGGATCAGTTTGTGGATTACGACTGAGCTATGGGGTGGGAGAGGGGCAGTGGGATCAATTTGTGGGTGGGGACTGGGTGAGGGGAGGGAGAGGGCAGTGGGAGCAGTTTGTGGATTGGGACTGGGCTATGAGGGCGTGAGGCAGTGAGACCAGTTTGTGGATTGGGACTGGGCTGTGGGGAGGGAACGGGGAAATGGGAATACCTTTGGGCTGTTAAAGGAAAGAGAATACCCCCCCCCCCCCATGCTGTGGATTGGGCAATGGGTAGGGAGCGGGGAAATGGGCTGTTGCAGGAAAGAAAATACCCCCCCCTCTCCCCCCCCCCCCCCAGGCCCCCATGCTCATGTCGTACACAAACCTCTTTGTGCAATTGTTTGTTCATTTGTTGTTGGGATTTCAGTGACACTGTCCTCAGCTGCTGTGTGATCTATAAAATCTGTTCAGTGCAGAAAGAGACCATTTGACCCATCGATTCTGCACTGGCCCTTCGAAAGAGCTCCCTACCTGGGTCCTCCACTCTGCCCTATCCCCATAACTCCATCATCCCACCTAACCTTCACTTCTTTGAACTGTGGGAGGAAACTGGAACACTCAGAGGGAACCCATGTAGGCATGGGGAGTATGAACACATCAACAGTCATCCAAGGCCCGAATCATACCCAGGTCCCTGATGCTGTGAAGCAGTAGTGCTAACCACTGTGCCACCCTGTTGTTATGCGTTTGGAGTTGGAGTATAGCAGACAGGCATCAATGACAAGCAATTTGCCTGAATCTATTTCCAATCCACAGATGAGCAGATTTATTATTTCCCTCAATTCACTCCAGTGGGAGGTAGGCACCTGAATCTGGAGTGATGATTGGCACTATTGGCAAAAACTACTCGAACGTCAGAATGATACAACACAGTGGAGATCATTTGGCCCATCGTGCCTGCTGGCTCTTTGAAAGATTTATCCAAGAAATCCCAACTTCCCACGTCCCCCACAGTCCTGTATTTTCCCTCCCTTCCCAATTCAGTTATAATCCAACTCCCCCCCCCCCCTTCTGAAATGCCTGTTGACTCTGCTTCCACCGGCCACGCACAGTGCAATTTCTAAATCATTTCATTTTTACTGTAGGTGACTTTGATCTTATTGATAGAGATTATAGGCTGGATTCTCCATTGGCGGGATCCTCCATTTCGCCGGTAGCGTACCCGTGTCCGCGGATTTCCCAACAGCATGGGCGTGCCCATAATGGGAAACCCCACTGGCCGGCTGCCGGGACGGAGTATCTTGCTGCTGGCGAAGGCGCGCCGGGACAAAGAACACACCCTATATTCTTCACTTTGTCTTTACTTACAGCTGAATGGGACTCGATTCTCTCTCCCAATTGTTATCGGAGGTGGCCAGATCCACATCTACGCCAGCGGGTTTACAATTATCGCCAGGACAGATTTCGGACTGGATCTCAGTTTTGATGGGTCACATCAAGTCACCATCTCGCTCCCTGCCAATTACCAAAATGCCACTTGCGGACTGTGTGGGAATATGAATGGCGAATCATCGGACGAATTTCAGCTGCCGAATGGAACAATCGTCACTTCGGATGTTGAGTTTGGGAAGAGTTGGAAGGTTTTTGACGATGACCTATTGTGTGCAGACGAGTGCGGCAATGAATGCCGCCTCTGTACACAAGAGCAGGTGACGCTGTATGGCGGTGAGGGCTACTGCGGCCTCATGGACAAGGCGGACGGCCCCTTCAGTACCTGCCGCAGTGCCCTCCCGCCGCAAGATTTCATCCAGAGTTGTACATATGACCTCTGTGCCAATGAAGGATCTACATTGAGCCTATGCCAGGCATTGAGCACCTATTCAGCAAGATGTAGGGTCCAAGGAGTGCCCACAATAGCGTGGAGGAGGTCAGGATTATGTGGTATGTCACCATAACTGATGTGGTAAACTTATTGGTGCAACAGTTAACATTGCAGATTATAATATTGGGTGGGATTCTACGGACCCCCAGCCGTGCTTTTCTTGGTGACGCACCGTTCACGAGTGGTTGGATTCTCTCTTCCCGCCGCCTGTCAATGGGATTTCCCATTGAAGACCTCCCCCAATGCTGCCAGGAAACCCATGGGGGGCGGGGGGTTGTCTCTGCTGGCGGGTAAAGAGAGTCTCAATGGACAGATATTTCCAGCCATTCTCTGAGGCCAACAGCATGACGACCCTTCACTATCTACCTGTCTTTGTCTTTCCTTTTCTCTTATTGTCCAACTCACTCGCTGGATTTCAAATCAATTTCAAATTTTCTGTGTTGGAGGGTGGGTGGGGTTGGGTGGGCTGGGAATGTACTTCACAAACAGGGGTTGCGACAAAATACAGGAAGAGCCGGCAGAGTGGGCTTGGAATTGGGAAATGGGAGCTGGCGGAATGGGCTTGGAATTGGGAAATGGGAGCCGGCGGAATGGGCTTGGAATTGGGAAATGGGAGCCGGCGGAATGGTCTTGGAATTGGCAAATGGGAGCCGGCGGAATGGGCTTGTAATTGGGAAATGGGAGCCGGCGGAATGGGCTTGGAATTGGCAAATGGGAGCCGGCGGAATGGGCTTGGAATTGGCAAATGGGAGCCGGCGGAATGGGCTTGGAATTGGCAAATGGGAGCCGGCGGAATGGGCAAATGTAATTGGGAAATGGGCCTCAATATTGATCAGTGCGAGGTGGCATAAACTGATCGGGAGATTGAAGGTGTAAATGGAGTAGTGAGACAGAGGAATCTGGGAGGCAGATTAGCAAGGCAATAAAAATCACACTGAAGAACAAGCGAATCAGGGACAGGATTCGGCCATTCTGCCCCCCGCGCCCCACGCCTGCCCTTTGATAAGATTGTGGCCTCACCTCCCTTTCCTGCCCATCCCTTTTGACCCCCACACACACCCCACCTCATATCAACAACACTGCATCTCATTTCCGGAGGCAGAGATGAAAAAATAACAGAGATAATGTTAAAATAGTGTGAAACCTTGCGTTGACAAGGCTTGGAGCACTTTGAACTGTCCTGGTCTCTGGATTATGAATACGGTGAGGTGACATCGGAGAAGGTGCATCAGAGATTTATTAATTTCGGGATTGCGAGCTGGTGTCTACCCGCAGAGATTAACAGGATATCAAAAAGAAAAGATTACGTTGGAGATATATAAACAAGGAAAGGTTTTGATAGAGTTTCAGTTGTATCTAAGATCAAATTGAGAGTCAGTGTCTATCCGACAGTGAGAAATGAATGAAAAGAAACTTCTTTACCCAAAATTAGGAGAATGTAGGACTCGCCCCCACAGGGAGTGGGGGGAATATGGGACTCCCCCGCGCAGAGAGCATGGGGAATGTGGGAATCGCCCCCACAGGGAATGGGGAGAATGTGGGACTCGCCCGCGCAGAGAGCATGGGGAATGTGGGACTCACCCCCACAGAGAGGGGGGGAATGTGGGACTTGCCCCCACAGGAAGTGGGGATAATGTGGGACTCACCCCCACAGAGAGGGGGGAATGTGGGACCCACCTCCACAGGGAGTGGGGAGAATGTGGGACTCGCCCCCACAGGGTCTGGTTGAGGTGAATAATATTGATGCATTTCAGGGGAAGCTGGATAAATACATGGAACATAGGTATGGGTGGCATGGTAGCACAGTGGTTAGCACTGTTGCTTCATAGTGCCAGTGTCCCAAGTTCGATTTCTGGCTTGGGTCACTGTCTGTGTGGAGCCTGTGCGTTCTCCCCGTGTCTGCGTGGGTTTCCTCCGGGTGCTCCGGTTTCCTCCCACAAAGTCCCGAAAGATGTGCTGTTAGGTAATTTGGACATTCTGAATTCTCCGTCACTGTACCTGAACAGGCGCTGGAGTGTGGCGACTAGGGGATTTTCACAGTAACTTCATTGCATGTAAGCCTACTTGTGACAATAATAAAGATTATAATAACAAGAGGTGACCAATCAGCCCCTCAAGCCTATCTTGTAATTGAGTGAGATCATGGCTGAGCCATGACCGAACTCAATATACCTGTCTTTGGCCTATTTCCCTTGATATGTTTGCTGAACAGAAATCTATCTCTGTTTTAAAATTAACAACTGTTCTAGCTTCAACTGCGGTTTGTGGTAGAGAGTTCCACACCTCTACCACTCTTTGAATGAAGAGGTTCTTCCGGAAATCTCTCCTGGACGGTCAAGCCCTAATTTTTAGACTATGCCACCTAGTTTTAGAATCTCCAACCAGGGGAAATAGTTCAGGCAGGATTCTCCATTCCGAGACTAAGTGTTGACGCTGGGGCAGGTTTCATGGACTTCCATGACAGCAAAACTGGAGCCGCACCTGGACCGATTCAGCGACCGTGAAGGGGCTAGCACTGGCACCATGTGGAACACGATCGATTCCAATGAGAAATGGTGCAGGATTCGCTGGGTCCGTGACTGACTCTCGGGAAGCTGACTAGCTGCACCCAGGGGGATGCACTGGGGTACACTCATATGACCTGTGGCCCTAAGTTCACCAGTGGGCAGTCAGCGGTGTGCGCACCTGCATGGCTGCCTTGCAATGGTGCTCCATGCCCACTCACCCAGACCCCACAGTCCACCTGCTAGCCACCCACCACTACTTCCCCCGGCTCTGGCAGAAGACCCCCGACCAGCAGCATGACTGTCAGCAAACTATGGCGATGTTGGACACTTTCCGTACCTCCTCTCTCTCCATCAGCAGCCACTGCGCCTGTTTCACAATTTTGTAAAAGCACAAGTTGTCCTCGCCATTGGGAATTCACCCCACAGGAGGCGGAGCATAGCGGAGGCCCCAGAGAATATCGGGACAGGCCCGTTAATAATATGCCAGTGCCGTTTACTGTACGTGTGCTCTGGAACGCAATGGCGCTGCTGTCGGCATTGGAGAATTGCGATTTGGAGTGAAACCTGCGGCCGCCACGGTTTTGGCGTCAAAACTGATTCTCCGCCCAATCGCGTTTCCCAATTCCAGCGTCAGCCGACATAGAATCCCAACCTTTGTATTTATCTATCCTGTCTTGCCCTGTTAATATCTTGAATACTTCGATCAGGTCACCCCCTTACCCATCTAAATTCTGGTGAAAATAGTCTAATTTGTATTGTCTTTCCTCATAACCTAACACCTGTAGACCAGATATCATTTTTGTAAACCTACATTGCACCCCCTCCATGGCCAATATATACTTCCTGAGGTGTTGCGCCCAGAACTGCTCACAGTGACTCCAAATGGGGTCTGACCAGGGCTTTGTAAAGCTGCAGCTTATATTCTTTATATTCCAATCCACTAGATATAAAGGTTGCATTCCATTAGCCTTGTTGATTATTTCCTTCACTTGTTCCTGGTATTTTAAGGATCTATGCACATGAACCCCCAAGTCTCTTTGGACACACTGTACTCTTCCCATTTAGAAATTAATCTGCTCCAACCTTTATTGGTCCAAAATGGATCACCTCACATTGAATTCCATCTGCCACAATTTTGCCCATTCACCTCGTCTTTCAATATCTCCTTACAATTTTATGCTATCATCTCGACTGTCTACCATGTTCCTAATGTTAACCATCCGCAAATTTGAATATATGACTTTCTATGTATTCATCCAAGTCATTAATGAATAATTGAGGCCCCAACACAGATCCCTGTAGTACACTGCTAGTCACATCCTGCCGATTAGAGTACTACTGGGGGAGCAAGGAGCGGAAGGATATGGTGGTGGGAAGAAGCTGTGGAGCGTGAACACAAGTAACAGGATGGGCTGAATGGCCAGTGTCTGAGGAGCGTATGCCGTGTGATTGGAATGTTATCTAAAGCGCTCATGAGTTTAATAAGGATTGGGCCAAAAACAAACAGGTTATGGGTGAATTGCTTTTCGAACCAGATGAGCAGGAAGGGCAATAGTGGTCGGTAAGGTTTTAATGTATGCATAATTTTCATTTTGATTAACTCGTGTCTGTCTTGTTCCGTTGGCCACTCGGTTGGAAGGTACAGCCACTCCTGTCTTTGTGTGTTTCAGAAATCTCCTGCCCGTCGCACAGCCACTTTGACAGCTGTAGCTCCGCTTGTCCCGCCAGTTGCGCCGATACAACAGCCCCGCTATATTGTAGCCAGCCTTGTACAGAAAGCTGCAAATGCGATGATGGCTACATCCTGAGCGGCAGTCGGTGTGTGGCTCTGAGTCAGTGTGGCTGCTCATTCCAAGGTCATTATTACAGCAAAGGTGAGAGTGTCATCCTAACGGAAAGCTGCAGTAGGAAATGTACCTGCTGGAACGCCACCATTGGCATGAATTGTGAAGATTTCAGGTGCAGTGTCCATGAAGACTGCCGCCTTGTGGACGGAGTGCGTGGCTGCTATCCCAAAGAACGTGGCACCTGCTCGGCCTCCGGTGACCCCCATTATTTCACTTTTGACAGGAGAGCATTTGATTTCCAAGGAACTTGTAAATACACCTTCAGTAAGTACTGCGGAGCAGCTGGGAATCTCACCATGTTCAACATTGAGGTGGAGAACGATCACCGCGGTTCCAACGTGGTATCCTGGACACGTCTAGTTGAGATCCAGGTGTACGGATACCAGATCCAGGTGTCGAGAGGTCAAACTGGCAGAGTTCAGGTAAATAGAAGCAACATCTGTAAATCCTGAGTTTTAGACGATTAAACTGAGCTGGTGAACTAAGATCTGGTTGGGCGATATGCAGGTTGAAATAAATGTCCTCGAGGACCTCCTCACCTGAGTGAGAGGCTCCTAGTTCAGGGGCTGCACAGTGTTGATGCTCTCTGGGTTTGTGAGTTTGATGGTGCTGAGCTGAAGCCTGAATCCTGATTACAACATGATCAGCTCTGGCTGCTGGGGTAGAGTCATGGAGAGAGGCAGATGAGCAAGGTGTGGGCCTCGGGGTGTTAAACATTTGCCCCATGCAGGGCATGGGCCCTGCAACTCTCTTCAGATGGATGTTGCCCGTACCGTGCTCTAATGGGGATGATCCCTCTGAAATGGTCCAGCATATCAGTGGATTCAAGTCTAATTAGTGATGGGTGATGAGCACAGGCTGAGTCAGTGTCACCCATGTCACAAGTGAAGAGGAACCCAATGTATCCCAATATTTATAAAACAAGAAAATGTGAAACAACAGACCTGTTAGCCTGACCTCAATAGCAGGCATGACTCTCCCCCAGAACTTACAACAAAGGATGTGATAAATTAACACTTTGAACATAATGGTACAATTGGATAGAGCAAACATGGATTGATTGGAGATTTTTGAGGATGTAACTAGGCTGTATAGATAATATAATTTTTAAAAAATATTTTTATTCTCCTTTTTCACATTTTCATCCAAGTCTACACCCACCAACAAACAATTAACGGTAACAATTACAATGTCAACCCCCCTGGCCAACAATCCCTTCCTCACACCAACCCCCAAACAACCCTCAACATTTTAAATACAAACATCAAAGAAAAAGAATCTGGAATCAACCATCACCCTGTACATAGTCACCAACATATACAGTCCAAACCCCACTCCCCAATGCACCCCCCCGCCCATTGTTCGGTGTCATCCAATTCTTGAAAGTGCATAATGAACAAAGCCCATGAATTGTAGAACTCTTCCATCCTTCCCCGCAACTCAAACTTCACTTTCTCAAGTGTTTAAAAACTCCAACAGATCCCCCCGCCACACCAGGGCACAGGGTGGAGAGACTGACCTCCACCCCAACATGACCCGCCTTTGGGCGATCAATGAGGCGAAGGCTAAAACATCTGCCTCCGCACCTGCTTCCAACCCCGGCCAATCCGATACCCCGGATATGGCCTCCAGAGGACCCGGCTCAAGTCTTACATGTACCACCTTCAGAATTACCCTGAACACCTCCCTCCAATACCCCTCCAGCTTTGGAGCGGACCAAAACATATGAACATGATTTGCGGGGCCGCCCCACAACGTCCAGAAACATCCTCTACCCCTCAAAGAATCGTCTCATCCTCACCTTTGTGAGCTGCGCCCTATGCATAACCTTCAGCTGCATCAGCCCCAACCTCGCGCGCAAAATTGAAGCATTCACCCTCCGGAGCACCTCACACCACAACCCCTCCTCCATGCCCTCTCCCAACCCTTCCTCGCATTTTGTCTTAATCCCCTCCAGCAGTGCCTTCTCTTCTCCCAGAATTACCCCATAAATCGGTGACACCACCCCCTCTCCTACTCCTGTCGTCAGCACCTCCTCCAACATTATGGAGGCCGGCGCCACCAGAAAGCTCTGTATCTCCTTCTTAGCAAAATCCCGGACCTGCATATACATAAACATCTCCCTCTGCCACAATCCATATTTCGCCCCCAGCTCCTCCAGTCCCGCAAGCCGGCCCCCCAGAAACAAATCCTTTAGTGCCTTGATTCCCATCTCCGAAAACTCCCATCCCACTTCCTTGGCTCAAATCTATGATCCCCCCCAAATCGGCATTTCCCTTGACCCCGCCCCAGCTTAAAGTGCTGGCGCAACTGCCTCCAGAGTTTCAACGCCTCTACTACCACCTGACTCCCCGAGTATTTTCCCGGGGCCATTGGGAGCGGCGTTGTTGCCAGCGTCCTCAGCCCTGACCCCCTGCATAGACTCTCCTCCATTCTAATCCACTGGGAGTCCCCCCCACCCCCAGTATTCACCGCCCAGTAATAATACAGTAAATTGGAGAGACCCAACCCCCCTGACTGCCGTCCTCTCTGCAACAGCACCTTCCTAATCCTGCCCCCCCCCCCCCCATATAAACGAGGTAATCATCTTTTCAACCTCCTTGAAAAATACCTTTTGGCAGGAAGATCGGCAGGCACTGAAAAATAAACAAAAATCGCGGAAACACATTAATTTTAATTGCCTGTACCCGACCTGCCAGCGACAGATACAGCGGAGATCATCCCACCTTGTCAGGTCTGCGTTCACCCTCCCCACCAAACTGGTAACATTGTACCTATGGAGCCCACCTCAATCCCGTGCCACCTGCCCCCCCCAGATATCTAAAGTGTGTCATCGCCCTACGGAATGGTAGAACCACCACCCCTGCCCCCACCCCTGGCTGAGACACCACAAAATATTCACTTTTATCGAAATTTAGTTTATACCCCGAAAAAAAAACCAAACACCAGCGAAGCAGCTGCTATATGCCACCCAGCGACATACTCAGTCCCAATACATACAACAGCAAGTCGTCCGCATACAAAGAGACCCTATGCTCTACCCCCCCCTCCCCCCCGCCCCCGCACATAGCTGCACTATCCCTCTCCACACCTCTCAACTCCTCAACGTGATGGCCAAAGGCTCAATCACAAGCACGAACAACAGGGGGGAATAGGACATCCCCGCCTGGTCCCACGGTGCAGAACATAATATCCCAAATTCATGTTTTTCGTGCCCTCGGCTCCCTCTGCAGCAGTCTTACCCAATTTACAAATCGTGACCCAATCCCAAACCACTCCAAAACTGCCATTAAATACCCCCACTCTACTCAGTCAAACGCCTTGTCAGCGTCCAACGCCACAACCACCTTTTGTCTCCCTCCCCTCTGCCGGCACCATAACCACGTTTAATACCCTCCTAATGTTCAAAAAGAGCTCCCTCCCCTTCACAAACACTGTCTGATCTTCCCCTGTCACCTTCGGGAGGCACTCCTCCAACCTACCCGCTAATAACTTGGCCAACACTTTTGCGTCCACATTCAAAAGTGATATGGGTCTATACGACCCGCATTCTGTCTGATCCTTGTCCTTCTTGAGCAACAGGGAGATCAATGCCTGCCCCAAGTCTGTGGCAACACCCCCTTCTCTATCGCCTCCTCAAACATCCCCACCATCAGCGGCGCCAACTTATCATTAAATTTCTTGATAGTACTCCAGCGGAAACCCATCTGGCCCTGCTACCTTCCCCGCCTGCATCCTCCCAATCACATCTTTTATCTCCTGCTCTACTGTTGCCCCCTCCAACATGGCCCTATACCCATCCCTCAACCTCGGGTATTCCAAACCATACAGGAATTCCTGCATCTCCCGCTCCTCCCCCGGTGGCTCCGACCTATACAATCTCTCGTAGAACTCCTCAAACACGCTATTGGTCTGATCCAGAGCCACCACCAACGTCCCTGCCCTATCCTGCAGCTGAACAATTTCCCTCGCCGCAGCCTCCCTCCGAAGCTGGCCTGCCAACATGCGAATATGGAGAATTCTCTCCATATTCGTAAACTGCTCCCCTTGCTTGCCTCAGTTGGCAAATCGCCTTCCCTGTGGGCAGCCGGTCAAAACTCGCCTGTAACTCCTTCCTCTTTTCCAACTTCGCTGGGTCCCTGTCTTTTGCATACCTCCTGTGTACCTCCAACATCTCATCTATTACCCTTTGGCACTCCACCCTCTCCTCCTTACCCAGCTTTGTCTTAAACAAGATGATCTCCCCCCTCACCACAGCCTTTAGAGCTTTCCAAACAACCGCCTGCAAAACCTCCCCCATACAATTAAACCCCACGTATTCCTCAAGTACTTTCCCAATCTTATCACAGAACCCTGGGTCCCCCAACAGCTCCACATCTAATCTCCACCCCGGCCCCTGCACTGCCCCCTCTCCAACACCATATCCACCCAATGCAGCGCATGATCCGATATCGCAATTGCCAAATATTCCTTGACCCCAGCCAACAGCGCCTTCCGCACCATAAAAGAGTCAATCCGCGAATAAACTTTATGGACCGAGGAGAAAAAAGAATACTCCCGTTCCCCCGGGTGCAGAGACCTCCAAGGGTCCAGCCCTCCCATTTCCGCCATTAGCCCAGTCAACACCTTTGGCACCTCCCTGACAGGACAAGCAAGCGCGGCCGTGACATGTCCAACCTCGGCTCCTGCACCAAGTTCCAGTCTCCACCCATTAACAATTCTTGTGAATCCAAGTCAGGGATTCTTTGCACATCTTTATAAATCCTACATCATCCCAGTTGGGACCATACACGCTTACTGGCACCAGCAGCCTCCCCTCCAATGCCCCTGTCACTACCTGCCTCTCTAGTCTGCATCACTTTCTCCAACTAGAACCGTACTCTTTTGCTAATCAGGGCCACTAACCCCCCCTCTCTTGGTCTCCGGATTACTGGTCCTGCGATAATACATTATGCACTGCCTCTCCTCACTGCAGTATAGGTTTGGAGAGATTGTTCTGTCTGAATCTCTGACCAGGCTAATGGTAGATTTCAGGATGATTTGCACAGACATTTCTCTGCAGGGGATTAATTAGTTGATCTTGTATTTCCATATCTGACTCAGTTTCTCATTGTGTCTCCATGTTAACAGGTAAATGGTGAGGCCTTTAATTTACCAGTGAGGTTAGAATCTGGGAAAATTACCCTTTCCCAAAGTGGATCAGCGGCGTTACTGCAGACAGATTTTGGCCTCCGTGTCTCCTATGACTGGAACCATTACGTGGTGGTGTCGGTACCCGGCATCTACTCCGGCTCTCTGTGTGGACTATGCGGAAACTTCAACGGAGACGGGGTTGACGACTTCCTCTCCCCCAATGGCACCACATTGTCTACAGCCTCGGCATTTGGGAACAGCTGGAAAACCACAACCTCTGGAGCTTCGTGTGGGGATGATCCCGGCTTGCCCAGCCCCTTGTGCACCGAAGCTGATCGCCGTGTCTACACCACGGAAAGTTCCTGTGGGGTTTTAACCAACACCCGTGGGCCTTTCCGCCAATGTCACTCGGTGCTGAGCCCAACAACGTACTCTGAAAACTGTGTCTTTGATCTGTGCGCATTGGCCGGAAAGCACGAGACACTCTGTCAGGCCATTGAATCTTACGTAGCCGAGTGTCAGAGAAGAGATGTATCAATCGAAGATTGGAGAAATGCAACAGGCTGTGGTGAGAAAATGTGTTTGGAGAGATCAACCTAATCAGTGTCACAAGTTTCTGTTCAATGTCTTGGTAACACTATTCAGCCTGTAACATCCTTAAATGGCGCAGGAGCAGAGGAACCTGGGTGCATCTGTGCAGAGATTATTGATGGTGGCAGGAAAGGTGGAGAGAGCAGTTAGAACATAGAACATAGAACATTACAGCGCAGTACAGGCCCTTCGGCCCTCGATGTTGCGCCGACCAGTGAAACCACTCTGAAGCCCATCTACACTATTCCCTTATCGTCCATATGTCTATCCAATGACCATTTGAATGCCCTTAGTATTGGCGAGTCCACTGCTGTTGCAGGCAGGGTATTCCACGCCGTTACTACTCTCTGAGTAAAGAACCTACCTCTGACATCTGTCTTATATCTATCTCCCCTCAATTTAAAGCTATGTCCCCTCGTGCTAGACATCACCATCCAAGGAAAAAGGCTCTCACTGTCTACCCTATCCAATCCTCTGATCATCTTGTATGCCTCAATTACGTCACCTCATAACCTTCTTCTCTCTAACGAAAACAGCCTCAAGTCCCTCAGCCTTTTCTCATAAGTCCTTCAGCCTTTTCTCATAAGATCTTCCCTCCATACCAGGCAACATTCTGGTAAATCTCCTCTGCTCCCTTTCCAATGCTTCCACATCCTTCCTATAATGCGGCGACCAGAATTGCACGCAATACTCCAAATGCGGCCGCACCAGAGTTTTGTACAGCTGCAACATGACCTCATGGCTCCGATACTCAATCCCTCTACCAATAAAAGCTAACACACCGTACGCCTTCTTAACAACCCTCTCAACCTGGGTGGCAACTTTCAGGGATGTATGTACATGGACACCGAGATCTCTCTGCTCATCCACACTGCCAAAAATCTTACCATTAGCCCAGTACTCTATCTTCCTGTTATTCCTTCCAAAATGAATCACCTCACACTTTTCTGCATTAAACTCCATTTGCCACCTCTCAGCCCAGCGCTGCAGCTTATCTATGTCCCTCTATAACTTGTAACATCCTTCCGCACTGTCCACAACTCCACCGACTTTAGTGTCATCTGCAAATTTACTCACCCATCCTTCTACGCCCTCCTCCAGGTCATCCACCTGTTTGGTCACCTTCTCAAAGAACTCAATAAGGTTTGTGAGGCACATCCTACCCTTCACAAAACCGTGTTGACTATCTCTAATCAAATTATTCCTTTCCAGATGATTATACATCCTATCTCTTATAAACCTTTCCAAGATTTTGATGAAGCAGATAGTATTCTGGGATGTACTAATAGGGACACAGAGTACAGGAGCAAGGAGGTTGTACTGAACCTATAAGTGACGTCAGCTGGAATATTATGTACAGTTCTGGGCTCCACCCTATAGGTAGGACGTTGATTGGAGAGTGTTTAGAGGACGTTTACAAGAATGATTCCAGGGATGAGAAACTTCAGTTATGAGGATAGATTGGAGAGGTTGGTGGGATGTTCTTTTATTCCTGAATGAGGATGGCTTTGAAATGTAGTGTCTCACAAAGAACATCAAGTGATGTATTGAACAAAGCTAATTTATTTACACGACAACTAAATAGATTTGACTTGCTTGCTAAGGTATAAAAGATAACAGGTTGACTAAAACTCTGATTCTAACTACATAGCTCCTGAAAACACGGCTGTTCACTATCCCGCCTGACAACCTACTCCTCGAATCAAGAGCATCACGTGATCCACGTGTATGCCCTTGATCGCCATCTAATGGTTGGATTTAGTTACAGTAAATTGTTAACCCTTCATTATTCTTACAATACTCATATTGTCACATTCCCCATTCTTTGAAGTTGTTTCGATATGCATTCAAACATATTTACAGTACATGATGCTTGTTGAGGCGATACATGATTTCACAATATTATTATCCATCTGGTTAACAATTTATCCCTTTTTTTACAAATTAAGTCTCTCTGTTTTTTTCCTGAGACGTGTAGATCTTCTCAGTGCAACCTTGGTCTTGCAGTTGTGTTTGGCTATCCTGCAAAGCTTCTCCTTGGTGTTATTCCAATGGTGCTGTTATTGTGTTCTCTGCTGGACTGATGGCTTCCTGACATACTGTTGGAGTTGCTTTGAGTAGCTCTGTATCTATTGTAATGTTTGGAAATGTGGGTTGAGTCATCTTTACCTTCAGAAGTGCTCTGCGGTTTCTCCTTAAGATAGAACCCTCTTCCGTTACTACCACCTAGGATTGTCGAGCTGCCTGGCGTATGAGATGTGCCATGCTCGACCATCCATTTGGCAGTTGTACTCTGACAGTATCACCTTGCTCTAACGGTGATAGATATTTTGCTGTTCTATCACAGTACTTTTATTGTTTCCGTTTGATTGCTTTGATTTCGTCTTCGTTTTCAGGGTTTGTTGTAAGACACGGTAACGTGGTACGTATCTTTCGATTCATCAGCAATTGTGCTAGTGAGTATCCGGTCGCAAGTGGTGCCGCTCTGTAGCTTAACAAAGCTAAGTTTGGGTCTTTGTTTGAATCCCAAGCTTTCATTGGTAAATTCTTGCCAATATGCACTCCCTTCTTCGCCTTTCCATTGCACTATGGATGATGCAGAGTGTAGGTTACATGATGGAAGCCATACTGTCTGGAAAACTCAGTCCATTTGATGCTATCAAAACATGGTCCATTGTCACTCATTACGGTGAATGGGATACCATGTCTGGCGAATATTTATTTTGTAGCCTTGATGACTGCCTTCAAACTTGAGTTGGGTAGCTTGATTACCTCAGGATAATTCGAAAAATAGTCACTGACTAACAAGTATTTACTGCCTTGAAAGAAAACAGATCAATGCCTACTTTCGACCACAGAGTTGTGATGACTTTGTGCATAGTCAGTGCTTCCTTCTGTTGATGGGACTGGTTCTTCAGACACATTTCACATTGTGCAACTAGGTTCATAGAATTTACAGTGCAAAAGGAGGCCATTCGGCCCATCGAGTCTGCACCGGCTCTTGGAAAAGCACCCTACCCAAGGTTCACACCTCCACCCAATCCCCATAACCCAGTACCCTCACCCAACACTAAGGGCAATTTTTGACACTAAGGGCAATTTAGCATGGCCAATTCACCTAACCTACACATCTTTGGACTGTGGGAGGAAACCGGAGCACCCGGAGAAAACCCACGCACACACGGGGAGAATGTGCAGACTCCGCACAGACAGTGACCCAAGCCGGGAATCGAACCTGGGACCCTGGAGCTGTGAGCAATTGTGCTAACCACAATGTGCCCGTGCTGCCCATGCTAATGTCGTTGTTGATTCCCAGCCAGTACACGGACTCACGAGCTCTTCCTTTACATTTTGTCATCCCCACATGCACTTCGTGCACCTTGCTGAAGATCATTTGTCGTAAAGAAGTCAATATTACGGTACGATTTTGCCTGAGCAGGAACCCATTGACACTGCTTAACTCTGTTTGTATGTTTTGGTAGTTGGAACATGTTACTTTGTGCCACCATCCCGCCTGTATTTTAACATTCGTTGGATAGTTTTGCCCTTCCTTGTTTCCTCTTTGATTAATTTCGACTTGTTGTCAGACACAGGTAGGTTCTTCAATGAGGGTTGCTTGAGCTTCAATGATCTGCACGATATCTGTCGTCCCTGGATCATCAGTTGCGCGTGATAGCACATCAGCTATAACTACTTCCTTTCCTGATGTGTAGACTAACTCAAAATCGTACCTTTGAAGTTTCATGACCATTCTCTGTAGTCGTGGAGACATCTCGTTTAAATTCCTTTCTATAATTGAGACAAGAGGATGATGATCGATTTTGACTGTGAATGTGGGTAACCCAGACACGTAGTCATGGAATCTGTCCATACCCATGAGTACACCCAAACACTCCTTTTCAATTCTCACGTAGCGCTGCTCAGTTGGTGTCATCGCTCTCGAGGCAAATGCAACTGGTTGCCATAGCCCTTCACTTGTCTGTTGTAATAGCACTGCGTCTATGCCGTCTTTGCTGACATCTGTCAGGATCTTCGTATTGCTTTTGGGATCGAAGAACGACAGACAGGTGCTATAGTGAATGCTCTTTTCAGATCAGACCACTCTCTGTTGTGTTCATCAGACCAATTGAACGTCACATTCTTTCAGATAAGCTGTCTTAGTGCCGTGGTGCGTGATGCCAAGTTTGAAATGAATTTTCCAAAAAAAGTGACCACACCTAGCATCCTTACGACTGCCTTTTTGTCTTTTGGATTTGACATTCTGGTAATGGCTGCTATATTTTCACTGTCTGGCTGGACTCCTTAAGCTGATAGTTGATCACCCAAGAAAATTAGCCTGGAGATGCCAAATTTGCATTTGGCTCTGTTCAGTTTGAGACCTTTCAAACTTTTCAATGTGCTTCATGACTTGCAGCAGTCATGCAATCTGTTCCTCTTCATTGGATGACCAAATGATTGTGTCATCTATGTACACTCGTACGCCTGTGATACCTTCAACCATCTGTTCCATAGCCCGATGAAAGATTTTGGAAGCTGAAATAATCCCGAAAGGCATTCTGTTGAAACAGTCTCTCCCGTATGGTGTCTTAAACGTGCAGAGTTTTTTTACTTGCAACATCTAATTTTAGTTGCCAGAAGCCCCTGGACGCGTCTAGCTTGGTAAAGATCTTGGTACCTGACATTTCCCTGGTAATTTCCTCCCTTTTAGGAATCGGGTAGTGTTCCTGTTTAATATTCTGATTCAGAACCTTGGGATTGATACAGATTCTCAGGTCACCATTGGCGTTCTTCACAGAAACCAGAGAACTAACCCAGTCAGTTGGTTTTCCCACTTTGGTGATTGTTCCCAACTGCTGCATACGATCAAGTTCCACTTTTAAACGTTCCCTCAAAGGAGCCGGTATCCTCCTAGATGGATGAATTGCTGGTTTGGATTTTGTATTCAAATGGTAGTGTTCCCATACCATGAAAGACATGAGGATATTTCTGAATAATCTCCTCAATCTGGTCATTGCAATTGGATGAAACCCTGTCCAAGTTTAAAAGCATTTCACGAGCTGCAGAATCTCACATGCCTGAACACCAAGTAACGATAATCTCTTTGGTTCAACAATCTAGAATTTAATTGGAATTGTTTTCTCTTTAACTTCGACAGTTAAATAGCAGGTACCCATTGTGGTTATCAAGTTGCCATTATAATCTCGCAGTTGACAATCATTTTCGTCAATCAATGTTTTTATCCTTAATCTGATTATATCTATTTGATTAATACGATTGGCTTTTGCTCCAGTATCCAATTTAACCTTGGTGTTGGTTCCATTTATTATTAAAGGAATCGTCCATTCATCTGTATTCTTGATGATTTTGTGGTTTTCCCCTCAGTCTGGTCTCAGTAAATATACCAAGTCGGATTGTAGGTAAAATCTATTTTATTCTAAACAGCTTGCAAGCCTGACTCACTCTGATAACAGCAGGACACCACACCAGAGTTTCTGAGATTCCCAGAGCAAGTGAGAACAAAGACACAAAGCATCTCATTTCATATACATCAATGTAGCATCAAGTTACACACACACACGCAACCAAATAAGGTAACGATGGCAAATGTAAGGTTTTTATAGGCTTTCCCACATTCCTTGACCTAGCCATATAAGGTGATCTTTGCAATTACTGACCACAATAGGTTCATCTCACATTCCTTAAACTTGAGGCCCCTTTCTCCCAGTATCCCCTGCAACAAAGAAATGGTCCCAGTGGCTGCCTATCCCCCTCTTCATGCTTTGCAAAATCCCAGTTACATGCAATTACAGACTGCTACCCATTTTCTCCAGCCTAAGCTAGAGATGTTTAAAAGTCCGCTACCCTAATCCTCTATTCTCCTGTATTAGGATCTGCTCCTAACTTTGCCTAACTACTTATCCCATTCTAACACCATGCTCTTTTGTTCAATTCCTCATTCCCTCCTTTTATCATTTTATTGTAACTATTCCACCTCCTAACCAACATTCCCTTTTGCTACCTGCTGACAACGGGACACAGGTGGCGTTGTGGCAGATGCATTAGCCTGACGTCTGGGTGACGCTACACCTCCGTTCAGTGCAGGTGGAGAACAGACATGTTATATTTTCTTTCACCTCTGCCACGGGGGTCTCCATTGGTAGAGAAATGTTTGGGTAGGTATTCCCCCTGATGGTCAAAAAGTGTGCTAACAATTCGCCAGACCAACAATAGTCCTGTTGCTGTCTTGGTCCAAATTTGGATTTTGGTTAGGCATACAACTTCCAGTGCCCGTTATAAACATCCCCGGGTTAATAACCTGTATCGATGTCTGGTCTGAAAGACCGTCCTGCAATTCAATACATTTCGTACATAAACACCTCATCACACTTTTACAGCCACTGGCTCTCCGTCCGGGTTCCTTTTGGTTTGATGGTCGCTAGTAACGGGATGTCATCTTGGTGATTGGTGATGGGCCGAGTCTATCGGCATCATCCGAGCCATAGTCATCTTACAACACATATTAAGGCATCCAATGATTATACAGTATACAATCATAATAAGGCATCAGGTAAAACCCCATGACCGAGCTATGAGAGCTAGGAGAGATGACTCTGAGCTGAATCCTGCTTTAGGGTTTATATTCCCCTTCTAGTTGTACTGACTAGCAAATATCCATGATCCTTGGCATTTGTATGTACATGTCGTGATTTGTAAACTGTGCACGGAAATAATTGTAAATGTATTCACCTCACAGACCAGTGTTGGTAGACTCTTTTTATTGTTCTTTCCTCAAGTCCAATCACCGTGAACCATAGCTGTCGCTGCTCAGGAAGGTAATGCAATAGCTATATCCGTGTGTTCCACTACCACCAAAGCATCTGACTGCCTTGGGATAGCAGCACAGTAGAAGCTTCCTCATGTCCCTTAGAAACAGCACACAACTCAGTCCATCAGCGACCAAAAAGGTCGTTTGTCCATCACTGGCTGTTTAGTGTCGCATTTTTCCGTCATTCAAATTGCTTTCCGTTTCTCATTGGAATGGTAAATTATGATGTCATGTACTATCCACTGATTATCTTGCTTCATTAATTTCAGAAGCTTCAATCGATCCTGTTTCTATTCCTGACTTCCTCACACTAACGTCTAACATTATACATGTAGTCTGCCAGCCCTGGCTTACATGAGACAAAAACTCAGTTTTTTTCAAATCCCTTTTATCCGTTATCATTTCCCTTACAGCATGAAGTGTATACTTGCCATTATTCTTTTTTTAACTTTGCAATAACACCACTTGCACATTTAATACAATCAACTTTTGGGGTTACAACCCAATTCAGTCCATACATAACAGCCCCTAACAATTTACAGGACATTTCGTCCGTAATAACTATGTAACTCTCCAATGCAATATTGTTTGCTGCATTGGTTACAAATTTCACGCTGTGCCATCAAGCTACCAAGATTCTTAAACTATTGTCATTTAGAATGTGGGGGTTCCTCGTCAGTCGCTGCTGTTTGCCGAGACCCTTAATAACTCCACCGCTTAGTACATACCCCATGGAGACGACAGGTCATCCATCAGCTGATGTCCAGTTAGAGATGTCTGACCGGAGGTTTCACTGTTCAGTAATAATTTGATATTTTGATTTGTTTCTAACCCGTAAGGTTTTTTCTCTGGGCTTTGTCATTTAATTCCTTCAAATATGTAGCCAATTGTATCATTAGTTTTCACCCCATTCCGTCGAAAACATTCTTCTCTGGAGTGTAGTTCTCGTTCTTCGTCTGTATTATTTTTGCTTCATCTGAAAACCAAATGAACAGGTCAAAGGTGGAGAGGGCCCTATTCTTTAATTTATACTTACTATTTTTGTTTGGATACTCCAGAAGTGCCCTCTCCAGGACTTCCGGATTTCCGTTGCCACTGTTCCTTTTTTTTTTTTAACTGGTTTCTTTTCCTTATCCTTGATGTACATCATACAATTAAGGCCTGTTAAGCCTCCTCCATCTGTCATTGCACCCCTGAGTGAGATTTGAAGAATCTCAAACTCCTCCTCTTTTGCTCACTCAGTGATCCAAGCAGGTCGAAACCTTACCCCGATACATTCCGGGTATTGCTACCGCATTTACTTTAATTTCTTTATTTTTGATTACGACCGGATTTTTATGAAGGTAATTTCCAACCATGACATTGTAACTTTATCATCTGTCCAATCAATGCTGCTAACAGGTTTTAATTCACTGTCCTCCCACCAATTGGGTCATGTGTTTTAATTGAGATATAATTTATTTTGCTCCAGACACCATGCTTCTCTAATTCAACTGTATGTTTACCCAGATTCTGAATGATCTTATCTTTACATTTCACAGCTTCACTGATTATTTTGCCTGCAGTTTTAGTTGGTAGCTTCACCCACACTTCCTCTCCTACTCGATAATTACCAGATACACTAGGGTCTCCTTGTTCCTGGGAGACAGAGGCTCCGAGATTACTATTAAGATCAAAACTATCCTCTCAATGTCTTTATCCCAGCCTTTATCATTCTGATTTTTAAAAAAAATCTAATCTTTCACTCTTCTCACTGATCTCTCAGCCACCCCATTACTTTCAGGCGCATATTTCACGGCCCAATTGATTTTTAGGCCTCTGTCAGCACAAAAGTTAATAACGGTATTATTTCTAAAGTGCGACGCATTGTCCATCCGGATTGATTCTGAGGTCACCATCTCTGCCAATACCTTTTTGGTAGTGGCTCCATTCGCTTTGCTGGTTGCTCTAAGGTCAATTTCTTCTGTGCAGCTATCAGTTTTGACTAAAAAGTACAAATTACCTTTGCTGCTTCTAGGAAAAAGAGGTCCTGCATAATCTAATGACCATTCTTGCATTGGTTTCTTAGTTTTTATGCTCCCATATGCTTTATCCCCTCGCTGTCCTCCACAGACCATACACCTTTCACATTTGCTTAATCTTGTTATCTCCCTTGATCGGCGCTATCCTAAGGCTTTTACTATGGTTTGTTTTATACATTGTGGAGCTACCGAATGGTTTTTCTTTACACCAGATTTTCCCCTCCAAATACAGTTCTTATTTACTTCATCTAAAATATTTCAACATCATTTTTCCCACGAGTGACTATTTTGTGAGTCTTCGGGCACTAGGACCCCGGTGGAGCTCTGCCGTGTCAATTCCACCGACTACCTCTTAATACTGGTCACATTCGGTCGCCGTGTTTCTGGCCCCTTACTGCCGCAATGCCCCTCTCCACTATCCCAATATAACGTGAGGGCATGTTTTAATACATTTTTTCTTGAAAGTGGTATCCTGCTATGGTCCCTATTCTACCTGCTCCCGGGACTGCCTACCCCCCCCTGGGGTCAGTGCTTGCAGCATCAACCTCACGTTCTGAGTACTTGTACACAAAGGCCCTACAGTAGTCAAATAGTCCCTAGTGCTTGCCTAACCCCTCTTACGGTCTGGGGTTTGGGCATCTCTAAAATGGCTTTCTTCCTTTCTACTGGATCTTCCTTAATCTTAAAATAAAGTTAATAATCAATAGTCTTCGCTATATGAAAATCCCGATCAGTAAATTTGATGTGTAGTGAGTTTACAGAGAAAATACTGAAATCTCTACAAATTTGGAACACACAGATCAAAGTTTTTAAATGTAGGTACATCATGGCTGCCTCTAACAAAGGAGCACATGGGCTCAGTCCACACCGAATGCCTAGTCTTCGCATTTCCATTTAGATTCCTTTGTTCTCTCCTTTTTTCTTAAGAGCAGCCAAGACTATGCCGAGTTCAACTAACCATTTACAAATCCCAATTTATACATTTTGATTTTACTTTTTGTTTACTTCCTGAGAATTGTGTTTTAAATAACTTCCACAATATTAATCATTATTACTGATTTTTTAAAGAACTTTCAAATACTTACCCCGTTTTAAATCTCACTTTAACTGCCGTGTATACCTCCTGTGCAACTTTGTTTTGCAAAACGCAACTTTTTTAAAACTAGAAACACCAGAGGAAGTTCACAACTTTTTATTAAACACACACACACTCATTCATCCACCAAGATCTCCACTCAAACAAAAGGAATTCAAAGCATTATACTTTCATTCATCTCAACCAACCGGACAATAAAAGTTTGAATTTGCAAAGAAATTGTAAAGGACGGTGGTCTCCATTTTCCTTTCTTCAAAACTGTAAATAAAACTCAAAGAAAAGGTAAATTCTCTCCCAAAAATATAAAGTAAATTTAAACTCTCCTGAAGCCACAGGTGCTTTTCCACTACCCCAGAATCACCATGCTCGCACTTGAACAATTGCTTTACAGCTTATCCTGCTCCTTAACCTTATATTCCTTAAAACTAATAATTCCCAAATTTACTTCCCATATGCAGTCAGAAGCTGATTCCAACCATTTCTGAGTTGTTAATTTAGCTCCACTCTTTTTCCAGATACTTTCCTGAAATTTCCTAATCCTTTCCAAGTCTTTGGTTCCCCCTAGTGGCCATTCATCTCCCAACTTTTTATTTAGTGCAGCTGAGAGCTGCCTGAATCTTTTCCTTTGTCTGGATATCTATCACATAATACTTGTAGCAAGCAACCCGGGTCACTCGTGTGGTCTGAACAATTCCCCATAATCGAACTAGTCCTCGGTCTGTGTTCGTCCCTACAGTCCAAGAACAAAATTTAACTTAACCAATTGTAATTGTACGGAACTGAATTATCTCCAGGACATTCCATCAGCGGTCTTAACTGAATTATCGCTGCGACATTCCCTCAGCCCGTTAAAGACCTTAACCGAATTACAGTGTAATTTAATGTAGCCAATTTTAATTTTCAACCCACATGTAACTGAATTATCGCTCGATATTCCCTCAGTTCTCTTTTAACCCTCAGTCATCATAGATTATCATAGAATTTACAGTGCAGAAGGAGGCCATTCGGCCCATCGAGTCTGCACCGGCTCTTGGAAAGAGCACCCTACCCAAGGTCAACACCTCCACCCTATCCCCATAACCCAGTAACCCCACCCAACACTATGGGCAAGTTTGGACACTAAGGGCAATTTATCATGGCCAATCCACCTAACCTGCACATCTTTGGACTGTGGGAGGAAACCGGAGCACCCGGAGGAAACCCACACACACACAGGGAGGATGTGCAGACTCCGCACAGACAGTGACCCAAGCCGGAATCGAACCTGGGACCCTGGAGCTGTGAAGCAATTGTGCTGTCCACAATGCTACCGTGCTAGTCGTACCTAATCAACTGAAAATTAATTTCTCTAATCCGCCAGACAGAACTTTGATTTTGTCGAGACGATCTTACCCGCCCATAGGCGAGCGATCAAACCCGCATTGGACTACGAGGCAGGGGAAACCGATGTGGTCCTTTATCATCTACTCACACCGGGGGCCTATTTCCCCTCTCTCCGTCCAAGGCTCGTTTGATTCTGATTTCGCGGATAGTCTGGAATTCGCTCTTGAAATACCACCGCTGACACCAAATGATGATTTTGGGTTTTTCCCCTCAGTCTGGTCTCAGTAAATATACCAAGTCGGATTGTAGGTAAAATCTATTTTATTCTAAACAGCTTGCAAGCCTGACTCACTCTGATAACAGCAGGACACCACACCAGAGTTCCTGAGATTCCCAGAGCAAGTGAGAACAAAGACACAAAGCATCTTGTTTCATATACGTCAATGTAGCATCAAGTTACACACACACACAACCAAATAAGGTAACGATGGCAAATGCAAGATTTTCATAGATTTTCCCACATTCCTTGACCCAGCCATATAAGATGATCTTTGCAATTACTGACCCCAATAGGTTCATCTCACATTCCTTAACCTTGAGGCCCCTTTCTCCCAGTATCCCCTGCAACAAAGAAATGGTCCCAGTGGCTGCCCATCCCCTTCTTCATGCTTTGCGAAATCCCAGTTACATGCAATTACAGACTGCTACCCATTTTCTCCAGCCTAAGCTGGAGATGTTTAAAAGTCCGCTACCCTAATCCTCTATTCTCCTGTATTAGGATCTGCTCCTAACTTTGCCTAACTACTTATAGCTATTTATCCCGTTCTAACACGATGCTCTTTTGTTGAATTCCTCATTCTGAACGATGAAAATTTGTTTTAAAGCTTCCGAATTGGTAATTTTTTGATGTGCATTTTCTATGCTTTCCACTATTTCAACAAAGAAGGGATCCTCTAGTCAAATTCATCTTCCTCTGAATCAGGTTTGATCGCTTGTTTGCAATTTATTTTATACTTACTTCTTGCACAGCTCTTCCTTTGTTTGCTGTGCTAAGCTTTTTAAACTGCTGTGAATTTGTTCCCAATCTACATTAAGATGTGTAGTGTTTGAGCTTGTGATATTTAGCACAGGTTTTTCCATATGCAGGGCATTTTTTAATCTTATGCGTGTTACTACAACTTTTACACGTCAGGATGTAATGCGTAAAATGGCTGCTGTCATTCTTAAAATGGCTGCCATCTGGAGCACGTTTCTATTTTAGGTGCGTCACTGCATTAATGGCATCTGCCAAGTTGTTAGTTTCCGCATCACTTTCTCCAACAATCATTTTGGAAAATAGAATTCTAGCAAGTTCGCTTGCTCTACACATACTGATTATGCCTTCTAATGTCAAATCAGACTGTCGCAATAGCCTTTCTCGCAGTTTGTCACTTTTTACTCCGTAAACTATCTGATCTTGCAAAAGTGAGTCTAGGAGAATCAAAAAATTACTTGTCTGCACTTTTAGTCTCAGATTCATTGTGAAGCAGTCAAGCATTTCACCTGCTTTTTGCACTCTTTGCCTGAACACATACCGTTCAAAGGTTTTGTTTTGTTGCAACTGGCAGTGCTTGTCAAACTTCTTAATAACTTTATTGTATTTTTTTTTTATCTGCCTCATCCTCAAACCGGAATGAGTTAAAGATTTCAATGACTTGTGAGCCAGCCACTGCTAAGAACAGTGCTATTTTGCGCTGGCCGCTTCTAGGTCTAGGTCAGAGATATTCAATTCAAATTGTTTCTTGAAATTGGGCCAAGTAACGTCCACTTTACCCGAAGAACGAAATTGCCATGGAGTTTGTAGACCTTCCATCTCGCCTCAACTGGGATTTACTTCAACGTCGTCGTTGAAGTCTGTCTCTGATTAGAAATGTTTTCTTAGTTTTGTTTCACGGATATTTCTTGCAAACATCTCTTTTCCCTCTGTACCTTTCCACTGATCTTTAGCAAGCACACCTGGTACCTTATGATGTCTGTAGTGATCTGTACATCTGTACATACATCTGCACATCCACCAGGGACTGCAGACAGATGTAACAGGCACAGCACCAATAGAGGGCATCAGAGACGGGTATAAAGGGTCAGCCCATGGCAGGATCCGTCTCGTCCAGAAGCATAGGGCTAGGGAGCAGCAGCACACACAGACAGTTCAGCAAAGGCAGCTTACCTTAGCTTCACTGGTCATACCTCTTGACTGTATTATATCTAGTTAAGCTCTGGAAACAGAACAAACCCATTGAATAAAGTATTTGTGTTAACTGGAAGTCTACAATCTTTATTCAGACTTAGAGAATAACATATAGTACCTGGAGTGATTTCAGAAAGTTAGCTAGACACCAGCAAGAGAAGAAAAACTTAAACCGGATATTCGACTGTGGAAGACTTCACAGGAAATGGATCCTCGACGACTAACTGATTTGATGGAACTTGTTGGAACTCCATGGCAGCTGGAAACAGCCGGTAATTTAAGTTATAACTGGAAAATGTTTGAACAGCTGTTCCAAATATTTATTACAGCTAATGATTTAAGCACTGCCTCTGACGCAACGGAAATAGCCCTACTACTCTCAACAGGAGGGCATGAAGCTAGAGAAATCTATAATTGCTTTAATTACTAAGAAGGTGGGGACAAATCCAAATTAGAAGTTGTACTCAAAAAATGTGATGAACAGTAAGAGTCTGTCTGGTGAGATGCTGGAATGATTTAACTCTTGTCAGAGAAACGGAGGGCCCATCTCTGATTTTATTACAAATCTCAAGTTAATATCACAAGGCTGTGATTGTGCTGATTTCAGAGACACTGTGATAATGCATCAATTAATTTCTGGACTATCTGATAAACATTTGAGGGAAGAACTATCACAAAATAAGCATCTAACTCTAGAAACTGCTATACAAAAATGCCTTGCTTATGAACAAAAACAAAATCAATCCTGTCAGTCTTTACAAACACAGAATCAGTGTCTAGAAAAGAAAATCGGAAAAAAACGGCGCCAAAACTTACCACGAGGCAGAGGCAGGACTAAAGGAAGTTCTGAGCGGCAGCCATCTTGAGAAAGGAGCCGCACATACTCAGTTGCGAAAAGAGGGTACAGTACAGGAAACTCGGAGTGCGCATGGGTAATCAAGTCCTACGCATGATGTCACGAGCATCATGACGTCAGAGGACCAGGACCACGCCCACTTAAAAGGGAAATGCACGAAAATGAACAAAAATAAATTTAAAGCTGCAAAACCCAATTTTCTTGCCTCAAAAGACAGAACAATGCCTGGACTTACACCAGCAGTTGAAAATAACTTTCACAACACCCTGGAACAAGCAGATAGCACCGCCCTACAAGATGATATGGTCTCTGTAGACTACGACTCAGACGAAGATTTCATCTTGGGAGACGGCTATCCCAGTACCAAATCCGAACCGCAACTAGAGGAGTTGTACCGGGAAGACCCCGACCATGAGCTCTTCGGAATGGGGAATCTCCAGCCCAGCATATATGACATCCCGATTCGTGAGTGAAGGATTATGCTGCGGCCTGACGCCAAGAAACAGAGAGTGGTCCACGCACCACAAAGGGTCCCAGCCTCCACACAAGAAGATGATTTGTTCATTGAACCATGAAGAGAACGATCACAACTCCGAAACAAAAAGCGATGATTTGTCCATCAAGCAATACACATAATACTACTCAGACATGGCGGAGTTATTAGGCGATCCTGATCACAGCATCAGCAACACGGTTGAAAAGCTCAATACGACACTTCTCATGGTAGATGAATCCAATACCATGGTGCCATGGCAGTAGGTCGGTACATTGGATGACAGCAATACCCAAGATGAAGACGATGCCACACAGAGAGCACAGAACTAATCCGTTGAGAGAGCACAGATCGACTCTACAGCAAGAACACTGCACGACTCCACAAAGAGAGCGATGACAGACTCCACAGGGAGAGCGATGAAGGACTCCACAGAGAGAGCGATGAAGGACTCCACAGAGAGAGCGATGACAAACTCCACAGAGAGAGCGATGAAGGACTCCACAGAGAGAGCGATGAAGGACTCCACAAAGAGAGCGACACAAGCCTCCACAAAGAGGGCGATGCAAGCCTCCACAGACAGCTAGGTGACAGACTCAAAAATGGATGCAAGCAAACACTCCATAGCGAACGCCATGCATGTACAAGACCATGAAGATCTATCAAGCTTATTTGAGTCACAGAAGAAGACACTGTATGTGAGACAAGTGACGAAGAAATCACAATTCCCATTTAGGATGTGCAGGATCACAGTGAGACTGACATATCTCAGCTCGTCTGCACAGAAGCACTCAACAATCAGAGGACGGCCACCCATGAATCCAGAGAGACCACGTCAATTGAAATCTTGAAGATTTTGACTCCAGAAGAGGAGCACCAAGAGTCCATAGAGACCACGTCAATTGAAATCTTGAAGATTTTGACTCCAGAAAAGGAGCACAAAGAGATCACAGATGATTCAAATGAACCTGAAATGACTCCAAAAGAGGAGCACCAAGAAATCAATGATAATTCAAGTGACCCTGAAATGACTCCAAAAGATGAGCACCTAGAAATCAATGATGGTTCAAGTGAACCAGAAATGACTCGGGAAGAGGAGTACCAAGAAAGCAAAGAAGAGGAATCGAATCCACCACAAATGACTGATGTCACCAACATCAATGCAACATCAGATCATTCTCACAATTCTCAAGAAGAAACGTTCAATGTAGCAGATACCACAAAGGACACTGACACCACTAACAGTGACAATGACTCAAATCATCCACATGGCACACTCATTGAGCGCAACAAGAACAACAAAAACCACAAGAAGCACAGCAGAAACAAGAACAACAGCAACAACAAAAACAACATGCAGCACAATAAGCAATAAGAAGCATTCCAGAAACAACAAGCACGACAAGAACAAGAACAAGAATAAAAGTGAAAACAACAACAACGGAATCAACAAGCGCGACAAAAAGAACAACAAGAACGACAACAACAAGAACGACAACGAAAACAACCAAGACAGAAACGACACAAACAACAACAATGAAACAACGACCTGTACAACATTGTACAACTCTGCACGTGAGGGACAATGCCACAGCACACTGCGAAACAATGACAAGACTACAAACATGCCATGGCATGATAAAGAATCTCACGAATTCACATCTGCTCCAGAACAAACAAGCAAAACAGCTTTCACGAACGATGACATACAGAATCAATACCACAAACACAGGAAAAAGTCGAGGTCAGACAACGGTGCGACACAGAATCGCTACCCGCAATCAAATGGAACAGGGGAAAAAGGTGTCCACATCATTAAACAACTCATCAGTAAATCAGCCGAGTCACGTTCCGACATCAACCTAGCTGTTATCTTACCGAGCAACCCCATTGAGCTCAGGACTGTTGCCAGCGCAAAGGCTCTTCGGCAGCGACATCCGGACAACCTTACCGGCAAAGCAATTCCGAGACCCCGGAAACGTACCGGTTCTCGACGACATGCGGGCACTATGCTCCAAACAAAAACTATACTACGACCAACATGCTATCCCACTCAAGCCACTGACAATAGGTGACGCCATCAGAATCAGGGACCCGGAAGGCGGATGGTCTGAGTCAGCTGCGGTGATCAGGCAGGAGGCACCGTGGTCCTACATTGTCAAATCGTCTGCGGGAGTACTTTTTCACCGTAACCGCCAGGATCTATTAGAGATTCGACCTACAACGCCAGTATTTCCCACACTGGACTTGACCGAGTCCATTTGTCCACAGGACATTCCTCGCCACATAACGCCAGACAGTACTCTTGATGACATCAAACCATCATCCCTACTACCACCATTAAGACGCTCCAGCAGAAGCCGTAAGGCACCCGACCGGCTAGATTTGTGATGAGACTTCAACACGCGCACAAGACGGATATGGACATTTCTCACGATGGACTCACAACACAGTTAATTGTTTCTGTATTACTTTTATAATTTTCACAGTGTGCAGGTTTGCATATTCTCACCACTTGTTTTGTACAGTTTTCTTGAGGCCAATCTAGAAAACATGTCTAATAAAAGGGGGGGATGTAGTGATCTGTACATCTGTACATACATCTGCCCATACACCAGGGACTGCAGACAGATGTAACAGCCACAGCATCACTAGAGGGCATCAGAAATGGGTATAAAGGGTCCAGCTCAAGGCAGGATCCGCTTCTTTCAGAAGCACAGGGCTAGGAAGTAGCAGCAGACAGAGACAGCTCAGCATAGGCAGCTTACCTTAGCTTCACTGGTCATACCTCTTGACTGTATTATATCTAGTTAAGCACTGGAAACAGGACAAACCCATTGAATAAAGTATTTGTGTTAACTGGAAGTCTACAATCGTTATTCAGACTTAGAGAATAACATAATGTCTACTCGTGGTATCATGTGATGTTCTTTGATTTCTGAATGAGGTTGGCTTCGAAGTGTAGTGTCTCACAAAGAACATCAAGCGATGTATTCAACAAAGCTAAATTATTGACACTGCAACTAAATAGATTTGATTTGCTTGCTAAGATATAAAAGATAACAGATTGACTGAAACTATGATTCTAACTACAGAGCCCTTGGGAATACGACTATTCACTCCCTCACCGAACAACCTACTCCCACATGTATGCTCTTGATCGCCATGTAGTGGTTGGATGTGGTTACAGTAAATTGTTAATCCTTCATTATTCTTACAATATACATATTGTCTCAGTTGGGACTATTCTCCTTGGAGAGAAGGAGGCTGAGAGGAGATTTGATAGAGATGCGCTATGGAATGCATTGTCCGCTGTCGAGGCACTGGAGAATTGCGATTTGGAGTGAAACCTGCGGCCGCCACAATTTTGGAGTCTAAACTGATTCTCCGCCCAGAAGAACCCCAATCTTTGTCTTTATTTACCCTGTCTTGCCCTGTTAACATCTTGAATACTTTGATCGGGTCACCCCTTACCCATCTAAATTCTGGTCAAAATAGGCCTAATTTGTGTAATCTCTCCTCATAACCTAACCTACATTGCACCCCCTCCAAGGCCAATATATCCTTCCTAAGGTGTGATGCCCAGAACCTCTCACAGTGACTCCAAGTGGGGTCCAACCAGGGTTTTGTAAAGCTGCAGCATAACCCCTGTGTCTTTATACCACTGAGCTAGCCCACTTTATAGCCCACTGAGCTAAACCAGTACTCTTCCAATTTAGAAATTCATCTACTCTATCCTTATTTCATCCAAAATGGATCACCTCACACTTGCTTACATTGAATTCCATCTGCCACAATTTTGCCCATTCACCTCGTCTTCCAATATCTCCTTACAATTTTATGCTATCATCTCGACTGTCTACATGCTTACTTTAATCATCAGCAAATTTGGATATATGACTTTCTATGCCATCATCCAAGTCATTAATGAATAATTGAGGCCCCAACACAGATCCCTGTGGTACACTGCTAGTCACATCCTACCAATTAGAGTACTACTGGGGGAGCAAGGAATAGAAGGATATGGTGGTGGTTGGGGGGGGGAAGCTTGGAGCGTGAACACAAGTAGTAACAGGATGGGCTGAATGGCCAGTGTCTGAGGTGTGTATGTTGGGTGATTGGAATGTTATCTAAAACGCTCATGAGTTTAATAAGGATTGGTCCAAAAACAAACAGGTTACGGGTGAATTACTGTTCAATCTAGATGAGCAAGAAGGGCAATAGCGGTCGGTAAGGTTTTAATGTACGCACAATTTTCATTTTGATTAACTCGTGTGTCTTGTTCCGTTGGCCACTCTGTTGGAAGGTACAGTCACTCCTGTCTTTGTGTGTTTCAGAAATCTCCTGCCCGTCGCACAGTCACTATAACAGCTGTAGCTCCGCTTGTCCCGCCAGTTGCGCCGATACAACGGCACATTTACGTTGTAGCCAGCCTTGTACAGAGAGCTGTCAGTGCGATGATGGCTACATCCTGAGCGGCAGTAGGTGCGTGGCTCTGAGTCAGTGTGGCTGCTCATTCCAAGGTCATTATTACAGCAAAGGTGAGAGTGTCATCCTAACGGAAAGCTGCAGTAGGAAATGTACCTGCTGGAACGCCACCATTGGCATGAATTGTGAAGATTTCAGGTGCAGTGTCCATGAAGACTGCCGCCTTGTGGACGGAGCGCGTGGCTGCTATCCCAAAGAACGTGGCACCTGCTCGGCCTCCGGTGACCCCCATTATTTCACTTTTGACAGGAGAGCATTTGATTTCCAAGGAACTTGTAAATACACCTTCAGTAAGTACTGCGGAGCAGCTGGGAATCTCACCATGTTCAACATTGAGGTGGAGAACGATCACCGAGGCTCCAGTGCCGTGTCCTGGACACGATTAGTGGAGATCCAGGTGTACGGATACCAAATCCAGATGTCGCGAGGTCAAACTGGCAGAGTTCAGGTAAATAGAAGCAAGATATGTAAATCCTGAGTTTTAGACGATAACAATGAGCTGGTAGAGAAAAATCTGGTTGGGCGATATACAGGTTGAATTAAATGTCCTTGGGGACCTCCTCACCTGAGTGAGAGGTTCCTAGTTCAGGGGTTGCACAGTGCTGTCGCTCTCTGGGTTTGTGAGTTTGATGGTGCTGAGCTGAAGCCTGAATCCTGATTACAACATGATCAGCCCTGGCTGCTGGGGTAGAGTCATGGAGAGAGGCAGATGAGCAAGGTGTGGGCCTCGGGGTGTTAAACATTTGCCCCATGCAGGGCATGGGACCTGCAACTCTCTTCAGATGGATGTTGCCCGTACCGTGCTCTAATGGGGGCTGATCCCTCTGAAATGTTCCAGCATATCAGTGCATTCAAATGTAATTGGTGATGGGTGATGAGCACAAGCTCAGTCAGTGACCCCCATGTCACAAATGGAGAGGAACCCAATGTATCCCAATATTTATAAAAACAAGAAAATGTGGATTAGCAGGCATGACTCTACCCCAGAACCTACAACAAAGGATGTGATAAATGAACACTTTGAACATAATGGTACGATTGGATAGCGTGAACATGGATTTATGATTGAATTGGAGATTTTTGAGGATGTAACTGGCTGTATAAATAATATTAATACTGAATGCGGCGCAGTTGTATTTTCTCATGTCTTCCAATAAGATCACACACAAAGTGATAGTAAGGAAATGAGAGCACGTGGGTTTGGCATAGAGAACTCGATGGAGACTTTCCCGATGTTCGATGTACCCATGATCATGGTTATTCGAATGGAAAGCGCAGGGTGACATTTGTGACTCATGCATTGAAGGCTTTCATAGAAACTTCTAAAATTCTAACAGGACTAGACAGGATAGATGCAAGAAGATTTTCCCGGGACCTAGAACAAGGGTTACCGCCTGAGGACAGAGATGAAGACAAATTTCTTCAACCAGAGAGTGGTGAGCCTGTGGAATTCCGAAAGCACTTGAGACCATAACATGTTTTCCAGAAGGAACTAGATGTAGCACTTGGGATGAAGGGAATCAAAGTGTATGGGTGTAAGGCGAGGATTAGGCTATTGAGTTGGATTTGTTTTTTATCAATTAATGGGATGTGGGTGTCGTTGGAGGAGCCAGCATTCATTGACCATCCCTGAGGGCACTTGAGTCAACAACATTGCTGTGGATCTGGAGTCACATGTAGGCCAGACCAGGTAAGGACGGCAGATTTCTTCCCCGAATGGACATTAGTGAACCAGGTCATAGGTGAACCGGTTCGGTTTTTACGACAATCGACAATGGTTTCATGGTCACCTTTTTTAGACTTTTACGCAGATTTAATTTGAATTCAAATCTCAGCATCTGCCATGGCGGAATTCGAACCCGGGTCCCCAGAGCATGACTCTGCGTCTCTGGATTACTGGTCCTGCGATAATACCACTACGCACTGCCTCTCCTATCAGCCATGATCACATTAATTGGTGGAGCAGGCTCAAAGGGCAGAATGGTCTCCTCCTGCTCCTATTTTCTATGTTTCTTTGTACAGTTTCTATGTCTATAAATGAGGCAGTATAGATTTGGAGAGATTGTTCTGTCTGAAAGTCCGACCAGGAAAATGGTAGATTTCAGGATGATTGACACAGACATTTCTCTGCAGGGGATTAATTAGTTGATCTTATATTTCCATATCTGACTCAGTTTCTCATTGTGTCTCCATGTTAACAGGTAAATGGTGAGGCCTTTAATTTACCAGTGAGGTTAGAATCTGGGAAAATTACCCTTTCCCAAAGCGGATCAGCGGCGTTACTGCAGACAGATTTTGGCCTCCGTGTCTCCTATGACTGGAACCATTACGCGGTGGTGTCGGTTCCCGGCATCTACTCCGGCTCTCTGTGTGGACTATGCGGAAACTTCAATGGAGACGGGGTTGATGATTTCCTCTCCCCCAATGGCACCACAATGTCTACAGCCTCGGCATTTGGGAACAGCTGGAAAACAGCAACCTCTGGAGCTTCGTGTGGGGGTGATCCCGGCTTGCCCAGCCCCTTGTGCACCGAAGCTGATCGCCGTGGCTACACCTCAGAACGTTCCTGCGGGGTTTTGACCAACACCCGTGGGCCTTTCCGCCAATGTCACTCGGTGCTGAGCCCAACAACGTACTCTGAAAACTGTGTCTTTGATCTGTGCGTATTGGCCGGAAAGCACGAGACACTCTGTCAGGCCATTGAATCTTACGTAGCTGAGTGTCAGAGAAGAGGTGTCTCAATCGAAGATTGGAGAAATGCAACAGGCTGTGGTGAGAAAATATGTTTGGAGAGATCAACCTAATCAGTGTCACAAGTTTCTGTTCAATGTCCGGGTAACACTATTCAGCCTGTAACAACCTTAAATGGAGCAGGTGCAGAGGGACCTGTGTGTATCTGCAGATTATTGATGGTAGCAGGAAAGGTGGAGAGAGCAATTGATGAAGCAGATAGTATTCTGGGATTTATTAATAGGGACACAGAGTACAGGACCAAGGAGGTTATACTGAATCTATAAAAGACACCAGTTAGACCTCAGCTGGAATATTGTGCACAGTTCTGGGCTCCACCCTATAGGATTGGAAAAAATTCAGAAAATGTTTACAAGAATGATTCCAGGGATGAGAAACTTCAGCTATCAGGATAGATTGGAGAGGTTGGTGGGATGTTCTTTTATTTCTGAATGAGAATGGCTTTGAAGTGTAGTGTCTCACAAAGAACATCAAGTGATGTATTGAACAAAGCTAATTTATTTACACTACAACTAAATAGATTTGACTTGCTTGCTAAGATATAAAAGCTAACTGATTGACTAAAACTCTGATTCTAACTACATAGCTCCTGAGAACACGACTATTCACTATCTCGCCTAACCACCTACTTCCCGAATCAAGAATATTGCATGGTCCACATGTATGTGCTCGAATGCCATCTAGTGTTTGGATGTAGTTACAGTAAATTGTTAATCCTTCATTATTCTTACAATACACATATTGTCTCAGTTGGGACTATTCTCCTTGGAGAGAAGGAGGCGGAGAGGAGGCGAAAGGAGATTTGATAGAGATGTTCAAAATCATGGGGATGCTGGTCAGAGTAGGAGAACTGTTCCCGCTCATAAAAGGATCAAGAATGAGGGGGCACAGATTTAAAGTAATTTGCAAGAGGAGCAAATGTGATGTGGGAATAGATATTTTCAAATAGTGAGTGGCTAGGTTCTGGATTGTGCTTCTTGGAAGTGTGGTAGAGGGAGGTTCAATCAAGGCATTCGAGTGGGATTTGAATGATTGTTTCTTTTCAAACAATGTGCAGGGGTATGGGGAAAAGGCGGGAGACTGGCACTAAGACTTGATGCTCAATTGGAAAGCTGATGCAGACACGATGGGCCGAATGGCCTCCTTCTGCACCGTAATAAGTCTATGATCTCATGTCCATGTTTTCTTCTTCCCGTCTTTATCTCCAGATGTCCGGTGCCCTGAAAACAGTCATTTCGAGGTTTGTGGGAATCCATGTCATGGGAATTGTGTCAATGTCTCTGTCTCGTCATCCTGTGATCTGAGATGTTCTGAGGGCTGTTTCTGCAACAATGGCTACCTGAGGAGCGGAGACAGTTGTGTCTCCCCCAACCAGTGCGGATGTTTCCACAATGGTGTGTACCTGAAGGTAGGTTCACAGCTGACCGCAAGGTGGCGCTGGTGATGGTGAGGAGCTGAGGTGGGGGGGGGGGGGGGGGGGAGGGAATGATGCGAAACTGGAGAATATTTAACCGAGAGCTGGATTTCCTTTGCAGGTAGGAGAGGCAGTGTTGACAGACAACTGCAGATCCAGATGCCAGTGTTTTGCGAGGGGCGATGTCAGATGTGTCCCTGCAGGCTGCGGTCGGACTGAGGAATGTACCACCAGGAAGGGTCAGCGAGGCTGCTTCAGCTCTTTCCGAAGTTGCACCGTGACTGGTGACCCGCACTATCTGACCTTTGACGGTGCGTTGGCTCATTTCCAGGGAACTGGTGACTATGACATTGCCAAAGTTTCTAACCCTTCATCGGTTCCCTGGTTCCGAGTGACTGTGGAGAAACGGCACCGCCGCAAGAACCTGGTGTCCTTTGTGTCCCGTGTACATGTCTACCTCCTGGGTGTTCATATCACCATAGAGAACGGAAGAGGTGTACTGGTGAGTTTTGTTCCAGTTGCAGTAACTATTCATTGATATGACAATTTACATTAATTCTCGGGATGGAGCTGGGTTGTTCAAATTGGAGGCAAGAAGGTCGAGAAGAGGTTTGATCGAGGTATTCAACATCCCGAGGGGGGTCCGGGATAGAGGGAGAATCTTTTCCCATTGGTGGAAGGATGGGGACCCAGAGGGACACACATTTTAGATGATGTGTGACACGAGGAGAAACTTTGTCACAGCAAATGGTTAAGATTGGGAAGACGCTGCCTGAGACTGTGGGGTGAGGGGGAGGGGATGCAGATTTAGAGTCATTGAGTGATCGAGTTAGAGAGTCACACAGCACGGAAAAGGCTCTTCGACCCATCGCATCTGCGCCGGTCAAAAACAAGCACCTATTCTATTCCCATCACTTCATCCATAGCTTTGTATGCCTTGGGATCGCAAGTGCACATCTAAATACTACTTAAATGTTATGAGGGTCTCTGCCTCCACCACCCTTTCAGGCAATGTGTTCCAAATTCCCACCACCCTCTGGGTGAAAATGTTTTTCCTGACATCCCCTCTAAACACCCTGCCCCTTAGCTTAATATCCATGTCCCTTGGTCATTGATCCCTCCACCAAGGGGAAAGATTTCTTCCCGTCTACTCTATCTACACCCCTCATAATTTTAATAATATTAATCTTTATTGTCACAAATAGGCTTCCATTAACACTGCAGTAAAGTTACTGTGAAAGGCCTCTAGTTGCCACATTTCGGCGCCTGTTCGGATACACTGAGGCAGAATTCAGAATGTCATATTCACCTAACAAGCACGTCTCTCAATCATGTCCCCCCTCAGTCTTCTCTGCCCCAAGGAAAACAACCCCAGTCTATTTAATCTTTCTTCATAACTAAAACACTCCAGCCAGGCAACATCCTCTACATCCTTTCCGGTGCTATCACATCCCTCCTATAATGTGGATCCCAGAACTGCACACAATACTCTAGCTGTGGCCTAACCAACATTTTGTATAGTTCCACCATAACCTCCCTGCTCTTAAACTCTATGCTTCAGCTAATAAAGGCAAGATTACCATATGCCTTCTTAACTATTGTATCCACCTGCTCTGCTACCTTAAGGGACTGGTGTACATGCAGATTAAGATCCCTCTGATATCATGTGTTCCCTTGCCTTCTTTGTCCTGCCCAAGTGCATCACCTCACACTTACCTGGGGTGAATTCTATTTGCCACTGATGAGCCCATCTGATCAGCCCATCTATATCCTCTCGTAATCGAAGGCTATCCCCTTCACTATTTACCACCTCACTGATCAACCCTCCTACATTCATATCTAAATCACTTATATAAACCACAAACAGCAAGGGCCCCCAACTCTGATCCATGTTGGACCCCATTCAACACAGGCTTCCAGTCAGAATAACACCCCTTGACTGTCACCCTCTGCTTCCTGCCACTCAGCCAAATTTAGATACAATTTGCTTGAATTACATGGGCTCTTACCTTCGCTTTTAGTCTCCCCACAGGAACCTTATCAAAAGCCTTGCAAATGTCCAAGTAAATATTTCCCTCATCTAAACACCTGGCCACCTTGTTGCAAAATTCAATCAAGTTGGTCAGACATGACCTCCCCTTAACAAATCCATGCTGACTGTTCCTGATTAATCCCTGCCTCTCCAAATGCGTCTGTCAGAGTTGCTTCCAATAGTTTCCCCATCACTGATTGGCTTATAGTTTCCTGGTTTATCCCTGCCTTCCTTCTTGAATAATGGTACCACATTGGCTATCCTCCAATCCTCTGGCACCTCTTCTGTGGCTAGAGAGGAATTGAAAAATATTGCCAGACCCTCTGCTACTTCCTCCCTTGCCTCACTCGCCAGCCTGGGATACATTTCATCTGGTCCTAGAGATGTGTCTACTTTTAAGCCTGCCAGAACACTCAGAACCTTCTCTCTGCCTTTGTTAATTTATTTAATGTTATCACAGTCTTTCTCCCTGATTTCTATACCCACACTGTCCCTCTCATGAGTGAACACGGACACAATTTATTTAGAACCCTTTATACATCCTCTGGCTCCACACACAAATTACCCCGTGGTCCTTAGTGGGCCCGACTCTTTCCGTAGTTATCCTTTTAGCCTTAATGTGCTTGACCTGCCAGTATCCTTTCATTCCCTTTTTTGCTCTCTTATCCAGGTTACACCACCCTGGGACCCCTGGAGTCCCATAGTAAGTGATGTGTGTTTTCCTGAGATCTTTAACCCTTGACTGCTCCAATGAGTTACAGGCATCAGATTGAAAGTAAAGCGTTAACAAATTTTATTTATAACGAGTAAAAGGTGAATATATAATAGAACGATGGTCTGCTAGGCTACCTATTCCCCCAAACCATGCCCCCTTTCCCCTTCCCCATCAAAGACAGACACATGATAAAGGTGTAGGAGGGGTTTAAAAAATAACAGGTTTGAGAGATTTGAGGATCTTTGCTGCTGGGATTGATGACCTTGTGGCGATGATCCCTTCAGAAGGCGCAATGTTGAACCATGGGTTTTGTTTGGATCTTCAGGCTGGACCACTCAGGCCAGACTCTCAGACTGTGCGATCCCCTCTAACTTGTTGGGCTGAGCCTTACCGACTCAGAAGATGCACTTCAGGACTGCACAGCTTCTGAGATGTGGTCAACTTCAGCAAGCTCACCAACAGCTTGTCTCAGTTAAACAGAATATCAGTGCAGCAGTTTTCATGAGGCCTTCGGGTGGGGTCTGGTACCTTTAATGGGAGAGGAATCCGGAATGTTCCCCTTCTCCCAGCTCTGCCTTCAGGCTTTGAGTACCCACAGACTACTCTGTATACCCGAAGGGAGTTCCAGCTATGATTTGAGACAGAATTACCCTCTTCTGGGAGAGAGACTCAAAAAGATTCAGCGGAGCTCTGCAGTCCCCAAAGCAAAGTTGAGAGCAAAAACACAGAGACCGGTAGGACAGGCTATAATAATCCGGACCAATCCGCATGGGGAATCTGCTTAGTCCCAGGATTGCAATGGAGCCAGTTGGTTGCTTGCCAAGTCTATCAAACTGACATCATGGGCTCTGCCACAGACCTAAAAGGGAAGTCCTGGTCTAGTCCATTCCACCAGGGGTGATTTGGTTTGCCTAAAGTCTGTAGTTCAAGCAAAAATCTCAATGTGGCAGCAGCCAGCAAGAACTGTAGATTAAAGGAAGTCGGCAGCACAGGAATTAAATGGAAACACCAAAGAGATAAACGTTTTACAACTGTATCCTAACAAGAGTTCACTCGATTTGCTGGTCCCACCCTTTTTCTTTATTGGAACATATTGGCCAGGCACTCTCCCTAATTCCTTCTTGAATGCATCCTCCTGTTCTGTCACAGATTTACCTAAATGTGTCTGCTGCCAGCCCACTCTTGCCAAATTATATCGGATCTTATTAAAATAGCCCTTCCCCCAGTTTAGAACTGTCATCTTGTTCAAATCAAATAATCTTTGATTTGACATTTGGGCACTATTATGATCCCAGTCCTGACCCCAACAGTTGCTAGGATACTGGGCAGAAAGCCCAATATATAATTTAATTTACAAGATACTTCGCTCTAGCAGTGATTGCACACACAAACTGGGGCATGGTGTATTAATACAAACATTTCAACTTACACAGTATTACTAACTTTAACCTCATAAAGAAAATAGCTTACAATTACCACTTAAACAATGCTGACCAATAAGATGAAACACTAACTCCTAACGGCTATATTTTAATCTCCACTCAAGCAAAACCCATCTCTGGTCAAAATCCACTTTTAAATACAGTTAGTCAACCCAAGACGATAAGGGGTAAACCTTTGAGGACTGAGGTGAAGAAAAATGTCTTCCCCCAGAGTGTGGTGAATCTGTGGAATTCACTACCACAGAAAGTAGTTGAGGCCAAAATGTTGTGTAATTTCAGGATGAAATTTGATACAGCTGTTGGGGCTAAAGGGATATGGGGGGAAGGCTGGATCAGGGTATTGAACTTGATAATTAACCATGACCATAATGAATGGCGGAGAAGACTCAAATGGCTGAATGGCCTCCTCGTTCTATTCTCGATGTGTATGTTTCGATGTATAAATCACTTACAGAGAGAGAGCAAGCCTTCAGAAACCAGCTGCAGATTCTTGCCAGTGTCAAACTACTGTTTAACCTGCCAACCTTTTCAGAAATTGCCATTCTGTTCACAGGCAAGATGTTTTTAACAAACTGCTTTGGGAAAAGCTGCTGGTCTGTCCACAGTCAAATGTTTAACTGAACTGAAACGTAACACCTTCAACCCTAGTTCCTCCCATGAACTATATCACCTTACTAAGATCAAACACAATGGCCGGGATTCTCCAACCCGGCGCCGGGGTCAGAGAATCCCCGGGGTCGCGTGAGAATCGCGCCCCATCGCCACGACACCGGCCTCCCTATTCTCCGGCGCCGTTTATCAGGTGCCGGCGGGATCGCCACACGCCGGTCAGGGGCCATTGATCGCGGCCCCCCCCGGCGATTCTCCGGGCCCCGAGGAACGCCATCCTGGGGAGGGGGCGGGGGGCGGGGTTGATCCGACCCCGGGGAGGGGGCCCCATGGTGGCCTGGCCCGCGATCGGGGCCTACTTTACTCCACGCCAGACCATTGTAGGGCTCCGCCATATTGCTCGGGGGCCGGCGTGGAGAAAAGAACCCCCGCGCATGCGTGGAATTACGCCGGCCGTTCCGCGTATGCGTAGACTCGCGCGGGCCGTTCCCCGGCAGCTGGAGCTGCGGGGATGACTCCGGCGGCAACCTAGCCCCTTAGATAGGTGAGATTTCCTCACTTTCGGGGACCGTTGACGCCGGAGTTGTTGCCGCTGGTTTTCCCGTCGGCGTGGGGACATCCCCCCAGTTTTAGAGAATCCCGCCCAATGTCTTTAATGATCAACTCCCTAGGGAACCCTCTTTATATAAACAAAGGGTAGGCGGGATTTACCGATCAACCCCGCCACACGTGTTTTGGTTGCGGAGGCGGCCCGCCAGCGGGATTGACTGGTCCCCCTGGTCCCCTCATTGCCAGGAAACCCATGCAATGCCATGGGACCAGAATATTCCGCCGGCATGAACAGCCGGTAAATCCCACCCAAGATTCCATTAGCTCCAATTTTTACATTGCTTTAATTATCTCTCGCAGCCAATGTGTCTCTTTTAAACCAGGACTTTTGGGGGGGGGGAAAAATGACTTCAGCAGTCATACACACACTAACCCAGGCTTTAAACCTTTACCACACTAAATACATATGATACAACATATATGAAATTCCTACATTCATCAGATTACCAACAGGTTTATGACCAGCAATTCTACCAATCCTGCAAGATTGGACAAAGGATCAGGAGGAGGCCCATTCAGCGCCCTCGAGCTTGACACACAGGAATAGGAGGAGGCCCATTCAGTCCCCCTTGAGCCTGTTATACAGGAACAGGCCAATTCAGCCCCCTCAAACCCGTTCTACAGTAACAGGAGGAGGCCATTCAGCTCCCCCTCGAGCCTGATACACAGGTACAAGAGGAGGCCCATTCAGCCCCCTCGAGCCTGTTACACAGGAACAGGAGGAGGCCCATTCAGTCCCAATGAGCCTGGTACACAGTAACAGGAGGAGTCCCATTCAGCCCTTCGAACCTGTTACACAGGAACAGGAGGAGACCATTGAACTCCCCTTGATCCTGTTACACAGGAACAGAAGGAGTCCCATTCAGTTGGCCCTCGAGCATGTCACACAGGAACATGAGGAGGCCCATTCATTCTCCCCCCCCCCCCCCCACATGAGCATGTTACACAGGAACAGGAGGAGACGCCTTTAGCCCCTCCTGTCTGTTTACCATTCAACTTGAACCTTTGAAAACAAAAATCTCTCAATCTCAGATTTAAAATTAACAATCCATCAGTTGTTTGTGGAAGAGAACTCCAACCTTTCCCCTTGCCTGTGTGTGTGCAGAAATGTTTCCTGATTCCACTGCTGAAAGAGCTGCCACTCATTTTTAGACTCCGCTCCCTGGTCTGAAACTCTTGGCAACAAGTGTAAATCGTTTTTGTCTATCAACCCCTATCTATTTTCCCGTTTCCCTCCCCTTCCCAAGCTTCTAAAAAGCCTGGGAAACGAGGCGAGTGTTACGAACGCCTGATCAGCCCTCAACAATGGCTAAAAGGCTGAGCCAGACGCATAACATTTTTAAGACTATGCAGAAAGATCGTTCCAGGAGTGTGAATATAAGAAATAGGCGTGGTAATTTTATAAACAAACTTTATTCAGACAAAAGAAAAGAAAACAATATTTAAACTTTTAAAATTCTAACACAAACAGATTGCATGCATTTTCTTAACCTTAATTTACTAATTCCCATTAAAATGATACTTCGTGAGGGCAGCACGGTGGCGCAGTGGTAGCACTGCAGTCTCACGGCGCCGAGATCCCAGGCTCGATCCCGGCTCTGGGTCACTGTCCGTGTGGAGTTTGCACATTCTCCCCATGTTTGCATGCATTTCGCCCCCACAACACAAAAGATATGCAAGGTAGGTGGATTGAACACGCTAAATTGCCCCTTAATTGGAAAAAATGAATGGGGTACTCTAAATTTATTTTTAACAAAATGATACTTTGTGCATGAAAATACAGCTCTTGTTCCATTTACACATACAGGTAAAGGAAATACTTGCATTTAAGAAGGACTCTTTCTTTTGTTAGAATACGTTTTCTCACCACCTTCCCTCTGCGGCAGCTTTCATGACCTGTTCCATGGTTGCTCACAACATTCTTCCTTTTTCCTGTTCCAAATTGGCTCTCGCTCTTGCTCTCTTTCTTCTCTCCCACAGCTCCACCCAGCCCTTTCAACAAAGTTTTTTCTTCTGGAGTGTCCAGACTGAAATAATGGATCTCAAGTGAATCACTCTGTTAGGGTTAATGAGGTTAAGTCTTAATGGGGCAAGGTAACTCAGGCTTTAGACATATCTCTGCTGCGAGCAGCCTTTTAAAAAAAAAAAAAAAATTCTGTTTAACTTCTAAATTGCCTGCTACATCTTGGACCCGATTTCTATACCCAAGTTCCTAATATCTCCCTCGCAAGGCATTGATGTGAATTAACCCCTGCAGTCCCGGTTTCACTCTGGTTAATCGACAGTGTGCTCTCTCCAAGGTCACAATATCGTTGGAAACGTGTCGGGGTCAGAGATATCCGGATACATTCAGCGATATTCTCCATCGGCGGGATCCTCTGATCCGCCGGCATTGCTCGGGGGTTTCCCAACGTCGTGGGGTGGCCACAATGGGAAATCCCATTGGCCGGCTGCAGGAAGGGAGAATCCCGGTGCCTGCGGGGGCGCATGCCGCAGGGAAATGCAGCTGGCAGACCGGAGAGTGCCGGCGGGGGCGCATGCCGCAGGGAAATGCAGCTGGCAGACCGGTGAATCCCGGTGCCTGCGGGGGCGCATGCCGCAGGGAAATGCAGCTGGCAGACCGGAGAATCCCGGTGCCGGCGGGGGCGCATGCCGCAGGGAAATGCAGCTGGCAGACCGGTGAATCCCAGTGCCTGCGGGGGCGCATGCCGCAGGGAAATGCAGCTGGCAGACCGGAGAGTGCCGGCGGGGGCGCATGCCGCAGGGAAATGCAGCTGGCAGACCGGTGAATCCCGGTGCCTGCGGGGGCGCATGCCGCAGGGAAATGCAGCTGGCAGACCGGAGAATCCCGGTGTCTGCGGGGGCACAGGGCGCAGGGAAATGCAGCTGGCAGACCGGTGAATCCCGGTGCCTGCGGGGGCGCATGCCGCAGGGAAATGCAGCTGGCAGACCGGTGAATCCCAGTGCCGGCGGGGGCGCATGCCGCAGGGAAATGCAGCTGGCAAACCAGAGAATCCCGGTGCCTGCGGGGGCGCATGCCGCAGGGAAATGCAGCTGGCAGACCGGAGAGTGCCGGCGGGGGCGCATGCCGCAGGGAAATGCAGCTGGCAGACCGGTGAATCCCGGTGCCTGCGGGGGCGCATGCCGCAGGGAAATGCAGCTGGCAGACCGGAGAATCCCGCCCATTATTTCTTCATAACTATCCTCCACTAACTATAATTTGTTGCAGAAACATTTTCTCCACTGTCATGGGATTAGCTGCAGTTTGGGCAGGAGGTGATGGCCTCTTTGAATTAAGTCTGTTGCAGTTTTCAGAAAAGCACAAGTCAACCGAGGCTGGCCTCACTTTTGTGTTATCAGGTCAATGGAACAACTGTTTTGACCCCCCACAATATCCCCTCTTTGGCCACAATCTCCCACGTGGATGGTTTTATTGTGGTCGACGCAGTGAACAATGTCGAGGTGCATTACGATGGACGGAGCACTGTGCTGGTGAGAGTCGGGCCAGAGTACGCCAACAGATTGTGTGGGATGTGTGGGAATTTTAATGGCAATCTGATGGATGACAAGGTCCTGCCCACAGGTCAAAGAGCGAGGAGCGACAATGAATTTGGAAATTCTTGGAAAACAGAAAACAGTGATTTGAGGTAAGAGTTTGGCGTGCACCAGTAGATACCCAATTCTCAGGGATCAAGGGATGTTTGAGCACACTCATCGGAGGCTGTGACCTACCTGTTAGCTTGAAGAGTGCTTTGGGCTAAACATTCCCACAGCCATCGCATCAGATCTAAGCTCTGCAGTCCCGCCACATCCAGTAGTAAATGGCGGTGGACAATTGAACAACTCAATGGCGGAGGAGGCTTCCCAAATATCGGCAACCTCAATATTCCGCCAGGGTCACCCAGCTCCTCACCTCATTACAGCCTTGATTCAAACATGGACAAAAGAGCTGAACTCCAGAGGTGAGGCGAGAGTGACTGCCCTTGACAAGAAGGCAGCATTTGACCAAGTATGAAATCAAGACGCCCCAGTAAAACTGGAGTCAATGGGAATCAGGGGGAAAATTCTCCGCTGGTTGGAGTCATACCTGGCACGAAGGAAGGTGGTTGTGGTGCTTAGAGGTCAATCATCTCAGTTCCATGACATCACTGCAGGAGTTCCTCAGGGGCGTGTTCTAGGTCCAATCACCTTCAGCTGCTTCATCAATGACCTTCCTTCATCGTAAGGTCATAAGTGAGGACGTCCGTGCAATGGGCAGCACCATTCGTGACTCCTCAGAAACAGTCCATGTCCAAATGCAGCAAGACCTGGATAATATCCAGGTTTGGGCTGGACAGTGGTGCATAATATTTGCGCAACACAAGTGCCAGGCAATGACCATCTCAATCAGAGAGAATCAAATGATCGTCCCTTGACATTCAATGTATTACCATCGCTAAATCCCCCACTATCAACATCCTGGGGATTAGAACTGGACGAACCATATAAATACTGTGGCCACAAAGCAGGTCACAGGCTGGCAATCCTGTGGCGAGTAACTCAACTACTGACCCCCCAAAGCCTGTCCAACATTTATTTGTAAGGCACAATCAGGAGTATAATGGAATACTTTCCCAATTGTCTGGATGAGTGCAGCTCCAACAATACTCAAGAAGGACAGTATCATAGAATTTACAGAGCAGAAGGAGGCCATTCAGCCCATCGAGTCTGCACCGGCTCTTGGAAAGAGCACCCTACCCAAGGTCAACACCGCCACCCTATCCCCATAACCCAGTAACCCCACCCAACACTAAGGGCAATTTTGGACATTAAGGGCAATTTATCATGGCCAATCCACCTAACCTGCACATCTTTGGACTGTGGGAGGAAACCGGAGCCCCCGGAGGAAACCCACGCATACACGGGGAGGATGTGCAGACTCCGCACAGACAGTGACCCAAGCCAGAATCGAACCTGGGACCCTGGAGCTGTGAAGCAATTGTGCTATCCACAAGGCTACCGTGCTTATCATCCAAGACAAAGCAGCCCAGTACATTGGCACCCCTTCCACAAACATTCAAACCCTCCACCACAAAGCAGTAGCAGCCATGTGTACCATCTACAAGATACACAAGGCTCCTTAGGCAGCGCCTTCCAAACTTGTGACTACTACCATCTGGAAGGACACGAGCAGCAGATAGGTGGAATCCCACCACCGAGAGATTCCCCTCCAAGTCACTCACCACCCTGACTTGGAAATAAATTGGCTGTTCCTTCACTGGCGGTAGGTCAGAATCCTGGAACTCCCTCCCTAACAGCACTGTGGGTGTACCTACACCACAGGAACTGCAGAGGTTCAAGTAGGCAGCTCACCACCACCTTCTCAAGGGGCAATTAGGGATGGGCAACAAATGCTGGCCCAGCCGGCGACATCCACATCCCGTAAATGAGTAAAAAAAGGGCAGGACTTCCATTGCCATTGGACAACATGTCACCAAAACCCGAGGTGAGTTCTTTGGCTGCAATATTCGGTTAGAAGAGCAACAAACCTAATTGGATTCTTTCCTCATACTTGACTGAGAGCAGGATACAGGACCACAGTTTAGTTCGTCAAATCCTAAAAAAGCTGGGTGGCCCCAATAATAAACCAAACAATCCTGTGTTTGTCAAACACTCCCAGGACAGGTACAGCACGGGGTTAGATACAGAGTAAATCGCCCTCTACACTGTCTCCATCAAACATTCCCAGGACAAGTACAGCACGGGATGAGATACAGAGTAAGGCTCCCTCAGTACAGTCCCCATCAAACACTCCCAGGACATGTACAGCACGGGGTTAGATACAGAGTAAAGCTCCCTCTACACTGTCCCTGTCAAACAGTCTCAGGACAGGTACAATACCGGGTCAGATACATAGTGAAGCTCCCTCTATACTTACCCCATCAAACACTCCCAGGACAGGTATAGCACAGGGTTAGATACAGAGTAAAGCTCCCTCTGCACTGTCCCGATCCAACAAACAGGACAGGTACGGCACGGGATTAGATACTGAGTAAATCTCCCTCTGCACTGTCCCCATCAAACACTCCTTGGTCATGTACAGCACGGGGTTAGATATAGAGTAAAGCTCCCTCTACACTGTTCCCATCAAACATTTCCAGTGCAGGTACAGCACAGGGTTAGATATAGAGTAAAGCTCCCTCTACACTGTCCCCATCAAAAACTCCCAGGACAGGTACAACACGGGGTTAAATACAGAGTAATATTGCCTCTAAATTGAGCATCTAATCTTTGCAGTGAGCCGCAGACACTGTGGGAATGGTGAACACTGTGTTCAGGTATTGTCCTTGTTGATGGTGCTGGAGATACTCGTTATTAGTAACAGTTGGTAAATGTTACATTTCCGAGAAAGTGTAAGTGTCTGAATGAGAGTGTGATAAATGCCGCGACATTTTGTTTATTGTCATCTTGTTTATTGGATTTCTCTTTGTAGATGTGAAGATGACAATAGAAATGTGGAAGTCGATGGTTCCCGGACTGCCCAGTTTCAATCGCTCTGTTCAATAATCCTCAATCAGACTGGACCCTTTGCTGTTTGTCACCTGCACCTGGATCCCATGAATTATTACACAGCTTGTGTGTATGATCTGTATCTATACGGGACAAACAACCTGATGCTGTGTGGAGCCATCAAAGCTTATGAAAAGGCTTGCAATGTTCAAGGGGTGTCAATCCCCTCCTGGCAGGCCAGCCAAAACTGTCGTAAGGATACATTTTGCGACTTGATATTCATAGAATCATAGCACCCCCTACAGTGCAGAAGGAGGCAATTTGGCCCATTGGGTCTACACTAACCCTCTGAAAGAGCACCCTGCCTTGTTCCACACTCCCGCCCTATCCCTGTAACCCCAGCTAACCTGCACATGGATTGTGGGAGGAAACCGGAGCACCTGGGGGAAACCCACGCAGACACGGGGAGAACGTGCAAACTCCACACAGATAGTCACCCAGGCCAGAATCAAACTCGGATCCCTGGTACTGTGAGGCAGTAGTGCTAACCACTGTGCCACCATGCCACCAGAGGATTCCAAAATTTTGACCAAACGACAGTGAAGGAACGGCCAATATATTTCCAAGTCAGGATTGTGTGTGACCTGGAACAGAACCTCCATTATCCATTGCCCATTTGTCAGCAATTAAAGCTCTCAACCTGCAGCAGGAGGCACAATGTCTTGGTTAATATTAATTGCACAATTCCAATTAAAATTTGTGTTTGGCCAATGGCGAGAGCCCTCTTGCCTGATCTGTTTGAATGAGCGCACTGGCGAGTGGATGGATTGTGTAACAATAAGACCATAAGACATAGGAGCGGAAGTAAGGCCATTCGGCCCATCGAGTCCACTCCACCATTCAATCATGGCTGATTTCAACTCCATTTACCCACTCTCTCTCCATAGCCCTTAATTCCTCGAGAAATCAAGAATTTATCAACTTCTGTCTTAAAGACACTCAACGTCCCGGCCTCCACCGCCGTAACAATACAGATTGTTCTTTATTCCAGCCTCACAGCACCCATGTGAAGAGCAGTTGTGTCGGGGGCATGAGTGGTGCGGAGAACAAAGAGGGGTTTTCGGATGTTTTTGTGAGGATGGAAGTGGCACCACGCAGGACAAGATCTACGGTAAGAATATTGCAACAAACATGGCCTGTAAACCGCTCTCACTTTTATTGCTACAGCAGGTTTTTTATACAATAAATGGGTAAACTTTCCCATGTCCATGGGTTAATACAATGGACAAAAATCCTGCCACAGGTCATTTAACAACATATCAAACTCTGCATTAAATCTTATTGTTTTATTTTTATTTATTTGCGGGATGTCGGAGCCATGGCTGGCACAGCATTTATTGCCCAACCCTAATTGCTCCTTTAGAAGGTGGTGGTGAGCTGCTTTCTTGAACCTATCCCTGTGGTATAGGTACATCCACAGTGCTGTTAGGGAGACAGTTCCAAGATTTTGTCCCAGCGACAGCGAAGGAACAGCCGATATATTTTCAAGTCGGGATGGAGTGCGGCTTGGGGTAAAACTTCCACCATCCCTTGTCCAATATTTTAGTGCATATTTTTAAAATTAGAATGATGATAAAAAGGGGTAGCAGTTGACATAGTACCTCGTCACCCAAAGGTGCAATTTGTCGGCCATGGAGGCACCGAATTTGGAAGTTGCTTTCAAATTCTATGACAACTTTTCTGCCTCCTCCAATGTCAAACAGTGACTTCAATCACATTGTGCCATTCTGTTCAAGATGTTCCTGTCCGTGTGAGATCGGTAATTAATTCTTGTTCCATCCTCACCATCACTCTGGTCTGGTCTGCCCTCTGTCTCAGCCAAGGGAAACCCGCCTGCCATGTGGACAAAATTATTACAGATCACGGCTCCAATTTGTAATTTGTTGATGGCAATTGTGTTCTGATTACAGACTACAGACTGACGTGTAACGGCAACAACAGTGAAATCTCGTTATCGCGCTGCTTGTTGTTCAATGATGGCTGGCATTCCCGTTACTTCCATCTCAATGACCCCAGTTGTGTCGGACAAGTCACCAATGGAAGGCTGGTCTTTCACTTTGATTCAAGCAGGCGATTTTGCGGCTCCAATCTCAAGGTATCTATGTGGGCAGCTGCTCAGAGTGAAAAGTGGAGACTTTGTAAAAACATTTTGTCTATTACTCGCATATCGGGTAAAGTGAAACCAGTCTTCCAAAACTCCAGAATCAAAGCGCAGGCTGTCCTTGTGTCACTTCCTTCTCAATTCGTACATTTATTTCACCAGTCAGACAAGATGCAAGAAATGTTTTTCTGAACCTTTTCAGGACTGATTTGCAGAGAATATTCATGTTGAAAGCCTTTCAGTCAGAGAGTTTAACCTTAACGCCAGTTCGTCATCTTGCAATGACGCTGCAATTTCACTCCGGAAGCATCGCCCAAAATGAACCAATGAGATCCCGTTGGGTGGGAACAGGGAGCTGGAGTCACAGGCAGATGGAGAATGCACTTCTGGAATACTGTGAACACTATTGGTCACATCTGGAATAATGTGAACAGTGTTGGTCACACCTGGAATACTGTGAACAGTTCTGGTCCCATTATCTAAGGAAAGATATACTGACATTGGAGGCAGTCCACAGAAGGTTCAGTGGATCGATCCCAGGTATGGAGAGATGAGGAGAGATTACGTAGGTTGGGCCTGTACTCATTGGAGTTTAGAAAAATGAGAGGCAACCTTATTGAGCCATATCGTGTACCTGGGGGCTTAACAGGATAGTTGCTGAGAGGATGTCTCCTCCCCTTGTGGGAGAGTCTAGGACCAGAGGGTATAATCTCAGAGTAGCCCATTTAAGGTAGAGATGAAGAGGAATTTCTCCCTCTTCTGATGATACGGGGTAAACAGGTTTAGGACAGAGATTAGGAGAAATTTCTTCACCCAGAGATTGGTTGTCCGTGAAATTTGTTACCACAGGAAGTAGTTGACTCTAAAACATTGTGTGTTTTCAAGAAGCAGTTAGATTTAGCTCTTGGGACGAAGGGGATCAAAGGATGTGGGGGGAAAGCGGGATTTGGCTATTGAGATGGGTGATCAGCCATGATAATGATTGGCGGAGAAGCCTCGAAAGGTCTCCTCCCACTCCTATTTTCTATATTTCTGTGCAGAGGTTGGGTCGCTAATTATGTTCAAGGCTGTGATAGACAGATATTTAATCAGTAAGGGCATCAAGGCTTGTGGGGATAAGGCAGGAAAGTTCAGTTGAGGATTATCACATCAGATTAGTCATGGTCTTACTGAATGGTGGAGCAGACTCGATGGGCCTAGTGGCCTACTTCCGCTCCTACATCTTATGCTGATGGGATCATGGGGATGGGGGTGGAAAAGTTTCGGCGAGGAGCTGAAGGAAATTAGCATCAGTAGAGAAATGATTTTGTGGCGATTAATGGGATTAAAGGCAGACAAATCTCCAAGGCCTGATAATCTTCATTCCAGAGTATTTACAGAAGTGGCCCTAGAAATAGTGGATCCATTGGTGGTCATTTTCCAAACTTATTTGGACTGTGGAATGGTTCCTACAGATTGGAGAGTATAGACCAGTGAGCGTAACGTCAGTAGTAGGGAAGTTCCTGGAATCCATTATCGAGGATTTCCTCATGCAGGATTTGGAAAGCAGTGCTATAATCAGACAAAGTCAGCATGGATTTACCAAAGGGAAATCATGCTCGACAAATCTACTAGAATTCTTTAAAGATCGAACAAGTAGAGTTGACCAGGGAGACCCGGTGGATGTGGTTTCTTTAGACTTTCAGAAGGCTTTCGACAAGGTCTCACATAATAGGTTACCAAGTAAAGTTAAAATGTGTGGGATTGCGGGTAGTGCCTTTATATGGATAGAAAGCTAGTTAGCAGACAGGAAGCAGAAAGTTGGAATAAATGGTTTCTTTTCCGATTGGCAGGCAGTGACGAGTGGGGTACCGCAGGGATGAGAGGCAAATTCTCCATCGCCCCGCCGGGTCGGAGAATCCCCAGGGGGCAGCGCGAATTCCGCCCTGACGCCGGCTGCCGTATTCCCTGGCGCTGTTTTTCGGGCAGGGACGGGATTCACGCCGTGCCAGTCGGGGGCCATTTGCGACGGCCCCCCCGGCATTTCTGCGGGCCCCGATGGGCCGAGCAGCCGTCCATTTTTGGCCAATCCCGCCGACGTGGGTTATGTATGGTCCCACACGGCGGAACCTGGTAGGTAAGTCGGCTGGGTCGGTCCTCGGGGGTGCGCGAGGGGATCCAACCCCGGGGTGTGGGGGGGGGGGCATGGTGGCCTGGCCTCCGATCGGGGCCCACAGATCTGCGGGCGGGTCTCTGCCGTCGGGGCACTCCTTCCTTCTGCGCCGGCCCCTGTAGGGCTCCGCCATGGCTGGCATGGAGGAGCGAACCCCCCATGCATGCAGCAAAACATGTCGGCAGTTCCGCGCATGGGCGAGATCACGCCGGCCGTTTGGCGCATGCGCGAACTCGCACAGTCCCTTCGGTGCCGGCTGCAGCGGCACCAACCCCTCCGGTGTCCACCTAGCCCCTGAGACAGGTGAGAATTCCTTACCTTGGGGGCCCGTTGACGCCGGAGTCATTGGCGCCGGTTTTCCTGCCAGCGTGGGGACTTAGTCCCCAGAAAGGAAAATACACCTGTTCACATTATATATTGATGTTTTGGACGAGTGAACTAAATGTATTATCTACCTTTTCCCAAAGGTAGGGGAGTCTAAAACTAGAGGGCATAGGTTTAAGGTGAGAGGGGAGAGATTCAGAAGGGCCCAGAGGGGCAATTTCTTCACTCAGAGGGTAGTGTGTGTCTGGAATGGGCTGCCAGAGGTAGTAGTAGAGGCGGGTACAATTGTGTCTTTTAAAAAACATTTAGATAGTTACATGGGTAAGATGGGTATAGAGGGTTATGGGCCAAGTGCGGGCAACTGGGACTAGCTTAATGGTAAAAACTGGGCGGCATGGACTGGTTGGGCCGAAGGGCCTGTTTCCATGCTGTAAACTTCTATGATTCTATGATCCAAATTTGCAGATGATACAAAGTTGGGTGGGAGGATGAGCTGTGAGGAGGATGCACAGATGTCCTACAGTGGGTAAATCTTTTAGGACTGAGATGAGGGGAAATTTCTTCACCCAGAGAGTGGTAAATCTGTGGAATTCACTACCACAAAAAGTAGTTGAGGCCAAAATGTTGTGTAATTTCAAGTAGGAATTGGATTTAGCTCTTAAGGCTAAAGAGATCCAGGGATATGGGGGGAAGGTGGGATCAGGGTACTGAACTTGATAATCAGCCATAATCATAATGAATGACAGAGCAGGCTCGAAGGGCCGAATGGCCTCCTGCTGCTGTTATTTTCAGTGTATGTATATGTTTCTATAAATGAATGGAAAGGGATGGAGGGTATAACAACAGACCATCGATGCTCTCTGCACCTGATTTACGCTCCTCGTGAGGCAAATTTCCACAGCCTCCTTGTTGCTCCAAGATGGGCCACTTATATTGTTCAGCTCACTGTCCTCCATCTGACCTTGTGGGGGGTGTAATGATAATGAAGCCTTTCCCTGGGAGGGGGAAACCACACCCCTTTAGCTTCTTAAACCATAAGACCATAAGACATAGGAGCGGAAGTAAGGCCATTCGGCCCATCGAGTCCACTCCACCATTCAATGATGGCTGATTTCAACTCCATTTACCCGCTCTCTCCATAGCCCTTAATTCCTTAAGAAATCAAGAATTTATCAACTTCTGTCTTAAAGACACTCAACGTCCCAGCCTCCACCGCCCTCTGTGGCAATGCATTCCACAGACCCACCACTCTCTGGCTGAAGAAATTTCTCCTCATCTCTGTTCTAAAGTGACTCCCTTTTATTCTAAGGCTGTGCCCCCGGGTCCTAGTCTCCCCTGCTAATGGAAACAACTTCCCTACATCCACCCTATCTAAGCCATGCATTATCTTGTAAGCTTCTATTAGATCTCCCCTCAACCTCCTAAACTCCAATGAATATAATCCCAGGATCCTCAGACGTTCATTGTATGTTAGGCCTACCATTCCTGGGATCATCCGTGTGAATCTCCGCTGGACCCGCTCCAGTGCCAGTATGTCCTTCCTGAGGTGTGGGGCCCAAAATTGTTCACAGTATTCTAAATGGGGCCTAACTAATGCTTTATAAAGCTTCAGAAGTACATCCCTGCTTTTATATTCCAAGCCTCTTGAGATAAATGACAACATTGCATTTGCTTTCTTAATTACGGACTCAACCTGCAAGTTTACCTTTAGAGAATCCTGGACTAGGACTCCCAAGTCCCTTTGCACTTCAGCATTATGAATTTTGTCACCGTTTAGAAAATAGTCCATGCCTCTATTCTTTTTTCCAAAGTGCAAGACCTCGCACTTGCCCACGTTGAATTTCATTAGCCATTTCTTGGACCACTCTCCTAAACTGTCTAAATCTTTCTGCAGCCTCCCCACCTCCTCCATACTACCTGCCCCTCCACCTATCTTTGTATCATCGGCAAACTTAGCCAGAATGCCCTCAGTCCCGTCATCTAGATCGTTAATATATAAAGAGAACAGCTGTGGCCCCAACACTGAACCCTGCGGGACACCACTCGTCACCGGTTGCCATTCCGAAAAAGAACCTTTTATCCCAACTCTCTGCCTTCTGCCTGACAGCCAATCGTCAATCCATGTTAGTACCTTGCCTCGAATACCATGGGCCCTTATTTTACTCAGCAGTCTCCCGTGAGGCACCTTATCAAAGGCCTTTTGGAAGTCAAGATAGATAACATCCATTGGCTCTCCTTGGTCTAATCTATTTGTTATCTCTTCAAAGAACTCTAACAGGTCTGTCAGGCACGACCTCCCCTTACTAAACCCATGCTGACTTGTCCTAATCCGACCCTGCACTTCCAAGAATTTAGAAATCTCATCCTTAACAATGGATTCTAGAATCTTGCCAACAACCGAGGTTAGGCTAATTGGCCTATGATTTTCCATCTTTTTCCTTGTTCCCTTCTTGAACAGGGGGGTTACAACAGCGATTTTCCAATCCTCTGGGACTTTCCCTGACTCCAGTGACTTTTGAAAGATCATAACTAACGCCTCCACTATTTCTTCAGCTATCACCTTTAGAACTCTAGGATGTAGCCCACCTGGGCCCGGAGATTTATCAATTTTTAGATCTCTTAGTTTCTCTAGCACTTTCTCCTTTGTGATGGCTACCATATTCAACTCTGCCCCCTGACTCTCTGGAATTGTTGGGATATTACTCATGTCTTCTACTGTGAAGACTGACGTAAAGTACTTAATCAGTTCCTCAGCTATTTCCTTGTCTCCCATCACAAAATTACCAGCGTCATTTTGGAGCGGCCCAATGTCAACTTTTGCCTCCCGTTTGTTTTTAATGTATTTAAAGAAACTTTAACTATCATTCCTAATGTTGCTGGCTAGCCTACCTTCAAATTTGATCCTCTCTTTCCTTATCTCTCTCTTTGTTTTTGTTTTGTTTTTGTAGCCTTCCAAATCTTCTGACTTCCCACTACTCTTTGCCACATTATAGGCTTTCTCTTTTGCTTTGATGCATTCCCTAACTTCCTTTGTCAGCCATGGCTGCTTAATCCCCCCTCTGATAACCTTTCTTTTCTTTGGGATGAACCTCTGTACTGTGTCCTCAATTACTCCCAGAAACTCCTGCCATTGCTGTTCTACTGTCTTTCCCACTAGGCTCTGCTCCCAGTTGATTTTCATCAGTTCCTCCCTCATGCCCCTGTAGTTACCTTTATTTAACTGTAACACCTTTACATCTGATTCTACCTTCTTTCTTTCAAATTGGAGATTGAATTCTACCATATTATGATCACTGCCTCCTAAGTGCTCCCTTACTTTAAGATCTTTAATCAAGTCTGGCTCATTACATAACACTAAGTCCAGAATGGCCTGTTCCCTCGTGAGCTCCATCACAAGCTGTTCCAAAAGCCCTCCTGTAAACATTCAATGAATTCCCTTTCCTTCGGTCCACTGGCAGTATTATTTACCCAGTACACCTGCATATTAAAGTCCCCCATGATCACTGTGACCTTGCCTTTCTGACATGCACTTTCTATTTTGTGGCGCATTTTGTGCCCCTGGTCCTGACCACTGTTAGGAGGCCTGTACATAACTCCCATTATGGTTTTTTTGCCTTTGTGGTTCCTCAACTCTACCCACACAGACTCCACATCATCTGACCCTATGTCGTTTAGTGCTATTGATTTAATTTCATTCCTAATTAACAAGGCAACCCCGCCCCCTCTGCCCACCTCTCTGTCTTTTCGATAGGTTGTGAATCCCTGGATGTTTAAATGCCAGTCCTGAACCCCCTGCAACCATGTCTCTGTGATGCCTACCACATAATACCTGCCAGTCACAATCTGGGCCACAGCTCATCTACCTTGTTCCGTACACTGCGCGCATTTAAATATAGCACCATTAATTCTCTATTGACCGTCCCTTTTTGTTTTCTTAGTGTGGTGGACCTTGGTTTACTGAGCCTTTCCATACACTGTGTCATATTTTGTGGGATGGGGACTATCGTAACCACTCTTGAGTTTGTCTGTTTGTGTTTTTTTGTATTCCTAAGCAGCTACGCTCCCCGCTGATTACTTCACCTCTTGGTTCCCTGACTTTCCCTTCCCCCCCAATCTTTAGTTTAAAGTCCTATTGACCACCCTATTTACTCTTTTCGCCAGAACACTGGTCCCAGCTCGGTTCAGGTGGAGACCATCCCAACGGTATAGGTCCCCCCTGTCCCAAAACTGATGCCAGTGTCCCATGAAAAGGAACCCCTCATTCCCACACCACTCTTTCAGCCACGTGTTAACTTCCCTTATTCTTGCCTCCCTATGCCAATTTGCACGTGGGTCGGGCAGTAATCCGGAGATTATGACCCTTGAGGACCTGTTTTTTAATTTGAATCCTAGCTCTTTATAATCTCTAAACAGGTCCTCTTTCCTAGACTTGCCTATGTTGTTGATACCGACATGGACCACAACAACTGGATCCTCCCCCTCCCTCTCCAGTATCCTTTCAAGCCGGTCAGCGATGTCCTGCACCCTTGCACCGGGCAGGCAACATACCATGCGGGACTCTTTATCCTGCTCACAAAGGATACTATCTATCCCCCTGATAATAGAATCCCCTACAACTACAACTTGCCTATTTACTCCCTCCCCTTGAATGGCCTGCTGAACCATGGTGCCTTGGTCAGCTGACTCCTCCTTCCTGCAACCCTGTTCGCCATCCACAGGGAGCAAGTGCCTCATACCTGTTGGACAGAGTCAAGGGCTGAGGCTCCTGAGTTCCTGACTGCTGGTTCCCTTTACCTACCTGACTTGCAGTCACACCCTGCTGTCCCTGGCCACTGGCAGGATTTAAACTACTTACTCTGACAGGTGTGACTGCCTCCTGAAACACAGTGTCCAGGTAAGTCTCCCCCTCCCGGATGTGCCGCAGTGTTTGAAGCTCAGACACCAGCTCATCAACTCTGAGCCGGAGCTCTTCGAGCAGCCAACACTTACTGCAGATGTGGTCGCTGCAGCTCGCAATGGGATCTGCCAGCTCCCACATCAAGCAGCTCAAGCACATCACCTGACCAGCCATCACTAATTAATTAGTTTAATTTAAGTTTATGGTGGGGGCAGCTTCAGCCAATCAGACACTACCCTGCACTTTTAACTGAAAAACAGCACAATTAGATTAACCACTTACCTTTCCTGGTTACCTTACTGCACCAAACTACCAAATTCTCACTGTCTGTATCTCTCTCACTCCGGTTGTGTCTCCTTGACCTGCGCAATGCTAATAATATAAATATAATAATGCTAATAATAATATAATATGGCACTTACCTCACACCAATGGATCTTATTATTAGGTTAGAGGAGGAGGGTGGGTGGGAGACACTACACGTGTAGTGCCTCGGGTATCCTCGCCACCAGAATTTATTGGTTTGGGGGCCTTCCCAGAAGTCCGCGGGTCAAAAAAAATAAAACAGAAAAGTGTTTTTTAAAGGAAAAACTTACCTCCCAGAAATGCCTTGCGCACCGCTCCCGCCGAAATCCAACAGCCTGCTCCTGTGGAGGTAAGTGTTTTTTAAAGGAAAAACTTACCTCCCAGAAATGCCTTGCGCACTGCTCCCGCGGAAATCCAACGGCCTGCTCCTGTGAAGGGAAGTGTTTTTTAAAGGAAAAACTTACCTCCCAGAAATGCCTTGTGCACCATCTGAGGGAATTGATGACAGCTGACATAGTTACATAGAAAAACAGTGCAGAAGGAGGCCATTTGACCCATCGAGTCTGCACCAACCCACTTAAGCCCTCACTTCTACCCTATCCCCGTAACTCAATAACCTCTCCTAACATTTTTGGTCACGAAGGGCAATTTATCATGACCAATCCACCTACCTGCACGTCTTTGGACTGTGGGAAGAAACCGGAGCACCCGGAGGAAACCCACGCAGACACGGGGAGAACGTGAAGATTCCGCACAGACAGTGACCCAGCGGGGAATCGAACCTGGGACCCTGGCGCTGTGAAGCCACAGTGCTATCCACTTGTGCTACCGTGCTGACTTTTTTCCGATGCTCGTTCACCTGATTGATGAATGTTATTTTTTTATATTTAGGTGAACAATACCCACTTTAATCATTCAAACACTATTCGAGCGTCGATTATTGAAGGTTATGGGATTGTCTCTCGCAATCGGACCATTTCTTTAGAATTCTCATGCGCGCTCCCTCTGACTACGAACATATCCTTTTTTGCCTCGGACAATGTGCTGCAAAGGTAAGGACTTTACCATCTTTAATCCACAAACAAATCACCTAAATGTTGATAGGTACCCCATTATGTAAGAGCAGCATGAAATCAGATAACTTTCCCCCATTAGGGTGGATAATACAGACTGGAGGCAGAATCCCATCTAACCAGGTGGACTTGTCTTCAGCCAGCTCACACTAGGCTTGAGCAGCCAGTCCCCATTACATGCTGCAGGAATGATATCACTCCGCCAGATATCAGCTGTAAATGGTGCTTTCCTCCTTGACAATGGAAAACATCAAATCAAATTTGCAAGGCTGAGATAGACAGGTTTTTAATCAGTCAGGGAATAGAGGGTTATAGGGATAAGGTGGGAAAGTGGGAGTTGAGGGTTATCAGATGGGATTGTTCATGATCTCATTGAATGGCAGAGCGGACTTTTGACATATTGTTGATTCTAACTACCTGAGGATTAAAGAACACGTATGTAGCACGTGTGAGCACGGTCTCCCTATATCCATGGGTAAATTGATTGGACACATGTTCATCACTTTGATCCTTCTGGTGCGAATCGCTTTTCTGCCTGCATGAGTGACGACTGCATTGATTCACTAGAAACATTGCCCAAATTGTATGTTTCTCCCGTCTCTTCCTCCATTACCCTCCGGTCCACCCTTCTAAACATCGCTGCTCTTCTGACGTCTGCTGTTCCAACTTGATCTGACTTCTACCGACTGGTTGTGAACATTAAAGCAAATTGGGTTTGTTGTGAGTTTCATGGGTCAGATATAGGATTATGGTATCAGATAGTCATGATCTCATTGAATGGCAGAACAGACTCGATGAGCCGCCTTGTGTACTTCTACTCCAATGTCTTATGGCCTTATGGAATATTTATTACAAATATCTTGGCGAAAAGAAAACAAAGCAAGGTGTCACAGTGGTTAGCATTGCTGCCTCACAGTGCCAGGGACCTGGATTGATTCCGGCCTCGGGTGACTTGCTGTGGAGTTTGCACATTCCCCCGCGTCTATGTGGGCTTTCCCCGGGTGCTTCAATTTCCCCTCTCAGTCCAAAGATGTGCACGTTAAGTGGATTGGCTGTGGTAAAATTACCCTTTGGTGTCCAATGTTGTGCTGGTTGGGTGGGGATCAGGGGATGGGCCAGTGGGAGGGTGAGGGGGTTGTGCCTAGATAGAGTGCTCGTTCAGAGGGTTGGTGCAGACTCGATGGGCCAAAAGGCCTCTTGCACGGCAGGGATTCTATGATTCCTGTTTTTGTCACCCAAATGGACAAACTCACATGTATCCAGATTAAAGTGGATGTTGGATCATTCGAGACTGGAGTAGCGACATTTTTGATCAACGAGGGTTGATGGGAGGGAAGTGGGGAGGGTGCAGAGGGGAAATGATGCTGAAGCTACAATCCCCTCCACTGGCGACAAGAATCGAGGGGCCGAATAACCTTCCCCTGCTGATACTTCATGTATTCTCCAGTTAATTAATCATCTGTGTTGTTATGGTGACTTTCTCTCTGCGCAGCTCCTAACATTTCACTTTCCTCTCCTCTGCAGCGGAGGTTTCTGATTCCAGCCAACAGATTTCAATCTCTACAGTTACAATCATCTGCTTTTTCCTGAGTGCCCTATTACTGCAGTAACGTTGCTGCAATGCCATTGGCTTCTTTGCGAATAAACCAAAACTGCATGTCGTTACGATCAACTACTGCAACAATCATTAATGCAACAATCCACTTTGTTTTCATATTGATATAATCGTTAAAAAGGCTTGTGGTTTCAAACATGGTATAAACTTTATTGTGATTTCCTCTCGAATAATTATTCTCCTCAATAAATATAATTCAACCAGAGAATTGTGTCTTCGTTTTATGAATTAACACTCAGATTACAGACATTTCAACTTACTTTCAATGTTATTCGCTGGAAATGATTGATTTTCAAACTCATCACATTCAACAGAAAACTAGGTCAGAGTCAATGCTTCTCGCAACAGAAATACAAGGTGATATTGGTAGGATGGGAATAAAAGTAATGAATGAAAATCAATGTCTGTCATTGTGATTTTGTTTCCATTTTGGTCGTAAATAACAGAAATTATTTTGTTTTGTAAAAAATATACTTTAATCGTCATGTATCTGAAAGAGCATTACAAACATTTCAAAATGGCCGTTACACAAAGTGCAATTATATTCAGGTTTTCTACATAAGTCACGTTGCTCTCTGAAGTGCTTCGATACAGTCAAAGGAACATTACAGACAATTCAAAATGGTCATTACAAATGGTGCAAAAGTATCTATGTTATCTACCCAGATCAATTTGCACTCTGAGGTTCTTCAATACAATTGTGATATGTGTGATATTCACCGTATACATTCAATGCGAGTCCTACTTTGATTTGTTTAAATTTTATTATTGTCACATGTACCGAGATACAATGAGAAGTATTGTTCTGCGTCCAGTTCAGACTGATCATTCCATACATGATAAAAATCATAGGACATACATAAATACACATAGGCACAGGCAACAGGTGAAGCATGCGGAGTGTAGTACCACTCAGGAGAGATGTGTGAAGAGATCAGTTCAGTCCATAAGAGGGTCATACAGGAATCTGGTAACAGCGGGGAAGAAGCTGCTTTTGAATCTGTTGGTGCGTGTTCTCAGACTTTTCTATCTCCTGTCCGATGGAAGAAGTTGGAAGTGTGAATTACCAGGGTGGGGGGGATCTTTGATTATGCTGCCTGTTTTCCCAAGGCAGCGGGAGGTGCAAACAGAGTCAAAGGATGGGAGGCAAGTTCACGTGATGGACTGGACTGTGTTCACAACTCTCTGTAGTTGCTTATGGTCTTGGGCCGGGCAGTTGGCTCAAGGGGGTTCTGTACAGTTCCCCTCCCCTCACTTCACTATGTCTGAAAGGGCTTAGACAGCGACTTTCACCCATTGTGTCTCTGTGGCGGCCGCCCCAAGCTTTAGTGCTTCCCTCAGCACGTAGTCATGGGCTTTGGAATGTGCCATTCTACCGCACTCACCCGAGGACAATTCTTTGCGCTGGAAGACCAACACTTCGGGAACACCAAACAGCGTCTTTCACCGAGTTGATGATTCTCCAGCAACAGCTGATGTTTATCTCGGTGTGTGTCTCTGGGAACAGCCTGTAGAGCACTGTTAGAGAGATCTATGTGTACAGGTCCACAGGCCACTGAAAGGGGCAACACAGGTGGCGAAGGTAGTCAAGAAGGCATATGGCATGCTTGCCTTCATTGGCTGGGGCATTGAGTATAAGAATTGGCAAGTCATGTTGCAGCTGTATAGAACCTTAGGCCACACTTGGAGTATAGTGTTCAATTTTGGTCGCCACACTACCAGGAGGATGTGGAGGCTTTAGAGAGGGTGCAGAAGAGATTTACCAGGATGTTGCCTGGTATGGAGGGCATTAGCTATGAGGAGGGTTGAATAAACTCGGTTTGTTCTCACTGGAACGATGGAGGTTGAGGGGCGACCTGATCGAGGTCTATAAAATTATGAGGGGCATAGACAGAGCGGATAGTCAGAGGCTTTTCCCCAGGGTAGAGGGGTCAATTACTAGGGGGCATAGGTTTAAGGTGTGAGGGGCAAGGTTTAGAGTAGATGTACGAGGCAAGTATTTTACACAGATGGTAGTGGGTGCCTGGAACTCGCTACCGGAGGAGGTGGTGGAAGCAGGGACGATAGTGACATTTAAGGGGCATCTTGACAAATACATGAATAGGATGGGAATAGAGGGATACCGACCCAGGAAGTGTAGAAGATTGTAGTTTAGTCGGCAGCATGGTTGGCACGGGCTTGGAGGGCCGAAGGGCCAGTTCCTGTGCTGTACTTTTCTTTGTTCTTTGTAGCACAGAGTCCCACATCACGGAGCTGCTTGGGATGAACCTCAACAAAAACCAACTCTCTCTCCAGACTTTCTTTGCAAAAGCACATTCCACAAGGAAGTGGACAATTGTCTCCTCCCCACTACAGCCACCTTGAGGGCAATGTGCAGGTGGTGAGAGACTCTGGGCGTGTAGGAAGGATTTGTCGGGTGGGCCTTTCTCACCACCAGCCAAACTATGTATTGTCGCGTGTTTGAACGTTCTGGTGAAAAACTGGAATTTTTTTTTTTATTATTCAATTCTTAAAGTTACAAAGGCAGACAGGCCATTCCTTCCTTTCTTATTGCTTGCTCCAAAAACTAATTCAAATTGAATCCAATTCATGGTCTTCACAAGGGAGACATACAAGATCCAAGCTGACAAGGAAAGGATTGAAAACTACTTCAGATGATTAGCTCTACCCCACCTCGACCCATTTGTTTTCATCCCATTTCATTTTAACTGTCTTGCACCATTTCTTTCTCTCTTGTCTTTCTTTATATATATTTAACCTGCCGCCCCATCTTGTCCACCTTTCCTTACCCTTTCTTCCCCTTTGCTTCCCCCTTCCCCTCCCCCCACATCTACATCTGTCACAGTTTATCCTCTGATGTTAGTTTCTCTGCTGTTTGGCCTTTCACAAATGTTGTTCTCTCTGGGGTCTACCATTAGCACTCTTTGAACTTGGTTTCTGTGGCTATTAGCACCCCGTTTCCCTGGGTCCTAGTCTCCCCTGCTAATGGAAACAACTTCCCTACATCCACCCTATCTAAGCCATTCATTATCTTGTAAGTTTCTATTAGATCTCCCCTCAACCTCCTAAACTCCAATGAATATAATCCCGGGATCCTCAGACGTTCAATGTGTGTTAGGCCTACCATTCCTGGGATCATCCGTGTGAATCTCCGCTGGACCCGCTCCAGTGCCAGTATGTCCTTCCTGAGGTGTGGGGCCCAAAATTGCTCACAGTATTCTAAATGGGGCCTAACTAATGCTTTATAAAGCTTCAGAAGTACATCCCTGCTTTTATATTCCAAGCCTCTTGAGATAAATGACAACATTGCATTTGCTTTCTTAATTACGGACTCAACCTGCAAGTTTACCTTTAGAGAATCCTGGACTAGGACTCCCAAGTCCCTTTGCACTTCAGCATTATGAATTTTGTCACCGTTTAGAAAATAGTCCATGCCTCTATTCTTTTTTCCAAAGTGCAAGACCTCGCACTTGCCCACGTTGAATTTCATCAGCCATTTCTTGGACCACTCTCCTAAACTGTCTAAATCTTTCTGCAGCCTCCCCACCTCCTCCATACTACCTGCCCCTCCACCTATCTTTGTATCATCGGCAAACCTAGGCAGAATGCCCCCAGTCCCGTCATCTAGATCGTTAATATATAAGGAGAAAAGCTGTGGCCCCAACACTGAACCCTGCGGGACACCACTCATCACCGGTTGCCATTCCGAAAAATAACCTTTTATCCCAACTCTCTGCCTTCTGCCTGACAGCCAATCGTCAATCCATGTTAGTACCTTGCCTCGAATACCATGGGCCCTTATTTTCCTCAGCAGTCTCCCGTGAGGCACCTTATCAAAGGCCTTTTGGAAGTCAAGATAGATAACATCCATTGGCTCTCCTTGGTCTAACCTATTTGTTATCTCTTCAAAGAACTCTAACAGGTTTGTCAGGCACGACCTCCCCTTACTAAATCCACGCTGACTTGTCCTAACCCGACCCTGCACTTCCAAGGATTTAGAAATTTCATCCTTAATAATGGATTCTAGAATCTTGCCAACAACCGAGGTTAGGCTAATTGGCCTATAATTTCCCATCTTTTTCCTTGTTCCCTTCTTGAACAGGGGGGGGTTACAACAGTGATTTTCCAATCCTCTGGGACTTTCCCTGACTCCAGTGACTTTTGAAAGATCATAACTAACGCCTCCACTATTTCTTCAGCCATCTCCTTTAGAACTCTAGGATGTAGCCCATCTGGGCCCGGAGATTTATCAATTTTTAGACTTCTTAGTTTCTCTAGCACTTTCTCCTTTGTGATGGCTACCATATTCAACTCTGCCCCCTGACTCTCCTGAATTGTTGGGATATTACTCATGTCTTCTACTGTGAAGACTGACACAAAGTACTTATTTAGTTCCTCAGCTACTTCCTTGTCTCCCATCACTAGATTACCAGCGTCATTTTGGAGCGGCCTGTAGCCACGTAAAATGGCTGCGTTCCGATTAATCTGGCCAAAACCCAGTTTAAAATGGCTAACCCGAAAGACTGCTGGGAAAAGCAGCTAAGAAGACACAAGCAGGCAGCTGCAGACAGTATTGCATATTCGGCTCTGGGAAGTTAGCCCAGATCGATACTCAGGGCTATCAACAGCCCATCAACCCAGGTATTTTCAGTTGCATTCAGGACTGTTTGCAGCCCATCTATTCAGACATCCACAGTTAAATCGGCTATCCCCGGGAACAATTGCAACATATTAGCAATTGAATACCGGGCCAGACCTGTCGGCGCCTGCAGTGGCCGAAACAAAGACAGGTGAGCGACCACCCCCCCGGTCGAGGAATCGCCTCACCATTGGACACATCGACCCCAGAGATTGGAGACAGATCCAATCACTTGGGACTCAGGGTCAAGGGCCACCCCGGGAGGCGGGAAGCCCCTGGGCCCTATAAAAGTGGGGGTCCAAGTTCAGATCTCTCTCTCTCTCCTCTTCGCCTGCTCGAGACCTTCGCAAGAACAGCAACCGGCAACAGTAAGTTTGAATCCAGCGATCGCTATCTGGTAGAGACACCTAGCCACCGACCTGTAGCAGCCTTTTGAATCCCGCGGGCCAGATCTGATTGGACAAGCTATTCGTTTCCCTGACCTGGTGGACTCTTCCTAAGTTAAGTATTGGCCAGTAGTGATAGGTTTGTTATATAGAAAGTAGTATTAGGGTATTAATATTGCTTGTTGTATATAATAAATGACCGTTGTTTTAATCCTTACTAAGCGGTGTGCTGTATTATTAATCATAACCTGAACTTGAATCACGTGGCGGTATCATAAAGCTCCCTGGCGACTCATGAGCAAAGGTGACGTAATCAGAGCAAATAGACTAAGGTTAAAAAGAGCAACATAATTGGCGACATCCTGACGGGACTCGACTCAGAAGTGGAAAACCACTCCGGGAGAACCCCAACATTTTGAATTAGAATCCAATCGGAAACAAAAGAAAAAACCACAAATGTTCAAGCGGTTCTGGTTAATAATTCACAATTCGGAAGTGTGTATATGCATGCGTAACTAACAGGGTTATAAGGCAAAACTGATAGATTTTCTGTTGCGTCAAAACTATCGGCAGTTGGTATTTCGGAAATTAGCGCAAGCCGTACCCGCATCTACCACACCACCTTAGCCCCCTGTTCCAAATTTGAATGTAACGAGCAGATAAGAGAGAGCCATGCAGGCATTGCAAGCGATGCAGCGCCTCATGAACCCCGAATATTTTGCTGTCGCACCAGTCAGCAGCGTAGAGCGGGACAGTGTCCCGTTTGGGAAGTGGAAATCCGCAAATTTCTGCAGGGCAAAGGATGGCCCATGTGGAAGGATTTCTGCAATAACGACGACTCAGGTCCTGGAAGTATAGGGCAAACTTGGTGGGAGAACCTGAGCGAGATCCACAAAAAGAGTTTAGCAAAAGCGCGCAAGCCGATGGCAATTGTGTCCTGTCTGGCACAATTGCGAGGCACAGAGGAGGTCGTCAGGACGCTCCGCAAAGAAATAGAAGGCATACATCGGACGAGTAAAATCGATGTATGCAAAGTTGAGAAAGAGAACCTGGAGTTAAAAGGGAATTAGCAGCAAAGGACGAAGAGGTGGCTGACGCCAAACGGGGTCACCAATCTTATCTGGCGCTCTTGAGTAGTTTCCAGTCACAATATGAAAAGGCATATCAGGACCTGCAGTGTGCAGTCCTGGTAAAGAAAGAAACAGAAAACCAGGTAGAGACGCTCCAGAAACAATGCAGTGATCTCAAGGCAGCCTTGAGAGCGCTCCATGACACAACCACGGAACAAAGGCAGAGTACTTTGGACCATGCAAAGTGCCGAAAGCAGATTGCAGACTTGAAAGCACTGCTTTCTGTCCAAAAGGGATTTCAAGAAACCTTTGGGGAAAGTTTAGACCAGGAAGACGGCCCTGATTGGGAAGAATTGCAAGAGACAGCGCAGAGATATGTTCAGGGAGCATGTGCGCAGGAAAAACCCCAAAAGAGGAAAGCACCCCCACACAACAGATAATACAGGCTCCCATGAACCCTGGAACAACCCACCGCACCGCCACAGCAGACGAGGCGGACGTCTTATATTCCACCCCCCTCACAGTGACCCAATTACGGGACGCGTGTGCCAAAATCACACCGTTCCTCCCCGCTTCAGACCCACACCATTTCTTTGCCACCGTCAAACACCAGGCGACCTTGTACAGCCTGGATGAGAAAGAGCAGGTAAAGCTCACGGTCCTCAGCTTCGACCCATCGGTCGCAGCAGCCCTTCCCAACCCACAGAACGTAGGAGGAGGCACCCTTGCAGAAATGCATACCGCGATCCTGGATGCGATTGGGTACACCCGGGGCGACCCCGTAGACGGTCTGAATAAATGCAGACAGAAAAAGTCTGAACACCCCACAGCGTTCGCAGGACGCTTGTGGATTCATTTTGAAGCCGTTTTCGGCAACGTAGATCATTTGTCCCCAGACAATATGGCCAAGTGGACCCACACCCTTATCTCCCATGCCACGGAAGCAGGACAGAATGCCTGTAGCAATTATGACCCCTCGGAGGAGGCTCATAATGAAAAGTGGGTGGTCAAAAGATTGTCCCGCGTTTGGGAACAAGCGGCTCACGGTACATCAGCAGCTAGAACCCCCGAGGAAAACCAAGCCGCCGCAGACGTGCAGGCAGTAAGAACCACTCTCCACAACCCCGCCTTGGTAAACGAGGGAAAAAACAGCCCCCAGCCAAACCGCAAGAGTGCTACAATTGCGGACACTTGGGACATTTTGCTAGAGAATGCAATGGCCCTAAAAAACCACAGAGAGCCCATCAGACCGGCACTCCCAATAAGAAAAAGGCAGAGCCCATACATAGCGTTAGCGCCCAGTCCGATCAGACAGACGTGACCGGAACGGACTGACGCTGTATAGTCTCCCCCAGCTGCGTCTGCGATACCCTTTGGGATAGGTCAGGACGACCCGTAGTCGCAGCAAAGGTTAGGGGACAGCCGATCTAGCTTCTCTGGGACACAGGAGGGTCCCGCACAAGCTTAAATTCCTCCACCCTTGGTAAGGACACGTGGCCCACCACATCCACTATCACCCCCAGCGGCTTCACAGGCCACTCACAACAGGAGCATATCACGACCTCTGTACCCATCCAGATCGGAAATATTAATACAAAGCACCCCGTAGTGTTAGTCGACCTGCCCCCAACAGCAGAGCACATTTTAGGGATCGATTTTATGAACTCACACCACCTCTCCTTCGATCCAGTCAACCAGTGTGTCTGGACGATGGCGAAATCCGCTAGAGCCCCCTCAACACTCAATATAGGGGACTACATGAACAAAATCAGCACCGTAGGCGAGTTTTGGTTTAACCCCAGCACACTCAGCATGGACAGACAGGTTAGGGCAGTCCTGCAGAAAAACAGGGCAGCATTTGCAACCCATAAACACGACTGCGGACGGATGACCGGCTCCGTACAGATAACCGGACCGGACCCAAGACCCCAGAAACAGTATGGATTTCCCCTAGAAGCAGAGAGAGAAATCCTAAAGGTCATAGAAAGCTTGTTAGAACAGGGCATCCTAAGACCGGTAGCCTCGACTAACAATGCCCCGATTTGGCCAGTAAGGAAACCCGACGGATCATGGCGTTTAACCACTGATTATCGGGAACTCAATAACGTCACCCCGCAGCAGCCCCCACCGTTGCAACAAGTCCCGAGACCATGCTCAAACAGGGACTCCAGGCCCGATATTTCAGGGTTTTGGACGTCAGTAATGGGTTCTGGTCCATTTCATTGGCAAAGGCGTGCCAGTACAAATTTGCCTTCACTTTCCGAGCTCAGCAGTACACGTGGACATGCCTGCCACAAGGCTTCCACAAATCCCCCTCCATTTTCCACCGACAGCTGGCAAATGGACTAGCAAAATGTTCTCGTCCCGAATGTCTGGTACAGTATGTAGATGACCTACTACTGCAGACAGACACAAAGGAAGAGCACATTGAGCTTCTGTCCGAACTCCTGGAGTTACTACACTCCATTGGCTGTAAAGTAAACCCCAAAAAGGCCCAAATATTGGAAGAAAAGGTGATATATTTGGGTACTATCATCACACACGGCAAACGCGAGATCGAGCACAAAAGAATTGACTCGATCGCTAAATTGCCACTTCCCCAACACGTGTCAGCCCTCCGGTTGTTTTTAGGATTGGTTGGCTACTGCCGAAACCACATTGACGGTTTCGCCAGCAAGGCAGCGCCCCTCTCAGACCTCCTAAAGAAAGGAACCCCCTGGGAATGGCTTCCGCAGCATATGGAGGCTGTGGAATCACTAAAACAGGCACTCATAGCCACCCCCGCACTACAGGTTCCCGACCCGCTTTCCCCTTTCGCCATAGAGGTAGCGACCACAGACCGCACCCTTTCAGCCGTGCTCCTCCAGGAACGGCACGACCAGCTAAGACCCGTAGCTTATTGATGCGCTAAGCGTCAAGAACCACAAAGACATGTGAGACTTTAACTCAGGCTTTAATATACTACATGGGAGGCTTACCCGACACAGACGACCCCAGACAGAATGGGGCCTGTCCCAGAAGAGGTTCTTACACTGACTCCCGGGGGAGTGGCTAAGGCGGAGCTCTCCGTGGCCAGATCGGGTTACCTACCAGTGACCGAACCTCTGCAGAGTTACAGTACAATACACAGTATTACAGGGCCACGTTACGCACAACTATTATATACTATGTACAATGGTAGGGAGGTACAGTGGTGTATCACCACACTTATGCCTCCCGAATTTTAGATGCTGTGGAGCAGGGATTTTCAGCCTGTGAGAGGCACCTGCTCGCAGTTTTCTGGGCAGTCCAGTACTTTTCCTACATTACCGGACTGAACCCCATCACCATCTTGACCGAACACACCCCCACACAACTTTTACTGGACGGACGACTTAAAGACGGTACCATCAGCCAAATCCGCGCTGCTAGGTGGACCCTTCTCTTACAAGGACGGGACATCACAGTAAAACGGAGAAAGACTCACACATACTTAGCGGACAATCTACAATACCCCGGAACCCCCCATGAGTGTGAAATCATCTCGCCCCACCATAATACAGGCCCCTTTATAGCCAGAACACCCCCCAGAAAACTAGCCACTCCATCTCAGAACCCCCCTCACCCGGACACGTGTGACCCCATCAGGATTTATGTGGATGGATCTTCCACAATCCTGGATGGGCAACGCATAACAGGTTGTGGGATTTATGTGGAGGACGCGCAGGGACGCGCCCTCGAAGAAATCGCATTAAAATTGCCCAGGCACTTAGGCGCGCAGGCAGCAGAGCTTGCGGCCATTGCCTACATTGTAGACCACCCAGATTCCTTCCCCAGCCCAGCAGACATATATTCAGACAGTCTGTACGTCTGCATCAGCCTCACCGAATTTCTGCCCCTCTGGGAAACAAGAGGATTTGTTTCCGCGGATGGAAAACCCCTCCCCTCAGCCCCATTACTCCGCCATATTCTGGAAAAGGCCAAGAACAGGACTTTTGGCATTATAAAAGTCCGCAGCAACCATCGTTCTTCCCCCCCCTGGAAATGTAAAAGCCGACGCGCTGGCTAAGGCAGGATCCAGGCATGGGTACTTTTGGAAGCCCCCCGGGAGCGCCCCAGTGAGTGCGCCAGTGAGTGCAGTTCAGGTCGCGCAGACTAGGATCGAGGATCTAGTAGCGGCCCAGAAGCAGGATAGCGCTCTCACTGAGATCGTGAAAGGGAAGTTTCCAGCCTCATATGAGAGGTTCCGGAATACCATAGCCACACATGATGGTGTGGTGCTAAAAGACAGCCTTTACGTGGTTCCTGTACAAGATAGGAATCAGATGATCTGTCTATTCCATGACGGCCATGGACACTAGGGAATAGAACCCACCGCAGCCCACCTCAAGCAGCTTTGTTGGTGGCCAAATCTTAAAGAGGATGTATCCCATTACATCGAAAATTGCCTCATCTGCGCGCAAAACAACCCAGATAGGTATGCCAAAAAGGCACATCTCAGCCACACCCGACCCGTTAACGGCCCCTGGACTAACCTCCAGATCGATTTTATAGGTCCATTGCCCCCTTGCAGGAATGGCTATAAATATGTTCTGGTGGTCATTGACACTTTTACAAAGTGGGTGGAAGCATTTCCAGCCCGCACCAACACCGCGAAAACCACCGCCAAAATCCTAACCCACCACATCTTCACAAGATGGAGACTCCCCCGCAGTATTGAATCGGACCAAGGTTCTCACTTTACGGGACGGGTCATGCAGAACGTCCTCACGATATTTGGCATAACCCAAAAATTTCACATTGCGTACCACCCTCAGTCGAGTGGTATAGTGGAGCGCATGAATCGGACCCTAAAAACCACCCTTAGAAAAATGGTCCAGCAAAACAACACCACTTGGGATTCGGTCCTCCCCTTTGCGCTGATGTTTTTGCGTAACACTGTTTCCACCTCCACAGGTTTCACCCCACACACCCTCATGACCGGACGCCCCATGAAAGGGACAGAATACTTGCTAGGTTTAGACCAAACCAGCCCCGAAGTCACGGCCCTCACCCACGAGAAGGCCGTGGAACAACTACTTGCAAATATAAAAACGGCTCAGCTAGCAGCCGCTGTTAAACTGGGCACTAAAAGAAAACAGAGCAAGGCCTGTTTTGCTAAGGCAGTACATGCCACGGAGTACAACATAGGACAGCAAGTAATGTTGTCCGTGTATAACCCCAGCACGTTTCTGTCTCCAAAATACTCGGGTCCCTATTCAATTACGGACAAAATAAGCCCGTTGGTATATAAAATTAAATACCAAAATGGTAAGACTGCATGGTTTCACATAAACCAGCTCAAGGTTTATGGAGCACAGTCAAACCACTCCCACCACGTCATGCTTGACGCAGCCGACCAAACCCCGCCCACATCCAACGTGACCACTCCCACCCCTTCCACATCCAGCCCAGACACGGACTTTCCACCGACTCCACCCACAAACTTTACGCTCCGCCCCGGAACGCCCACAGACTGCAGCAGCACAGACAGCGACTGTGACTCTGACGACAGCCACAGCACGCCTCCCTACCATCCTGGTCCCACACCCAGCAACTCCGACCTCGACTCCAGTGACCCCTTCCTCATCACCTACTTAAATAAACCCCACCACCGACCACCGAACTACACGGACGACCCCGCCTTTGTCCCCACCCAACTCGACACCGCTCATTGGCACCGCGACAACTCCTGCAGACTCGTCCGCAACGACGAGGCCGATCCCAACTCACACCACACAGCCCTTTCCGCCCTGATCCACTCCAGAGTTTGGCACCAGGGAGACGGTGACGACCTCGGGCCTGACTCCGCCAACCCTTTTGCGACCCTGTTCGCAACCGAGAACTGAGGTGTCCACATGATGATTTAAAGGAGACACTTGGTGAAAAGTGTTGTCCTTCCTGATGGAACCTGCAGAATGTTTTACGTTGTCTGTTTGTTAAATGTTGTTCGTTGTCTGTCTGTTTGTTAAATGTTGTTCGTCCTACAGGAGAATGTTCTCACCGCCCCGCACCCATTCACCTGAACTTTTTAACTTTCCCACTGACACCCACCACTACCACACGCCCATTCTGCCGATACCTCTGAGGACTTGCCTCAGACACCCACCACCACCACACGCCCATTCTGTTGAAACCTCTGAGGACTTGCCTCAGACACCCGATCGTAACTACTCTTCTGATTTGATGGTAGAATCAGAACGGTAACCCCACCATGATGACTACATTTTTGTCCGTTCTTTGGTCACTCAGGCAGTGGAGAAACGGTGTGAGACCCGCCCTGCCTGGGGACCCCCCCGTTGGTCAAAAACGCTCGGGTAGGGAAGATACGGTATTGGTAGCCGTCCTACCCGGGGACTCCACCCAAGTCTTACCCGTCGCGGCCCACACGCCCATTCGACCTTTTCTTTCAAAAACTGTTTATTTTATTTAGGCAACCTTTGGGTTGCTGCCACATGCTATTTACATCCTGGAACATTTGGATGATAAACCTTGCACTGGTCCACCATTGGGAAGTGTGCCGTGTCCAAACATTTGTTTTGAAAAAAAAAAATGGGGGGAGAGTCTCATATCGTGACCAATTATAAAGGTTTAATTGGCCCCAAGAAGGACAGACACACTAACACACCAGATATTAAACCGAAGTATTTACACACACTACGCTTGTCTTACAGAACTCCAGAAGCTCCAAGTCCAGAGAAAACCAGCGAACACAGGAAAAGGAAGGAAAGAAGACAGCCATGAGGACTCCTTTCATCGTGCTCAACGCTCTTTTGATGAACTTTTGGTTGTGCGGGAACGCGGCCCCCATCACTCCAAACCCCTTTACTGTTAACACTTCACTGCCCAGTAGTACCGAGGGCCCAGTCACCAACCACGCTGCATTATCCTGGTGTGCCAAGTTCACAACTTGGTACTCCCTGTCGTACATCATTGAGGCACTGTTGGCATTGGCTATACTCAGTTATGCAGTACAGACCATGTGCCTCCGCAAGTGGAAAAGGAGAGCGTACCGCGCTCGAACCCCGGTCTGTCTATCGGATCCGATCGCCGATATTCGGCTATGACCAGACCCCAGACCCCCGCGACATATGAATAATAAAACATGCACTGCCGATTTTTCCTGTAAATAAAAAGAGAATGTATGGAAATGTATGATCCTGAGCTTGACTGCCAAGCCAGGAAAGAATATATTAAATGTCGTGATTGTTATTGTATGTTTAGAGAGATAAGATTGTATAATGCTTGAAGAATTGTTTAGGTAAAGTTAGAGGTTCCCAGTTTATTTATTTTATAGATACATGCCCCTGCCTGACATAGCGCCCTCAAGAATTGTTTAGGTAAATTTTTGTGCATAACTAGGGTCAGAGTAGTGGCCATGTAGGAGGTGCCCCTCCCCCCACCCCGGTCAGGAAACGAAGAGGACAAAATTTATGTGATCCTTCACGCTTCGCGTTAGGATCACAAGGTGGGATTGTAGCCACGTAAAATGGCTGCGCTCCGATTAATCTGGCCAAAACCCAGTTTAAAATGGCTAATCCGAAAGACTGCTGGGAAAAGCAGCTAAGAAGACACAAGCAGGCAGCTGCAGACAGTATTGCATATTCGGCTCTGGGAAGTTAGCCCAGATCGATACTCAGGGCTATCAACAGCCCATCAACCCAGGTATTTTCAGTTGCATTCAGGACTGTTTGCAGCCCATCTATTCAGACATCCACAGTTAAATCGGCTATCCCCGGGAACAATTGCAACATATTAGCAATTGAATACCGGGCCAGACCTGTCGGCGCCTGCAGTGGCCGAAACAAAGACAGGTGAGCGACCACCCCCCGATCGAGGAATCGCCTCACCATTGGACACATCGACCCCAGAGATTGGAGACAGATCCAATCACTTGGGACTCAGGGTCAAGGGCCGCCCCGGGAGGCGGGAAGCCCCTGGGCCCTATAAAAGTGGGGGTCCAAGTTCAGATCTCTCTCTCTCTCCTCTTCGCCTGCTCGAGACCTTCGCAAGAACAGCAACCGGCAACAGTAAGTTTGAATCCAGCGATCGCTATCCGGTAGAGACACCTAGCCACCGACCTGTAGCAGCCTTTTGAATCCCGCGGGCCAGATCTGATTGGACAAGCCATTCGTTTCCCTGACCTGGTGGACTCTTCCTAAGTTAAGTATTGGCCAGTAGTGATAGGTTTGTTATATAGAAAGTAGTATTAGGGTATTAATATTGCTTGTTGTATATAATAAATGACCGTTGTTTTAATCCTTACTAAGCGGTGTGCTGTATTATTAATCATAACCTGAACTTGAACCACGTGGCGGTATCATAAAGATACCTGGTGACTCATGAGCAAAGGTGACGTAATCAGAGCAAATAGACTAAGGTTAAAAAGAGCAACAGGCCCAATGTCTACTTTTGCCTCCCGTTTGTTTTTAATGTATTTAAAGAAACTTTTACTATCATTCCTAATGTTACTGGCTAGCTTACCTTCATAATTGATCCTCTCTTTCCTTATTTCTCTCTTTGTTATCCTCTGTTTGTTTATGTAGCCTTCCCAATCTTCTGACTTCCCACTACTCTTTGCTACATTATAGGCTTTCTCTTTTGCTTTGATGCATTCCATAACTTCCTTTGTCAGCCATGGCTGCTTAATCCCCCCTCTAATAACCTTTCTTTTCTTTGGGATGAACCTCTGTACTGTGTCCTCAATTACTCCCAGAAACTCCTGCCATTGCTGTTCTACTGTCTTTCCCACTAGGCTCTGCTCCCAGTCGATTTTCGTCAGTTCCTCCCTCATGCCCCTGTAGTTACCTTTATTTAACTGTAACACCTTTACATCTGGTTCTACCTTCTTTCTTTCAAATTGGAGATTGAATTCTACCATATTATGATCACTGCCTCCTAAGTGCTCCCTTACTTTAAGATCTTTAATCAAGTCTGGCTCATTACATAACACTAAGTCCAGAATGGCCTGTTCCCTCGTGGGCTCCATCACAAGCTGTTCCAAAAAGCCCTCCTGTAAACATTCAATGAATTCCCTTTCCTTGGGTCCACTGGCAGTATTATTTACCCAGTCCACCTGCATATTGAAGTCCCCCATGATCACTGTGACCTTGCCTTTCTGACATGCACTTTCTATTTCGTGGTGCATTTTGTGCCCCCGGTCCTGACCACTGTTAGGAGGCCTGTACATAACTCCCATTATGTTTTTTTTGCCTTTGTGGTTCCTCAACTCTACCCACACAGACTCCACATCATCTGACTCTATGTCGTTTAGTGCTATTGATTTAATTTCATTCCTAATTAACAAGGCAACCCTGCCCCCTCTGCCCACCTCTCTGTCTTTTCGATAGGTTGTGAATCCCTGGATGTTTAAATGCCAGTCCTGAACCCCCTGCAACCATGTCTCTGTGATGCCTACCACATAATACCTGCCAGTCACAATCTGGGCCACAGCTCATCTACCTTGTTCCGTACACTGCGCGCATTTAAATATAGCACCTTTAATTCTCTATTGACCGTCCCTTTTTGTTTTCTTAGTGTGGTGGACCTTGGTTTACTGAGCCTTTCCATACACTGTGTCATATTTTGTGGGATGGGGACAATCGTAACCACTCTTGAGTTTTGTCTGTTTGTGTTTTTTTGTATTCCTAAGCAGCTACGCTCCCCGCTGATTACTTCACCTCTTGGTTCCCTGACTTTCCCTTCCCCCCCAATCTTTAGTTTAAAGTCCTATTGACCACCCTATTTACTCTTTTCGCCAGAACACTGGTCCCAGCTCGGTTCAGGTGGAGACCATCCCAACGGTATAGGTCCCCCCTGTCCCAAAACTGATGCCAGTGTCCCATGAAAAGGAACCCCTCATTCCCACACCACTCTTTCAGCCACGTGTTAACTTCCCTTATTCTTGCCTCCCTATGCCAATTTGCACGTGGCTCGGGCAGTAATCCGGAGATTATGACCCTTGAGGACCTGTTTTTTAATTTGAATCCTAGCTCTTTATAATCTCTAAACAGGTCCTCTTTCCTAGACTTGCCTATGTTGTTGATACCGACATGGACCACAACAACTGGATCCTCCCCCTCCCTCTCCAGTATCCTTTCAAGCCGGTCAGCGATGTCCTGCACCCTTGCACCGGGCAGGCAACATACCATGCGGGACTCTTTATCCTGCTCACAAAGGATACTATCTATCCCCCTGATAATAGAATCCCCTACAACTACAACTTGCCTATTTACTCCCTCCCCTTGAATGGCCTGCTGAACCATGGTGCCTTGGTCAGCTGACTCCTCCTTCCTGCAACCCTGTTCGCCATCCACAGGGAGCAAGTGCCTCATACCTGTTGGACAGAGTCAAGGGCTGAGGCTCCTGAGTTCCTGACTGCTGGTTCCCTTTACCTACCTGACTTGCAGTCACACCCTGCTGTCCCTGGCCACTGGCAGGATTTAAACTACTTACTCTGACAGGTGTGACTGCCTCCTGAAACACAGTGTCCAGGTAAGTCTCCCCCTCCCGGATGTGCCGCAGTGTTTGAAGCTCTGACACCAGCTCATCAACTCTGAGCCGGAGCTCTTCGAGCAGCCAACACTTACTGCAGATGTGGTCGCTGCAGCTCGCAATGGGATCTGCCAGCTCCCACATCAAGCAGCTCAAGCACATCACCTGACCAGCCATCACTAATTAATTAGTTTAATTTAAGTTTATGGTGGGGGCAGCTTCAGCCAATCAGACACTACCCTGCACTTTTAACTGAAAAACAGCACAATTAGATTAACCACTTACCTTTCCTGGTTACCTTACTGCACCAAACTACCAAATTCTCACTGTCTGAATCTCTCTCACTCCGGTTGTGTCTCCTTGACCTGCGCAATGCTAATAATATAATATAATAATGCTAATAATAATATAATATGGCACTTACCTCACACCAATGGATCTTATTATTAGGTTAGAGGAGGAGGGTGGGTGGGAGACACTACAGGTGTAGTGCCTCGGGTTTCCTCGCCACCAGAATTTATTGGTTTGGGGGCCTTCCCAGAAGTCCGCGGGTCGAAAGAAATAAAACAGAAAAGTGTTTTTTAAAGGAAAAACTTACCTCCCAGAAATGCCTTGCGCACCGCTCCCGCCGAAATCCAACGGCCTGCTCCTGTGGAGGTAAGTGTTTTTTAAAGGAAAAATATTGAAGTCCCCCATGATCACTGTGACCTTGCCTTTCTGACATGCACTTTCTATTTCGTGGTGCATTTTGTGCCCCCGGTCCTGACCACTGTTAGGAGGCCTGTACATAACTCCCATTATGTTTATTTTGCCTTTGTGGTTCCTCAACTCTACCCACACAGACTCCACATCATCTGACCCTATGTCGTTTAGTGCTATTGATTTAATTTCATTCCTAATTAACAAGGCAACCCCGCCCCCTCTGCCCACCTCTCTGTCTTTTCGATCGGTTGTGAATCCCTGGATGTTTAAATGCCAGTCCTGAACCCCCTGCAACCATGTCTCTGTGATGCCTACCACATCATACCTGCCAGTCACAATCTGGGCCACAGCTCATCTACCTTGTTCCGTACACTGCGCGCATTTAACTCTATTTACTCTTTTCGTCAGAACACTGGTCCCAGCTCGGTTCAGGTGGAGACCATCCCAACGGTATAGGTCCCCCCTGTCCCAAAACTGATGCCAGTGTCCCATGAAAAGGAACCCCTCTTTCTCACACCACTCTTTCAGCCATGTGTTAACTTCCCTTATTCTTGCCTCCCTATGGCAATTTGCACTTGGCTCGGGCAGTAATCCGGAGATTATGACCCTTGAGGACCTGTTTTTTAATTTGAATCCTAGCTCATTATAATCTCGAAACAGGTCTTCTTTTCTAGACTTGCCTATGTTGTTGGTACCGACATGGACCACAACAACTGGATCCTCCCCCTCCCTCTCCAGTATCCTTTCAAGCCGGTCAGAGATGTCCCGCACCCTAGCACCGGGTAGGCAACATACCATGCGGGACGCTTTATCCTGCTCACAAAGGATACTATCTATCCCCCTGATAATAGAATCCCCTAGAACTACAACTTGCCTATTTACTCCCTCCCCTTGAATGGCCTGCTGAACCATGGTGCCTTGGTCAGCTGACTCATCCTTCCTGCAGCCCTGTTCGCCATCCACACAGGGAGCAAGTGCCTCATACCTGTTGGACAGGGTCAAGGGCTGAGGCTCCTGAGTTCCTGACTGCTGGTTCCCTTTACCTGCCTGACTTGCAGTCACACCCTGCTGTCCCTGGCCACTGGCAGGATTTAAACTACTTACTCTGACAGGTGTGACTGCCTCCTGAAACACAGTGTCCAGGTAAGTCTCCCCCTCCCGGGCCAGTATACCACTTTCCAGAGAAGTTGAATATAGACCCGTATACAACCTTCTATACATGGTGAACACAGGCCTGTATGCCACCTCTGTACATGGTGAAGACAGTCCAGTGTACCACCTTCTATATATCGTGAACACAGACCTGTATGCCACCTTCTATGCATGGTGAACGGACACCTGTATACCACCTTCTATACATGGTGAACACACACCTGTATACTACCTTTTATACAAGGTGAACACACACCTGTGTATAGCCTTCTGTATAAGATGAATATACACCTGTACACCATCTTCTATATAGGATGAATATAGATCTGTATGACACCTTCTATATTTGGTGTATGTAGAGCTGCATACAATCCCTATTCAAGGTGAATATAGATCTGTATAGCTCCTTCGTATAAGGTGAACACAGACCTGTATACATCCATACATACAAGGTGATCACAGACCTCCATACCAACTTCTCTAGAAGGTAAATGCAGACATGTACACCACCTTTTATTCATGGTGAACACTTACCCGTATACCATCTTTACGACATGGTGAACACAGACCTGTAAAGCACCTTCTAAAAAAGGTGAACACAGACTTTCTATACAAGGTGAACACAGACATGTATACCATCTTCTATACATGGTGAACATATATCTGTATACCACCTTCTATACAAGGTGAACATATATCTGTATACCACCTTCTATACAAGGTGAACACAGACATGTATACCATCTTCTATACATGGTGAATGCATACCTGTATAACACTTTCTATGCATGGTGAACACAGACCTGTATACCGCCTTCTATACATGGTGAATGCAGACCTGTATGCCACCTTCGATACAAGGTGGACACAGACCTGTATGCCACCTTCTATACATTATGATCAGAGGCCTGTATACCACCTTCTATACATGGCGAACACAGACCTGTATACCACCTTTCATACATGGTGAAAACACACCTGTATACCACCTTCTATACATGGTGAGCACAGACCTATATACCACTTTCTACAGACGATAAACACCTGTATACCACCTCTGTACATAGGGAGTACAGACCTGTAAACCACCTTCTATACATGATAAACACAGACCTGTATACCACCTTCTACACATGATGAACACAAACCTGTGTATGATGTTGTATACATGGCGAACACAGACAAGCATACCACCTTCTATACATGATGAACACAGACCTGTCTACCACCTTCTGTACATGATTAACACAGAACTGTATACCTCCTTCTATACAAGGTGAACATACACCTGTATACCAACTTCTCTAGAAGGTAAACACAGACCTATATACAACTTTCTGTACATGGTGAACGCTTACCTGTATATCATCTTCTATATATGAGTACAGACCTATATACCACCATCTATAGATAGTGAGTACAGATCTGTGTCCCAGATTCTATGCAAGGTGAAGACAGACCTGTATACCACCTTTTGTACATGATGAACACAGACCTGGATACCACCTTCTATACATGATTAACACAGAACTGTATACCTCCTTCTATACAAGGTGAATATACACCTGTATACCAACTTCTCTAGAAGGTAAACACAGACCTATATACCACATTCTATATATGGTGAATGCTTACCTGTATACCATCTGCGATATATAGTGAGTAGACCTATATACCACCATCTATAGATAGTGAGTACAGACCTGTATACCAGCTTCAATGCAAGGTGAAGACAGACCTGTATACCACCTTTTATACATAGTGAGTACAGAACTGTAAACTACCTTCTATATATGATGAACACAGATCACCTGTACACCACCTTCTGTACATAGTAAGTACAGACCTGTATACCACCATTTATATGTGGTGAACACAGACCTGTATACCACCTTCTGTACATAGCGAGTACAGACCTGTAAACCACCTTCTATATATGATGAACACCGACCTGTATACCACCTTCTGTATATAGTGAACACAGACCTGCACACCACCTTCTATATAAGGTGAAGACAGACCTGTATAGTACCATTATACGTGGTGAACACAGACCTGTATATCACCTTCTATGTCTGGGGAACACAGACCTGTATACCACCATAAATACAAGGTGAACACAGGTCTGTATACCACCTTCTATACATGGTGAACACAGACCTGTATACCACCTTCTATATAAGGTAAACATAGAACTGTATACCACCTTCTATATATGGTGAACAGAGACCTGTATAGCACCTTCGATACATGATGAACACAGACCTGTACACCACATTCTATGTCTGGGGAACACAGACCTGTATACCACCATAAATACAAGGTGAACACAGGTCTGTATACCACCTTCTATACAAGATGAACACATGCCTGTATACCACCTTCTGTACAAGATGAACACATACCTGTATACCATCTTCTGGAGCAGATGAACACATAGCTGTATACCACCTTTTATACATGGTTAACACAGACCTGTATACCACCTTCTGTACACGATGAACACATACCTGTATACCACGTTTTATACATGGTGAACACAGACCTCTGTACCACCGTTTATACATGGTGAACACAGACCTATATACCACCTTCTATACATGATGAACACATACCTGTATACCACCTTCCCGATAAGTTGTACATAGACTTGTACACCACCGTGTAGGTGCGTGAAGGGTCGCTGCTTTGCCCAACTAACAATACACAAAGACAGAGTCTATCCGAGACATGATGAGTGACAAAGTGTCGAAGTTGTATTGACCCAAATGGTGTCTTGGTTGAGGAATGCGCAATGACACTGGGAGGAGCTGAGAGCTGGCGACTTCAAGGAGACATGGAGAAATTTCAGCAAAATCGACACTGAAATTCAGTAGTGTGACTACAGGAAGAGGCCCTTAAACTACTCGGTGGTCAAAAATCGTCCAAATAACGTGGAAGACACAATTTGTTCTTAGTGAGAGAACTAGAATCAAAATGATACATTTATTTACAAACAAATGTGATATCTAATCCACTCTTATGGAACCTCGTTTAAACTCATTAATACAATATTGTACTGAATTAACAGCGGAAAATATCCATTAAATGCAGTGTATAAAAATATAAACGATTGCAATGTTTTAACGTTCAACTTCTATAATGTTCCAATGGTTCGGCTCCAGGATATCGGATTCTTCTCATTTTATCTGGAAGAAATCTTTAGTGTGCATGTCTCAAAACGTGTCAATGTTACTTCAAAACGCCACTGGGTTAAAGTCAGTTTACCCCATTATTCGGTGGTCGAGTCGTTGACTAATTTCAATGGTTTACGGTTATTTTAACCGGGTAAGAAATGTTAAGCTGAGAGTGTTGTCCGAGGCTGAACTGGGGAAGATTTCAACTTACTTAAGACTCTTCACCCCTCCATACCCCCTCAAATTTCAAATGGAGCCCACAGTGGGTTAACCACTTTCTGTTTCGTCTTGCGGTGGGGATCGGCTGCGGCTAAAATCAGCCTTTTCTATCCTTTTAATTGGAAGAGTGGAAGTGACATGAGCTCGGGCGGTATTAACCCAGATCCTTGTCCGCAGGGGTCGAGAAACCGTGTCCCTGCGGAGGAGGGTGACTGAGCTGGGGTGGCACATTGGACATTGGTCACTACTGCCCTTCACAGGCTTGTGAGGCCCCTTGTCTTGGATTGGAGAGTTTTATAGAAAAAAACAGATGGGGGGTAATAAATCTGCAGAGTACAAATACTGATCACACCAAAGAAAATCTATAACGGGGAACGGGAGGGTTCATCGGGCCGACATTTGTTCTGTCTGGTGGGAAAAGGTTCAGGTTTTCTCATCTTCTACCAGCGGAAATTCTTTCATCAGCCGCACGCCAAAGTTTCCATCAAAACAGCTGAAATTGGGTATCTTTTGGCGGGAAAGCGCCTCTGAGTCTTTCTGCTGTTTGTCCGGTTCCCCACTAGGGGCCGCTCACGTTTCAATCCGGCCACATTGTGGCGCTGTGCTCCTCACTCGGTTCATTGTCGCTCATAAACTCAAAACAGCAGAACTGCTGTCCCGCTGCTCCCTTCCGCTTCTCCTGTCCCCTCCCCAGCCCCCTTCCACTGATCCCATCTCCTGCTCCTTCCACTGACCGCTTCTCCTTCCGCTGCCACATCCCTTGCCCCTTCTGCTGCGCCTTCCCCATCCCTTTTCATTTTTGTTGCCCCCTTCTGCTGCTCCTCCAGTGTCCAATGCCCCTTCCCCATTCCGCTGCCTTCTGCTCCTTGTTGTCTCCTGTCCCCTTCCGCTTCTTCAGCACCCCCCCTGCACTGCCCCCACCCCACCCCCTTTCTCAACACCCCCCCACCCCTTCTCCTGCCTGCTCCCGCACACCCACTCTTTCCCCCGCCCTCCCCGCTTCCCAGCCCCATCCTTACCCGCTTCCCAGCCCCATCCTTACCCCCAGCCCCTATTCCTGCTCTCGATCACTCCCCTGCCGCCTCTCCATCTGCTTACCCTGCCCCTCCCCTTACCCTCCCACGCCAATTCCCAAACCACTTCTCCTGTCCCCTCTCTGCACCCTGCCTGCTCCCTTTTTCTACCACCTTCTGCTTTACTCTCCCGCCTCCCTCCACCCCGCCCTTGCATTTCCAGATCCCCTTCTCGCTCCACTTTTCCATTGGTCTCTAGCTTCCCCTTCTTTCTCTACATCTGCTCCCCTCCCATTGCCTCCTCTCTCCTCCCTGTCCCATTGCCCTCTCTCTAGTATCTCTCCACCCCCTTCCATTGCCTCTCTCCCCTATACCTCCTTCCCTTCCCATTGACCCCTATCCCTCCTCCCCCTCCCATTGCCCCCTCTCCCCTATCCCCCTCCCATTGCACCCTCTCCCCTATCCCTCCTCCCCTTCCCATTGCTCCCTACCCCTCCTCCCCCTCCCATTGCCCCCTCTCCCTTTTCCCTCCTCCCCTTCCCATTGCCCCCTCTCCCTCCCATTGCCCCCTCTCCCCTATCCCTCCTCCCCTTCCCATTGCCCCCTCTCCCCTATCTCCTCCTCCTCCCATTGCCCCCTCCCCTATCCCTCCTCCCCTTCCCATTGCCCCCTCTCCCCTATCCCTCCTCCCCCTCCCATTGCCCCTATCCCTCCGCCCCTTCCCATTGCCCCCTATCCCTCCTCCCCCTCCCATTGCCCTCTCTCCCCTATCCCTCCTCCCCTTCCCATTGGCCCCTCTCCCTCCATCTCTCCTCCCCTTCCCATTGGCCCCTCTCCCTCCATCTCTCCTCCCCTTCCCATTGCCCCCTCTCCCTCCTCCCTCTCTTCCCCCTTCTCCCTCTCCCATTCCCTCTCTGCTCCCATTAGCCCTCCAAATGACCATTCCCCACCCCAATCTTAAGTTCCCCTCCTATTTCCTCCCTCTCCCAGTTTCCCCCTTCCTCTTCCCCCCCCCCCCCTTCCCATCCTACTCTCCCTCCCCCTCCCATTCCCACTCCATCTTTCCCCTTCCCGCTTCCCCCTCCACCGGAACCCCTGCTCTGCACTAATCTCCAATTGCTTCACTGAGCTTTCCCTTTCAGACACTGACACAAGAGAGATTATTGCTGATGTATTTTTTCGGAATGAGAAACCATTTGGATTTTCCATTCGCCCTAAATACTGATGATTGGACAATGTATCAGTCCGTGCGGTTTCCAATTGGCCCTCAGTCTGTTTCACACACAAGTCCAGCAGTCTCTCGCGTTGGGGGCGGTCTGCTTGCCAACCCTCACTAGTCTTGCCGGCTTTTCACATCGAGCCGAGCGTGGAGCTGCTGGGCTGTCTCTCCCAGGAGGGTTTGCATATCAGAGGCAAAACGGTAGACGTAGCGTTTCCCCGCCGTTTTGTAAATGATGTCTCTGTGGTAATAATAGCGCAGGCCCCGGCTCAACTTTTCATAGTTCATCTTAGGCTTGTTCTTCCGGTTCCCCCAGCGCTTGGCAACCTGAAGGAACAGCAGTGAGACGCTGAGTTAATGGGGGGGGGGGGGGGGGGGCGGGAGGGAGAGAGAGAGAGAGACCGGCGGGAGAGAGAGAGAGGGAGACCGACTCCAGGTCAGATCTGGAATGCAAAGCAACTCATTCAGGTGAACATTAGCTGGTGTAAAGTGGGAAGAGTGTAACACAGCTATCGCTCTAATTACATTGGATCCCCACGTCTAGTTTCATTCGCCCCAGCCCTCCCGAACACCCAGTTCCCTGCAGGGCGGGCTGGTCAGTGGCCAATGCAATTCATTCCGGATCAGTGTAGGGTGATTTATTAGGGCAGACAAACAACGCAAGGGAATTCATGATGGACAGTAGGACACGGGGAAGCATCTAGGATCAGAGGGACCTTCGTGTGCATGTACAAAGAACAATACATATAATCATCGAATTTACAGTGCAGAAGGAGGCCATTCGGCCCATCGAGTCTGCACCGGCTCTTGGAAAGAGCACCCTACCCAAGCCCACATCACCCTATCCTCATAACCCAGTAACCCCACTCAATCAACACTAAGGGCAATTTTGGATACTAAGGGCAATTTAGCATGGCCAATCCACCTAACCTGCACATCTTTGGACTGTTGGAGGAAACCGGAGCCCCCGGAGGAAACCCACGCACACACGGGGAGGATGTGCAGACTCCGCACAGACAGTGACCCAGCCAGGAATCGAACCTGGGACCCTGGAGCTGAAGCAATTGTGCTAACCACTATGCTACCGTGCTGCCCTCCAAACCTGTACCGGTCATGATACCAACCTTTGCCAAAACCCTCAGCACTTCCTTGTGCTGTATCCCTCTATACCCATCCCATCCATGTGTTTGTCAAGTACACCGGTTCCTTAAGGTAGCAGAACATGTGGATACAGTGTTTAAGGACGCAGATGGTAGACTTGCCTTTATTAGCCAAGGCATAGAGTTTAAGGGCAGGGAGGTTATGCTGGAACTGTATAAAATGTTGGTTAGGCCACAGCTAGAGTTTTGTGTTCAGTTCTGGAATCCACATTATAGGAGGGATTTGATAGCTCAGGGAAGAGATTTACTAGGATGTTGCCTGGGCTGGAGATTTTTAGCTACGAAGAGAGGTTGTTTTCCTTGGAGCATTGGAGACTGGGGGGGGGGGGGGTGCGGATGAATGAGGTGTATAAAATATGAGGGGCATAGATTGAGTAGACAGGAAGAAACTTTTTCCCTTGGGGGAGGGATCAATGACCAGGGGGCATAGATTTAAGGTAAGGGGCAGGAGGTTTAGAGGGGATGTGAGGAAAAACCTTTTCACCCATGGGGGAGTCTGGAACTCGCTGCCTGAAAGGGTGGTGGACGCAGAGACCCTCATATCATTTAAGAGGTATTTAGATGTGCTCTTGCAATCCCAAGGCACACAAGGTTATGGGCCAAGTGCTGGAAAATGGGATTAGATTATTTGGTTGTTTTTGACTGGCACAGACGAAATGCACCAAGGGTTTTTCTGTGCTGTAGATCTGAATCTGTAGATTTGAATGGGTGTAAATTGGGAGAGTTTGGATACTCAGTGAAACCTTGGTTATTTGAGTATAGGAATACAGCTGTTTTACTGCAATTGTATAGGGCAGTGGTGAGGCCACACCTGGAGTATTGTGTGCTGCTTTGGTGTCCTTATCTGAAGAAGGATCTTCTTGCTATGGAGGAAGTGCAGTGAAGGTTTACCAGGCTGGTTTCTGGGATGGTGGGACTCTCATATGAGGAGAGACTAAGTCGGTTAGGATTATACTCATTGAATTTATAAGAGAGGGGATCTCACAGAAACGTATAAAATTCTAATAGGATTAGAGAAGGTAAACTCGGAATGATATAAATAGTTTGAGGATAAGGTGTAAACCTTTTCGGACTGAGGTGAGGAGACATTTCTTCACCCAGAGGGTTGTGAATGTATGGAATTTACTACCACAGAAAGCAGTTGAGGCCAAAACATTGTGTAATTTCAAGAAGGAATTAGATATAGCTCTTGGGCTCAGGCGATCAAGGGATATGGGAGGGAATGTGAGATCATGATATTGAACTTGATGATAATGAATGGCGGAACAAGTTAGAAGGGCTGAATGGCCTCATCCAGCTTCTATTATCGATTTATGTTTCTATGTATGACTCTATTACTCTAGCAGGTAAGTTGAATATTTCTGTATTCGCTGCCTGTAAAGTTGAACAAGAACTTAAGGCGCTTTACCTGTTTAAAGGTGTGAGACACATAGATTCTACTCAAACCGACAGGATGGGAATGACTGCGACTACATTGTGATATGTTTTGATATGTTCTGTTCACAATGGGATTCAATATGGTGGACCCCCCCCCCCCCCGGCCGCCCCCCATATGAATCTAATTTGCGAGCTCTGGTGTCTATGGGCCAATATTTATTCATCAACTTAAGTCACTAAGACAGGTTACCTAGTCAGACATTCAATTGCGTTTCTTTTTGTGGGATCTTGCGGTGTGAAAATTGCTCTTCCTGCGCTGGGACAGTGAGTGCATTTTTCAAAATGTGCTTCGCTTCAGCCAGAAAGCACATTGGGATGTGCTGTGGTCAGGAAAGGTGCTAGGTCCAATTCCAGTTCTTGTGTTAGGTTGCGGACCGACAGAATCAGTCACAGCAGTGGCGCAGTGGTTAGCACTGCTGCCTCACAGCGCTAGGGACCTGGGTTCAATTCCAGCCTAGGTTGACTGTATGGAGTCTGCACGTTCTCCCCATGTCTGCATGTGTTTCCTCCTGGTGCTCGGGTTTCCTCCCACAATCCAAAGATGTGCAGGTTAGGTGGATTGACCATGATAAATTGCCCCAGAGTGTCCAAAGGTTAGATGGGGTTACAAGGTAACAGGGTTATAGGGATAAGGTGGGGGATTGAGTCTAGGTATGGTGCTCTTTCAGAAGGTTGGTGCACACACGATCACCCGAGTGCCCTATTTCTGCACTGTAGGGATTCTATGGTGAATTAACTTGCCTCGTTGGGATCCGAGAGTTTAAACTCCCAGCCGTCTCCGGTCCAGCTGATGAAGGATTGACAGGATTTATCCAGGAGGAGCTCCAGAAGAAATTGCCAGAGTTGGATGGGACCATTTCCTGGAGGGGATGACAGATCAAACATCCATAAAATATATGAAACTAAACAGCATTTCTTATGAGTGGAGGAAGAGAAGGCAATTCAAATCTGCTGAGTCCAGCTCCTTCCTTCACTGAGATCATCAATGGTCTGAACCTGCCCATCCGGGCTCCATAAACCGTAAAGAAAATCTTGGAGAAACCTTTAAAAAAAGCTAAGGTCTATCAATTTGAGTTTGGAAATATTTGATTGACCCCACCCAGTCAGGACAGCCTTTTTTTGGGGCTGAGGTAAGTTCTAGATTTGCACCCCACTTTGTGTGAGGAAGTGACCCCCTTCTATCCCCTGCCCCGTCACCCTGCTCCTGACCCCAACACCACCTTTCACAGTTTATAGAGCCATGGAGTCATAGAGTTTTCCAGCACGGAAATAGGCCCTTCGCCCCATCGTGCCTGTGCTGGCCATCTTGCACCAATCTATTCTAATCCCATTTTCCAGTACTTAGTCCATAGCCTTGTATGCTCTGACATTTCAAGGTGGAGTTTAAAGTGCTCACCTAAATACTTTTTAAATGTTGTGAGGGTTCCCGCCTCTGCCACCCTTTCAGGCAGCGAGTTCCAGATTTCAACCACCCTCTGGATAAAAAGGTTTTTCCTCACATCCCATCTAAAATGTCCTGCCCCCTTACCTTAAATCTATGCCCCCTGGTTATTGACCCTCCACCATGGAAACAAGGTCCTTCCTATGTCCCCTATCTATATCCCTCATAATATTATACACCTCAGTCAGGTCCCCTCCTTCATCCTTCTTTGCTCCAAGGAAAATAATCCAAGCCTAACCAGCCTCTCTTCACAGCTGGAATGCACCAACCCAGGCAGCATCCTGGTGAATCTCCTCTGCACCCCCTCCAAAGCAATCACATCCTTCATATAGTGTGGCGACCAGAACTGCACACAGTATTCCAGCTGTGGCCTGACCAGTGTTTTAAACATCTACTCGAATTTACTACTTCTCTAAATTATTACAAATATTTTAATATAATTTCCTAATACTTCCAGTATGTAAAAGGATAAAAATGACAGAGTCAACGGTTCTCTATCTGAGTATACACAATACATGCAAGAAGATGGATGGATTGATACAACAAATAAACAAAAGCAGTATGATGTGACAGCCATTGCAGAAACATGGTTGATATATGACCACGGGTGAAACGTGCACCTTGAGAGTATTTTGGAAGGACTGGAAGAAAGAAAAAGGAGGTGGGTAGCTCTCTTAATAAAATATGGGATCTGCAGAGAAGTGAGAAAGGATCTTGGTCCAGAGGATTAAACTGTAGAATCAGTTTGTGTGGAGACAGGAAAGAGCAAAGGAGAGTGTAGCCATCTAAGGTGGCCACCTGCAAAGGACCATGGGAATTATGGCCAACCCAGGACTCAGACAGATACATATGTGTATCTGAAATACAGGTAACCAGGCCTGATCTAAAACCCCGCTCGTTTGCATTTCAATGGCCCATTTTTCCAGGACAATAGAACTCCAATCAAGCAACCGGTACAGCCACAGACTGATCGGCGCCACTCCCTTGCTCAGAAAGCACAACTGCCAAGGTCAATGACCGCTAAGGACCCGCCCAGCCACCAAGGCACCCACCCCTTTATTGGTCAAAATCGAAGACAATGATCAGAGCCCTGTTGAACTATTGGGTCCAAGGTTAAGGACCCCCCCCAAAGAGCACAAAATCCCAGGGGGATAAAAGAGAGCGCAGCCATGTGTTCTGTCTCTTTTGGATCCGGTCTGTGCCAACCCAACTGTAGCAGGAACAGCCAGCTAAGTTCAAGACCAACGATCGCTACCTGACGGATGAGCCCAGCAGAGAGAGAGCCGCTTTCTTCATACCAGCCAAGTGAAATCCAGATAAAGACCTTATCCACTTGCACAGTGCCGGTCGCCCTGAAGTTAAGTATAGGTTATTGTAGCTGATAGGTGTAGTTTAACTCTTAGTAGATATTGTGTTTGCATGTTGAGATAGCTCTTGTGTATGTAAATAAACCATCTTTTGGACTAACTAACTGGTTGTGTGGTCATTTGATCGATATAAGGGAAGGCTTGTGGTTCACCAACATTATTAATGGAGCAACAAGAGTAATTACTGGTGGGAGTGGTATCTCAGCATTTAAAGCAGAAAAGTAATGAAAAAATAATGGGGGGTGCTAAGGAAGGTAAATAATCTTGGGAGATTGTAATCCACATATGGATTAGACAAATCAAATTTAGTAGGGTAGCCTGGAGTATGAATTCTTAGAGCATATTCAGGCCAGTTTCTTAGAGCAGTCTGAAACCAAGTAGGGAACAGGCTATTTGAGAACTGGCAATATGTAAGGACACAGGATTAACTAATGACCTCATCGGAAAGGATTCTCTGGGGAAGAGTGATCATTACATGATAAAATGTCACTTTCAGTTTGCAGGTGAGAAACTTGGGTCTGAAATTAGTCTCTTTGATTGAAAGGATAAGGACTGAAATGGTCAAAGTGGACTGAAAAATAGGGTAAAAGGTAAGACAGTACAGTAGCAGGGATTTAATGAGGTTGGTCATAATCTGAATCATAGAATTTACAGTGCAGAATGATGCCATTCGGCCCATCGAGTCTACAACGGCTCTTGGAAAGAATACCCTACTTAAGGCCAGCCCCCCCCCCCCCCCCCCCATCCCTACAACCCAGTAACCCCACCAAACCTTTTTGGATACGAAGGGCAATTTAGCATGGCCAATCCACCTAACCTGCACATCTTTGGACTGTGAGAGGAAACCAGAGCACCCGGAGGAAACCCACACAGACATGGGGAGAACGTGCAGACTCCACACAGACAGTGACCCAAGCCGGGAATCGAACCTGGGACCCTGGAGCTGTGATGCAACTGTGCTAACCACTATGCTACCATGCCACCCACGGATCAAGGTTTATTCCATTGACATATAAAGACTCTATGAGAAGGATGCACCATTTATGGCTACCGAACAAAGTAATGGATGGTATCAAAACTGAACCAAAAGTGGAAGCTGAGAGGGCTGGGAAAATTCGAGAAACAAGAAAAAAAATAACAGAAATAAAGAGTGAGAAATTGGAGTGTGAGAGAAGACCAGTGAGAAATGTGAAAACGAACAACAAAAGTTTCTATGAGTATAATAAAGGAAAAAATAGCCTTGGTCTGTTGAGGGCAAGATGAGGGAATTAATAATGGGAAATGAGGAAATGGCAGAAACCCTCAACAATAATTTGTATTTCTAATAATTTGCCTCCACAGTAGGTTGAAGTGGTTGCAGTGATGGTGGCATTAGTTTCAATCTCCCAAAGTTCCCTACATTCTGGAAAGGTCCCAGTGGATTTGGAAAACCAGAAATGTGACACCTACCTTTAATAAAGGAGGGAGACAGGAAGTTGGAAACTCTCAGACAGCTGGCCTAACATTTGTCTTTGGGAAAATGGCAGAATTCATTATTAATGAGGAACTAGGGGGACATTTGGAAAATCCTGTTACAATCAGGCAGGGTCATAATGAATCTATCCATAGAATCCAGAGAATCCCCACAGTGCAGAAGGAGGCCATTCAGCCCATCGAGCCTGCACCAACGCTCCAAAAGAGATCCCTACCTAGGCGCACTGCCCCACCCTATCCTCGCAACCCCACCTAACCTCCACATTTGTGAACACTAAGGGGCAATTTAGCCTGGCCATTCCACCTAACCTGCATATCTTACACTATGCAAAGGGAATTGTGTTTGACTAATTTAGTCCAGTTTTTGAACAAGGAGGGGGGATAAAGGGAAAATCAGGAGATGTGTTGAATTTGGATTTCCAAAAGGCTTTTGATAATATGAGACGTAAAAAGGTTACCCTGCAACACAAGACCTCGGGATGTTGGGAGGTCTTATGTTAACATGGATTGAGGATTGGTTCACTCACAGGAAACAGAGAGTCGGGATAAATGAGTCAATTTTATTTTGTCGAACTGTGACGAGTGGATTGCCACAGGAATCAATGCTGTGGGAACTGGCCTTTTAAGATCTTTAAGATCTAAGATGTCTTGGATGAAGGGACCGGCACTATTGCTACTAAATGTATTGGTGACATGGAGATAAACAGGAAAACAAGTTGTGAGGAGGATGGGTAGCAAAGGGATATAGTCGGTTCGGTGAGTCAGAAAGGAAATTGGCAGATGGAGTATAATGTGGGAAAATGTGATTGTCAGGAGGAATAGCAAAGGGGAATATGATTTAAATAGGGAGGAATTGGAGAACAATGTGGCTGAGAGGGACCTGCCTATCTGTAGAACCATAGAATTCCTAGAGAGCAGAAGGAGGCCATTTGGTCCACTAAGGCTGAACTGACCCTGCCTAGGCCCACTCCCCTTTCCTATCCCCTTAACCCCTAACCAGCTAACCTGTACATCTCTGGACACAAAGGGGCAATTTATCATGGCCAATCAATCCAATCTGCACATCTTTGGATTGTGGGAGGAAACAGGAGCACCCGGAGGAAACCCACGCAGACACGGGGAGAAAGTACAAACTCCAGACGGACAGTCACCCAAGGCCGGGAATTGAAGGCAGCAGTGCTAACCAGCGTGCCACCGTGATGCCCTTTGTGCTTGAATCACATGAAAAGATACAAGTGATTAGACAACAAATGCAATGTTCTTGTTAATTGCAAGAGGGAAGAATATGAAAGAAGTGCAGTCTTGCTAAATCTGTACAGGGAACTGGTGAGGCTGCACCTGGAGCAAGGTGTACAGTTTATATCCCCACTTACTACAGCAGGGATATAGTTACATCGGAAGCACTACAGAAGGAGGTTAACTGGGCTGACTCCTGGGACAAAAGAGGGGTTTGTCTTACAGGGAGAGGTTGAGCAGGTTGGGCCTGTACCCACTAAAGTTTAGAAGCATGAGAGGTGATCGATCTCATTGACACACACAATTCTGAGGGGGGCTTGACAGGGCGGATACAGAGAGGATGTTTCCGTTCAAAGGGTCTCCCATTTAAGATGGAAATGAGGAGGAATTTCTTCTCTCAGAGGGTGGAGAGTGTGTGCAATCCCCTTCCCCAGATAGGAGTGGAGGGTGGACCATCAGTGGGCAGCACGGTAGCATAGTGGTTAGCACAATTGCTTCACAGCTCCATGGTCCCAGGTTCGATTCCCGGGTCACTGTCTGTGCAGAGTCTGCACGTTCTCCCCGTGTGTGCGTGGGTTTCCTCCGGGTGCTCCAGTTTCCTCCCACAGTCCAAAGATGTGCAGGTTAGGTGGATTGGCCATGATAAATTGCCCTTAGTGTCCAAAATTGCCCTTAGTGTTGGGTGGGGCTACTGGGTTATGGGGATAGGGTGGAAGTGTGGGCTTGGGTAGGGTGCTCTTTCCAAGTGCCGGTGCAGACTCGATGAGCCGAATGGCCTCCTTCTGCACTGTAAATTCTATGAAAATCTATTTTATATATATTGGAGACTCAATTATACAGAATTCTGTTTGACAAGTGAGTTGAGAGTTCTGGGGAGTGGGGACAGAGTGGAGTCGATCTCCAGAGGGTGGAGCAGGTTCGAGGGGCTGAATGGTCTCCTGCTGCTCCTAATGCTTGTGATCCTATAACATTTTTGTAGCTTTGGACAGGATTTGATCACTCTTACCTGTGTACTCAGTCAGGACTGGCCTGGAGGAGGCTGGGGATTCTGTGAGGGTGCCGGGACCCTTCCTGCAGTAGATCCCTTTGTGCTGTGGGGCTTGGGCCCTCTGCTCGCAGGTCGCATCCTGGTAGGAAGGGAGTCCCGTGAAGGTGTCAATGGATAAATACCTGTCCCAGTACAAGCCAATGTCATCGCCACTCCCCGGGGAGTCTGGCAGGCCGAAGGAATGTTCCGTTTTCACCTTCACTCCTGTACCAGAGTGGTGACGGTGGGTATTACCCTGGTGCCTGTTTGACAGAGTCCCTCCACCTGAGTCAATAGTAAGAGAGATAATCACAGGTAATGCATCCAAAGGGCAATGTGTCTTGTGTTGACATTTTAATGCATTAAGGTACATCACATTTAAGCCTGGCTTAAACCCAAATAAACCCATCTATCTCTCCATTTCTTCTTCTGTGTTAATATTATGTACATGATTGTCCATTGGTCTTATCTATAACTCTCTCTCTCTCTTTCTGTGTTTTTCTCGGATACCAGTCAGCGGGTGAAAAATATGACAGCATTTCTGAAGCAACATTGAAACTGGATGTAGGTCCGAAGGGGGGCGGGGGCACAGGGGGGGGGGGGGGTGGCACAGAGGCATGGTCCCAACTAAACAGAGAGTGGGTGAAAGGAGATTGTGTGTCCAGGGAGACGGTTAATAAAATATTTGTACAGAAAGGTTTGAAAGAAGAAGAATCCAGTGAAGAGAGGGAGAGAGATTCAACAAGGGGGGAACCACAGAGCAAGACTGGGATAACCAAATCCCCTCTAAATCCTCCCCGAACTGGGGGCGAAGGAAGTGGTCACTGGGACTGAGTCTGGATCTGGGGGTTGAGCTCAGGACAAATGAGGATTGGGGAGGTTGCAGGGAGAGGGAAGGCCGGAGCTATGGAGGAATTTGGAAACAAAGGCCGGGAGCTTCTATGGTTCTCAGAGCCGGTGGCTGAATGAGTCTTGAGGCAGCAGTACTTCGGGTGGACTGCTGTTTAAGGAGGGTTAGAATGTGGGAGGTCATCAGAATGTGGAAGGTCATCAGAATGTAGGGGGTCATCCAGAGCTAGCAAAGGCATGTCCGAGGTGGTGGGAGAGGCTGGGGCAGCAGCAGAGATGGAGCAAATCAGTATTGGGGATAAACTCAGGACCGAATCTCAGTGTTTCAGGGCCAAGGTTACAAATTCTCCAGGTCGTCCTCATACAGGAGCCAGCAGGAGGGCTGGGGTGGGGTGGCTGGATAAAGTCACTCTATGGCCATACCGAAGACTATGGAGTTGGTTCTGTTTCTCTCCATGTTTGATTTTGAAGGAATAATTCATTCATCCTGGGCTGGGTGTCGGCCAAGGAGTCTGACACAAAATAAACAAGGGCGGACACATCTGTTGACCAGGCAGAGCTGGCAGTCACCAGCTCTCTGGAGTGTCCTTGAATGTTTTCATCTAGAAGCACTGTGTGGGGGTGAAATAAGAGGGGTTCATGGTTAACAGTGTGGGAGTTGGAAGTGGAAATCCACTCAGAGACCCTTTGGATGTGATACCCCCCACTGAGATCCTTCATCAGCATTGAGACATGTCCACAGGCCCCCCGAGTGTTAAATCCTCCATCTCGCTGGTAAATGCAACACCTCTCTCACCTCCTCTGGCTACATCTGTCACTTGTCTGCCTTCCTCTGTGTATCGTTCACTTCTCATTTGGAAGGCAGGTTCAAGGAGGAATTAAGGGAAACCTTTTTCACCCAGACGGTTGGGGGAATCTGGAACTTGCTACCTGAAGGGGTGGTCGAGGTGGGAACCCCTCACAACATTTAAGAAGTATTTAGGTGAGCACTTAATACTCCACAGCAGACAAGGGGGCGGAATAAGTGCTGGTAAATGGGACTAGAATGGATAGGTGATTGATGGCCCACACAGACGGGATGGGCCCATCCCTAATTGCCCCCAAATTGGGCGGCTGGCTCGGTCACTTCAGAGGACAGGTTAGAGTCAATCACATTGCTATGGGTCTGGAGTCACTTGTAGGCTGGGTGAGAAAGGCAGATTTCCTTCTCTGAAGGACATTAGTGAACCAGATGGGTATTTGCAACAATTATATTTGGCATTACACTTAGTGTCATAGAGATCTTACAGCACAGAAAAAACCCTTCGGACCGCTGCATCTGCACCGGTCAAAATAACCCCACCTGACTATTCTAATCCCATTTCCCAGCACTTGGCCCATAGCCTTGTATGCCTTGGCATCGCAAGTGCACATCTAAATACTTCTTAAATGTTATGAGGGTCTCTGCCTCCACCATCCTTTCAGGCAGCAAGTTTCAAACTCCTATCACTCTCCGAGTGAAAAAGATTTCCTTACATCCCCTGTAAACCTCCTGCCCCTTATCTTAAATCTATGCCCCCTGGTCATTGATCACTCCACCAAGAGGAAATGTTTCTTCCTGTCTACTCTATCTATGCCCCTCATAATTTTATATGTCTTAATCATGTCTCCCCTCAGTCTATTCAATCTCTCTTCATAGCTAAAACTCTCCAGCCCAGGAAACGTCCTGGTAAATCTCCTCTGCACCCTTTCCCGTGCAATCACATCCCTCCTATAATGTGGAATCCTGAACTGCTCACAATACTCTAGCTGTGGCCTAACTAACATTTTATACAGTTCCAGCATAGCTTCCCTGCTCTTAAACTCTAAACCTTGGCTAATAAAGGCTGTATCTGCCTGCTTTGCTACCTTAAGGCACAGGTGTACATGCACACCAAGGTCCTAAGTTTCCCTTACCTACACGTTTGGTCACTTCTTTGAAAAATTGGTAACCTCTTTGAAAAATTCAATCAAGTTGGCATGGGTGGCATGGTAGCACAGTGGTTAGCCCAGTGGCTTCACAGCGCCAGGGACCTGGGTTCAATTCCCAGCTTGGGTCACTGTCTGCACTTTCGCCCCGTGTCTGTCTGCGTGGGTTTCCTCCGGGTGCTCTGGTTTCATCCCACAGTCGGAAGATGTGCCATTAGGATTGGCCATGCTAAATTGTCCTCAATATCCAAAATGTTTACTGGGATATGGGGGAGGTGTGGGTTTAAGTAGGGTGCTCTTTCCAAGGGCTCGTGCAGAGTCGACGGGCCGAATGGCCTCCTTCTGCACTGTAAATTCTATGAAATTGGTCAGACATGACCTCCCCTTAACAAAACCATGCTGATTAAACCCTGGATAATACCGTGCCACCCATGCTTCCAATAATTTCCCAGGACAGAGGGGTTAGAATGGCTGGTCGGTAGTTTCCTGGTTTAGCCTAGACTTGTAGATTGAATTGAAATTCCGGCTATTCCGGTGGGGAGATTTGAACCCATCACCCTGGGCCTCTGGTTTGCTAATTTAGTACACATTATCACCGCGCCAACATTCCCCCTGCCGCCAGGTCCGAACCTCCGATTCATTCCACCTTTCTGCCTACCTGGGTAAGTGACTCCTGTAAACGTGTCTGCTAGCTCGGCCTCCTGCTTGACCTGGAGGTAGTCCGTGTGCACTCCGGGATCCACCTGCCCCAGTGCAGTGTAGTGGCATTGAGATTTCAGCGTGTACAGCTCCTCGGAACTGACGGGCAGCAGAGTTTGAAAGGACACCGAGGTGAAGCCGGATTCGCCGTAACCTGAAGGCGGGACACACTGGGAGGGCTCGACAGTCTCTCCTGGGGAGGGGGTGAAGCAACAAGTACGTTGTGATCAGTTCCTCAGAACAGCCGTCTCCAATGTAACTTGTCATGCAGGAAGCTATAACCCAACACACACACGCGCGTTGTTCGTAGTATTGGAGTTAAAAGGTGTTCACTTGGTGAGCTGTGTGAAGCAATATCCAAATAAACATTACACTGTAACCACCGCCAGAGGTCGCCGTTCACAGAGTAGTAAAACCCTCCACCAGAGAAAGAGGCCATTCCACCTCTTTGACAGAACAGGCATGTTTAGTTTCATTATCCCGACTTGTCACCTGTAATCCTGTGAGTCCCTCGCCCCTGAAAGCTTGTCCAAAGCTCTTTCTAAATCAATTGCCCAATCAGCGACCACCGACTTGCCGGGTCCAGAGCCCCTCAACCCTTTCAGCGAAAACATTTTCCCCTCGGGATTTTCAATTCCTGATCTTTGGGTTATTGGAGAAAATTCTGACGGAGAGATTCTATCTCCACTTGGAGAGGCAAGGCTTGATCAGGGATAGTCAGTATGGCTTTGTCAGAGGGGGGGTCATGCCTAACAAATTTGATTGAATTTTTTGAGAACGTGGGTCAGGCGTGTAGATGAGGGTAGTGCAGTTGATGCAGTTTACATGGATTTCAGCAAAGCCCTTGACAAGTTTCCACATGGGAGATTGACAAAAGAGGTAAATGCACATGGGGTACAGGGTAACTTGATAAAGTGGAATCAAAATTGGCTTAGTTGTAGTAGATAGAGGCTGCTTCAGTGACTGGAAGTCAGTGTCCAGTGGCGTATCACAGGGATCTGTGCTGGGTCTCATGTTGTTTGTCATTTATATTACAAATGTAGATAGATATAGGTGACATGTAGGATCAGTAAGTTTGCAGATGACACAAAGATTGGTTGGGTGGTTAAAAGTAAGGTTGAGTGTCTTGGGTTACATGAATATATAGTCGGGATGGTGAAGATGGGCAGCATGGTAGCCCAGTGGTTAGCACCATTGCTTCACAGCTCCAGGGTCCCACGTTCGATTGGCTCACTGTCTGTGTGGAGTCTACACGTTTCCTCTTGTCTGCCTAGATTTCCTCCTGGTGCTCCAGTTTCATCCCACAGTCCAAAGATGTGCAGGTTAGGTGGATTGGCCATGCTAAATTGCCCTTAGTGTCCAGAAAGGTTAGGTGGGGTTACTGGGATAGGGTGGAGGTGTGGGCTTGAGTAGGGTGCTCTTTCCAAGTGCTGGTGCGGACTCAATGGGCCAGTGGCCTCCTGCAGCACTGTAAATTCTATGAAATGGGCAGAGAAGTGACAGATGGAATTTAACCCTGAAAGGTGTGAGGAGATACACTTTGGAAGGCATAATGTGACAAGGAAGCATTCAATGAACGGCATGGCACTGGGAAGTCCGAAGAACAAAGGGACCTTGGCATGCTTGTCCATTAATCTCTGCAGGCAGAAGGGCAGGTTTATAGAGTAGTGAAAAAGACATATGGGAGACTTGTCTTTATCAATCGAGGCACAGATTATAAAAGCAGAGAGGCCATGTTAAAATTGTATAGAACTTTGGTGAGGCCACAGCTGGAGTACTGTGTGCAATTCTGGTCCCGACTTTATAAGAAGGATGTGATTGCACTGGAGGAGGCGCAGAGGCGATTCACCAGGATGTTGCCTGGGATGGAACATTTAAGTTATGAAGAGAGGTTGCATAGGCTTGGGTTGTTTTTGCTGGAGCAGAGAAGACTGAGGGACGGTCTGATCGAGCTGGACAAGTTTATGAGGAGCATGGACAGGCTGGATATGGAGCATGTTCTCCCTGTGTCTGCATGGGTTTCCTCCGGGTGCTCCAGTTTACTCCCACAGTCCAAAGATGTGCAGGTTCAGTGGATTGACAATGCTAAAATTGCTTCTTAGTGTCTAATGGTGTGCAAGTTAGGTGGATTGGCCATGCTAAATTGCCCCTTAGTGTCCAACGATGTTCAGGTTAGGTGGCATTACAGTGATAGGGCGGGGGAGTGGGTCTGGATAGGGTGCTCTTTTGGAGCGTTTGTACAGCCTCGATGGGCTGAATGGCCTCCTTCTGCACTGTAGGGATTCTGTGGATTCTATAAGAGAATGAGACAGAGCAGCAGAAGTACGCCACTTGACTCATTGAGTCTGTTCCACCATTCAATGAGAACCTGGCTGACCTGATATCCATTGCGCTTATTCCTTCCCTTGGAAACCCCTATGAGATTTACATCTCAACCTTCTCTGTTCCAGGCAGAATGGTCACAACATTTTACCACCTCCCCTAGTCCCCTCACCCTGGTCACATCCTGGGTGAAGCAGATTCTTTCAACATTTTACCACCTCCCCTAGTCCCCTCACCCCTGGTCACATCCTGGGTGAAGCAGGTTCTTTCAACATTTTACCACCTCCCCTAGTCCCCTCACCCCTGGTCACATCCTGGGTGAAGCAGGTTCTTTCAACATTTTACCACCTCCTCTAGTCCCCTCACCCCTGGTCACATCCTGGGTGAAGCAGATTCTTTCAACATTTGTAAGGCAGAGCTCGACAGGTTCTTGATTAACAAGGATTGAAAGGTCATCGGGGGTCCGCAGGAATGCCGGGTTGGAGTTACAATCAGATCAACCAATCATCTTATTGAATGGCGGAACAGCCTCGAGGGGCAGAGTGGCCCTACTCATGATTCAGACTTCTCCTATTCACTCATGGGATGTGGGCATAGAAACAGAAAATAGGAGCAGGAGGAGGCCTTTCGTCCCTTCGAACCTACTCCACTATTCATTATGATCATGGCTGACCATCCAACTCAATAGCCTCATCACGCCTCCCCCCCATATCCTTTGATCCCCGTCACCCCAGGATTTTCTACCCATCCCTGATTGCCCTTGAACTGAGGGGCTTGCCAGGCCATTTCAGAGGGGCAGGTAAGAGTCACCCACAATGCTTTGGGTCTGGAGTCACGTGTAGGCCAGACCGGGTGAGGGCGGCAGATTTCCTTCCATAAATGAGTATGTGCCACATGTTATGACACGTGACTCTAGGGAGCTATATGTGTGTTTCAACATCAAGGTCATATCTAAGGACGTGGGGACATTCCGTACCCGTGATGAAATGCCTTGGGGGTAATGTCATTCTGATGAGATTCGGATGTTCCCGAGATTATTTCTGCATAATCTTTTAGAGCAGGGAGCACAGGGGACCAACACAGTTAAAGTTGCCACTGAAAATTACGTGAATGATCATTGTAGCTCAAGTGGCGCCGCCATTAAACTGCTGGCAGAGGTTTATTGAACAATCGAGATTTGTGTGGCGACAGAGTGATCTCCGACACAGAGGGGAGAGTCAGCTGCTCCCTCTCAAACCACTCCCTCCCAATAGGACACGCGTTCTGCGGTGCTGCTATCACATTGAGCAAAGCAGATCACCTAACCCCCAGCTGAATGCTGCTTGGAAGCTGGGAAAATGTAACCGAATCACACACACAACACGGCAATTATTCTGTTCTTCAAATCCACTCTCCCCCAGAATACTGGTCAGATTCCGGATCCACCCCCTTTCCTCATACGGCACACGATCACCCTTTGGGCCACTCCACACCTTCAAATTCCCCGGGCATCTCACAATTTTTTTTCACCGGCTCTGACCCTGGAGAGAGCGCTGTGATTTATCCGATTATAATTTAACAGCCAAATGTTTCATGGGGACAGTGTGGAGGGAGCTTTACTCTGTATCTAACTCCGTGCTGTACCTGTCCTGGGAGTGTTTGATGGGGACAGTGTAGAGGGAGCTTTACTCTGTATCTAACTCCGTGCTGTACCTGTCCTGGGAGTGTTTCATGGGGACAGTGTGGACGGAGCTTTACTCTGTATCTAACTCCGTGCTGTACCTGTCCTGGGAGTGTTTCATGGGGACAGTGTGGAGGGAGCTTTACTCTGTATCTAACTCCGTGCTGTACCTGTCCTGGGAGTGTTTCATGGGGACAGTGTGGACGGAGCTTTACTCTGTATCTAACTCCGTGCTGCACCTGTCCTGGGAGTGTTTCATGGGGACAGTGTGGGGGGTGCTTTACTCTGTATCTAACCCCGTGCTGTACCTGTCCTGGGAGTGTTTGATGGGGACAGTGTAGAGGGAGCTTTACTCTGTATATAACCCCGTGCTGTACCTGTCCTGGGAGTGTTTGATGGGGACAGTGTGGAGGGAGCTTTACTCTGTATCTAACCCCGTGCTGTACCTGCCCTGAGAGTGTTTGATGGGGACAGTGTTGAGAGAGATTTCCTCTGCGAGCAGGCTCTGCATAAAACCACCCCCTCCACGCACAGACCCTCCCTCTCCCCGTGCATTTATACCTTCTTCTTTTGTGGATTGTTTTCTGTCAAATTGAAGCTGTCTTGAAAATACTGAAGAGACTTACTGAGAGCATAATCTGCCCAGCACGGCGGCCTGGAGTAATTGGCGGGATGTCCATTTCCAGCGAACGGTCCCAGAGCATCCTGGAAATCTGCGGCGACAGTGTCAGAGATCTGAACATGCATTGGGTAAACATATCTGCAGCTGGGATTGGCGGGAAATATGACTAATGTCTGCGGGTGAATCACTGCTGTGGCCTCATTACATCCAATTTTCAACTGTTCGACGGAATTCCGTCTGCCATTTCTGCTTAAATGTACCAAGGAAGGGGAGGCGGGGGAGGGGGGAGATGTGTTTGGGAAAGGGGAGGGTATGTATGTATATGAGGGTGAAGGGGATGTGTGTGGGAGGGTGTGTGTGTGTGAGGGGAAGTGGATGTGTGTGGAAGGGTGTGTGTGTCTGTGAGGGGAAGGGCATGTGTGTGGGAGGGTGTGTGTGTATGTGAGGGGGAGGGGATGTGTGTGGAAGGGTGTGTGTGGCTGTGAGGGGATGGGGATGTGTGTGGGAGGGTGTGTGTATGTGAGGGGAAGGGTGTGTGTGTGGGAGGGTGTGTGTCTGTGAGGGGAAGGGGATGTGTGTGGGAGGGAGTGTGTCTGTGAGGGGAAGGGGATGTGTGTGGAAGGGTGTGTGTGTCTGTGAGGGGAAGGGTGTGTGTGTGGGAGAATGTGTGTCTGCGAGGGGAAGGGGATATGTGTGGGAGAGTGTGTGTGTATGTCAGGGGAAGGGTGTGTGTGTGAGAAGGTGTGTGTCTGTGAGGGGAAGGGGGTGTGTGTGGGAGGGGGTGTGTCTGTGAGGGGAAGGGGATGTGTGTGGGACGGTGTGTGTCTGTGAGGGGATGGAGAGGTGAGTGGGAGGCTGTGTGTGTGTGTGAGGGGTAAGGAGATGTGTGTGGGAGGGTGTGTGTGTGTGAGGGGGAGGGGATGTGTGTCGGAGGGAGTGTGTCTGTGAGGGGAAGGGATGTGTGTATGAGGGTGTGTGTCTGTGAGGGGATGGGGATATGTGTGGGAGGGTGTGTGTCTGTGAGGGGATGGGGATCTGTGGGGGAGGGTGTGTGTGTGAGGGGGAGGGGATTTGTGTGGGAGGATTTCTGTCTGTGAGGGGGAAGGGGATATGTGTGGGAGGGGATGTGTGTGAGATTGTGTGTGTCTGTGAGGGAAAGGGATATGTGTGGGAGGGTGTGTGTCTGTGAGGGAAAGGGGATGTGAGGGAATGTGTCTGTGAGGGGAAGGGGATGTGTGTGGAAGGGTGTGTGTGTATGTGGGGTGAAGGGCACGTGTGTGGGAGGGTGTGTGTCTGTGAGGGGAAGGGTGTGTGTGTGGGAGGGTGTGTATCTGTGAGGTGAAGGGGATGTGTGTGGGAGGGTGTGTGTCTGTGAGGGGATGGAGAGGTGAGTGGGAGTGTGTGTGTGAGGGGTAAGGAGATGTGTGTGGCAGGGTGTGTGTGTGTGAGGGGGAGGGGATATGTGTCGGAGGGAATGTGTCTGTGAGGGGAAGGGGATGTGTGTGGGAGGGTGTGTGTCTGTGAGGAGATGGGGATGTGTGGGGGAGGGGTTGTGTGTGAGGGGGAGGGGATTTGAGTGGGAAGATTTCTGTCTGTGAGGGGAAGAGGATGTGTGTGGGAGGGGATGTGTGTGTGTGAGGGGGAGGGATGTGTATGGGAAAGAGTGAGATGGGTGTGTGAGTGGGATATATGTGGGAGGGTGTCTCTCTGTGAGTGGATGGGGATGTGTGTGGGAGGGTGTGTGTCTGTGAGGGAAAGGGGATATGTGGGTGAGGGTGTGTGTCTGTGAGGGAAAGGGGACGTGTGTGGGAGTGTGTGTGTGTGTGTGAGGGGGCAGGTATGTGTATGGGAAGGAGAGAGACGGGTGTGTGAGTGGGATATGTGTGGGAGGGTGTCTCTCTGTCAGTGGATGGGGATGTGTGTGGGAGGGTGTGTGTCTGTGAGGGGAAGAGGATGTGTGTGGGAGAGTGTGTGTCTGTGAGGGGACGGGGATGTGGATGGGAGGGGATGTGTCTCTGAGTGGATGGGGATGTGTGTGGGAGGGTGTGTGTCTGTGAGGGGAAGGGGATGTGGATGGGAGGGGATGTGTCTCTAGGGGATGGGGATGTGTGGGGGAGGGTGTGTGTCTGCAAGGGGAAGGGGGTGTATGGGGGAGGGTGTGTGTCTGCAAGGGGAAGGGGTGTATGGGGGAGGGTGTGTGTCTGTGAGGGGAAGGGGATGTGTGTGGGAGAGGGGGTGTCTGTGAGGGGGTGGGGATGTGTGGGGGATGGTGTGCGTCTGTGAGGGGAAGGGGATGTGAGGCGGAGGGTGTGTGTCTGTGAGGGGAAGGGGATGTGTGTGGGTGGGTGTGTGTCTCTAGGGGATGGGGATGTGTGGGGGAGGGAGTGTGTCTGTGAGGGGATGGGGATGTGTGGGTGAGGGTGTGTGTCTTTGAGGGGATGGGGATGTGTGGGGGAGGGTATGTGTGGGAATTTGTATGTGTAGGTGGAGGAGAGGTGCGTATGGGAGGGGAATGGGATGTGTGTGGGTGGGTGGGTGTCTCTAGGGGATGGGGATGTGTGGGGGAGGGAGTGTGTCTGTGAGGGGATGGGGATGTGTGGGGGAGGGTGTGTGTCTTTGAGGGGATGGGGATGTGTGTGGGAGGGGGTATGTGTGTGCGAATGTGTATGTGTAGGAGGAGGAGAGGTGTGTATGGGAGGGGAATGGGATGTGTGTGGGTGGGTGGGTGTCTCTAGGGGATGGGGATGTGTGGGGGAGGGAGTGTGTCTGTGAGGGGATGGGGATGTGTGGGGGAGGGTGTGTGTCTTTGAGGGGATGGGGATGTGTGTGGGAGGGGGTATGTGTGTGCGAATGTGTATGTGTAGGAGGAGGAGAGGTGTGTATGGGAGGGGAATGGGATGTGTGTGGGTGGGATGTGGGTTGGGGGGTCAGGGTGTGTGAGTGGTGGGATAGGGTGTGTCTGGGAGGAGAGTGTGTGTGGGAGGAGAGTGTGTGTGTGGGACACTGTGTTTGTGGGGGTGGGGTGTATGTGCAAGGAAGGGTGTGTGTGTGGGAGGGTGTGTATGGGAGAGGGATGTGTGGGAGGGGAAGGGTGTGTACCGGAGTGGGAAGGGATATTTGGGGGGGGGGGTTGGGGAGGGGTTGTGTATGGTAGGGGGTGTTTGTGGGAGGGGGAGGTGATGTGTGAGTGTGTGGGGGGGGGGGGAGGGGTTGGGTGGGAGGGGGTATGTGGGAAGGGAGGGGAGGGGTGTGTGCGGGATGAGAGTGGGAGTGTGTGTGGGGGGTGGAGGATGTTGTGGGAGGGCGAGGGTGGGGGGTGGGGTAGGGTGTGTGTGTTGTGAGAGGGGGAGGGGTGTGTGGGGGGGTGGGAGGTGAAGGTTTGTGTGTGGGCGGCGGTGTGTGTTGTTGGAGGGAGAGGGTGTGTGTGTGGGATGGGAGGGGTGTATGGGAGGGGAGGTGTGTGTGTGTGTGGGAGGTTGGGAGTGGGACGGGGAGGGTGAGGGGGTGGGGTGAGATGGGGGGAGGGCGTGTGTAGGAGGGGGGATGTGTGTGTGGGGTGGGGGGGGGGGGTAGGTTGACGGTTTGATTAATGTGATAACTAACTCCACATTGAGGCCTGATCCGGAATGTGCCCCATCAGTTCCATATCCCTCCATTGACCATGCAGCTGTTATTCGTTAAAAACCGCGACAAAGAATATTTTAATAGCGGGACCGAGAAACAGAACGATAAAGGACGGTTGCCATGTAACCTGTTTGTAACTGTCCTGGAAACAAATTCGATAAAGTGTTTGGAAAGAAAGCTTGGTGGTTATTTTGGAAGAAATGGCTGTTCATGTGGGCAAACACAGGCGTGGATCACAGGGCCCCCTTGGCTGTGTGTCTGGAAGGATTTGGGTGATTCAGACAGCTGCAGGATTGGAGATCCAGCTTCTGTCAACCCCCAGGCCGCTCTTTACTGCGCTCATGTCGCTCACCCTGTGACAGGGACTGGGCAGCAGTTACCTAACACGGCCGACAGGGGCGATACAATCAGCCCCTGGCTCACAGCAGACAGGGAATGCACAATCCTGCTTTGGAGAAAACCATGTCCCAATTGGGGCGTTTGCACTGTGAGGTTTCCGTAGTCAAGGCGGAGAAAGTGTTTCCCAAGCGGCAGGAGGCTCGGTAGCCAGAGGAGCACACAGCCGAGAACCGGGGAAAGGGCTATGGGGGCGGGGGAAGATGAGGAGAATGTTTATTTATTTCACACAGCGAGTTGTTGTGATCTGGAAGGTTCTGCCTGAAAGGGCGGAGGAAGCAGATTCATTCGGAACTTTCAAAAGGGGCAATTGGAGAAATACTTGATCAAGAAAAATGAATCACGGGTTACAGTTGGCGAAGAGTGAGAGCAATGGGATAGCTCACCAAATAACAGTACATTCAGGAGGGACAGAAAGACTACATTCTGAACTGAGTAATGTAATGAGATGACGAAGTCCATTCGGCCCATTTCAGCTCAGGGCAGAGGATTGGTTCGAGAGGATTGTAGTATAAAGACAATGTAAGCAAGTGTGAGGTTATCTGGTTTGGACCAAACAAGGAGAGATCAGGATACTTTCCAGGTGGTATGAAGCTGATTTCAGTGAATATTCAAAGAGACCTGGGGATTCAAGAAGCGCAGATCTTTAAACTGCCAGGAACAAGAGCAGATAATAATCAAAAAGACTAATGGAATGCAGACTTTATATTTAGCGGATTGGAATATAAAGAAACAGGGGTTATGGTGTAGCTTTACAAAACCCTGGTTAGACCCCACATGGAGTCACTCTGAGCAGTTCTGGGCACCACACCTTAGGAAGGATATTTTGACCTTGGAGGGGTGCAATGTAGGTTTACAAAAATTATACCTGGACTACAGGGGTTAGGTTATGAGGAGAGACTACACTAGAATTTGCTAGAATTTAGGAGGTTAAGGGATGATCTGATCAAAGTATTTAAGATATTAACAGGGAAAAAGAGGTTAGATAAAGATAAACTATTTCCATTTGTTGGAGTTTCTAAAACGAGAGGGCATAGTCTAAAAATTAGGGCTGGACCATTCAGGAGAGATATTTGGAAGAACCCGTTCATTCAAAGGGTGGGAGAGATTTTGAACTCTCTCCCAGAAACAGCAGTTAAAGCTGGATCAGTTATTAATTTTAAATCTGAGATACAATTTTCTTAAGCAAAGATATTAAGGGATGTGGCCAAACATATAGAACAAAGAACAAAGAAAAGTACAGCACAGGAACAGGCCCTTCGGCCCTCCAAGCCAGTGCCGACCATGCTGCCTGACTAAACTACAATCTTCTACACTTCCTGGGTCCGTATCCCTCTATTCCCATCCTATTCATGTATTTGTCAAGATGCCCCTTAAATGTCACAATCGTCCCTGCTTCCACCACCTCCTCCAGCAGCAAGTTCCAGGCACCCCTTAGCCTCTGCGTAAAAAACTTGCCTCGTATATCTCCTCTAAACCTTGCCCCTCGCACCTTAAACCTATGCCCCCTAGTAATTGACCCCTCTATCCTGGGGAAAAGCCTCTGACTATCCACTCTGTCTATGCCCCTCATAATTTTGTAGACCTCTATCAGGTCGCCCCTCAACCTCCGTCGTTCCAGTGAGAACAAACCGAGTTTATTCAACCGCTCCTCATAGCCAATGCCCTCCATACCAGGCAACATCCTGGTAAATCTCTTCTGCACCTTCTCTAAAGCCTCCACATCCTTCTGGTAGTGTGGCAACCAGAATTGAACACTATACTCCAAGTGTGGCCTAACTAAGGTTCTATACAGCTGCAACATGACTTGCCAATTCTTATACTCAATGCCCCGGCCAATGAAGGCAAGCATGCCGTATGTCTTCTTGACTACCTTCTCCACCTGTGTTGCCCCTTTCAGTGACCCGTGGACCTGTACACCTAGATCTGTCTGACTTTCAATACTCTTGAGGGTTCTACCATTCACTGTATATTCCCTACCTGCATTAGACCTTCCAAAATGCATTACCTCACATTTGTCCGGATTAAACTCCATCTGCCATCTCTCTGCCCAAGTCTCCAAACAATCTAAATCCTGCTGTATCCTCTGACAGTCCTCATCGCTATCCGCAATTCCACCAACCGTTGTGTTGTCTGCAAACTTATGAATCAGACCAGTTACATTTTCCTCCAAATCATTTATATATACTACGAACAGCAAAGGTCCCAGCACTGATCCCTGAGGAACACCACTAGTCACAGCCCTCCAATTAGAAAAGCACCCTTCCATTGCTACTCTCTGCCTTCTATGACCTAGCCAGTTCTGTATCCACCTTGCCAGCTCACCCCTGATCCCGTGTGACTTCACCTTTTGTACAGGTCTACCATGAGGGACCTTGTCAAAGGCCAATATGAAGTCCATATAGACAACATTCACTGCCCTACCTGCATCAATCATCTTTGTGACCTCTTCGAAAACCTCTATCAAGTTAGTGAGACACGACCTCCCCTTCACAAAATCATGCTGCCCCCACTAATACGTCCATTTGCTTCCAAATGGGAGTAGATTCTGTCTCGAATAATTCTCTCCAGTAGTTTCCCTACCACTGACGTAAGGCTCACCGGCCTGTAGTTCCCTGGATTATCCTTGCTACCCTTCTTAATATGGAGTTTGGTCACAAATCAGCCATGATGGCGGTGCAGGTCTGATGGCTGAATAGTCTACTCCTGTTCCTATGTAGACTCTAAAGCCCCCTTATTGCTTTTGCCTGGTCAGTGGTGATTATTGATAACCCCAGCAGAGGGCAGTAGTCATTGGAGTCCATTCAAAGTGGAGTCAGACAGACTTCCGACAAAACAGGCAGGCAAGGTTCATTGGTAGGTGGATGGAGGTCGGGAGCGGGCAGGGAAAGTTGGAGTTTGAAGGGACAATCAGGCAACAATAAGGGCATCACGGTGGCACAGTGGTTAGCACTACTGCATCACAGCACCAGGGGCCCAAGTTCGATTCCCTGTGGCTTGGGTCACTGTCTGTGTGGAGTTTGCACTTTCTCCCTGTGTCTGCGTGGGTGTCCTCCGGGCGCTCCGGTTTCCTCTCACAGTCCAAAGATGGGCAGGTTAGGTGAATTGACCGTACAAAATTGTCCCTTAGTGTCCAAAAGGTTAGGTTGGGGCCACTGGGTTACAGGAGTAGGGTGGGGGAGTGGGCCTGGGTGGGGTGATCTTTCGAAGGGTTGGTGCAGACCCAATGAGCCGAATGGCCTCCTTCTGCACTGCAGGGATTCTATTGTATGAATGGGGTCAGGACCATGGTGGCGCAGGGTCGAGGGGCTGAATGTTCGACTCCGGCTGACCCTAATTCCTATGTGGGTGAGAACACCCCAACTCCTACCTTTAGGTATTTGGGAGTTTTGCCCCTCGTTGGCAGGTCTGTTGAAGGAGGTCCCAAGTGTCTGGTACATCAGCTGTGAGCCACCCGGGGTTAGGAGCGAGAACTCTCGGTCCAGTTCTGGAAAAAAAGTACAGTGGAGGACAGAGTTAGTAAAGGCGATGGTCACACTGTCCCGTGACTGGGCTGTGGTACCTGCCCCCTTCCAGTCAGCAGTGACCGTGTTATCCTGTGTTGAAGGAAGTCGGGAGGTCGAATCCTCCTGTTGTGTTGATCCCTGGCTTAACAATAAAAAAGCACAATTAAATCAGAGGCAGGAAGTGGATATTTTAACAGCTGTAATTAGCCAGCCAGTTGGAGAGAATGGAGTTTGCATTTCATTGTTGTCCAGAACCGAAAGAAAAACGCAAACTCAACCAAATAGTTAACGTCCCAGTCCTCAACCCTGATGTCAATTTCCACAAACTTAATAGGACCAAGGTTCAAATCATTGGGACAATTCAGACCCCCCTTCACTCTTTGCCCCCCTTGTCAAACTCTCACCTGCAAAGCCCTTGTCCCCCCCCCCCCCCTACTCACCCCCCCTACTCACCCCCCCCCCCTACTCACCCCCACATCTTCCATTCGCTGTCCTGTGACTGAATTACTTTCTAAATTTCGTACCTATTCGACCGGGGTTGGATCTCAGCGTCTCGCCCACATTTCGGAGCCTCGCATTCTCCGCCTTGCACCGCTCGTCCGCCCAGCCTCTGGCGTCCGGGACGGGGGGCCAGCCGTCCATGTCCCCGGCCCCTGCCAACTCAGAGAGCCCCCACCTGCTCTCAGAACATGGTGCCGCTCTCTCCCCCCCACCCCCTGCTCCTCATTCACACCATCCACCATGGGGGGGGGGGGGGGGGGGGGACGGGGGTGACTCGTGGCCACTCACTGGTTTTGTTGGAAGAGGGAAGGATGGAGAATTGGGAGAGCTGACTTTATCTGTGCGTCCCAGCAGGAAATTCCAGGAAAGGAGCGTGCAGAAAATAAACCCAGGCGGTGGAAGTGGATGTAACTCTGACAGGAAGCCTGCAGATTCCAGATACAAGACTGGGTCAATAGATATGACCCCCCCCCCCCCCCCCCCCCCCGCCCCAGGTCCGGTCAAGAGGCAATGCTATTTTCATTACCGCAGCTTAAGGCGTGAACGACAATTTAAAAAGTCTTCATTGATTTAGCAAATCTATCCTGGACAGCGGGGAAGGACGGGGGATGGGGGGTAGTGCAGACACGTAGAGAAAGAGAGAGAGGCGTACAGAGAGGCAGAGACAGAGCGCGAGAGCAAAGCAAAAGAGACAAACTTGGAGTGAGGTGGAGACATGGGGATGGCGGAGAGAGAGGGACAAAAGATTGAGGGATATTGGAAACAGGCTGGCAAGTTGGACAATGTCAGGAGGAATATCAGGAGGAATGGAGGAACAGAACACTGATGGGCCGAATGGCCTCCGCCTGTTCCTATTCCCAATTCTGCAATGAGGGGAAATAAGAAAGTTAGAGAGAAATAGAGAGACATAGAATGAGTCAGGCACCCACACGCGGAGAGTGGGACTGTGACCCATTGAGACGTGGTACACAGCGAGAGAGGGAGAGAAAAAGACAGTGAGAAAGAGAGAGAGTGAGAGAAAGACAGGCAGGGAGAGGTACAGAGAGAGGGAGAGGGCGATAGCGAGAGAGAGAGGGAGAGCGTGGCAGAGAGAGCGAGAGAAATAGAGAGACACGCAGAGAGAGGAGGATTGTGGGTGGGGGCAGAGACAGGGAGGGAGAGAAACAGAGAGAAGGACAGAGAGACAGAGGGAGAGAGAGAGGGGGAGAAAGACAGAGACAGACAGGCAGACAAAGAGGGAGAGAGAAACAGGGAGAGAGAGAGGGAAAGAGCGACAGAGAGAGAGACACACAGAGCGAGAGCGGGGGTGACAGAGACCGGGAGGGAGAGAGACAGAGAGAAAGACAGAGAGAGAGGGAGAGAGATGGAGACAGAGAAAGACAGTGAGAGGGAGAGAGATTCAGAGAGAAAGGCAGAGGCAGAGAGAGAGTGACATAGAGAAAAACAGACAGAGAGAGACAGACAAAGAGGGAGAGGATACATAGACAGAGAAAGAGAGACAATGAGAGGGAGAGAGATTCAGAGAGAAAGACAGAGGCAGAGAGAGTGACATAGAGAAAAACAGAGACAGACAGAGACAGACAGAGAGGGAGAGAGAACAGAAGCAGACTTATAAACGGAGATGGGGATAGCGACAAAGAGGGACAGATAAAACCAGATACAGGGCATGGAAGTGATTTAGTCGTAAAGACTGAAAGACAGGAACAGAAAACAGGGAGATAATGAGGTTCAGAGAGACACAGTAAAAGTGAGAGAAAACGATAGAGACAGAGATGGAGAAAGGCCGTTGGAATGAATCAGCAGGCAAGAAGATAACGAGTTTGGGAGTGAGGCAGAGGGAGACAGGACTGAGGACAAAGACTCCGAGAGGAACAGGGATAGAGGTAGGTACTGAGACAAAGTGACAATAGGGGAGATAGAGATCAAGATATGGTCCTTAGCAACCAGTCTCAATGTCTAAACAGTACCTGAAGCCCGTTGCGATGAAGGGCTGCCTTATAAACATTATCCTGCTCTGCACAGGATGTGGCTAAAGTTTTCTTCCAAAACCTTTGAGCTGGAAATGAGAGTAAATCTGCCTGACGAATATGGTGCGATCAATGTGACGTTCCCGACTCTGACCAGAGATTGAATTCAAATCTGGCTTCACCATCAGCTGTCAGATCTGATGACGATGATCCAGTTGGATGAATGGTTGGAGAAATGTTTAATCTAAGATCACATTCAGGATGATGAGCAGTTTTGGTCGAGTAGGGAGGGAGGAACAAAGTACCTTCTACCAGTGGGCAGCTGACCAAAACCCACTGGTAAATTGCTAGGTAAATAATATCACAATGTTTCGGAAGACTTGGGTAAGGGGAAGTAGCAATCCAGGATAAAAATAATTAACGGGGGACTCACTAGGATGAAAAAGTATCTGACTGGAGGAAATTGGCTCTGTGGTTTGATGAATGGTTCGTGAAGAAAGAATATTAGCTCCAAATATTTGCAATATTTCTTCTACGTATGACGGCAGCTGTATTACCAATCGCCGGCCTCCCTTGAACAACCAGGAGGAAGTCAAAGAACAAAGAACAATACAGCACAGGAACAGGCCCTTCGGCCCTCCAAGTCTGTACCGGTCATGATACCAACCGTGGCCAAAGCCCTCAGCACTTCCTTGTGCTATATCCCTCTATATCATCCTATCTATGTATTTGTCAAGATGCCTTTGAACGCCGTTAATGTATCTGCTGCTTCCCCTGGCAATGCGTTCCAGGCACTCACCACCCTCTGCGTAAAAAATATGCCTCGCACATCTCCTCTAAACTTTGCCCTACGGACCTTATACCCATGCCCCCTGGTGATTGACACCTCCACCCTGGGCAAGAGTGCCAGTCCATCTACCTATAAATGCCCCTCATAATCTTGTAGACCTCTATCAGGACACGCCTCAGGAAGGGCTAAAGTGGGCACAGAAAACTACAAATTCCACTGCCAATGCCATGGGGATCGGTAGGTGGACTTGCAGAGAAAGCAGGATTAACACTAATAAGGTTCTAGATCTAATCCAGATATGACTGCCTGTCATATAAGGGGAACGATATTGGCTTGGTTCTCAAGAAACAGGCCAGAGAATATGGGATGAGCAACGCCCAGTGATCTAAAATAATGTATGCCCCATTAAGAGGTATCAAAGCACTCAAGTCAATTAGCTTTTTAACGAAGATTTCACAAGATATAAACCCATTTGATTAAAATGTGATGAGACGTGTTTTGAACAACACCATCAATAGCAAACAGGAGCCATGGCACAGAAAAGATGAAGAATAAACAAACCTCTACCCTGTCCCCATCAAACATTCCCAGGCCAGGTACAGCATGGCATTAGAGGCAGGGTAAAGCTCCCTCTACACTGTCACCATCAAACAATCACAGGACAGGGACAGCACGGGTTAGACAAGGGTAAATCTCCCTCTACACTGTCCCTATCAAACACTCCCAGGACATGTACAGCACGGGGTTAGATACAGAGTTAAGCTCCCTCTACACTGTCCCAATCAATTACTCCCAAGACAGGTACAGCACGGGGTTAGATACAGAGTAAATCTCTGACTGCACTGTCCCCATCAAACACTCCCAGGACAGGTACAGCACGGGGTTAGATACAGAGTAAATCTCTTACTGCACTGTCGCCATCACACAACCTCTAGACATGTACAGTATAGAATGAGAGAATCATTGAAATTACATTACAGAATGAGGCCATTCGGCCCAACGAGTCTACACCAGCCCTTGGAAGGAGCACCCTACTTAAGCCACACCTCCACCCTATCACCGTGACCCAGTTAGTTACCACACCTAACCTTTGTGGACACTAAAGGAAATTTAGAATGGCCAATCCACCTAACCTGCACACCTTTGGACTGGAGTTAGATACAGAGTAAAGCTCCAACAAACTGTCCGCCTCAAACACTGTTAGACAGGTACGTCATGGCGTTAAATGCACAGTAAAGTTCCCTCCACACTGTCCCCATCAAACGCTCACAGGACAGGTACAGCACAGTGTTAAATGCAGAGTAAAGCTCCCTCTACACTGTCCCCATCAAACACTCCCAGGACAGGTACAGCACGGGGTTAGACACAGAGTAAAGCTCCCTCTACACTGTCCCCATCAAACACTCCCAGGACAGGTACAGCACGGGGTTAGATGCACAGTAAAGCTCCTTTTGCACTGTCGACCATCAACCACTCCATGACAGATAGAGCACGGGGTTACATACAGAGTAAAGCTCCCTCTAAACAGCCCCCATCTCTTCGGAGAAGTTCATCAGAGGGTTAGATATCGATTGAAGCTCCCTATATGCTGAGCACATCGAACAATACAGGCACAGCTACAACGCGGGGTTAGATACAGACTCAAGCTCCCTCTCCACTGGCCTAATCAAATTATACCAGGACAGGTACAGCACAGGGTTAGGGGTAGCACATTGATAAGCACAGTTGCTTCACAGCTGCTGGGTCCCAGGTTCGATTTCCGGCTTGGGTCACTGTCTTTTGTGAAGTTTCTCCCCGTGTCTGCGTGGGTTTCCTCGGGTGCCCTGGTTTCCTCCCACAGTCCAAAAAGATGCGCAGGTTAGGTGGATTGGCCATGCTAAATTACCCTAAGTGTCCAAAAAGGTTGGGTGGGGTTACTGGGTTATGGGGTTAGGGTGGAGCTAGGGTGCTCTTTCCAAGGGCCAGTGCAGACTTGATGGGCCGAATGGCCTCATGCACAATAAATTCTATGATTCTATTCTATGAGATGGAGAGAAAAGCTCCCTTTACTCTCTCCCCATCAAATTCTCTGAGGACAAATACAGAAGGGGTTAGATACAGAGTAAAGCTCCCTGTACACTATTCCCATGAAACAATCTCAGCACGGGGTTAGGTTTAGAGTAAAGATTCTTCTACACTGTCGCCATCAAACACTCCCAGGCCAGGTACAACAGGGGGTTACATACAGAGTAAATCGCCCTCTACAATGTCCCCATCAAACATTCCAAGGCGAAGCACATCAGAGGGTTAGATACAGATTTAACCTCCCTGTATACTGGGAGCCCAACTAACACTCCCAGGACAGGTTCAGCACGGGCTTAGATACAGAGTAAAGCTCCCTCTACACTGAGTTCATCAAACACTCCCAGGACTGGTGCAGGGACGGTGTTAAATACTGAGTAAGCGCCCCTTTACACTGTCCCCGTCAAACACACCCTGCACAGGTACTGCAAGGAATTAAATACAGAATAGCTCTCTCTACACTGTACCCATCAAACACTCGCAGGACAAGTACAATACTGGGTTAGGTGCAAAGTAAATCTCTCTCTGCACTGTCACCATCAAACATTCCTAGGGCAGGTACAGCACAGAGCTAGATACAGTTGAAAGCTCCCTCTACACTGTCCCCATCAAACACTCCCAGGACAGAAACTGCATGGGGTTAGATACAGATTTAAGCTCCTCGACACTGTCCCCATAAAACATTCCCAGGACAGGTTCAACACGGAGTTCGATACTGCTTAAAGCTTCCTCTGCACTATCCCCATCGAACACTCCCAGCACAGGTACAGCACAGGGTTTAAAATCCCTCTCTAGATGCAGCTCATTAAACGATCCCAGGACTTGAATAACAAAGAGTATGATACTGAGTAAAGCACCCCTTGCACTGTCTCCATCGATCAGTCCTAGGCACAGAACACGGCTAGATTCCAAAAAAGGTTCCCTCGACAATATCCCGATCGAATACTCCAAGGACAGTACAGCACGGGATTAGATACAGCCTACACTTCCCCTACACTGTCCCAATTAAACACTCTCAGGACAGGTGCAGCACAGGGTCAAATACAGAGTAAAGCTCCGTCTGCACTGTTTCCATTAAACACTCCAAGGGCTGGTAGAGCACAGGGTTAGATACAGAGTAAAGCTCCCTCCACACTGTCCCCATCAAACACCCCCAGGACAGGTACAACACGGAGTTAGATACAGAGTAAAGCTCCCTTCAGACTGTCCCCATCAAACACTCCCAGGACAGGTACAACACGGAGGTAGATACAGAGTAAAGCTCCCTCTACACTGTCCCCATCAAACACTCCCAGGACAGGAACAGCACAGGGTTAGAAACAGAGTAAATTCCCTCTACACTGTCTCCATCAAACACTCTCAGGACAGGTACAGTAACGGGGTTAGATACAGAGTAAAGCTTCTTCTACACTGTCTCCATCAAACAGTCTCAGGACAGGTACAGCACGGGGTTAGATACAGAGTAAAGCTGCCTCTACACTGTCCCCATCAAACACTCTCAGGACAGGTACAGTAACGGGGTTAGATACAGAGTAAAGCTGCCTCTACACTGTCTCCATCAAACACTCCCCAGACAGGTACAGCATGGGGTTAGATGCAGAGTAAAGCTCCCTCTACACTGTCCACATCAAACACTCCCAGGACAGGTACAGCACAGGGCTAGATACAGAGTAAAGCTCCCTCTACACTGTCCCCATCAAACACTCCCAGGACAGGTACAACACGGAGTTAGATACAGAGTAAAGCTCCCTCTACACGGTCCCCATCAAACACTCCCAGGACAGGAACAACACGGAGGTAGATACAGAGTAAAGCTCCCTCTACACTGTCCCCATCAAACACTCCCAGGACAGGAACAGCACAGGTTTAGAAACAGAGTAAAGTCCCTCTACACTGTCTCCATCAAACAGTCTCAGGACAGGTACAGCACGGGGTTAGATACAGAGTAAAGCTGCCTCTACACTGTCTCCATCAAACACTCCCCAGACAGGTACAGCATGTGGTTAGATGCAAGTAAAGCTCCCTCTACACTGTCCCCATCAAACACTCCCAGGACAGGTACAGCACAGGGCTAGATACAGAGTAAAGCTCCCTCTACACTGTCCCCATCAAACACTCCCAGGACAGGTACAGCACGGCGCTAGATACAGAGTAAAGCTCCCTCTACACTGTCCCCATCAAACACTCCCAGGACAGGTACAGCACGGGGTTAGATACAGAGTAAAGTTCCCTCTACACTGTCCCCATCAAACACTCCCAGGACAGGTACAGCACAGGGCTAGATACAGAGTAAAGCTCCCTCTACACTGTCCCCATCAAACACTCCCAGGACAGGTACAGCACGGGGTTAGAGACAGAGTAATAATCCCTCAACACAGGTACAGCACGGGGTTAGATACAGAGTAAAGCTTCCTCTACACTGTCCCCATCAAATACTCCCTGGGCGAGAGCAGCTCGGATTAGATGTAAAATAACGGTTCCTCTACACTGTCTCCATCAAACATTCCCAGGACAGAAACTGCATGGGGTTAGATACAGATTTAAGCTCCTCGACACTGTCCCCATAAAACATTCCCAGGACAGGTTCAACACGGAGTTCGATACTGCTTAAAGCTTCCTCTGCACTATCCCCATCGAACACTCCCAGCACAGGTACACCACAGGGTTTAAAATCCCTCTCCAGATGCAGCTCATTAAACGATCCCAGGACTTGAATAACAAGGAGTATGATACCGAGTAAAGCACCCCCTGCACTGTCTCCATCGATCAGTCCTAAGCACAGAACACGGCTAGATTCCAAAAAAGGTTCCCTCTATAATATCCCGATCAAATACTCCAAGGTCAGTACAGCACGGGATTAGATGCAGCCTACACTTCCCCTACACTGTCCTAATCAAACACTCTCAGGACAGGTGCAGCACAGGGTCAAATACAGAGTAAAGCTCCGTCTGCACTGTTCCCATCAAACACTCCAAGTGCTGGTAGAGCACAGGGTTAGACACAGAGTAAAACTCCGTCTGCACTGTCCCCATCAAACACTCCCAGGACAGGAACAGCACTGGGTTAGAAACAGAGTAAAGTCCCTCTACACTGTTTCCATCAAACACTCTCAGGACAGGTACAGCACGGGGTTAGATACAGAGTAAAGCTGCCTCTACACTGTCTCCATCAAACACTCTCAGGACAGGTACAGCACGGGGTTAGATACAGAGTAAAGCTGCCTCTACACTGTCTCCATCAAACACTCCACAGACAGGTGCAGCACGGGGTTAGATGCAGAGTAAAGCCCCCTCTACACTGTCCCCATCAAACACTCCCAGGACAGGTACAGCACAGGGCTAGATACAGAGTAAAGCTCCCTCTACACTGTCCCCATCAAACACTCCCAGGACAGGTACAACACGGAGTTAGATACAGAGTAAAACTCCCTCTACACTGTCCCCATCAAACACTCCCAGGACAGGAACAGCACAGGTTTAGAAACAGAGTAAAGTCCCGCTACACTGTCTCCATCAAACAGTCTCAGGACAGGTACAGCACGGGGTTAGATACAGAGTAAAGCTGCCTCTACACTGTCTCCATCAAACACTCCCCAGACAGGTACAGCATGGGGTTAGATGCAGAGTAAAGCTCCCCCTACACTGTCCCCATCAAACACTCCCAGGACAGGTACAGCACAGGGCTAGATACAGAGTAAAGCTCCCTCTACACTGTCCCCATCAAACACTCCCAGGACAGGTACAGCACGGCGCTAGATACAGAGTCAAGCTCCCTCTACACTGTCCCATTCAAACACTCCCAGGACAGGTACAGCACGGCGCTCGATACAGAGTAAAGCTCCCTCTACACTGAGTTCATCAAACACTCCCAGGACTGGTGCAGGGACGGTGTTAAATACTGAGTAAGCGCCCCTTTACACTGTCCCCGTCAAACACACCCTGCACAGGTACTGCAAGGAATTAAATACAGAATAGCTCTCTCTACACTGTACCCATCAAACACTCGCAGGACAAGTACAATACTGGGTTAGGTGCAAAGTAAATCTCTCTCTGCACTGTCACCATCAAACATTCCTAGGGCAGGTACAGCACAGAGCTAGATACAGTTGAAAGCTCCCTCTACACTGTCCCCATCAAACACTCCCAGGACAGAAACTGCATGGGGTTAGATACAGATTTAAGCTCCTCGACACTGTCCCCATAAAACATTCCCAGGACAGGTTCAACACGGAGTTCGATACTGCTTAAATCTTCCTCTGCACTATCCCCATCGAACACTCCCAGCACAGGTACAGCACAGGGTTTAAAATCCCTCTCTAGATGCAGCTCATTAAACGATCCCAGGACTTGAATAACAAAGAGTATGATACTGAGTAAAGCACCCCTTGCACTGTCTCCATCGATCAGTCCTAGGCACAGAACACGGCTAGATTCCAAAAAAGGTTCCCTCGACAATATCCCGATCGAATACTCCAAGGACAGTACAGCACGGGATTAGATACAGCCTACACTTCCCCTACACTGTCCCAATTAAACACTCTCAGGACAGGTGCAGCACAGGGTCAAATACAGAGTAAAGCTCCGTCTGCACTGTTTCCATTAAACACTCCAAGGGCTGGTAGAGCACAGGGTTAGATACAGAGTAAAGCTCCCTCCACACTGTCCCCATCAAACACCCCCAGGACAGGTACAACACGGAGTTAGATACAGAGTAAAGCTCCCTTCAGACTGTCCCCATCAAACACTCCCAGGACAGGTACAACACGGAGGTAGATACAGAGTAAAGCTCCCTCTACACTGTCCCCATCAAACACTCCCAGGACAGGAACAGCACAGGGTTAGAAACAGAGTAAATTCCCTCTACACTGTCTCCATCAAACACTCTCAGGACAGGTACAGTAACGGGGTTAGATACAGAGTAAACCTTCTTCTACACAGTCTCCATCAAACAGTCTCAGGACAGGTACAGCACGGGGTTAGATACAGAGTAAAGCTGCCTCTACACTGTCCCCATCAAACACTCTCAGGACAGGTACAGTAACGGGGTTAGATACAGAGTAAAGCTGCCTCTACACTGTCTCCATCAAACACTCCCCAGACAGGTACAGCATGGGGTTAGATGCAGAGTAAAGCTCCCTCTACACTGTCCACATCAAACACTCCCAGGACAGGTACAGCACAGGGCTAGATACAGAGTAAAGCTCCCTCTACACTGTCCCCATCAAACACTCCCAGGACAGGTACAACACGGAGTTAGATTCAGAGTAAAGCTCCCTCTACACGGTCCCCATCAAACACTCCCAGGACAGGAACAACACGGAGGTAGATACAGAGTAAAGCTCCCTCTACACTGTCCCCATCAAACACTCCCAGGACAGGAACAGCACAGGTTTAGAAACAGAGTAAAGTCCCTCTACACTGTCTCCATCAAACAGTCTCAGGACAGGTACAGCACGGGGTTAGATACAGAGTAAAGCTGCCTCTACACTGTCTCCATCAAACACTCCCCAGACAGGTACAGCATGTGGTTAGATGCAAGTAAAGCTCCCTCTACACTGTCCCCATCAAACACTCCCAGGACAGGTACAGCACAGGGCTAGATACAGAGTAAAGCTCCCTCTACACTGTCCCCATCAAACACTCCCAGGACAGGTACAGCACGGCGCTAGATACAGAGTAAAGCTCCCTCTACACTGTCCCCATCAAACACTCCCAGGACAGGTACAGCACGGGGTTAGATACAGAGTAAAGTTCCCTCTACACTGTCCCCATCAAACACTCCCAGGACAGGTACAGCACAGGGCTAGATACAGAGTAAAGCTCCCTCTACACTGTCCCCATCAAACACTCCCAGGACAGGTACAGCACGGGGTTAGAGACAGAGTAATAATCCCTCAACACAGGTACAGCACGGGGTTAGATACAGAGTAAAGCTTCCTCTACACTGTCCCCATCAAATACTCCCTGGGCGAGAGCAGCTCGGATTAGATGTAAAATAACGGTTCCTCTACACTGTCTCCATCAAACATTCCCAGGACAGAAACTGCATGGGGTTAGATACAGATTTAAGCTCCTCGACACTGTCCCCATAAAACATTCCCAGGACAGGTTCAACACGGAGTTCGATACTGCTTAAAGCTTCCTCTGCACTATCCCCATCGAACACTCCCAGCACAGGTACACCACAGGGTTTAAAATCCCTCTCCAGATGCAGCTCATTAAACGATCCCAGGACTTGAATAACAAGGAGTATGACACCGAGTAAAGCACCCCCTGCACTGTCTCCATCGATCAGTCCTAGGCACAGAACACGGCTAGATTCCAAAAAAGGTTCCCTCTATAATATCCCGATCAAATACTCCAAGGTCAGTACAGCACGGGATTAGATACAGCCTACACTTCCCCTACACTGTCCCAATCAAACACTCTCAGGACAGGTGCAGCACAGGGTCAAATACAGAGTAAAGCTCCGTCTGCACTGTTCCCATCAAACACTCCAAGTGCTGGTAGAGCACAGGGTTAGACACTGAGTAAAACTCCGTCTGCACTGTCCCCATCAAACACTCCCAGGACAGGAACAGCACTGGGTTAGAAACAGAGTAAAGTCCCTCTACACTGTTTCCATCAAACACTCTCAGGACAGGTACAGCACGGGGTTAGATACAGAGTAAAGCTGCCTCGACACTGTCTCCATCAAACACTCTCAGGACAGGTACAGCACGGGGTTAGATACAGAGTAAAGCTGCCTCTACACTGTCTCCATCGAACACTCCACAGACAGGTGCAGCACGGGGTTAGATGCAGAGTAAAGCCCCCTCTACACTGTCCCCATCAAACACTCCCAGGACAGGTACAGCACAGGGCTAGATACAGAGTAAAGCTCCCTCTACACTGTCCCCATCAAACACTCCCAGGACAGGTACAACACGGAGTTAGATACAGAGTAAAACTCCCTCTACACTGTCCCCATCAAACACTCCCAGGACAGGAACAGCACAGGTTTAGAAACAGAGTAAAGTCCCGCTACACTGTCTCCATCAAACAGTCTCAGGACAGGTACAGCACGGGGTTAGATACAGAGTAAAGCTGCCTCTACACTGTCTCCATCAAACACTCCCCAGACAGGTACAGCATGGGGTTAGATGCAGAGTAAAGCTCCCCCTACACTGTCCCCATCAAACACTCCCAGGACAGGTACAGCACAGGGCTAGATACAGAGTAAAGCTCCCTCTACACTGTCCCCATCAAACACTCCCAGGACAGGTACAGCACATGGTTAGAGACAGAGTAATAATCCCTCAACACAGGTACAGCACGGGGTTAGATACAGAGTAAAGCTTCCTCTACACTGTCCCCATCAAATACTCCCTGGGCGAGAGCAGCTCGGATTAGATGTAAAATAACGGTTCCTCTACACTGTCCCCATCAAACATTCCCAGGACAGAAACTGCATGGGGTTAGATACAGATTTAAGCTCCTCGACACTGTCCCCATAAAACATTCCCAGGACAGGTTCAACACGGAGTTCGATACTGCTTAAAGCTTCCTCTGCACTATCCCCATCGAACACTCCCAGCACAGGTACACCACAGGGTTTAAAATCCCTCTCCAGATGCAGCTCATTAAACGATCCCAGGACTTGAATAACAAGGAGTATGATACCGAGTAAAGCACCCCCTGCACTGTCTCCATCGATCAGTCCTAGGCACAGAACACGGCTAGATTCCAAAAAAGGTTCCCTCTATAATATCCCGATCAAATACTCCAAGGACAGTACAGCACGGGATTAGATACAGCCTACACTTCCCCTACACTGTCCCAATCAAACACTCTCAGGACAGGTGCAGCACAGGGTCAAATACAGAGTAAAGCTCCGTCTGCACTGTTCCCATCAAACACTCCAAGTGCTGGTAGAGCACAGGGTTAGACACAGAGTAAAGCTCCGTCTGCACTGTCCCCATCAAACACTCCCAGGACAGGAACAGCACTGGGTTAGAAACAGAGTAAAGTCCCTCTACACTGTTTCCATCAAACACTCTCAGGACAGGTACAGCACGGGGTTAGATACAGAGTAAAGCTGCCTCTACACTGTCTCCATCAAACACTCTCAGGACAGGTACAGCACGGGGTTAGATACAGAGCAAAGCTGCCTCTACACTGTCTCCATCAAACACTCCACAGACAGGTGCAGCACGGGGTTAGATGCAGAGTAAAGCCCCCTCTACACTGTCCCCATCAAACACTCCCAGGACAGGTACAGCACAGGGCTAGATACAGAGTAAAGCTCCCTCTACACTGTCCCCATCAAACACTCCCAGGACAGGTACAACACGGAGTTAGATACAGAGTAAAACTCCCTCTACACTGTCCCCATCAAACACTCCCAGGACAGGAACAGCACAGGTTTAGAAACAGAGTAAAGTCCCGCTACACTGTCTCCATCAAACAGTCTCAGGACAGGTACAGCACGGGGTTAGATACAGAGTAAAGCTGCCTCTACACTGTCTCCATCAAACACTCCCCAGACAGGTACAGCATGGGGTTAGATGCAGAGTAAAGCTCCCCCTACACTGTCCCCATCAAACACTCCCAGGACAGGTACAGCACAGGGCTAGATACAGAGTAAAGCTCCCTCTACACTGTCCCCATCAAACACTCCCAGGACAGGTACAGCACGGCGCTAGATACAGAGTCAAGCTCCCTCTACACTGTCCCCATCAAACACTCCCAGGACAGGTACAGCACGGGGTTAGATACAGAGAAAAGCTCCCTCTACACTGTCCCCATCAAACACTCCCAGGACAGGTACAGCACATGGTTAAAGACAGAGTAATAATCCCTCAACACAGGTACAGCACGGGGTTAGATACAGAGTAAAGCTTCCTCTACACTGTCCCCATCAAATACTCCCTGGGCGAGAGCAGCTCGGATTAGATGTAAAATAACGGTTCCTCTACACTTTCCCCATCAAACATTCCCAGGACAGAAACTGCATGGGGTTAGATACAGATTTAAGCTCCTCGACACTGTCCCCATAAAACATTCCCAGGACAGGTTCAACACGGAGTTCGATACTGCTTAAAGCTTCCTCTGCACTATCCCCATCGAACACTCCCAGCACAGGTACACCACAGGGTTTAAAATCCCTCTCTAGATGCAGCTCATTAAACGATCCCAGGACTTGAATAACAAGGAGTATGATACCGAGTAAAGCACCCCCTGCACTATCTCCATCGATCAGTCCTAGGCACAGAACACGGCTAGATTCCAAAAAAGGTTCCCTCTACAATATCCCGATCAAATACTCCAAGGACAGTACAGCACGGGATTAGATACAGCCTACACTTCCCCTACACTGTCCCAATTAAACACTCTCAGGACAGGTGCAGCACAGGGTCAAATACAGAGTAAAGCTCCGTCTGCACTGTTCCCATCAAACACTCCAAGGGCTGGTAGAGCACAGGGTTAGATACAGAGTAAAGTTCCGTCTGCACTTTTCCCATCAAACACTCCAAGGGCTGGTAGAGCACAGGGTTAGATACAGAGTAAAGCTCCCTCCACACTGTCCCCATCAAACACTCCCAGGACAGGTACAACACGGAGTTAGATATATAGTAAAGCTCCCTCTGCACTGTCCCCATCAAACACTCCCAGGACAGGTACAACACGGAGTTAGATACAGAGTAAAGCTCCCTCTACACTGTCCCCATCAAACACTCCCAGGACAGGTACAACACGGAGGTAGATACAGAGTAAAGCTCCCTCTAAACTGTCCCCATCAAACACTCCCAGGACAGGAACAGCACAGGGTTAGAAACAGAGTAAAGTCCCTCTACACTGTCTCCATCAAACACTCTCAGGACAGATACAGCACGGGGTTAGATACAGAGTAAAGCTGCCTCTACACTGTCTCCATCAAACACTCCCCGGACAGGTACAGCATGGGGTTAGATGCAGAGTAAAGCTCCCTCTACACTGTCCCCATCAAACACTTCCAGGACAGGTACAGCACAGGGCTAGATACAGAGTAAAGCTCCCTCTACACTGTCCCCATCAAACACTCCCAGGACAGATAAAGCACGGGGTAAGAGACAGAGTAATAATCCTTCAACACTGTCACCATTAAACACTCCCAGGACAGGTACAGCACAGGGTTAGATAGAGAGTAAAGCTGCCTCTACGCTGTCCCCATCAAACACTCCCAGGACAGGTACAGCAGGGGGTTAGATACAGAGTAAAGTTCCCTCTACACTGTCCCCCATCAAACACTCCCAGGACAGGTACAGCACGGGGTTAGATACAGAGTAAAGCTCCCTCTACGCTGTCCCCATCAAACACTCCCAGGACAGGTACAGCAGGGGGTTGGATACAGAGTAAAGCTCACTCTACACTGTCCCCCATCAAACTCTCCCAGTACAGATACAGCACGGGGTTAGAAACAGTCAGGGCAGAACAGTAGCATCGTGGATAGAACAATTGCTGCACAGCTCCAGGGTCCCAGGTTCGATTCCGGCTAGGGTCACTGTCTGTGCGGAATCTGCACAACCTCCCCGTATGTGCGTGGGTTTCCTCCGGGTGCTCCGCTTTCCTCCCACAGTCCAAAGATGTGCAGATTAGGTGGATTGGCCATGATAAATTGCCCTTAGTGTCCAAAATTGCCCTTAGTGTTGGGTGGGGTTACTGGGTTATGGGGATAGGGTCAGCGCGGATTTAAGTAAAGAATATAGTTCCCTCTATACTGTCTCCCATCAAACACTCGCAGGACAGATATACCACGCGGATGAATACAGAGTAAAGCTGCCTCTACACTGTCTCCATCAAACACTCCCCGGACAGATACAGCATGGGGTTAGATGCAGAGTAAAGCTCCCTCTACACTGTCCCCATCAAACACTCCCAGGACAGGTACAGCACAGGGCTAGATACAGAGTAAAGCTCCCTCTACACTGTCCCCATCAAACACTCCCAGGACAGGAACAGCTCAGGGTTAGAAACAGAGTAAAGTCCCTTTACACTGTCTCCATCAAACACTCCCAGGACAGGTACAGCACGGGGTTAGATACAGAGTAAAGCTCCCTCTGCAGTGTCCCATCAAACACTCCCAGGGCAGATAAAGCACGGGGTAAGAGACAGAGTAATAATCCTTCAACACTGTCACCATTAAACACTCCCAGGACAGGTACAGCACAGGGTTAGATAGAGAGTAAAGCTCCCTCTACGCTGTCCCCATCAAACACTCCCAGGACAGGTACAGCAGGGAGTTAGATACAGAGTAAAGTTCCCTCTACACTGTCCCCCATCAAACACTCCCAGGACAGGTACAGCACGGGGTTGGATACAGAGTAAAGCTCCCTCTACGCTGTCCCCATCAAACACTCCCAGGACAGGTACAGCAGGGGGTTGGATACAGAGTAAAGCTCGCTCTACACTGTCCCCATCAAACTCTCCCAGTACAGATACAGCACGGGGTTAGAAACAGTCAGGGCAGCACAGTAGCATTGTGGATAGCACAATTGCTGCACAGCTCCAGGGTCCCAGGTTCGATTCCGGCTAGGGTCACTGTCTGTGCGGAATCTGCACAACCTCCCCGTATGTGCGTGGGTTTCCTCCGGGTGCTCCGCTTTCCTCCCACAGTCCAAAGATGTGCAGATTAGGTGGATTGGCCGTGATAAATTGCCCTTAGTGTCCAAAATTGCCCTTAGTGTTGGGTGGGGTTACTGGGTTATGGGGATAGGGTCAGCGCGGATTTAAGTAAAGAATATAGTTCCCTCTATACTGTCTCCCATCAAACACTCGCAGGACAGATATACCACGCGGATGAATACAGAGTAAAGCTCCCTCTATCTGTCTCCATTAAACACTCCCAGGACAGGTACAACACGAGGTTAGATACAGAGTACAGGTCCCTCTACACTGTCCCCATCAAACACTCCCAGGACAGGTACAGCACGGGGTTAGGTGCAGAGTAAAGCTCCCTCTGCACGTTCCCCATCAAACCTCCCAGGACAGGTACAGCACAGAGTGAGATACAGAATAATAATCCCTCTACACAGTCCCCATTGTACACCCCCAGGACATGTACAGCACCGGTTTAAGTACAGAGTGATGATCCCTCTATACTGTGCCCGCCGAATACTCAAATGACAGAGGCTGCGTGGGTTAAGTAAAGAGTAAAGTTCCCTTCACACTATCCCCCATCAAACACTCCCAGGACAGGTACACCACGGGGATAGATACAGAGTAAAGCTCCCTCTTCACTGTCTCCATTAAACACTCCCAGCACAGGTACAGCACGGGGTTAGAGACAGAGTAATAATCCCTCAACAATGTCCCCATTAAACACTCCCAGGACAGGTACAGCACGGGGTTAGATAGAGAGTAAATCTCCCTCTACGCTGTCCCCATCAAACACTCCCAGGACAGGTACAGAAGGGGGTTAGATACAGAGTAAAGTTCCCTCTACACTGTTCCCCATCAAACACTCCCAGGACAGGTTCAGCACGGGGTTAGATACAGAGTAAAGCTCCCTCTACGCTGTCCCCATCAAACACTCCCAGGACAGGTTCAGCACGGGGTTAGATACAGAGTAAAGCTCCCTCTACATTGTCCCCATCAAAGACTCCCAGGACCGTTACAGCACGGAGTTAGAAACAGTAAGGGCAGCACAGTAGCATTGTGGATAGCATAATAGCTTCACAGCTCCAGGGTCCCAGGTTCGATTGCGGCTTGGGTCACTGTCTGTGCGGAGTCTACACATCCTCCCCGTGTGTGCGTGGGTTTCCTCCGGGTACTCCGGTTTCCTCCCATAGTCCAAAGATGAGCAGATTAGGTGGATTGGCCATGATAAATTGCCCTTAGTGTTCAAAATTGCCCTTAGTGTTGGGTGGGGTTAGTGGGTTATGGGGATAGGGTGGAGGTGTTGACCTTGGGTAGGGTGCTCTTTCCAAGAGCCGGTGCAGACTTGATGGGCAGAATGGCCTCCTTCTGCACTGTAAATTCTATGAGAGTAAAGCTGCCTCTACACTGTCTCCATCAAACACTCTCAGGACAGGTACAGCATGGGGTTAGATACAGAGTAAAGCTCGCTCTACAGTGTCCCCATCAAACACTCTCAGAACAGATAGAGCACGAGGTTTAAGTACAGAGTAAAGCTGCCTCTACACTGAGCCCATCAAATACTCCAAGGACAGAGGCAGCGCGTGTTAAGTAAAGAGTAAAGCTGCCTCTACACTGTCTCCATCAAACACTCCCCGGACAGGTACAGCATGGGGTTAGATGCAGAGTAAAGCTCCCTCTACACTGTCCCCATCAAACACTCCCAGGACAGGTACAGCACAGGGCTAGATACAGAGTAAAGCTCCCTCTACACTGTCCCCATCAAACACTCCCAGGACAGGAACAGCTCAGGGTTAGAAACAGAGTAAAGTCCCTTTACACTGTCTCCATCAAACACTCCCAGGACAGGTACAGCACGGGGTTAGATACAGAGTAAAGCTCCCTCTGCAGTGTCCCATCAAACACTCCCAGGGCAGATAAAGCACGGGGTAAGAGACAGAGTAATAATCCTTCAACACTGTCACCATTAAACACTCCCAGGACAGGTACAGCACAGGGTTAGATAGAGAGTAAAGCTCCCTCTACGCTGTCCCCATCAAACACTCCCAGGACAGGTACAGCAGGGAGTTAGATACAGAGTAAAGTTCCCTCTACACTGTCCCCCATCAAACACTCCCAGGACAGGTACAGCACGGGGTTGGATACAGAGTAAAGCTCCCTCTACGCTGTCCCCATCAAACACTCCCAGGACAGGTACAGCAGGGGGTTGGATACAGAGTAAAGCTCGCTCTACACTGTCCCCATCAAACTCTCCCAGTACAGATACAGCACGGGGTTAGAAACAGTCAGGGCAGCACAGTAGCATTGTGGATAGCACAATTGCTGCACAGCTCCAGGGTCCCAGGTTCGATTCCGGCTAGGGTCACTGTCTGTGCGGAATCTGCACAACCTCCCCGTATGTGCGTGGGTTTCCTCCGGGTGCTCCGCTTTCCTCCCACAGTCCAAAGATGTGCAGATTAGGTGGATTGGCCGTGATAAATTGCCCTTAGTGTCCAAAATTGCCCTTAGTGTTGGGTGGGGTTACTGGGTTATGGGGATAGGGTCAGCGCGGATTTAAGTAAAGAATATAGTTCCCTCTATACTGTCTCCCATCAAACACTCGCAGGACAGATATACCACGCGGATGAATACAGAGTAAAGCTCCCTCTATCTGTCTCCATTAAACACTCCCAGGACAGGTACAACACGAGGTTAGATACAGAGTACAGGTCCCTCTACACTGTCCCCATCAAACACTCCCAGGACAGGTACAGCACGGGGTTAGGTGCAGAGTAAAGCTCCCTCTGCACGTTCCCCATCAAACCTCCCAGGACAGGTACAGCACAGAGTGAGATACAGAATAATAATCCCTCTACACAGTCCCCATTGTACACCCCCAGGACATGTACAGCACCGGTTTAAGTACAGAGTGATGATCCCTCTATACTGTGCCCGCCGAATACTCAAATGACAGAGGCTGCGTGGGTTAAGTAAAGAGTAAAGTTCCCTTCACACTATCCCCCATCAAACACTCCCAGGACAGGTACACCACGGGGATAGATACAGAGTAAAGCTCCCTCTTCACTGTCTCCATTAAACACTCCCAGCACAGGTACAGCACGGGGTTAGAGACAGAGTAATAATCCCTCAACAATGTCCCCATTAAACACTCCCAGGACAGGTACAGCACGGGGTTAGATAGAGAGTAAATCTCCCTCTACGCTGTCCCCATCAAACACTCCCAGGACAGGTACAGAAGGGGGTTAGATACAGAGTAAAGTTCCCTCTACACTGTTCCCCATCAAACACTCCCAGGACAGATTCAGCACGGGGTTAGATACAGAGTAAAGCTCCCTCTACGCTGTCCCCATCAAACACTCCCAGGACAGGTTCAGCACGGGGTTAGATACAGAGTAAAGCTCCCTCTACATTGTCCCCATCAAAGACTCCCAGGACCGTTACAGCACGGAGTTAGAAACAGTAAGGGCAGCACAGTAGCATTGTGGATAGCATAATAGCTTCACAGCTCCAGGGTCCCAGGTTCGATTGCGGCTTGGGTCACTGTCTGTGCGGAGTCTACACATCCTCCCCGTGTGTGCGTGGGTTTCCTCCGGGTACTCCGGTTTCCTCCCATAGTCCAAAGATGAGCAGATTAGGTGGATTGGCCATGATAAATTGCCCTTAGTGTTCAAAATTGCCCTTAGTGTTGGGTGGGGTTAGTGGGTTATGGGGATAGGGTGGAGGTGTTGACCTTGGGTAGGGTGCTCTTTCCAAGAGCCGGTGCAGACTTGATGGGCAGAATGGCCTCCTTCTGCACTGTAAATTCTATGAGAGTAAAGCTGCCTCTACACTGTCTCCATCAAACACTCTCAGGACAGGTACAGCATGGGGTTAGATACAGAGTAAAGCTCGCTCTACAGTGTCCCCATCAAACACTCTCAGAACAGATAGAGCACGAGGTTTAAGTACAGAGTAAAGCTGCCTCTACACTGAGCCCATCAAATACTCCAAGGACAGAGGCAGCGCGTGTTAAGTAAAGAGTAAAGTTCCCTCTACACTGTCCCCATCAAACACTCCCAGGGCGGGTACAGCACAGGGATAGATACAGAGTAAAGCTCCCTCTGCACTGTCCCCATCAAACACTCCCAGGTCAGGTACAGCACAGGGTTAGGTGAAGAGTAAAGCTGCCTCTGCACGGTGCCCATCAAACCTCCCAGGACAGGTACAGCACAGAGTAAGATACAGAGTAATAATCCCTCTACACTGTCCCCATTGTACACCCCCAGGACATGTACAGCACCGGTTTAAGTACAGAGTAATGATCCCTCTGTACTGTGCCCGTCAAATACTCCAAGGACAGAGGCGGCGCGGGTTAAGTAAAGAGTAAAGTTCCCTCTACACTGTCCCCATCAAACACTCCCAGGACGGGTACAGCACAGCGATAGATACAGAGTAAAGCTCCCTCTACACTGTCTCCATTAAACACTTCCAGGACAGGTACATCACGGGGTTAGATAGAGTGTAAATATACCTCTACACTGTCCCCATCAAATGTTCCCAGGACAGAAACAGCGCGGGGTTAGACACAGAGTAACGCTCCCTCTACACTGTCCCCATCAAACACTCCCAGGACAGGTACAGCACAGAGTTCGATACTGAGTACAAATCCCGCTACACTGTCCCCATTGTACACTCCCAGGACATGTACAGCACCGGTTTAAGTACAGAGTAATTATCCCTTTATACTGTGCCCATCAAATACTCCAAGGACAGAGGCAGCACGGGGTTTCGTAAAGTGTTCCCTCTACACTGTCCCCCATCAAACACTCCCAGGACAGGTACAACACGGGGTTAGATACAGAGTAAAGCTCCCTCTACACTGTCTCCATCAAACACTCCCAGGACTGGTACAGCACAGGGTTAGATACAGAGTAAAGTTCCCTCTACACTGTCCCCATCAAACACTCCCAGGACACGTACAGCACGGGGTTAGATACAGCGTAAATCTCCCTCTCCGCTGTCCCCATCAACACTCCAGGACAGGGACAGCACAGGATTAGATACAAAGTAATGATCCCTTGCTGATCGATTGGATCTGTGCGCAGCCTCACTGGGACGTCGCCTTCAGATATTCTCGCCCTTGCCACTTCCGTCACTCGCTCTAGTTTGATATTAAAATATATTGTTTCCGAAACTGAGGACATCTATGTCCAGCTCCATTTACACAGTAACCTTTCAAAGTGGGCTGGCCAATCTGATATGATGTGGGCTGAGGAGGAGCTGGCATCAGGCAGTACACTCACTGCTCGGCAGTGTTGCCGATGTTGCTGCTTTCTTAGTTTGAGTGAAGGTCCCTGAGCCGAATGGCCGAACTCACCGTACAAGCTGAGGTCCAGTTCGCTGGGAACCTGTTGGAGGGAGCAGTCATTGTACAGGGTGTGCAGCGGATATGGCTCCATTCCCCAGTTAAATCCAGAGCAGGGATCTGTGGAAGAAATGGATGGAGTTTTAAACATCAAGATACAATCTATTGCTCATCCACCCATTCCTGTTTACCCCATCCATTCCCATTCTGACCATTTACTCGCTCTCCCTCTCTGGTCACTCAGGCGGCGCCACTTCACATTATCATTCCCCGCCACCCTTTCACACAGAAAACATAGAAAACAGGAGCACGAGGCCATTCGGCCCTTCGAGCCTGCCCGGCCATTCATTATGATCATGGCTGACCATCAAATTCAATACCCTGATCCTCTCCCCATATCCCTGGATCCCTTTAGTCCCAAGAGCTATATCCAATTCCTCCCTGAAAATACACAAGATTTTGGCCTCAACTACTTTCTGTGGTAGTGAATTCCGCAGATTCACCATTCTCTGGGTGAAGAAATTTCTCCTCACCTCAGTCCTAAAGAATTTAACCCTTATCCTCAGACTATGACCCCTAGTTCTGGACTCCCCACCATCGGGAACATTCTTTCTGAATCTACCCTGTCCAATCCGGTTAGAATTTTATACGTTTCTATGAGATCCCCTCTCACTCTTCTAAACTCCAATGAACATAATCCTAACTGACTTAGTGTCTCCTCAAATGACAGTCCTGCCATCCCAGGAATCAGCCTGATAAACCTTCCCTGCACTCCCTCCATAGCAAGAATATCCTTCCTCAGATAACAACACCAAAGCAGCACACAATACTGCAGGTGTCGCCTCACCAATGCCCTATACAATTACAGTAAAACATTATAGTCCTACACTCAAATCCTCTCGCTGTGAAGGCCAACATACCATTTGCCTTCTTTACTGCTTGCTGTACCTGCGTGCTTACTTTCAGCCACTTGCCCCTGTATCCAGACTGTGCCTTGGGCAGTTTTGCAGGAACAGACAGGTCTCACCTGTAAGAGTTTGTTGGTAAAGAAGAGGCCCAGGAAAGTCACCCCAGTGAGGAGCTTCAATCAATTCCGAGTGAAGTCAATGGACCCGGGCCCGGGCCGGTCTCCTGGCCAAACCGGGGCTGTTTTTTTTTTTGGGGGGGGGGGGGGGGGGGAGGGGCGGAGTTGGAGCAGCGGTTGCGAGTTGAGGGGAAGTCTCTGGAGTTGGTTAAGGGCGGGCTCCGGCTGGACCGTGGGGCTGGGTATGTGCCCGTGCGCTTCGGAGCAGATGCAACAAGACTAAAACGTGAAAGTGGTAAAGTGGGCGAGAATTGGAATTGGATGTTAAATCTGCCGCTTGCAGCGAGGGCCCTGGTCCTTCCCGTTTCTTTTGGAGCAAAGGTGGGCGACCCGGCCTCGCTGGGCCGAATGGCCTCTTTCTGTGCACGAGTTGAGTGGGTGGTGGGGGCCTTTGGCCTCCCGCCTCCGAGGCTCCTCCAACACAACAGCGGGAACTCCGCCGCAGAAAAGCGAGGGGTCAGAACCCCCCATAACAACTTTCCAAAAGGGGAGGGGGTGCGGGGGGGGGGGGGGGGGGTGGTGGTGAGAGAGTAAGCAGCGGGCGGAGAAAGTGACCCAGGATAATGGAGCCACAATGTGTGTGTGTGTGAGAGAGAGAATCAGAGAGAGGGGGGGGGGGGTGCAGAGAGAGAGAAGGGGAGAGAGAGAGAAAGAGAAGAGAGAGGGAGAGACAGAGAGAAGACAGAGCTAGAGCGAGGGAAAGGCAGAGAAAAGGTGAGACAGAGAGGAAGAGAAAAAGAGACAAATAAAGGGAGAGACATGGAGAGAGAGAGTGAGGAGAGAGAGAGGGACAGAGAGGTAGAGAGAGGGGGGGGGGGATTTGGGTGTGGGAGACAGAGACAGGGAGAGACAAAGAGGAAGAAACAGAGAGAGGCAGAGAGAAGCAGAGAGTGAAGAGCGAGAGACAGAGAGAGGCAGAGACATAGAAATAGAGGCAGACAGAGGGGCCAATGTGTATGTGGGACAGAAACAGGGAAAGACAGAGAATGGGAGAGAGTAAAGAGCGAGAGAAGAGAGAGACAGAGGGATTGAAGAGCGAGAGACAGAGAGAGGCCGAGAGAGTGAAGAGCGAGAAGGAGAGAGAGGGGGAGACATAGAAAGAGAGACAGACAGAGGAAGAGAGAGGAGCGGATGTGTATGTGGGACAGAAACAGGGAGAGACAGAGAGTGGAAGAGACAGAGAGAGGCAGGGAGAGTAAAGAGCGAGAGAAGAGAGAGACAGAGAGAGTGAAGAGCGAGAGACAGAGATAGGCAGAGAGAGTGAAGAGCGAGAAGCAGAGAGAGGGAGAGACATAGAGAGGGAGAGACATAGGAAGAGAGACAGACAGAGGGAGAGAGAGGAGCGAATGTGTATGTGGGACAGAAACAGGGAGAGACAGAGAGAGACAGAGAGTGAAGAGCGAGAGACAGAGAGAGTCAGAGAGAGTAAAGAGCGCGAGACAGAGAGGCAGAGAGAGTAAAGAGCGAGAGACAAAGAGAGGCAGAGAGAGTAAAAATCGAGAGACAGAGGGAGGCAGAGAGAGTGAAGAGCGAGAGACAGAGAGAGGCAGAGATAGTAAAGAGCGAGAGACAGAGAAAGTGAAGAGCGAGAGAAAGAGAGAGGCAGAGAGAGTAAAGAGCGAGAGACAGAGAGAGGCAGAGGCAGTGAAGAGCGAGAGGCAGAGTCTGAGGGAGGGAGAGACAGAGGGGGAGACAGACAGAGACCGAGAGAAGGGGGGAGAGAGAGGAGGGAATGCGAGTCTGGGACAGAGAGAGGGGAGGAAGGAGACAGACTAGGAGAGACAGACAGAGACAGAGAACGAGAGGAAGAGACAGAGAGGAAGAGACAGAGAGGAAGAGATAGAGAGGAAGACAGAGAGGTGATGATGGATGTGAGAGTTCAGTAAGAACTAGGAACAGCCACTTTAGCGGAGAGAAAGACGGTTGAGCTATTACAGATTATCGCAATAAGGAGAGAGACTGACCAGGTTACTGTGTAAAGCAGCGATCCTGCTGTGTGTCCTTTATCCCGGAGCTGCCAACAAATGTCCCCTCTCGCTGATTTCCTCTGACTCCTTGACAGGCAGCCTGTAGTTATAGGGCTGTTTGCAGCAATCTCACTGCTCCGGCTCCCCTGGGGCCTCACATCCGAGTCCAGCCCACCCACAGCAGAGTCGTGACGGACACTGGCACAATCTCCCTGACGCACTCCCGGTCACGAAGCAGTGGAGGTTGCAGAAAGTGCGAATGAAGAGGACCCATTCCCCGAGCCCATCTCTCTGTTTACAACTGTCTGCGCAAATGTCCCAACAACGCTGTGGAACGGCCAACAAACTGGGCGGTTCATCAAAGTTCACTTAACGAGCGGAATGTGGAAGGAAAGGGTGGAAATTTACACCTCCGTCTTCAAGCCTGTGGTGCATTTCCCGAGATAAAGTGAACTCTCTCTGAGACTACACGCCGTCTTCAGCTTAAATGCAGCCAGTTTGTAAAATGCATTAACTAAAAACACTGCAGGATAAAACTCCAAAACAATCGCTTTTTAAAAATTATACAAGGAGCAATTTGCTCCGGAATATTTACTGACATTTCAAAACTTCTATTCCAGCGGCAGTCAAATGTTCACATCAGTGGCAGAGTGTGTGAGTTCCAGAGCAGATTCCATGGGTTAAAGGATGGGGAGAGAGAAGGGGGGAATAAAGTACAGTGACAGGAGAGAGAGACACAGTGTGTGTGAGAAAAAGCTGGACAGAATGAGTGTATGTGAGAGACACAGTGAGAGGTGGTGTGAGAGTGAGACAGTGTGAGAGGAAGTGTGCGAGAAGTGCGTGTGAGTGAGAAAGAGCGAGAGTAAGAGTGAAAGAGAAATTGTGGGAGAGAGACCGTGTTAGAGTAAGAGAGTGCGAGATGGAGTGTGACAGTGAGAGAGACAGTGAGGGTGAGAGAGTGTGTGAGACAGTGAGAGACAGAGAGAATGAGAGGGAGTGAGAGAGACAATCAGAGAGACAGAGAGAGTGAGAGTTTGAGAGAAACAGCGAGTGAGAGTGAGTGGGAGAGACAGTGAGAGAGAGTGAGAGAGAGGGGCAGTGTGTGAGAGAGTGTGATAGAGAGTGAGTGTGTGAGAGAAAAATTGTAAGAGACGGAGAGAGAGAGACAGGGAAAGAGTGTGAGAGAGACAGTGAGAGCGGCAGTGATAGAGGGACGGCGAGAGAGAGACAGAGAGAGTGAGACAGTGAGAGACAGAGAGAATGAGAGGGAGTGAGAGACAATGAGAGAAACAGAGAGTGAGAGAGTGGGAGAGACAGTGAGAGAGAGAGTGGGAGAGACAGTGAGAGAGAGAGAGTGTGAGACAGTGAGAGACAAAGAGAATGAGAGGGATAGAGAGACAATGAGAGAGACAATGAGAGAGTGAGAGTGTGAGAGAAACAGAGTGAGAGAGAGTGGGAGAGACAGTGAAAGAGACAGAGAGTGTGTGAGAGAGTTTGTGTGAGTGTGAGAGAGACAGAGAGAGAGAGTGTGAGAGAGACAGTGAGAGAGAGAGAGAGTGAAAGACAGTGAGAGAGGCAGTGAGAGAAGGGCAGCGAGAGAGTGAGAGAGGCAGAGGCAGTGTGAGAGGGAGTGTGAAAGAATCAGCCCATGAGATAGTGTACGAGTGAGAGCGAGAGTATGAAATTGTGTGAGCGAATGTGTGAAAGAGCGTCTGTGTGAGAGAGAGAAACAGTGAGACAGTGAGAGAGACAGGGAGAGTGCGAGAGAGACAGTGAGAGAGACAGTAAGAGAGACAGATAGTGTGAGAGGGAAACAGTGAGAGACAGCAAGAGAGAGCACGAGACAGTGAGTGAGAGAGAGAGAGACAAAGCGAGTATGAGAGAGAGACAGCGAGAGAGAGTCAGACAGTGAAGAGAGTGTGAGAGACAGTGTGAGCGAGTGTGAGAGAGACAGTGTGTGTGTGACAGAGGCACTGTGAGAGAGACAGTGAGAGAGAGTGTGTGTGTGACAGAGGCAGTGTGAGAGAGACAGTGTGAGACAGTGAGAGAGGGTGTGAGAGACAGTGTGCGAGTGACAGAGCCAGTGTGAGAGGGACAGTGTGAGAGACAGTGTGTGAGTGACAGAGCCAGTGTGAGAGAGACAGTGAGAGACATTCAGAGAGAGTGTGAGACAGTGAGAGACATTCGGAGAGAGTGTGAGACAGTGTGAGAGTGACAGAGCCAGTGTGAGAGAGACAGTGAGAGACATTCAGAGTGTGAGACAGTAAGCGAGTGTGAGAGACAGTGTAAGAGACAGTGTGAGAGACAGTGTGTGAGAGACAGTGAGAGAGAGACAGTGAGAGAGTGTGGGAGAGAGTATGAGACAGTGAGCGAGTGAGAGAGACAGTGAGAGAGAGAGAGTGAACAGAAAAGAGCGGGCAGATAGAAAGGAAAGACCCATTGTGGGGTGCAGATCCATGAATGGAAAGGGAGAGAGAAAGAGATAGAGACATAGAGATAGAGAGAGAGTGAGAGAAAGAGAAAGTGAGAGAGAGAGAGTGGAAAGTGCAGAATCGGAAATATATCACGGGAAGTGGGGAGGGGGTATTTGAGAGGTAGAAGCACTGAAAATAACCCAGAGGGGGCAAAGGGAGATCGAGAGTGAATGAGAGAGAGAGAGAGAGAGGGAGAGATAGAAGAGAGAGGGGAGCGAGGCAGAGAGAGAGGGAGAGACAGAGACACAGACAGATAAACAGAGAGACAGAGGGAGAGAGAGAGACAGATACGGAGAGAGAGAGACAGAGCGGGAGGGGGAAGAGCGATAGGGGAAAATGCAGAGAGAGAGAAAGGTACAGAATGAGGAGGTAGCGAGACAAGCAGTGAGGGAGAAAGTGTGGGGGAGAGAGGGCGAGACACACTTAGAAGCAGAGTGAGAGTGAAATAAATAGCCGGTTGGGGGGGGGGAGAGGCAGGGAGAGACAGCGGGGAATGGGAGAGAGAGAGAGGGAGACACTGAGCGGGGAATGGGAGAGAGAGAGGCAGGGAGAGACAGAGGGGGGAATGGGAGAGGGAGAGAGAGGGAGACACTGAGCGGGGAATGGCAGAGAGAGAGAGAGACCGCGTTATAGGGATCAAATGTAAGAGAAAGCGGCAGGAACATAAAGAGCGCGGAATGGGGGAGAGAGAGAGAGGCAGGGAGAGAGAGAGACAGGGAGACACAGAGCGGGGAATGGGAGAGAGAGAGAAAGGCAGGGAGAGACAGAGCGGGGGATGGGAGAGAGAGAGAGAGGCAGGGAGAGACAGAGCTGGGAATGGGAGAGAGAGAGAGAGGCAGGGAGAGACAGAGCTGGGAATGGGAGAGAGAGAGAGAGGGAGGGAGAGACAGAGCGGGGGATGAGAGAGAGAGAGAGAGGCAGGGAGAGACAGAGCTGGGAATGGGAGAGAGAGAGAGAGGCAGGGAGAGACAGAGCGGGGAATGGGAGAGAGAGAAAAAGAGAGACAGGGAGAGACAGAGCGGGGAATGGGAGAGCGAGAGAGAGGCAGGGAGAGAGAGCGGGGAATGGGAGAGAGAGAGAGCGAGACACTGAGCGGGGAATGGGAGAGAGAGAGGCAGGGAGAGACAGAGCGGGGAATGGGAGAGAGAGAGAGAGAGAGGCAGGGAGACACAGAGCGGGGAATCGGAGAGAGAGAGGCAGGGAGAGACAGAGGGGGAATGGGAGAGAGAGAGAGAGGGAGACACTGAGCGGGGAATGGCAGAGAGAGAGAGAGACCGCGTTATAGGGATCAAATGTAAGAGAAAGAGGCAGGAACATAAAGAGCGCGGAATGGGAGAGAGAGAGAGAGGCAGGGAGAGAGAGAGACAGGGAGACACAGAGCGGGGAATGGGAGAGAGAGAGAGCGGCAGGGAGACACAGAGCGGGGAATGGGAGAGAGAGAGAGAGGCAGGGAGAGAGAGAGACAGGGAGACACAGAGCGGGGAATGGGAGAGAGAGAGAGCGGCAGGGAGACACAGAGCAGGGAATGGGAGAGAGAGAGAGCGGCAGGGAGACACAGAGCAGGGAATGGGAGAGAGAGAGAGAGAGGCAGGGAGAGACAGAGCGGGGAATGGGAGAGAGAGAGAGGCAGGGAGAGACAGAGCGGAGAATGGGAGAGAGAGAGCGGGAGGGAGACACAGAGCGGGGAATGGGAGATAGAGAGAGAGGCAGGGAGAGAGAGAGAGACAGGGAGACACAGAGCGGGGAATGGGAGAGAGAGAGAGCGACAAGGAGACACAGAGCGGGGAATGGGAGAGAGAGAGAAAGAGAGGCAGGGAGAGACAGAGCGGGGAATGGGAGAGAGAGAGAGGGGCAGGGAGAGACAGAGCGGAGAATGGGAGACAGAGAGCCGCAGGGAGACACAGAGCGGGGAATGGGAGAGAGAGAGAGAGGCAGGGAGAGAGAGAGAGACAGGGAGACACAGAGCGGGGAATGGGAGAGAGAGAGAGCGACAGGGAGACACAGAGCGGGGAATGGGAGAGAGAGAGAGAGGCAGAGAGAGACAGAACGGGGAATGGGAGAGAGAGAGAGAGAGGCAGGGAGAGACAGAGCGGGGAATGGGCGAGAGAGAGACAGGGAGAGACAGAGCGGGGGATGGGAGAGAGAGAGAGAGGCAGGGAGAGACAGAGCTGGGAATGGGAGAGAGAGAGAGAGGCAGGGAGTGACAGAGCGGGGAATGGGAGAGAGAGAGAAAGAGAGGCAGGGTGAGACAGAGCGGGGAATGGGAGAGCGAGAGAGAGGCTGGGAGAGACAGAGCTGGGAATGGGAGAGAGAGAGAGAGGCAGGGAGAGACAGAGCGGGGGATGGGAGAGAGAGAGAGAGGCAGGGAGAGACAGAGCTGGGAATGGGAGAGAGAGAGAGAGAGAGGCAGGGAGAGACAGAGCGGGGAATGGGAGAGAGAGAAAAAGAGAGACAGGGAGAGACAGAGCGGGGAATGGGAGAGCGAGAGAGAGGCAGGGAGAGAGAGCGGGGAATGGGAGAGAGAGAGCGAGACACTGAGCGGGGAATGGGAGAGAGAGAGGCAGCGAGAGACAGAGCGGGGAATGGGAGAGAGAGAGAGAGAGAGGCAGGGAGACACTGAGCGGGGAATGGGAGAGAGAGAGAGGCAGGGAGAGACAGAGGGGGGAATGGGAGAGAGAGAGAGAGGGAGACACTGAGCGGGGAATGGCAGAGAGAGAGAGAGACCGCGTTATAGGGATCAAATGTAAGAGAAAGAGGCAGGAACATAAAGTGGGCGGAATGGGAGAGAGAGAGAGAGGGAGACACTGAGCGGGGAATGGCAGAGAGAGAGAGAGACCGCGTTATAGGGATCAAATGTAAGAGAAAGAGGCAGGAACATAAAGAGCGCGGAATGGGAGAGAGAGAGAGAGGCAGGGAGAGAGAGAGACAGGGAGACACAGAGCGGGGAATGGGAGAGAGAGAGAGCGGCAGGGATACACAGAGCGGTGAATGGGAGAGAGAGAGAGAGGCAGGGAGAGAGAGAGACAGGGAGACACAGAGCGGGGAATGGGAGAGAGAGAGAGTGGCAGGGATACACAGAGCGGTGAATGGGAGAGAGAGAGAGAGGCAGGGAGAGAGAGAGACAGGGAGACACAGAGCAGGGAATGGGAGAGAGAGAGAGAGAGGCAGGGAGAGACAGAGCGGGGAATGGGAGAGAGAGAGAGGCAGGGAGAGACAGAGCGGAGAATGGGAGAGAGAGAGCGGGAGGGAGACACAGAGCGGGGAATGGGAGAGAGAGAGAGAGGCAGGGAGAGAGAGAGAGACAGGGAGACACAGAGCGGGGAATGGGAGAGAGAGAGAGCGACAAGGAGACACAGAGCGGGGAATGGGAGAGAGAGAGAGAGAGACGCAGGGAGAGACAGAGCGGGGAATGGGAGAGAGAGAGAGAGGCAGGGAGAGACAGAGCGGAGAATGGGAGACAGAGAGCCGCAGGGAGACACAGAGCGGGGAATGGGAGAGAGAGAGAGGCAGGGAGAGAGAGAGAGACAGGGAGACACAGAGCGGGGAATGGGAGACAGAGAGAGAGACAGGGAGAGACAGAACGGGGAATGGGAGAGAGAGAGAGAGGCAGGGAGAGACAGAGCGGGGAATGGGAGAGAGAGAGAGAGGCAGAGAGAGACAGAACGGGGAATGGGAGAGAGAGAGAGAGAGGCAGGGAGAGACAGAGCGGGGAATGGGCGAGAGAGAGACAGGGAGAGACAGAGCGGGGGATGGGAGAGAGAGAGAGAGGCAGGGAGAGACAGAGCTGGGAATGGGAGAGAGAGAGAGAGGCAGGGAGAGACAGAGCGGGGAATGGGAGAGAGAGAGAAAGAGAGGCAGGGTGAGACAGAGCGGGGAATGGGAGAGTGAGAGAGAGGCAGGGAGAGACAGCGCGGAACGGGAGAGAGAGAGAGGGAGACACTGAGCGGGGAATGGGAGAGAGAGAGGCAGGGAGAGACAGAGCGGGGAATGGGGGAGAGAGAGAGAGAGGCAGGGAGACACTGAGCGGGGAATGGGAGAGAGAGAGAGAGGCAGGGAGAGACAGAGGGGGAATGGGAGAGAGAGAGAGAGGGAGACACTGAGCGGGGAATGGGAGAGAGAGAGAGAGAGGCAGGGAGAGATAGAGCGGGGAATGGGAGAGAGAGAGGCAGGGAGAGACAGAGCCGGGAATGGGAGAGCGAGAGAGGGATACACTGAGCGGGGAATGGGAGAGGGAGAAGGCAGGGAGAGACAGAGCGGTAAAATGGGGGGAGAGAGAGAGGCAGGGAGACACTGAGCGGGGAATGGGAGAGAGAGATAGAGAGAGGGAGACACAGAGCGGGGAATGGGAGAGAGAGAGAGAGAGAGGCAGTGAGACACAGAGCAAGGAATGGGAGAGAGAGACAGGGAGGCACTGAAATGGAATGGGAGAGAGAGAGAGGCAGGGAGAAACAGAGCAGGGAATGGGAGAGAGAGAGAGAGAGGGAGACATAGAGCGGGAATGGGAGAGAGAGAGAGAGAGGCAGGGAGACACAGAGCGGGGAATGGGAGAGAGAGAGAGAGAGGGAGACACAGAGCGGGGAATGGGAGAGAGAGAGGGAGACACAGAGCGGGGAATGGGAGACGAGAAAGAGAGGGAGGGAGACACAGAGCGGGGAATGGGAGAGAGAGACAGGGAGGCATAGATGGGGAATGGGAGAGAGAGAGAGAGGCAGGGAGAGACAGAGCGGGGAATGGGAGAGAGCGAGAGAGGCAGGGAGACACTGAGCGGGGAAAGGGAGAGCGAGAGAGAGATAGAGAGGGAGACACAGAGCGGGGAATGGGAGAGAGAGAGTGAGAGAGAGAGGGAGACAAAGAGCGGGGAATGGGAGACGAGAAAGAGAGGGAGGGAGACACAGAGCGGGGAATGGGAGAGAGAGACAGGGAGGCACAGATGGGGAATGGGAGGGAGAGAGAGAGGCAGGGAGAGACAGAGCGGGTAATGGGAGAGAGAGAGAGCGGCAGGGAGACACATAGCTGGGAATGGGGGGAGAGAGAGAGAGGCAGGGAGAGAGAGAGACAGGGAGACACAGAGCGGGGAATGAGAGAGAGAGAGAGCGGCAGGGAGACACAGAGCGGGGTATGGGAGAGAGAGAGAGAAGCAGGGAGAGAGAGAGACAGGGAGACACAGAGCGGGGAATGGGAGAGAGAGAGAGCGACAGGGAGACACAGAGCGGGGAATGGGAGAGAGAGAGAGAGGCAGGGAGAGACAGAGCGGGGAATGGCAGAGAGAGAGCGAGGCAGGGAGAGACAGAGCGGGGAATGGGAGAGAGAGAAAGCGGCAGGGAAACACAGAGCGGGGAATGGGAGAGAGAGAGAGAGGCAGGGAGAGACAGAGCGGGGAATGGGAGAGAGAGAGAGAGGCAGGGTGAGACAGAGCGGGGAATGGGAGAGAGAGAGAGAGGCAGGGAGAGACAGAGCGGGGAATGGGAGAGAGAGAGAGAGAGGCAGGGAGAGACAGAGCGGAGAATGGGAGGGAGAGAGACAGGGAGAGACAGAGCGGGGGATGGGAGAGAGAGAGGCAGGGAGAGACAGAGCTGGGAATGGGAGAGAGAGAGAGAGGCAGGGAGAGACAGAGCGGGGAATGGGAGAGAGAGAGAAAGAGAGGCAGAGATAGACAGAGCGGGGAATGGGAGAGAGAGAGAGAGGCAGGGAGAGACAGCGGGGAATGGGAGAGAGAGAGAGAGGGAGACACTGAGCGGGGAATGGGAGAGAGAGAGGCAGGGAGAGACAGAGCGGGGAATGGGAGAGAGAGAGAGAGGCAGGGAGACACTGAGCGGGGAATGGGAGAGAGAGAGAGAGGCAGGGAGAGACAGAGGGGTGAATGGGAGAGAGAGAGAGAGGGAGACACTGAGCGGGGAATGGGAGAGAGACAGAGGCAGGGAGAGATAGAGCAGGGAATGGGAGAGAGAGAGGCAGGGAGACAGAGCGGGGTATGGGAGAGAGAGAGAGAGGCAGGGAGACACTGAGCGGGGAATGGGAGAGAGAGAGAGAGGCAGGGAGAGACAGAGCCGGGAATGGGAGAGCGAGAGAGGGATACACTGAGCGGGGAATGGGAGAGAGAGAAGGCAGGGAGAGACAGAGCGGTAAAATGGGGGGAGAGAGAGAGGCAGGGAGACACTGAGCGGGGAATGGGAGAGAGAGATAGAGAGAGGGAGACACAGAGCGGGGAATGGGAGAAAGAGAGAGAGAGAGGCAGTGAGACACAGAGCAAGGAATGGGAGAGAGAGACAGGGAGGCACTGAAATGGAATGGGAGAGAGAGAGAGGCAGGGAGAAACAGAGCAGGGAATGGGAGAGAGAGAGAGAGAGGGAGACATAGAGCGGGGATTGGGAGAGAGAGGGAGAGAGGCAGGGAGACACAGAGCGGGGAATGGGAGAGAGAGAGAGAGGCAGGGAGAGACAGAGCGGGGAATGGGAGAGAGAGAGAAAGAGAGGCAGAGATAGACAGAGCGGGGAATGGGAGAGAGAGAGCGAGGCAGGGAGAGACAGCGGGGAATGGGAGAGAGAGAGAGAGGGAGACACTGAGCGGGGAATGGGAGAGAGAGAGGCAGGGAGAGACAGAGCGGGGAATGGGAGAGAGAGAGAGAGGCAGGGAGACACTGAGCGGGGAATGGGAGAGAGAGAGAGAGGCAGGGAGAGACAGAGGGGGAATGGGAGAGAGAGAGAGAGGGAGACACTGAGCGGGGAATGGGAGAGAGAGAGAGAGAGGCAGGGAGAGATAGAGCGGGGAATGGGAGAGAGAGAGGCAGGGAGAGACAGAGCCGGGAATGGGAGAGCGAGAGAGGGATACACTGAGCGGGGAATGGGAGAGGGAGAAGGCAGGGAGAGACAGAGCGGTAAAATGGGGGGAGAGAGAGAGGCAGGGAGACACTGAGCGGGGAATGGGAGAGAGAGATAGAGAGAGGGAGACACAGAGCGGGGAATGGGAGAGAGAGAGAGAGAGAGGCAGTGAGACACAGAGCAAGGAATGGGAGAGAGAGACAGGGAGGCACTGAAATGGAATGGGAGAGAGAGAGAGGCAGGGAGAAACAGAGCAGGGAATGGGAGAGAGAGAGAGAGAGGGAGACATAGAGCGGGAATGGGAGAGAGAGAGAGAGAGGCAGGGAGACACAGAGCGGGGAATGGGAGAGAGAGAGAGAGAGGGAGACACAGAGCGGGGAATGGGAGAGAGAGAGGGAGACACAGAGCGGGGAATGGGAGACGAGAAAGAGAGGGAGGGAGACACAGAGCGGGGAATGGGAGAGAGAGACAGGGAGGCATAGATGGGGAATGGGAGAGAGAGAGAGAGGCAGGGAGAGACAGAGCGGGGAATGGGAGAGAGCGAGAGAGGCAGGGAGACACTGAGCGGGGAAAGGGAGAGCGAGAGAGAGATAGAGAGGGAGACACAGAGCGGGGAATGGGAGAGAGAGAGTGAGAGAGAGAGGGAGACAAAGAGCGGGGAATGGGAGACGAGAAAGAGAGGGAGGGAGACACAGAGCGGGGAATGGGAGAGAGAGACAGGGAGGCACAGATGGGGAATGGGAGGGAGAGAGAGAGGCAGGGAGAGACAGAGCGGGTAATGGGAGAGAGAGAGAGCGGCAGGGAGACACATAGCTGGGAATGGGGGGAGAGAGAGAGAGGCAGGGAGAGAGAGAGACAGGGAGACACAGAGCGGGGAATGAGAGAGAGAGAGAGCGGCAGGGAGACACAGAGCGGGGTATGGGAGAGAGAGAGAGAAGCAGGGAGAGAGAGAGACAGGGAGACACAGAGCGGGGAATGGGAGAGAGAGAGAGCGACAGGGAGACACAGAGCGGGGAATGGGAGAGAGAGAGAGAGGCAGGGAGAGACAGAGCGGGGAATGGCAGAGAGAGAGCGAGGCAGGGAGAGACAGAGCGGGGAATGGGAGAGAGAGAAAGCGGCAGGGAAACACAGAGCGGGGAATGGGAGAGAGAGAGAGAGGCAGGGAGAGACAGAGCGGGGAATGGGAGAGAGAGAGAGAGGCAGGGTGAGACAGAGCGGGGAATGGGAGAGAGAGAGAGAGGCAGGGAGAGACAGAGCGGGGAATGGGAGAGAGAGAGAGAGAGGCAGGGAGAGACAGAGCGGAGAATGGGAGGGAGAGAGACAGGGAGAGACAGAGCGGGGGATGGGAGAGAGAGAGGCAGGGAGAGACAGAGCTGGGAATGGGAGAGAGAGAGAGAGGCAGGGAGAGACAGAGCGGGGAATGGGAGAGAGAGAGAAAGAGAGGCAGAGATAGACAGAGCGGGGAATGGGAGAGAGAGAGAGAGGCAGGGAGAGACAGCGGGGAATGGGAGAGAGAGAGAGAGGGAGACACTGAGCGGGGAATGGGAGAGAGAGAGGCAGGGAGAGACAGAGCGGGGAATGGGAGAGAGAGAGAGAGGCAGGGAGACACTGAGCGGGGAATGGGAGAGAGAGAGAGAGGCAGGGAGAGACAGAGGGGTGAATGGGAGAGAGAGAGAGAGGGAGACACTGAGCGGGGAATGGGAGAGAGACAGAGGCAGGGAGAGATAGAGCAGGGAATGGGAGAGAGAGAGGCAGGGAGACAGAGCGGGGTATGGGAGAGAGAGAGAGAGGCAGGGAGACACTGAGCGGGGAATGGGAGAGAGAGAGAGAGGCAGGGAGAGACAGAGCCGGGAATGGGAGAGCGAGAGAGGGATACACTGAGCGGGGAATGGGAGAGAGAGAAGGCAGGGAGAGACAGAGCGGTAAAATGGGGGGAGAGAGAGAGGCAGGGAGACACTGAGCGGGGAATGGGAGAGAGAGATAGAGAGAGGGAGACACAGAGCGGGGAATGGGAGAAAGAGAGAGAGAGAGGCAGTGAGACACAGAGCAAGGAATGGGAGAGAGAGACAGGGAGGCACTGAAATGGAATGGGAGAGAGAGAGAGGCAGGGAGAAACAGAGCAGGGAATGGGAGAGAGAGAGAGAGAGGGAGACATAGAGCGGGGATTGGGAGAGAGAGGGAGAGAGGCAGGGAGACACAGAGCGGGGAATGGGAGAGAGAGAGAGAGGCAGGGAGAGACAGAGCGGGGAATGGGAGAGAGAGAGAAAGAGAGGCAGAGATAGACAGAGCGGGGAATGGGAGAGAGAGAGCGAGGCAGGGAGAGACAGCGGGGAATGGGAGAGAGAGAGAGAGGGAGACACTGAGCGGGGAATGGGAGAGAGAGAGGCAGGGAGAGACAGAGCGGGGAATGGGAGAGAGAGAGAGAGGCAGGGAGACACTGAGCGGGGAATGGGAGAGAGAGAGAGAGGCAGGGAGAGACAGAGGGGGGAATGGGAGAGAGAGAGAGAGGGAGACTCTGAGCGGGGAATGGGAGAGAGAGAGAGGCAGGGAGAGATAGAGCAGGGATTGGGAGAGAGAGAGGCAGGGAGAGACAGAGCGGTAAAATGGGGGGAGAGAGAGAGGCAGGGAGACACTGAGCGGGGAATGGGAGAGAGAGATAGAGAGAGGGAGACACAGAGCGGGGAATGGGAGAGCGAGAGAGGGATACACTGATCGGGGAATGGGAGAGAGAGAAGGCAGGGAGAGACAGAGCGGTAAAATGGGGGGAGAGAGAGAGGCAGGGAGACACTGAGCGGGGAATGGGAGAGAGAGATAGAGAGAGGGAGACACAGAGCGGGGAATGGGAGAGAGAGAGAGAGAGAGGCAGTGAGACACAGAGCAAGGAATGGGAGAGAGAGACAGGGAGGCACTGAAATGGAATGGGAGAGAGAGAGAGGCAGGGAGAAACAGAGCAGGGAATGGGAGAGAGAGAGAGAGAGGGAGACATAGAGCGGGGAATGGGAGAGAGAGAGAGAGAGGCAGGTAGACACAGAGCGGGGAATGGGAGAGAGAGAGAGAGAGGGAGACACAGAGCGGGGAATGGGAGAGAGAGAGGGAGACACAGAGCGGGGAATGGGAGACGAGAAAGAGAGGGAGGGAGACACAGAGCGGGGAATGGGAGAGAGAGACAGGGAGGCATAGATGGGGAATGGGAGAGAGAGAGAGAGGCAGGGAGAGACAGAGCGGGGAATGGGAGAGAGCGAGAGAGGCAGGGAGACACTGAGCGGGGAAAGGGAGAGCGAGAGAGAGAGAGAGAGGGAGACACAGAGCGGGGAATGGGAGAGAGAGAGAGGCAGGGAGACACAGGGCGGGGAATGGGAGAGAGAGAGAGAGGGAGACACAGAGCGGGGAATGGGAGAGAGAGAGAGAGGGAGACACAGAGCGAGGAATGGGAGAGAGAGAGAGAGAGGCAGGGAAACACAGAGCGGGGAATGGGAGAGAGACAGAGCGACAGGGAGACACAGAGCGGGGAATGGGAGAGAGAGAGAGAGGCAGGGAGAGACAGAGCGGGGAATGGCAGAGGGACAGAGAGGCAGGGAGAGACAGAGCGGGGAATGGGAGAGAGAGAGAGAGCGGCAGGGAGACACACAGCGGGGAATGGGAGAGAGAGCGAGAGGCAGGGAGAGACAGAGCGGGGAATGGGAGAGAGAGAGAGAGGCAGGGAGAGACAGAGCGGGGAATGGGAGAGAGAGAGAGAGAGGCCGGGAGAGACGGAGCGGGAAATGGGAGAGAGAGAGACAGGGAGAGACAGAGCGGGTGATGGGAGAGAGAGAGAGAGGCAGGGAGAGACAGAGCTGGGAATGGGAGAGAGAGAGAGAGGCAGGGAGAGACAGAGCGGGGAGTGGGAGAGAGAGAGAAAGAGAGGCAGGGATAGACAGAGCGGGGAATGGGAGAGAGAGAGAGAGGCAGGGAGAGGCAGCGGGGAATGGGAGAGAGAGAGGCAGGGAGAGACAGAGCGGGGAATGGGAGAGAGAGAGAGAGGCAGGGAGACACTGAGCGGGGAATGGGAGAGAGAGAGAGGCAGGGAGAGACAGAGGGGGGAATGGGAGAGAGAGAGAGAGGGAGACACTGAGCGGGGAATGGGAGAGAGAGAGAGGCAGGGAGAGATAGAGCAGGGAATGGGAGAGAGAGAGGCAGGGAGAGAGAGACACAGGGAGACACAGAGCGGGGAATGGGAGAGAGAGAGCGCGACAGGGAGACACAGAGCAGGGAATGGGAGAGAGAGAGAGAGAGGCAGGGAGAGACAGAGCGGGGAATGGGAGAGTGAGAGAGCGGCAGCGAGACACAGAGCGGGGAATGGGAGAGAGAGGCAGGGAGAGAGAGAGACAGGGAGACACAAAGCGGGGAATGGGAGAGAGAGAGAGCGACAGGGAGACACAGAGCAGGGAATGGGAGAGAGAGGCAGGGAGAGACAGAGCGGGGAATGGGAGAGAGAGATAGAGGCAGGGAGAGACAGAGCGGAGAATGGGAGGGAGAGAGCGGGAAGGAGACACAGAGCGGGGAATGGGAGAGAGAGAGAGAGGCAGGGAGAGAGAGAGAGACAGGGAGACAGAGCGGGGAATGGGAGAGAGAAAGAGCGACAAGGAGACACAGAGCGGGGAATGGGAGAGAGAGAGAGAGAGAGAGGCAGGGAGAGACAGAGCGTGGAATGGGAGAGAGAGAGAGAGGCAGGGAGAGACAGAGCGGAGAATGGGAGAGAGAGGGCGGCAGGGAGACACAGAGCGGGGAATGGGAGACAGAGAGAGAGGCAGGGAGAGACAGAGCGGGGAATGGGAGAGAGAGCGACAGGCAGGGAGAGACAGAGCGGGGAATGGGAGAGAGAGAGAGAGGCAGAGAGAGACAGAGCGGGGAATGGGAGAGAGAGAGAGAGAGGCAGGGAGAGACAGAGCGGGGAATGGGAGAGAGAGAGACAGGGAGAGACAGAGCGGGGGATGGGAGAGAGAGACAGAGGCAGGGAGAGGCAGAGCTGGGAATGGGAGAGAGAGAGAGAGGCAGGGAGAGACAGAGCGGGGAATGGGAGAGAGAGAGAAAGAGAGGCAGGGAGAGACAGAGCGGGGAATGGGAGAGCGAGAAAGAGAGGCAGGGAGAGACAGCGGGGAATGGGAGAGAGAGAGAGGGAGACACTGAGCGGGGAATGGGAGAGAGAGAGGCATGGAGAGACAGAGCGGGGAATGTGAGAGAGAGAGAGAGGCAGGGAGACACTGAGCGGGGAATGGGAGAGAGAGAGAGAGGCAGGGAGAGACAGAGGGGGGAATGGGAGAGAGAGAGAGAGGGAGACACTGAGCGGGGAATGGGAGAGAGAGAGAGAGGCAGGGAGAGATAGAGGAGGGACTGGGAGAGAGAGGGGCAGGGAGACAGAGCGGGGAATGGGAGAGAGAGAGAGAGGCAGGGAGACACTGAGCGGGGAATGGGAGAGAGAGAGAGAGGCAGGGAGAGACAGAGCGGGGAATGGGAGAGAGAGAGAGGGAGACACTGAGCGGGGAATGGGAGAGAGAGAGGCAGGGAGAGACAGAGCGGTAAAATGGGAGAGAGAGAGAGCGACAGGGAGACACAGAGCGGGGAATGGGAGACAGAGAGAGAGGCAGGGAGAGACAGAGCGGGGAATGGGAGAGAGAGAGACAGGCAGGGAGAGACAGAGCGGGGAATGGGAGAGAGAGAGAGAGGCAGAGAGAGACAGAGCGGGGAATGGGAGAGAGAGAGAGAGAGGCAGGGAGAGACAGAGCGGGGAATGGGTGAGAGAGAGACAGGGAGAGACAGAGCGTGGGATGGGAGAGAGAGACAGAGGCAGGGAGAGACAGAGCTGGGAATGGGAGAGAGAGAGAGAGGCAGGGAGAGACAGAGCGGGGAATGGGAGAGAGAGAGAAAGAGAGGCAGGGAGAGACAGAGCGGGGAATGGGAGAGCGAGAGAGAGAGGCAGGGAGAGACAGCGGGGAATGGGAGAGAGAGAGAGGGAGACACTGAGCGGGGAATGGGAGAGAGAGAGGCATGGAGAGGCAGAGCGGGGAATGGGAGAGAGAGAGAGAGGCAGGGAGACACTGAGCGGGGAATGGGAGAGACAGAGAGAGGCAGGGAGAGACAGAGGGGGGAATGGGAGAGAGAGAGAGAGAGGGAGACACTGAGCGGGGAATGGGAGAGAGAGAGAGAGGCAGGGAGAGATAGAGGAGGGACTGGGAGAGAGAGGGGCAGGGAGACAGAGCGGGGAATGGGAGAGAGAGAGAGAGGCAGGGAGACACTGAGCGGGGAATGGGAGAGAGAGAGAGAGGCAGGGAGAGACAGAGCGGGGAATGGGAGAGAGAGAGAGGGAGACACTGAGCGGGGAATGGGAGAGAGAGAGGCAGGGAGAGACAGAGCGGTAAAATGGGAGAGAGAGAGAGAGGCAGGGAGACACTGAGCGGGGAATGGGAGAGAGAGAGAGGGAGACACAGAGCGGGGAATGGGAGAGAGAGACAGGGAGGCACTGAAATGGAATAGGAGAGAGAGAGAGGCATGGAGAGACAGAGCAGGGAATGGGAGAGAGAGAGAGAGAGAGAGAGGGAGACATAGAGCGGGGAATGGGAGAGAGAGAGGCAGGGAGACACAGAGCAGGGAATGGGAGAGAGAGAGAGAGGGAGACAAAGAGCGGGGAATGGGAGCCGAGAAAGAGAGGGAGGGAGACACAGAGCGGGGAATGGGAGAGAGAGACAGGGAGGCACAGATGGGGAATGGGAGGGAGAGAGAGAGGCAGGGAGAGACAGAGCGGGTAATGGGAGAGAGAGAGAGCGGCAGGGAGCCACACAGCTGGGAATGGGAGAGAGAGAGAGAGGCAGAGAGAGAGAGAGACAGGGAGACACAGAGCGGGGAATGGGAGAGAGAGAGAGCGACAGGGAGACACAGACCGGGGAATTGGAGAGAGAGAGAGAGAGGCAGGGAGAGACAGAGCGGGGAATGGGAGAGAGAGAGAGAGGCAGGGAGAGACAGAGCGGGGAATGGGAGAGAGAGAGAGTGGCAGGGAGACACAGAGCGGGGTATGGGAGAGAGAGAGAGAAGCAGGGAGAGTGAGAGACAGGGAGACACAGAGCGGGGAATGGGAGAGAGAGAGAGCGACAGGGAGACACAGAGCGCGGAATGGGAGAGAGAGAGAGAGGCAGGGAGAGACAGAGCGGGGAATGGCAGAGAGAGAGAGAGGCAAGGAGAGACAGAGCGGGGAATGGGAGCGAGAGAGAACGGCAGTGAGACACAGAGCGGGGAATGGGAGAGAGAGAGAGAGGCAGGGAGAGACAGAGCGGGGAATGGCAGAGAGAGAGAGAGGCAGGGAGAGACAGAGCGGGGAATGGGAGCGAGAGAGAACGGCAGTGAGACACAGAGCGGGGAATGGGAGAGAGAGAGAGAGGCAAGGAGAGACAGAGCGGGGAATGGGAGAGAGAGAGAGAGGCAGGGAGAGACAGAGCGGGGAATGGGAGAGAGAGAGAGAGAGGCAGGCAGATACAGAGCGGGGAATGGGAGAGAGAGAGAGAGAGGCAGGGAGAGACAGAGCGGGGAATGGGAGGGAGAGAGACAGGGAGAGACAGAGCGGGGGATGGGAGAGAGAGAGAGAGGCAGGGAGAGACAGAGCTGGGAATGGCAGAGAGAGAGAGAGGCAGGGAGAGACAGAGCGGGGAATGGGAGAGAGAGAGAGAGGGAGACACAGAGCGGGGAATGGGAGAGAGAGAGGCAGGGAGAGACAGAGCGGGGAATGGGAGAGAGAGAGAGAGGCAGGGAGACACTGAGCGGGGAATGGGAGAGAGAGAGAGAGGCAGGGAGAGACAGAAGGGGGAATGGGAGAGAGAGAGAGAGGGAGACACTGAGCGGGGAATGGGAGAGAGAGAGAGGCAGGGAGAAATAGAGCAGGGAATGGGAGAGAGAGAGAGAGGGAGACATAGAGCGAGGAATGGGAGAGGGAGAGAGCGGCAGGGAGACACAGAGCGGGGAATGGGAGAGACAGAGAGAGGCAGGGAGAGAGAGAGCGGGGAATGGGAGAGAGAGAGAGCGGCAGGGAGACACAGAGCGGGGTATGGGAGAGAGAGAGAGAAGCAGGGAGAGAGAGAGACAGGGAGACACAGAGCGGGGAATGGGAGAGAGAGAGAGCGACAGGGAGACACAGAGCGGGGAATGGGATAGAGAGAGAGAGAGGCAGGGAGAGACAGAGCGGGGAATGGCAGAGAGAGAGAGAGGCAGGGAGAGACAGAGCGGGGAATGGGAGAGAGAGAAAGCGGCAGGGAAACACAGAGCGGGGAATGGGAGAGAGGGAGAGAGGCAGGGACAGACAGAGCGGGGAATGGGAGAGAGAGAGAGAGGCAGGGTGAGACAGAGCGGGGAATGTGAGAGAGAGAGAGAGAGGCAGGCAGAGACAAAGCGGGGAATGGGAGAGAGAGAGAGAGAGGCAGGGAGAGACAGAGCGGGGAATGGGAGGGAGAGAGACAGGGAGAGACAGAGCGGGGGGTGGGAGAGAGAGAGAGAGGCAGGGAGAGACAGAGCTGGGAATGGCAGAGAGAGAGAGAGGCAGGGAGAGACAGAGCGGGGAATGGGAGAGAGAGAGAAAGAGAGGCAGGGATAGACAGAGCGGGGAATGGGAGAGAGAGAGAGAGGCAGGGAGAGAAAGCGGGGAATGGGAGAGAGAGAGAGAGGGAGACACTGAGCGGGGAATGGGAGAGAGAGAGGCAGGGAGAGACAGAGCGGGGAATGGGAGAGAGAGAGAGAGGCAGGGAGACACTGAGCGGGGAATGGGAGAGAGAGAGAGAGGCAGGGAGAGACAGAGGGGGGAATGGGAGAGAGAGAGAGAGAGGGAGACACTGAGCGGGGAATGGGAGAGAGAGAGAGGCAGGGAGAGATAGAGCAGGGAATGGGAGAGAGAGAGTCAGGGAGACAGTGCGGGGAATGGGAGAGGGAGAGAGCGGCAGGGAGACACTGAGCGGGGAATGGGAGAGAGAGAGAGAGAGGCAGGGAGAGACAGGGCGGGGAATGGGAGAGCGAGAGAGGGATACACTGAGCGGGGAATGGGAGAGAGAGAAGGCAGGGAGAGACAGAGCGGTAAAATGGGGAGAGAGAGAGAGGCAGGGAGACACTGAGCGGTGAATGGGAGAGAGAGATAGAGAGAGGGAGACACAGAGCGGGGAATGGGAGAGAGAGAGAGAGAGGCAGTGAGACACAGAGCAAGGAATGGGAGAGAGAGACAGGGAGGCACTGAAATGGAATGGGAGAGAGAGAGAGGCAGGGAGAAACAGAGCAGGGAATGGGAGAGAGAGAGAGAGAGGGAGACATAGAGCGGGGAATGGGAGAGAGAGAGAGAGAGGCAGGGAGACACAGAGCGGGGAATGGGAGAGAGAGAGAGAGGGAGACACAGAGCGGGGAATGGGAGAGAGAGAGGGAGACACAGAGCGGGGAATGGGAGACGAGAAGGAGAGGGAGGGAGACACAGAGCGGGGAATGGGAGAGAGACAGGAGGCACAGATGGGGAATGGGAGAGAGAGTGAGCGGCAGGGAGAGACAGAGCGGGGAATGGGAGAGAGCGAGAGAGGCAGGGAGACACTGAGCGGGGAACGGGAGAGCGAGAGAGAGAGAGAGGCAGGGAGACACTGAGCGGGGAATGGGAGAGAGAGATAGAGAGAGGGAGACACAGAGCGGGGAATGGGAGAGAGAGAGAGAGAGGCAGTGAGACACAGAGCAAGGAATGGGAGAGAGAGACAGGGAGGCACTGAAATGGAATGAGAGAGAGAGAGAGGCAGGGAGAAACAGAGCAGGGAATGGGAGAGAGAGAGAGAGGGAGACATAGAGCGGGGAATGGGAGAGAGAGAGAGAGAGGCAGGGAGACACAGAGCGGGGAATGGGAGAGAGAGAGAGAGGGAGACACAGAGCGGGGAATGGGAGAGAGAGAGGGAGACACAGAGCGGGGAATGGGAGACGAGAAGGAGAGGGAGGGAGACACAGAGCGGGGAATGGGAGAGAGAGAGACAGGAGGCACAGATGGGGAATGGGAGAGAGAGTGACAGGCAGGGAGAGACAGCGCGGGGAATGGGAGAGAGCGAGAGAGGCAGGGAGACACTGAGCGGGGAACGGGACAGCGAGAGAGAGAGAGAGAGAGGGAGACACAGAGCGGGGAATGGGAGAGAGAGACAGGGAGACACAGAGCGGGGAATGGGAGAGAGAGAGAGAGGCAGGGAGAGACAGAGCGGGGAATGGCATAGAGAGAGAGAGGCATGGAGAGACAGAGCGGGGAATGGGAGAGAGAGAGAGAGCGGCAGGGAGACACACAGCGGGGAATGGGAGAGAGAAAGAGAGGCAGGGATAGACAGAGCGGGGAATGGGAGAGAGAGAGAGAGGGAGACTCTGAGCGGGGAATGGGAGAGAGAGAGTCAGGGAGAGACAGAGCGGGGAATGGGAGAGAGAGAGAGAGAGGGAGACACAGAGCGCGGAATGGGAGAGAGAGAGAGGCAGGAAGACACAGAGCGGGGAATGGGAGAGAGAGAGAGAGAGGGAGACACAGAGCGGGGAATGGGAGAGAGAGAGAGAGAGGCAGGGAGACACAGAGCGGGGAATGGGAGAGAGACAGAGAGACAGGGGGACACAGAGCGGGGAATGGGGGAGAGAGAGAGAGAGAGAGGCAGCGAGACACAGAGCGGGGAATGGGAGAGAGACAGGGAGACAGGGAGACACAGAGCGGGGAATGGGAGAGAGAGAGAGAGGCAGGGAGAGACAGAGCGGGGAATGGGAGAGAGAGAGATAGAGGCAGAAAGAGACGGAGCGCGGAATGGGAGAGAGAGAGACAGGGAGAGACAGAGCGGGTGATGGGAGAGAGAGAGAGGCAGGGAGAGACAGAGCTGGGAATGGGAGAGAGAGAGAGAGGCAGGGAGAGACAGAGCGGGGAATGGGAGAGAGAGAGAAAGAGAGGCAGGGATAGACAGAGCGGGGAATGGGACAGAGAGAGAGAGGCAGGGAGAGGCAGCGGTGAATGGGAGCGAGAGAGAGAGGTAGACACTGAGCGGGGAATGGGAGAGAGAGAGGCAGGGAGAGACAGAGCGGGGAATGGGAGAGAGAGAGAGAGGCAGGGAGACACTGAGCGGGGAATGGGAGAGAGAGAGAGGCAGGGAGAGACAGAGGGGGGAATGGGAGAGAGAGAGAGAGGGAGACACTGAGCGGGGAATGGGAGAGAGAGAGAGGCAGGGAGAGATAGAGCAGGGAATGGGAGAGAGAGAGGCAGGGAGACTGAGCGGGGAATGGGAGAGAGAGAGAGGCAGGGAGAGATAGAGCAGGGAATGGGAGAGAGAGAGGCAGGGAGACTGAGCGGGGAATGGGAGAGAGAGAGAGAGGCAGGGAGACACTGAGCGAGGAATGGGAGAGAGAGAGAGAGGCAGGGAGAGACAGAGCGGGGAATGGGGGAGAGAGAGAGGGATACACTGAGCGGGGAATGGGAGAGAGAGAAGGCAGGGAGAGACAGAGCGGTAAAATGGGAGAGAGAGAGAGAGGCAGGGAGACACTGAGCGGGGAATGGGAGAGAGAGAGAGAGAGGGAGACACAGAGCGGGGAATGGGAGAGAGAGAGAGAGAGGCAGTGAGACACAGAGCAAGGAATGGGAGAGAGAGACAGGGAGGCACACAAATGGAATGGGAGAGAGAGAGAGGCAGGGAGAAACAGAGCAGGGAATGGGAGAGAGAGAGGGAGACATAGAGCGGGCAATGGGAGAGAGAGAGAGAGAGGCAGGGAGACACAGAGCGGGGAATGGGAGAGAGAGAGAGAGATGGAGACACAGAGCGGGGAATGGGAGAGAGAGAGAGGGAGACACAGAGCGGGGAATGGGAGACGAGAAAGAGAGGGAGGGAGACACAGAGCGGGGAATGGGAGAGAGAGACAGGTAGGCACAGATGGGGAATGGGAGAGAGAGAGAGAGGCAGGGAGAGACAGAGCGGGGAATGGGAGAGAGCGAGAGAGGCAGGGAGACACTGAGCGGGGAATGGGAGAGTGAGAGAGAGAGAGTGAGAGGGAGACACAGAGCGGGGAATGGGAGAGAGAGAGAGAGGGAGACACAGAGCGGGGAATGGGAGAGAGAGAGAGAGAGGCAGGGAGACACAGAGCGGGGAATGGGAGAGAGAGACAGGGAGGTACAGATGGGTAATAGGGAGAGAGAGAGAAGGAGGCAGGGAGACACAGAGCAGGGAATGGGAGAGAGAGAGATGGCAGGGTGGTGACAGAGCGGGGAATGGGAGAGAGAGAGAGAGAGAGGCAGGCAGACACAGAGCGTGGAATGGGAGAGAAAGAGGGAGACACGGAGCGGGGAATGAGAGAGAGAGAGAGGCAGGGAGTCACAGAGCGGGGAATGGGAGAGAGAGAGAGAGAGGGGCAGGGAGACACAGAGCGGGGAATGGGAGAGAGAGAGAGGCAGGGAGAGACAGAGCGGGGAATGGTAGAGAGAGAGAGAGAGAGAGGGGCAGGGAGACACAGATGGGGAACGGGAGAGAGGGAGAGGCAGGGAGACACAGAGCGGGGATTGGGAGAGAGTGAGGGAGACACTGAGCGTGGAATGGGAGAGAGAGATATAGAGAGGGAGACACAGAGCGGGGAATGGGAGAGAAAGAGAGAGAGGCAGTGAGACACAGAGCAAGGAATGGGAGAGAGACAGGGAGGCACTGAAATGGAATGGGAGAGAGAGAGAGGCAGGGAGAAACAGAGCAGGGAATGGGAGAGAGAGAGAGAGAGGGAGACATAGAGCGGGGATGGGAGAGAGAGAGAGAGAGGCAGGGAAACACAAAGCGGGGAATGGGAGAGAGACAGAGAGACAGGGAGACACAGAGCGGGGAATGGGAGAGAGAGAGAGAGGCAGGGAGAGACAGAGCGGGTAATGGGAGAGAGAGAGAGAGGCAGGGAGAGACAGAGCGGGGAATGGGAGAGAGAGAGAGAGAGGCAGAAAGAGACGGAGCCGGGAATGGGAGAGAGAGAGACAGGGAGAGAGAGAGCGGGTGATGGGAGAGAGAGAGAGGCAGGGAGAGACAGAGCTGGGAATGGGAGAGAGAGAGAGAGGCAGGGAGAGACAGAGCGGGGAATGGGAGAGAGAGAGGCAGGGAGAGACAGAGGGGGAATGGGAGAGAGAGAGAGAGAGGGAGACGCTGAGCGGGGAATGGGAGAGAGAGAGAGGCAGGGAGAGATAGAGCAGGGAATGGGAGAGAGAGAGGCAGGGAGACAGAGCGGGGAATGGGAGAGAGAGAGAGAGGCAGGGAGACACTGAGCGAGGAATGGGAGAGAGAGAGAGAGGCAGGGAGAGACAGAGCGGGGAATGTGAGAGAGAGAGAGGGATACACTGAGCGGGGAATGGGAGAGAGAGAAGGCAGGGAGAGACAGAGCGGTAAAATGGGAGAGAGAGAGAGAGGCAGGGAGACACTGAGCGGGGAATGGGAGAGAGCGAGAGAGAGGGGGAGACACAGAGCGGGGAATGGGAGAGAGAGAGAGAGAGGCAGTGAGACACAGAGCAAGGAATGGGAGAGAGAGACAGGGAGGCACTGAAATGGAATGGGAGAGAGAGAGAGGCAGGGAGAAACAGAGCAGGGAATGGGAGAGAGAGAGGGAGACATAGAGCGGGCAATGGGAGAGAGAGAGAGAGAGGCAGGGAGGCACAGAGCGGGGAATGGGAGAGAGAGAGAGAGAGAGAGACACAGAGCGGGGAATGGGAGAGAGAGAGAGAGAGGGAGACACAGAGCGGGGAATGGGAGACGAGAAAGAGAGGGAGGGAGACACAGAGCGGGGAATGGGAGAGAGAGACAGGTAGGCACAGATGGGGAATGGGAGAGAGAGAGAGAGGCAGGAAGAGACAGAGCGGGGAATGGGAGAGAGCGAGAGAGGCAGGGAGACACTGAGCGGGGAATGGGAGAGCGAGAGAGAGAGAGAGAGGGAGACACAGAGCGGGGAATGGGAGAGAGAGAGAGGCAGGGAGATACAGAGCGGGGAATGGGAGAGAGAGAGAGAGGGAGACACAGAGCGGGGAATGGGAGAGAGAGAGAGAGGGAGACACAGGGCGGGGAATGGGAGAGAGAGAGAGAGAGGCAGGGAGACAGAGAGCGGGGAATGGGATAGACAGAGCGGGGAATGGGAGAGAGAGAGAAAGGGAGACACAGAGCGGGGAATGGCAGAGAGAGACAGGGAGGCACAGATGGGGAATGGGAGAGAGAGAGAGAGGCAGGGAGACAAAGAGCGGGGAATGGGAGAGAGAGAGATGGCAGGGTGGTGACAGAGCGGGGAATGGGAGAGAGAGAGAGAGAGAGGCAGGCAGACACAGAGCGTGGAATGGGAGAGAAAGAGGGAGACACAGAGCGGGGAATGAGAGAGTGAGAGAGGCAGGGAGACACAGAGCGGGGAATGGGAGAGAGAGAGAGAGAGGGGCAGGGAGACACAGGGTGGGGAATGGGAGAGAGAGAGAGGCATGGAGAGACAGAGCGGGGAATGGGAGAGAGAGAGAGAATGGGGCAGGGAGACACAGATGGGGAACGGGAGAGAGGGAGAGGCAGGGAGACACAGAGCGGGGATTGGGAGAGAGTGAGGGAGACACAGAGCGGGGAATGAGAAAGAGAGAGGCAGGGAGACACAGAGCGGGGAATGGGAGCGAGAGAGAGGCAGGGAGACACAGAGCGGGGAATGGGAGAAAGAGAGGCAGGAAGACACAGAGCGGGGAATGGGAGAGAGAGAGTCAGTGAGACACAGAGCGGGGATTGGGAGAGAGTGAGGGAGACTCAGAGTTGGGAATGGGAGAGTGAGAGAGGTAGGGAGACACAGACCGGGGAATGGGAGAGAGAGAGACAGGGAGACACAGAGCGGGGAATGGGAGTGAGAGAGGCAGGGAGACACAGACCGGGGAATGGGAGAGAGAGAGGCAGAGAGACACAGATTGGGAATGGGAGAGAGAGAGGCAGGGTGACACAGAGCGGGGAATGGGAGAGAGAGAGAGGGAGACACAGAACGGGGAATGGGAGAGAGAGAGGGAGACACAGAACGGGGAATGGGAGAGAGAGAGGGAGACACAGAGCGGGGAATGTGAGAGAGAGGCAGGGCGACACAGAGCGGGGAATGGGAAAGAGAGAGGGAGACACAGAGTGGGGAATGGGAGAGAGAGAGGCAGGGAGACACTGAGCGGGCAATCGGAGAGAGAGAGGGAGACACAGAGCGGGGAATGGGAGAGAGACAGGGAGACACAGAGTGGGGAATGGGAGAGAGAGAGGGAGACACAGAGCGGGGAATAGGACAGGGGAGAGAGAGGGAGACACAGAGCGGGGAATGGGAGAGTGAGAGAGAGGCAAGGAGACACTGAGCGGGGAATGGGAGAGAGAGAGAGGCAGAGAGACACAGCGCGGGGAATGGGAGAGAGAGAGGTAGGACGAAACTGAGCCGGGAATGGGAGAGAGAGAGGGAGACACAAAGCGGGGAACAGGAGAGAGAGAGGGCGACACGGAGCGGGGAATGGGAGAGACGGAGGCAGGGTGACAGAGAGCGGTGAATGGGAGAGAGAGAGAGGCAGGGAGACACAGAGCGGGGAATGGGATAGAGTGAGGGAGACACAGAGCGGGGAATGGGAGAGAGACAGGGAGACACAGAGCGGCGAATGGGGAGAGAGAGGGAGACACAGAGCGGGGAATGGGAGAGAGAGAGACAGGGAGACACAGAGTGGGGAATGGGAGAGAGAGAGACAGGGAGACACAGAGCGGGGAATGGGAGAGGGAGAGAGGGAGACACAGAGCGGTGAATGGGAGAGAGAGAGGGAGACACAGAGCGGGGAATGGGAGAGATTGAGAGAGATGCAGGGAGACACAGAGCGGTGAATGGGGAGAGATAGGGAGACACAGAGCGGGGAATGGGAGAGAGAGGCAGGGAGAAACAGAGCGGGGAATGGGAGAGAGAGAGACAGGGAGACACAGAGCGGGGAATGGGAGAGGGAGAGAGGGAGACACAGAGCGGTGAATGGGAGAGAGAGTGGGAGACACAGAGCGGGGAATGGGAGAGATTGAGAGAGATGCAGGGAGACACAGAGCGGTGAATGGGGAGAGAGAGGGAGACACAGAGCGGGGAATGGGAGAGAGAGGCAGGGAGAAACAGAGCGGGGAATGGGAGAGAGACAGGGAGACACAGAGTGGGGAATGGGAGAGAGAGAGGCAGGGAGAAACAGAGCGGGGAATGGGAGAGAGAGAGACAGGGAGACACAGAGCGGGGAATGGGAGAGGGAGAGAGGGAGACACAGAGCGGTGAATGGGAGAGAGAGAGGGAGACACAGAGCGGGGAATGGGAGAGATTGAGAGAGATGCAGGGAGACATAGAGCGGTGAATGTGAGAGGGAGTAGGAGGGAGACACATAGCGGGGAATGGGGGAGAGAGAGAGGGGCAGGGCGGCACAGAGCGGGGAATGGTAGAGCAGAGAGAGAAAGGGAGACACAGAGCGGGGAATGGGAGAGAGAGAGATACACAGAGCGGGCAATGGGAGAGAGAGAGGGAGACATTGAGCGGGGAATGGGAGAGAGAGACACACGCTGAGCGGGCAAAGGGAGAGAGAGAGAGACGCACTGAGCCGGGAATTGGAGAGAGAGAGGCAGGGAGACTCAGAGTGGGGAATGGGAGAAAGAGACGCAGGCAGACACAGAGCGGGGAATGGGAGAGAGAGAGAGACACAGAGCGGGGAATGGGAGAGAGAGGGAGCCGCTGAGCGGGGAATGGGAGAGAGAGGCAGGGAGACACAGAGCGGGGAATGGGAGAGAGAGAGAGAGGCAGGGAGACACAGAGCGGGGAATGGGAGAGAGAGAGGGAGACACAGAGCGGGGAATAGGGGAGTGAGAGGGAGACACAGAGCGGGGAATGGGAGAGAAAGAGGCAGGGAGACAGAGAGCGCGGAATGGGAGAGAGAGAGAGGCACGGAGACACAGAGCGGGGAATGGGAGAGAGAGAGGGAGACACAGAGCGGGGAATGGGAGATAGAGAGAAGGAGGCACAGAGTGGGGAATGGGAGAGAGAGAGGGAGACACAGAGCGGGGAATGGGAGAGAGAGAGGCAGAGAGACACAGAGCGGGGAATGGGAGAGAGAGAGGCAGGGTGACACAGAGCGGGGAATGGGAGAGAGAGAGGGAGACACAGAGCGGGGAATGAGAGAGAGAGAGGCAGGGAGACACAGAGCGGGGAATAGGAGAGAAAGAAGGAGGGAGACACATAGCGGGAATGGGAGAGAGAGAGAGAGAGAGGGAGACACAGAGCGGGGAAAGGGAGAGAGAGAGAGACGCACTGAGCGGGGAATTGGAGAGAGAGAGGCAGGGAGACTCAGAGTGGGGAATGGGAGAAAGAGACGCAGGCAGACACAGAGCGGGGAATGGGAGAGAGAGGGGGACACAGAGCGGGGAATGGGAGAGAGAGAGCGAGATACAGAACGGGGAAGAGGAGAGAGAGAGGGAGGCAGGGAGACACTGATCGGGGAATGGGTGAGAGAGTGGGAGAAACAGAGTGGGAAATGATTGAGAGAGTTGGAGTCACAGAGCTGGGAATGGGAGAGAAAGAGGCAGGGGACGCAGAGCGGCGAATGGGACAGAGAGAGGGAGACACAGAGCGGGGAATGGGAGAGAGAGAGGGAGACACAGAGCGGGGAATCGGAGAGAGAGAGGCATGGGACACAAAGCGGAGAATGGAAGAGAGAGAGGGAGACACAGAGCGGGGAATGGGAGAGAGAGAGGGACACACAGAGCGGGGAATGGGAGAGAGAGAGGGAGACACAGAGTCGGAAATGGGAGAGTGAGAGAGAGGCAGGGAGACATAGAGTGGGGAATGGGAGAGAGAGAGAGACACAGAGCGGGGAATGGGACAGAGAGGGAGCCGCTGAGCGGGGAATGGGAGAGAGAGGCAGGGAGACACAGAGCGGGGAATGGGAGAGAGAGAGAGAGGCAGGGAGACACAGAGCGGGGAATGGGAGAGAGAGAGGGAGACACAGAGCGGGGAATAGGGGAGTGAGAGGGAGACACAGAGCGGGGAATGGGAGAGAAAGAGGCAGGGAGACAGAGAGCGCGGAATGGGAGAGAGAGAGAGGCAGGGAGACACAGAGCGGGGAATGGGAGAGAGAGAGGGAGACACAGAGCGGGGAATCGGAGAGAGAGAGGCATGGGACACAAAGCGGAGAATGGAAGAGAGAGAGGGAGACACAGAGCGGGGAATGGGAGAGAGAGAGGGACACACAGAGCGGGGAATGGGAGAGAGAGAGGGAGACACAGAGCGGGGAATCGGAGAGAGAGAGGGACACACAGAGCGGGGAATGGGAGAGAGAGAGGGAGACACAGAGTCGGAAATGGGAGAGTGAGAGAGAGGCAGGGAGACATAGAGTGGGGAATGGGAGAGAGAGAGAGACACAGAGCGGGGAATGGGACAGAGAGGGAGCCGCTGAGCGGGGAATGGGAAGAGAGAGGGAGACACAGAGCGGGGAATGGGAGAGAGAGGCAGGGAGACACAGAGCGGGGAATGGGAGACAGAGAGAGAGGCAGGGAGACACAGAGCGGGGAATGGGAGAGAGAGAGGGAGACACAGAGCGGGGAATAGGGGAGTGAGAGGGAGACACAGAGCGGGGAATGGGAGAGAAAGAGGCAGGGAGACAGAGAGCGCGGAATGGGAGAGAGAGAGAGGCAGGGAGACACAGAGCGGGGAATGGGAGAGAGAGAGGGAGACACAGAGCGGGGAATGGGAGATAGAGAGAAGGAGGCACAGAGTGGCGAATGGGAGAGAGAGAGGGAGACACAGAGCGGGGAATGGGAGAGAGAGAGGCAGGGATACACAGAGCGGGGAATGGGAGAGAGAGAGGGACACACAGAGCGGGGAATGGGAGAGAGAGAGGGAGACTCAGAGCGGGGAATGGGAGAGAGAGAGGCAGAGAGACACAGAGCGGGGAATGGGAGAGGGAGAGGCAGGGTGACACAGAGCGGGGAATGGGAGAGAGAGAGGGAGACACAGAGCGGGGAATGAGAGAGAGAGAGAGGCAGGGAGACACAGAGCGGGGAATAGGAGAGAAAGAAGGAGGGAGACACATAGCGGGAATGGGAGAGAGAGAGAGAGGGAGACACAGAGCTGGGAATGGGAGAAAGAAAGGGAGACACAGAGCGGGGAATGGGAGAGAGAGAGGCAGGGAGACACAGAGCGGGGAATGGGAGAAAGAGACGCAGGAGACACAGAGCGGGGAATGGGAGAGAGAGGGAGACACAGAGCGGGGAATGGGAGAGAGGGAGTGAGACACAGAGCGGGGAATGGGAGAGAGAGAGGGAGACACAGAGCGGGGAATGGGAGGGAGAGAGGGAGACACAGAGCGGGGAATGGGAGAGAGAGAGGGAGACACAGAGCGGGGAATGAGAGAGAGAGAGTCAGGGCGACACAGAGCGAGGAATGGAAAGAGAGAGGGAGACACAGAGTGGGGAATGGGAGAGAGAGAGGCAGGGAGACACAGAGCGGGGAATGGGAGAAAGAGACGCAAGAGACACGGGGCGAAATTCTCCGTTATCGGCGGAAACTCCGCCGATCGGCGCAAAAAACGGCGCAAATCCCACTTGCGTCACGTCATAAAAATGGGCCGATAGTCTGCGGCCCGAAATGGGCTAGCAGCGACGTAACGGGATCCGCGCTTGCGCAGTGGTTCACGCCGTGCAGCGTCATACGCGCTGCATGGCGTGACGGCTCATAAGGCCGCGCAGCTCCCCCCCACCCGACCGGAACACCCGACCGCAACACCCGACTTGATGGCTGGCCGGCGCTCAGCCCCGAGGTTCGAGTCACGCGATGTGGAGGCGCTCCTGACGCGGTGGAGCAGAGGAGGGACGCCCTGTATCCCGGGCACGGCCGCAGAGTTGCCCCACGCCACAGCCAGCGTCTGTGGAGGGAGGTGGCAGAGGCCGTCACCGCTGTGGCCCTAACCCATGGACAGGCACCCAGTGCCACAAGAAGGTGAACGACCTCGTCAGAGCAGGCAGGGTGACCCTCCCCATATCCCCCATATCCCCCTCCCCATATCCCCCATATCCCCCCCTCCCCCATATCCCCATATCCCTCCTCCCCCCATATCCCCCCTCCCCCCATATCCCCCCTCCCCCATATCCCGCATATCCCCCCTCCCCCATATCCCCCCCTCCCCCATATCCCCCCTCCCCATATCCCCCATATCCCCCCTCCCCATATCCCCACTCCCCCATATCCCCCATATCCCCCCTCCCCCATATCCCCCCTCCCCCATATCCCCATATCCCCCCTCCCCCATATCCCCCCTCCCCCATATCCCCCCTCCCCCATATCCCCCATATCCCCCATCCCCCATATCCCCCTCCCCATATCCCCCATATCCCCCTCCCCCATATCCCCCATATACCCCCTCCCCCATATCCCCCCTCCCCCATATCCCCCATATCCCCCCTCCCCATATCCCATATCCCCCATCCCCCCTCCCCCATATCCCCCCTCCCCCATATCCCCCCTCCCCCATATCCCCCTCCCCCATATCCCCCTCCCCCATATCCCCCATATCCCCCCTCCCCCATATCCCCCCTCCCCCATATCCCCCATATTCCCCCCTCCCCCATATCCCCCCTCCCCCATATACCCCCTCCCCCATATCTCCCCTCCCCCATATCCCCCCCTCCCCCATATCCCCCATAACCCCCCTCCCCCATATCCCCCTCCCCCATATCCCCCATATCCCCCCTCCCCCATATCCCCCCTCCCCATATCCCCCATATCCCCCCTCCCCCATACCCCCCTCCCCCATATCCCCCCTCCCCATATCCCCCTCCCCATATCCCCCTCCCCCATATCCCCCATATCCCCCCTCCCCCATATCCCCCATACCCCCTTCCCCATATCCCCCCTCCCCATATCCCCCCTCCCATATCCCCCATATCCCCCTCCCCCATATCCCCCCTCCCCATATCCCCCCCTCCCCATATCCCCCCTCCCCAATATCCCCCTCCCCCGTATCACCTGATCACTGCCTGATGTCTAACCATGCATGCTTCATTGTGTATCGCAGGACCAAACGTCCAGGCACCATCCCCGCAGATGCACACCGCCCGCAGGATGCCCCTCGGAGACCACAGGAGACGGAGAGACCCGCACGCTCCAGCATGCGACGCCCGCAGGATGCCCCTCGGAGACCACAGGAGACGGAGAGACCCGCACCCTCCAGCATGCGACGCCTGCAGGATGCCCCTCGGAGACCACGGGAGACGGAGAGACCCGCACCCTCCACCATGCGACGCCCGCAGGATGCCCCTCGGAGACCCACAGGAGACGGAGAGACCCGCACCCTCCAGCATGCGACGCCCACAGGATGCCCTCGGAGACCATGGGAGACGGAGAGACCGCACCCTCCAGCATGCGACGCCCGCAGGATGCCCCTCGGAGACCACGGGAGACGGAGAGACCCGCACCCTCCAGCATGCGACGCCCGCAGGTTGCCCCTCGGAGACCACAGGAGACGGAGAGACCCGCACCCTCCCAGCATGTGACGCCCGCAGGATGCCCCTCGGAGACCACAGGAGACGGAGAGACCCGCACACTCCAGCATGCGACGGCCCGCAGGATGCCCCCTCGGAGGCCACGGGAGACGGAGAGACCCGCACCCTCCAGCATGCGACGCCTGCAGGATGCCCCTCGCACACCACGGGAGACGGAGAGACCTGGAGCAACAGGGAGACGACACCCCCGTCACGTGCGGGAGCGACCACCCAGTGATGAGGGGGGCAGCCACAGGCCCCCGTCACATCCGAGCCAGGACACCACTACCCAGGACACCACTATCCAGGACACCCCTACCCGGGAAGACGAAATACCGGACAGTGACTCAGAGTGGATGGGTGGAGACGAACCCCCACCCCAAAGTGCCATGGACTCAGAGTGGACGAAGAGCACGACACAACGCCACTGCTGTCACCAACACCCTCCACCATCGCAGAAACACTCACCACGGTTGGGCACTTTAGTGATGAGGCGTCTGGTACACTCACTGGTGCGCACAACACAGCCGTCCCGGTACAGCAGGTGGAGGTAGGAGCAGCAGAGGGACCGGGCGGTCGGAGGGCAGCCCAGGCCAAGCGAACATCTGCCACACCCACACATAGATCCGATGCAACCACCGACACGGAGACGAGCGAATAGAGTGACGGGTGGCTTGCGGCGGCTGCGGTCGCAGGTGGAGGAGTCCACCCGCGTCCAGGTGCTGGGAGTGGTCCCGGTCATGCGTGCCACCCAGGCTGACACCGCACGGGTGGCGTCCGCGGTGGAGGCAATGGGTGCGACGGTGTCAGACATGGGGAACGGTTTGCGAGGCCTGGGGCCTTCCGTGCAGGCGGCGTCTGTGGCCCAAGAAATGGCTGCCCTCTCACAGGAGGCCATGAGCCAGTGCCAGCGCCAGATGGCAGAGGCGCTCAACGCCATAGCCCAGTCTCAGCAGGCCATGGCCCAGTCTCAGCAGGCCATGGCCCAGTCTCAGCAGGCCATGGCCCAGTCTCAGCAGGCCATGGCCCAGTCTCAGCAGGCCATAGCCCAGTCTCTGCAGGTCATGGCCCAGTCTCTGCAGGCCATGGCCCAGTCTCAGCAGGCCATCCCTGAGGGCATCGGCGCCAGTGGCCATGTGCGAGCTGGCGTCGCACTGTCGCAGACAGGGTTCGACAACCCCCTGGGCTCCATGGCTGCAAACCTGCAGACCCCTGTCGATACCAGCACGGGCCTCCAGGACTGGCAGCGCCAGATGTCGGGGGCGCGTCGGATGGCCAGTCCGTTCGCATCCCCCACCCATGGAGAGGCCTGGGGGCCATCGGGCACCCCGAGGGAGGAGGAGGTGGTGTGGTCCGTCCCGGCTCCCTCTGTAGGGGAGGTCCCGGTACACCGCGACACCTCGGACTCCCCCCTTCCGTCCCAGGTGCATCGGGTGGGCAACGGGCAGGACAGGCTGGCAGCTCGCCATCCCAGTCGCCCGGGCCGCAGCCTGTCCCATCTAGGCCAGGACGCCTCAGGAAACAGCCGCCAAAGGGATCCGGTGTCAGAGGGCAGGATTCACAGGAGTCCACCTCCAGTTCTGCTGTACCGTCTGGGGAACCACGTAGACGTAGTCAAAGGGCCCGTAAGGCCAAACAATTAGACACTGAGTAAGTTGGCACGGGTGCAGGGCACAGATGAGTTTTAGGGGCTAGGGCACGTGCATGAACTCCTTTGGTTATTAAAGTCAATGTTACACCTACCGAAGCTGCCTTTGTGCTCTGTCCAAAGTGTGCGGGCGTGTCATGTACGTTGAGCGCAAGTGTGTGTGTGACGGTTGGTCTTACCTCAGCCCCAGGTGAGTGTGCCCCCTTCCCCCTGGGCCGCCATCAACATCCCCCGGGCAGAGGACGGGACCGTGCGCTGCAGTGTCACAGCCGCATGCAGGGATGGTCCGGGTGGATGGTGGTACTGTGGCCATGGGTCAGACATAGTCCAACGATGTAGAGACAGGAGCTCATCGGAGGCGGGTTGTCATCATCCTCCATGGCCTGCGATAGACACGCGTCCACCCGCAACTGGGTGAGCCCGGCCCGTTGTGCCGCCGGTGGATCGGCAATTGGGGGTGGGGGGGTGGTGTGCATGCGGGTGGGGTGTGTGGGGTTGGGGAGGGGGGTGAGGGTGCTGGGTGGGTGGATGGGTGGGGGGTGTGGGTGGTCGGCTGTTGTCATGGTGTGCGGTCTGTGGCCATACTACCCGATTCCCATGCCCATCTAGTCAGTGAAGCGGGCGTCTATCAGTCTGTCCCCTGCCCACTGGGCCAGCCGGTAACGGTGGACAGCCACCCGCCTGTGTCTACCCCGTCTGCCCTGACCATTGCCCCCATCCCCCTCATCTGGGGAGGACTGGGCCTCTTCCTGCTGCTCCTCCACTCCGCCCTCCTCTGCCTGCGGCACATCGCCCCTCTGCTGGGCTATGTTGTGCAGGACGCAGCACACCACAATGATGCGGCCGACCCTATCTGACCGATATTGGAGGGGCACCCCCAGAGAGGTCCAGGCACCTGAAACGCATCTTCAGCACGCCAAAGCACCTCTCAATCACTCCCCTTGTCGCTACATGGGCATCATTGTAGCGGTTCTCCGCCTCATTGCGTGGCCTCCGTATAGGCGTCATCAGCCACGATCGCAATGGGTAGCCCCTGTCGCCCAGCAACCAGCCCCTCAGCCGGGGATGGCGTCCCTCGTACATGCCGGGGATGGATGACCGCGACAACACGAATGAGTCGTGTACACTGCCTGGGTGACGGGCGCAGACGTGCAGGATCATCATGCGGTGGTCGCAGACCACCTGTACGTTCATTGAATAGGTCCCCCTTCCTATTAGTGAACACGGCCCTGTTCTCTGCAGGTGGCCGCACGGCGACGTGCATCCCATCGATCGCGCCCTGGACCATGGGGAACCCGGCAATGGCAGAGAAGCCCACGGCCCGGGCATCTTGGCTGGCCCGGTCCACGGGGAAGCGGATGTAGCAGTGCGCCATGGCATAAAGGGCATCTGCCACTGCCCGGATGCACCGATGCACCGATGTCTGCGATATGCCGGACAGGTCCCCACTCGGTGCCTGGAATGACCCCGTTTCATAAAAGTTCAGGGCCACCGTAACCTTGACGGACACGGGGAGAGGGTGTCCCCCGCCAGTGCCACGCGGGTGACAGGTGTGCCAGCAGGTGGCAGATGTGTGCCACGGTTTCCCGGCTCATCCGGAGTCTCCTCCTGCATTCCCGGTCCGTGAGGTCCTGGTATGACTGCCGGGGCCGGTACACACGGGGCGCCCTCGGGTGCCTCCGTTGCCGTGGGGCCACGACGTCCTCCTCCCCCTCCTCATCCTGTCGGTCAGGTGTCCCTCCAGCCTGGGCGGCTGCCGCCTGCCCCTCTGCGGCAGCCTGCGCCGCCTCTCTGGCACGCTCCTCCTCCTCCTCCTCCTCATCCAGGGCAACATAGACATGAGCGGCTGCCACCACGGCGGCCAACATCGCTGGATGGTCTGAAAACATGACGGCCTGGTGGGGGGGAGGGGAACGACGACATGTCATCATTGCCCATATCCCCTCCTCCCCCCAGCCAGGTGGCATGGACCGCATGGGCCCAACTGTTGGAGGCTGGCACCTGGCCAGGTGGACCAACTCATTTGCCCTCCCATCACCCCACCCCGGCACGGACCCCCTCCCCAACCCCCAACCTCCACCCCAGCACGGACCCCCCCCAACCTCCATCCCGGCACGGACCCCCTCCCCAACCCCCAACCTCCACCCCAGCACGGACCCCCCCCCAACCTCCACCCCGGCACGGACCCCCTCCCCAACCTCCACCCCGGCACGGACCCCCTCCCCAACCCCCAACCTCCACCCCAGCACGGACCCCCCCCCAACCTCCACCCCGGCACGGACCCCCTCCCCAACCTCCACCCCAGCACGGACCCCCCCCCAACCTCCACCCCGGCACGGACCCCCTCCCCAACCCCCAACCTCCACCCCAGCACGGAGCCCCCCCCCCCAACCTCCACCCCGGCACGGACCCCCTCCCCAACCCCCAACCTCCACCCCGGCACGGACCCCCTCCCCAACCCCCAACCTCCACCCCAGCACGGACCCCCCCCAACCTCCACCCTGGCACGGACCCCCTCCACAACCCCCAACCTCCACCCCGGCACGGACCCCCTCCCGGCACTCCCCCGGAGCCCAGCCTACTCTAACCACCCCCCCCCCCCCCCGCCACACACACACACAAGCCGAGACACACCTCTCCTCACACAATCAGTCTGCGCCCACGCCATTTCCTGCCCAGAGCCAACCCCCCAGGCCGTCACTCACCTCCTCGCTGGTCGGCGTGAGCCTGGAGCACCGGGTCACGCCGATGAAAAGGAGGTTTGATTGACGTCGACGTGAACGGTCATCACGTCGACGGGACTTCGGCCCATCCGGAAGGGAGAATATCGGCAGGCCGAAAATCGGCTGCCTTGCGCAGACCCGTGACATTCTCCGCGGCAACGGCGCCATTAACGCCCCGCCGACTTTTCTCCCTTCGGAGACTTCGGCGGGGGCGGGGGCGGGATTCACGGCGGCCAACGGCCATTCTCCGACCCAGCGGGCGGTCGGAGAATGACGCCCACGGAGCGGGGAATGGGAGAGAGAGGGAGACACAGAGCGGGGAATTGGAGAGAGAGTGGGAGACACAGAGCGGGGAATGGGAGAGAGAGAGGGAGACACAGAGTGGGTAATGGGAGAGAGAGAGGCAGGGCGTCACTGATCGGGGAGTGGGAGAGAGAGTGGGTGACACAGAGCGGGGAATGGGAGAGAAAGAGGGAGACACAGAGCGGGGAATGGGAGAGAGAGAGGCAGGGCGACACTGAGCGAGTAATGGGAGAGAAAGAGGGTGACACAGAGCCGGAAATGAGAGAGAGAGAGGCAGGGCGACACAGAGCGGGGAATGGGAAAGAGAGAGGAGACACAGAGTGGGGAATGGGAGAGAGAGAGGCAGGGAGACACTGAGCGGGGAATGGGAGGGAGAGAGACGGGGAGACACAGAGCCGGGAATGGGAGAGAGAGGGAGACACAGAGCCGGGAATGGGAGAGAGAGAGGCAGAGAGACACAGAGCGGGGAATGGGAGAGAGAGAGAGAGAGGGAGGCACAGAGCGGGGAATGGGAGAGAGAGAGGCAGGGGACACAGAGCGGAAAATGGGAAAGAGTGAGGGAGACACAGCGCGGGGAATGGGAGAGATAGAGGGAGACACAGAGCCGGGAATGGGAGAGAGAGAGACGCGGAGACACAGAGCCGGGAATGGGAGAGAGAGGGAGACACAGAGCGGGAAATGGGAGAGAGAGGGAGACACAGAGCGGGGAATGGGAGAGAGAGAGAGAGAGAGGGAGGCACAGAGCGGGGAATGGGAGAGAGAGAGGCAGGGGACACAGAGCGGGGAATGGGAGAGAGTGATGGAGACACAGAGCGGGGAATGGGAGAGATAGAGGGAGACACAAAGCGGGGAATGGGAGAGAGAGAGGGAGACACAGAGCGGGGAATGGGAGAGAGGGAGACACAGAGCGGGGAATGGGAGAGAGCGAGATACAGAGCGGGGAATAGGAGAGTGAGAGGCAGAGAGATACAGAGCGGGGAATGGGAGAGAGAGAGGCAGGGAGATACAGAGCGGGGAATGGGAGAGAGAGAGAGAGAGGGATACACAGAGCCGGGAATGGGAGCGAGGGAGGGAGACACTGAGCGGGGAATGGGAGAGAGAGAGACTGGGAGACACAGAGCCGGGTTGGGAGAGAGAGAGGCAGATACAGAGTGGGGAATGGGAAAGAGAGAGACAGGGAGACACACAGCGGGGAATGGGGGAGATAGAGGCAGGGAGATACAGAGCGGGGAATGGGAGAGAGAGAGGCAGGGAGATACAGAGCGGGGAATGGGAGATAGAGAGAGGGAGACACAGAGCCGGGAATGGGAGAGAGAGAGACTGGGAGACACAGAGCCGGGTTGGGAGAGAGAGAGGGAGATACAGAGTGGGGAATGGGAGAGAGAGAGGCAGGGAGATACAGAGCGGGGAATGGGAGAGAGAGAGAGAGAGGGATACACAGAGCCGGGAATGGGAGCGAGGGAGGGAGACACTGAGTGGGGAATGGGAGAGAGAGAGACTGGGAGACACAGAGCCGGGTTGGGAGAGAGAGAGGGAGATACAGAGTGGGGAATGGGAGAGAGAGAGGCAGGGAGATACAGAGCGGGGAATGGGAGATAGAGAGAGGGAGACACAGAGCCGGGAATGGGAGAGAGAGAGACGGGGAGACACAGAGCCGGGAATGGGAGAGAGAGGGAGACACAGAGCGGGAAATGGGAGAGAGACTGGGAGACACAGAGCCGGGAATGGGAGAGAGAGAGGCAGAGAGACACAGGGCGGGGAATGGGAGACGAGAGGGAGACACAGAGCGGGGAATGGGGGAGAGAGAAAGAGACAGGGAGACACAGATCCGGTAATGGGAGAGAGAGAGACAGGGCGACACAGGGCCGGGAATGTGTGAGAGACAGGGAGACACATGCGGGGAATAAGTGAGAGAGAGGCACTGGAGACACAGAGTGGGGAATGGGAGAGAGAGAGGCAGGGAGACACAGAGCGGGGAATGGGAGAGAGAGATAGGCAGGGAGACACAGAAAGTGAACCAAGGTATAGTGAGCGAAAAGCCAGGAAGAGAAAGAGGGAGAGGTGCAAAATTGGAAAGAAAATGACAGAGATGGTGAGAGTTGGAAAGAGAGAGATGGAGAGAATGGAGAGAGTCATTGTGGTGGAGCTGAGATTCTGGAGAGGGAGAGAAAGAGTCAGAGACAAAGAGATAACGAAACACAATTGAAACCGAATGATTGAATGGTTACAGCACAGAAGGAGATCACTCGGCCCACCGGTTCCTGCTGTCCCTCTGCAGGAACAATTCACCGAGTGCCACTTCCCTACCTTTCCCCGCAACCTGCACATTTTTGCCTCTACAGATAATGATTAAACACCCCTTTGGGATCCTCGATTGAATGTGTCTCCATTAATCCCAGACAGGATATTCCGGATCCGAAACATTCACTGTGTGAAAACAGCTTTACTTCACAGCTTGGCTTGGCTTTATTTATCGATTTTCTTCAATCTGTGACCTCTGTCGCACCCAGAGATAGAGAGAGAGAGAGAGAGATGGAGAGACAGACTGAGAGACGAAGAGAGAAAGAGAGAGAGAATGAGAGAGGGGCAGAGAGAGATTGAGAAAGGGGAGGGAGAGAGCAAGAGAGACAGAATGAGACAACAGGAGAGAGTGAGAAAGAAACAGAGACAGGGAGAGACATAGGGAGAGAGGGAGCTAGAGTGAGGGAGAGACAAATGGAGAGAGAAAGACAGAAAAAGGGAGAAATGGAGAGACAGACTGAGAGACAAAGGGAAACAGAGAGAAAATGGGAGAGGGACAGAAAGAGATTGAGAAAGGGGAGGGAGAGACGGAGAGAGAAAGGGGGAAATTGAGAGAGACAACAATACAGAAAGAGAGAAACAGAAAGAATGAGAGAGGGACAGAAGAGATTGAGAAAGGGGAGGGAGAGTGCAAGAGAGACAGAATGATACAAAGGGAGAGAGTGAGAAAGAAACAGAGACAGGGAGAGGCATAGGGAGAGAGGGAGCGAGAGGGAGGGAGAGACAAAGGGAGAGAGTGAGAAAGAAACAGAGAGAGAGAGACACACACACACAGAAACAGAGAGACAGAAACTGAGAGGGAGAGAGAGACAGAAACAGAGATAAACTGTGAGCGAGACAGAGACAGAAACAATGTGAGAGACAGAGAGAAACATAGAGAAACGGAGAGAGCGACAAAGAGAGAGCGGAAGACAGAGAGAGAAAGAGACATAAATAGAGCGAGAGAGAGAGAAAGGGAGGGCCAGAGAGAATATAACCGAGAAACAATGTGAGAAAACAAGGACAAATTAACAACTGGACACAGAACCGTGTCAGGGAATTTTAGTTACACATTTATTTTCTCTGTTCCCAGTCCTGCGGTGAGGGATGGGGGCGGGGGGGGGGGGGTTGCGCGGAGAGTGAACACGACACAAAACCCGAGTGCATCAGGATTTAAGGAGAGTTAGATTTAAAACTCGGAAATTGACTTGATCAATTTCACGAATAAATGAGGATAATAGTGCAACCGTCTCCAATGAGTGAGGGCGCGAAGCCAGGACGTGACAGGTCAAGCGTTTCCACTCACAGAGTGACCACAGGTAACCCTCCAGGTCACTGGCCACTTGGGATTTGGACATGTCAGCATCGCGCTGCCGGCCAGGAACTGAGTCAGTAACAGTCACGACCCAGGGGCTGAGAAATATTATCCGTACACGCCTCACTCTCGGAGAGAGAAACAGAATTGCAAACTTAGTGTAAACCTGAATTAGTGTTAACTCTGCCCCCTCTATCAGTCATCTTAACCTCAATCTGTGGCAACAGATCCTCCAGAAACATGTTCTGTTGTTAGTGTACACACTATTGCACAGCATTTCCAGCGCTGAAACAGGCCATTCGGCCCTTCTGCCCTGCGCCGGTGTTTCTGTCCCACCAAAGCCTCCCCCCCCATCCCCCACCCCATCACCATGCCCTTCTATTCCGCTCACCCTCCTGTGTTTATCCAGATTCCCCTGATATACATCGACACTATTCATCTAAACCACTCCTTGTGGGAGCAAGTCCAACATTCTCCCCACTCCCCGTGGGAGCGAGACCCATATTCTCTCCACTCCCCACGGGAGCAAGACCCATATTCTCCCCACTCCCCATGGGAGCGAGTCCCAAATTCTCGCCACTCCCCGTGGGAGCAAGTCCCAAATTCTCGCCACTCCCCGTGGGAGCGAGTCCCACATTCTCCCCACTCCCCGTGGGAGCGAGTCCCACATTCTCCCCACTCCCCGTGGGAGCGAGTCCCAAATTCTCGCCACTCCCCGTGGGAGCGAGTCCCACATTCTCCCCACTCCCCGTGGGAGCGAGTCCCAAATTCTCGCCACTCCCCGTGGGAGCGAGTCCCACATTCTCCCCACTCCCCGTGGAAGCGAGTCCCACATTCTCCCCATTCTCTGTGGGAGCGAGTCCAACATTCTACACACTGTGGGCGCGATTCTCCGCTCCCGCAACTAAATGCCCACGCCATCGTGAACGCCGTTGAGATTCACGACGGCACGAAACGGCCCCGATCTCGACCTATTCAGGGCCCGAAAATGGGCTAGGATTGGGGCCGGGAGAAACTCGGGGGGCATGGCGCTGAAGCAACGTCGTCAGCGCGTGCCAGGCATTGGCGCCGCATAAAAGCGGCGCCGCGTCATCCGCCGCGTAACTGCCGTCACCCGCGCATGCATGGTTGCCGTTCTCCCCGAGGCCGCCCCGCAAGAAGATGTCGGATGGATCTTGTGAGACACGGAGGAAAGGAGGTCCTCCTTCAGAGTTGCTGGCCCGCCGATCGGTGGGCACCGATCGTGGGCCACACCCCTTTTGAGTCCTACCCTGGTGAAAGAACCCCCCTCGCCCCCCCCCACAGGCCGCCCCCTCAGCGTTCCCACGCTGTTCCCACCGGCAGCGACCAGGGGCGAGATTCTCCAACCCCCCAGCGGGTCAGAGAATGGCCGTTGGCCGCCGTGAATTCCGCCCCCGCCGCCCGCCGAAGTCTCCGAAGGGAGAAAAGTCGGCGGGTTGTTAATGGCGCCGCACACCCCGGAGAATGGCACGGGTGGGCGCAAGGCAATGGATTTTGGGGCTGCCGATATCCTCCCGTCCAGATGGGCCGAAGTCCCGCCGACGTGATGACGGGTCACGTCGGCGTAAATCAAACCACCTTTCAATCGACGTCAACCAGTGCTCAAGGTTTACGCCGACCAGCGTGGAGGTGGGTGACAGCCTGGGGTTTGGCCGCTGGAGGGGCGATGGCGTGGCCGCAGTCTGAATGTGTGGGGGAGAGGTGTGTGTAGGGTTTTGTGTGTGTGGCGGGGGGGTTGGGTGGTTAGAGTGGGCTGGGCTCCGGGGGAGTGCCGGGAGTGGGGGTGAGTGCCGGGGAGGAGGATGGGGTCCGTGCCGGGGAGGGGGATGGGGGGGTTCTGTGCCGGGGAGGAGGATGGGGTCCATGCCGGGGAGGGGGATGGGGGGGACGGGGTGCGTGCCGGGGAGGAGGATGGGGTCCGTGCCGGGGAGGAGGTTGGGGCGGGGGTCCGTGCCGGGGAGGGGGATGGAGTCCGTGCCGGGGAGGGGGATGGGGGACGAGGTCCGTGTCGGTGAGGAGGATGGGGTCCGTGCCAGGGAGGAGGATGGGGGGGGGTCCGTGCCGGGGAGGGGGATGGGGTCCATGCCGGGGAGGAGGATGGGGTCCGTGCCGGGGAGGAGGATGGGGGGGGTCCTTGCCGGGGAGGGGGATGGGGTCCGTGCCGGGGAGGAGGATGGGGTCCGTGCCGGGGAGGGGAATGGGGTCCGTGCCGGGGAGGGGGATGGGGTCCGTGCTGGGGGGGGATGGGGTCCGTGCCGAGGAGGAGGATGGGATCTGTGCCGGGGAGGAGGATGGGGTCCGTGCCGGGGAGGAGGATGGTGTCCGTGCCGGGGAGGAGGATGAGGTCCATGCCGGGGAGGAGGATGTGGGGGGGGGTGTCCGTGCCGGGGAGGGGGATGGGGTCCATGCCGGGGAGGAGGATGGGGTCCATGCTGGGGAGGGGGATGGGGCCCATGCCGGGGAGGGGGATGGGGTCCGTGCCGGGCAGGGGGATTGGGTCCATGCCGGGGAGGAGGATGGGGTCCGTGCCGGGGAGGAACATGGGGTCCGTGCCGGGAGGAGGATGGGGTCTGTGCCCCCAACCAATAAAGACCCCCCCCAACCCCCAACCAATAAATTCTGGTGGAGAGGAAACCCGAGACACTACACGTGTAGTGTCTCCCACCCGCCCTCCTCCTCTAACCTAATAATAAGACCCATTGGTGTGAGGTAATTGCCATATTATATTATTATTATATTATATTATTAGCATTGTGCAGGTCAAGGTTCGGAGGTGGAGGAGCAGTCTCTGTCAGGGAGAGAACCTGAGAACATCTAAGACACTCAGAAGGTAAGAAGGTAAGTAAGTGATTTTTACTCAAATTGTGTGTGTCGGGGGGAAACTGAAGTGACATCACAGAAAAGCTGTGGCCTGAGTGGCTGGTTGGTAATCTACACTAAATTAAAAAAATTAAGCATTGGTAACTAATTAAACATAATTACTTAATTATAATTTAGAGGGATATCTAAGCCAGAGATCGGAGACTACTATATTTAGCTTTCGCATTTCTATTAGAAATCTCGTGCTAGGAAACAGATAGTTAACAGTAACTTTGAAATTAAAAAAAAAATATATTAAAATTTTAAAAATTAATTGACGCAATGTCAGTTAGAGGAGTGCAGTGCTCTGACTGTGAGATGTGGCAGGTCCGGGAGGCTTCCAGCCTCCCGGATGGCTTCATCTGCAGAAAGTGCACCCAACTGGAGCTCCTCACAGACCGCATGGTTCGGTTGGAGCAGCAATTGGATGCACTTAGGAGCATGCAGGTGGCGGAAAGCATCATAGATCGCAGTTATGTAAATGTGGTCACACCCAAGGTGCAGGCAGAGAAATGGATGACCACCAGAAAGGGCAGGCAGTCAGTGCAGGAATCCCCTGTGGTTGTCCCCCTCTCGAACAGGTATACCCCTTTGGATTCTGTCGGGGGGGATAGCCTATCAGGGGAAAACAGCAACAGCCAGAGCAGTGGCACCACGGCTGGCTCTGATGTTCAGAAGGGAGGGTCAAAGCGCAGAAGAGCAATAATAATAGGGGACTCTATAGTCAGGGGCACAGATAGGCGCTTCTGTGGACGTGAAAGAGACTCCAGGATGGTATGTTGCCTCCCTGGTGCCAGGGTCCAGGATGTCTCCGAACGGGTAGAGGGCATCCTGAAGGGGGAGGGCAAACAGGCAGAGGTCGTTGTACATATTGGTACTAACGACATAGGCAGGAAGGGGCATGAGGTCCTGCAGCAGGAGTTCAGGGAGCTAGGCAGAAAGTTAAAAGACAGGACCTCTAGGGTTGTAATCTCGGGATTACTCCCTGTGCCACGTGCCAGTGAGGCTAGAAATAGGAAGATAGAGCAGCTAAACACGTGGCTAAACAGCTGGTGTAGGAGGGAGGGTTTCCGTTATCTGGACCACTGGGAGCTCTTCTGGGGCAGGTGTGACCTATATAAGAAGGACGGGTTGCATCTAAACCGGAGAGGCATAAATATCCTGGCCGTGAGGTTTGCTAGTGTCACACGGGAGGGTTTAAACTAGTATGGCAGGGGGGTGGGCACGGGAGCAATAGGTCAGAAGGTGAGAGCATTGAGGGAGAACGAGGGAATAGGGACAGTGTGGCTCTGAGGCAGAGCAGACAGGGAGAAGTTGCTGAACACAGCGGGTCTGGTGGCCTGAAGTGCATATGTTTTAATGCAAGAAGTATTACGGGTAAGGCAGATGAACTTAGAGCTTGGATTAGTACTTGGAACTATGATGTTGTTGCCATTACAGAGACCTGGTTGAGGGAAGGGCAGGATTGGCAGCTAAACGTTCCAGGATTTAGATGTTTCAGGCGGGATAGAGGGGGATGTAAAAGAGGAGGCGGAGTTGCGCTACTGGTTCGGGAGAATATCACAGCTGTACTGTGGGAGGACACCTCAGAGGGCAGTGAGGCTATATGGGTAGAGATCAGGAATAAGAAGGGTGCAGTCACAATGTTGGGGGTTTACTACAGGCCTCCCAACAGCCAGCGGGAGATAGAGGAGCAGATAGGTAGACAGATTTTGGAAAAGAGTAAAAACAACAGGGTTGTGGTGATGGGAGACTTCAACTTCCCCAATATTGACTGGGACTTAGTGCCAGGGGCTTAGACGGGGCGGAGTTTGTAAGGAGCATCCAGGTGGGCTTCTTAAAACAATATGTAGACAGCCCAACTAGGGAAGGGGCGGTACTGGACCTGGTATTGGGGAATGAGCCCGGCCAGGTGGTAGATGTTTCAGTAGGGGAGCATTTCGGTAACAGTGACTACAATTCAGTAAGTTTTAAAGTACTGGTGGACAAGGATAAGAGTGGTCCGAGGATGAATGTGCTAAATTGGGGGAAGGCTAATTATAACAATATTAGGCGGGAACTGAAGAACATAGATTGGGGGCGGATGTTTGAGGGCAAATCACCATCTGACATGTGGGAGGCTTTCAAGTGTCAGTTGAAAGGAATTCAGGACCGGCATGTTCCTGTGAGGAAGAAAGATAAATAGGGCAATTTTCGGGAACCTTGGATAACGAGAGATATTGTAGGCCTCGTCAAAAAGAAAAAGGAGGCATTTGTCAGGGCTAAAACGCTGGGAACAGACGAAGCCTGCGTGGAATATAAGGAAAGTAGGAAGGAACTTAAGCAAGGAGTCAGGAGGGCTAGAAGGGGTCACGAAAAGTCATTGGCAAATAGGGTTAAGGAAAATCCCAAGGCTTTTTACACGTACATAAAAAGCAAGAGGGTAGCCAGGGAAAGGGTTGGCCCACTGAAGGATAGGCAAGGGAATCTATGTGTGGAGCCAGAGGAAATGGGTGAGGTACTAAATTAATACTTTGCATCAGTATTCACCAAAGAGAAGAAATTGGTAGATGTTGAGTCCGGAGAAGGGTGTGTAGATAGCCTGGGTCACATTGAGATCCAAAAAGACGAGGTGTTGGGTGTCTTAAAAAATATTAAGGTAGATAAGTCCCCAGGGCCTGATGGGATCTACCCCAGAATACTGAAGGAGGCTGGAGAGGAAATTGCTGAGGCCTTGACAGAAATCTTTGGATCCTCACTATCTTCAGGGGATGTCCCGGAGGACTGGAGAATAGCCAATGTTGTTCCTCTGTTTAAGAAGGGTAGCAAGGATAATCCAGGGAACTACAGGCTGGTGAGCCTTACTTCAGTGGTAGGGAAATTACTGGAGAGAATTCTTCGAGACAGGATCTACTCCCATTTGGAAGCAAATGGACGTATCAGTGAGAGGCAGCACGGTTTTGTGAAGGGGAGGTCGTGTCTCACTAACTTGATAGAGTTTTTCGAGGAGGTCACTAAGATGATTGATGCAGGTAGGGCAGTGGATGTTGTCTATATGGACTTCAGTAAGGCCTTTGACAAGGTCCCTCATGGTAGACTAGTACAAAAGATGAAGTCACACGGGATCAGGGGTGAGCTGGCAAGGTGGATACAGAACTGGCTAAGTCATAGAAGGCAGAGAGTAGCAATGGAAGGATGCTTTTCTAATTGGAGGGCTGTGACCAGTGGTGTTCCATAGGGATCAGTGCTGGGATCTTTGCTCTTTGTAGTATATATAAATGATTTGGAGGAAAATGTAACTGGTCTGATTAGTAAGTTTGCAGACGACACAAAGGTTGGTGGAATTGCGGATAGCAATGAGGACTGTCAGAGGATACAGCAGGATTTAGATTGTTTGGAGACTTGGGCGGAGAGATGGCAGATGGAGTTTAATCCGGACAAATGTGAGGTAATGCATTTTGGAAGGTCTAATGCAGGTAGGGAATATACAGTGAATGGTAGAACCCTCAAGAGTATTGAAAGTCAAAGAGATCTAGGAGTACAGGTCCACAGGTCATTGACAGGGGCAACACAGGTGGAGAGGGTAGTCAAGAAGACATACGGCATGCTTGCCTTCATTGGCCGGGGCATTGAGTATAAGAATTGGCAAGTCATGTTGCAGCTGTATAGAACCTTAGTTAGGCCACACTTGGAGTATAGTGTTCAATTCTGGTCGCCACACTACCAGAAGGATGTGGAGGCTTTAGAGAGGGTGCAGAAGAGATTTACCAGAATGTTGCCTGGTATGGAGGGCATTAGCTATGAGGAGCGGTTGAATAAACTTGGTTTGTTCTCACTGGAACGAAGGAGGTTGAGGGGAGACCTGATAGAGGTCTACAAAATTATGAGGGGCATAGACAGAGTGGATAGTCAGAGGCTTTTCCCCAGTGTAGAGGGGTCAATTACTAGGGGGCATAGGTTTAAGGTGAGAGGGGCAAGGTTTAGCGTAGATGTACGAGGCAAGTTTTTTACGCAGACGGTAGTGGGTGCCTGGAACTCGCTATCGGAGGAGGTGGTGGAAGCAGGGGCGATAGTGACATTTAAGGGGCATCTTGGCAAATACATGAATAGGATGTGAATGGAGGGATACGGACCCAGGAAGGGTAGAAGATTGTAGTTTAGTCTAGCAGCATGGTTGGCGGGGCTTGGAGGGCCGAAGGGCCTGCTCCTGTGCTGTACATTTCTTTGTTCTTTGTTCTTTGTTTTGTGCCGGGGAGGAGGATGGGGTCCGTGCCGGGGAGGGGGATGGGGTCCGTGCCAGGGAGGAGGATGGGGTCCATGCCGGGGAGGGGGATGGGGGGGGACGGGGTCCATGCCGGGGAGGAGGACGGGGTCCATGACGGGGAGGAAGATGGGGTCCGTGCCGGGGAGGAGGATGGGGTCTGTGCCGGGGAGGGGGATGGGGTCCATGTCGGGGAGGGGGATGGGGTCCGTGCCGGGGAGTAGGATGGGGTCTGTGCCCGGGAGGGGGATAGGGGGGACGAGGTCTGTGCCGGGGAGGAGGCTGGGGTCCATGCTGGGGAGGAGGATGGGGTCTGTGCCGGGGAGGGGGATGGGGTCCGTGCCGGCGAGGTGGATGGGGTCCGTGCCGGGGAGGGGGATGGGGTCCGTGCCGGGGAGGAGGATGGGGTCCGTGCCGGGGAGGGGGATGGGGGGACGGGGTCCGTGCCGGGGAGGAGGACGGGGTCCGTGATGGGGAGGGGGATGGGGGGGCGGGGTCCGTGCCGGGGAGGAGGCTGGGGTCCATGCCGGGGAGGAGGATGGGGTCCATGCCGGGGAGGGGGATGGGGTCCGTGCCGGGAAGGAGGATGGGGTCCGTGCCGGGGAGGTGGATGGGGTCCGTGCCCGGAAGGCGGATGGGAGGACGGGGTCCGTGCCGGGGAGGGACGTGGGGGGGGGGGGGGGGCAAGTGTGTTGGTCCACCTGGCCATGTGCCAGCCTCCAACAGTCGGACCCATGCGGTCCATGCCACCTGGCTGGGAGGATGAGGGCGTATGGGCAATGATGACATGCCGGCGTTCCCCCCCCCCACCAGGCCGTCACGTTTTCCGATCATCCAGCGATGTTGGCCGCCGCGGCGGCAGCCGCTAATGTCCATGTTGCCCTGGATGAGGAGGAGGAGGAGCGTGCCAGAGAGGCGGGGCAGGCGGCAGCCGACCAGGCTGGAGGGACACCTGACCGACAGGATGAGGAGGGGGAGGAGGACGTCGTGGCCCCACGGCAACGCAGGCACCTGAGGGCGCCCCATGTGTACCGGCCCCGGTAGCCATACCAGGACCTCACGGACCGAGAATGCAGGAGGAGACTCCGGATGAGCCGGGAAACTGTGGCACTCATCTGCCACATGCTGGCGCACCTGTCACCGCGTGGCACTGGCGGGGGACACCCTCTCCCCGTGTTCATCAAGGTTACAGTGGCCCTGAACTTTTATGCAATGGGGTCATTCCAGGCACCGAGTGGGGACCTGTCCGGCATATCGCAGACATCGGTGCACCGGTGCATCCGGGCAGTGACAGATGCCCTATATGCCATGGCGCACCGCTACATCCGCTTCCCTGTGGACCGGGCCAGCCAAGATGCCCGGGCCGTGGGCTTCTCTGCCGTGGCCGGGTTCCCCATGGTCCAGGGCGTGATTGATGGGATGCACATCGCCGTGCGGCCACCTGCAGATAACAGGGCCGTGTTCACCAATAGGAAGGGGACCTATTCGATGAACATACAGGTGGTCTGTGACCACCACATGATGATCCTGCACGTCTGCGCCCATTACCCGGGCAGTGTACACGACTCATACGTGTTGTCGCGGTCATACATCACCGGCATGTACGAGGGACGCCATCCCCGGCTGAGGGGCTGGTTACTGGGCGACAGGGGCTACCCATTGCGATCGTGGCTGATGACGCCTATACAGAGGCCACGCAATGAGGAGGAGAACCGCTACAATAATGCCCATGTAGCGACAAGGGGAGTGATAGAGAGGTGCTTTGGCGTGCTGAAGATGCGTTTCAGGTGCCTGGACCTCTCTGGGACGCCCTCCAGTATCGGTCAGATAGGGTTGGCCGCATCACTGTGGTGTGATTCGCCCTGCACAATATAGCCCAGCAGAGGGGCGATGTGCCGCAGGCAGAGGAGGGCGGAGTGGAGGAGCAGCAGGAAGAGGCGCAGTCCTCCCCAGATGAGGGGAATGGGGGCAATGGTCAGGGCAGACGGGCTAGACACAGGCGGGTGGCTGTCCACCGTTACCGGCTGGGCCAGCGGGCACGGGACAGGCTGATAGCCGCCCGCTTCACTGACTAGATGGGCGTGGGAATCGGGTAGTATGGCCACAGACCGCACACCATGGCAACAGCCGACCACCCACACCCCCCACCCATCCACCATTCCTGGGTAGTGGTGTCCTGGGTAGGGGTGTCCTGGGTAGTGGTGTCCTGGGTAGTGGTGTCCTGGGTAGTGGTTTCATGGCTCGGCTGTGACAGGGGCCTGTGGCTGCCCCTCTCATCGCTGGGTGGCACACGCCTGCGTCGTCGCACCCGCACGAGACGGGGGCGTCGTCTCCCTGTTGCTCCAGGTCTCTCCATCTCCAGTGGTCTCCAAGGGGCATCCTGCGGGCGTCGCAAGCCAGAGGGTCCGGATCTCTCCATCTCCAGTGGTCTCCGAGGGGCATCCTGCGGGCGTCGCATGCCAGAGGGTCCGGGTCTCTCCATCTCCAGTGGTCTCCGAGGGGCATCCTGCGGGCGTCGCATGCCAGAGGGTCCGGGTCTCTCCATCCCCCGTGGTCTCCGAGGGGCATCCTGCGGGCGTTGCATGCCAGAGGGTCCGGGTCTCTCTGTCCCCCGTGGTCTCCGAGGCGCATCATGCGGGCGTCGCATGCCAGAGGGTCCGGGTCTCTCTGTCCCCCGTGGTCTCCGAGGCGCATCATGCGGGCGGTCTGCATCTGCGGGGATGGGTGCCTCGATATTTGCTCCTGCGATACACAATGAAGCATGCATGGTTAGACACGCATGCAATGATCAGGTGATATGGGGGAGGGGGGATATGGGGGAGGGGGGATATGGGGACGGGCTGTCGGTGGCTCACTTGCTGGTGGGCCCCCGGCCTCTGAATCAGCAATCTCCCGGTCCTCAGGTCCGCCAGCCAGTTCCAAGGCCCTTCCCTCATGTTCGGTCAGTAGCCTCTCATCAGCGGGGCCTCCTCCAGTCCTCACATGCTCCCTGGTGTTGTGTGCGCGTTTCTCCTGTGGGGAGGGGGGGGGGTCGTGGTGGCAGGGGTAAAAGGCACCAGTGTTAGACAGGTATATGAATGACGCCATCGGTTGCGCGTGTATTGCAGAGGTTAAGGTTAGGGCTGGATTCACTTGGGGAAATGGGGGAAGGCGGATATGGGGAGGGGGGATATGGGGGATATGGGGAGGGGGGCTATGAGGGAGGGGGGATATGGGGGCTATGGGGAGGGGGGATATGGGGGGGATATGGGGAGGGGGGATATGGGGGATATGGGGGAGGGGGGATATGGGGAGGGGGGATATGGGGGATATGGGGGAGGGGGATATGGGGGCGGGGGGATATGGGGGAGGGGGGATATGGGGGATATGGGGAGGGGGGATATGGGGGACGGGGGATTTGGGGGAGGGGGGATATGGGGGAAGGGGGATGTGGGGGATATGGGGGAGGGGGATATGGAGAGGGGGATATGGGGATATGGGGAGGGGGATATGGGGAGGGGGGCTATGGGGAGGGGGGATATGGGGGAGGGGGATATGGGGATGGGGATATAGGGGATATGGGGAGGGGGATATGGGGGAGGGGGCATAAGGGGGATATGGGGAGGGAGATATGGAGGAGGGGGGATATGGGGAGGGGGATATGGGGGATATGGGGGAGGGGGGATATGGGGATATGGGGGAGGGGGATATGTGGGAGGGGGGATATGGGGAGGGGGGATATGGGGATGGGGGATATGGGGATATGGGGAGGGGGGATATGGGGGATATGGGGAAGGGGGGATATGGGGGAGGGGGATATGGGGGATATGGATATCCGGCAGGGGGGGAGGCTCACCCTGGCTGCTCTGACGAGGTCGTTCACCTTCTTGTAGCACTGGGTGCCTGTCCGTGGTGTCAGGGCCACAGCGGTGACGGCCTCTGCCACCTCCCTCCACAGACGCCGGCTGTGGCGTGGAGCAACTCTGCGGCCATGCCCGGGATACAGGGCCTCCCTCCTCTGCTCCACTGCGTCCAGGAGCGCCTCAATGTCACGAGACTGGAACCTCAGGGCTGAGCGGCGGGCGGCCATCCGGTCGGGTGCTCTGGTCGGGTGGGGGGAGCAGCGCGTCCTTAATGAGCCATCACGCCATGCGGCGTGTATGATGCCGCACGGCATGAACCACATGAGCCAGCGCGGATAGCGTCACGTCGCTGCTAGCCCATTCCGGGCCGGAGACTTTGCGATGTTTTTGGCGGCGTGATGCAGGCGGACTTTGCACCGATAATGGAGAATTTCGCCCCAGGTGTGGATGGTGGCGGTGGGAAGCCGTCGTTTTGGGCAGGCCGCTCGGTCCATCCGGGCTGGAGAATAGTGGGTGTAGCGGAGAATCGTCACTTTGGGTGTCCCGGGCGATTCTCCGGCCTGCGCCGCGCATAACTCAACGGGGCCGTTCTTGCCGCTTGGGTGAATCGCGGGGGGGGGCGTCGGACTGGCGTCGTGGGGAAAAATGGTGCGCCAGGTGATTCACCCAACCGGCCCGGGAGTGGAGAATCGGGCCCTGTCTTTGCGAGTGGGTTCCACATTCCCACCATCGCCCGTGGGATCGAGTCCCATATTACCCCCAATCTCGGTGGGATCGAGTCTCATATCCTCCCCATTCCCCGTTGGAGCGAGTTCCACATTCTCCCCTCTCCCCGTGGGAGTGAGTCTCACATTCCCCTCATTCCCCTTGGGATCGAGTCCCACATCTCCCCACTCCCTGGGCTGGATTTTCCACAGCCCCACACCGAAATTGCGTTCAGCGTAAGGGCGGAGAATTCAATTTTACGCCAAAATTGGGCCCGGCGCAGGTCTGGCGATTCTCCGGGACCCTCGAATCGGTGGGATTGCAGAATAATCCGTGTGGCTGCGGGCCCATTGACAGAGGCCAGCTCAGCGATCCTCCGCTCCCTACCGGCCGAGTTCCCGATGACGTGGAACTAAACATCTATTGCTGGTCGGGATGTTGGCGTGGTGGGGTTTGGGTGAATCGGACACTTATAAGTGGCCGGGGGTTAGATCCGCGCAGTCAGATGCACGCGTGCACGGCCAATCGGGAGGGTCACATTTTTGCGTCTGGCTCCACGGTCTGAGTCCGCCATGGAGCTCGGCGTGGCTGCTGGAGCCCGCCGCCGTGCGCATGCACGGACACCAAACTGGATGTACGAGCGCCCGTATCCGCAGCTAAAGCTGCGTGAATTACTCTGGGTCCCTGCTAGTCCCCTGCAGGGCATTGAATTAGCTGTACTTGTTTCCAGGAATATCTAGAGTAAAACTCCAGCGTTTTCACGCCGGCGTTGGGACATAGTCCTATTTTGGGAGAATCCAGCCCCTTTTGTGAGCGAGTCCCACATGCCCCCCCCCAGTGCATGAATGAGTCCCACATTCTCCCCAAACCCTGTGGGAGTGAGTCCAACATTCTCCCTGTGTGGGCTGGCAAATTGTACAGTAAAGACCGTTGGCATATCATTAATGGGTATTTTCCAGGCCTTCCACAGTGCTCCACTTCTGCTAGGAAGAATTATAGATGGCATGATTTAAATTTCAAATTGGGAAACAGGCGCCGTGGTTGCTGAGGGTGTGGCAGGGGGTACAAACTGTGTCTGGCATTGCTATAGTGTGATGGCAGTTGTGCCACAGGCCTGGTGGCGTCTGCCAGGGCCGGGTAGGTAGCAGGAGTTGATGGAGGGCCGTGGGGCACGGACCACCAGTGCTGCATGCCATGCAGCTTGTTAAAAATATAATCTTTATTATCACAAGTAGGCTTACATTAACACTGCAATGAAGTTCCCATTAAAAGCCCCTAGTTGCCACATTCCGGAGCCTGTTTGGGTACACAGAGGGAGAATTCAGAATGCCCAAATTACCTAACAGCATGGGCTGGGTTCTCCGGTCGTCGATGCCAAAATCGCGTTTGGCAACGGGCCGGAGAATTCAAATTCCCGGACAGAATCAAGGGGTGGTGCCGCTTCTGTGATGCTCCGCCCACTCCAAAGTACGCCATGCCACGTATCCATGGCCTGAGGCCCACACCCCGATGCTCCGCCTCCAACTGGCCAAGTTCCCGACGGCGCGGGACACATGTGGTCTCATCCGTTGGGAACTCAGCGGAGTAGCTGCGGACTCAGTCCAGCGGCACTACAGTCGGGGGAAGGCCAATCCGTGGGCAGGAGTGAACATGTTCGGGGCTGGGACACTGTGGTGGGGTGGTCCGGGGCGTGTGAGCCGCCTGAAGGGGGGGACTATTTTGTGGGCCGGGTCAGTGAGTGGCATCCACCATAAAACACCGCTGCAGGCCACCTTCGTGTGCATGCAGGACCACGGACTCGGCAATTCTCCAGGCCGTATCGGCAGCTAGAGCTGGGTGCTCTAAGCTGCCTTCCTGCTAGCCCCCAGCAATACAGTGAATTGGTGGCCCTTTTGCGGCGGTTTTCCCATCATTCTCACGCCGGCGTGGGGACATAGTCTCCAAATCAGAGAATTCAGCCCCATGTCTATCAGTACTTATGGGAGGAAACCGGAGCACCTGGAGGCAACCCACACAGGCACAGGGAGAACGTGCTGACTCCGCACAGGCAGTGATTCAAGACAGAAATCGAACCCGGGCCCCTGGCACTGGGAAGCAACAGTACTAACCACTGTGCTACTGTGCTATCTTACGCCGCAGACTGCCCACTGGGAACTTAGCACTGTGGGTGTATGGGTGTCACCCCAGGCCACACCCCATGTACCTTCTGGCTCCAGCCGGCCCATCAATGGAATGGGCCCCAGTGCCATCAGCTTGGCTGGGATGAGGGTCGGTAGGCTTTCGAATTGCACAAGATCTATGTGGTGCCATTGCTAGCCCATTAACGGACTTGAATCGCTTCGGGACTGGCACTGCATTGTCCACATAAAACACTCACCATTCAGTCCTGGCGTCAGCACTTAGTCTCTCAAATGGAGAATCCTGCCACTGGTCTCTGCCCCGAGACAAAGGAAACATCTTCTCTTTGTCTACCTCATTGAAACAAGTTAATAATTTTATAGACCTTTATGACATCATATGCAGGATTCTGCTTTCTGAGGAGAAGATCCTCAGCCCAATTCACATTTATTATCAGTGAGAAAATCTCAATTTAGCTTAAGTGCATGGTGACCAATTACAAGTATAATGGATAACAGCCCACAAATCTGTAACCAAGTCTCACAGGATGAGTAAAGCACGGGGTTAGATACAGAGTAAAGCTCCCTCTATACTGTCCCCACCAAGCACTCCAAGGACAGGTACAGCACGGGGTTAGATACAGAGTAAAACTCCCTCTATACTGTCCCCATCAAACATTCCCAGAATATATACAGATACAAAGAAACGCTACCTCTACAATGTCCCGCTCAAACACAAAAGGACAGATGCAGCACGGGGTTAGATATAAAATGAATTTCCCTCTACACTGTCCCCATCAAACAGCCCCCAAATCTGTAACCAAGTCTCACAGGATGAGTACAGCACGGGGTTAGATACAGAGTAAAGCTCCCTCTATACTGTCCCCACCAAGCACTCCAAGGACAGGTACAGCACGGGGTTAGATACAGAGTAAAACTCCCTCTATACTGTCCCCATCAAACATTCCCAGAATATGTACAGATACAAAGAAAATCTACCTCTACAATGTCCCGCTCAAACACACCAGGACAGATGCAGCACGGGGTTAGATATAAAATGAATTTCCCTCTACACTGTCCCCATCAAACAGCCCCCAAATCTGTAACCAAGTCTCACGTGATGAGTACAGCACGGGGTTAGATACAGAGTAAGGCTCCCTCTATACTGTCACCCCCCAAAAAAAAATCCCAGGAGAGTTAGAGCACGGGGTTAGATGCAGAGTAAAGTTTATTTCTACTGTCCACTTCAAATACTTCCAGGACATGTTCAGCACGGGGTCAGGTACAGAGTAAAGCTCCCTCTACACTGTCCCCATCAAACACTCCCAGGACAGGTACAGCACAGGGTTAGATACAGAGTAAAGCTCCCTCTACACTGTCCCCATCAAACACTCCATAAAGCACGGTGTGGGATGCAGATTGAAGCTGAAACATTTCCAGGACAGGTACAGCATGGGGTTAGATAGAGAACAAAGCTCCCTCGACACTGTCCCCATTAAATTCTCCCTGGACAGGTGCAGCACAGGGTTCGATACAGAGCAAAGCTTCCTCTACACTGTCCACATCAAACACTCCCAGGACAGGTACAGCACGGGGTTAGATACAGAGTAAAGCTCCCTCTACACTGTCCACATCAAACACTCCCAGGACAGGTACAGCACGGGGATAGATACAGAGTAAAGCTCCCTCTACACTGTCCACATCAAACACTCCCAGGACAGGTACAGCACGGGGTTAGATACAGAGTAAAGCTCCCTCTACACTGGCCCCATGAAACACACCCAGGACAGGTAGAGCACGGGATTAGATACAAGATAAAGCTCCCTTGACACTGTCCCCAACAAATTCTCCCTGGACAGGTGCAGCACAGTGTTAGACACCTTCAAACAAGGTCAGTGCACGCAGGGCAATGTCAACATTATACAGCATCAGTACCCACAAATTTGAGCACACTCTGATACAGGGTAAGTTACACAGGATTAAATATACTCCGATATAGTGTCAGTACTCTGGGTTCCATCGAAACATACATAGAAAATAGAAGGAGAAAGAGACAATTCGGACCTTCGAGCCTGCTCTGCCATTCATTATGATCATGGCTGATCATCAAGTTTAATTCCCTGATCCCGTGTTCCTCCATATCCCTTGATCCCTTTAGCCCCCAAAGCTATATCTAATTTCTTCTTGAAATTACACAACGTTTTGGCCTCAACTACTTTCTGTGGTAATTAATTGCACAAATTCACCACTCCCTGGGTGAAGAAACCTCTCCTCACCTCAGTCCCAAATGGTTTACCCCTTATCCTCAGACTATGACCCCTAGTTCTGGACCCCCACCATCGGGAACATTCTTTCTGAATCTACCCTGTCTAATCCTGTTAGAATTTTGTAAGTTTCTATGAGATCCACTCTCACTCGTCTAAACTCCAATGAATATAATCCTAACTGACTTAGTCTCTCCTTATATGACAGTCCTGCCATCCCAGGAATTAGCTTGATAAACCTTCGCTGCAGTCCCTCGATAGCAAGAACATCCTTCCTTAGATAAGATACCAAAACTGCACACAATAATCCAAGTGCGACCTCACCAATGTCCTATACAATTGCAGTAAAACATCACTAATCTTATACTCAAATCCTGTCGCTGCGAAGACCAACATACCATTTGCCTTCTTTACTGCCTTCTGAACCTTTGGGCATACTTTTAGCAACTCATGCACGAGGACACCAAGGTCTCGCTGAGTATTCACCTCTTTCAATTTACACCCATTCAAATAATAATCTGCCTTCCTATTTTTCTACCGAAGCATAGAACCTCACATTTATCCACATTATACTGGATCTGCCATGCATCTGCCCACTCTCCCAGCCTGTCCAAATCCTGCTGAAGCATCTGTGCATCCTCCTCACAGCTCATCCTCCCACCCAACTTTGTATCATCTGCAAATTTGGAGTTAATACATTTAGTTCCCTAGTCCAAACCATTAATATATAATGTGAACAGTTGGGGTTCTAGCAGAGATCCCTGTGGGACCCCTCTAGTCACTGCCTGCCAATCAAGTAGAGACCCATTCATTCTAAGTTCTTGATTCCTGTCTGCTAGGCAGCTTTCTACCCATCTCAAGACTCATCCTGCAACGCAATGTGCTTTAACTTTAACAGTAATCTGCTACCTGAAACCTTGTTGAAAGCCTGCTGAAAGTCTAAACAACCCACATCTAGCGGTTCTCCCTGGTCAATGCTGCTGGTTACGTCTTCAAAGAATTCAAGCAGATTTGTCAAGCATGATCTCCCTTTCATAAATCCATACTGATTTTCTCTAATTATACCACTGCTTTCCAAATGCCGCGCGACGAAATTCTTGATAATGGAGTCCAGCCACTTCCCTACTACTGACGTTAGGCTCACTGATCTATAGTTCCCTGTTTTCGCTCACTTTCCTTTTTGAATTGTAGGGTTATATTAGATACCCTCCAATCTATAGGAAACATTCCAAAGCCCAAAGAATTTTTGAAAATGACCGCTAATTGATCTACGATTTCCAGCACCACTTCCTTAAGTACTCTGGGATGAAGATTATCAGGCCCTGGTGTTATATCCGCCCTCTATCCCAGTAATTTCCCCCAAATAATTACTCTACTAATACTAATTTCCTTCAGCTCCTCACTAAAACTTGTGTTATCTGAAACTTCTGGTGCATTATTCATCTCTTCCTTTGTGAAGTACGAATTTATTTCCTCAGCCATTTCTTTTTCCCTGTTCTGAATTCCGCATTTCTGACTGAAAGTTCATTTGTATCAATCTTTTTCTCTTTACATACCGGTGGAAACTTTACAGTCAGTTTTAATGTTCCCCACTAGCTTACTTTCATACTGTAATTTCCCCTTCTTAATCAACCCCTTGGTCCACATTTGTTGAATTTTAAACTGTTCCCACTCCTATTGCTTTTTCTTGCTAACTTGTATGCCTCTTCTTTGAATTTAACACTATCTCTAATTTCCTTTCTAAACCATAGTTTGGCCACATGGTTTGTGCCAAATAGGAATAAACAACTTTTGGAGTTCACCTATTCGTTCCTTGAATGCCTGCCATTCCCTGTCCACTGTGCTCCCTTTCAGTAATGTTTCCCAGTCCATCATAGCCAACTGATGTCTCATACCATCATAGTTACCTTTATTGAGATTCAAAAAAGTCTCAGAATCAACGACCCCACTATCAACCATGATAAACAGTTCTATGATATTATGGTCACTCATCCCCAAGGGTTCTCTCACAACTAGATTGCCAACTAACCCTTTATCATTGCACAACCCCAAGTCCAAGATGGCCTGTTCCCTTGTTGGTTCCTCAGTGCATTGGTCCAGAAAACGCATTGAGCCCAGGCACCTGGGCTCAATTCTGGCCTTGGGTGACCGTCTGTTTGCACTTTCTTCCCGTGTCTGCATGGGTTTCCTCCGGGTGCTCCAGTTGTCTCCCACGGTCCAAACATGTGAAGATTCGGTGGATTGGCCATGATAAATTGCCCCTTGGTGTCCAAAAGGTTAGGTTGGGTTACTGGGTTATGGGGACAGGGTAGAGGCTTGGAATTCTGTAGGGTGCTCTTTCCAAAGGCCGATGCAGACTCAATGGGCTGATTGGCCTGATCCTGAACTGTAAATGTTATGGTTCTATGAAAACCATCCTGTATACAACCCAGAAATTCCTCCTCTCTTGTGCTGTGGTTAATTTGACTCACCAAATCTAAATGCAGGTAAAGTCACCCATAATCGCATGCATCGCATACATCTCTGATTTCCTGTCTCATGCTATTGCCAACATTACCATTGCAGTTTGGTGGTCTGTATCCCACCCCTATGAATGTTTCTTGCCCCATGTTGCTTCTTAACTCGGTCCTTACTGATTCCACTATGTCTGTGCTAATACCTTCTTTCAATAATGTATCAATATCCTCTTTAATCAACAATGCAACTTCACCGCATTTTCCGTTCTGGCTGTCCTTCGTAGGAATTGAATAGCATTCAATGTTTAGTTCCCAGTCTTGGTCACCTTGGAGCCTTATCTCCACAATCCAAACTATATCATACCCCTTTCCATCTATATGCACATCTAATTCATCCATTTTATTTTGAATGCTCCGTGTGTTCAGCTCCAAACCCTGAAGGTTAGTTCATTTAATGGTCCTTGTTCCGTCCCTAATTTTTTATAGTGTCATTATCTGATACACACTTAAGCACACTCTAATCCAGGGACACGACACAAGGTGTTGAACACACTCAGATCCTGGGTCAGTATACACTGGATTAAACACTCTGATAGTGGGTCAGCATATTGCATTAACACACAATCTGAAACAGGATGAGTACACACAGATTTGAACAACTCTCTGATACAGGATTAATACACACAGGGTTAACACACTCTGACACAAGCTCAGTACACAGAGGGTTAAACATGCTCTCACAAGCTCAGCGCACAGAGGGTTAAAAACCCTCTGATACAAGCTAAGTACACACAGGGGGCGGAATTCTCCCCCCCCCCCCCGCCCACGCTGGGTGGGAGAATTGCCAGGGCGCCGCGCGAGTCCCGCTACGTCGCCCCGGCACCGGCATGGGATTCTCCCCCCCCCCCCAAACCGGCGCGGCGAGAATCAAGGCTGGCCACTGGCCCCCCCCCCCGCCGTTTGTAATGGGCGAGCGGCGATTCTCCGATCCGGATGGGCCGAGCGGCCTGCCCAACATGACGGCTTCCCGCCGGCGCCGTCCACACCTGGTCATTGCCGGCGGAAACAGTGCGGGAACGCTGGGGGGGGGGGGGCGGCCTGTGGGAGGGGAGGGGTTTCCTGCACCGGGGGCGGCCTCAAAAGGGGTCTGGCCCACGATCGGTGCCCACCGATCAGCGGACGGGCTTCTCTGAAGGTGGACCTCCTTTCCTCCGCCACCCCGCAAGATCCATCCGACATCATCTTGCGGGGCGGCCTCGGGGAGGATGGCAACCGCCCATGTGCGTGTTGGCGCTGACCAACCCGCGCGTGCGCAGGTGACGTAATTTACTCGGCGCCGGCTGCGTCATTTACACGGCGCCACGTCTACGCGGTGCCAAGGCCCGGCGTGCGTAAATGACGCGACGCCCCTCCTAGCCCCCCGGGGGCGGGAGAATAGGGAGCTGGGAGCGGCCTCCGATGCCGGAGTGAAACACTCCGGTTTTCACTCCGGCGTCAGGACTTAGTCTCCCGATGGGAGAATTGTGCCCAGGATTAACCACACTCTGATACAGGTTCAGTACACACAGGGAGAAACATTCTCGGATACCAGCTCAGTACACACAGGGTTAAACACCCTCTGAAAGAATCTCAGTACACACAGGGTTAAACATTCTCTGATACAAGTACAGAACACGCAGAGTTAACCACACTCTGACAGGAGCTCAGTACACACAGAGGTAACCACATTCTGATGCAGGATTGGTACACGTAGGGTTAACCACATTCTGATTCTGGATCAGTAAACACAAGGTTAAACACTCTCTAATACAAACTCAGTACACATAGGGTAAAAAGCTTTCTGTACAAGCTCTATAAACACAAGGTTAAACACTCAGGATATAAGCTCAGTAAACGCAGTGTTAACCACACTGATACAAGCTCAGTCCACACAGAGTTAAACATGCTCAGATACAAGCTCAGTGCACACAGGGTTAAACACCCTCGATACAAGCTCAGTACGGATGGGATCAAACACTCTCTGATACAAGCTCTTGTACACACAGGGTTAAACACTCTCTGATACAAGCTCTTGTACACACAGGGTTAAAAACTCTCTGATACAACTCAGTACACACAGGGTTAAACACCCTCCAATACAAACTCAGTACATGTGGGGTTAAACACTCTCTGATACAGGTTCAGTACGGATGGGGTTAAACACTCTCTGATACAAACTCAGTACACACAGGGTAAAACAGTCTCCGATACAAGCTCAGTACACAGCGTTAAACACTCTCGGATACAAGTTCAGTACACATGAGGATAAACACTCTCTGATACAAGCTCAGTACACACAGGGTTAAACACTCTCTGATACAAGCTCAGTACACACAGGGTTAAACACCCTCTGAAAGAATCTCAGTGTGCATAGGGTTAAACACTCTCTGATACAAACTCAGTAAGCTCAGAACACACAGGGTTAACCACATTCTGATAGCAGCTCAGTACACACAGAGTTAACCACGGCAGCATGGTAGCATTGTGGATAGCACAATTGCTTCACAGCTCCAGGGTCCCAGGTTCAATTCCCCGCTGGGTCACAGTCTGTGTGGAGTCTGCACGTTCTCCCCGTGTCTGCGTGGGTTTCCTCCGGGTGCTCCGGTTTCCTCCCACAGTCCAAAGATGTGCAAGTTAGGTGGATTGGCCAAGCTAAATTGCCCTTAGTGTCCAAAATTGCCCTTAGTGTTGGGTGGGGTTACTGGGTTATGGGGATAGTGTGGAGGTGTGGACTTGGGTAGTGTGCTCTTTCCAAGAGCCAGTGCAGACTTGATGGGCCGAATGGCCTCCTTCTGCACTGTAAATTCTATGTTATTCTGATACAGGAATGGTACACATAGTGTTAACCACATTCTGATTCTGGATCAGTAAACACAAGGTTAAACGCTCTCCAGTACAAGCTCAGTACACATAGGGTAAAATGCTTTCTGTACGAGCTCTGTAAACACAAAGTTAAACAGTCGGGATACAAGCTCATGACACACAGAGTTAAACGCCCTCGATACAAGCTCAGTACGGGGTTTAACACTCTCTGATACAAGCTCAGTACACACAGGGTTATACACTTTCTGTACACACAAGGTTAAACACTGGGGATAGAAGATCGTTAAATACACTGATACAAGCTCAGTACACACAGGGTTAAACACTCTCCGATACAAGCTCTGTACACACAGGGTTAAACACTCTCTGACACAAGTTCAGTGCACAAAAGGATAAACCCTCTGATACAAGCTCAGTACACACAGGGTTACACACTCTCTGATCCAAGCTCAGTACACATAGGATTAAACGCAGTCTTACGCAGTCAATACGTATAGAGTCCTGTTTGCCCGTGATGCTAGTTTCCTGTACCCTTTCCTATCCAGAACGGTTTCCAGTTATAATTATATTTGCCGCGGCCTTTTCCTTTGCTCGCCCCCTGCTGAACCTCTCAGCTATCAATCTGCTCGCTCCGCACTCAACTGTCACAATACTCTCTTCAGTTCTGACCCTATTTTATCACCATGAATAGTTAACCCTCTTTTTCGAAAGATTCTCAGCGTTTACAGCATGTTTCTTATTTCTTTGATTTGCAGGTTTCTTATTACAACACTGTCCTGCGCCAACACCAATAGCCCACTCCTCACTAAGCAGAATCCCAAAGGAGGCCCGGCTGCTTGTACCTTAAATCAGACCAAGACTACTTCACCACCCGCCCCCCCCCCCCCCCCCCCGCCACCACCGCCACCACCGCCACACACACACACACACACACACACGCTCCCAGGCGTTGACCTACACAGGCTCAGGCTTAAGGAATGCCTTGAATGTGAAATTTCCAACATTTTCTCACGTCACTCCATAGCCTCCAAAGCCCTCCGCTTCTCTGTAACCTCCACCAGTCCCTACAATTCTCCCTATCTCTGTAACCTCCCCCATTGCCTATTGCACTCCGCTCCTTGTTACTTCCATCAGCACCTCTATCCCTCCCTATCTCGGTCACCTCCGCCAGCCCCTACAACTCTCCCTATCTCTGTAACCTCCTCCAGCCCCTACACCCCTCTCTGTCTCTGTAACCTCCTCCAGTTCCGACACCCCTCCCTATCTCTGTAACCTCCTCCAACCCCTACAATCGTCCTATCTGGTGCCTAAGGGGCTGGTTTAGCACAAGGCTAAATCGTTGGCTTTGAAAGCACACCAGGCCAGCAGCACCCCAACAGGCGCTAGTTCTGTAACGTCTTCTAGCCCCTACAACCATCCTTATTTTCGTCATCTCCTCCAGCCCCTACGTGCCTCCCTGTCTCTGTGAGCTCCTCCAGACCCTACGCCCCTCCACATCTCTGGATCCTCTCACCCAGTCCCTACACGTCCCCCTATCTCTGTAACCTCCTCCAGCCCCTACGACCCGCCCTAACTCAGAAATTCCCGCTAACCCCTACAACCCTCCCTATTTCCGTAACCTTCTCCAAAGCCTGCACCCCTCCCCATCTCCAGATCCTCCTCCAGCCCTCACAACCCGCTCTATTTTTCACCCCCCACTGGCCCCTGCAACTCTCCCTATCTCAGTAATCTCCTCCAGGCCCTACACCGCTCCGAGATCTCTTCCCTCCCCTATTCTGATCTCTCGCCCTTTCTCTGATTTCCATTGTTCCAGGACTTGTGGAGGCGCCTTCAGACACCAGGACCCTCAACTCTGGAACTCACTCCTTGAACCAGTCCGCTTCTCTCCCCCCTCTTCGTTTGAGAAATCCCTTAAACATCCCCTTTGAGTCAACCTTTGCTCTCGCGTTGCTAGTGTCTCTGCAATCATTTTCTCTACTCTTTGCAGATAAATATTCTGTGAAAACCTGGCCGTTTGAAAATATTAAAACTCAACAGTTTTGGAAGTTGATTTTGATGCTGTGCCGGAACAGCGCCCTCCATTGGGTGCCTCGGGTATAACATCACACTTGATGCTCGTGCGCAGTAACGCGCCAACCGCCTAATTTCCTGTTTGGCTCCTTAGGCCCAAACCCTCAAACTGCATTTCAACTTGCAGATTTAGAGGTCAGTGGTTTGAGGCGGGAAGTATAAACTTTCAGCAAAGGCCTCTTCCTATGATTAGCGTAGATGATTCAGGCGTTTCAGCTGTGGTAGCAATACCAGTTACGATGCCACTTGACTCAGGTTGACTATTTAACTGATCACACACCACACGCCTGATTTCACTATCTTTCTCACGTTTTAACTGACTTGACGTCTTTGCCTCCAACTCTCCAACTCACTGGTACACATTCTATCTGTGTATTATACTCTCGACCAATCTATCTATCACACTCTACCACTCTCTGTCTATTCCACTTTCTACCGCTCTCTCTATCACCTCCAACTGACTCTATCGCACCCTCTATCTCGCTATCGCTCTCCTTATCTCTCTCTCTCTGTCACACGCTCATTTTCTCTATCACCCCTCTATCTCTCTCCCAATCACACCCTCCGTATCACTCTCTATCACATCGTCTGTCTCTCTGCCTTTCACACCCTCTACCTCTCTATCACCCCCTCTACCTCTTTCTCTATCACACCCTCTATCATTCTCTCTCTCAGACCCTCTCTCTCTATCGCACCCACACTTTCTATTGCACCCTGCCTCTCTCTCTATTGAACCCTCTGTCTCATTCACTATCACACCCTCTAGCTCTCCCAATCTCCCCTCTCTCTATCACGCCCTCTAGCTCTCTCAATCTCCCCTCTCTCTATCACATCCTCTCTCGCTATCACACCCTCGACCTCTCTCTATCATACCTTCTCTCGATCAACCCCTTTATCTCGCTCTCTCACCTTCTCTCATTATTACACCCTTTACCACTCTCTCTCACACCCCCTGCTACCTCTCCATCTGTCACACCCTCTATGTCTCTCTCGATCACACCCTCGGTCTCTCTTTCTATCACACCTTCTCGCTATCTCTCTCTATCACAACCTCTATCTCTCTTTCTATAACACACTCTATCTCTCTCTATATCATGCCCTCTATCTGTCCCTCTATCACACCCCCCTCTCTCTCTCTATCACACCCTCTATCTGTCTTTATCACACTCTCTCTCTATATCACACCCTCTATCTGTCTCTATCACACCCTCTTTCTGTCTCTATCACACCCTATATCTGTCTCTATCACACCCTCTCTCTCTCTCACACCCTCTATCTTTTTCTTTCACACCTTATATCTCGCTCTCTATTACACCCGCTCTCTCATTCTATCACTCCCTTCTTTTTCTCTCTTCTTCTCTATCACACCCTCTCTCTCTCTCACGTCATCACACCCCATCTCTCTCTCTCTCCTGCACCCTCTCTCTCACTTTCTCTCTCTACCACACCCTTTCTATCATACCGTCTCTCTCTATCAAACCACCCCTCTCTCTACTACACCCTCTATCCCTCTCTCTCTATCACACCCTTTCTCTCTCTTTATCTCTATCTATATCACCTTCTACCTCTCTCCCTATGACACCCTTTGCCCCTCTCTCTCTATTACACCCTCTCTCTATATATAAATATTTATCCAGTTATTCCAACTCCCCCCCTCTCCCGCCGTGGATGACCCCGCCCCCCACCCCCCCACCCCACCCACACCCTCGACCTTTGAAAGCTGAACCTGCTGTAAGTCACCGTCCATTCAGGCCCTGGTTTCCTTTGCAGTTAAGAGGCCACCTCCCTTTGTCACCCCCCCCCCCCCCCCACCCTCCACACCAACCGGCCTCCAAACCCATTTCCCATGGACCCTGTGTCCTACACTGGAAACAATTTCTTCTGGTCTGCTTCGCCAAAATCCCTTCCTGATTTACATCAGGTGGATTAAATCCCTTCTCTCGGGAGCGCAATACCCCTGTCTCCCTCCCTTAATAACAAAATGATTGGAAAAGCTCCGGGTAAAGAGTGGACTCTTCAACTTTCCTCAGACCTCCGCGAATTGTAGGTCCCTAGTCCTTCTTACCCAAATTGCCCACTTTCGACTGAGGCCTCTGCAAGGTGCCTTCCTGAAGGGGAAGTATTGGTTTAAAAAAAATCGAGACGTGCGCCGCCCGGGAACCGGGGGTCACCAGAATGGGGATTGTATAAGATGCCAGCGGCGCCTCTCTCAGCCAACCCCCTCTCTGTCTTTCTCAGACTGGTAACCATGTGGGCGATGCACTCCCCGCTTCCTGTTCCAACTCGGTGACATCTCCTTCAGACCACATTCACCATCCGCTCCAGGGGGCGAGAGTCTAGTGGATTTGATCAGAGTTTGCCCAGGTTGAACACACACCCTCCCCCACTATCACCACCCCCGCCCCCACCTCCACCCCCACCCCCGTGCCAGCTTGTGTTCGCCATGAAGGGACTGAGGACCAATGACTCATTGGTGGGATCAGATCCCTCTCTGGTCCTCCCCCCTCGCTGGCAATGTTCTCGGATCAGCTGTGAGACAAAGCATTTCGGACCATATCTCACTGAAAACAAAAATCTGGAGGGACCCCGCCCTCCAAACCACACTCAACATTTCCAATTCAATGAATCTTATCCTCCCCCGGCACAGGCCATATGTTCTGTATCTTCTCTCCTTTACACTCTGATACACCTCCCTATCTCCCTTTCTGATGACTCTATCTCATATTATTCTCTCCATTTTCTCTCTCTGCGTTGTTTCTCTCTCTCTCTGTTACTCTCTAAGATTGTGTTTGTCTTTATTCAGTCACTCTTATCCCCCCCCCCCCCTCTTTTCTCTCTCTATCGCTCCCTCTCTCTCTGGCTCACCCTTTACCTCTCTCTCTCACACACACTCGTTCTCCCATTCTCTCTCTCCCTCTGTCTCTCCCCCTCGCTGTCTTTCTCTCTCTCTCTCTCTCTCTCTCTCACTATTCGCCCATTATCTCTCTCTCTCTCACCCGTTATCTCTTTAACTCTGGCGTGTCTTCTCTCTGACTGCCACACTATGATATCTGTTAACATCAGAACCCTCCCGCCTCACTTGCTGCTCCTCTCTCTGTTGCTCGCTTTTCTTACGATCTGCTTTGCTGGCTCTGCCGCTGAGGTTTGGTCTCTACCCCCCCCCCCCCCCTCCCGCTCCCCCCCCCCCCCCCCCCACCTATAGCTGTAGATGTCTCTCCGATTGTCTCTCTGATATTTCTGTTACTCTCCGCTGATCTCTCTCTCCCTCTCTCTCTGCTACTCTCTGACCCTCTCAATCTTTTTCTGCTTCTCTCTGAATCTCTCTCTTTGAACATAAGAACTTGCGCTGGATTGGACAATTCAGCCCCTCGACCCCGCTCCACCATTCAATTCGATCATGGCTGATCTCCTCTAGGGCTCAACTCCACCGTCTCCATAACCCTTCAACCCATTACTAATTACAAATCTCTCCCACTCCTCCTTAAATGTACTCAATGTGCCGGCATGCAGCACACTCTGGGGTAGTGAATTCGACAGATTCATGACCCCTTGAGAGAACTAATTTCTCTTAAATTTTGTTTTAAATCTTCTACCGCATATCCTAAAACTATGACCTCTCGTTCCAGATTGCCCAACAACAGGCAGCATCCGCTCTACATCAATAATTTGTGAATACCTTTTATCATCTTATATACCTCAATTAGATCCCCTCTCATTCTTCTAAACTCAGGTGCTTATAGGCCTAAACTGCTCAATCTCTCTTCACAGGATTAACTCTTCATCTCACGAATAAATCTGGTGAACCTCCGCTGAACTGCCTCCAATGCAACTACATCCCTCCACAAATAAGGGGATTAAAACTGTACACAGTACTCCAGGTGTGATCTCAGCAATGCCTTGTACAGTTCAAACAACACACCACTACTTTTAGACTTCATTCCTTCAGCAATAAAAGTCAATTTTCCTCCTTATTGCCTGCTGTACCGGCATACTAGTTTTCTGTGACTCCTGCATGAGGACACCCAGATCCCGCTGCACCAGAGCACTCTGAAGTTTCTCTCCACTTTAGATAAGAAGTTGCCTTTCCATTTTTCCGACCAAAAATGGATAACCTCACACTCATCCACATTAAACTCCATCTGCCAAATTTTGGCTCACTCACCTGACCTATCTATGTCCATTAGTAAGATTCTTAGTTCATTGTAACTTACTACCCCATGAATTTAGTGTCATCTGTAAATTTGGCTATAGTTCCTGAATCTCTCTATCTCTGGTAGATAGGGAGCAGCTACATCCCTTAGTTGAAGGGTCAGGTGCGAGGGGGCACAAGTTCAAGGTAAGGGGCAGGTGGTTTAAGGGGGATTTGAGGAAAAGCTTTTTTACTCAGAGAGTGGTGACGGTCTGGAATGCACTGCCTGGGAGGGTGGTAGAGGCGAGTTGCCTCACATCCTTCAAAAGGTACCTGGATGAGCACTTGACACGTCATAACATTCAAAGCCATGGGGCAAGTGCTGGAAAATGGGATTAGATGGACAGGTCGGGATCTTTCGTGAGCCAGTGCAGGCTCGATGGGCCGAATAGCCTCTTCTGCATTCTGATTCTGTCTCTCCACTTGTCTCTCTCTTTCTGTCTATCTCTCTGTTATTCTCTCTCTCAGACCCTCTCTGTCTATCTCTCTGTTATTCTCTCTCTGCCTCTATTCTCTCTATCTCTGTTATTCTCTCCCTCCATCTCTCTCGGTCTGTCTATTTCTCGCTCTCCTCCTTGCTTGTGTCTCACATCCTCTCTGATTTTTCTGATACTCTCTGTCTCCGTGTATCTCTCTGTCGCCCATTCTGCCTCTCAAACTTACACACAACTGTAACCTTCTGGCTGAGACCTTCACTAACAGCGGTATGCACCAATAGGAACCCAGTCTGCGCTAGCCGCTGACTTCACTTCCCAAATTTAGAAAAAGCTCTTCTCATCCGGTTTATGGTTGCAAAAAGTCACAAAAAAAAACTTGCAATGTTCGCGACGCTGGCGGGTGAAGAGCGTGGATCCTGAGCCACTTTTTTTTTTGTTGGTTTATTTTATTTTTGAAAAGTTGTATTTGTCTGTAGTGTGTTGAGCGGGCCGGAGTCATGGATTGCACCATTAAGGTAAGAGGCGATGCTCTGAGTGCGGATTGAACACCCACAGCCCTTTCATGTGAAGCAAAGAGCTCGTTGACAATCCGGGCTCCCCACTCCTTCCTCTGGTAAAAAATCATCTCTTCCTTCCCGTCGGCGGTTGTAAGACTGAGCAATTTAATAAGACGAGAAACCACTGTTGGGGAGGGAGAGTGGAGAGAGAGAGAGAGGCATACACACACAGATAACAAACAAAAGTAGGGTCCGGCAGACCGCTCACTTTTACACATCATTGAATAAATAAAATACATCTTATGTTGAATTGGCGACGACCCCACCCACCTCTCTGCTGAAGTTTGAAGCGGGAATGCCGTTCTATTAGATATTTCTCTCTCTCTCTGAAGGAAATAAACCAGAACGAGACGTTTCCGCGAGTTTGTCATTTTGAATTTGAAATGAAATGCAGGTGAGAGAGGGGCTGGAATGCAAAGGGTGCCCCGGCTGATAGAGCGAGCGGGTGTTCAGTGAACGGCGCCTCCCTCCAAGACACCATTCCAACTCATTCCCCACCCTCTCCCCCATCCCACCCTCTTCCCATCTCCCTCTCTCCTGACAACACCAATGGGAGCTGCTTTTACTCAACTTGGAGGAGGCTTTGGACGTCCAGTTGTCCAAGTGGAGGAAAATACCACCATCTCTATCTCTTTCTTTCTCTTTCCCTCTCCATCTCTCTCCCTATCTATCTCATTCTCTCTATCTACCTCTCGCTCCATCTTTCTATCTCTCCCTCTCTCTTTCTCTCCATCTCTCTCTCTAACTATCTCTCACCATCTCTCTCTCTAACTCTCTCTCCCCATCTCTCTCTAACTATCTCTCTCTATCTCCATTTCTCTCTCTCTCCATCTCTACACCTCTCTTTCCATTTCTGCATTCTCCCTCTCGTCATTCTCTCTCACTCTGTCTTTCTCTATCTCTCGTTCTCGCTATCTCTCTCTATCTATATATCTCCCTCTCTCACTATATCTCTCTCTCCCCCTCTCTCTCTCCGGGGTGGCTCGGCAGGTTTTGATCAGCCGCTGAGCGAAGCTGTCAACTTTACAGTCGGTGCAAGTAAAACCTCTGGACAGTATCCCCCAGCTGTGGAATGACACAAGGGACTGAGAGACAGAGAGCGGGAGAGAGAGAGGCTGAGGGAGAGGGGGCCAGAGAGAGAGGCAGAGAGAGAGAGAGACAGAGAGAGAGAGAGACAGAGAGAGAGAAAGAGAGCGAGGTGGAGATAGAGGGGGGCAGAGAGAGAGAGAGAGAGGAGGAGAGAGAGAAAGAGAGAGGCGGAGAGAGAGGGGGCAGAGAGAGAGCGAGAGAGGCAGAGAGAGAGGGGGAGGGATTGAGACAGAGAGAGGGGGAGAGGGGGTCAGAGAGACAGAGAGAGAGAGAGAGGGGCACTAAGGCTTTTGGGCAACCAGTGGCTGGGGAGTGGGGTGGACGTGTCCGGGATTTTTCCCTCTTTATTTTCTTTTGCTTCAAGGATGGTTGGGCTTTATTTAAAGCAGAATTGACATCAACCCAGAACACATTTCATCAGGTGCCTTATCTCCAGAGCAGGCACTTCCGGCCGCAGAATCATGTTTCCTGTGCTAGTTTCCTGAGGGTTTGCAGCAAGGCAACAGAGAGAGAGAGAGAGAGGGAGAGACTCTTCTTGAGCAGTGCCAGTTACAAACTGCTGACGTGTGTTTTTGAGTAAATAAACAAGGCACCGACAGTCAAACCTGTTTTTCTCTCGCTCTATTTTACTCTATCCCTTTCTCTCTCTCTCTGTCTGCGTGTCTTTATCTAGGTTTTTAAAAAAAAAAACTTTTTTGTGCAGCCTGGCCATTGCTCTGTGGAGCTGCTGCAGAAATCTCTCAGTGTTTCTGTGTGAAACCGCAGACTGAGCTGCTTGCTGCTGCTGTTGCTGCTACCGAGGAGTCGCTGGAGAAACATGGGGCTTTGCAGATTGAGCCAGCACCCTATCAGAGAGGGAGAGAGAGAGAGAGGAGAAAAAAAAAAAACTTCTGCTTTTCTCAGAGCTTCACAACAGCAGCTGCCTGCAAACCCAGAGCTCACAGCGATAAGAATCGGCATCTCCACATTCGGGCCCTTACAAATCAATCGAAAGGAGCAGTATGAATACAAGGCCGTTGCGAGTTAGTTCCTGGACTAGGTGGCGCGGGGGGGGGGCGGGGGGGAGGTGGGGAGATTCGGTGACCGACCCAACCCCCCTCCTCCCCACTGCCCATCCCAGGACTAACACCCACCCTGCTTCGGAACATCTTCAGATGTGATGTCATTCCACGAAACACCCCGAGGCGCCCACAGCGGCTCCCAGGGAGGGTTCAATACTCAGCTTCACCCAGCCAGCACAAGGGAACAGACAGAAATGTGAAAATGTCGCCCATTTTACTGAAACTAGACAGAGGCGCGGGCAGCTGGAGGTCATCCCAATGAGGCCCTGCCGCCATTGGCCTGGATATTCCCAGCATGCAGTAGTTTCAGAGTTTCAGTCTTCTGGTTTCCAGGTGCTCTTTGCCCAAACGGGGAATCCCATTTTAAAGCACACCCTATTAAATAACTGAACAGGAAACGATTAACTATTTAGCGGGGGCATTTTACTCAGCCGTTTACAATTCATTCCTTCAAAGAGGAATATGAATGCAATCGAACACTCCCTGGACAGGGACAGCACGGGGTTAGATACCGAGTAAAGCTCCCTCTGCACTGTCCCCATCAAACACTCCCAGGACAGGTACAGCACGGGGTTAGATACAGAGTAAAGCTCCCTCGACACTGTCCCCATCAAACACTCCCAGGACAGGAACAGCACGGGGTTAGATACCGAGTAAAGCTCCCTGTACACTGTCCCCATCAAATACTCCCAGGACAGGTACAGCACGGGGTTAGAGACAGAGTAAAGCTCCCTGTACACTGTCCCCATCAAACACTCCCAGGACAGGTACAGCACGGGGTTAGAGACAGAGTAAAGCTCCCTCTACACTGTCCCCATCAAACACTCCCAGGACAGGTCCAGCACGGGGTTAGATACAGAGTAAAGTTCCCTCTGCACTGTCCCCATCAAACACTCCCAGGACAGGTACAGCACGGGGTTAGATACAGAGTAAAGCTCCCTCGACACTGTCCCCATCAAACACTCCCAGGACAGGTACAGCACGGGGTTAGATACAGAGTAAAGCTCCCTCTGCACTGTCCCCATCAAACACTCCCAGGACAGGTACAGCACAGGGTTAGATACAGAGTAAAGTTCCCTCTGCACTGTCCCCATCAAACACTCCCAGGACAGGTACAGCACAGGGTTAGATACAGAGTAAAGCTCCCTCGACACTGTCCCCATCAAACACTCCCAGGACAGGTACAGCACGGGGTTAGATACAGAGTAAAGCTCCCTCTGCATTGCTCAGCAAAACTCTGAGGGTAGTTGTAGGATATACATAGAACACATGGAATGGGCAATGCTGCGTCCACTGGCTAATTCCTGGAATAACCAATCCAGTCAAATCCACTATTAATGGGAGCGCGCGCTCTATCGGGTCCGCATAGTATCGTCTGGAAATTGTCACGGAGTTTTCCGAACCCACTTCAAACATTGCATTGGATACGAGTTCGGCTTCAATCCCCATGGGCAACTCCCAGTGTGTCCACTGCATTTGCGCTTCTCTGATGCAACACAACGTTCTCCCTCCAGGATCCAGTTGCAATATTCTCCTTTACAACTCAACCTCCCGTTACAAAGGGACAACTTCAATAGATACCCCAAGAGGATGCTCAGGAGACGGAAATCCGACACAAGTTGACTTGGACATATCTCTCGTTCCGATGAAACGAGAAATATCTCTCGTTTCCCGGGTGAAAGTCCGATCTTGCGGCCATGTGTTACAGACTCCTCTGAATTCTGAAAGAGATCTTGGATGTATAAGTGCGGAATCCAACTTCAGGGTCCACGAGCTGATGTTTCTCTTAATTTTTACGGGATGTAGGTCTCGCTGGCTTGGCCAGGAGTTTTATCCCATCCTTATTGCCTCTTGAGAAGATGGAGCTGACCTGCCTTCTTAAAACACTGCAGTCCGTGTGGTCCGGCCACACAAACACCGTGGTTACCAGAGCAGGTCAGATACTAGGAATCCAGCAGCGAATAACTCTCCTCCTGTCTCCCCAAAGCCTCTCCATCATCTAAAAGGCACAGGTCAGGAGTGTGATGGAATAATCTCCACTTGCCTGGATGAGTGCAGCTCCAACACCAGTCAAGAAGCTCAACACCATCCAGGATAAAGCAGTGCCCTTGATTGCTCCCCCTTCCACAAATATTCACTCCCTGCATCACTGACACACAGTAGCAGCCGTGTGTACCATATACAAGGTGCACTGCAGAAACTCACCAAGGTTCCTTAGACAACACCTTTCAAACCAACGGCCTCTCCCATCGAGAAGAAGGGCAGCAGATACCTGATAAGCCCACCACCTGGAGGTTCCCCTCCAAGTCACTCACCACCCCAAATTGGAAATATATCGCCGTTCTTTCACTGTCGCTGGGGCAACATCCTAGAACTCCCTCCCAAACAGCACAGTGGGTGTACCTACACCTAGGGGACTGCAGAGGTTCAAGAAGGTGCCTCACCATCACCTTCTCACTGTCAATTACAAATGGGTAATAAATGCCAGGCTGTGCAGCAAACGTGCAGTTTCCATTAATTAATACAAATACCTCTCACACCCTCACACACACACAGACTCACAGACACTCTCACACATCCCCCCCCCCACACACTCACACACACACACTCACACACACACCTTCGCACACACCCTCACATACACACACTCACACACACGCACTCACACACAAACCTTCACACACACCCTCACACACACCCTCACACACACCCTCACACACTCACACACACCCTCACACGCACCCTCACACACACCCTCACACACACACACTCACGCACACCCTCACACACACCCTCACACACACCCTCATACACACACCACACACACACCCTCACACACACCCTCACACATACACACCCTCACACACACCCTCACACACACACCCTCACACACACCCTCACCCACACTCACACACACACCCTCACACACTCCCTCGCACACCCTCACACACACACCCTCACACACACACCCTCACACACACCCTCACACACACACACTCACACACTCACACACACCCTCACACACACCCTTAGCACAGGGCTAAATCGTTGGTTTTGAAAGCAGACCAAGGCAGGCCAGCAGCACGGTTCAGTTCCTGTAACAGCCTCCCCGAACAGGCGCCGGAATGTGGCGACTAGGGGCTATTCACAGTAACTTCATTTGAAGCCTACTTGTGACAATAAGCGATTTTCATTCATTTTTCATTTTCATACACACACAAACACACACCCTCGCGCACACACGCATACTGACACACACACACTCACACACACTCTCGCACACACTCAAACACACATACTTACCCTCACACACACACCCTCACACACGCACAATCTCACGCACATGCCCTCACACACACTACTCGCACACACAGTCACATACAGACTTACACACACTTGCACACAAATGCACACATATACACACAAATTACACGCAGACACACACATACTCAAACGTACACACACAAAAACACACACCGTCTCAAAGAGAGAGAAATAGGGAGAAGGATGGAGTAACAAAAAGAGTAACAAAACAGATAGAAAGAGTGAGACTAAGAAAGCGAGGCAGAGACAGAGACAAACACAGAGGCACAGAGAGCGAGAGAGACTGGGAAAGATAAAAGGAAAGAGGCAAAAACAGTGAAGGAGAGAGAGACAATGACAAGGGCCTTCCAGTTGAACTCCAGCCGAGTCCACAACATCGCTGGATATTGCTGCATTATTCACCGTCAGCCATTTCATCATCAACCAATCATCTCTGACAGTTAGATTCCACTGTCACCTGACCTCCTCCCCCTAACACCTGAGGGAGGAGCGGTGCTCCAGAAGCTAGTGATTCGAAACAAACCTGTTGGACTTTAACCTGGTGTTGTCCGACTTCTTACTGTGCTCACCCCAGTCCAACGCCGGCATCTCCATATCACCCCTAACTCCAATGTTAGAACAAAGCGAACTCTCTCTGCCTCCCTCTCTCTCTGACTCTCTCCCCGCTCCCTCTGTTTGTGTGTGTGTGTCTCTTTGCCTCCCTCTCTGTCTCTTTCACTGTGTCATTCTCAATGTATGTCTGTGTGTGTCTCTCTCTGTCTCCCTCTCACCGTCCCCGTCATTGTTTCTGTTCCCCCTCACTCTGCCGCTCTTTCTGTCTCCCCTCTCTCTCCCTCTCCGGTTCTCCCTCTCCCTGCCCTCTCTCTTTGTCTCTCTCTCTCTCTCTGTCTAGAACATAGGAACAGGATAGGCCATTCAGCCCCTCGAGCCTGTCCCGCCATTCAATGAGATCATGGCTGACCTGTGACCTAACTCCATATACCTGCCTTGGGACCCTGTCCCTCAGTATCTTTGCTTCGCAAAAATCAGCCCATCATACCTTGTGTTGCCCTATTATGTATTTTGTTCTATTCCCTTTTCTACCCATGTACTGAATGACCTGTTGAGCTGCTCGCAGATAAATACTTTTCACTGTACCTCCATACACGTGACAATATACAAATCTAATCCAATCCATTTCTGTCAATCTATCTCTCTCTTTATCTCTCTATTTCTCATTCGGCCTGTCACCCTGCCCATCTCTCTGTCTGTCTGTTGTCTGGGATTGTTAAGGGCACTCTCCACTCTCCGATAGATAGGAACATCCATTCATGAGATCAAATGCAGATCCAGATGGTGGAATTGAGAATGCAGGTCTTACCTGACATTCTCACCCAAGTACAGACAGAAACCCCATCAACCCCACTCCTGGGCGGGGCTTGAGGTGTGGGACGATGGTGGTCTTGCTGTTGGGGGGTGGGGGTGGGGGGAGAGAGGGACGGGGGAGAATGTTTTGAGGGGTCGAGGGGATGAACGATCAGTTCGGCAGTGAATTCAACCCTAGGCCTCACGCCTAGATCAACACACAGGAAGCTGCCACCCGGGCCAACCTAACCTCAGCCAGATCAGGACTAAACCCTGCCTCCCCAGCCCACATAGAGTTCCCTCGTCAGTGTCAACTATTCCGCAGTTTGAGGCCACTTAACCCGTCCAATGGGGAGACTAAACGCTCTTGGTGAATCGGGAGACACCAGTTGGGCTTGCAATGTTACTGGTGGTGAGAGGCTGATTAACCACACACAGCCCGTTGTTAACAGTAACATTCCTGTCAACTTCATTGTGGTTCATACTTCACTGGAACCAGCAGAGAATTCTTTAAAAAATAACATGTTGAATTCAAACTGTTGGTCCTTTCTGGTGTTGGGGTTGGGTTAGGGGGGAGGAGGGGGTAGGTGCGGGAGAGATGGGTTCAATCGCAGCGAAAGATGAGGAGGACTCCACGCTCAGATCTTGAGAAACTGTGATACTAAATGTGCTAAATGCAATTGAGGTTCATGCGCCCAGAGCTGAAGGCAGAGCCCTGGCCCAATGGCTAGACCTGAAATTCGGCGGCGCCTCCAGCCACAATTGCCTACATGTGTGTGAGAGAGCCTCTTTTACAAACCTTGCTGAACGTCGGCTGCTGGATTATCTCGGCCTGTCATCCGTCAGCTTCCATTGTGCAAAGGCGGGCGGGAAACCTCTATACTCCAGCAAAATACTGGATCTGAAATAAAAGCAGGTCATTCTGGGAAGGCACAGCAGGTCTGGCAGCAACTGTGCAAGTCCATAGTGACTTCTTCAGAGCACAGAGTTAAGTCTGTGTCTCTCTCCACAGACACCGGTATCTGACCTGCACATCTCTGCTCTCATCTCAGGAGTTCACTGCTGACCTGACCCGGGTTTGTCGCAGATTGGGACGTGCCGGTCTGTTTCTGGCTATACTGGGGCTCCCTGGAAGATCCTGCGATCCGGAATGGCCTTTGCTATTTGTGATATGGGTTGTGTTCTGTGTGTTTGGTGCTGGGAAATGCTGCGTTCTACCTCAGGGCTGTGTGTAAGCCATGGAAATGTCAGTGTAAAAGGAACTCCACCCCGTTTGCGATGCCTGCTCCCCTCTGCAACTATTGCCGACAGAAACTGCCACGTTCCAAATGTCAAACGTCACCTCTTACCCTCCAACATCGCTCAAGATCATTATTGTAAGAAAACCATCTTTCACAATGTGTGACGAATATAATAGATTCTCATATTTTATTTATTTATGCAATATTGTTATTAAAACCTGGGTTATGGTGCATACTGATAGTATGACTGCTAAAGCGGTGATTGGAGTGTCGTAAAATTGAGGTAATCGTTGAGCTGCAGGTGAAGTGTTCTGCTAATAGCTCTTGAGAACCATCCACTTGTTTACAGATAGCTAGATAATAGAATATTGTTTAGGTTTGAAGGATCCCTGGTATGTAGATAATCTATGAGGGGTGTTGAATTTGGTGCTGGCTAAACAAGTCAAGGGGCATCTTGTAAGAAGTGACAAAAGAACACCTTATGCTTTGGGTACAGCTGATGTAGTTAATGGGAGGAACCAGGTCTGTCTGGAGAGTCAGTAGGTCCTAGATATCTAATCTGAACAGAGGTGTTTCAGTTTGCTCCTGAAAGATTCCCTCTTCAAAGATTCTGCTCAGAGAAAAGCAAGTAAAACCCTGGTTGTTAACTTTATTCATGAATGGAATTTGAAATAAATTGGTTTGCTTAATTGGAATATAGTGGCAGGTTTAGAAAGTAAGTTAAGCTTTCCTCTTTTCTGCAAGAACTGTTGTAACCTCTAACTGTAAACCAATTACTTGTTGCTAATGTTAGTTTTGTGATTTAATTAAAGTTTGTTTTAACATCAAATATACCTATGGGTTCGTGTTATCGCTCCTCAGTTTTACAAATTGAAGATAGTTGGGTTCTCGTTCGAGAAATTAACAATTTTCCGAAGTGACTTAAATGATCAATATACAAAATAAGAATGAAAGAGCAAATATTGCATCATGGCCTGAAAACACCTGTCGTGTAAATTGTATTGGGTCCTGCAATTGCTTCCATTAAACATTTATTTAAAGTAAACTGCCTTGCTTATCTCAGGTATCCAGGTTACACCAAAGATCCAGGACAGGCAGAATGGGCTGAATGGTCGCCTTGTAAACTGCGTTCGCGCGCAAATTCACTCTAAGCGCACAAAGTGTAGCCACCTTCCCAGGACGCAGGAGCGGCATGCAGTAGTTAAGCTATTTTGTTTTGAAATCCAATTTTCCAAATTACTTGGAAATAAAACGATGTCGAGAATAAAGTGCGATTGTTAAACTCAGCTGAAGTTTATGTCGCCTTTTATGTTTCAAGTAGAAAATGAGGATTAAAATTCGTCCAAAACGTCTGCGAGGCAGTCAGAGGATAAGGATTGCTGAATATATATTTGTTGTCCTCCTTATTTTGTACTCAACAATCTTCCATGAAGTTAAAAAATCCAAGCCTTCCATCTTCTTGAATTGAGCATTGTCTGAAAGCATAAGATTTTAAAAAAATCAAATTGGCAGTACCTGACTGTCATGTTGTACTATTTGAAGTGAGGCAATATTAATCTTAGGATCAGTAGGGTACCGAGGGAGGGAGGAACATACAGAATGTCTTTCCTCATCTTAATTTGAGTTATGTTTAAACCTTCCAACAAATAAATTGGCACCCGTCTTTGTCCAATGATTGGAAAGTTTAATTTGTCTTTAATCGATACTGAGATTGAAACCCGAGAAATTTAGAAAATAAAAAGACATTACAATGAATTTGTACAAAGGTCCCGCAGAAAGTCGCAGGTCAGACATTGGCTTTAGCTCTTCATTGGTGTCAGACCATCTTCTCTTTCCCCCATCCCCCGCCCGGTCACCAAGGCAATATTATCATGGAAATAAAATTCAGGACACGTTTTTAAACGGCTGCAATTCTCTATCGCCTGTTTCACCCTGTCTGCTAGCAGGAAGCCAGGATTTCCCATGAATAACCAGAACCATTGGTTTTTCCGCCAGTATTCCTGAACTTCCCGCCAGAAGTTCTGAATTCCCCGCCAATATTCCTGGATCTCCCGCCAGTATCCCTAGATTTATCGACACTATTCCTGGATCTCCAACCAGAATCACGGGAACACCCCGCCCCCCAATATTCCTGGATTTCCCGCCAGTATTCCTGGATTTCCGCCAGAATCCCGGGAATTCCCCCCGGTATCTTCGCTAATGGGCCGGAGCCCGTTTCTCCTCGACAAGGACGCCGCCTTCAGCAACCGCTTCTTATAGAATTTAGAGAATCATGGAATTTACAGCGCAGAAGGAGGCCATTCGGCCCATCGAGTCTACACCGGCCCTGAAAGAGGACCTTACCTAAGCCCACACCTCCACCATGTTGCCGTAACCCAGCAACCCCAACTAACTTTTGGGCACTACGAGGCAATTTAGCATGGCCAATCCACCTAACCCGCACATCTTTGGACTGTGGGAAGAAACCCAGCACAGGCATGGGGAGAACGTGCAGACTCCGCACAGACAGTGACCCAAGCCGGGAATCGAAACCTGGGACCCTGGCCCTGTGAAGCAACAGTGCTACCCACTGTGCTGCCCAAGTTCTTGCTGAGGTAGCAGGCGCTGCCACCTTCTCCGGCCCAGGTCACTCCTACCCCTCAAAAAAACTCCCTCAGTATGGACCCTTTGACATTGCAGAAGTCCGTCAGTACTGGCCCTCTGACAGTGCAGCACTCCCTCAGTACTGACCCTCTGACAGTGCAGCACTCCCTCAGTACGGACCCTCTGACAGTGCAGCACTCCCTCAGTACTGACCCTGTGGCAGTGCAGCGCACGCTCATTACTGACGCTGAGAGTGAAGCACTCCCGCAGTATGGATCTCTGACAGTGCAGCACCGCCTCAGTACTGACCCGCTAACAATGCAGCACTCCCTCAGTATGGACCCTCTGACAATGCAGCACCGCCTCAGTACTGACCCTCCGACAGTGCAGAACTCCCTCAGTACTGACCCTCTGACAGTGCAGCATTCCCTCAGTACTGACCCTCTGACAGTGCAGCGCATCCTCAGAGCAGACCCTCTGAGAGCGCAGCACTCCCTCAGTACTGACCCTCTGACAGTGCAGCACTCCCTCAGTATGGAACCTCAGACAGTGCAGCACTCCCTCAGTACTGACCCTCTGACAGTTCAGCACTCCCTCAGTACTGACCCTCTGACAGTGCAGCACTCCCTCAGTATGGACCCTCCGACAGTGCAGCGCTCCCTCAGTACTGACGCTCTGAAAGTGCGGCACTCCCTCAATATGGAGCCTCTGACAGTGCAGCTCTCCCTCAGTACTGACCCTCTGGCAGTGCAGCGCTGCATCAGTACTGACCATCTGACAGTGAAGCACTCCCTCAGGACTGACCCTCTGACACTGCAGCACTCCCTCAGTATGGACCCTTTGACAATGCAGCACTCCCTCAGTACTGCTCTCTGATAGTACAGCTCTCCCTCAGTACTGACCCTCTGAGAATGCAGCACTCCCTCAGTATGGACCCTCTGACGGTGCAGCACTCACTCAGTACTGACCCTCTGACAGTGCGGCACTCACTCAGCACTGACGCTTTGACAGTGCAGCTCTCCCTCAGTACTGAGCACTCCCTCAGTATGGACGCTCTGACAGTGCAGCACTCCCTCAGTACCTACCCTCTGACATTACAGCACTCCCTCAGCACTGACCCTCTGACAGTGCAGCACTCCCTCAGTACTGACCCTTTGACAGTGCAGCACTCACTCAGCATGGACGCTCTGACAGTGCAGCACTCGCTCAGTACTGACCGTCTGACAGTGCAGCACTCCCTCAGTACTGATGATCTGACAGTGTAGCAACACCTCAGTACGGACCATCTGCGAGTGCAGCAGTCCCTCAGAACTGACCCTCTGACAATGCAGCACTCCCTCAGTTCTGACCCTCTGACAGTGCAGCACTTCCTCAGTACGGACCTTCTGACAGTGCAGAACTCCATCAGTACAGATCCTCTGACAGTGCAGCAGCCCCTCAGTACTGACCTTCTGACAGTGCCGCACTCCCTCAGTAAGGACCCTCTTACTGTGCAGCACTCCCTCAGTACAGACCCTCTGACAGTGCAGCACTCCCTCAGTACTGACCTTCTGACAGTGCCGCACTCCCTCAGTAAGGACCCTCTTACTGTGCAGCACTCCCTCAGTACTGACCCTCTGACAGTGCAGCAGCCCCTCAGTACTGACCCTCTGACAATGCAGCACTCCCTCAGTTCTGACCCTCTGACCGCGCAGCACTCCCTCAGTACAGACCTTCTGACAGTGCAGCACTCCCTCAGTACTGACCCTCTGACAGTGCAGTGCTCCCTCAGTACTGACACTCTTACACTGCAGCATTCCCTCAGTACTGACCCTCTGACAGAGAAGCACTCCCTCAGTATGGACCCTTTGACAATGCAGCTCTCCCTCAGTACTGACCCTCTGACAATGCAGCACCCCCTCAGTATGGACCCTTTGACATTGCAGCAGTCCCTCAGTCCTGACTCTCTGGCACTGCAGCAGTCGCTCAGTACTGACCCTCTGGCAGTGCAGCCCTCCCTCAGTACTGGCCCTGACAGTGAAGCACTCCCTCAGTATGGACCCTCTGACAGTGCAGCACTCCCTCAGTATGGACCCTTTGACAGTGCAGCAGTCCCTCAGTACTGACTCTCCGACACTGCAGCAGTCGCTCAGTACTGACCCTCTGGCAGTGCAGCCCTCCCTCAATACTGGCCCTGACAGTGAAGCACTCCCTCAGTATGGACCCTCTGACAGTGCAGCATTCACTCAATACTGACCCTGTGGTAGTGCAGCGCTCCCACATTACTGACGCTGACAGTGAAGCACTCCCGCAGTATGGACCCTCTGACAGTGCAGCACCGCCTCAGTACTGACCCTCTGAGAGCGCAGCACTCCCTCAGTATGGACCCTTTGACAATGCAGCACTCCCTCAGTACTGCTCTCTGATAGTGCATCTCTCCCTCAGTACTGACCATCTGACAATGCAGCACTCCCTCAGTATGGACCCTCTGACAATGCAGCACCGCCTCAGTACTGACCCTCCGACAGTGCAGCATTCCCTCAGCGCTGACCCTCTGACAGTGAAGCGCTTCCTCAGTACTGACCCTCTGAGAGTGCAGTGCTCCCTCAGTACTGACCCTCTGACCGCGCAGAACTCCCTCAGTATGGACCCTCTGACAGTGCAGCACTCCCACAGTACTGACGCTCTGAAAGTGCGGCACTCCCTCAATATGGACCCTCTGACAGTGCAGCGCTGCATCAGTACTGAGCCTCTGACAGTGCAGGACTCCCTCAGTACTGACCCTCTGACACTGCAGCACTCCCTCAGTACTGACCCTCTGACAGCGCAGCACTCCCTCTGTATGGACCCTTTGACAATGCAGCACTCCCTCTGTACTGCTCTCTGATAGTACAGCTCTCCCTCAGTACTGACCCTCTGACAATGCAGCACTCCCTCAGTATGGACCCTCTGATGGTGCAGCACTCACTCAGTACTGACCCTGTGGTAGTGCAGCGCTCCCACATTACTGACGCTGACAGTGAAGCACTCCCTCAGTATGGACCCTCTGACAATGCAGCACCGCCTCAGTACTGACCCTCCGACAGTGCAGAACTCCCTCAGTACTGACCCTCTGACAGTGCAGCATTCCCTCAGTACTGACCCTCTGACAGTGCAGCGCTTCCTCAGAGCAGACCCTCTGAGAGCGCAGCACTCCCTCAGTACTGACCCTCTGACAGTGCAGCACTCCCTCAGTATGGAACCTCGACAGTGCAGCACTCCCTCAGTACTGACCCTCTGACAGTTCAGCACTCCCTCAGTACTGACCCTCTGACAGTGCAGCACTCCCTCAGTATGGACCCTCCGACAGTGCAGCGCTCCCTCAGTATTGACGCTCTGAAAGTGCGGCACTCCCTCAATATGGAGCCTCTGACAGTGCAGCTCTCCCTCAGTACTGACCCTCTGGCAGTGCAGCGCTGCATCAGTACTGACCATCTGACAGTGCAGCACTCCCTCAGTACTGACCCTCTGACACTGCAGCACTCCCTAAGTACTGACACTCTGGCAGTGCAGCAGCCCCTCAGTACTGACCCTCTGACAGCGCAGCACTCCCTCAGTATGGACCCTTTGACAATGCAGCACTCCCTCAGTACTGCTCTCTGATAGTACAGCTCTCCCTCAGTACTGACCCTCTGACAATGCAGCACTCCCTCAGTATGGACCCTCTGACAGTGCGGCACTCACTCAGCACTGACGCTTTGACAGTGCAGCTCTCCCTCAGTACTGAGCACTCCCTCAGTATGGACGCTCTAACAGTGCAGCACTCCCTCAGTACTGACCCTCTGACATTACAGCACTCCCTCAGTACTGACCCTCTGACATTACAGCACTCCCTCAGTACTGACCCTCTGACAGTGCAGCACTCACTCAGCACTGACGATTTAACAGTGCAGCACTCGCTCAGTACTGACCCTTTGACAGTGCAGCACTCACTCAGCATGGACGCTCTGACAGTGCAGCACTTGCTCAGTACTGACGTTCTGACAGTGCAGCACTCCCTCAGTACTGATGATCTGACAGTGCAGCGCTTCCTCAATACTGACCCTCTGACAGTGCGGCGCTTCCTCAGTACTGACCCTCTGATAGTGTAGCAACACCTCAGTACGGACCATCTGCGAGTGCAGCAGTCCCTCAGTACTGACCCTCTGTCAATGCAGCACTCCCTCAGTTCTGACCCTCTGACCGCGCAGCTCTTCCTCAGTACGGACCTTCTGACAGTGCAGAACTCCATCAGTACAGACCCTCTGACAGTGCAGCACTCCCTCAGTACTGACCTTCTGACAGTGCAGCACTCCCTCAGTAAGGACCCTCTTACTGTGCAGCACTCCCTCAGTACTGACCCTCTGACAGTGCAGCAGCCCCTCAGTACTGACCCTCTGACAATGCAGCACTCCCTCAGTTCTGACCCTCTGACCGCACAGCACTCCCTCAGTACAGACCTTCTGACAGTGCAGCACTCCCTCAGTACTGACCCTCTGACATTGCAGTGCTCCCTCAGTACTGACACTCTTACACTGCAGCATTCCCTCAGTACTGACCCTCTGACAGAGAAGCACTCCCTCAGTATGGACCCTTTGACAATGCAGCTCTCCCTCAGAACTGACCCTCTGACAATGCAGCACTCCCTCAGTATGGACCCTTTGACATTGCAGCAGTCCCTCAGTACTGACTCTCTGACACTGCAGCAGTCGCTCAGTACTGACCCTCTGGCAGTGCAGCCCTCCCTCAGTACTGGCCCTGACAGTGAAGCACTCCCTCAGTATGGACCCTCTGACAGTGCAGCATTCCCTCAATACTGACCCTGTGGTAGTGCAGCGCTCCCACATTACTGACGCTGACAGTGAAGCACTCCCGCAGTATGGACCCTCTGACAGTGCAGCACCGCCTCAGTACTGCCCCTATGAGAGCGCAGCACTCCCTCAGTATGGACCCTTTGACAATGCAGCACTCCTTCAGTACTGCTCTCTGATAGTGCATCTCTCCCTCAGTACTGACCATCTGACAATGCAGCACTCCCTCAGTATGGACCCTTTGACAATGCAGCACTCCTTCAGTACTGCTCTCTGATAGTGCATCTCTCCCTCAGTACTGCCCCTATGAGAGTGCAGCACTCCCTCAGTATGGACCCTTTGACAATGCAGCACTCCTTCAGTACTGCTCTCTGATAGTGCATCTCTCCCTCAGTACTGACCATCTGACAATGCAGCGCTCCCTTAGTATGGACCCTCTGACAATGCAGCACCGCCTCAGTACTGACCCTCCGACAGTGCAGCATTCCCTCAGTACTGACCCTCTGACAGTGAACCGCTTCCTCAGTACTGACCCTCTGAGAGTGCAGTGCTCCCTCAGTATGGACCCTTTGACAATGCAGCACTCCCTCTGTACTGCTCTCTGATAGTACAGCTCTCCCTCAGTACTGACCCTCTGACAATGCAGCACTCCCTCAGTATGGACCCTCTGATGGTGCAGCACTGACTCAGTACTGACCCTGTGGTAGTGCAGCGCTCCCACATTACTGACGCTGACAGTGAAGCACTCCCTCAGTATGGACCCTCTGACAATGCAGCACCGCCTCAGTACTGACCCTCCGACAGTGCAGAACTCCCTCAGTACTGACCCTCTGACAGTGCAGCATTCCCTCAGTACTGACCCTCTGACAGTGCAGCGCTTCCTCAGAGCAGACCCTCTGAGAGTGCAGCACTCCCTCAGTACTGACCCTCTGACAGTGCAGCACTCCCTCAGTATGGAACCTCGACAGTGCAGCACTCCCTCAGTACTGACCCTCTGACAGTTCAGCACTCCCTCAGTACTGACCCTCTGACAGTGCAGCACTCCCTCAGTATGGACTCTCCGACAGTGCAGCGCTCCCTCAGAACTGACGCTCTGAAAGTGCGGCACTCCCTCAATATGGAGCCTCTGACAGTGCAGCTCTCCCTCAGTACTGACCCTCTGGCAGTGCAGCGCTGCATCAGTACTGACCCTCTGACAGTTCAGCACTCCCTCAGTACTGACCCTCTGACAGTGCAGCACTCCCTCAGTATGGACTTTCCGACAGTGCAGCGCTCCCTCAGAACTGATCCTCTGACAGTGCAGCACTCCCTCAGTACTGACCCTCTGACAGTGCAGCAGCCCCTCAGTACTGACCCTCTGACAATGCAGCACTCCCTCAGTTCTGACCCTCTGACCGCACAGCACTCCCACAGTACAGACCTTCTGACAGTGCAGCACTCCCTCAGTACTGACCCTCTGACATTGCAGTGCTCCCTCAGTACTGACACTCTTACACTGCAGCATTCCCTCAGTACTGACCCTCTGACAGAGAAGCACTCCCTCAGTATGGACCCTTTGACAATGCAGCTCTCCCTCAGAACTGACCCTCTGACAATGCAGCACTCCCTCAGTATGGACCCTTTGACATTGCAGCAGTCCCTCAGTACTGACTCTCTGACACTGCAGCAGTCGCTCAGTACTGACCCTCTGGCAGTGCAGCCCTCCCTCAGTACTGGCCCTGACAGTGAAGCACTCCCTCAGTATGGACCCTCTGACAGTGCAGCATTCCCTCAATACTGACCCTGTGGTAGTGCAGCGCTCCCACATTACTGACGCTGACAGTGAAGCACTCCCGCAGTATGGAACCTCTGACAGTGCAGCACCGCCTCAGTACTGACCCTCTGAGAGCGCAGCACTCCCTCAGTATGGACCCTTTGACAATGCAGCACTCCCTCTGTACTGCTCTCTGATAGTACAGCTCTCCCTTAGTACTGACCCTCTGACAATGCAGCACTCCCTCAGTATGGACCCTCTGATGGTGCAGCACTCACTCAGTACTGACCCTGTGGTAGTGCAGCGCTCCCACATTACTGACGCTGACAGTGAAGCACTCCCTCAGTATGGACCCTCTGACAATGCAGCACCGCCTCAGTACTGACCCTCCGACAGTGCAGAACTCCCTCAGTATGGACCCTCTGACAATGCAGCACCGCCTCAGTACTGACCCTCCGACAGTGCAGAACTCCCTCAGTACTGACCCTCTGACAGTGCAGCATTCCCTCAGTACTGACCCTCTGACAGTGCAGCGCTTCCTCAGAGCAGACCCTCTGAGAGTGCAGCACTCCCTCAGTACTGACCCTCTGACAGTGCAGCACTCCCTCAGTATGGAACCTCGACAGTGCAGCACTCCCTCAGTACTGACCCTCTGACAGTTCAGCACTCCCTCAGTACTGACCCTCTGACAGTGCAGCACTCCCTCAGTATGGACTCTCCGACAGTGCAGCGCTCCCTCAGAACTGACGCTCTGAAAGTGCGGCACTCCCTCAATATGGAGCCTCTGACAGTGCAGCTCTCCCTCAGTACTGACCCTCTGGCAGTGCAGCGCTGCATCAGTACTGACCCTCTGACAGTTCAGCACTCCCTCAGTACTGACCCTCTGACAGTGCAGCACTCCCTCAGTATGGACTTTCCGACAGTGCAGCGCTCCCTCAGAACTGATCCTCTGACAGTGCAGCACTCCCTCAGTACTGACCCTCTGACAGTGCAGCAGCCCCTCAGTACTGACCCTCTGACAATGCAGCACTCCCTCAGTTCTGACCCTCTGACCGCACAGCACTCCCACAGTACAGACCTTCTGACAGTGCAGCACTCCCTCAGTACTGACCCTCTGACATTGCAGTGCTCCCTCAGTACTGACACTCTTACACTGCAGCATTCCCTCAGTACTGACCCTCTGACAGAGAAGCACTCCCTCAGTATGGACCCTTTGACAATGCAGCTCTCCCTCAGAACTGACCCTCTGACAATGCAGCACTCCCTCAGTATGGACCCTTTGACATTGCAGCAGTCCCTCAGTACTGACTCTCTGACACTGCAGCAGTCGCTCAGTACTGACCCTCTGGCAGTGCAGCCCTCCCTCAGTACTGGCCCTGACAGTGAAGCACTCCCTCAGTATGGACCCTCTGACAGTGCAGCATTCCCTCAATACTGACCCTGTGGTAGTGCAGCGCTCCCACATTACTGACGCTGACAGTGAAGCACTCCCGCAGTATGGACCCTCTGACAGTGCAGCACCGCCTCAGTACTGCCCCTATGAGAGCGCAGCACTCCCTCAGTATGGACCCTTTGACAATGCAGCACTCCTTCAGTACTGCTCTCTGATAGTGCATCTCTCCCTCAGTACTGACCATCTGACAATGCAGCGCTCCCTCAGTATGGACCCTCTGACAATGCAGCACCGCCTCAGTACTGACCCTCCGACAGTGCAGCTCTCCCTCAGTACTGACCCTCTGGCAGTGCAGCGCTGCATCAGTACTGACCATCTTACAGTGCAGCACTCCCTCAGTACTGACCCTCTGACAGCGCAGCACTCCCTCAGTATGGACCCTTTGACAATGCAGCACTCCCTCAGTACTGCTCTCTGATAGTACAGCTCTCCCTCAGTACTGACCCTCTGACAATGCAGCACTCCCTCAGTATGGACCCTCTGACGGTGCAGCACTCACTCAGTACTGACCCTCTGACAGTGCGGCACTCACTCAGCACTGACGCTTTGACAGTGCAGCTCTCCCTCAGTACTGAGCACTCCCTCAGTATGGACGCTCTAACAGTGCAGCACTCCCTCAGTACTGACCCTCTGACATTACAGCATTCCCTCAGTACTGACCCTCTGACAGTGCAGCACTCCCTCAGCACTGACGATTTAACAGTGCAGCACTCGCTCAGTACTGACCCTTTGACAGTGCAGCACTCACTCAGCATGGACGCTCTGACAGTGCAGCACTTGCTCAGTACTGACCCTCTGACAGTGCAGCACTCCCTCAGTACTGATGATCTGACAGTGCAGCGCTTCCTCAATACTGACCCTCTGACAGTGCGGCGCTTCCTCAGTACTGACCCTCTGATAGTGTAGCAACACCTCAGTACGGTCCATCTGCGAGTGCAGCAGTCCCTCAGTACTGACCCTCTGACAATGCAGCACTCCCTCAGTTCTGACCCTCTGACAGTGCAGCACTCCCTCAGTACTGACCCTCTGACCGCGCAGCACTTCCTCAGTACGGACCTTCTGACAGTGCAGAACTCCATCAGTACAGACCCTCTGACAGTGCAGCACTCCCTCAGTACTGACCTTCTGACAGTGCAGCACTCCCTCAGTAAGGACCCTCTTACTGTGCAGCACTCCCTCAGTACTGACCCTCTGACAGTGCAGCAGCCCCTCAGTACTGACCCTCTGACAATGCAGCACTCCCTCAATTCTGACCCTCTGACGGCGCAGCACTCCCTCAGTACAGACCTTCTGACAGTGCAGCACTCCCTCAGTACTGACCGTCTGACATTGCAGTGCTCCCTCAGTACTGACACTCTTACACTGCAGCATTCCCTCAGTACTGACCCTCTGTCAGAGAAGCACTCCCTCAGTATGGACCCTTTGACAATGCAGCTCTCCCTCAGAACTGACCCTCTGACAATGCAGCACTCCCTCAGTACTGACTCTCTGACACTGCAGCAGTCGCTCAGTACTGACCCTCTGGCAGTGCAGCCCTCCCTCAGTACTGGCCCTGACAGTGAAGCACTCCCTCAGTATGGACCCTCTGACAGTGCAGCATTTCCTCAATACTGACCCTGTGGTAGTGCAGCGCTCCCACATTACTGACGCTGACAGTGAAGCACTCCCGCAGTATGGACCCTCTGACAGTGCAGCACCGCCTCAGTACTGCCCCTATGAGAGTGCAGCACTCCCTCAGTATGGACCCTTTGACAATGCAGCACTCCTTCAGTACTGCTCTCTGATAGTGCATCTCTCCCTCAGTACTGACCATCTGACAATGCAGCACTCCCTCAGTATGGACCCTCTGGCAATGCAGCACCGCCTCAGTACTGACCCTCCGACAGTGCAGCATTCCCTCAGTACTGACCCTCTGACAGTGAAGCGCTTCCTCAGTACTGACCCTCTGAGAGTGCAGTGCTCCCTCAGTACTGACCCTCTGACCGCGCAGAACTCCCTCAGTATGGACCCTCTGACAGTGCAGCACTCCCTCAGTACTGACGCTCTGAAAGTGCGGCACTCCCTCAATATGGAGCCTCTGCCAGTGCAGCACTCCCTCAGTACTGACCGTCTGGCAGTGCAGCGCTGCATCAGTACTGAGCCTCTCACAGTGCAGCACTCCCTCAGTACTGACCCTCTGACACTGCAGCAGTCTCTCAGTACTGACCCTCTGACAGCGCAGCACTCCCTCAGTATGGACCATTTGACAATGCAGCACTCCCTCAGTACTGCTCTCTAATAGTGAAGCTCTTCCTCAGTACTGACCCTTTGACAATGCAGCACTCCCTCAGTTCTGACCCTCTGACAGTGCAGCACTCGCTCAGTACTGACACTCTGACACTGCAGCAGTCCCTCAGTACTGACCCTCTGAGAGCGCAGCACTCCCTCAGCATGGACCCTTTGACAGTGCAGCAGTCCCTCAGTACTGACTCTCTGACACTGCAGCACTCCCTCAGTACAGATCCTCGGACAGTGCAGCACGCCCTCATTACTGACCCTCTGGCAGTGCATCATTCCCTCAGTACTGACCCTGACAGTGAAGCACTCCCTCAGTATGGACCCTCTGACAGTGCAGCACTCCCTCAGTACTGACGATCTGACAGTGCAGCGCTTCCCCAAGACTGACCCTCTGACAGTGCGGCGCATCCTCAGTACTGACCCTCTAACAGTGCAGCAACCCCTCAGTACGGACCCTCTGCCAGTTCAGCACCCCCTCAGTACTGACCATCTGACAATGCAGCACTCCCTCAGTATGGACCCTCTGACAGTGCAGCTCTCCCTCAGTACTGACGCCCTGACAGTGCAGCACTCCCTCAGAACTGACGCACTGACAGTGCAGCTCTCCCTCAGTATGGACCCTCTGACAGTGCAGCGCTTCCTCAGCACTGACCCTCTGAGAGCGCAGGGTTTCCTCAGTACTGACCCTCTGAACGCGCAGCACTCCCTCAGTCCGGACCTTCTGACAGTGCAGAACTCCATCAGTACTGATCCTCTGACAGTGCAGCACTCCCTCAGTACTGATCCTCTGACAGTGCAGCACGCCCTCAGTACTGACCCTCTGGCAGTGCAGCGCTCCCTCAGTACTGACCGTCTGGCAGTGCAGCGCTGCATCAGTACTGAGCCTCTCACAGTGCTGCACTCCCTCAGTACTGACCCTCTGACACTGCAGCAGTCCCTCAGTACTGACCCTCTGACAGCGCAGCACTCCCTCAGTATGGACCATTTGACAATGCAGCACTCCCTCAGTACTGCTCTCTGATAATGCAGCTCTCCCTCAGTACTGACCCTCTGACAATGCAGCACTCCCTCAGTATGGACCCTTTGACAGTGCAGCAGTCCCTCAGTACTGACTCTCTGACACTGCAGCACTCCCTCAGTACAGATCCTCGGACAGTGCAGCACGCCCTCATTACTGACCCTCTGGCAGTGCATCATTCCCTCAGTACTGACCCTGACAGTGAAGCACTCCCTCAGTATGGACCCTCTGACAGTGCAGCACTTCCTCAGTACTGACCCTCTGACAGTGCAGCACTCCCTCAGTACTGACGATCTGACAGTGCAGCGCTTCCCCAATACTGACCCTCTGACAGTGCGGCGCATCCTCAGTACTGACCCTCTGACCGCGCAGCACTCCCTCAGTCCGGACCTTCTGACAGTGCAGAACTCCATCAGTACTGACCCTCTGACAGTGTAGCGCTCCCTCAGTATGGACCCTCTGACAGTGTAGCGCTCCCTCAGTACTGACCCACTGACAGTGCAGCAATCCCTCAGTACTGACCCTCTGACCGCGCAGCAGTCCCTCAGTCTGGACCTTCTGACAGTCCAGAACTCCATCAGTACTGACCCTTTAACAATGCAGCACTCCCTCAGTACTGCTCTCTGATAGTGCAGCTCACCCTCAGTACTGACCCTCTGACAATGCAGCACTCCCTCAGTACTTATCCTCTGACAGTGCAGCACGCCCTCATTACTGACGCTGACAGTGCAGCACTCCCTCAGTATGGACCCTTTGACATTGCAGCAGTCCCTCAGTACTGACTCTCTGACACTGCAGCAGTCGCTCAGTACTGACCCTCTGGCAGTGCAGCCCTCCCTCAGTTCTTGCCCTGACAGTCAAGCACTCCCTCAGTATGGACCCTCTGACAGTGCAGCACCTCTCAGTATTGACCCTTTGACAGTGCAGCAGTCCCTCAGCACTGACTCTCTGACACTGCAGCAGTCGCTCAGTACTGATACTCTGGCAGTGCAGCCCTCCCTCAATACTGGCCCTGACAGTGAAGCACTCCCTCAGTGTGGACCCTCTGACAGTGCAGCATTCCCTCAGTACTGACCCTGTGGTAGTGCAGCGCTCCCACATTACTGACGCTGACAGTGAAACACTCCCGCAGTTTGGACCCTCTGACAGTGCAGCACCGTCTCAGTACTGACCCTCTGAGAGCGCAGCACTCCCTCAGTATGGACCCTTTGACAATGCAGCACTCACTCAGTACTGCTCTCTGATAGTGCAGCTCTCCCTCAGTACTGACCCTTTGACAATGCAGCACTCCCTCAGTATGGACCCTCTGACAATGCAGCACCGCCTCAGTACTGACCCTTCGACAGTGCAGCACTCCCTCAGTACTGACCCTTCGACACTGCAGCACTCCCTCAGTACTGACCCTCTGAGAGTGCAGTGCTCCCTCAGTACTGATCCTCTGACCGTGCAGCACTCCCTCAGTACGGACCCTCTGACAGTGCAGCACTCCCTCAGTACTGACCCTGTGGCAGTGCAGCGCTCCCTCATTACCGATGCTGACAGTGCAGCACTCCCTCAGTTCTGACCCTCTGACAGTGCAGCACCGCCTCAGTACTGACCCTCTGACAATGCAGCACTCCCTCAGTATGGACCCTCTGACAATGCAGCACCGCCTCAGTTCTGACCCTCCGACAGTGCAGCACTCCCTCAGTACTGACCCTCTGACAGTGCAGCGCTTCCTCAGAACTGACCCTCTGTGAGCGCAGCACTCCCTCAGTATGGACCCTTTGACAGTGCAGCACTCCCTCAGTATGGAAACTCCGACAGTGCAGCACTCCCTCAGTACTGGACCTCTGACAGTTCAGCACTCCCTCAGTACTGACCCTTTGACAGTGCGGTACTCCCTCAGTATGGACCCTCCGACAGTGCAGCGTTCCCTCAGTACTGACGGTCTGAAATTGCGGCACTCGCTCAATATGGAGCCTCTGACAGTGCAGCACTCACTCAGTACTGATCCTCTGGCAGTGCAGCGCTGCATCAGTACTGAACCTCTGACAGTAAGCACTCACTCAGTACTGACCCTCTTACACTGCAACAGTCCCTCAGCACTGACCCTCTGACAGCGCAGCACTCCCTCAGTATGGACCATTTGACAATGCAGCACTCCCTCAGTACTGCTCTCTGATAGTGCAGCTCTCCCTCAGTACTGACCCTTTGACAATGCAGCACTCCCTCAGTACTGACCCTCTGACAGTGCAGCACTCCCTCAGTACTGACACTCTGACAATGCAGCAGTCCCTCAGTACTGACCCTCTGACAGTGCAGCACTCCCTCAGTATGGACCCTTTGACAATGCAGCACTCCCTCAGTACTGCTCTCTGATAGTGCAGCTCTCCCTCAGTACTGACCCTCTGATAATGCAGCACTACCTCAGTACTGACCCTCTGACAGTGCAGCATTCCCTCAGTACTGACCCTCTGACAGTGCAGCACTCCCTCAGTATGGACCCTTTGACAATGCAGCACTCCCTCAGTTCTGCTCTCTGATAGTGCAGCTCTCCCTCAGTACTGACCCTCTGACAATACAGCACTCACTCAGTATGGACCCTTTGACAGTGCAGCAGTCCCTCAGTACTGACTCTCTGACACTGCAGCACTCCCTCAGTACTGATCCTCGGACAGTGCAGCACGCCCTCATTACTGACCCTCAGGCAGTGCATCATTCCCTCAGTACTGATCCTGACACTGCAGCAGTCCCTCAGTACTGATCCTCCGACAGTGCAGCACTCCCTAGTATGGAACCTTTGACAATGCAGCACTCCCTCAGTACTGCTCTCTGATAGTGCAGCTCTCACTCAGTACTGACCCTCTGACAATGCAGCACTCCCTCAGTACTGACCCTCTGACAGTGCAGCACTCCCTCAGTGCTGACACTCTGACACTGCAGCAGTCCCTCCGTACTGACCCTCTGAGAGCGCAGCACTCCCTCAGTATGGACCCTTTGACAATGCAGCACTCCCTCAGTCCTGACCCTCTGACAATGCAGCAATCCCTCAGTATGGACCCTTTGACAGTGCAGCAGTCCCTCAGTACTGACTCTCTTACACTGCAGCACTCCCTCAGTACTGATCCTCTGACAGTGCAGCACGCCCTCAGTACTGACCCTCTGGCAGTGCAGCGCTCCCTCAGTACTGGCGCTGACAGTGAAGCACTCCCTCAGTATGGACCCTCTAACAGTGCAGCACTCCCTCAGTACTGAACCTCTGACAGTGTAGCGCTCCCTCAGTACTGACCCACTGACATTGCAGCAATCCCTCAGTACTGACCCTCTGACCGTGCAGCACTCCCTCAGTCCGGACCTTCTGACAGTGCAGAACTCCATCAGTACTGACCCTTTGACAATGCAGCACTCCCTCAGTACTGCTCTCTGATAGAGCAGCGCTCCCTCAGTACTGGCGCTGACAGTAAAGCACTCCCTCAGTATGGACCCTCTGACAATGCAGCACTCCCTCAGTATGGACCCTTTGACAGAGCAGCAGTCCCTCAGTACTGACTCTCTGACACTGCAGCACTCCCTCAGTACTGATCCTCTGACAGTGCAGCACTCCCTCAGTACTGACGCTCTGACAGTACAGCACTCCCTCAGTACTCACCCTCTGACAGTGCAGTGCTCCCTCAGTACTGGCGCTGACAGTGCAGCACTCCCTCAGTACTGACCCTCTGGCAGTGCACCACTCTCTCAGTACTGACCCTCTGACAGTGCAGAACTTCCTCAGTACTGACCCTCTGGCAGTGCAGCCCGCCCTCAGTACTGACCCACTGACAGTGTAGCAACCCCTCAGTACGGACACTCTGGCAATGCAGCACCCCCTCAGTACTGACCCTCTGACAATGCAGCACTCCCTCAGTACTGACCCTCTGTCAGTGCAGCGCTCCCTCAGTTCTGACCCTCTGACAGTGCAGCGCTTCCTCCGTACTGAGCCTCTGAGAGTGCAGTGCTCCATCAGTACTGAACCTCTGACCAAGAAGCACTCCCTCAGTACGGACCTTCAGGCAGTGCAGAACTCCATCAATACTGACCCTCTGACAGTGCAGCACTCCCTCAGTACTGACGCTCTGACAGTGCAGCGCTCCCTCAGTTCTGACGCTCTGACAGTGCAGCACTCCCTCAGTACTGACCCTCTGACAGTGCAACGCTCCCACAGTACTGACCCTCTGACAGTGCGGCGCTTCCTCAGTACTGACCCTCTGAGAGCGCAGCGCTCCCTCAGCACTGAAACTCTGACCGCGCAGCAGTCCCTCAGTACCGACCTTCTGACAGTGCAGCGCTCCCTCAATACTGACACTCTTACACTGCAGCACTCCCTCAGTACTGACCCTCTGACTGCTCAGCACTCCCTCAGTATGGAAACTTTGACAATGCAGCACTCCCTCAGTACTGCTCTCTGATAGTGCAGCTCTCCCTCAGTACTGACCCTCTGACAGTGCAGCACTCCCTCAGTACTGACCCTCTGACAATGCAGCATTCCCTCAGTACTGACCCTCTGATAGTGCAGTACTCCCTCAGTACTGACCCTCTGACAATGCAGCATTCCCTCAGTATGGACCCTTTGACAGTGCAGCAGTCCCTCAGTACTGACTCTCTGACACTGCAGCACTCCCTCAGTACTGATCCTCTGACAGTGCAGCACGCCCTCAGTACTGACCCTCTGGCAGTGCAGCGCTACTTCAGTACTGACCCTCTGTCACTGCAGCACTCCCTCAGCACTGACCCTCTGACAGTGCAGCACTCCCTCAGTATGGACCCTCTGACAATGCAGCACGCCCTCAGTACTGACCCTCTGACAGTGCAGTGCTCCCTCAGTACTGACCCTCTGACAGTGCAGGACTCCCTCAGTACTGACCCTCTGACCGCGTGGCACTCCCTCAGTACGGACCTTCTGACAGTGCAGCGCTCCCTCAGTACTGACCCTCTGACAGTGCAGCGCTTCCTCAGTACTGACCCTCTGAGAGTGCAGCGCTCCCTCAGTACTGACCTACTGACAGTGCAGCAACACCTCAGTACGGACACTCTGGCAATGCAGCACCCCCTCAGTACTGACCCTCTGACATTGCAGCACTCCCTCAGCATGGACCCTCTGACAGTGCAGCATCCCTGGGTACTGACCCTATGACAGTGCAGCTCTCCCTCAGTACTGACCCTCTGACATTGCAGCACTCACTCAGTATGGACCCTCTGACAGTGCAGCACTCCCTCAGTACTGACCCTTTGACAGTGCAGCATTCCCTCAGTTCTGACCCTCTGACAGTGCAGCGCTTCCTCAGTACTGACCCACTGAGAATGCAGCGCTCCCTCAGTACTGACCCTCTGACCGCGCAGTACTCCCTCAGTACGGACCTTCTGACAGTGCAGAACTCCATCAGTACTGACCCTCTGACAGTGCAGCACTCCCTCAGTACTGACATTCTGACAGTGCAGCACTCCCTCAGAACTGACCCACTGACAGTGCCGCTCTCCCTCAGTACTGACCGTCTGACAGTGCGGTGCTTCCTCAGTACTGTCCCTCTGAGAGCGCAGTGCTCCCTCATTACTGACCCTATGACCGCGCAGCACTCCCTCAGCACGGACCATCTGACACTGCAGAACTCCATCAGTACTGACCCTCTGACAGTGCAGCACTCCCTCAGTAAGGACCCTCTGACAGTGCAGAACTCCATCAGTACTGACCCTCTGACAGTGCTGCGCTCCCTCAGTACTGACACTCTGATACTGCAGCAGTCCCGGAGTACTGACCCTATGACAGTGCAGCACTCCCTCAGTATGGACCCTTTGACAATGCAGCAGTCCCTCAGTACTGCTCTCTGATAGTGCAGCTCTCCCTCAGTACTGACCCTATGACAATGCTGCACTCCCTCAGTTTGGACCCTTTGACAGTGCAGCAGTCCCTCAGTACTGACTCTCTTACACTGCAGCACTCCCTCAGTACTGACACTCTGACAGTGAAGCACTCCCTCAGTATGGACCCTCTGACAGTGCAGCACTCCCTCAGTACTGAACCTCTGACAGTGCAGCACTCCCTCAGTACTGACCCACTGACAGTGCAGCAATCCCTCAGTACTGACCCTCTGACCGTGCAGCACTCCCTCAGTCCGGACCTTCTGACAGTGCAGAACTCCATCAGTGCTGACCCTTTGACAATGCAGCACTCCCTCAGTACTGCTCTCTGATAGTGCAGCTCTCCCTCAGTACTGACCTTCTGGCAGTGCAGCACTCCCTCAGTACTGAGCCTCTGACAGTGCAGCACTCCCTCAGTACTGAGCCTCTGACAGTGCAGCACTCCCTCAGTACTGACCCTCTGACATGAATCACTCCCTCAGTATGGACCCTCTGACAGTGCAGCACTCCCTCAGTACTGACCCTTTGACAGTGCAGCAGTCCCTCAGTACTGACTCTCTGACACTGCCGCACTCCCTCAGTACTGATCCTCTGACAGTGCAGCACACCCTCGGTACAGACACTCTGACAGTGTAGCACTCCCTCAGTACTGACCCACAGACAGTGCAGCAACCCCTCAGTACGGACCCTCTGGCAATGCAGCACCCCGTCAGTACTGACCCTCTGACAATGCAGCACTCCCTCAGTACTGACCCTCTGACAGTGCAGCGCTCCCTCAATACTGACGCTCTGACTGTGCAGCACTTCCTCAGTACTGACCCTCTGACAGTGCAACGCTCCCTCAGTACTGACCCTCTGACAGTGCGGCGCTTCCTCAGTACTGACCCTCTGAGAGCGCAGCGCTCCCTCAGTACTGACCCTCTGACCACGCAGCACTCCCTCAGTACCGACCTTCTGACAGTGCAGCGCTCCCTCAGTACTGACACTCTTACACTGCAGCACTCCCTCAGTACTGACCCTCTGACTGCTCAGCACTCCCTCAGTATGGACCCTTTGACAATGCAGCACTCCCTCAGTACTGCTCTCTGATAGTGCAGCTCTCCCTCAGTACTGACCCTCTGACTGCGCAGCACTTCCTCAGTATGGACCCTTTGACAATGCAGCACTCCCTCAGTACTGCTCTCTGATAGTGCAGCTCTCCCTCAGTACTGACCCTCTGACAATGCAGCATTCCCTCAGTATGGACCCTTTGACAGTGCAGCAGTCCCTCAGTACTGACTCTCTGACACTGCAGCACTCCCTCAGTACTGATCCTCTGACAGTGCAGCACGCCCTCAGTACTGACCCGCTGGCAGTGCAGCGCTCCCTCAGTACTGACGCTGACAGTGAAGCACTCCCGCAGTATGGACCCTTTGTCAGTGCAGCGTTTCCTCAGTACTGACCCTCTGACAGTGCAGCGCTCCCTCAGTACGGACCTTCTGACAGTACAGAACTCCATCAGTACTGACCCTCTGACAGTGCAGCTCTCTCTCAGTACTGACACTCTGGCAGTGCAGCACTCCCTCAGTACTTACCCTCTGACAGTGCAGGACTCCCTCAGTACTGACCCTCTGACCGCGCAGCACTCCCTCAGTCCGGACCTTCTGACAGTTCAGAACTCCATCAGTACTGACCCTCTGACAGTGCAGCTCTCTCTCAGTACTGACGCTCTGACAGTGCAGCAGTCCCTCAGTACTGACCCTCTGACAGTGCGGCGTTCCTGAGTACTGACCCTCTGAGAGCGCAGCGCTCCCTCAGTACTGACCCTCTGACCGCGCAGCACTCCCTCGGTACGGACCTTCTGACAGTGCAGAACTCCATCAGTAATGACCCTCTGACAGTGTAGCGCTCCCTCAGTACTGACACACTGACAGTGCAGCAACCCCTCAGTACGGACCCACTGGCAATGCAGCACCCCCTCAGTACTGACCCTCTGACAATGCAGCACTCCCCCAGTACTGACCCTCTGACAGTGCAGCGCTTCCTCAGTACTGACCCTCTGAGAGTGCAGCGCTCCCTCAGTACTGACCCTCTGACCGCGCAGCACTCCCTCAGTACGGACCTTCTGACAGTACAGAACTCCATCAGTACTGACCCTCTGACAGTGCAGCATTCCCTCAGTACTGGCGCTCTAACAGAGCAGCACTCCCTCAGTACTGACCCTCTGACCGCGCAGCACTCGCTTGGTACGGACCTTCTGACAGTGCAGAACTCCACCAGTAATGACCCTCTGACAGTGTAGCGCTCCCTCAGTACTGACACACTGACAGTGCAGCAACCCCTCAGTACGGACCCACTGGCAATGCAGCACCCCCTCAGTACTGACCCTCTGAAAATGCAGCACTCCCCCAGTACTGACCCTCTGACAGTGCAGCGCTTCCTCAGTACTGATCCTCTGAGAGTGCAGCGCTCCCTCAGTACTGACCCTCTGACCGCGCAGCACTCCCTCAGTACGGACCTTCTGACAGTACAGAACTCCATCAGTACTGACCCTCTGACAGTGCAGCATTCCCTCAGTTCTGGCGTTCTAACAGTGCAGCACTCCCTCAGTACTGACCCTCTGACCGCGCAGCACTCCCTCAGAACGGACCTTCTGACAGTGCAGAACTCCATCAGTACTGACCCTCTGACACTGCAGCACTCCCTCAGTACTGATCCTCTGACAGTGCAGCCCGCCCTCAGTGCTGATCCTCTGGCAGTGCAGCGCTACTTCAGTACTGGTGCTGACCGCGCAGCACTCCATCAGTACGGACCTTCTGACAGTGCAGAACTCCATTAGTACTGACCCTCTGACAGTGCAGCACTCCCTCAGTACTGACGCTCTGACAGTGCAGCACTCCCTCAGAACTGACCCACTGACAGTGCCGCTCTCCCTCAGTACTGACCGCCTGACAGTGCGGCGCTTCCTCAGTACTGTCCCTCTGAGAGCGCAGCGCTCCCTCATTACTGACCCTCTGACCGCGCAGCACTCCCTCAGTGTGGACCATCTGACACTGCAGAACTCCATCAGTACTGACCCTCTGACAGTGCAGCACTCCCTCAGTAAGGACCCTCTGACAGTGCAGAACTCCATCAGTACTGACCCTCTGACAGTGCTGCGCTCCCTCAGTACTGACACTCTGACACTGCAGCAGTCCAGGAGTACTGACCCTCTGACAATGCAGCACTCCCTCAGTTTGGGCCCTTTGACAGTGCAGCAGTCCCTCAGTACTGACTCTCTTACACTGCAGCACTCCTTCAGTACTGACCCTCTGGCAGTGCAGCGCTCCCTCAGTACTGGCGCTGACAGTGAAGCACTCCCTCAGTATGGACCCTCTGACAGGGCAGCACTCCCTCAGTCCGGACCTTCTGACAGTGCAGAACTCCATCAGTACTGACCCTTTGACAATGCAGCACTCCCTCAGTACTGCTCTCTGATAGTGCAGCTATCCCTCAGTACTGACCTTCTGGCAGTGCAGCACTCCCTCAGTACTGAGCCTCTGACAGTGCAGCACTCCCTCAGTACTGAGCCTCTGACAGTGCAGCACTCCCTCAGTACTGACCCTCTGACAGTGAAGCACTCCCTCAGTATGGACCCTCTGACAATGTAGCACTCCCTCAGTATGGACCCTTTGACAGTGCAGCAGTCCCTCAGTACTGACTCTCTGGCACTGCAGCACTCCCTCAGTACTGATCCTCTGACAGTGCAGCACACCCTCGGTACTGACCCTCTGACAGTGTAGCACTCCCTCAGTACTGACCCACGGACAGTGCAGCAACCCCTCAGTACGGACCCTCTGGCAATGCAGCACCCCCTCAGTACTGACCCTCTGACAATGCAGCACTCCCTCAGTACTGACCCTCTGACAGTGCAGCGCTCCCTCAATACTGACGCTCTGACTGTGCAGCACTCCCTCAGTACTGACCCTCTGACAGTGCAACGCTCCCTCAGTACTGACCCTCTGACAGTGCGGCGCTTCCTCAGTACTGACCCTCTGAGAGCGCAGCGCTCCCTCAGTACTGACCCTCTGACCACGCAGCACTCCCTCAGTACCGACCTTCTGACAGTGCAGCGCTCCCTCAGTACTGACACTCTTACACTGCAGCACTCCCTCAGTACTGACCCTCTGACTGCTCAGCACTCCCTCAGTATGGACCATTTGACAATGCAGCACTCCCTCAGTACTGCTCTCTGATAGTGCAGCTCTCCCTCAGTACTGACCCTCTGACAATGCAGCATTCCCTCAGTATGGACCCTTTGACAGTGCAGCAGTCCCTCAGTACTGCTCTCTGATAGTGCAGCTCTCCCTCAGTACTGACCCTCTGACAATGCAGCATTCCCTCAGTATGGACCCTTTGACAGTGCAGCAGTCCCTCAGTACTGACTCTCTGACACTGCAGCACTCCCTCAGTACTGATCCTCTGACAGTGCAGCACGCCCTCAGTACTGACCCGCTGGCAGTGCAGCGCTCCCTCAGTACTGACGCTGACAGTGAAGCACTCCCGCAGTATGGACCCTTTGTCAGTGCAGCGTTTCCTCAGTAATGACCCTCTGACAGTGCAGCGCTCCCTCAGTACGGACCTTCTGACAGTACAGAACTCCATCAGTACTGACCCTCTGACAGTGCAGCTCTCTCTCAGTACTGACGCTCTGACAGTGCAGCACTCCCTCAGTACTTACCCTCTGACAGTGCAGGACTCCCTCAGTACTGACCCTCTGACCGCGCAGCACTCCCTCAGTACGGACCTTCTGACAGTGCAGCATTCCCTCAGTACTGGCGCTCTAACAGAGCAGCACTCCCTCAGTACAGACCCTCTGACCGCGCAGCACTCCCTCGGTACGGACCTTCTGACAGTGCAGAACTCCATCAGTAATGACCCTCTGACAGTGTAGCGCTCCCTCAGTACTGACACACTGACAGTGCAGCAACCCCTCAGTACGGACCCACTGGCAATGCAGCACCCCCTCAGTACTGACCCTCTGAAAATGCAGCACTCCCCCAGTACTGACCCTCTGACAGTGCAGCGCTTCCTCAGTACTGACCCTCTGAGAGTGCAGCGCTCCCTCAGTACTGACCCTCTGACCGCGCAGCACTCTCTCAGTACGGACCTTCTGACAGTACAGAACTCCATCAGTACTGACCCTCTGACAGTGCAGCATTCCCTCAGTACTGGCGTTCTAACAGTGCAGCACTCCCTCAGTACTGACCCTCTGACCGCGCAGCACTCCCTCAGAACGGACCTTCTGACAGTGCAGAACTCCATCAGTACTGACCCTCTGACAGCGCAGCACTCCCTCAGTACTGATCCTCTGACAGTGCAGCCCGCCCTCAGTGCTGATCCTCTGGCAGTGCAGCGCTACTTCAGTACTGGTGCTGACCGCGCAGCACTCCCTCAGTACGGACCTTCTGACAGTGCAGAACTCCATTAGTACTGACCCTCTGACAGTGCAGCACTCCCTCAGTACTGACGCTCTGACAGTGCAGCACTCCCTCAGAACTGACCCACTGACAGTGCCGCTCTCCCTCAGTACTGACCGCCTGACAGTGCGGCGCTTCCTCAGTACTGTCCTTCTGAGAGCGCAGCGCTCCCTCATTACTGACCCTCTGACCGCGCAGCACTCCCTCAGTGTGGACCATCTGACACTGCAGAACTCCAATAGTACTGACCCTCTGACAGTGCAGCACTCCCTCAGTAAGGACCCTCTGACAGTGCAGAACTCCATCAGTACTGACCCTCTGACAGTGCTGCGCTCCCTCAGTACTGACACTCTGACACTGCAGCAGTCCAGGAGTACTGACCCTCTGACAATGCAGCACTCCCTCAGTTTGGGCCCTTTGACAGTGCAGCAGTCCCTCAGTACTGACTCTCTTACACTGCAGCACTCCTTCAGTACTGACCCTCTGGCAGTGCAGCGCTCCCTCAGTACTGGCGCTGACAGTGAAGCACTCCCTCAGTATGGACCCTCTGACAGGGCAGCACTCCCTCAGTCCGGACCTTCTGACAGTGCAGAACTCCATCAGTACTGACCCTTTGACAATGCAGCACTCCCTCAGTACTGCTCTCTGATAGTGCAGCTATCCCTCAGTACTGACCTTCTGGCAGTGCAGCACTCCCTCAGTACTGAGCCTCTGACAGTGCAGCACTCCCTCAGTACTGAGCCTCTGACAGTGCAGCACTCCCTCAGTACTGACCCTCTGACAGTGAAGCACTCCCTCAGTATGGACCCTCTGACAATGTAGCACTCCCTCAGTATGGACCCTTTGACAGTGCAGCAGTCCCTCAGTACTGACTCTCTGGCACTGCAGCACTCCCTCAGTACTGATCCTCTGACAGTGCAGCACACCCTCGGTACTGACCCTCTGACAGTGTAGCACTCCCTCAGTACTGACCCACGGACAGTGCAGCAACCCCTCAGTACGGAACCTCTGGCAATGCAGCACCCCCTCAGTACTGACCCTCTGACAATGCAGCACTCCCTCAGTACTGACCCTCTGACAGTGCAGCGCTCCCTCAATACTGACGCTCTGACTGTGCAGCACTCCCTCAGTACTGACCCTCTGACAGTGCAACGCTCCCTCAGTACTGACCCTCTGACAGTGCGGCGCTTCCTCAGTACTGACCCTCTGAGAGCGCAGCACTCCCTCAGTACCGACCTTCTGACAGTGCAGCGCTCCCTCAGTACTGACACTCTGACAATGCAGCATTCCCTCAGTATGGACCCTTTGACAGTGCAGCAGTCCCTCAGTACTGACTCTCTGACACTGCAGCACTCCCTCAGTACTGATCCTCTGACAGTGCAGCACGCCCTCAGTACTGACCCGCTGGCAGTGCAGCGCTCCCTCAGTACTGACGCTGACAGTGAAGCACTCCCGCAGTATGGACCCTTTGTCAGTGCAGCGTTTCCTCAGTACTGACCCTCTGACAGTGCAGCGCTCCCTCAGTACGGACCTTCTGACAGTACAGAACTCCATCAGTACTGACCCTCTGACAGTGCAGCTCTCTCTCAGTACTGACGCTCTGACAGTGCAGCACTCCCTCAGTACTTACCCTCTGACAGTGCAGGACTCCCTCAGTACTGACCCTCTGACCGCGCAGCACTCCCTCAGTACGGACCTTCTGACAGTACAGAACTCCATCAGTACTGACCCTCTGACAGTGCAGCTCTCTCTCAGTACTGACGCTCTGACAGTGCAGCAGTCCCTCAGTACTGACCCTCTGACAGTGCGGCGCTTCTTGAGTACTGACCGTCTGAGAGCGCAGCGCTCCCTCAGTACTGACCCTCTGACCGCGCAGCACTCCCTCGGTACGGACCTTCTGACAGTGCAGAACTCCATCAGTAATGACCCTCTGACAGTGTAGCGCTCCCTCAGTACTGACACACTGACAGTGCAGCAACCCCTCAGTACGGACCCACTGGCAATGCAGCACCCCCTCAGTACTGACCCTCTGACAATGCAGCACTCCCTCAGTACTGACCCTCTGACAGTGCAGCGCTTCCTCAGTACTGACCCTCTGAGAGTGCAGCGCTCCCTCAGTACTGACCCTCTGACCGCGCAGCACTCCCTCAGTACGGACCTTCTGACAGTACAGAACTCCATCAGTACTGACCCTCTGACAGTGCAGCATTCCCTCAGTACTGGCGCTCTAACAGTGCAGCACTCCCTCAGTACCGACCCTCTGACCGCGCAGCACTCCCTCAGAACGGACCTTCTGACAGTGCAGAACTCCATCAGTACTGACCCTCTGACACTGCAGCACTCCCTCTGTACTGGTCCTCTGACAGTGCAGCGCTACTTCAGTACTGGTGCTGACAGTGAAGCACTCCCTCAGTATGGACCCTCTGACCGCGCAGCACTCCCTCAGTACGGACCTTCTGACAGTACAGAATTCCATCAGTACTGACCCTCTGACAGTGCAGCACTCCCTCAGTACTGACGCTCTGACAGTGCAGCGCTTCCTCAGTACTGACCCACTGAGAATGCAGCGCTCCCTCAGTACTGACCCTCTGACCGCGCAGCACTCCCTCAGTACGGACCTTCTGACAGTGCAGAACTCCATCAGTACTGACCCTCTGACAGTGCAGCACTCCCTCAGTACTGACGCTCTGACAGTGCAGCGCTTCCTCAGTACTGACCCACTGAGAATGCAGCGCTCCCTCAGTACTGACCCTCTGACCGCGCAGCACTCCCTCAGTACGGACCTTCTGACAGTGCAGAACTCCATCAGTACTGACCCTCTGACAGTGCAGCACTCCCTCAGTACTGACGCTCTGACAGTGCAGCACTCCCTCAGAACTGACCCACTGACAGTGCCGCACTCCCTCAGTGTGGACCATCTGACACTGCAGAACTCCATCAGTACTGACCCTCTGACAGTGCAGCACATCCTCAGTAAGGACCCTCTGACAGTGCAGAACTCCATCAGTACTGATCCTCTGACAGTGCTGCGCTCCCTCAGTACTGACACTCTGACACTGCTGCAGTCCCGGAGTACTGACCCTATGACAGTGCAGCACTCCCTCAGTATGGACCCTTTGACAATGCAGCAGTCCCTCAGTACTGCTCTCTGATAGTGCAGCTCTCCCTCAGTACTGACCCTCTGACAATGCAGCACTCCCTCAGTTTGGACCCTTTGACAGTGCAGCAGTCCCTCAGTACTGACACTCTTACACTGCAGCACTCCTTCAGTACTGACCCTCTGGCAGTGCAGTGCTCCCTCAGTACTGGCGCTGACAGTGAAGCACTCCCTCAGTTTGGACCCTCTGACAGTGCAGCACTCCCTCAGTACTGAACCTCTGACAGTGCAGCACTCCCTCAGTACTGACCCACTGACAGTGCAGCAATCCCTCAGTACTGACCCTCTGACCGTGCAGCACTCCCTCAGTCCGGATCTTCTGACAGTGCAGAACTCCATCAGTACTGACCCTTTGACAATGCAGCACTCCCTCAGTACTGCTCTCTGATAGTGCAGCTATCCCTCAGTACTGACCTTCTGGCAGTGCAGCACTCCGTCAGTACTGAGCCTCTGACAGTGCAGCAATCCCTCAGTACTGAGCCTCTGACAGTGCAGCACTCCCTCAGTACTGACCCTCTGACAGTGAAGCACTCCCTCAGTATGGACCCTCTGACAATGCAGCACTCCCTCAGTATGGACCCTTTGACAGTGCAGCAGTCCCTCAGTACTGACTCTCTGACACTGCAGCACTCCCTCAGTACTGATCCTCTGACAGTGCAGCACTCCCTCAGTATGGACCCTCTGACAGTGCAGCACTCCCTCAGTACTGACCCTCTGACAGTGTAGCGCTCCCACAGTACTGACCCACTGACAGTGCAGCAACCTCTTAGTACGGACCCTCTGACAATGCAGCACCCCCTTAGTACTGACCCTCTGACAATGCAGCACTCCCTCAGTACTGACCCTCTGACAGTGCAGCGCTCCCTCAATACTGACGCTCTGACAGTGCAGCAGTCCCTCAGTACTGACCCTCTGACAGTGCAACGCTCCCTCAGTACTGACCCTCTGACAGTGCGGCGCTTCCTCAGTACTGACCCTCTGAGAGCGCAGCGCTCCCTCAGTACTGACCCTCTGACCGCGCAGGACTCCCTCAGTACCGATCTTCTGTCAGTGCAGAACTCCATCAGTACTGACCCTCTGACAGTGCAGCACTCCCTCAGTACTGACCCTCTGACAGTGCAGTGCTCCCTCAGTACTGACACTCATACACTGCAGCACTCCCTCAGTACTGACCCTCTGACTGCTCAGCACTCCCTCAGTATGGACCCTTTGACAATGGAGCACTCCCTCAGTACTGCTCTCTGATAGTGCAGCTCTCCCTCAGTACTGACCCTCTGACTGCGCAGCACTCCCTCAGTATGGACCCTTTGACAATGCAGCACTCCCTCAGTACTGCTCTCTGATAGTGCAGCTTTCCCTCTGTACTGACCCTCTGACAATGCAGCATTCCCTCAGTATGGACCCTTTGACAGTGCAGCAGTCCCTCAGTACTCACCCTCTGGCAGTGCAGCACGCCCTCAGTACTGACCCGCTGGCAGTGCAGCGCTACTTCAGTACTGGCGCTGACAGTGCAGCACTCCCTCAGTACTGACCCTCTGGCAGTGCAGCGCTCCCTCAGTACTGACCCTCTGACAGTGCAGCGCTTCCTCAGTACTGACCCTCTGACCGCGCAGCACTCCCTCAGAACGGACCTTCTGACAGTGCAGAACTCCATCAGTACTGACCCTCTGACAGTGCAGCACTCCCTCAGTACTGACCCTCTGATAGCGCAGCACTCCCTCAGTACTGACCCTGTCAGTGAAGCACTCCCTCAATATGGACCCTCTGACATTGCAGCGCTCCCTCAGTACTGACCCTCTGACAGTGCGGCGCTTCCTCAGTACTGACACTCTGAGAGCGCAGCGCTCCCTCAGTACTGACCCTCTGACCGTGCAGCACTCCCTCAGTACGGACCTTCTGCCAGTGCAGAACTCCATCAGTACTGACCCTCTGACAGTGCAGCGCTCCCTCAGTACTGACACTCATTCACTGCAGCACTCCCTCAGGACTGACCCTCTGACTGCACAGCACTCCCTCAGTATGGACCCTTTGACAATGGAGCACTCCCTCAGTACTGACTCTCTGACACTGCAGCACCCCCTCAGTACTGATCCACTGACACTGCAGCACTCCCTCTGTACTGACCCTCTGATAGTGCAGCACTCCCTCAGTATGGACCCTCTGACATTGCAGCGCTCCCTCAGTACTGACCCTGTCAGTGAAGCACTCCCTCAATATGGACCCTCTGACAGTGCAGCACTCCCTCAGTACTGACACTCTGACAGTGCAGCACTCCCTCAGTACTGACCCTCTGACAGTGCAGCACTCCCTCAGTATGGACCCTCTGACAGTACAGCGCTCCCTCAGTCTGGACCCTTTGACAATGCAGCATTCCCTCAGTACTGCTCTCTGATAGTGCAGCTCTCCCTCAGTACTGACCCTCTGACAATGCAGCACTCCCTCAGTATGGACCCTTTGTCAGTGCAGCAGTCCCTCAGTACTGACTCTTTGACACTGCAGCACTCCCTCAGTACTTATCCTCTGACAGTGCAGCACGCCCTCAGTACTGACCCTCTGGCAGTGCAGCGCTACTTCAGTACTGGCGCTGACAGTGAAGCACTCCCTCAGTATGGACCCTCTGACTCTGCAGCACTCCCTCAGTACTGGCCCTCTGGCAGTGCAGCGCACCCTCATTACTGACGCTGACAGTGACGCACTCCCTCAGTATGGACCCTCTGTCAGTGCAGCACTCCCTCAGTACTGTCCCTCTGACAGTGTAGCGCTCCCTCAGAACTGACACACTGACAGTGCAGCAACCCCTCAGTACGGACCCACTGGCAATGCAGCACCCCCTCAGTACTGACCCTCTGACAATGCAGCACTCCCTCAGTATGGACCCTCTGACAGTGCAGCGCTCCCTCAGTACTGACCCTCAGACAGTGCAGCGCTTCCTCAGTACTGACCCTCTGAGAGTGCAGCGCTCCCTCAGTACTGACCCTCTGACCGCGTAGCACTCCCTCAGTATGGACGTTCTGACAGTACAGAACTCCATCAGTACTGACCCTCTGGCAGTGCAGCACTCCCTCAGTACTGACGCTCTGACAGTGCAGCACTCCCTCAGTACTGACCCTCTGACAGTGCAGCACTCGCTCAGTACTGACCCTCTGACCGCGCAGCACTCCCTCAGAACGGACCTTCTGACAGTGCAGAACTCCATCAGCACTGTCCCTCTGACAGTGCAGCGCTCCCTCAGTATTGACCCTCTGACAATGCTGCACTCCCTCAGTACTGACCCTCTGACACTGCAGCACTCCCTCAGTACTGACCCTCTGACAGCGCAGCACTCACTCAGTATGGACCCTTTGACAATGCAGCACTCCCTCAGTACTTCTCTCTGATGGTGCTGCTCTCCTTCAGTACTGACCCTTTGACAGTGCAACACTCCCTCAGTATGGACCCTCGGACAGTGCAGCGCTCCCTCAGTACTGACCCTCTGAAAGTGCGGCACTCCCTCAATATGCAGCCTCTGACAGTGCAGCAGTCCCTCAGTACTGACCCTCTGACAGTGCAGCACTCCCTCAGTACTGACCCTGACAGTGAAGCACTCCCTCAGTATGGAACCCCTGACAGTGCAGCACTCCCTCAGTACTGACCATATGAGAGTGCACCGCTCCCTCAGTAATGACCCTCTAACCATGCAGCATTTCCTCAGTACGGACCCTCTGACAGTGCAGCACTCCCTCAGTACTGACCCTCTGACAGTGCAGCACTCCCTCAGTACTGACACCGTGACAGTGCATTTTTCACCCTCTGTGGGCGAGTGATTGCAGAGTCATGAGGGCAGCACGGTAGGACAGTGGTTAGCACAGTTGCTTCACAGCTCCAGGAACTCAGGTTCGATTCCCGGTTTGGGTCACTGTGTATGCGGAGTCTGCACGTACTCCCCGTGTCTGCTAGGGTTTCCTCCAGATGCTCCGGTTTCCTCCCACAAGTCCAAAGATGTGCAGGTTTGGTGGATTGGCCACGTTAAATTGCCCTTAGTGTCCGGAAATGTTTGGGTGGGGTTGCTGGGTTGCGAGGATGAGGTGGAGGTGTGGGTTTGGGTAGTGAACTCTTTCCAAGGCTGCTGCAGACTCGATGGGCCGAATGGCCTCCTTCTGCACTGTAAATTCTATGATTACATTGTCTTTCACAGGGTGTGACACGGTGAGTCACTGCGGCAATGCCCAGGACATTGGGAGTTGTCTGCTGGTGAATTCACTCAGTTTTGATCTCTTCTCAGTCATGATGAGGGTTAGTTGTCAGCCTGCGTTCCATTGGTAAATCAGATGTTGGTTTGCCTCAGCTTTGACGCAAGGAATTGTTTGTGTTGTTTGTCGATGTGTTAACTCTGTGCTCATTGAGAGAGACACTCATTTCCTCTCATCATGCCTTATAACAATGCGCAGCCGAGCCGGAAGCGAGGCGACGGAGTCAACACTGCCCTCTGGCCCCCGCTCATTCAGTCTCCCGGGCCGGACGTTCACACATTCTTTCATGTCAGGGCCATGCACAGCTCTCACTGTCGCGATCGGAAACACAGCCACCACAATAACAGAATAAAGGAGAGCAGATACACTTGGGGTTTTGTCCAACGCAAAGAACGTTGGCAGACTGGACAGAGCGAGGAAAATCGCGTCAGAAAATCACCAGAAATATGTAACCAGCAGAATAGGTGGGTCCGTCTGTCCCCAGGTCGGTAAATGGGTGGATGATGGTCGCACAGACAGATCGGCAGTTAAGTGGGTCGGTGGATGGGTAGGTGGGTGGGTAGTTAGGTGGGTAGGTGGGTGGGTCGTTAGGTGGGCAGGTAGGTGGGAAGTTATGTGGGTAGTTGGGTGGCTAGTTAGCTGGGTAGTTAGGTGGGTAGTTAGGTGGGTAGTTAGCTGGGTAGTTAGGTGGGTAGGTATGTGGATAATCAATTGGGTAGTTAGGTGAGTAGGGAGGTGGGTAGGTTGGTGGGGAGGTAGGTGGATAGTTAGTGGGTAAATGGATGGTTAATGGGTAGGTAGATGGGTAGTTAGGAGGGTAGTTAGGTCGGTAGGTAGGTCGGTAGTTAGGTGGGTAGTTAGATGGGTATATAGGTGGGTAGTTAGGTGTGTAGTTAGATGGTTAGGTAGGTGAGTAGGTAGGTAGATAGGTAAGTGGGTAGGTGGGTAGGTAGGTGGGTAGGTAGGTAGATAGGTAAGTGGGTAGGTGGGTAGGTAGGTGGGTAGTTAGGTGGGTAGGTAGGTGTGTAGTTATATGGGCAATTAGGTGGGTAGTTATGTGGATAGGTAGGTGGGTAGGTAGGTGCGTAGTTAGGTGGGCAGTTAGGTGTGTAGCTAGATGGGCAGTTAGGTGGGTAGGTAGGTGGGTAGGTAGGTGCGTAGTTAGGTGGGCAGTTAGATGGTAGTGAGTTGGGTAGGTAGATGGGAAGTTAGGTGGGTAAGTAGGTGGGTAGTTAGGTGGGTAGATAGGTGGGTAGGTAGGTGGGCAGTTAGGTGGGTAGGCAGGTAGGTAGGTGGATGGTTAATGGGTAGGTAGATGGGTAGTTAGGAGGGTAGTTAGGTCGGTAGGCAGGTCGGTAGTTAGGTGGGTAGGTAGGTGGGTAGTTAGATGGGTATCTTGGTGGGTAGTTAGGTGTGTAGTTAGATGGGTAGTTAGATGGGTAGTTAGGTGGGTAGGTAGGTGGGTAGGTAGGTAGATAGGTAAGTGGGTAGGTGGGTAGGTAGGTGGGTAGGTAGATGGATAGGTAGGTGTGTAGTTATTTGGGCAGTTAGGATGGTAGTTAGGTGGGTAGGTAGGTGGGTAGGTAGGTGGGCAGTTAGGTGGTAATGTGGTGGGTAGGTAGGTGGGTATGTGGGTAGGTAGGTGGGTAGGTAGATGGGTAGGTAGGTGTGTAGTTATTTGGGCAGTTAGGATGGTAGTTAGGTGGGTAGGTAGGTGGGTAGGTAGATGGGCAGTTAGGTGGTAATGTGGTGGGTAGGTAGGTGGGTAAGTAGGTGGGTAGGTAGGTGCGTAGTTAGGTGGGCAGTTAGGTGGTAGTGAGGTGGGCAGGTAGGTGCGTAGGTAGGTGGTAGTGAGGTGGGTAGGTACGTGGGTAGGTAGGTAGATAGGTAAGTGGGTAGGTGGGTAGGTAGGTGGGTAGGTGGGTAGTTAGGTGGGTAGGTAGGTGGGTAGGTAGGTAGATAGGTAAGTGGGTAGGTGGGTAGGTAGGTGGGTAGTTAGGTGGGCAGTTAGATGGGTAGTTAGGTGGGTAGGTAGATAGGTAAGTGGGTAGGTGGATAGGTAGGTGGGTAGGTAGGTAGATAGGTAAGTGGGTAGGTGGGTAGGTAGGTGGGTAGGTGGGTAGTTAGGTGGGTAGGTAGGTGGGTAGGTAGGTAGATTGGTAAGTGGGTAGGTGGGTCGGTAGGTGGGTAGGTAGGTGGGTAGTTAGGTGGGCAGTTAGGTGGGTAGTTAGATGGGTAAGTAGATAGGTAAGTGGGTAGGTGGGTAGGTAGGTGGGTAGGTAGGTGAGTAGATAGGCGCGTAGTTAAATGGGCAGTTAGGCGGTAGTGCGGTGGGTAGGTAGGTGGGTAGGTAGGTGGGTAGTTAGGTGGGTAGGTAGGTGGTATGTTAGATGGGCAGTTAGGTGGTAGTGAGGTGGGTAGGTACGTGGGTAGGTAGGTGGGTAAGTAGGTGCATAGTTAGGTGTGCAGTTAGGTGTGTAGTTAGATGGGCAGTTAGGTGGTAGTGAGGTGGGTAGGTACGTGGGTAGGTAGGTGGGTAGTTAGGTGGGTAGTTAGGTGGGTAGGTAGGTGGGTAGGTGTGTAGCTAGATGGGCAGTAAGGTGGTAGTGAGGTGGGTAGGTAGGTGGGTAGGTAGGTGCGTAGTTAGGTGGGCAGTTAGGTGTGTAGTTAGATGGGCAGTTAGGTCGCAGTGAGGTGAGTAGGTAGGTGGGTAGGTAGGTGCGTAGTTAGGTGGGCAGTTAGGTGGGTAGGTAGGTGCGTCGTTAGGTGGGTAGGTAGGTGCGTAGTTAGGTGGGTAGGTAGGTGTGTAGCGAGATGGGCAGTTAGGCGGTAGTGAGGTGGGTAGGTAGGTGGGTAGGTTGGTGCGTAGTTAGGTGGGCTGTTAGGTGTGTAGTTAGATGGGCAGTTAGGTGTGTAGTTAGATGGGCAGTTAGGCGGTAGTGAAGTGGGTAGGTGGGTAGGTAGGTGCGTAGTTAGTAGGCAGTTAGGTGTGTAGTTAGAAGGGCCGTTAGGTGTGTAGTTAGATGGGCAGTTAGGTGGTAGTGAGGTGGGTAGGTAGGTGGGTAGGTAGGTGCGTAGTTAGGTGGACAGTTAAGTGTGTAACTAGATGGGCAGTTAGGTAGTAGTGAGGTGGGTAGGTGGGTAGTTAGGTGGGTAGTTAAGTGGGTAGGTAGGTGGGTAGGTAGGTAGATAGGTAAGTGGGTAGGTGGGTAGTTAGGTGGGTAGGTAGGTGGGTAGGTAGGTGCGTAGTTAGATGGGCAGTTAGGTGGTAGTGAGGTGGGTTGGTAGGTGGGTAGTTAGGTGGGTAGATAGACACAGATGGATATAAATAAAGAAACAAATTGAGATAGAAAGGGTGAAAGGAGTAATGCAGAGATAGAAAAGAGCATGAGAGAGAAAATAACGGATTGAGATGTAGGAGATGGAGATAGGGTGATAGATAAATATAGACACATCGGATGGCTGCAATGTAGAATGAGGCGTTCAGCCCCTCTTCATTGTACTTGCTCTCGGATGGAGCATTACTGAGTCCCATTCGCTTGTCTCCTCCCTGTTACCCCGTCGCATTCACCCCTTCGAGATAGTTACCTAATCCTCCACTGGATTGAATCTGCCCCATGCTCACTCTCAGAAATCTTTTCCAGATCCTAAACGGAGAGGGAGGGAAAGGTAGTGGTCGGAATAGGTGAGCAAGGGAGACAGCGAGGCAGGAGGAGACATAGCTGCTTATATGCAGCTACGTATCGATACAGAAACAGATCGAGAGCTTTAGGAAGATGTTGATTCACATAGTCATTCAGACCCTGATACTTCCGTGCTGAGTAGAAACATTGATAAGTGTTTTAAACCATGACCTTTTCGGAAGAACCCAGATATTGGAAAGAATCCAGACAGTTTATTGAATAGCCAGAATCCATAATTAATGGCAGACACATTTCTCGGGGCACCAGGAACATAGCTGTCCTCAAAAGACAGCAAATCAGGCTTTCTTTTCATACCTGGTGTCCCGGGTGTTCACACTAGCACATTTGCCAGTAAATTACATGTTTCGGCTTCAGGCCAGACTTTCGAGAACAAAACAAGACGGTTATCCAAAGGCCAAGAGGTAACTCCCTCTGGCGACCCTGAGCAATATTCATCCCACAGCCAGTAACATGCCTTTCTCAGTTCATGGATGTATTGCTGGTTAAGGAAGGCTTATTGTGTAAAAAATGATGACCTAGTTCCCTCCAATGACAACACTGTGGTCAATGTTTCACTGAACGTGAGCAGCAGAGATTGCCTGAAGTGAAATGTAAAAGTGTTCACGCTGCCGAGAATGCGACGGACCATGCAAAGATCCCTCTGATAAAGATCATTCCGGCTATGGGTATAATGGAACAGGGGATCTCCCTGATGAAGATTATTCCTGAAATTGATCGATTGGATCAGGACATCTCGCTGATGAAGATTATTCTGGTTATTGATCTAGTGAAACAGGACATCTCGCTGATGAAGATTATTCCAGTGATTGATCTATTGGAACAGGAGATCTCACTGATTAAACTTTTTCCAGTAAGAAGTCTTACAACGCCAGGTTAAACTCCTACAGGTTTGTTGCCAATCACTAGCATTCAGAGCACTGCGCCTTCCTCAGGTGAATTCACCTGAGGAACCAGCAGTGCTCCGAAAGCTAGTGTTTGAAACAAACCTGTTGGACTTTAACCTGGTGTTGTAAGACTTCTTACTGTGCTCACCCCAGTCCAACGCCGGCATCTCCACATCGAAGCTTATTCCAGTTATTGGTCTATTGGAAAAGTAAATCTCGCTGGTGAAGATTATACTGGCTATTAATCTATTGGAGCAAGACATCTGGCTGATGAAAATTGTTCTGGCTATTGATCTATTGGAACATGAGTTCCCACTGATGAAAATTATCCCGGTTATTGATCTATTGGAAGAGGAGATCCCACTGATGAAGATTATGCCAGTAATTAATCTAGGGGCTTTTAACAGTAACCTCATTGCAATAAACCTACTTGTTAAAAATTATAATTATTGGAACAGGAGTTCTCACTGATGAAGATTAGACCAGTTATTGATCTCTAGAAAGTGGAGATCTCGCTGATGAAGATTATTCCAGTTATGCATTTATTGGAACAGGAGATCTCACTGATGAAGATTATTCTAGTTATTGGTCTATTGGAACAGGAGATCTCGCTGATGAAGATTATTCCAGTTATTGGTCTATTGGAACAGGAGATCTCACTGCTGAAGGTTATTCCAGTTATGCATTTATTGGAACAGGAGTAATCTCGCTGATGAAGATTATTCCAGTTATTGATCTATTGGAACAGGAGATCTCGCTGATGAAGATTATTCCAGTTATTGGTCAATTGGAACAGGAGATCTCGCTGATGAAGATTATTCCCAGTTATTGATCTCTTGGAACAGGAAATCTCACTGATTAAGGTTATTGCAGTTATTGATCTACTGGAACAGGAGATCTCGCTGATGAAGATTATTCCAGTTATTGATATTTTGGAACAGGAGATCTCGCTGATGAAGATTATTCCAGTTATTGATCTACTGGAACAGGAGATATAGCTGATGAAGATTATTCCAGTTATTGATTTTTAGGAACAGGAGATGTTGCTGATCAAGATAATTCCAGTTATTAATCTATTGGAACAGGAGATCTCGCTGTTGAAGATTATTCCAGTTATTGCTCTATTGGAACAGGAGATCTCACTGACAAAGATTATTCCAGTTATTTGTCTATTGGAACAGGAGATCTCGCTGATGAAGATTATTCCAGTTATTGGTCTATTGGAACAGGAGAGCCTGCTGATGAAGATTATTCCCAGTTATTGATCTCTTGGAACAGGAAATCTCACTGATTAAGGTTATTGCAGTTATTGATCTACTGGAACAGGTGATCTCGCTGATGAAGATTAATCCAGTTATTGATATTTTGGAACAGGAGATGTCGTTGATGAAGATTATTCCAGTTATTAATCTATTGGAACAGGAGATCTCGCTGATGAAGATTATTCCAGTTATTGCTCTATTGGAACAGGAGATCTCACTGACAAAGATTATTCCAGTTATTTGTCTATTGGAACTGGAGATCTCACTGATGAAGATTATTCCAGTTATTGATCTACTGGAACAGGAGATCACGCTGATGAAGATTATTCCAGTTATTGATCAATTGGAACAGGAGATCTCGCTGATGAATATTATTCCAGTTATTGCTCTACTGGAACATTAGATCTCGCTGGTGATGATTATTTCAGTTATTGCTCTATTGGAACTGGAGATCTCACTGATGAAGATTATTCCAGTTATTGATCTATTGGAACTGGAGATCTCTCTGATGAAGATCATTCCAGTTATTGATCTATTGGACCAGGAGATCTCACTGCTGAAGATTATTCCAGTTATTGATCTATTGGAACAGGAGATCTCGCTGATGAAGATTATTCCAGTTATTGATCTTTTGGAACAGGAGATCTCGCTGATGAATATTATTCCAGTTATTGCTCTACTGGAACATTAGATCTCGCTGGTGATGATTATTTCAGTTATTGCTCTATTGGAACTGGAGATCTCACTGATGAAGATTATTCCAGTTATTGATCTATTGGAACTGGAGATCTCTCTGATGAAGATCATTCCAGTTATTGATCTATTGGACCAGGAGATCTCACTGCTGAAGATTATTCCAGTTATTGATCTATTGGAACAGGAGATCTCGCTGATGAAGATTATTCCAGTTATTGATCTTTTGGAACAGGAGATCTCACTGACGAAGATTATTCCAGTTATTGATCCATTGGAACATGAGATCTCACTGATGAAGGTTATTCCAGTTATTGATCTATTAGAACTGGAGATGTCACTGATGAAGATTATTCCAGTTATTGATCTACTGGAACAGGAGATCTCGCAGATGAAAATGATTCCAGTTATTGATGCAGTGAAACAGAATATCTCGCTGATGAAAATTATTCCAGTTATTGCTCTACTGGAACATGAGATCTCGCTGGTGAAGATTATTTCAGTTATTGCTCTGTTGGAACAGGAGATCTCACTGATGAAGATTATTCCAGTTATTGATCTATTGGAACAGGAGATCTCGCTGATGAAGATTATTCCCGTTATTGATCTTTTGGAACAGGAGATCTCACTGATGAAGATTATTCCAGTTATTGATCCATTGGAACAGGAGATCGCACTGATGAAAATTATTCCAGTTATTGATCTATTAGAACTGGAGATCTCACTGATGAAGGTTTTTCCAGTTATTGGTCCATTGGAGCTGGAGATTATTCCAGTTATTGATGCAGTGAAACAGAGATCTCGCTGATGAAGATTATTCCAGTTATTGATCTACTGGAACATGAGATCTCGCTGGTGAAGATTGTTCCAGTTATTGCTCTATTGGAACAGGAGATCTCACTGATGAAGATTATTCCAGTTATTGATCTATTGGAACTGGAGATCTCTCTGATGAAGATCATTCCAGTTATTGATCTATTGGAACAGGAGATCTCGCTGATGAATATTATTCCAGTTATTGCTCTACTGGAACATTAGATCTCGCTGGTGAAGATTATTTCAGTTATTGCTCTATTGGAACAGGAGATCTCACTGATGACGATTATTCCAGTTATTGATCTACCGGAACATGAGATCTCGCTGATGACATTTATTCCAGTTATTGTTGTGTTGGAACAGGGGGTCTCACTGATGAAGATTATTCTGGTTATTGGTCTATTGGAACAGGAGATCTCGCTGATGAAGATTATTCCAGTTATTGATCTATTGGAACTGGAGATCTCGCTGATGAAGATCATTCCAGTTATTGATCTATTGGACCAGGAGATCTAACTGATGAAGATTATTCCGGTTATTGATCTACTGGAATATGAGATCTCGCTGATGACATTTATTCCAGTTACTGTTGTGTTGGAACAGGGGGTCTCGCTGATGAAGATTATTCTGGCTATTAATCTATTGCAACAGGGCATCCGGCTGATGAAGATTATTCCAGTTATTGGTCTATTGGAACAGGAGATCTCGCTGATGAAGATTATTCCAGTGATTGATCTTTTGCAACAGGAGATCTCACTGACGAAGATTATTCCAGTTATTGATCCATTGGAACATGAGATCTCACTGATGAAGGTTATTCCAGTTATTGATCTATTAGAACTGGAGATCTCACTGATGAAGATTATTCCAGTTATTGATCTACAGGAACAGGAGATCTCACTGATGAAAATGATTCCAGTTATTGATGCAGTGAAACAGAGATCTCGCTGATGAAAATTATTCCAGTTATTGCTCTACTGGAACATGAGAACTCGCTGGTGAAGATTATTTCAGTTATTGCTCTATTGGAACAGGAGATCTCACTGATGAAGATTATTCCAGTTATTGATCTATAGGAACAGGAGATCTCGCTGATGAAGATTATTCCCGTTATTGATCTTTTGGAACAGGAGATCTCACTGATGAAGATTATTCCAGTTATTGATCCATTGGAACAGGAGATTGCACTGATGAAGATTATTGCAGTTATTGATCTATTAGAACTGGAGATCTCACTGATGAAGATTATTCCAGTTATTGATCTTTTGGAACAGGAGATCTGGCTGATGAAGGTTTTTCCAGTTATTGGTCCATTGGAGCTGGAGATTATTCCAGTTATTGATGCAGTGAAACCGAGATCTCGCTGATGAAGATTATTCCAGTTATTGATCTACAGGAACATGAGATCTCGCTGGTGAAGATTGTTCCAGTTATTGCTCTATTGGAACAGGAGATCTCACTGATGAAGATTATTCCAGTTATTGATCTATTGGAACTGGAGATCTCGCTGATGAAGATAATTCCAGTTATTGATCTATTGGACCAGGAGATCTCACTGATGAAGATTATTCCAGTTATTGATCTACTGGAACATGAGATCTCGCTGATGACATTTATTCCAGTTATTGCTGTGTTGGAACAGGGGGTCTCGCTGATGAAGATTATTCTGGCTATTAATCTATTGCAACAGGACATCCGGCTGGTGAAGATTATTCCAATTATTGGTCTATTGGAATAGGACATCCCGCTGATGAAGATTATTCTGGATATTGGTCTATTGGAACTGGAGGTCGCGCTGATGAAGATTACTTTGGATAAAAGTCGATTGGACCTGGAGATCTCACTGATGAAGATTATTCTGGATATTGGTCTATTGGAACTGGAGATCTCACTGATGAAAATTATTCCAGTTATTGATCTTTTGGAACAGGAGACCTCACTGATGAAGGTTATTCCAGTTATTGGTCAATTGGAACAGGAGATCTCGCTGATGAAGATTATTCCAGATATTGATCTATTGGAACAGGAGATCTCACTGCTGAAGATTATGCCAGTTATGCGTTTATTGGATCAGGAGATCTCGCTGATGAAGATTATTCCAATCATTGATCCGTTGGAACAGGAGATCTCGCTGATGAAGATTATTCCAGTTATCGGTCTATTGGAACAGGAGGTCTCGCTGATTAAGTTTATTCCAGTTATTGGTCTATTGGAACAGGAGATCTCGCTGATGAAGATTATTCTAGTTATTGGTCTATTGGAACAGGAGGTTTCGCTGATGAAGATTATTCCAGTTATTGATCTATTGGAACAGGAGATCTCGCTGATGATGGTTATTCCAGTTATGCATTTATTGGAACAGGTGATCTCGCTGGTGAAGATTATTCCAGTTATTGTTGTGTTGGAACAGGGGATCTCGCTGTTGAAGATTATTCTGGCTATTAATCTATTGTGAAAGGACATTCCTCTGATGAAGATGATTCCAGTTATTGGCCTATTGTAACAGGACATCCCGCCGATGGAGATTATGCTGGACATTGGTCTATTGGACCTGGAGATCTCACTGATGATGTTTATTCTGGATATTGGTCTATTGGAACTGGCGATCTCGCTGATGAAGATTATTCTAGTTATTGATCTATTGGAACAGGAGACCTCACTGATGATGATTATTCCAGTTATTGGCCTATTGGAACAGGAGATCTCGCTGATGAATATTATTCCAGTTATTGATCTATTGGAACAGGAGATCTCACTGATGAAGATTATTCCAGTTATTGATCCATTGGAACAGGAGATCGCACTGATGAAAATTATTCCAGTTATTGATCTATTAGAACTGGAGATCTCACTGATGAAGGTTTTTCCAGTTATTGGTCCATTGGAGCTGGAGATTATTCCAGTTATTGATGCAGTGAAACAGAGATCTCGCTGATGAAGATTATTCCAGTTATTGATCTACTGGAACATGAGATCTCGCTGGTGAAGATTGTTCCAGTTATTGCTCTATTGGAACAGGAGATCTCACTGATGAAGATTATTCCAGTTATTGATCTATTGGAACTGGAGATCTCTCTGATGAAGATCATTCCAGTTATTGATCTATTGGAACAGGAGATCTCGCTGATGAATATTATTCCAGTTATTGCTCTACTGGAACATTAGATCTCGCTGGTGAAGATTATTTCAGTTATTGCTCTATTGGAACAGGAGATCTCACTGATGACGATTATTCCAGTTATTGATCTACCGGAACATGAGATCTCGCTGATGACATTTATTCCAGTTATTGTTGTGTTGGAACAGGGGGTCTCACTGATGAAGATTATTCTGGTTATTGGTCTATTGGAACAGGAGATCTCGCTGATGAAGATTATTCCAGTTATTGATCTATTGGAACTGGAGATCTCGCTGATGAAGATCATTCCAGTTATTGATCTATTGGACCAGGAGATCTCACTGATGAAGATTATTCCGGTTATTGATCTACTGGAATATGAGATCTCGCTGATGACATTTATTCCAGTTATTGTTGTGTTGGAACAGGGGGTCTCGCTGATGAAGATTATTCTGGCTATTAATCTATTGCAACAGGGCATCCGGCTGATGAAGATTATTCCAGTTATTGGTCTATTGGAACAGGAGATCTCGCTGATGAAGATTATTCCAGTGATTGATCTTTTGCAACAGGAGATCTCACTGACGAAGATTATTCCAGTTATTGATCCATTGGAACATGAGATCTCACTGATGAAGGTTATTCCAGTTATTGATCTATTAGAACTGGAGATCTCACTGATGAAGATTATTCCAGTTATTGATCTACAGGAACAGGAGATCTCACTGATGAAAATGATTCCAGTTATTGATGCAGTGAAACAGAGATCTCGCTGATGAAAATTATTCCAGTTATTGCTCTACTGGAACATGAGAACTCGCTGGTGAAGATTATTTCAGTTATTGCTCTATTGGAACAGGAGATCTCACTGATGAAGATTATTCCAGTTATTGATCTATAGGAACAGGAGATCTCGCTGATGAAGATTATTCCCGTTATTGATCTTTTGGAACAGGAGATCTCACTGATGAAGATTATTCCAGTTATTGATCCATTGGAACAGGAGATCGCACTGATGAAGATTATTGCAGTTATTGATCTATTAGAACTGGAGATCTCACTGATGAAGATTATTCCAGTTATTGATCTTTTGGAACAGGAGATCTGGCTGATGAAGGTTTTTCCAGTTATTGGTCCATTGGAGCTGGAGATTATTCCAGTTATTGATGCAGTGAAACCGAGATCTCGCTGATGAAGATTATTCCAGTTATTGATCTACAGGAACATGAGATCTCGCTGGTGAAGATTGTTCCAGTTATTGCTCTATTGGAACAGGAGATCTCACTGATGAAGATTATTCCAGTTATTGATCTATTGGAACTGGAGATCTCGCTGATGAAGATAATTCCAGTTATTGATCTATTGGACCAGGAGATCTCACTGATGAAGATTATTCCAGTTATTGATCTACTGGAACATGAGATCTCGCTGATGACATTTATTCCAGTTATTGCTGTGTTGGAACAGGGGGTCTCGCTGATGAAGATTATTCTGGCTATTAATCTATTGCAACAGGACATCCGGCTGGTGAAGATTATTCCAATTATTGGTCTATTGGAATAGGACATCCCGCTGATGAAGATTATTCTGGATATTGGTCTATTGGAACTGGAGGTCGCGCTGATGAAGATTACTTTGGATAAAAGTCGATTGGACCTGGAGATCTCACTGATGAAGATTATTCTGGATATTGGTCTATTGGAACTGGAGATCTCACTGATGAAAATTATTCCAGTTATTGATCTTTTGGAACAGGAGACCTCACTGATGAAGGTTATTCCAGTTATTGGTCAATTGGAACAGGAGATCTCGCTGATGAAGATTATTCCAGATATTGATCTATTGGAACAGGAGATCTCACTGCTGAAGATTATGCCAGTTATGCGTTTATTGGAGCAGGAGATCTCGCTGATGAAGATTATTCCAATCATTGATCCGTTGGAACAGGAGATCTCGCTGATGAAGATTATTCCAGTTATCGGTCTATTGGAACAGGAGGTCTCGCTGATTAAGTTTATTCCAGTTATTGGTCTATTGGAACAGGAGATCTCGCTGATGAAGATTATTCTAGTTATTGGTCTATTGGAACAGGAGGTTTCGCTGATGAAGATTATTCCAGTTATTGATCTATTGGAACAGGAGATCTCGCTGATGATGGTTATTCCAGTTATGCATTTATTGGAACAGGTGATCTCGCTGGTGAAGATTATTCCAGTTATTGTTGTGTTGGAACAGGGGATCTCGCTGTTGAAGATTATTCTGGCTATTAATCTATTGTGAAAGGACATTCCTCTGATGAAGATGATTCCAGTTATTGGCCTATTGTAACAGGACATCCCGCCGATGGAGATTATGCTGGACATTGGTCTATTGGACCTGGAGATCTCACTGATGATGTTTATTCTGGATATTGGTCTATTGGAACTGGCGATCTCGCTGATGAAGATTATTCTAGTTATTGATCTATTGGAACAGGAGACCTCACTGATGATGATTATTCCAGTTATTGGCCTATTGGAACAGGAGATCTCGCTGATGAAGATTATTCCAGTTATTGATCTATTGGAACAGGAGATCTCACTGATGAAGATTATTCCAGTTATTGATCTATTGAAACAGGAGATCTCGCTGATGAAGATTATTCCAGTTATTGATCTATTGGAACAGGAGATCTCACTGATGAAGGTTATTCCAAGCATGCATTCATTGGAACAGGTGATCTTGCTGATGAAGATTATTCCAGTTATTGATCTATTGGAAAAGGAGATCTCGCTGATGAAGATTATTCCAGTTATCGATATATTGGAACAGGAGACCTCGCTGATGATGATTATTCCAGTTATGCATTTATTGGAACAGGTGATATTGTTGGTGAAGATTATTCCAGTTTTTGATCTATTGGAACAGGAGACCTCATTGATGAAGATTATTCTAGTTATTGGTCTATTGGAACAGGAGATCTCGCTGATGAAAATGATTCCAGTTATTGATGCAGTGAAACAGAGATCTCGCTGATGAAGATTATTCCAGTTATTGCTCTATTGGAACAGGAGATCTCACTGATGAAGATTATTCTAGTTATTGATCCATTGGATCAGGAGATCTCACTGATGAAGATTATTCCAGTTATTGATCTATTAGAACTGGAGATCTCACTGATGAAGATTATTCCAGTTATTGTTCTATTGGAACAGGAGATGTCGCTGATGAAGATTGTTCCAGTTATTGATCTACTGGAATATGAGATCTCACTGGTGATGATTATTCCAGTTATTGATCTATTGGGACAGGAGATCTCACTGATGAAGATTATTCCAGTTATTGATCTATTGGAACAGGAGATCTCGCTGATGAAGATTATTCCAGTTATTGATCTATTGGAACAGGAGATCTCACTGATGAAGATTATTCCAGTTATTGATCTATTGAAACAGGAGATCTCGCTGATGAAGATTATTCCAGTTATTGATCTATTGGAACAGGAGATCTCACTGATGAAGGTTATTCCAAGCATGCATTCATTGGAACAGGTGATCTTGCTGATGACCATTATTCCAGTTATTGATCTATTGGAAAAGGAGATCTCGCTGATGAAGATTATTCCAGTTATCGATATATTGGAACAGGAGACCTCGCTGATGATGATTATTCCAGTTATGCATTTATTGGAACAGGTGATATTGTTGGTGAAGATTATTCCAGTTTTTGATCTATTGGAACAGGAGACCTCATTGATGAAGATTATTCTAGTTATTGGTCTATTGGAACAGGAGATCTCGCTGATGAAAATGATTCCAGTTATTGATGCAGTGAAACAGAGATCTCGCTGATGAAGATTATTCCAGTTATTGCTCTATTGGAACAGGAGATCTCACTGATGAAGATTATTCTAGTTATTGATCCATTGGAGCAGGAGATCTCACTGATGAAGATTATTCCAGTTATTGATCTATTAGAACTGGAGATCTCACTGATGAAGATTATTCCAGTTATTGGTCTATTGGAACAGGAGATGTCGCTGATGAAGATTGTTCCAGTTATTGATCTACTGGAATATGAGATCTCGCTGGTGATGATTATTCCAGTTATTGATCTATTGGGACAGGAGATCTCACTGATGAAGATTATTCCAGTTATTGATCTATTGGAACAGGAGATCTCGCTGATGAAGATTATTCCAGTTATTGATCTATTGGAACTGGCGATCTCGCTGATGAAGATAATTCCAGTTATTGATCTATTGGACCAGGAGATCTCACTGATGACGATTATTCCAGTTATTGATCGACTGGAACATGAGATCTCGCTGATGACATTTATTCCAGTTATTGTTGTGTTGGAACTGGGGGTCTCACTGATGAAGATTATTCTGGTTATTGGTCTATTGGAACAGGAGATCTCGCTGATGAAGATTATTCCAGTTATCGATCTAGTGAAATAGAGATCTCGCTGATGAAAATTATTCCAGTTATCGATCTAGTGAAATAGAGATCTCTCTGATGAAAATTATTCCAGTTATTGACCTATTGGAACAGGATATCTCACTGATGAAGATTATTCTGGTTATTTATCTAGTGAAACAGGTGATCTCACTGATGAAGATTATTCCAGTTATTGATCTCTTCGAACAGGAGTTCTTGTTGCTGAAGATTATTCCAGTTATGAGTCTAGTGGAACAGGAGATCTCGCTGATGAAGATTATTCCAGTTATGCATTTATTAGAACTAGAGATATCACTGATTAAGGTTATTCCAGTTATTGGTCTATTGGAACAGGAGATCTCACTGATGAGTATTCCAGTTAGTAATTTTGAGGAACCATCGATCCAGCTGGTGAAGATTATCCTACCTTAATTCCAGTACCTCTGATTACTGCCGCATTTCCAGCACAAATGTTATGGCCCTCTATTTTATTGAACATTAAATCTGCCCTTTAACTTTCTCTGCTCTAAGGAGAACAATCTTAGCTTCTCCGGTCTCTAAGCAGTAAATTAAGTCTCTCATCCCTGGAAACATTCTAGCAAATCTCTGCTGTGCGCGTCCCTTGGCTCTGACCTCCTCTCAGAAGTGTAGTGCCCAGGATTCAACACAGTGCTCTAACTGGGGTCTCACCAGTGTTCTTCAAAGGTTTACCAGAACTTACTTGTTTTTGCACTTTGTACCTGTATTTAGAAAGCCATTGATCACACATGTGTGATGAGCAGCCTGTGCATAAACCTTGCCCACACTTCAATAGCAATCTATTGGTCAGGAAGCGTTTCCTGTTATGCTGAGGAGATAAGAGGTGGTTCTCTGTTTCAGAAAACAGCACAGTTCACAACTGTCAGTTCCTCATATTACTAAGCACCAAAGACTGAATTAGAATGGTTACCACTCACATTCACACCAAAAAATGTACCTTGCAAATTGATCTACAAGTGAGTTTATTGCAAAGAAGCAGCTTATAATAAGGCCCTGTATTTCTGAAATGCTTTGACAGGTGCAAGCAGGTCAGTAGACCATGTCAGATCCAATGCCTTCCTCAGAATGTACTCTAATTTAATAATCTGCCTTTCTTTCAGTAATCAGATTTGTTGAATATTTTGTCTTTTTGAAGGCCAATTTTCATTTTACCTGTATAATCGAATCGGATTGGGAGATTCCTGACTCTCTAAAACTCCCCAGCACTGTAATATTTTAGCTGTCAAATGCGTGCAGCAAATGGGAGTTGGGAATTGAACTTTGAACTCCATAAGACGATAAGACATAGGAGCAGAATTAGGCCACTCGCCCATCGAGTCTGCTCTGCAATTCAATCATGGCTGATATTTTCTCATCCCCATTCTCCTGCCTTCTCCCCATAACCCCTGATCCCCTTATTAATCAAGAACCTATCTATCTCGGTCTTAAAGACACTCAGTGATTTGGCCTCCAAACTCCAACTCGGGCTGTTCAACCGTATAGAATTGGAAGGGTTTTAGCCTGAATGTCCCAGATATTAAATTCCTGACATTAACGACCTATCCATGAGGTTTATTCTGATGGGTTAGATTAATAGGTGCGCAGGGTTGACCGACATGTGTTGCAGTGACTCTAGTACCCTCCTTGGTCTCATTCACAATTCTTCCAATATTGAAGCATGTCTTCAGCATGCAGATTTGGGCTCATAAATTGATGGCACACAAGTACCAGGAAATGGCTATCTCCAACTAGAGAGAATCCAACCAGGTCCCACTGCACAGCATTACTGTAATGATGCACTTTCGCAGACTTCTCCCGTTGGATTAAAAAAAGGGTTTTATTTACAAGACAGTTACCTGAGCTGCATGCTCACAGCTAATCCAAAGCACCCTCTGCCTCAGGAGAACTGTTCCACCTTGAGGAGATTCCCTGCATTGAGCCCCGACTGGTCGCCCCGAGCACGTGACGCTGACTCGATTGTGTCGCTCTTCAAGGGACAATCGCCGCAATGACCATCGCCAAATTCACCGTACCTCACCCCTAAACTCAGGAATCAGGCAGCAATGCTTAATGAATGTTTTTCACTCTAGACGATGGTTTGTACTGGAGCTTCCCAGGGGTCAATGTGGGATCCCTGGGCTCAAGGACAAAGGTGAGGGCGACACAAGGAGAATCGTTTTCACACAGCAAGTGGTTGGGATCTGGAATTCCCTGCCTGAGAGTGTTGGTTGGGCGGGGTGGGGGGTGGGGCGGGGGGGGGGGGGGGCGGGAGGCAGATGCAAATGAGGCTTTCAAAAAGTGATTGGATCAGAATCCGAACAGGAAGAAAGAAGAATGTGCTGCGTTATGGGGAGAAGGTGAGGCATGGCCCAAGGTGAATTATTCCAGCAATCAGCACAGACATGAAGGGACGAGTGTCCGCCTTCTGTGAAATAAGTAAAATTCTGTGATTCTATGTTAAACAATTCCAAACACACACAAATAAACACAGACACTAATATACACAATCACAGACACTAAAACACACAAATAAACACAGACACTAATATACACAATCACAGACACTAAAACACACAAATAAACACAGACACTAATATACACAATCACAGACACTAAAACACACAAATAAACACAGACATTAATACACACACAAACACAGACACTAGTACACATAAACATAGACACAAATACATGCTCACACAAATGCAGACACAAAAACACAGACATGAATACAACCACACACACAAACCAGACATGAATACTCTCACACACAAACCCAGAAATGAATATAGACATGTACACACAAACACAGACACGAATACACATACAAACACACACATATAAACACCTACACACACAAGCAAAGGCACAAATACACACACTGACACACACAGACACAGATACACACACTCACAAACACAAACACAGACACAAATACACGGTCACACTCAGACATGAACATATGCACAGAAACAAATATACACACGCCAACTTAGATACGAATACACACACAAAAATACAGACTTGAATACACACACAAAACAGACATGATTATGTGGACACAGAAACACAGACATGAACACAAACATTCACACAAACACTGATGCAAAGACACACAAACACAGAGACGAATACACACACGCACAAATACACATGAACACACAAACACAAACAAGAATATGCACACACTCACAAACACAGACATGAATACACCCACACAAGCAAACACAGACACAAACACAGATACTCACATAAACACAAATACACACACATACAAACACAGACACAAACACAGACACAGATATATACACATATACAAACACAGACATGAACATATACACACAGACACAAATACACACACACAGACACGAATACACACAGACACAAACATATACACACAGACACGAATACACACACACAGACACAAATACACACACTCATACAAACACAGACACAAATATACATACTCATACAAACACACACACAAACACAGGCACGAATACAGGCATTACTACAAACAAACACAAATACACATACTCATACAGACACAGACATGAGTGCACATACACATACACAGAAATACAAACATAGAAATACCCACTCACACAGGCATGAATAAACACAGAAACACAGACTTGAACTCACACGCACAGAGACAGCTCAGGCACAGACAAAATAAAAGCAACACACAAACAAAACAAAACCCAGACAAATGCCCTCTCACACACACACTCTCTCTCTCAAACATACACGTACACACTCTCTCACACACACTTCCTCTTTTACACATTCTCTCTTGCTCTCTCTCACACACACTCTCTTGCAAACACACTGGGCGGGTTTCTCCTTTGTCCGACGCCAAAATCGTATTCGGCGGTCGGGTGGAAAATCCCGTTTGACGACAAAATCGGGAGCGGTGCCTGTTTTCGGATGCTCCGCCCCTTCCAAATCGGCATCATCGGTGAGTACGCCGCATACCGTTGGGACGGCCTCAGGACATCACCTGAGGCCCTCTCCCGATGTTCCGCTCCCGATGGGGCAACTTCCCGACGGCATGGAACATGTGCGCTCTGCATTTTCATCAACCTCACGTGGCAGCTGCGGACTGTATCTCGTGCCGCCACAGTCAGGGGGGCGGGTACCGTTCTGCTGGCCGGGGGGGGCTTCGGCCGGGGCTGTGGGGTCTGGTGGGGGCTGGTCCGGGGGTCGTGAGTGGGGTGCAGGGGAGGCACTATCTGGTAGGTCCGGTCCGCGCGCGGCTGGCGCCATGTTGTCCAGTACAACTGCTGCAGGTTGTCACCGTGCGCATGCGCGGCCATGAACCCGGCAATTCTCCGGCCGTTTATGTTGGGAATGCTGGGGGGTTTATGTGGCATGGCTGCTAGCCCCCCACTGGGCGGAGCATTGGTGCGGGGGTGGCACCAACATTTTCATTGTAAAACTAGACACAAAGGGCGTCAACAGCCCCCAAAAGTGAGGAATTCTCCACATTTTTGGGGGCTAGGTTGATGCTGGAGGGGTTGACGCCGCTCCAGCTGGCGCCAAAGGACCGGCGCGTGTTCGCGCATGCACAGAACGGCCGGCGTGATTCTGTGCATGCGCAGGCCGGCCGATGTATTTTCGCTCATGCGCGGGGGGGGTTCTCTTCCCCACGCCGTCCTCCGGGCAATATGGCGGAGCCCTACAGGGCCCGGCGCGGAAGAAAGAAGTCTCCCACAGAACAAGCCTGCCCGCAGATCGGTAGGCACTCCTGGGGACTGCCTCCGCACAATCACCTGCCAGGTCCCGCCGTGCATGTGGTGAGTAATTCACACCAGCGGGACTGGCCAAAAATGGACGGCCCGGAGAATCCCGCCGCCGCCTGAAAAACGGCGCCGGAGAATACGGCAGCCGGCATCAGGGCGAGATTCGCGCCTCCCCTGGGGATTCTTGACTCGGTGGAGGGTCGGAGAATCCCGGCCATAGCCTCAAAATCTGAGAATCCAACCCACCATCTCTCTCTGACACTCTCTCACACACATACTTGCTCTCTCTCTCACACACAATCTTTCTCTCACACACATTCACTCACACACTCTCTTGTGCACACACACACTCTCATGCATACACACAGACTCTCACATACGCTCTCTCTCACACACACTCTCTCTGTGACACAGATACACACACTCTCGCAAACACACTTAAAACATATCTCTCTCACACACTATCCCTCACTCTCACACAAACACTCATGCACTCACATATAAACACACACAATTGTGCTAACATGAATATACAAGTGTACACATCAACACACACGTACAAACACACATGGAAACAAAGGCACACATGTATGAAGCCACACACACACATGAACTGGAACATACACATATGAAAATACAAACAACATAGATATAAACCCATGCAAACAGGTGAACACACACATAAACACAGACAGCACTCATACAAGTATGCAAACCACGCTCAGGTACAGACACACTAAAAGGAACGCAGTCAAATCAAAGAAATAAAGTACAGAGCTTAAAAGACTCAAATTATTTTCTCTGAAAGTTATTCAGAATGAAAATTCTGTTGATAGAGGAAGTAAAAGAGTTTGACTCTTGGGGTTGTGAGTTGTACTTAGAAGAGGGTGTTAATCTGAATGTAGGGAGCATCACAAATTAAAGAAGTGAAAGTGGGAATTTGGACATTTAGAAACTTGTGCTGAAGCTCAACAACTCAGAGAATTATAAATATATCACTAGCTGTGCTTAACAAAATCTAGCATACTGTAGGCACCATTTGCATATCATTAGCGGGCCCGACCTGATATTCTCCAGGGCCTCCGCGATTCTCCGCCTCCAATGGGCCGTGTTCCCGACGGCGTGGTTCGCTTGTGCTTTTAAAAATCGTGAAACCGGCGTCATGGCTGCTGAGGGAGAGAGAGGGGGTACGGAAAGTGTCCAACATGGTCATAGTGTGCTGACAGTTGTGCCGCTGGCCAGGGGGCTTCTGCCAGGGCCGGGGGTGGCCAGGAAGTGGGCTGTAGGGTCAGAGTGCACAGACATGGAACACATTGCCGGAGCCAGCAAGGCAGCCATGCAGCTGCGCACACCGCTAACAGCCTGCTTTGAACCTGGTGCCACGGGTCGTATAGGTGTCCCCCAGGGCACCCCGCTGTGTGACCTCTGGTGCCAGCCAACCCATCACCAGTATGGGTGCACTTCAGCACAACCAGTACCTTCTTTTTGGCTTGGCTATGTGTGCATGGGGAGTGTAATATGTATGCGCGGCTGCAGCTTGTCAGTCTCCCGAGTGTTGATCACGGACCCGGCTAATCCTACACCACTTTTCAGTGGAATTGAGTGTGTTCCATGCGGCTCCAGTTCTAGCCCCTCAACGGTAGCAGAATCGGTCCAGGTGCGGCGCCGGTTTTTCTGTCGTAAAAGTCCACGGATTCTCCGTTGGCGCCAACACCTCATCTCAGAAACGGGGAATCCAGCCTGTTTTATTTGATTGGTGCAGTGACCCACAAATTGACAGACGCTTTGACAGCATAGATCCTACATAGTGAGGATGCGGTGCTTGATGACAAAACAGTTCAGGTTCTGACAAACAATAAACCTTGGGTGCCGAGGGATTTTTTTTGAAGTGTCTGAGCGTGAGGAAGTTGGCATTTCTTCAAGGCAAACTTGACACTTGCAAGGAGGGCAAAAGAAAGCAAGAGAATTCAAATCCGAAATGAGGAGAGCACAAATTGATTTGAAAAATAAAGTAGAAGATAGATTTTGACCAGGCAACCCAAGGCAAGCATGGGAATGGCTTAATACAATGATGGGTCGGCAAATGAAAAAAAACACAAAAGGCGTTTGATGGACTGTGCAATCTTCGTTAATGATCTTCACCACTTTTGTGGAAGATCTGACGTGGTTGATGTTAGAAATCAATGTAACAGGGTATGTGATAGGATCCAGCTTTATTCACATGTGCGGTGATCAGAGCATGAGTTTGCAACATGTCTTTCCGTATTGAACGGTATGAAGCACCTGGTCCTGATGGACTAGGAGGTAAAAACCGAAAGACTGTGCTCATCAGTTTAAAGGGACATTTACAGTTATTTCAATCTTTATTGGATGGAAACGCTGCTCTAAACACTTGGAAAGTATCAACCATCAGACCTGTGCCTGAGAAGCCTGGAGCAAAATCATTTCATGATTTTAGACCTGTGACCCTAACTTCTTTATTGGCTAATCGTCTGGAGAGAGTCGTTCGTAACTACCTCACCTTGTCTGTGTCAGGTTATCTTGACCCCCCACAATTTGCTTATGGAGCACACAGGGGAGCTGAGGATGTTACCCTTTCTCTAGGAAGCTGGTAACTAACCACCTCCAACAGCCAAAATCTTTTATGCGTGTTTTAGTTATTGATTTTAGTTCAGCATTTAACACAATGCAAATTCACTTCCTGTTATAAAGGTCGTTTACTTTCAACATTTAAATGGGGACCTGATCCACTGGATCAGGGATTTTCTCGCTGATCGCCCTCAGCATTTTTATGAATGTTTTTTTTTATCAGATAAATTTATTTCAAACACGGGTGCTCCTCAGGGCTGTGACCTGTCACCTCTGTTATGTTCCATACCCACCAACGATATGAGAATCAATGGGACTAATACTTATTTATTTAAGTTAGCAGATAATAAGGGTTTGGTGGGGTTATTTTTAAAAGATAAAATGGGAACTGAAGAAATGACTTTCAACATGCTGCCACCCTTCAGAAATTGTGTTAATTGAGTGGCCTGCAGATCAATGTAGGTAAATCCAAAGGCCTGCTTTAATGTAGCAGTGGCCTGTATATGTGTGAACCTCTGTATCTTATTGGCCAGCCAGTAGAGGTTGTAGAGTGTTTCAAGTATCTGGGAAAACATATAGACCAGAAGTTACATTTCACAGATAATACCGACTATTTATAAAAAGGTTCATCAACGTCGGTTTTTAATCAGAAAACTGAAAGGATTTGGAGTGAGACATGATGCTTCAGAGAAGGTGTACGATAACCTGGTGGAGAGTATTTTAACACTCAACATGACAGTCTGGCATGGTAACCTTGTTGAATCCCAAATTTCTTTATCCGTCAGTCTGGCCTCAATAAAAGTCGAGATGGATTTGCAAGTATAACAATAGTTATTTTATTCAGCTTGCAAGCTACCTAGTCCACAGTGATACAGATAACATGTTGCTCTCTGCAGCCCCGGGACTAAGTGAATGTCCCAGACAAAGAGATCAGTACTGATACATTCAAATGGCATCAAGTTTCACATACTCGACACCCATAGGTCATCCTATGTCCCTCCTGACTTGTTTGATCTATTCTGATTGGCTCACTTCCAATCCCTTTCTCCGGCCCCTATCAATTCAGCATCACTCTCATAGACACACCTCTTCCTGCTTTTTTCCATGCGGTCTAAAATCCTTTGTCTCTACTTGCCAGAATCAAAGTGGCTTATTTCTACATTACATTAACTAATATCTCTAAAGTAACTATTTTATATCACATTCGTCATTCCCTCCTTTTATCATTCCATGATAACCGAACTATCCAATCCATAGCTACGGTTCCTCATCTAAAAAGATCTGTCACTGCATTTCCAATTCCTGGTGTAGCCCCCCTTCATCTGCTGCACCCTCATGAATTTTGACAGCTAAGATTTTAGGGGCGTTGATCTGTTCCAGTGCACCCCGCATTCTACCCATCACACATTTAAGGATGGCTGGGCCCACAAAGATGCAGCCGATAACCACCACTAAATGCATGACCATATTTATCAACCAGTCCTTCCAACCTCCAAATCCCCAGTTACCCCAAGAACCAGGATCCTGCATCCCGTCTAAGTGATCCTGTATGCGATCCATAAATTTAGTGATGTTAGCGGTCAAGTCCTAAACTCCCATGATACACTTGCCCTGCACTATGGCGCATACCCCACCCTCACGGGCCAGAAGATAGTCAAGAGCATACCGGTTCTGCATTGCAAACAACCGTAGCTGAGACAACTCCTTGGTTATTGCCCCGAGGGCTCCCAAGGTTTACTACCCGGGTTTTCCTCAGTTTGGCCTTTAACTAACTTAAGTGTATCTCCCGGTAACCTACGTTCTAGCTGTACTTCCCTTCTCATACGCCCTATCCTCTCTAGTCCCTTTCACTTTCTCATAGCCTCTTCCTACGCTCTTCTGACAGCCTGATTTTACCTTTATTGTACCACTCTTAACACATCCAAAATCAAATTTACATGTATTCCAAAAACAAGGCAATGTCCATATAATGTTCCCTTCCCATCGCCGGGACCGGTGCAACTGCTTCATGACTCCTGCATTCTCCTTAACTTTGATGACCTTCCATGAGTCGATACCATGTCCTCGTATATGGGGGCAGCGAAGAACATCACCTTTGCAGAGGTGATGTAACCTTGTAGATTGGTTGGGGCTACACAGATACATAATATTCCCCTTTTCCATGTCCATCGCCAATAACACGCCAAGCGAAGTGAGGCCAAATATCACACAGACGGTGCGTAGCCACTCCATCATGCTCCACACCTGTAAAATAGCACTGGAGAAGGGAGGCAGGTTAGTATCCGACCTTTTACAGTAGTGGAGATGGACTCAATTTACAGTGATGTAGGTGGACCCAAGCACTTCGCCCCTCCACTTTAACTGCTGTGGGGGTGGTAAGGAGAACTTGGAAGGGCCCGTCCCATCGCGGCTCCGACCCCTTCCTAGTGCAATTTTTGACCATGACATAACTACCGGGCTGGACTGAAAGTGAGCTAGGTACTGGGGCGATGGCTGGTGAGCCGCGCGGACCTGGCCATGGAGTTCCTTCAGCACTTGCGTGAGGGCTAGAACATAGGTGGTCATCTCTTCAGTCATCTGATGAAACTGAACCAGTCTGGGAACCTGCAGGCTCCAGGGAGTTCTAAGAGGCCTGCCATAAAGAATCTTGGCGGGAGAGGGCCGAGCCGGTCCCGCAGGTGTAACCCACAGCTGGAAGAGGGCAACGGGGAGCAACTTAAGCCATGTCAGTCCCGTGTCTGCTCTTAATTTAGCCAATTTAGTTTTGAGGGTTTGATTGTGTCTCTCAACCAACCCGGCCGCCTGCGGTCTGTAAGCACAGTGTAACTGCTGGCGTATGCCCAACTGGGAGCAAAACTCCTTGTTAATTTGTCCAATAAAATGAGGCCCATTATCAGAACTTAACTGAGCTGGTATACCGTACCGGGGAATGATTTCCCTCATCAAGACTTTAACTACAGTAGCAGCTTTATTATCGATAGTCGGATACGCCTCGACCCATCTGTTGAACACATCCACAATGACCAAAACATATTTATAACATTGACACCTTTCCAACTCAATGTAATCCATTTGGAGCGTCTCAAAGAGACCACTGGGCAACGGGGTTTGCCCCATCCCACAAGGGATACCTTTTCCGGTGTTATATTGCTGACAAATCAAACACCGATTACTGATACTTTGGGCCAACCCCTGCATTTTAGGGTGCCACCAAGTGTCCAGCAACAAATCACTAGTCCCTCGAGCCCCACAATGAGTTGCAAAGTGTACACATTCAATGACCCATAAAGCCAGCACATCAGACATACAAGTCTGATGTGCAGGCATGGTCCACAAAGAGGAAACAGAATCATATGTACAACCTAACCGTTTCCACATTTGTTTATCACTCTCAGGAGCGTCCTCCTGTAACCTTATGACGTCTTGGATGGTTGGCATTGACTTGTCAGAAGCAGACATATTTATAGTAGATTGTTTAGTCTCACTTGCTGAATTTGCGCGGCTGTTCGCGCTGCACAATCTGCTCGTTCATTACCAACGTCAACTGGGGTTGTACCATTCGTGTGGGCAGCGCATTTAATAACGGAAATCTGCGCGGGCATAAGGAGGGCGTGCAGTAGGTCATTAACTAAACCCCGGTGGGATATTTGACCACACATAATCATGTCAGGTTGTTCTGACGAAATGTCACTCAAATCGCCCCTTATTGTGGTAGTTTCCTGAATCAAGGCTAAACAGTCGTGGCCAGGTGCGTCTTCATGGACAGGGGGACCACTAAGAAAACAGGCTGGATTGATAGTGGTACAGTGGTTAAATGTCAGACGTGGATTGTTCAAAAGGTATATCTCATACCTATTCTGACGAGCTGCGGTAAGATGCTGAGTCTGCAGTTGCCCCAATAGTGCGATTACCGAGTGGGAGCTATACACCGTAATATCCTGTTGGAGGGTGAGAGCATGTAACGGCTATGCGATGGCATTGATTGAACGTAAATCCTGTACTAATCGGTACTGGTCTGGTTTGGCTGGTTTAGGCACAGCAAGTATGGGGGTGTTACATTCTGATTGGCAAGGGACCAAAATACCCTGTTTCAACAGCTCTTGAATTAATTTATCTATTGAAGGAGCAGCTTGAGATTTCAGGGGGTATTGTCGAATGGAAGGTAGCTTTACATGATCCTTAATCATCACCTTAATAGGTGTAACATTCGTCTTTCCCACTTGTGATGGGTATTCCACCCAGACCTGTGGATTGACATATTCCAACACATCATGTCCCCTGTGATGCTGCAGTCGAGTGTTAATTGTTTCAGGGACCTCAAAATTTTTTTATGGTAGTGCCGTCCGGCATGACTTGAAGTGCGTACTCTGTTGGATCCGAATGATCCACTGCCCTCCTGACCATTCGCACCATATCCCTGGCATGGTACTGGTCATGGACCTGACGTGTAATATGAGGGCTTACCGAAGCTGACTGTGGCCATAAATGTGGTGATATTGTAACAAAATCGGCTGTATCTTCTTTTCCCGTGACTGGCTGTAACCTTGACTGGCCATTCGGTCTCAAGTAATGGCCGGTATTTGTCCTCCAACTCCCTGTTTCGTCCAGTTCTGTCATAGGCCAGGGTAACGTGATGCAGTGACTGTTCAACGTCTAACGTCCACCACTGGGGGGTGATAGAAATATTGCACTATTGTCTCATCCTCCATGATGGAACCGTTACCCCCTCATCTCCGCATTCTAGCTGTAGCTGGAAGATACACAGTAAATCTCGGGCCAACAAGTTACAGTCCAATCCAGTAGTCACTACAAACTGATGCTCTGCAGACTCATTCTCGTAAGTGACTGTCACAGGTTCAGAAATAGGATACTCACACACCTGTCCTTGGAACCCTGACAATTGCTGTGTGTGGTCGGATAATGGTAATTTAAGTGCTGATTGCACAGAAGACTTGGCTGCCCCGGTGTCGATTACAAATGAGTGATGTTGATCTCCTATCTGCAGAGAGGTAATAGGTTCCCTGTCCGATTGGAGGGTCCTTATGGCTAAATTAGCAAGTAAATCCTGTGTTGGGAAAGGGTTTTCCTGGGAGAAGTCAGTGTATCTCGTCTGTCCTCCCCTTGGTCGGTACCCTCTCCTTCTGCTGCCTGTCTTTTAAAGGGGCATTCCTGTTGCCAGTGATCTGCACGGCCGCAATTAAAACATGCATTGCTCCCTCTATATCTGCCCCGTCCTCTTCTTCCAGTAGATCAATGGCCCCTCAGAGGGGGCTGCGGTTGTAGAGCTGTTGATTCGTTCGGTGGGCCATAAAAAGGAGCTGAGGGTCCCTTTGGGTGGGTTTGATATCCTCCCCCTCGCTGATCCACCTACCCAAAGTCACAATATTGGGGCTCCTGCTGGTAAACTACCATTTCTGCCGCTTGTTGTGGTCGCAGATCATCCTTTTTCATTACATACTCAGTCGTAAACTTTGTAACTGAGCTTCCTTCCTGGCCTACACCCTCCTTCCAATAAAATCTGACTGCCCTTGCCATCTGGGAAGGGTCATTCTCTGTCCAATTCATGTTATTACATTTCACAGCAGTAACCACAGAAGGTGGTAGGCAATGCATTAACATAGCACAATATTGAGGGGAATTCTGACCATTTTGATGTGGCAAGTCGCCTGACTGCCCACAGTAGATTTCATTAAAACGCTCCAGAAATTCCTCTGGCTCTTCAGTCTTCTTAGGTTTTAGGTCTAAGATAATAGAAAGATTTATGGGCCTTTGAAATGTGCTATTCAACGCATTCAGGATCTGTGTCCTTCTATCGTCGTCTAACACATAGGCCTGCTGAAGTGCAGCATGACTAGCATAATTCAGGTGGTTAAGATAATTGCGGTACTCTGCTGGGGTTAAAATCTGCTGGACTAGGGCCCAGAGGTCCCTTGAATCAGCTTGATAAATTGAGATGGTAGTTCTCAAGGAATCCACGAAGGCAGCAGGAGATTTTTTTCTATCTGGGATTGTAGCCACAATAGCCATCATCTCACTGGGTGTCCATGGGAAGTAAACGTCTATCGTGGGGTTCGCTCCCGCAGTCACTGAGTCGGGGTTTCGCATCTTCCTAATCGGTAACTGTCTCCGAATGTCACCAGGGGGCACTCTAGCTATTTCCCCTGGTTGTTCCAGGACTTCAACATCTCTCCCTGTCACTAGGGGGAGTTCTTTCTCTTCAAAAGAATCTGTTTCAGCTTCCTTTGTTCCCGAACCTTGTGGTTTCTGCTTAGTTTGGAGAGACTTAGGTGATATGCTTACTTTTCCAAATTATTGAATTTTTCTTTTTCTGTCAATTCAAGGCCAGCCATTGAACTACGTAGCTCATCTCTTGTTTGACCCGCGTCTTTCCTGTCTCTACTTGCGCTTTTTTTTTAAACTTAAAAATGTTTGAAAATTCAAATTGAATTACTGCAACTTGCAAGCTTAGCTCTGATCTCAACTCAGAACCAAATTTACAATTTGCTTAACACAAACTTGTATAACATTTACAACTTAATTATTTCTTTATCTTAACAATTTTTCTTTTAACAAGTTTTTTTTTCCTTTTACATTCACATAAGTGTTGGCAAAATCAACTATCATCTCCAGATTTACACTTTTTTTAAAAAAATGCTGTCAGTGATCTTCTTTAAGTTTCTATTAATTCACAAATAAAATGAGATAAACATTATTTCAAGTAAGTAAAACTTAAGATTCTGGCAATTTCAATCAATTGCTTTCGAAAATAATAACTTTTATCAAAGAGGTGGAGAAACCCACTGGTTTCCTTTAATTAATTCAAAACGTAACTTTGCTGGTGTTCACTGACTCAAGGGAAAGGTATCCGATTACACTACAGGCTGCTGCTGTTATCTCAAAGCCTGAGTGAGAAGCACTGTCTGTCTTTTGATGTTGCCTGCTGCTGTTAACCCTTTGAGAGACTTCAGCTTCAACCAATATGCAGCATTCCCCACAATCTCAACTAGTCCTCGGAACTGCGTTTTTCGCCAATACAGTCCAAGGAGACAATTTTAGCTTAATCAACTATATATTTAAAACACTCACACATAGAGTTGAACCATCTTCAGATTTAAAAACAGTTATACTGGACTGAACCTTCAGTACTGAAGTCCCATCAGCCCCTGAACCCATATAATAGACTGAACCTTCATTACTGAAGTCCCATCAGCCTCTGAACCCTTATACTTGGAATTGAATCATCATTTGAGATGTCACATCAACCCAAAACCCTAACCCAAGCCGAATCAACAATATGAAATCCCATCAATTAAATTGCTAATCCCCAGACTGACCTGTGATTTCGTCGAGGCGGTCTTTCTGTGCCAACCGCGAGTGACCAGACTAATCAGATGATAAGAAGAGGGGAACAATCAATGCGCGGTCATTTTCCAGTTCTACATTGAGGGCCCTCGTTCCCCATCCTCCTGTTCATAATCAGTCTAATTCTGATTTCGCAGTTGGACCAGGATCGCCCTGAGAAATCCCGGTTTTCGGCACCAAATGTTGAATCCCAAATTTCTTTATCCGTCAGTCTGGCCTCAATAAAAGTCGAGATGGATTTGCAAGTATAACAATAGTTATTTTATTCAGCTTGCAAGCTACCTAGTCCACAGTGATACAGATAACATGTTGCTCTCTGCAGCCCCGGGACTAAGTGAATGTCCCAGACAAAGAGATCAGTACTGATACATTCAAATGGCATCAAGTTTCACATACTCGACACCCATAGGTCATCCTATGTCCCTCCTGACTTGTTTGATCTATTCTGATTGGCTCACTTCCAATCCCTTTCTCCGGCCCCTATCAATTCAGCATCACTCTCATAGACACACCTCTTCCTGCTTTTTTCCATGCGGTCTAAAATCCTTTGTCTCTACTTGCCAGAATCAAAGTGGCTTATTTCTACATTACATTAACTAATATCTCTAAAGTAACTATTTTATATCACATTCGTCAACCTGAATGTGAAAAACAAAAGTTAACTGGTCAGAATTGCCAACACTGCAGGTAAAAACCTCGGCAGACAGCAGACACATCTCGATCATTGATTTACCAAGGCAGTTCAAAGGAAAGCCCAGGCCATTATTGGCGACCCCTCTCACTCTTCATATCGTCAATTAGGAAGGTTCACTTTGGGCCAGGGAAAATCTGTTTGAGTTTTTTTTGTTCCCAGTGCCATAGGCTTGCTAAACAACATAGTGGAAACTTAACTTGCTGTTTTTAGTTATTTTAACTGCAGGAAGTGATTTATCGGCAGAGTGCTCTGTGTTATATTGGTATGGTGTGGATGTATGTTATATCTGTACACATGTATCAGTGTGGGTATATATAATTATTCCGATTTCTAAAGAAAGAGTATGATTATATGTTATATTGGAGGTGAAGCCAAAAATAAACTTTCACACTTGCGTGGACAATGAAGTTCTATTCAACAGTTTACAGGGAGCTTTATTCTGTATTTAACCCGGTGCTGTACCTGTCCTGGGAGTGTTTGATGGAGAGAGTGCCGAGGGAGCAATACTTTGTATCTAACCCCATGTTGTACTTATCATTGATCATAGAATTTACAGCGCAGAAGAAGGCCATTGGGTCCATCGAGTCTGCACCGGCCCATGGAAAGATCACCCTATCTAAGGCCATATCCCCACCCCATTCCCATAACCCAATGACCCCATCAAACCGTTTTGGACACTAAGGGCAATTTATCATGGCCAATCCACCTAACCTGCACATTTTTGGACAGTGGGAGTAAACCGGAGCACCCGGAGGAAACACACACAGGCATGGGGCGAATGTGCAGACTCCGCCCAGACAGTCACCCAAGCCTGGAATCGGACCTGGGAACCTGGGGCTGTGAAGCAACTGTGCTAACCACAGTACTACTGTGCTATCGTACTTGTCCAGGGAGTGTTTGATGGGGAGAATGTAGAGGGGCCTTTATTCTGTATCCAACCCCCTGTTGTACCTGTCCTGGGGGTGTTTGATGGTGACAGTGTAGAGGGACTTTTACTCTATATCTAACCCCCTGTTGTACCTGTCCTGGGAATGTTTGATGAGGACAGTGTAGAGGGAGATTTACATTGTATCTTACCCCGTGTTGTACCTGTCCTGGGACTGTTTGATGGGGACAGTGTAGAGGGAGCTTTAATCTGTATCTAACTCTGTGCTGTACCTGCCCTGGTAGTGTTTGATGGGGACAGTGTAGAGGGAGCTTTACTCTGTATCTAACTCTGTGCTGTACCTGTCCTGGGAGTGTTTGATGGGGACAAAGGTGAGGGAGATTTAGCCTGTATCTAACCCTGTACTGTACCTGACTTGGAAATGTTTGATGGATACAGTGTAGCTGGAGCATTCGTCTGTATTTAATCCTGTGCTATAACTATCCTCAGAGTGTTAGGGGGAGACAGTATAGAGGGACCTTTACTCTTTATCTCATACCGTGCTGTACCTGTTCTGGGTGTGTTTGATGGGGTAGTGTAGAGAAAGCTTTACTTTCCATCTCACTTGGTTGTGTACCTGTCCTGGGAGTGTTAATGGGGGCAGTGTAAAGATGCTTTGCACTGTATCAGGAGCTGTGTTGTTCCTGTTCTGGAAGTTTCTGATGGGGACACTGTCAAGGGGGCTTTACCCTGCATCCAACCCTGTGCTGTACATGTCCTGGGAGTGTTTAATGGGGACAGGATTGAGGGTGCTTTGCTCGATACCTAAAGATGTGCTGTAGCTATCCTGGAGTGTTTGATGGGGACATGTCCTGGTAGCTTATCTCTGTATCTATCTCCATGCCGTACTTGTCCTGGGAGTGTTGATGGGGACAGTGTAGAGGGACCTTTGCTCCTTGCGGGGGGTGGGGGGGGGGACATGCTTCCCAACAATCAACTATACAGTCTGTCCAGATTTTTCCTCTTTTTCACCCCTCCCCCGCGACAAACTGCCTCTCAAACACGGTCACAAACAACCCCTACCTTTCCTCAAACCCCCCTGAAGAGCCCCTTAACTTATACTTTATCTTCTCTAATCGCAGGAAGTCATACAGGTCACCCAACCAAGTCGCTACCCCCGGTGGCAATGCCGACCGCCACTCCAAATTCATCGCCGTGCAATCAGAGAGGCGAAGGGCAAGACATCAGCTTTCCTCCTCCCCATGTGCTCCGGCTTTCCTGAAACCCCAAATATCGCAACCAAAGGATCCGGGCCCACTCCCTCCTCCACTATCCTGGCTATGACCGCGAACACTCCCGCCCAGAATCTTCCCAATTTTTCGCAACTCCAAAACATGTGCGCATGATTCGCTGGCCCCCGCCCACACCTCCCGCTCATCTGCTACCCCCTGAAAGAACCCACGCATTCTCGCCCAAGTGCACCCTGTGCACCACCTTAAACTGTATCAGGCTCATCCTTGCACAAGAGGAGGTCCCGTTACCCTTCGCAGTGCCTCACTCCATACTCTCCAATTGGTCACCATTCCCAACTCTGCTTCCCATTTCTCCTTGACCTTCACCACCCGCTCGCCTCCCTACTCCCCCAGCCATTTGTATATATCCCATATTCTTCCCTCCCCTTCCACATCCGGGAGCAGCAGTCGCTCCAGCGACTATATATAGGCTTTACTCTGTTTCTAACCCCGTGCAGTACCTGTCCTGGGAGTGTTTGATGGGGTCAGTGTAGAGGGAGCTTTACTCTGTATCTAACCCCGTGCAGTACCTGTCGTGGGAGTGTTTGATGGGGTCAGTGTAGAGGGAGCTTTACTCTGTATCTAACCCCGTGCAGTACCTGTCCTGGGAGAGTTTGATGGGAACAGTGTAGAGGGAGCTTTACTCTGTATCTAACCCCGTGCAGTACCTGTCCTGGGAGTGTTTGAAGGGGTCAGTGTAGAGGGAACTTTACGCTGTATCTTTTGTTTTGCAATATTTTTATAGTAATTTTGCATTTTTTATAGTTTACAGAAAGAGATCACCCTGTAATTACATATTGTGGTGAATGTATTTCACCTAATGCATGAGCTGTCTGTACTGTCTGTATAATGATGTGACCCATGACCTGGAAGTGATGATACGGGCTACTTCCAGGTACTGTACTGGAACCTCGGTGGGCTCCACATCTGAATCCACCCTCTCCGGGGCCATATATAGTGCAGCCACCTGTGGGTTGCACTCATTTGTACAGCCGATTCTGGCAGGCGGGTTCATGGATATTAAAGCCTAATGTTCGCTCGTTCTCACGGTCTCACAGTGAATTGACGGTATAACAATTTAATATCCATAGACAGCATCATGGAAGCCGCTCTAAAGCCAGATAAGCTCGAACTCGACGCGTGTGCGTCGGAAGCCAAGGAGATCTTCGAACATTGGCTTCGCTGCTTCGAGGCCTACCTCGATTCCTCCACAACACCTCCCACTGAAACCCTCAAGCTGCGTCTCCTCCACCCACGGGTGAGCCATCGAATCTCCGTGATGATCGAGAAAGCGGCCACGTATGAGGCGGCGGTCGCAACCCTCAAGGCGCATTTCGTGAAGCCTGTAAACAAGGTGTACGCCCAACATCTCCTCACGACTCGCCGTCAACGCGCTGGGGAATCGCTAGATGAGTACCTGGAAAAACTGACCCTACTCGCGCGGAACTGCAGCTACCGGGATGTGACGGCGGAGGAACACATGAACCTACAGATCTGGGACACCTACGTGGCTGGGGTCCGATCAAACTACATCAGGCAGCGCTTGCTGGAAAACAGGACCACTGACCTGTGGGACACAGTAAAGCTAGCTACCTCGTTAAAGGTGGCCTACCAGAACTTCAGTGCGTTCCCACGGACCCGGCGAACCCCTCGTGGATGCCATCGTCACGGCCCCGTCGGACCCGACTATGTCGCAGGCCTGTGCCGCGCGACTGCCAGTCCAGCCCGGGGAACCGCAGTGCTACTTCTGTGGTCAGGGTCAACACCCCCGGCAGCGTTCCCCAGCCCGCACAGCGACGTGCAGCGACTGTGGGAAAAAGGGACACTTCGCCAGAGTCTGTCTGGGCCGATCTAAAGCCCAGAAATCGAACACTCACCAGGCCCGACCCGTGGACTCACAGGCTCCCAGACCCCGCAACCTGGCTGCGTGCCTGCCCAGAACGCCCCCTTCAGACGCGTCATCAGCCTCGTGCGACTCGTGCGGGTCGCCATCTTGCCCACCGGCTCCAAAACCGACCGACACGTGCGACCGATGGGGGCGGCCACCTTGGTCGCCATCTTCGACCCGACCTGACACGTGCGACTCATGGGAGCGGCCATCTTGGTCACCATCTTCGACTCAGCCCGACACGTGCGACTCATGGGGGCCGTCATTTTGTGACCACGACACCGCCGACCATGCTGGCTACCCGCAGCTGGGCGCAGTCACCCTCGACCAGTCACAGCCGAAGCACTTGAAAAACTCAATGATGGTCGTCCGGGTCAACGGGCACGAGACCCCCTGCCTTTTCGACTCCTGGAGCACGGAGAGCTTTATTCACCCTGACACGGTAAGGCACTGCTCCCTTCCCATATACCCCGCATCCCAAACCATCTCCCTTGCCTCCGGATGCCATTCGGTCCAGATCCGGGGGGTACTGTATCGCTAACCTCGTGATGCAGGGTGCCGAGTACACCCGTTTTAAGCTGTACGTCCTCCCTCACCTCTGCGCCCCACTACTGCTTGGATTAGACTTCCAATGCAGTCACCGAAGCCTGATCCTACAGTTCAGCGGACCCTTACCCCACCTCACGGTATGCAGCCTTGCGACCCTCAAGGTCTCCCCCCCTTTGCTCTTTGCGAACCTCACTCCTGACTGTTAGTCCATCGCCACCAGGAGCAGGCGGTACAGTTCCCAAGATATGGCTTTTATCAAGTCGGAGGTCCAGCGACTGTTGAGTGAAGGGATCATCGAGGCCAGCAACAGCCACTGGAGAGCGCAAGTGGTGGTCGCTGAGACCGGGGAAAAGAACCGGATGGTTGTAGACTACAGCCAGACTATTAACCGGTTCACGCAACTGGATGCGTACCCCATCCCCCGCATAGCGGAGATGGTTAATCAGATCACACAGTACCGTGTGTTCTCAACAGTCGATTTGAAGTTGGCCTACCACCAGCTCCCAATCCGCCCGGAAGAACGTCCTACACTGCTTTTGAAGCAGCCGGCTGACTCTTCCACTTCCTCAGGGTCCCCTTCGGCGTCACTAACGGAGTCTCGGTCTACATACCCGTACTTGGACAATGTCACCATCTGCGGCCATGATCAGTAGGACCATGACGCCAACCTTCAGAGGTTCCTCCAGGCCGCCTAATCCCTCAACCTCACGTACGACAAAGAGAAGTGAGTTTTCCGCACGACACGACTGGCCATCCTCGGCTACGTCGTGGAGAACGGAGTCCTAGGGCCCAACCACGACCGTATGCGCTCCCTCACGGAACCCCCCCCTCCCCACAGCCTCAAGGCCCTCAAACGATGCCTGGGGCTGTTCTCCTACTATGCCCAGTGGGTCCCCAACTATGCGGATAAAGCCCGCCCACTTAGTAAAGCCACGATATTCCCCCTGACGGCTGAGGCCCGCTCGGCCTTCAGCCGCATCAAGGCCGACATCACCAAGGCCGCTATGCACGTGGTGGACGGGTCCGTTCCCTTTCAGGTAGAGAGCGATGCGTCAGACGTCGCACTGGCCACCACACTCAACCAGGTGGGCAGGCCAGTAGCATTCTTCTCTAGAACCCCCCACGCTTCTGACACTCCTCGGTCGAGAAGGAAGCACAAGCCATAGTGGAAGCCATGTGGCACTGGAGGCACTACCTAGCTGGTAGGAGGTTCACCCTCGTCACTGACCAGCGGTCGGTCACTTTCATGTTTGACAACGCACAATGGGGCAAAATAAAAAATGACAAAATCCTGAGGTGGAGGATCGAACTCTCTACCTACAATTACAATATCAAGTATCATCCTGGGAAGCTCAACGCGCCCCCAGATGGCCTGTCCCGCGGCACATGCACCAGCGCGCAAAATGACCGACTTCGGGCTATCAATGATGACCTCTGTCACCCAGGGATTACCCGGCTTACCCACTTTATTAAGGCCCGCAACCTGCCCTACTCCACCGAGGAGGGCAAGGCCATGAACAGGGACTGCCAGGTCTGCGCGGAGTGCAAACCGCACTTCTACCGGCCAGACAAGGCCTCCCGGGCCTTTGAGCGCCTAAGTATGGACTTCAAAGGGCCCCTCCCCTCCACCAACTGTAATATATACTTTCTAACCATCGTCGACAAGTACTTCCCGCTTCCCCTTCGCAGTCCCCTGCCCCGACATGACCTCGGCCACTGTGATAAAGGCACTGCGCAGCATCTTCACACTGTTCGGTTTTCTTGCTTACGTCCACAGTAACCAGGGCGCATCATTCATGAGCGATGAGCTGCGTCAGTACCTGCTCAGCAAAGGCATCGCCTCGAGCAGGACTAAGAGCTATAACCCGCAGGGAAACGGGCAGGTGGAAAGGGAGAAGGCGACGTTATGGAAGACCGTCCTTCTGGCCCTCCGGTCTAGAAGTCTCCCAACCCCCTGCTGGCAGGAGGTCCTCCTCGACGCATCAGCTCTGTGCAGACAGGTGGAGACCAAGGTTTCCGATGGACTTCTATAAACGGGCAAATGGAAACGGAGAACACGACGTTATGGAAGGCTGTCCTTCTGGCCCTCCGGTCTAGAAGTCTCCCAACCCCCTGCTGGCAGGAGGTCCTCCCCGACGCATCAGCTCTGTGCAGACAGGTGGAGACTAAGGGTTCCCGATGTACTTCTATAAACCATTCACGGCAGCACTGACCCTGCACTTGCAGAGATGTTTGCAGACGCCCCGTTGCAGGCCTTCATTTGCTTGGCCAAACGTAGGATTCTTTCCCAGTCCAGGTACCGGTGTAACTTGGTAATGATCGCTCTTGGCTGTTTCCCCACCTTGGGTTTCAGCCAGAGCGACATATGGGTCTATGGGAGATCATTTTGCGAGTTGCTTGTCTCCCTCTCTCGGGACTGGCCGGAAACCCCCACCTCGTGGGTCCGCTGACCCGCTCGCTCACCACTCCTGTCCTTTGCAGCCATTTTGTATTTCTCTATGGCCTCTGGAGCTGCTGCTTCCTGGTATTCTGTTAGACCTTGTGTTGTGGAGGGTAAGGGGATGTTTTTGTTCGGTGTTTGATGGGTACAGTGTAGCGGGAGCTTTACTCTGTATCTAACCCCATGCTGTACCTGTCCTGGGAGTGTTTGATGGGGACAGTGTAGCGGTAGCTTTACTCTGTATCTAACCCCATGCTGTACCTGTCCTGGGAGTGTTTGATGGGGACAGTGTAGCGGGAGCTTGACTCTGTATCTAACCCCGTGCTGTACCTGTCCTGGTTTGATGGGGACAGTGTAGCGGTAGCTTTACTCTGTATCTAACCCAGTGCTGTACCTGTCCTGGGAGTGTTTGATGGGGACAGAGTAGAGGGAGCTTTGCTCTGTATCTAACCCCGTGCTGTACTGTCCTGGGAGTGTTTGATGGGGACAGTGTAGAGGGAGCTTGACTCTGTATCTAACCCCATGCTGTATCTGTCCTGGGAGTGTTTGTTGGGGACAGTGTAGGGAGAACTCTGCATGATATCTAACCCAGTGCTGTACATTTCCCAGGAATGTGGAATCTCTCTAAGAAGCATTGCTGATATCGAACCCCGTGCTGTACCTGTCCTGGGAGACTCTGATGGGACAGTGTAGAGGGAGCTTTACTGTGCACCTACCACCCTGCTGTACCTGTCCTGGAGTGTGTGATATAGACAATGTAGAGAGAGCTTTACTCTAAATCTGACACTGTATTGTACCTCTTCTTGAACGGTTTGATGGGGACAGTGTAGGTGAAGCATTGCAAGGTATCTAACCCCATGCTGTTCTAGTCCAAAGGGTATTGATGGGGCCAGTGTTGAGGCAGCTTTACTCAAGTGGTCCACCTGTCCTGGGAATGTTTGGTGGGACAGTACAGAGGGAACTTTACTCCGTATCTAACCCAGTGCTGTACCGATCAAGGGACCGTTTGATGGGGACAGTGGAGAGGGAGCTTTACTCTGTATCTAACCCTGTGCTGTACCTGTCCTGGTGTGTTTGATGGGGACATTGTAGAGGGAACAATATTCTGTATCTAACTCCGTGCTGTACCTGTCTTGGGATGGGTGCAGTTTAGATGTACTTCACCTTGGGAGTGTTTGATAGGGCAGTGTAGAGCGAGATTTACTCTGAATGTAAGTGTTTAATAGGGACAGAGAGAGGTTTATTCTGTATCTCATCCCCTGCTGTACCTGTCCTGGGAGAGTTTGATGGGGACAGTGTAGAGGGAGCTTCACTCTATATCTAACTCTGTGCTATACCACTCCTGGGAGTGTTCGAATGGGACGGTGTAGAGGGAATTTAACTTTATATTTAACCTTTTGCTGTACCTGTCCTGGGACTGTTTGGTGGGATAGTGTCGAGGGAGATTTACTCTGTATCTAACACCGTGCTGTACCTCCCCTGGGAGTGTTTGATGGGGACGGCGTCGAGGGAGCTTTATTCTGTATCTAACCCTGTGCTGTATCTGTCCTGGGATTGATTGATGGGAACGGTGCCGAGGGAGCTTTACTCTGCATCTAACACTGTGCTGTACCTGTCCTGGGAGTGTTTGATGGGGACAGCGTTGAGAGAGCTTTACTCTATATTTGAGTCCCTGCTGTACCTGTCCTGGGAGTGTTTGATGGGAACGGTGTAGAGGGTGCTTTCATCCGTATCTAGCACCATGCCCAAGCTATCCGGGGAGTGTTTGATGGGGACAATGCCTAGGTAATTTTACTCTGTATCTCACCCTGTCCTGTACCTGTTCTGGAAATGTTTGATGGGCACAGTGTCAAGAGAGCTTTACTTTATAACTAACCATGTTAGTTCTTGGAGTGTTCGATGGGGCCACTTTAGTTGTTGACTTTACTCTGTATCTGTTGTAACCCCAATGGAGTTCCCGAGATCAGGACATTACGATTTCCCATGATCTCCCCGGAATGAACTTCCCCTTTAACGCGGGGTGTGACTTTCCTTTTAAGAGGGTGGAGTTTTCCCTCTACAAGGAAGGCCCCAGCTGTATAAAAACCCTGCCTAAGTGCAGGTAGGTGAAGAAGACCCGTAGCGGAGTGGGGGAGTATTAGAATTGTATTGAAATAAACCTTGTTTGTAATTTCTACTATCATCTATGTGTTCTGCTTCATGCGGATTCAACACTGGCGACGAGAATTCAGTGGCTCTGCGATCAACACTGGTTGGTACGCATCCTGTCCACCTTGTCTAGGCTTCTGGAGGCCCCACTACTAACCACTGAAATGCTGCACATAGGAATGCTGTGACCTTTCAACGCAGTACAGCCGATTGGGGACAATACCTGGAACGCATTAGCTATTTTTTTCAAACAAATGTGATTTCCTGTGATGCGAGACAAAGTATAATATTATTAACAGATTGTGGAGGGCCCACCTACCATCCACCCAGATACCCTGTCTTTCACCGCCCTGGTGGGCCTAGTGGGGAGCATTTCAACCCGAAACCACTGCTTATCGCACACTGTTTCCAGTTCCACGTGGCTGCTCAGGCCCTGGCTGAGTCAATGAGTGACTTCCTGGCCCGACTCGAAGACTGGCTGAGACTTGCGAATTCGGAGAGACATTGAATGAGACTTGGTGTGTGGTCTCTGCGATACGGCTACGCAACAGATATGACGAGCTGAGGCCCACCTGGATCTGCAACGTGCGGTGGCGATAGCCATCTCCATGGAAAGCGACAAACCAGGAGTTCCAGGAACTCCCAAGACTGGCAGTGCCAAAGCAAGCACCAATCACACTCGGCTAGAACTGAGGAGGTGGCCCTCCGACAATACTGGCCTCCATAATAGAGCCCACGAATGCCACCAGATATTCTCCCCCGAGGATCTGGAGTAAGGCCACCAGCCAGCAAGGGGCGAAACAGGCCGCAGAACCACGGAAACAGAAGGCCCTGTGAGGATCTGCCCACCCGCCCGCCGACCAGCGAGGTGTGACCACCTTCCACCAGACAAGGCTTACTGTGTGGAAGGTGGTGACAATACCTACCAACAGTTACACTGCGTGGCTGCGCCAAGAGTAGCGCCCATCCAGATCGCCCTGCGGATTAATGGACACCCAATCTGCATGGAGCTCAACACTGCAGCAGTGTCGCTAGTCCGTCGCCATACGTTCAACTGCATTCGGTCTGACCTTCTATCGCTGACCCTGTCAGACACCAATGCGAGGCTGGCCACTTATATAGGGGAACCACTGACAATTGCGGGCACTTCAACTGTTCAGTCAAGTACGGTCAACAGTCTGCAAACCTTCCTCTGGTGGTGGTCCACGGGAGTGGTCAGAGCTTGTTGGGGCACGACTGGCTAAACCACCTGTGGTTAGATTTGCAGCGGATGTGTCGCATGCACCCACATGGCCCTGAAGGCGTTCTGACAAGATTTCCATCGGTATTCCAGGTTAGCTTGGGCATCATAAAAGGGGCTGTGGACTGAATAAGAGTGGACTCAGTGGCTCAACCACGCTATTCCCACACCCGGCCTGTCCCGTACATCTTATGACCCAAGGTGGTTGCTGAATTGGACCGGATGGAGAATTTGAGCATTATCCACCAGGTACAGTTCTCCGACTGGACGGCAGCAGTTGTCCCGGTCATGAAACCGGAAGGATCAGTACATCATGACTTTAGCCCCACTCCACCATCTGTTAAAGTAGGGGCAACAGTGGGAGTGGGCTCGTGACGAGCAGGCGGCTTTTTTCAATGGAGGCAACAACTCTCATCATCAAGACTGCTACCCCACTTTGACCCATCCCAACCGCTCCTGTTGACGTGCGATGCTTCTCCATATGGCGTCAGGGCCGTGCTGGCCCACACCCTGGACGACGGATCCGAACAGCCCAACACCTTCGCCTCAAGAACATTGGCCGACGCAGAGAAGCAAGCAATATGCTCAGATCAAGAAGGAGGGTTTGTCTGTCGTGTTGTGGGGTCAGGAAATGTCATCAATATGTCTATGGGCATCACTGCATTGTTTTCATGGACCACTAGCGCCTCGTAATGCTCTTCAAGGAAGATCGAGTGATTTCCCCCATTGCTTCCACCCACATCCAGTGATGAGCATTGCTGCTCATGGCATATGACTACATTTTGGAGCACCGCTCTGGGGCCAATATTCCCATGCTGATGCGTTAAGCTGCTTGTGCAGTATGGGGCTCAGGACACGGCTTTACCACAGGACCTGAAAGCCTACAACACAAAGGTGCAGGAGCTTAGCATAGAGGATGTGGTGGTCCCCGAACGTGGACGTGGCCCGCTCTTGACAGATCTCCACAATGGACACCCAGGCTTGCCCAAAACTCAAATGTGGCCCGGCATTGATGCAGACATCGAGCGGGTGGCCCAGAGCTGTGTCCAGTGTCAGGCACACCAGAAGTTGCCTCCTGCAGTCCCGCTCCAACCGTGGGAATAGCCAGGTCATCTGTGATCTCTCCTCCATATAGATTCTGTGGGCCCCTTTCAGGGGGCAATGTAGGACGTCCTCGTCCATGCCCACTCCAAGTGGATGGAGGTACTCAAGATGCAGGTGATGAAGGCCCGGACCACCACAGAGAAACTCTGGCACATTTTCAGCATGCACGCTATACCTGAGATGCCAGTATCGGACAATGGTAGAGCGTTTACCAGCGCTGAATTTGCTGCATTCATGTCCGCCAACAGGACCAAACACATGAGGGCCACCTCATAACACCCAGTTTTGAATGGGTTGAGCGAGCGGGCAGTGCAAACCTTTAAGCCCAGAATGGAAAATCAAACATTGGGGTCCTGGGAGACCTGCTTGGCCAGGTTCTTATTCTGCTACCGGACAACCCTGCATGCCACGGCGGGCATTGCTCCAATCAAGATGTTGATGGGTCACTGCCTCCGCACTCATTTGAGTCTCATCACTCTGGATATTGGTGGGAAAATCCACCGGCGTCCGGACCAAACCCAGGTGGACACAGGCCGCCGCAGGCCACTACACGAGTTCGCCCAGGTAGACGCAGTGCATGCCGGAACTTCAGCAATGGGCCCACTTGGATCCCAGGCATCGTGTTGGTGAAAACGGGTCTGGATTCTTGCTAAGTACAGACACAGAGCCAGGAGTCTAATCACCACGTGGACCATCTTTGAAGCTGTGTGTTGGATACTACAGCTGTTCTGACCATTGATTTGGATGTCCCAGCTCTGCTGCCATCACCACCGCCCTTATTTCCCCAGTTACCGCCACCGCCCCCGGCTCCGCCGGTTATCAACGATGTAGAGGTCATTTTTGAGGGCACCAAGGTACCGGACAATAGCTCCGACTCGGAAACCGAGATGAACATTTTGCCACCACCGGGAGTGTCAATGCCGGTTCTCGTGACTGCACCAGCAATGTCGCTGTGTGTTGTAATCCCAATGGAGGTCCTGGGATCAGGATAATACGATTTCCCATGACCTCCCCGGAATATGAATTCCCTTTTAATCGGGAGGCTGGACTTCCCTTTTAAATGGGCGAGGCTTCCCCTCTACAAGGAGGGCCCCATCTGTATAAAAACCCTGACCTAGGTGCAGGTCGAGAAAGAGACCCTCATGGGGGTGGAGGAGCATTGTAATTGCATTGAAATAAAACTTGTTCGTAATTTTTACTATATTCTATGTGCTCGACTACCATGGATTCAACAATTTCTAACTCACCTGTCCTGGGACTGTTTGGCGGAGACAGTGGAGAGAAAGCTTTACTCTGTAACTAACCCCATGCTGTATCTGTCCTGGCACAGTATGATGGGGACAATGTAGAGGGTGCTTTACTCTGTATCCAACCCCGTGCCATACCTGTCCTGGGAGAGTTCAATGGGGACAGTGCAGAGTAACCCCGTGCGTTACCTGTCACGGAAGTGTTTGATCGGGACAGTGTAGAGGAAGATTTACGCTGTATCTAAGTCTGTAATGAACATGGCCTTGGAAAGCTGGATGCGGACAGTGTCAAGGGAGTTTGACTCCGTATCTGACCCCGTGCTGTACCTGTCCTGGGAGGATTTGATGGGGACAGTGCAGAGGGAGTTTTACTCCATATCTGACCCCGTGCTGTACCTGTCCTGGAAGTATTTGATGGGGACAATGTAGAGGCAGCTTTACTCTGTATCTAACCCCGTGCTGTACCTGTCCTGGGAGTGTTTGATGGGGACAGTGTAGAGGGAGCTTTACTCTGTATCTAACCCCGTGATGTACCTGTTCTGGGAGTGCTTGATGGGGACAGTGTAGAGGTATCTTTACTCTGTGTGTAACCCCGTGCTTTACCTGTCCTGGGTCTGTTTGATGGGAACAGTGTAGAGGGAACTTAATTCTGTATCCAACCCCGTGCTGTACCTGTCCCGGAAGTGGTTGATCGGGACAGTGTTGCGGAACATTTACGCTGTACCTAAGCCTGTAATGAACGTGGCCTTGGAGACCTGGATGCGGACAATGTCAAGGGAGTTTTACTCCGAATCTGACCCCGTGCTGTACCTGTTCTGGGAGTATTTGATGGGGACATTGTAGAGGCGGCTTTACTCTGCATCTAACCCTGTGCTGTACCTGTCCTGGGAGTGTTTGATGGCGACAGTATGCTGGGAGCTTTACTCTGTATCTATCCCCGTGCTATACATGTCCTGGGAGTGTTTGATGGGGACAGTGTAGGGGGACTTTACTCTCTATTTAACCCTGTGCTGTACCTGTCCTACAAGTGTTGGTGGGACGTAAAGGGAGCTTTACTCTGTAGCCAAAGCAGTGCAAACCTGCCCTGGGTCAGCTTCTTCGGGACTATGTGGAAAGAACATTACTCTGTATCTATCCCCGTCCTGGTAGAATCTGATGCGGACAGTGTCATGGAACTTTGCTCTCTCTAACCCCATGCTGTACTTATCCTGCTAGTGTTTGTTGGGAACAGTGTAGATGGAGATTTACTCTCAGCTCGTTCTGTACTTGAACTGAGAGTATTTGATGTGGACAGTTTCAAGGGAGCTTTACTCTCTATCTGACCCCGTGCTGTACCTGTCCTGGGAGTGTTTGATGGGGACAGTGTAGAGGGAGCTTTACTCTGTATCTAACCCCATGCTGTTCCTATCCTGGGAGTGTTTGATGGGGACAGTGTAGAGGGAGCTTTACTCTGTATCTGACCCCGTGCTGTACCTGTCCTGGGAGTGTTTGATGGGGACAGTGTAGAGGGAGCTTTACTCTCTATCTGACCCCGTGCTGTACCTGTCCTGGGAGTGTTTGATGGGGACAGTGTAGAGGGAGCTTTACTCTGTATCTAACCCCGTGCTGTACCTGTCCTGGGAATGTTTGATGGGGACAGTGTAGAGGGGGCTTTACTCTGTATCTAACCCCATGCTGTTCCTATCCTGGGAGTGTTTGATGGGTACGGTGTAGAGGGAGCTTTACTCTGTATCTAACCCTATGCTGTTCCTATCCTGGGAGTGTTTGATAGGTACGGTGTAGAGGGAGCTTTACTCTGTATCTAACCCCGAGTTGTACCTGTCCTGGGAGTGTTTGATGGGGACAGCGTAGAGGGAGCTTTACTGTGTATCTAACCCCGTGCTCTACCTTCCTGGGAGTTTTTGATGGGGACAGTGTTGAGGGAGTTTTACTGTGTATAACCCCATGATGTGCCTGTCCTGGGAGTGTTTGATGAAAACAGTTTACTCTGTTTCTCACACAATCACAGAATAGTTCAATTCCGAAGAGCTCCTTCGGCCCATCGAGTCTGCACCGACGCACGAAAGACTCCTGACGTGCCTACCTAAGGGCTGCACGGTAGCTCAGTGGTTAGCATTGATGCTTCACAGTGCCTGAATCCCAGGTTCGATTCCTGCTTGGGTCACTGTCTGTGCAGATTTTGCACATTCTCCCTGTGATTGCACCTCAGGGTGCTCCCGTTTCCTCCCACATGTCCCGAAAGCCGTGCTTGTCAGGTAATTTGGACATTCTGAATTCTCTCTCTGTATACCCGAACAGGCTCCGGAATGTGGCGACTGGGGACTTTTCACAGTAACTTCATTGTAGTGTTAATGTAAGCCTACTTGTGACAATAAAGATTATTATTTTCCAGCTTTTGGCCCATAGGCTTTAATTTTATGATGTGCCAAGTGCTCATCCAGGTACCTTTTAACGGTTGTGAGGCAACCCGCCTCTACCACCCTCCCAGCAATGCATTCCAGACCGTCACTACCTTCTGGGTACAAAATCTTTCCTCAAATACCCCTAAACATCCTTCCCTACACTTTGAACTTGTGTCCCCTTGTAACTGACCCTTCAACGAAGGGGAACAGCTGCTCCCTATCCACCCTGTCCAATCCCCTCATAATCGTGTCCACCTCAATCAGGTCACGCCTCTCTGCTCCAGAGAAATCAATCCAAGCCTATCCAATATCTCTTCATAACTTAAATGTTCCATCCCAGGCAACATCCTGGTGAATTGACTCTGCGCCCCCTCCAGTACAATGACATCCTTCTTACAATATGGCGACCAGAATTGCACACAGTGCTCCAGCTGTGGCCTCACCAAAGTTCTGTACAACTCAAACATGAGCTCCCTGCTTTGTAATCTATGTCTCGATTGATAAAGGCAAATGTCCCATATGCCTTTTTCACCACCCCATTAACCTGCCCTTGTGCCTTCAGAGATCTATGGACAAACACGCCAAGGTCCCTTTGTTCCTCGGAACTTCCCTGTGTCATGCCATTCATTGAATGCTTCCTTGCCATCTTACTCCTTCCAAAGTGTATCACCACACACTTTTCAGGGTTAAACACCATCTGCCACTTTTCTGCCCATTTTACTATCCCGCCTATATCTTCCTGCAGCACAAGACACTCATTCTCACTGTTAACCACCTGCCCAATCTTTGTGTCATCCGCAAACCTACTGATCCTACCCCCACATACTCATCTATGTTGTTTATAAAAATGACAATCAATAGGGGACCCAGCACAGATCCCTGTGCTATGCCACTGGACACTGACTTCCGGTCACTAAAGCAGCCGTCTGTCATCACCCTCTGTCGCCTACAGCTAAGCCAATTATCAAGTTACACTGTTTCCCGTGTGCATTTGCCTGTTTTATCAATCTCCCATCTGGGATCATGTCAAAGACTTTGCTTAAATCCATGTAAACTACATTAACTGCACTACCCTCATCTATACACCTGGTCACATGCTCTAAAAATGCAATCAAATTTTTGTTAGGCATGACCTTCCTCTGACAAAGCCATGCTGACTATTCCTGATCAAACCTTGTCTCTCCAAGTGGAGATAGATTCTCTCCGTCAGAATTTTCTCCAATAGTTTCCCTACCGCTGAGATAAGACTCACTGTCTGGCTTATCTCTACAACATTTGCTAAATAGTGGAACCACATTAGCTGTTCTCCAGGCCTCTGGCATCTCCCCCATGGCCAGAGAGAAAATTAGAAATTTGGGTCATATCCCCTCTGTGCTCTCCTAATTTCTTTCTTAAGCTCCATCTTGCACGTTCTGTACTCCACTAATGCCTCTGTTGATTTGTTCCCCTTGTACTTGCTAAAGGCCTCTCTTATCCTTCTCATCGTATTCCGAATATCTGTGGTATCCATGGTTCTCTGGGCTGGTTACTCCTTCCTATTACCCTAGAGGGAACATGTTGGGCCTGTTTCCTCGCCATTTCCTTTTTGAGCGCCCCCCCCACTTCTCTTATGTAGATTTCCCCACAAGTCACTCTTTTCAGTCTACCTTGGCCAGATCCTGCCTTATTTTACTAAAATTTGCACTCCGCCAATCCAAAACCTTTTTTTGCAACTTGTCTATTTCTTTGTCCACAACAAACTTAAATTGTACCATGTTGTGGCCACTATCACCAAAATGCTCCCCGACCAACACATCAACCACCTGTCTGGCTTAATTCCCCAGAATTAGGTCCAGCACTGCACTGTCCCTTATTGGATCCTCTACATATTGAGCTAAAAGGTTCACCCGCACACATTTTAAGAACTCCAGTCCATCTGAGCCCTTAACACGATAACTGTCCACAGTTAATGTTGGGAAAGTTGAAATCATCTAATATAATTCACTGTTTAAAAAAGGAGGTAGGCATAAAGCGGGTAATTATAGGCCAGTGAGCTTAACTTCGGTAGTAGGGAAGATGCTGGAATCTATCATCAAGGAAGAAATAGCGAGGCATCTGGATGGAAATTGTCCTATTGGGCAGACGCAGCATGGGTTCATAAAGGGCAGGTCGTGCCTAACTAATTTATTGGAATTTTTTGAGGACATTACCAGTGCGGTAGATAATGGGGAGCCAATGGATGTGGTACATCTGGATTTCCAGAATCCTTTGACAAGGTGCCACACAAAAGGTTGCTGCATAAGATAAAGATGCATGGCATTAAGGGGAAAGTAGTAGCATGGATAGAGGATTGGTTAATTAATAGAAAGCAAAGAGTGGGGATTAATGGGTGTTTCTCTGATTGGCAATCAGTAGTTAGTGGTGTCCCTCAGGGATTAGTGTTGGGCCCACAATTGTTCACAATTTACATAGATGATTTGGAGTTGGGGACCAAGGGCAATGTGTCCAAGTTTGCAGACGACACTAAGATGAGTGGTAAAGCAAAAAGTGCAGAGGATACTGGAAGTCTGCAGAGGGAGTTGGATAGGTTAAGTGAATGGGCTAGGGTCTGGCAGATGGAATACAATGTTGACAAATGTGAGGTTATCCATTTTGGTAGGAATAACAGCAAAAGGGATTATTATTTAAATGATAAAATATTAAAACATGCTGCTGTGCAGAGGGACCTGGGTGTGCTAGTGCATGAGTTGATTTACAGGTGCAACAGGTGATTAAGAAGACAAATGGAATGTTGTCCTTCATTGCTAGAGGGATGGAGTTTAAGACTAGGGCGGTTATGCTGCAATTGTATAAGGTGTGATTGAGGCCACACCTGGAGTATTGTGTTCAGTTTTGGTCTCCTTTCCTGAGAAAGGATGTACTGGCACTGGAGGGTGTGCAGAGGAGATTCACTAGGTTAATCCCAGAGCTGAAGGGGTTGGATTACGAGGAGAGGTTCAGTAGATTGGGACTGTACTCGTTGGAATTTAGAAGGATGAGGGGGGATCTTATAGAAACATATAAAATTATGAAGGGAATAGATAGGATAGATGCGGGCAGGTTGTTTCCACTGGTGAGTGAAAGCAGAACTAGGGGGCATAGCCTCAAAATAAAGGGAAGTAGATTTAGGACTGAGTTTAGGAGGAACTTCTTCACCCAAAGGGTTGTGAATCTATGGAATTCCCTGCCCAGTGAAGCAGCTGCGGCTCCTTCATTAAATGTTTTTAAGATAAAGATAGATAGTTTTTTTGAAGAATAAAGGGATTAAGGGTTATGGTGTTCGGGCGGAAAAGTGGAGCTGAGTCCACAAAAGATCAGCCATGATCTCATTGACTGGCGGAGCACGCTTGAGGGGCCAGATGGCCTACTCCTGCTCCTAATTCTTATGTTCTTATGATCTTATAATTACCCTATTATTATTTTTACACACCTTTGCGAATTGCACACATATTGGCTCCTCAATTTCCGGCTCACTATCTGGGGTCTATAATAAACACTGAACAAAGTGGCTGTCACTTTTCTATTCCTGAGCTCTACCCACAAAGCTTAATTTGATGCCCCCTCCAAGACATCATCTCTCCTTACAGCAGTAACTTGATGGAAATGCAATCCATCCACCATTTTTTATCCCCTCCTCTGTCTCACCTGAAGATTCTATATTCATTAATGTTGAGCTAGCAAACCTGCCCCTCCCTCAACCACGTCTCCGTGATGGCTATTATATCACAATTCCATGTGTCAATCCTCGTCCTTAACTCATCCATTTTACCTGTAATACTCCTGGCATTAAAGTGGAGGGTTTCAAGCCATGTCTTATTCCCATGAAACTTACTACCGCTGTAGTCCTCGTGACTTGTTGGCTGTTCTGTGTAATGCTGTGTCCCTATTCTGCTGGCAGTCTGTGCCCACCCCCCTTACTAACCGTGCACTGTACTTGTCGTGGGAGTGTTTGTTGGTGACAGTATAGAGGGAGCTTTACACGATATCTAACCCCGTGCTGTATCTGTCCTGGGAGTGTTTGATGGGGTAATGTAGAGGGACCTTTACTCTGTATCTAACCCCGTGCTGTACCTGCCCTGGAAGTGTTTGATGTGGACAGTGTGGAGGGAGCTTTACTCTGTATCTAACTTCGTGCTGTCCCTGTCCTGGGAGTGTTTGATGGGGGCAGTATAGCGGGAGCTTTACTCTGTATCTAACGCCGTGCTGTACCTGTCCTGGGAGTGTTTGATGGAGACAGTGTAGAGGGAGCTTTACTCTGTATCTAACCCAGTGCTGTACCTGTTCTGGGAGTGTTTAATGGAGGACAGTGTAGAGGGAGCATTACTCTGTATCTAACTCCGTGCTGTCCCTGTCCTGGGAGTGTTTGATGGGGACAGTGTAGAGGGAGCTTTACTCTGTATCTAACCCTGTGGTGTACCTGTCCTGGGTGTGTTTGATGGGGGACAGTATAGAGGGAGCTTTACTCTGTATCTAACCCCGTGGTGTACCTGTCCTGGGAGTGTTTGATGGAGACAGTGTAGAGGGAGCTTTACTCTGTATCTAACCCAGTGCTGTACCTGTCCTGGGAGTGGTTGATGGAGGGCAGTGTAGAGGGAGCATTACTCTGTATCTAACTCCGTGCTGTCCCTGTCCTGGGAGTGTTTGATGGGGACAGTGTAGAGGGAGCTTTACTCTGTATCTAACCCTGTGGTGTACCTGTCCTGGGTGTGTTTGATGGGGGACAGTATAGAGGGAGCTTTACTCTGTATCTAACCCCGTGGTGTACCTGTCCTGGGAGTGTTTGATGGGGGACAGTGTAGAGGGAGCTTTACTCTGTATCTAACCCCGTGGTGTACCTGTCCTGGGAGTGTTTGATGGGGACAGTGTAGAGGGAGCTTTACTCTGTATCTAACCCTGTGCTGTACCTGTCCTGGGAGTGTTTGATGGAGGACAGTGTAGAGGGAGCTTTACTCTGTATCTAACTCCGTGCTGTCCCTGTCCTGTGAGTGTTTGATGGGGACAGTGTAGAGGGAGCTTTACTCTGGATCTAACCCTGTGGTGTACCTGTCCTGGGTGTGTTTGATGGGGGACAGTATAGAGGGAGCTTTACTCTGTATCTAACCCCGTGGTGTACCTGTCCTGGGAGTGTTTGATGGGGGACAGTGCAGAGGGAGCTTTACTCTGTATCTAACCCCGTGGTGTACCTGTCCTGGGAGTGTTTGATGGGGACAGTGTAGAGGGAGCTTTACTTTGTATCTAACCCTGTGCTGTACCTGTCCTGGGAGTGTTTGATGGGGACAGTGTAGAGGGAGCTTTACTCTGTATCTAATCCCGTGCTGTACCTGTCCTGGGAGTGTTTGATGGGGACAGTGTAGAGGGAGCTTTACTTTGTATCTAACCCTGTGCTGTACCTGTCCTGGGAGTATTTGGATGGTATTTTACGGTCTCAGATGCCGTAATCCCGTTCGGCCGGAGAATCCCCGGTTGCGGCAAAATCGGGTGCAGCGTTGCTTTTACGATGCTCCACCCCCTTGAAAACAGCATGACCTGAGGCCCTCCCCTGAAGCTCTGCCCCCGATGGGCCAAGTTTCCAACGGCGTGGAACACTTATCCTATTTATTTTTGTGAACCCGGCGTGGAGGCTGCGGGCTGAGTCCAGCGCCGCCACAGTCGGGTGGGCGCTTTTCCGCGGGCAAGGTGGCTTTGGTGGCGGCTGGGGGCACGGTTGGTGGGTGGTCTGGAGTTGGTGATCCAGGTCAAAGGAGGGCAGTTTTTGACAGGTTGGGTCCGAGCTCGGCAGGCGTCATGTTGCACGGCCCGGCCGCTGCAGGCCGCCGCGGTGCACATGCACGGCCACAGACCCGGCAATTCTCTGGCCATATCCGCAGCGGAACTTTACACTGCGCGGCTTCTAGCCCCCACCAGACGGAGGAACGGTGCAGCATTTACACAGTTTCGCGGGTGTAAAACGCCACTGTTCCCATGCCAGCATCAGCACTTAGTCTGCAAATCGGAGAATCCTGCCCTTTGTTCGGGACAGTGTCGAGGTAACTTTAAGCCCATTCTGTACCTGTCTTGGGAGTGTTTGATAAAGACATTTTAGAGGGAGCTTTACTCTGTAACCAGACTCTGTGCTGTTTCTCCCCTGGGAGTGTTTGACAGTATGAGGGATCTTTACTCTGCATCTGACCCAGTGCTGTACCTATTCTGGGAGTGTTTGATGGGGACAGTGTAGAGGGATCTTTACTCTGCATCTGACCCAGTGCTGTACCGATCCTGGGAGTGTTTGATGGGGACAGTGTAGAGGGAGGTTTACTCTGTATCTAACTCCGTGCTATACCTGTTCTGGGGGTGTTTGATGGGGACAGTGTAGCGGGAGGTTTACTCTGTATCTAACCCCGTGCTGTACCTGTCCTGGGAGTGTTTGATGGGGACAGTGTAGAGGGAGCTTTACTCTGTTTCTAACCCCGTGCTGTACCCGTCCTGGGAGTGTTTGATGGGGACAGCGTAGAGGGATCTTTACTCTGTATCTAACCCCGTGCTGTACCTGTCCTGGGAGTGTTTGATGGGGACAGTGTAGAGGGATCTTTACTCTGTCTCTAACCCCATGCTGTACCTGTCCTGGGAGTGTTTGATGGGGACAGTGTAGAGGGAGGTTTACTCTGTATCTAACCCCGTGCTGTACCTGTCCTGGGAGTGTTTGATGGGGACAGTGTAGAAGGATCTTTACTCTGTATCTAACCCCATTCTGTACCAGCGTTGGGCTGGTTTGAAGAGGACAGTGTAGAGGGAGCTTTACTCTGTATCTAACTTTGTGCTGTCCCTGTCCTGGAAGTGTTTGATGGGAACAGTATAGTGGGAGCTTTACTCTGTATCTTACCCCGTGCTGTACCTGTCCTGGGAGTGTTTGACGAGGACAGGGTAGAGGGAGCATTCCTCTGTATCTAACCCCGTGCTGTACCTATCCTGGGAGTGTTTGATGGGGACAGTGTAGAGGGAGATTTACTCTGTGTCTAACCCCGTGCTGTACCTGTCCTGGGAGTGTTTGATGGGGACAGTGTAGAGGGAGCTTTACTCTGTATCTAACTTTGTGCTGTCCCTGTCCTGGAAGTGTTTGATGGGGACAGTATAGTGGGAGCTTTACTCTGTATCTTACCCCGTGCTGTACCTGTCCTGGGAGTGTTTGACGAGGACAGGGTAGAGGGGGCATTCCTCTGTATCTAACTCCGTGCTGTCCCTGTCCTGGGAGTGTTTGATGGGGACAGTGTAGAGGGAGCTTTACTCTGTATCTAACTCCGTGCTGTCCCTGTCCTGGGCGTGTTTGATGGGGACGGTATAGAGGGAGCTTTACTCTGTATCCATTAGCGAGCTGTACCTTGTCAGGGACTGTTTCATGAGTACACTTTAGAGGGAGTTTTACTCTGTGTTTAATCCTACACTGTAACTGTCCTGGGAGAGTTGGGGAGGCAGTGACGTAGTGGTATTGTCACTGGACTAGTAAACCAGAGACCCAAATGAATGCCCTGGGGACCCAGGTCCAAATAACGCCACTGATGGTGAAATTTGAACTCAATAAAAATCTGGAATTAAAAGTCTAATGATGACAATGAAACATTGTTGATTGTTGGAAAAACCCACCTGGTTCACTAATGTCCTTTAGGGAAGGAAATCTGCCGTCCTTACCTGGTCTGACTCCAGATACACAGTAACATGGTTGACTCTTTACTTCCCCCCCTTCAAGGACAATTAGTGATGGGCACTAAATGCTGGCTCAGCCTGTGACACCCACCACCCCTGAACAAATAAAAAAAATGTTTGTTTGGGACAGTGCAAAGGGAGCTTTATTCTGTATCTAACCCCCTGCTACCCCTGTTCTTGGATGTGTTTGATGGGGACAGTGTGGAGGGAAAGTTGTTCTGTATCTAACTTTGTGCTGTACTTGTCTTCAGAATATGTGTTGGGGAGCATGTCTAACCGTGTGCTGTACCTGTTGCAGGAGTGTTTTGTGGGGACAGTGTATAGGGGGCATTGCTCTATATTTGATCCCATGCTGTACCTGTCCTGGGAGTGTTTAATGGGGACAGTATAGAGGGAGCTTTACTCTGTATCTAACCCCGTGCTGTACCTGTCCTGGGAGTGTTTGATGGGGACAGTGTAGAGGGATCTTTACTCTGTATCTAACCCCGTGCTGTACCTGTCCTGGGAGTGTTTGATAGGGGAGTGTAAAGGGAACTTTACTCTGTATCTAACTGCGTGCTTCAAGCAGCTCTGGGAGTGTTTGATGGGGACAGTGTAGAGGGAGCTTTACTCTGTACCTAACCCTGTGCTGCAACCGTCCTCCGAGTGTTTGATTTGGACAGTGCAACATGAGCTACACTCTGTATGTAACTCCGTGCGGTACCTACCTGGGAGTGTTTGCTCAGGACGGTGTAGCGAGAACTTTACTCTGTCCTTAACCCAGCACTGTAGCTGTACTACGAGTGTTTGATGGGGACTGTGTAGTGGAAGCCTTACTGCATACAACCATGTGCTGTACCTATCCTGGGGTGTTTGACAGTGTAGATTGAGCTATACTATGTATTGAATCCCTTGCTGTACCTGTCCTTGGAGTGCATGATGGTGACAGTTTAAAGGGATCTTTACTCTGTATCTAACCCTGGTTTAGCACAGTGGGCTAAGACAGCTGGCTTGTAATGCAGAACAAGATCAGCAGCGCGGGTTCAATTCCCATTCCAGCCTCCCCGAACAGGCGCCGGAATGTGGCAACTAGGGGCTTTTCACAGTAATTTCATTGAAGCCTACTTGTGACAATAAGTTATTTTTATTATTATGATGGTCCTCTCCTGGGAGTGCTTGGTGGGGGCTATGTAGGGGATATTTACTCTGTACCTAACCCCATGCTGTACCTGTCCTGGGAGTATTTGATGGGGACAGTGGAGAGGGAGCTTTACCCTGCATCTAACCCCGTGCTGTATCTGTCCTCCTTCTACGCTGTCACACAAGCAAAATCCATCACCAGGTTATCATGGAGGCAAAGGCCAAGACATCGGCCTCTCTCGCCTCCTGGACTTCCGGGTTTCCGACAGCCCAAATATTGTTACCTCGAGACTCGGGGTCACCTCACCCCCAACACCTCTGACATTACATCCGCAAACCCCTGCCAAGACCTCTTCAACTTGAGACATGCCCAAAACATATGGACGTGATTCATGGGCCTTCCAGCGCAACGCCCATACCTGCCTGCTACTCCCTCAAAGAAGCTACTCGTCCTCGCCACCGTCATATGTGTCATGTGGACTACATCAAACTGAATACGACTGAGCCTTGCACATGATGAGGGCCCATTCACCCTCCGCCGAGCCTCCTCCCCCATCCCGGCTTCCACCACCCCCGCCAGCTCCTCCTTCCTCTTTCGTTTACTGTCTCCCATTGGGGCCCCCTCTTAATCCATCAGCTCCTTTTAGACCTCGGACACCATCCCCTCTCCTACCCCTTCCTTGGACAACCCCTTATCTTGCAGCCCCAGGGGCGGCAACCCAGGAAAGAAAGGCACCTCCCTCCTCACAAAATCCCAGAACTAAAAGTCCTTAAAACCGTTCCCCCTGGGCAGCTCATATTCTTCCTCCAGGCCCTCTAATTTTGCAAAGCTGCTCCCTACGAACAGGTCCCCAAATCACTCAATCCCTGCCTGCCACCACCCCAAAACCTCACATCCAGCCCACCCTCCCCGCTGCAAACCTATGATTATCACAGATCGATGCCCAAACCGAGGCCTCCTCCAATTTCAAATGCTGCCTCCACTGCCCCCATTCCCTCAAGGCCCAGACCACCACTGGGCTCACGGAGTACCTGGCCGGTGAAAATGGCAGAGGTGCAGTCCACAAGGCCCCCAGCCCCACACCCCCAGCCCCACACCACACGCCCCCCAGCCCCACACCACACGCCCCCAGCCCCACACCCCACGCCCACAGCCCACGCCCCAGCCCCACACCCTATGCCCCCAGCCCCACACCCCAAGCCCCCAACCCCACACATCACACCCCCAGCCCCACATCCCACGCCCCCAGCCCCATCCCCCACCCCTACCCCCCCCAGCCCACACCCCACACCCCCAGCCCCACACCCCCAGCCCCACGCCCCCAGCCCCACACCCTCGCTCCCACTCCACAAAAGCCCACTTGATCCGCAGGGTCTTCCTCACCCATACAACCCGAGATATTACCGTGTTAAACTTCTTAAAGAATGACTTTGAGACAAAGATGGGAAGGTTCTGAAATATAAACAGGAATCTTGGCAGCACTGTCATCTTCACTGCCTGCACACATCCCGCCAACGACAGTGGCAGCACATCCCACCTCTTAAAATCCCCCTTCATCTGCTCCACAAGCCGAGTCAAATTTAACTTATGCAGCTGTGCCCAAGTATCTAAAGCTTGCCCCCATCATCTTGAATGGCAGCTCCCCTAACCTCCTCTCCAGGCCTCTGGTCTCAATTGGGAACACCTCGCTCTTTCCTACGTTCAACTTGTACCCGGAGAACCAGCCAAAGTTCTCCAAAATCCCCATAATGCTGCCGATGTCCCCCAATGTATCTGAAATATATCAACAGATCGTTCATGTACAGTGAAATCCTGTGCTCTATGATCCCCCGCACAATCCCTCTCCAGTCCCTCGATGCTCTGAGCGCCATTGCCAAGGGCTTTATAGCCAAGGCAAAAAGCAATAAGGAGAGCGGGCACCTCTGCCTTGTCCCACAGCGCAACCAGAAATATCCTGAGCTCACCCGATTATCCGCACACATGTGACCGGACCCAGTCCAGAAACACCTGCCCAAACCCAAACCGCCACAGATATTCCCATTCCACCCGGTTGAAAGCCTTCTCCACGTCCATCACCACTGCCACCTCCGCTTCCTGCCCCTCCAGGGGCATCATAATCACTTAAGCAACCTCCTCACATTTGCCGACACCTATCTCCCTTTCACAAACCCCGTTTGATCCTCACCTATATCTCCCGGGCCACAGTCCTTAATTCGAGAAGACAACACTTTCGCCAACAACTTAGCATCCACATTCAGCAATGATATCGGAAGTTGCGATCCACACTGCTCCTGATCCTTAACTTCTTTCAATATCAGGGAGATGGATGCCTGCGATAGTGTAGGGGGAGTTCCCCCTCTCCCTAGCCTCATTATACACCTCACCAGCAACGGACCAGGTCTCCCTCTAAACTTTTATAAAACTCCACCAGGAAACCGGGGCCTTCCCTGCCTGCATCGCCCCCATACTTTCCAACACCTCCCTCAACCCAATCAGGGCCCCAAACCTTGCACCAACTCCTCGTCCACCCTGGGAAACTCCAGCCCATCCAGGAACCGCCACAACCCCCCCCCCCGGCCGGGGACTCCGACTCATCCAACCTCCTGTAAAAAATTCCTCAAACACTCCATTCACCCCTACCGGGTCCAGCACCACCCTTCCCGTCCCGTCCTTCACGCTACCAATCTCTCTCGATGCCTCCTTTTTCCTAAGCTGGTGGGCCAGCATCCTGCTCGCCTTCTCTCCATACTCATATATTGCCCTCCTGGCCCTCTGCAACTGCCCTACTGCCTTCCCCATGGACACCAATCCAAACTCTATCTGGAGTCTCTGCCACTTCCTCAACAACCTTGCCTCCAGGGCTTCCGGGTACTTCCTGTCCACCCTCAGAATCTCTTCCACCAACTTTACCATTTCTGTCTGTTCCGCCTTCTCCCTATGTGCCTGAATCGAGATAAGCTCTCCCGAACCACTGCGTTGAGCGCCTCCCCACAGCGTGGTGGCCGTGACATCCCCCATGTCGATCAGCTCCACGTACCTTAGAATGGCAGCCCTCACCTGCTCGCACACCTCCTCATCCGCCAACAGCCCCACATCCAGCCTCCACTGCGGGCACTGGCCACCCCACCACCCTCTACACCGCCCCCCCCTCCCCCCCCGTCCATTTGCAAATCCACCCAGTGTGGTGCATGGTCGGAATCGACCACCCCCACCAACAACGCCTTGTCCACCACAAAAAGTCAACCTGGGAGTACACCCTTTACACATGGGAGAAATACGAAAGTTCCTTCGCCCTTGGCCTCCCAAACCTCCACAGGTTCCCTGCTTTGAGCGGCTTCCCTTCTCTGCTGTCAGCTCATTTAAGAAGTCCCCCTGCTGCTCTGTTGACCATTGGGCAGGCAGAATAGGCCCTTTGCCCTCCACCATTTTAACCTGCAGTGTGCGAAGACTCTCCTGCTCCACCAACTCCCTTCTTCTCGACCCACTCCTAGTTCGTGGATCCATTCACCAGCCACACCAGAAGGGCTGGTTCAGCACAGGGCTAAATCGCTGGATTTTAAAACAGACCAAGGCAGGCCAGCAGCACGGTTCAATTCCCGTACCAGCCTCCCCGAACAGGCGCCGGAATATGGTGACTAGGGGCTTTTCACAGTAACTTCATTTGAAGCCTACTTGTGACAATAAGCGATTTTCATTTCATTTTCATTTCACCTTCTCCAAGTACTCCTACACCTTTTTCCATCCAAACTTCCACCCCTTAGATGGGGAAAGGACCGAAAAATTCCACCTTGAGCAGGAGCGACCAAATTTGGTAGCTTCATGGCTGCCACCAGAAGTCCCGTTCCTGGGAGTGTTTGAAGGGGAGAGTGTAGAAGGAGCTTTACTCTGTATCTAACCCCGTGCTGTACCCGTCCTGGGAGTGTTTCATGGGGACAGTGTAGAGGGATCTTTACTCTGTCTCTAACCCCGTGCTGTACCTGTCCTGGGAGTGTTTGATGGGGACAGTGTAGAAGGATCTTTACTCTGTATCTAACCCCATTCTGTACCTGCGTTGGGCGTGTTTGAAGAGGACAGTGTAGAGGGAGCTTTACTCTGTATCTAACTTTGTGCTGTCCCTGTCCTGGAAGTGTTTGATGGGGACAGTATAGTGGGAGCTTTACTCTGTATCTTACCCCGTGCTGTACCTGTCCTGGGAGTGTTTGACGAGGACAGGGTAGAGGGGGCATTCCTCTGTATCTAACCCCGTGCTGTACCTGTCCTGGGAGTGTTTGATGGGGACAGTGTAGAGGGAGCTTTACTCTGTATCTAACTCCGTGCTGTCCCTGTCCTGGGCGTGTTTGATGGGGACGGTATAGAGGGAGCTTTACTCTGTATCCATTAGCGAGCTGTACCTTGTCAGGGACTGTTTCATGAGTACACTTTAGAGGGAGTTTTACTCTGTGTTTAATCCTACACTGTAACTGTCCTGGGAGAGTTGGGGAGGCAGTGACGTAGTGGTATTGTCACTGGACTAGTAAACCAGAGACCCAGATGAATGCCCTGGGGACCCAGGTCCAAATAACGCCACTGATGGTGAAATTTGAACTCAACAAAAATCTGGAATTAAAAGTCTAATGATGACAATGAAACATTGTTGATTGTTGTAAAAACCCACCTGGTTCACTAATGTCCTTTAGGGAAGGAAATCTGCCGTCCTTACCTGGTCTGACTCCAGATACACAGTAACATGGTTGACTCTTTACTTCCCCCCCTTCAAGGGCAATTAGTGATGGGCACTAAATGCTGGCTCAGCCTGTGACACCCACCACCCCTGAACAAATAAAAAAAATGTTTGTTTGGGACAGTGCAAAGGGAGCTTTATTCTGTATCTAACCCCCTGCTACCCCTGTTCTTGGATGTGTTTGATGGGGACAGTGTGGAGGGAAAGTTATTCTGTATCTAACTTTGTGCTGTACTTGTCTTCAGAATATGTGTCGGGGAGCATGTCTAACCGTGTGCTGTACCTGCTGCAGGAGTGTTTTGTGGGGACAGTGTGTAGGGGGCATTGCTCTATATTTGATCCCATGCTGTACCTGTCCTGGGAGTGTTTGATGGGGACAGTATAGAGGGAGCTTTACTCTGTATCTAACCCCGTGCTGTACCTGTCCTGGGAGTGTTTGATAGGGGAGTGTAAAGGGAACTTTACTCTGTATCTAACTGCGTGCTTCAAGCAGCTCTGGGAGTGTTTGATGGGGACAGTGTAGAGGGAGCTTTACTCCGTACCTAACCCTGTGCTGCAACCTTCCTCCGAGTGTTTGATTTGGACAGTGCAACATGAGCTACACTCTGTATGTAACTCCGTGCGGTACCTACCTGGGAGTGTTTGCTCAGGACGGTGTAGCGAGAACTTTACTCTGTCCTTAACCCAGCACTGTAGCTGTACTACGAGTGTTTGATGGGGACTGTGTAGTGGAAGCCTTACTGCATACAACCACGTGCTGTACCTATCCTGGGGTGTTTGACAGTGTAGATTGAGCTATACTATGTATTGAATCCCTTGCTGTACCTGTCCTTGGAGTGCATGATGGTGACAGTTTAAAGGGATCTTTACTCTGTATCTAACCCTGGTTTAGCACAGTGGGCTAAGACAGCTGGCTTGTAATGCAGAACAAGATCAGCAGCACGGGTTCAATTCCCATTCCAGCCTCCCCAAACAGGCGCCGGAAAGTGGCAACTAGGGGCTTTTCACAGTAATTTCATTGAAGCCTACTTGTGACAATAAGTTATTTTTATTATTATGATGGTCCTCTCCTGGGAGTGCTTGGTGGGGGCTATGTAGGGGATATTTACTCTGTACCTAACCCCATGCTGTACCTGTCCTGGGAGTATTTGATGGGGACAGTGGAGAGGGAGCTTTACCCTGCATCTAACCCCGTGCTGTGCCTGTCCTCCTTCTATGCTGTCACACAAGCAAAATCCATCACCAGGTTATCATGGAGGCAAAGGCCAAGACATCGGCCTCTCTCGCCTCCTGGACTTCCGGGTTTCCGACAGCCCAAATATTGTTACCTCGAGACTCGGGGTCACCTCACCCCCCAACACCTCTGACATTACATCCGCAAACCCCTGCCAAGACCTCTTCAACTTCAGACATGCCCAAAACATATGGACGTGATTCATGGGCCTTCCAGCGCAACGCCCATACCTGCCTGCTACTCCCTCAAAGAAGCTACTCGTCCTCGCCACCGTCATATGTGTCATGTGGACTACATCAAACTGAATACGACTGAGCCTTGCACATGATGAGGGCCCATTCACCCTCCGCCGAGCCTCCTCCCACGTCCCGGCTTCCACCACCCCCGCCAGCTCCTCCTTCCTCTTCCGTTTACTGTCTCCCATTGGGGCCCCCTCTTAATCCATCAGCTCCTTTTAGACCTCGGACACCATCCCCTCTCCTACCCCTTCCTTGGACAACCCCTTATCTTGCAGCCCCAGGGGCGGCAACCCAGGAAAGAAAGGCACCTCCCTCCTCACAAAATCCCAGAACTAAAAGTCCTTAAAACCGTTCCCCCTGGGCAGCTCATATTCTTCCTCCAGGCCCTCTAATTTTGCAAAGCTGCTCCCTACGAACAGGTCCCCAAATCACTCAATCCCTGCCTGCCACCACCCCAAAACCTCACATTCAGCCCCCCCTCCCCGCTGCAAACCTATGATTATCACAGATCGATGCCCAAACCGAGGCCTCCTCCAATTTCAAATGCTGCCTCCACTGCCCCCATTCCCTCAAGGCCCAGACCACCACTGGGCTCACGGAGTACCTGGCCGGTGAGAATGGCAGAGGTGCTGTCCACAAGGCCCCCAGCCCCACACCCCCAGCCCCACACCACACGCCCCCCAGCCCCACACCACACGCCCCCAGCCCCACACCCCACGCCCACAGCCCACGCCCCAGCCCCACACCCTATGCCCCCAGCCCCACACCCCAAGCCCCCAACCCCACACATCACACCCCCAGCCCCACATCCCACGCCCCCAGCCCCATCCCCAACCCCTACCCCCCCCAGCCCACACCCCACACCCCCAGCCCCACACCCCACGCCCCCAGCCCCATGCCCCCAGCCCCACACCCTCGCTCCCACTCCACAAAAGCCCACTTGATCCGCAGGGTCTTCCTCACCCATACAACCCGAGATATTACCGTGTTAAACTTCTTAAAGAATGACTTTGAGACAAAGATGGGAAGGTTCTGAAATATAAACAGGAATCTTGGCAGCACTGTCATCTTCACTGCCTGCACCCATCCCGCCAACGACAGTGGCAGCACATCCCACCTCTTAAAATCCCCCTTCATCTGCTCCACAAGCCGAGTCAAATTTAACTTATGCAGCTGTGCCCAAGTATCTAAAGCTTGCCCCCATCATCTTGAATGGCAGCTCCCCTAACCTCCTCTCCAGGCCTCTGGTCTCAATTGGGAACACCTCGCTCTTTCCTACGTTCAACTTGTACCCGGAGAACCAGCCAAAGTTCTCCAAAATCCCCATAATGCTGCCGATGTCCCCCAATGTATCTGAAATATATCAACAGATCGTTCATGTACAGTGAAATCCTGTGCTCTATGATCCCCCGCACAATCCCTCTCCAGTCCCTCGATGCTCTGAGCGCCATTGCCAAGGGCTTTATAGCCAAGGCAAAAAGCAATAAGGAGAGCGGGCACCTCTGCCTTGTCCCACAGCGCAACCAGAAATATCCTGAGCTCACCCGATTATCCGCACACATGTGACCGGACCCAGTCCAGAAACACCTGCCCAAACCCAAACCGCCACAGATATTCCCATTCCACCCGGTTGAAAGCCTTCTCCACGTCCATCACCACTGCCACCTCCGCTTCCTGCCCCTCCAGGGGCATCATAAGCACTTAAGCAACCTCCTCACATTTGCCGACACCTATCTCCCTTTCACAAACCCCGTTTGATCCTCACCTATATCTCCCGGGCCACAGTCCTTAATTCGAGAAGACAACACCTTCGCCAACAACTTAGCATCCACATTCAGCAATGATATCGGAAGTTGCGATCCACACTGCTCCTGATCCTTAACTTCTTTCAATATCAGGGAGATGGATGCCTGCGATAGTGTAGGGGGAGTTCCCCCTCTCCCTAGCCTCATTATACACCTCACCAGCAACGGACCAGGTCTCCCTCTAAACTTTTATAAAACTCCACCAGGAAACCGGGGCCTTCCCTGCCTGCATCGCCCCCATACTTTCCAACACCTCCCTCAACCCAATCAGGGCCCCAAACCTTGCACCAACTCCTCGTCCACCCTGGGAAACTCCAGCCCATCCAGGAACCGCCACATCCCCCCCCCCCCGGCCGGGGACTCCGACTCATCCAACCTCCTGTAAAAAATTCCTCAAACACTCCATTCACCCCTACCGGGCCCAGCACCACCCTTCCCGTCCCGTCCTTCACGCTACCAATCTCTCTCGATGCCTCCTTTTTCCTAAGCTGGTGGGCCAGCATCCTGCTCGCCTTCTCTCCATACTCATATATTGCCCTCCTGGCCCTCTGCAACTGCCCTACTGCCTTCCCCATGGACACCAATCCAAACTCTATCTGGAGTCTCTGCCACTTCCTCAACAACCTTGCCTCCCGGGCTTCCGGGTACTTCCAGTCCACCCTCAGAATCTCTTCCACCAACGTTACCATTTCTGTCTGTTCCGCCTTCTCCCTATGTGCCTGAATCGAGATAAACTCTCCCGAACCACTGCGTTGAGCGCCTCCCCACAGCGTGGTGGCCGTGACATCCCCCATGTCGATCAGCTCCACGTACCTTAGAATGGCAGCCCTCACCTGCTCGCACACCTCCTCATCCGCCAACAGCCCCACATCCAGCCTCCACTGCGGGCACTGGCCACCAAACCACCCTCTACACCGCGCCCCCCCCCTCCCCCCCCGTCCATTTGCAAATCCACCCAGTGTGGTGCATGGTCGGAATCGACCACCCCCACCAACAACGCCTTGTCCACCACAAAAAGTCAACCTGGGAGTACACCCTTTACACATGGGAGAAATACGAAAGTTCCTTCACCCTTGGCCTCCCAAACCTCCACAGGTTCCCTGCTTTGAGCGGCTTCCCTTCTCTGCTGTCAGCTCATTTAAGACGTCCCCCTGCTGCTCTGTTGACCATTGGGCAGGCAGAATAGGCCCTTTGCCCTCCACCATTTTAACCTGCAGTGTGCGAAGACTCTCCTGCTCCACCAACTCCCTTCTTCTCAACCCACTCCTAGTTCGTGGATCCATTCACCAGCCACACCAGAAGGGCTGGTTCAGCACAGGGCTAAATAGCTGGATTTTAAAACAGACCAAGGCAGGCCAGCAGCACGGTTCAATTCCCGTACCAGCCTCCCCGAACAGGCGCCGGAATATGGTGACTAGGGGCTTTTCACAGTAACTTCATTTGAAGCCTACTTGTGACAATAAGCGATTTTCATTTCATTTTCATTTCACCTTCTCCAGGTACTCCTACACCTTTTTCCATCCAAACTTCCACCCCTCAGATGGGGAAAGGACCGAAAAATTCCACCTTGAGCAGGAGCGACCAAATTTGGTAGCTTCATGGCTGCCACCAGAAGTCCCGTTCCTGGGAGTGTTTGAAGGGGAGAGTGTAGAAGGAGCTTTACTCTGTATCTAACCCCGTGCTGTACCCGTCCTGGGAGTGCTTGATGGGGACAGTATAGAGGGAGCTACAGTATAGAGGGAGCTTTACTCTATATCTAACCCTGTGCTGTACCTGTCCTGGGAGTGCTTGATGGGGACAGTGTAGAGGGAGCTTTACACTGTATCTAACCCTGTGCTGTACCTGTCCTGGGAGTGCTTGATGGGGACAGTGTAGAGGGAGCCTTACACTGTATCTAACCCCATGCTGTACCTGTCCTGGGAGTGTTTGACAGGGACAGTGTGGAGGGAGCTTTACACTGTATCTAACCCCGTATTGTACCTGTCTTGGCAATGTTTGACAGGGACAGTGTGGAGGGAGATTTACACTGTATCTAACCCTGTGCTGTACCTGTCCTGGGAGTGCTTGATGGGGACAGTGTAGAGGGAGCCTTACACTGTATCTAACCCCGTATTGTACCTGTCTTGGCAATGTTTGACAGGGACAGTGTGGAGGGAGCTTTACACTGTATCTAACCCCGTATTGTACCTGTCTTGGCAATGTTTGACAGGGACAGTGTGGAGGGAGATTTACTCTGTATCTAACCCTGTGCTGTACCTGTCCTGGGAGTGTTTGATGGGGACAGTATAGAGGGAGCTTTACTCTGTATCTAACTCCGTGCTGTACCTGCTGTGGGAGTGTTTGATGGGGACAGTGTAGAGGGAGCTTTACTCTGTATCTAACCCCTTGCTGTACCTGCCGTGGGAGTGTTTGATGGGGACAGTGTCAATTAATTGCCTTCAAATACTATCGTTCAACTTGATGTTTTTCTGCAATGACCGTGTCTGGAGCGGTCAACCGATGTCATTGCGGAGAAAGCATTCTGAAGTCTAACATTTTTGACTTCAGTCGAGAAAACAGAGTCTGAAAGTGCAGTCTGTCCCGAATAGCACAACCTTACTATTGCACAATTCTCTCACATGTCACAATGTGCTTGTGAAATCGTGACGCAACTTCCTCATCACTTCAAGATGAACTTATATGGAGCTTTACACGCACTTACACACAGCCCTACATACACTTACACACAGCTCTACATACACTTACACACAGCTCTACATACACTTATACATAGCGTTACATACACTTACACACAGCCCTACATACACTTACACACAGCTCTACATACTTATACACAGCTCTACATACATTTATACACAGCTTTACATACACTTACACACAGCTCTGCATACACTTATACACAGCTCTACATACACTTATACACAGCTTTACATACACCATGAATGGTGGTGTGCTTCAGGGGTCGGTGTTGGGACCTCAACTTTTCACAATATACATTAACAATCTGGAAGAAGGAACTGAGGGCACAATTGCTACGTTTGCAGATGATACAAAAATATGCAGAGGGATAGGTCATATTGAGTTTTGTGAGGGCCACGAAGAATCCAGCATGAGTTGAAGGATAGAACGAAATAACATTTATTTATAATAACATATATATACAAAGCAGCAACTACCTTGCTGCTCACTCTCCTCTACCTGGTTCCAAACTGGCCAGCTTTATTTATGCAGGGAATCTTCTAATTATTTCTCCGGCCCCCTCATTGGGGAAGCTCATACTCCCAAAGGATTGTGGGATTGCCATTAGTCCCCAGCCAGTGGTAAGTAGGCAGGTTATAACCTCTCTCCCCCCTCCCCCCCAAAGTCCAAGGAATCCAGCGAAGACCCTGGCGAAGGAGGGCATCGGACTCGTTGTGCCGCAGGCCGGACACCATTTGCACGAGGAGCTGGATCGGGCGCCGTGTAACGAGACGGAGAACGGCACTTCCGTGATGAACGGCATAGCGGTTGTACATTCACGGCCCGTGGGCCTGAGGACTTCCCCTCTGAGGCATTCTGTGTCTCCATCTCGGAGTCGGAGTCCGCTGCCTCCGTCATCTCGTCATCTCTATCTCCACGCGGTTCTGCAACGACCTGCGCAGGCTTTGAGTGCGGCACCAGAGGAAGATTGTGAGGAATACTTTCCACTGTGTCTGGTCTCTGTGGCTGTAGAAATGAGCTCCGGGGGCGGGGAATCTTTGGAAGGGATGGTCTTCTGGACCGAACGTGGTCTACATTCTTGCACTGGAGACGACCCTGGATTTGCACCTGGTAAGAGATAGGGCCCGTTTGGTGAAAGATTACGCCCAGGGACCCACTGGGCACCACCAGCAAAATGCCGAATCGGCCGATGCCGAGAAAAACCATGTCCCTGCCGTTCTTGTGTGCGGCATACTTTTGCGCCAATGTCCGGGAAAACCATGCTAAGGCGGGTGCGAAGTCTCCGGCCCATTAGATGTTCTGCGGGAGCTACCCCAGTCACTGCATGTGGGGTGGTCCTATATGAAAACAAAAAACGAGCCAGTCTCGTGTCCATCGACCCGGAAGACTGTTTCTTTAGGCCTCATTTGAATGTCTGCACAGCGCGCTCCGCCAACCCATTTGAAGCTGGGTGGTATGGGGCGGTGCGCATATGGCGTATGCCGTTCATCCTCATGAACCTTGCAAACTCCTCACTTGTGAACAGAGTGCCGTTATCCGTGACCAGCACCTCGGGGAGGCCATGCGTACTGAAAGACAAACGCATCTTCTCGATTGTTGCGCAGGACGTTGTGCCTACCATCTTATGCACCTCTAACTATTTAGACTGGGCATTGATTAATAGAAGGAACATGGATCCTTGAAAAGGGCCTGCGAAATCCGCATGCAAGCGTGCCCAAGGCCGCCCTGGCCATTCCCAGTGATGTAGGGGCGCGGCCGGCGGAAGCTTCTGATGCTCCTGGCAAATGGAGCCGTTTTGGGCCACCTTCTCAATGTCGGTGTCGAAGCCTGGCCACCAGACATAACTCCGGGCCAACATTTTCATTTTGGTCACACCCGGATGCAAGTCTCTTAGTATCAGTTCCTGTCCACTTTCTGGGCCAATCACACGCATCCCCCACAAGAGGATGCCGTCATCCACGCTAAATTCTGACAGCTTGGAGGAAAATGCCCGCAACTCGCCTGGGAGCTGTCCTTGCTTCCCACCATACAGGACTTTGTGCCGAACCTTTGACAGGACTGGCTCTGTCTGGGTCCACTCACGGATCTGTGATGCCGTGACTTGCAAGGTGTACATAAAATTTAGGGTTGCAACCACCTCACCGGTCGTGGGGGTCGACATGTGGCCGGTCGATAAAGGCAATCGGCTCAGTGCGTCGGCATTTGCTATCTGGATTCCTGGTTTGTGCTCCAGAGAATACTCGTAGGCAGCGAGCAACAAAGCCCAGCGCTGGATCCGTGCGGAAGCAATGGGGGTATTGGCTTATCCTCTCGGAAAAGTCCCAGCAGAGGCTTATGATCAGTCACGATAGTGAAGTGGCAGCCATACACGTACTGGTGGAAGCGTGTCACCGCAAAGACCACTGCCAGGCCCTCCTTCTCAATCTGCGCGTACTTCTTTTCCGCTGCAGTCAATGTGCGGGAGGCGAAAGCTATCGGCCGCTCGGCCCCGTTCTCCATCTTGTGGGACAGGACGGCCCCAATACCATACGGGGATGCATCACATGTGACGAGCAAAGGATTTCCAGGATCATAGTGGGTTAGTAACCCAGATGACGACAATTGTTGTTTTACCCGCCAGAAAGCGGCTTCTTGCGGCTGACCCCAAACCCAGGCGTGATTCTTCTTTAGCAGAAGGTGCAACAGGGCCAGCGTAGTTGTCAGATTGGGGAGGAACTTCCCAAATAGTTTATGAGGCCGAGAAAAGAACAAAGATGCGAAGTGTCAGTCGGGGTGGGGGCCTGTTGAATTGCGCGCACCTTTTCTGTGACGGGGTGCAAACCTTCGCGGTCCACCCGATAACCCAGGTAGACTACTTCCTTCACCTGAAAGATGCACTTTGTGCGACGTAAACGGACTCCAGCCTCCGAAAAGCATCTAAGGACAGCCTCCAAATTTTACAAATGTTCCTGCTCCGACGTCCCTGTGATCAAAACGTCGTCTAAGTAGACAGCGACACGCGGTAAACCTCTCAAAATGCCCTCCATGACGCATTGAAAAATAGTGCAGGCAGAGGATACCCCAAAGGGCAACCGTGTGTATTCATTCAGGCCCCGGTGTGTATTAATCGTCACATATGGCCGGGAGGCAGGGTCCAGCTGCAACTGTAGGTAGGTGTGACTCATATCTAATTTTGTGGACGAGAGTCCGACTGCAAGCGTCGCGTAGAGATCCTCTATGCGAGGCATTGGATATCGGTTGAGCCGGGAAGCCGTATTCACTGTAAGTTTATAGTCGCCGCACAAGCGAACTGTGGCATCTGGCTTCATTACAGGTACAATTGGTGCTGCCCAGTCAGGGAAACGGATGGGCCTGATAATACCCAAAGTATCCAAATGAGTGAGCTCCCCTTCTACCTTCTCAAGCTAGGCGTAAGACACCGGGCGTGCCCGGAAATGGTTCGACTTGGATACGGGCTACGGCCCCTTTTATTTTCCCCAAACTGGGCTGGAATACATCTAGGTACCATCCTAGCACCTCAGTCAACCCTCCAGAAACTGTTTGGAGGATGTGCTGCCACTGCACCCGCAAATGGCACAACCAGTCCCGACCCAACAGGCTGGGCCCGTGGCCGCGCACCACGATAAGTGGGAAACACCCCTCCTGGCGTCCATAAACAACAGGGGTCATCGTAGTTCCTGCAATGTCCAATGGTTCCCCCATATAGGTGGCCAACCTGGCCTGTGTGTCGGTTAATGTAAGGGTCTGTATACCCTGCTTGATGCAGTCGAATGTCCTCTGGGCGATCATGGAGACTGCTGCGCCAGTGTCCAACTCCATCTCAAGCGGGTGACGATTGACCCATACTGTCACCTTAATGGGGGCCACACGGGGAGCTGCCACACAATGCAGCTGCAGGCAGTCATCCTCCGTCTCCACGTCCTCGGGAGTAGTCGCCGCAGGTTCATCCGAATGGAAGGTACGGCCCCTGGGCTGGCCCCAGTTTCTGTCGGAGCGACGGCGCCTCTGGCGCCCCCAGGACCAACTATCGTGGACGGGGTCGGCGCCCACAAGTCTGACACGGTCATGGTTCCTCATCCATTGGTTCTGGAGAAGGCTTCCTTCGGGGAGGAATGTACAACGGCCACTGGTGTCGATCCGGACGTCGCCTCACCCAACTTACCACAGGGGTGCGGGGGCACGCTTTCGGACAGAAGGGGCTGTGCCCCAAGGCATACACGTCCATTCCCTGTAGCTCCTGCACTCCCCATTCTGCGCTCTCTCGGGACAATACTATTTGAATGGCTTGTTGAAAAGTCAATGTTGGCTCAGCTAACAACTTTCTCTGGGTGGCCGCATTGTTAATACCGCAAACCAAACGGTCGCGTAACATTTCTGATAAGGTCTCGCCATAGTCACAGCACTCCGCAATCCTGCATAGCCTGGATAGAAACTCGGCAAGGGATTCTCCTGGGGTCCTCTCAGCAGTGTCAAACCGGTAACGCTGGACTATCGTGGATGGGGTTGGGTTAAAATGTTGCCCCACTAAGTTCACAAGTTCATCAAACGTTTTGGTGTCCGGCGCAGCTGGGCACGTAAGACTCCTAATTACCCCAAATGTATGCAGGCCGCAGGCGGTGAGCAATATGACCACCTGGCGCTCGTTTTCAGTGATGTTTTTTGCCCAGAAATAGTAGCACATCCGTTGTGCGTATTGGTTCCAGCTTTCCAGCACAGCGTCAAAAACATCCAAACGTCCATACAGAGGCATGGTGTAATAGAAAACACCTTCCAACCTGTATCCAACAAAAATCCAGGGAGGTGGCTTCAGCAGGGCTATTCACTTTAACCCTCGTCGCCAGTTTTGTGAGGGCCACGAAGAATCCAGCACGAGTTGAAGGATAGAAAGAAATAACATTTATTTACAATAACACATATATATACAGCAGCAGCAACTCCCTTGCTGCTCACTCTCCTCTAGCTGGTTCCAAACTGGCCAGCTTTATTTATGCAGGGAATTTGCTAATGATGTCTCCGCCTCCCTCATTGGGGAAGCTAATACCCTCAAAGGGTTGTGGGATTGCCATTTGTCCCCAGCCAGTGGTAAGCAGGTTATAACATTGAGGATGCAGGGGGACTGCAGAAGGACTTGGACAGGCTAGGAGAGTGGGCAAAGAAGTAGCAGATGGAATAAAATGTGAAAAGTGTGAGGTTATACAATACAATTTGGTAGGAAGAATGGAGACATAGGCTATTTTCTAAATGGGAAAAGGCTTAGGAAATCAGAAGAAAAAAAGGGACTTAAGAGCTCTAGATTCTCTTAAGGTTAATGTGAAGGCAAATGCAATTTTAGCATTCATGTCAAGTGGCTAGAATACAAGAGCAGAGATGTACTTTGGAGGCTGTATAAGGCTCTGGTTAGACCCCATTTGGAGCATTGTGAGCAGTTTTGGGCCTCGTATCTAAGGAAGGATGTGCTGGCTTTGGAAAGGGTCCAGAGGAGGTTCACAAGAATGATTCCTGGAATAAAGAACTTGTCGTATGAGGAACAGTTGAGGACTCTGGGTCTGTACTCGTTGGAGTTTAGGTGGATGAGAGGGGATCTTATTGAAACCTACAGGATACTGAGAGGCCTAGATAGAGTCGACGTGGCGAGGATGTTTCCACTTGTAGGAAAAGCTAGAACCTGACGGGACAGCCTCAGACTGAAGGGTTTAAACTTTAAAACTGAGATGAGGAGGAATTTCTTCACCCAGAGAGTGGTGAATCTGTGGAACTCTACCGCAGAAGGCTGTGAAGGCCAAATCACTGAGTGTCTTTAAGGCAGAGATAGATAGGTTTTTGATTAATAAGGGGATCAGGGGTTATGGGGAGAAGGCAGTGAATGGGGATGAGAAAAATATCAGCCATGATTGAATGGCGGAGCAGACTCGATGGGCCGAGTGGCCTAATTCTGCTCCTATGTTTTATGGTCTTATGGTCGGTCTTACTTACACTTATATGCATCGCTACATACACTCCTGTGTTGTCCTTGTGGACACAAAGTCCCATCTATAAGGTACAAGTCAGTGTAGTGACCTTGGTCCAACCATCTTCAGCTGTTTCATTAATGACCTTCCTTCCGTCATAAGGGCAGATATGGGGATGTTTGCTGATGATTGCATAATGTTCAGTCCCCTTCACGACTCCTCAGATACTGTAGCAGCCGATGTCCAAATGCAGCAAGACCTGGACAATATCCAGGTTTGGGCTGACAAGTGGTAAGTAGCATTTGCACCACGCAAGTGCCAGTCAATGGCCATCGCCAACACGCGAGGATCTAACCATTGTACCTTGACATTCAATGGAATTACCATCATTGAACCCTCCACTATCACCTCCTGGACTAGAACTAGAAACTTACAGAAGGAGGCCATTTGGCCCATCAAGTCTGCACCAACCCTTAAAAAGAGCACTCTATCCATGTCCACCCCGCTCTATCCCCGTAACCCCATATTCTAAATTGCACATCACTGGACACTAAAGGTATTTTATCATGGCCGATCCACCTAACCTGCACATCTTTGGACTGTGGGAGGAAACCGGAGCACCTGGAGGAAACCCACATAGGAGAACATACAAACTCAAAACAAACAGTGACCCAAGGCCGGAATTGGACACTGGTCTGTGGTGCTGTGAGGCAGCAGTGCTAACCATTGTGCCACCGTGCCGCCCTGGACCAGGCATATTAATACTGTGGTTACCAGGGCAGGTCAGAGGCTGGGAATAATATGACGAGTAACTCGCCTCGTGATGCCGTCCAAAGCTTGTCCCCCATCTACAAGGCAGAAGTCAGGAGTGTGATGGAATACTCTTCACATGAGTGCAGCTCCAAGAAGCACAGCATCCAGGTCAAAGCAGCCCCACTTGACTGGTACCCATTCCACAAAATCCTGGAACTCCCTCCCTAACAGCACTGTGGGTGTACCTACACCGCAGGGACCGCAGCGGTTCAAGAAGGCAGCTCACCACCACCTTCTGAAGGGCAACTAGGGATGGGCAATAAATGACCTCTGGGTTTGGATAGCGCCATTCTTCCTTTGGGATGGGCAATAAATGCTGGACTAACCAGTGATGCCCACATCCCATAAATGAATAGGAAAAACTCCCTCCACCACCACCACACGCACATGGCTGCCGTGTGTACTGCAGGGACTCACCAAGGCTCCTTAGGAGCACCAGCACCTTGCCAACCCATGGCCGTTACCACCTAGAAGGACAAGACCAGCGGGTACTTTGTAACAACGCCACCTGGAGGTTCCCCTCCAAACTGCTCACCATCCCGACTTAGAAATATATCTGCAGTTCCTTCACTGCCGTAAATCCTGGAACTCCCTCCTTAACAGCACTGTGGCTGTACTACACAGCAGGGGACTGCAGCGGTTCAAGAAGGCGGCTCACCACCATCTTTTCGAAGGAGAATTAGGGATTGGCAATGAATGCTGGGCCCAGCCAGATACGCCCGCATCCCAAAAACGAATTTTTAAAAACCGTCTCCGACATGGAGAAAGGGAGCCGGGTCTGAACTCGCCAGCGCTCACTTTCTGCTGCTTAAAGCCGGCAGCGCTGTCCAAACCCAGAGGTCATCTTTAGAACATAGAATATAGAACAGTACAGCACAGAACAGGCCCTTCGGCCCTCGATGTTGTGCCAAGCATTGTCCGAAACCAAGGTCAAGCTATCCCACTCCCTGTCATTCTGGTGTGCTCCATGTGCCTATCCAATAACCGCTTGAAAGTTCCTAAAGTATCCAACTCCGCTATCACAGCAGGCAGTCCATTCCACACCCTAACCACTCTCTGAGTAAAGAACCTACCTCGGACATCCCTCCTATATCTCCCACCCTGAATCTTATAGTTATGCCCCCTTGTAACAGCTACATCCACCCGAGGAAATATTCTCTGAACGTCCACTCTATCTATCCCCCTCATTATCTTATAAACCTCTATTAAGTCACCTCTCATCCTCCTCCGCTACAAAGAGAAAAGCCCTAGCTCCCTCAACCTTTCCTCATAAGACCTATCCTGCAAACCAGGCAGCATCCTGGTAAATCTCCTTTGCACCCTTTCCAATGCTTCCACATCTTCCTATAATGAGGTGACCAGAACTGCACACAATACTCCAAATGTGGTCTCACCAGGGTCATGTATAGTTGCAGCATAACCCCACGGCTCTTAAACTCAAGCCCCCTATTAATAAACGCTAACACACTATAAGCCTTCTTCACGGCTCTATCCACTTGAGTAGCAACCTTCAGAGATCTGTGGACATGAACCCTAAGATCTCTCTGTTCCTCCACATTCCTCAGAACCCTGCCGTTGACCCCGTAATCCGCATTCAAACTTTTTCTACCAAAATGAATCACCTCGCACTTATCAGGGTTAAACTCCATCTGCCATTTTTCAGCTCAGCTCTGCATCCTATCAATGTCTCTTTGCAGCCTACAACAGCCCTCCACCTCATCCACTACACCAATCTTGGTGTCATCAGCAAATTTACTGACCCACCCTTCAGCCCCCTCCTCCAAGTCATTGATAAAAATCACAAATAGCAGAGGACCCAGCACTGATCCCTGTGGTACACCGCTGGTAACTGGTCTCCAGTCTGAAAATTTTCCATCCACCATCACCCTTTGTCTTCTATGTGATAGCCAGTTACTTATCCAATTGGGCAAATTTCCCTCTATCCTACACCTCCTTACTTTCTTCATGAGCCGACCATGGGGAACCTTATCAAACGCCTTACTAAAATCAATGTATATGACATCAACTGCTCTACCTTCATCTACACACTTAGTTACCTCCTCAAAGAAGTCAATCAAATTTGTGAGGCAAGACCTACCCTTCACGAATCCGTGTTGACTATCCCGGATTAAGCTGCATCTTTCCAAATGGTCATAAATCCTATCCTTCATGACCTTTTCCATTATCTTCCCAACCACCGAAATAAGACTAACTGGCCTATAATTACCAGGGTCATTCCTATTCCCTTCCTTGAACAGAGGAACAACATTCGTCACTCTCTAATCCTCTGGCACTATCCCCGTGGACAGCGAGGACCCAAAGATCAAAGCCAAAGGCTCTGCAATCTCATCCCTTGACTCCCAAAGAACCCTTGGGTATATCCCATCTGGCCCAGGGGATTTGTCGACCCTCAGGTTTTTCAAAATTGCCAATACATCCTTCCTCAGAACATCTACTCCCTCCAGCCTACCCGCCTGAATCACACTCTCATCCTCAAAAACATGGCCCCTCTCCTTTGTGAACACTGAAGAAAAGTATTCATTCAACGCCTCTCCTATTTCTTCTGACTTCATGCACAAGTTCCCACTACTGTCCTTGACCGGCCCTACCCTCACCCTGGTCATTCTTTTATTTCTCACATAAGAATAAAAAGCCTTGGGGTTTTCCTTGATCCGACCCGCCAAGGACTTCTCATGCCCCCTCCTAGCTCTCCTAAGCCCTTTTTCCAGCTCATTCCATGCTACCTTGTAACCCTCAAGCGACCCTACTGAACCTTGTTTTCTCATCCTTACATACTCTTCCTTTTTCCTCTTGACAAGACATTCAACCTCTTTTGTGAACCATGGTTCCCTTACACGGCCATTTCCTCCCTGCCTGACAGGGACATGCCTATCAAGGACACGCAGTATTTGTTCCTTGAACAAGCTCCACTTTTCATTTGTGCCTTTCCCTGACAGTTTCTGTTCCCATCTTATGCTCCCTAATTCTTGCCTAATCGCATCATAATTACCCCTCCCCCAATTATAAACGTTGCCCTGCCGTATGGCCCTACCCCTCTCCATTGCAATAGTGAAAGACACCGAATTATGGTCACTATCTCCAAAGTGCTCTCCCACAAACAAATCTAACACTTGGCCCGGTTCATTACCCAGTACCAAATCCAATGTGGCCCCCCTCTTGTCGGCCTATCCACATATTGTGTCAGGAAACCCTCCTGCACACACTGTACAAAAACTGTCCCATCCGAACTGTTCGACCTATAGAGGTTCCAATCAATATTTGGAAAGTTAAAGTCACCCATGACAACTACCCTGAGACCTCCACACCTATCCATAATCTGTTTTGCAATTTCTTCCTCCACATCTCTATTACTATTTGGGGCCCTATAGAAAACTCCTAACAATGTGACCGCTCATTTCCTATTTCTAACTTCGGCCCATATTACCTCAGTAGACAGATCCCCTTCAAACTGCCTTTCTGCAGCCGTTAAACTATCCTTGATTAACAATGCTACTCCTCCACCTCTTTTACCATCTTCCCTACTCTTACTGAAACATCTATACCCCGGAACTTCCAACAACCATTCCTGTCCTAACCATGTCTCCGTAATGGCCACAACATCGTAATCCCAAGTACCAATCCACTCTCCAAGTTCACTTACCTTATTCCAGATGCTCCTTGCATTGAAGTAGACACACTTCAACCCACCTTTCTGTCTGCCGGTACACTCCTGTGACCTTGATACCCTCCTCAGTACCTCACTACTCTCGACACTGGCTTCTGGACTACAGCTCGTTTTCCCAGCCCCCTGACAAATTAGTTTAAACCCCCCCCCGAAGAGCCGTAGCAAATTTTCCTCGCAGGATATTCGTGCCCCTCTGGTTCAGGTGCAAACCGTCCTGCCTGTACAGGTCCCACCTTCCCCAGAATGTGCTCCAATTATCCGTACCTGAAACCCTCCCTCCTACACCATCCCTGCAGCAACGTCTTTATCTGCACTCTCTCCCTGTTCCTCACCTCACTAGCACGTGGCACCGACAACAAACCAGAGATGACAACATGGTTTGTCCTGGCTCTCAGCTTCCACCCTAGCTCCCTAAATTCCTGTTTTAAATCCCCGTCCCTACTCTTAACTATGACATTGGTACCGCTGTGTACCACGACTTGTGACTGTTCCCCCTCCCCTTTAAGGATTCTGAAAACACGGTCCGAGACGTCACGGACCCTGGCACCCGGGAGGCAACATACCATCCGTGAGTCTCTTTCGCTGCCACAGAACCGTCTATCTGTCCCTCTAACTATCGAGTCCCCAATAACTATTGCCCTCCTGCTCTCCCTCCTTCCCCTCTGAGCCACAGGGACGGACTCAGTGCTGGAGATCTGTTCACCATGGCTTACCCCTGGTAGGCCGTCCCCCTCAACAGTATCCAAAACGGTATACTTGTTACTGAGGGGAACGGCCACAGAGGATCCCTGCACTGAGTCCTCCCAGCCCCTCTCACCGTCACCCATCTATCTTGATTCTTCGGAGTAACTACATCCCTGAAGCTACTATCTATGACCACCTCTGCCTCCCGAATGATCCGAAGTTCATCCAGCTCCAGCTCCAGTTCCCTAACGCGGTTTCTGAGGCGCTGGAGATGGGTGCACTTCCCACAGGTGAAATCAGCAGGGACACTGATGGCGTCCCTCACCTTAAACATTCTGCAGGAGGAACATTGCACTGCCTTCCCTGCCATCCCCTCTAGATAAAAAAAGAAAAAGAAAGAAAGAGCTTACCTGTTATTCACTCTGCCCCTCAGGTTAAAGGCGGTGGAAGGGTGGGGGACACTACAAGTATAGTGTCTAGGGTTTAGAAACTGCCCAACTTAAATACAGGTAAAAATAAAACACTTAACCAGCAACCACTGCGCCCCACATGAGGACAGCAATCTGCTGTTACGGGCTTGCGCAAACAATTTTAATCTTTACTACTTGCCCAGCAGTCACTCTGTCCTCACTCCGACCGGATTCAGCTGGAAACTCCCAACAGTAAGTTTTTTTTAAATGTTTTACTCCCCTTCTCAGCAAGCACTCACTCAGCAACTACTGCACCCCGCACGATAACACTTCAGGGAAAAGAAAAACTACTTACCAGTCACCAGCCAATCACTTACCTGCAGGCTGTGACGTCACGGTTCAACTTCTTTCTACTTCTACCTGCCCTCGCGTCTCCCTCTTGACCTTTTCTCGGCTGGGGTCCTTACAGTGATTGTCTTTTTTTTTGGTTAGAGGAGGAGGGAGGGAAACACTGAAGAAGTGTTTCGGGTTTAACTGTCACCTTTCTGCACTATAAAAATAAAAACAAAATATTGCGGGTGCTGGAATCTGAAGCAAGTACAGAAGATGCTGAAAAAACTCACTATGTACATCCGGCAGCATCTGTAGGGAGAGGAAAAAGAGTTCATGCTTCGCCTCATTGATTAAAGAGGATATTTACACAATATTGAGGCAAGATATTAGCACAAGACAATGTGGAATCTGTCTGGGTCGAGTTAAGAAACACCAAAGGGCAAAATCATTCATAGGGGTGCTATACAGACCACCAAACTGCGGTGGTAATTATGGGAATAGCGTTAGACAGGAAATCAGAGATGCATGTGATAAAGGGACATCTGTGATTATGGGTGTCTTTAATCTGCATTTACATTGGGTGAGTCAAATTAGCCACAGTACAATAGAGGAGGAATTTCTGGACTGTGTGCGGGATGGTTTTCTGGACCAATACGTTGAGGACAACAAGGGAACAGGCCATCTTGGATTGGGTGTTGTGCAATGAGAAAGGATTAGTTGGCAATCTAGTTATGGGAGAATCCTTGGCGATGAGTGGCCATAATATGACAGAATTCTTTATCAAGGTGAATAGTGAGGTAGTTGATTCTGAGACCAAGGCCCTGAATCTCTACAAAGGAAACTATGATGTTATGAGGCATGAGTTGGCCATGACGGACTGATAAACATTACTGAAAGGAAAGACAGTGGACAGGCAATGGCAGGCATTCAAGGAACGAATAGGTGAACTCGAAAAGCTCCTAATTCTTATCTGATGCAAGAGTAGAAAGGGAACTGTGGCCAAACCACAGGAAGCACGGCAGCACAGTGGTTAGTACAGTTGCTTCACAGCTCCAGGGTCCCAGGTTCGATTCCCGGCTTGGGTCACTGTCTGTGCGGAGTTTGCATTTCCTCCCCGTGTCTGCGTAGGTTTCCTCCGGGTGCTCCGGTTTCCTCCCGCAGTCCAAAGATGTTCAGGTTAGGTGGATTGACCATGCTAAATTGCCCTTAGTGTCCAAAAAGGTTAGGTGGGGTTACTGGGTTACAGGGATAGGGTGGATGTGTGGGCTTGGGTGGGTTGCTCTTTCCAAGGGCCGGTGCAGACTGGATGGGCCGAATGGCCTCCTTCTGCACTGTAAATTCTATGATTCTATGATTCTACCAGGGAAATTAGAGGTAGTATTAGATTCAAAGAAGAGGCACAAAATTAGCAAGAAAAAGTGATAGTTTAAAATTCACCAAAGACAGACCAAGGGATTGAGTAAGCAGGGGAAAAAACTATTTGATAGTAAGCTAGTGGGGAACATAAAAACTGAGTGCAAACATTTCTGGAGATATGTAAGAGAAAAAGATTGATAAAAACGAATGTAGACCCTTTACAGTCAGAAATGGGAAATTCATAACAGGGAACAAAGAAATGGCTGGTGAACTAAATTCATACTTTGCTTCTGTCTTCACAAAGGAAGACATGAATAATGTACGGAAGTTCTGAGAAGCACAAGTTTTATTGAGGAGCTGAAAAAAATTATTATTACGAAAGAAATAGTTTTGGGGAAATCAATGGGATTGAAGGCGGACAAATCTCCAGGGTCTGATAATCTCCATCCCAGAGGACTTAAGGGAGTGGCCCTAGAAATAGTAGATCCATTGGTGGTCATTTTCCATAATTCTTTGGAATCTGGAATGGTTCCTACAGATTGGAGGTGATGCTCGATCAATGACTCCAGAAGTGAGATTGGATGACAATCGAAGGCTTTATTGGACTAGATGTTTCCCCCAGCAGCGCAGGTACAGAATGCAGCTGCTAGGGAGACACAGACTCTTATACTCCGCCTTACTGGGTGGAACCAGCAGGCCGGCTTCACCAATGATATTGCTGTCTCAGGTACCTCCCACACCAATGGTCTTGCAGCATCAACCTGGGTACCGTAATACCCCTAATACCGACTACCACAGGAGGGTAGCGAATGTAACCCCGCTATACAAAAAGGGAGATAGAGAGAAAACGGGGAACTAGAGACCACATTAGAGCCGATTATTAAGAGTCCATTATCAAGGATTTCATAGCACGGCATTTGGAAAGTTGTGGTATAATTAGACAAAATCAGCATGGATTTCTGAAAGGGAAATCGTATTGACAAATATACTCAAATTCTTTGAAGATGTAACTAGCAGAGTTGGCCTCACCTACTGTCTTTCACCTAGTGCCCTGCCCCTCATCTGGTCCTTCACTTGGTGTCCAATTGCCCAACTACGGCCCTCATGCTCACCTGGTGCACCTCCCCTCACCTGGTGCCCCACCCTCAGAAGCTGCCCTCTTCCTCACCTGATGCCCCCATCTCCTGTTGCCCCGCCCTTCATCTGGTGCCCTATTCCTCATCTGGTGCTCCTCCTCTTGCGTGGTGCCCCATCCCTCACCTGGTACCCTGCCGCTCATCTGGTGCCCTGCCCCTCACCTAGTGCCCCACCCCTCACTTGGTACCCTGCCCCTCACCTGGTGCTTGCCCCTCACCTGGTGCCCACACTTTACCTAGTACCCCACCCTTCACCTGGTGCCCCTCTCCTCACCTGGTTCCCAGCGCCTCACGTGGTGCCCTGTCCTTCACCAGGTGCCTTGACCTTCACCTGGTGCCTCATCCTTCATCTGATGACCTGCTCCCCATCTGCAGCCCCGCCCATCACCTGTGACCCACCCCTCACCTAGTGACCCGCCACTCACCTGGTCACCCGCCACTCACCCACTGCTCTGTATTTCACCTGGTACACCGCCCCTCACTTGGTGACCTGCCTCTCACCTGGTGCTCCACCCCTCACCTACTGCACCACCCCTCACCTAGTGACCTGCCCCATACCTGGTGATATGCCACTCACCCGCTGCCATGCCCATCACCTGGTGCCCCGCCCCCTCACCTGGTGCCCTGCCCCTCACCCAGTGTACTGCCCCTCACTGGCTGACCTGCCCCTCACCTGGTGGCACTCAACTGGTGAACTGACCCCTTTCCTGGTGTCATGATCACTGGCCTAGGCCCTTCTGGCACTAACGCTGAGAGAAATTAGTGCAGGGATTGGATGGCGGCCGCAGATGTCATCGTGACACAAGTTATCTCAGGACAACACATGTCTTCGTATCAGCATTAATCATCACTTAAAATAGTCTGAGGGAGCCACTAAACCACAGCCTAACAGAAGTGTTGACAGGAGGTCTGGGGGATATTTTAGCAGTCGGTTGTAGAGGGATGCAAGATAATGCCTGTCAGTGCTGTCAGTAAATTAGAATCCGAAAACAGATATGACTCTTCATCTCGACTTCTGAAAAACCACATTTAGCAACACTGTCCGAAAGGGGACAAAAACGTATCTGTCTCCTCCAGAGAGAGACAAAGCAAATCAGCAGGACATCGTGGATAGATATAACCCCAGAAAGAATCAGTGGGCTGGATTCTCCATCAGCGGATGCTCCGCTTCACGGCAGTGCACTCACACCCGCCGATTTCCCAACGATTTGGAGGTGGCCACAATGGGTCGGCTGGCAGGACGGAAGATACCGTTGCCGACTGGGGCGCGCAGCACCAGAAAATGGGTGCGCGGGATGGTCAATCCCGCCCAGTGTGTGTGGAACCCGTACCCCAGTGAGAGTCAGTGTGTGTGGAACCTGTACCCCAGTGAGAGTCAGTGTGTGTGGAACCCGTACCCCAGTGAGAGTCAGTGTGTGTGGAACCCGTACCCCAGTGAGAGTCAGTGTGTGTGGAACCCGTACCCCAGTGAGAGTCAGTGTGTGTGGAACCCGTACCCCAGTGAGAGTCAGTGTGTGTGGAACCCGTACCCCAGTGAGAGTCAGTGTGTGAGGAACCCGTACCCCAGTGAGAGTCAGTGTGTGTGGAACCTGTACCCCAGTGAGAGTCAGTGTGTGTGAAACCCGTACCCCAGTGAGAGTCAGTGTGTGAGGAACCCGTACCCGAGTGAGAGTCAGTGTGTGTGGAACCCGTACCCCAGTGAGAGTCAGTGTGTGAGGAACCCGTACCCCAGTGAGGGTCAGTGTGTGTGGAACCCGTTCCCCAGTGAGAGTCAGTGTGTGTGGAACCCATACCCCAGTGAGAGTCAGTGTGTGAGGAACCCGTACCCGAGTGAGAGTCAGTGTGTGTGGAACCCGTACCCCAGTGAGAGTCAGTGTGTGAGGAACCCGTACCCCAGTGAGAGTCGGTGTGTGTGGAATCCGTACCCCAGTGAGAGTCAGTGTGTGCGGAACCCGTACCCCTTTGAGAGTCAGTGTTTGTGGAACCCGTACCCCAGTGAGAGTCAGTGTGTGTGGAACCCGTATCCCAGTGAGAGTCAGTGTGTGCGGAACCCGTACCCCTTTGAGAGTCAGTGTGTGTGGAACCCGTACCCCAGTGAGAGTCAGTGTGTGCGGAACCCGTACCCCTTTGAGAGTCAGTGTGTGTGGAACCCGTATCCCAGTGAGAGTCAGTGTGTGTGAAACAGTACCCCAGTGAGAGTCAGTGTGTGTGGAACCCGTATCCCAGTGAGAGTCAGTGTGTGTGGAACCCGTACCCCAGCGAGAGTCAGTGTGTGTGGAACCCGTATCCCAGTGAGAGTCAGTGTGTGTGGAACCCGTACCCCAGTGAGAGTCAGTGTGTGTGGAACCCGTACCCCAGTGAGAGTCAGTGTGTGTGGAACCCGTACCCCAGTGAGAGTCAGTGTGTGTGGAACCCGTATCCCAGTGAGAGTCAGTGTGTGTGGAACCGGTACCCCAGTGAGAGTCAGTGTGTGTGGAACCCGTACCCCAGTGAGAGTCAGTGTGTGTGGAACCCATACCCCAGTGAGAGTCAGTGTGTGTGGAACCCGTACCCCAGTGAGAGTCAGTGTGTGTGGAACCCGTACCCCAGTGAGAGTCAGTGTGTGCGGAACCCGTACCCCTTTGCGAGTCAGTGTGTCTGATTCTGAAGTTAATGCTCAGTGTATTATTTTCTTTCTCCAGGAAGCTCTTTCTGTTGTGAGTGAAGACCAGGCTCTTTATGAATCTTCATTTGCTGCCTCCCAACTGATGAAGACAGAGATTGGTGATTATAGTCAGCCTGGGAAAACGAGCCCAGAGATGGGGGAACCAGACTGGAACACTCCAACCAGCCGTGTGATGGTGAAGCGGGAGGTTGAGCAAGTGAACGGTTCAAGGTAGGGTAAACAACATCTATACTCTGCAAGTGACCAACGCGGTAGTTATAGTCCCAGAATCTCTTGGTTAGACCACACTGGGAGCACAGTTCTGGTCTCCATATCCTTTGAATAGATCGTACTTGGAGCACTGTGCACAGTTCTGGTCTTCATATCCCTTGATTAGACCACACTTGGAGCACTGTGCACAGTTCTGGTCTCCAAATCCTTTGAGTAGACCGTACTTGGAGCATTGTACACAATTCCAGTTTCCATATCATTTGGTTAGACGATACTTGGAGCACTGTGCACAGTTCCTGTCTCCATATCCCTTTGTTAGAGAAGACCTGGGGCATGACACACAGTTCTGGTTTCTACATCCTTTGGTTAGAACACACTTGGGGCATTGTGCACAGTTTCAATCTCCATATACCTCGGTTAGATCACACCGGGAGCACTGTGCACAGTTCTAGTCTCCATATCCATCGGTTAGACCACACTTGGAGCACTAGGCACAGTTCCAATCTCCTTGTCCCTCAGTTTGACCACACATGGAGCAATGTGCACAGTTCTTGTCTCCGCATTCTTTGGTTAGACCTCACTTAAATCCCTGTGCACAGTCTCGGTTTCCATATCGCTTGGTGACACCACACGTGGGGCACTGTTTACAGTTCTGGTCTCCATAACCCTTGTTTATACTGCACTTGGAGCACTATGCACAGTTCTAGTCAACATAATCCCTCAGTTGGACCACACTTGGAACACTGTGCACAGTTCTGGTCTCCATATCCCTTGGTTAGACCACACTTGGAACACTTTGCACAGTTCTTGTCTCTGTATCGTTTGGTTAGACTGTGCTTAAATCCCTATGCAGAGTCCTGGTTTCCATATTCCTTGGTTCGGCCACACGTAGAGCACTGCATTCATTTCCGGTCTCCATATCCCTCGGTGAAACCAGACTTGGATCACTGTTCACAGTTCCTGTTTCTATATTCCTTGGTTGGAGCACACTTGGAGCACTGTGCACAATTCCTGTCTCCATATTCCTTTCTTCGACCACACTAGGAGCACTGTGCACGGTGCCAGTCTCCATATCCCTCTGTTAGACCACACTCAGAGAGTACTGTGCACAATTCCGATCTCCATATCACTTGGTTAGACCTTACTTAAATCTCTGTCCAGAGTTCGGTTTCCATTCCTTGATTAGGCCACACATAGAGTACTGCACTCATTTCCGGTGTCCAAATCCCTCGGTTAGACCAGCCTTGGATGGATCACTGTTCACAGTTCCCGTCTCCATATTCCTTGGTTGGAGCACACTTTGAGCACTGCGCACAATTCCAGGGCTGGATTCGCTGTTTTAGAGACTAAGTCCTCACATAGGCGTGAAAACGGTGGTCTTTTACGCCGGGAAAACTGGCGCAAAATGGTCGCCGATTCCCCGTTTTGCGGGGGAATGGCAGGGAGGCAGCGTAGAGCTCGCAGCTCTAGCTGCCGATACGGCCCTGAGCATTTACGGATCTGTAGCGGCGCACGCGCACCGCTGCGGCCTGCAGCAGCCACGCTGTGCTTCATGGCAGACTCAGCTCACAGACCCGGACTGCAAATGTAGTGCCCCCCTTCGGCCGCCCACGTGCCCCGGACCACCCGCCCACAGTGTCCCTAGGCCCGAATGAAGCCCCCCTGCCCACAGATTGACCCTCCCCTGACAGTGGCGGTGCTGGAGTGAGTGCGCAGCCACCACGCGAGGTTCCCGGATGGTGTGAGCACACGTAAACCACGCTATCGGAAACTCGGCCGATCGGGGATGGAGAATCACAGGGCGGGCATTCGGCAATGGCCTGCAGCCGTGGATAATCGGCTCAGCGTACTCCTAGAGTACACCACTTCCGCTTTTCAGGGGCAGAGAATACAAAACCGGCGCCACTCCCGATATTGGCATCAAAACACATTCTCTGCCCCATCGCCGAACGCAATTTCAGCGTCAGGGAACAGAGACCAGCCCTGCCTCCATATTCCTCGGTTAGACCATAATTGGAGCACTCTGCATAGTTGTGGTCTCCATATCGCTTGGTTAGGCCTCACTTGGCGCACTATGCACAATTTTGGTCTCCATATCGCTTGGTTAGACCTCACTTGGAGCATTGTGCACAGTTTCAGTCTCCATATCCCTTGGTTAGACCACACTGGGAGCACTGTGCACAGTTCCAGTCTCCATGTCCCTTAGTTTGACCACACTTGGAGCACTGTGCACAGCTCCTGTCTCCATAACCCTTGAATTGTTCACACTTGGAGCAATGTGCACACTCCCAGTCAACATAACTCTTAAATTGACCACATTTGGAGTAGTGTGAACAGTTTTCTCCATATTCCTTGGATCAACCTCACCTGGAGCACTGTGAACAGGTCTGGTCTCCATATCCCTTGGTGGACCACACTGGGAGCACTGTGCACAGTTTTGGTATCCATATTCCTTGTTTCGACTGCATTTGGTGGGCTGTTCACATTTACAGTCTCCATATCCCTCGTTTAGATCAATCTTTGAGCATTGTGCACAGTTCCCATCTCACGTCCCTTTGTTACATCACACTTGGAGCACTGTGCACAATTCCAGTCTGCATATCCCTTGGTTAGATCACACTTGGAGCACTGTGCACAATTCCAGTCTGCATATCCCTTGGTTAGATCACACTTGGAGCACTGTGCACAGTTCCCGTCTCCACACCCCTTGGTTAGACCACACTTGGGGCACTGTGCACAGTTCCCCCCTCCATACCCCTTGGTTAGACCACACTTGGGGCACTGTGCACAGTTCCCCCTCCATACCCCTTGGTTAGATCACACTTGGGGCACTGTGCACAGTTCCAATCTCCATATGGGAACCTGGATTGTAGTTTTAGGGTAAGGGAGAATGAGAGTATAAAGGTCAGGAGCACAGATTTGACGTCGCAGGAGGGGGCCAGTGTTCAGGTAGGTGGTTTGAAGTGTGTCTACTTCAATGCCAGGAGTATACGAAATAAGGTAGGGGAACTGGCAGCATGGATTGGTACCTGGGACTTCGATGTTGTGGCCATTTCGGAGACATGGATAGAGCAGGGACAGGAATGGATGTTGCAGGTTTCGGGGTTTAGGTGTTTTAGTAAGCTCAGAGAAGGAGGCACAAGAGGGGGAGGTGTGGCGCTGCTAGTCAAGAGCAGTATTACGGTGGCGGAGAGGATGCTAGATGGGGACTCTTCTGCCGAGGTAGTATGGGCTGAGGTTAGAAACAGGAAAGGAGAGGTCACCCTGTTGGGAGTTTTCTATAGGCCTCCAAATAGTTCTAGGGATGTAGAGGAAAGGATGGCGAGGATGATCCTGGATAAGGGCGAAAGTAACAGGGTAGTTGTTATGGGAGACTTTAACTTTCCAAATATTGACTGGAAAAGATATAGTTTGAGTACATTAGATGGGTCATTTTTTGTACAGTGTGTGCAGGAGGGTTTCCTGACACAATATGTTGACAGGCCAACGAGAGGCGAGGCCACGTTGGATTTGGTTTTGGGTAATGAACCAGGCCAGGTGTTGGATTTGGAGGTAGGAGAGCACTTTGGGGACAGTGACCACAATTCGGTGACGTTTACGTTAATGATGGACAGGGATAAGTATACAACGCAGGGCAAGAGTTATAGCTGGGGGAAGGGCAATTATGATGCCATTAGACGTGACTTGGGGGGGATAAGGTGGAGAAGTAGGCTGCAAGTGTTGGGCACACTGGATAAGTGGAGCTTGTTCAAGGATCAGCTACTGCGTGTTCTTGATATGTATGTACCGGTCAGGCAGGGAGGAAGGTGTAGAGCGAGGGAACCGTGGTTTACCAAAGAAGTGGAATCTCTTGTTAAGAGGAAGAAGGAGGCCTATGTGAAGATGAGGTGTGGAGTTTCAGTTGGGGCGATGGATAGTTATAAGGTAGCGAGGAAGGATCGAAAGAGAGAGCTAAGGCGAGCAAGGAGGGGACATGAGAAATATTTGGCAGGTAGGATCAAGGAAAACCCAAAAGCTTTCTATAGGTATGTCAGGAATAAACGAATGACTAGGGAAAGAGTAGGACCAGTCAAGGACAGGGATGGAAAGTTGTGTGTGGAGTCTGAAGAGATAGGAGAGATACTAAATGAATATTTTTCGTCAGTATTCACTCAGGAAAAAGATAATGTTGTGGAGGAGAATGCTGAGATCCAGGCTATTAGAATAGATGGCATTGAGGTACGTAGGGAAGAGGTGTTGGCAATTATGGACAGGCTGAAAATAGATAAGTCCCCGGGGCCTGATGGGATTTATCCTAGGATTCTCTGGGAGGCCAGGGAAGAGATTGCTGGACCTTTGGCTTTGATTTTTATGTCATCATTGGCTACAGGAATAGTGCCAGAGGATTGGAGGATAGCAAATGTGGTCCCTTTGTTCAAAAAGGGGAGCAGAGACAACCCCGGCAACTATAGACCGGTGAGCCTCACGTCTGTAGTGGGTAAAGTCTTGGAGGGGATTATAAGAGACAAGATTTATAATCATCTAGATAGGAATAATATGATCAGGGATAGTCAGCATGGCTTTGTGAAGGGTAAGTCATGCCTCACAAACCTTATCGAGTTCTTTGAGAAGGTGACTGAACAGGTAGACGAGGGTAGAGCAGTTGATGTGGTGTACATGGATTTCAGTAAAGCGTTTGATAAGGTTCCCCACGGTAGGCTATTGCAGAAAATACGGAGGCTGGGGATTGAGGGATATTTAGAGATGTGGATCAGAAATTGGCTAGCTGAAAGAAGACAGAGGGTGGTGGTTGATGGGAAATGTTCAGAATGGAGTTCAGTTACAAGTGGCGTACCACAAGGATCTGTTCTGGGGCCGTTGCGGTTTGTCATTTTTATCAATGACCTAGAGGAAGGCGCAGAGGGGTGGGTGAGTAAATTTGCAGACGACACTAAAGTCGGTGGTGTTGTCGACAGTGTGGAAGGATGTAGCAGGTTACAGAGGGATATAGATAAGCTGCAGAGCAGGGCTGAGAGGTGGCAAATGGAGTTTAATGTAGAGAAGTGTGAGGTGATTCACTTTGGAAGGAATAACAGGAATGCGGAATATTTGGCTAATGGTAAAGTTCTTGGAAGTGTGGATGAGCAGAGGGATCTAGGTGTCCATGTACATAGATCCCTGAAAGTTGCCACCCAGGTTGATAGGGTTGTGAAGAAGGCCGATGGAGTGTTGGCCTTTATTGGTAGAGGGATTGAGATCCGGAGTCGGGAGGTCATGTTGCAGCTGTACAAAACTCTGGTGCGGCCTCATTTGGAGTATTGCGTACAGTTCTGGTCACCGCATTATCGGAAGGACGTGGAGGCTTTGGAGCGGGTGCAGAGGAGATTTACCAGGATGTTGCCTGGTATGGAGGGAAAATCTTATGGGGAAAGGCTGATGGACTTGAGGTTGTTTTCGTTGGAGAGAAGAAGGTTAAGAGGAGACTTAATAGAGGCATACAAAATGATCAGGGGGTTAGATAGGGTGGACAGTGAGAGCCTTCTCCCGCGGATGGAAATGGCTGGCACGAGGGGACATAGCTTTAAACTGAGGGATAATAGATATAGGACAGAGGTCAGAGGTAGGTTCTTTACGCAAAGAGTAGTGAGGCCGTGGAATGCCCTACCTGCAACAGTAGTGAACTCGCCAACATTGAGGGCATTTAAAAGTTTATTGGATAAACATATGGATGATGATGGCATAGTGTAGGTTAGATGGCTTTTGTTTCAGTGCAACATCGTGGGCCGAAGGGCCTGTACTGCGCTGTATCGTTCTATGTTCTATGTTCTATATCCTTCTGTCAGGCTAGAATTGGAGCATTGGGAAAAGTCCAAGTTACACGTTATTTTAACGCTATCAAGGCAGTGGGGAAGGTTCAAAAATTTTGGCAAGGATGTGAGCAGAACTGGGAGTTTGTGACTTGTCAGCAAAGATTGAGCAGTCTGGGCCAAGTTCCTCAGTTAAAGAGAAGAATGATTGTGGATCCAATTGAGGCCTTTAAAATGATGAAAGAGTTAAATAGATAACAGGTCAGGAGGAAGCTTCCATTTGTGCTGGGGAAAGGGCAAGGACGAGGGAAGGGTTGGGTTGTGGGTGGAGAAGTCGTGAGAGAGACCATAACTTATCAAATAAGGTCGTCATCATTATATGTAATCTGAAATTCAGGCGAGCTTGACAGACTGTGCAAAGATTTACCTTCAGCATATCCTCCCTCAGTTAAGTGGTCACTGCAGGAACCAGTCTTTAATCATGGTGTAATATTCCTTCTCCCAACAGGGAGTCTCCTGTGGACTGCAGTGTAGTCAGACGGACAAAGATGATGAGTGGAGCTGACACAAATCCAACTCCCTATACAGCTGGTTACAGTGAGCAGAGAGAGAGCCCACCAAACAGCACTGCGAATGAGAAAAGAGTTATTGTTCCTGCAGGTAAGCTGTACAAGTAACAGAGACATTGTTACAGGAGGTAAACAGAGACACAAACACACACACACACACACACACAAATACAGTGACAGGGCAACACACACTGTGACAGGGTAATATCCAAACACACAGTGACATCGTAACACACACACCCACTCAGTGACAGGGTAACACCAAATGACCATGAAACCAATGTTGATTGTCATAAAAACCCATCTGATTCACTAATGTCCTTCAGTGAAGGAAATCTGCCATCATTTGCTGGTCTGGCTTACATGTGACTCCAGACCCACAGCAATGCGGTTGACTCTTCAATGCCCCCTCAAGGACAATTAGAGATGGGCAATAAATGCTGGCACAGCCTGCTATGCCCAGTCCCTTGAATGAATTTAAAAATACTCAGTGACAGGTAACACCCACACACCCAGTGGCAGGGTAACATATACACACAGTGACAGAGTGACACACACACAGTGACAGAGTAACACACACTCAGTGACAGAGTAACACACACTCAGTGACAGAGTAACACACAAAGAGTGACAGAGTGACACACACACAGTGGCAGGGTAACATATACACACAGTGACAGAGTAACACACACACAGTGACAGAGTGACACACGTACAGTGACAGAGTAACACACACTCAGTGACAGAGTAACACTCACTGACAGAGCGACACACGCACAGTGACAGAGTAACACTCAGTGACAGAGTGACACATACACAGTGACAGAGTAACACACACACAAACTCAGTGACACACGTACAGTGACAGAGTAACACTCAGTGACAGAGTAACACATACACAGTGACAGAGTAACACTCAGTGACAGTGACACATACACAGTGACAGAGTAACACACACACAAACTCAGTGACACACGTACAGTGACAGAGTAACACTCAGTGACAGAGTAACACATACACAGTGACAGAGTAACACTCAGTGACAGAGCGACACACGCACAGTGACAGAGTAACACTCAGTGACAGTGACACATACACAGTGACAGAGTAACACTCAGTGACAGAGTGACACATACACAGTGACAGAGTAACACTCAGTGACAGAGTGACACATACACAGTGACAGAGTAACACTCAGTGACAGTGACACATACACAGTGACAGATTAAAACTCAGTGACAGAGTGACACATACACAGTGACAGAGTAACACACACACAAACTCAGTGACACACGTACAGTGACAGAGTAACACTCAGTGACAGTGACACATACAAAGTGACAGAGTAACACTCAGTGACAGAGTAACACGCAGTGACAGAGTGATACACGCACAGTGACAGAGTAACACTCAGTGACAGAGTGACACATACACAGTGACAGAGTGACACATACACAGTGACAGAGTAACACTCAGTGACAGAGTGACACATGCACAGATCGAGAATAACACTCAGTGACAGAGCGACACACGCACAGTGACAGAGTAACATCCAGTGACAGAGTAACAGGCAGTGACAGAGTGGCACACGCACAGTGACACAGTAACACTCAGTGACAGAGTGACACATACACAGCGACAGAGTGACACTCAGTGACAGAAAGACACTCAGTGACAGAGTAACACTCAGTGACACATACACAGTGACAGAGTAACACTCAGTGACACATACACAGTGACAGAGTAACACTCAGTGACAGAACGACACACGTACAGTGACAGAGTAAAACACACATAAACTCAGTGACGCATACACAGTGACAGAGTAACACTCAGTGACAGAGTGACACATGCACAGTGACAGAGTAACACGCAGTGACAGAGTAACACACACTCAGTGACAGAGTAACACACACTCAGTGACAGAGTAACACTAACTCAGTAACAGAGTAACACACACTCAGTGACAGGGCAACACACAAAGAGTGACAGAGTGACACACACACAGTGGCAGGGTAACATATACACACAGTGACAGAGAAACACACACAGTGACAGAGTAACACTCAGTGACAGAGCGACACACGCACAGTGACACAGTAACACTCAGTGACAGTGACACATACACAGTGACAGAGTAACACTCAGTGACAGAGTAACACGCAGTGACAGAGTGACACATACACAGTGACAGAGTAACACTCAGTGACAGAGTAACACACAGTGACAGAGTGACACACGCACAGTGACAGAGTAACACTCAGTGACAGAGCGACACACGCACAGTGACAGAGTAACACTCAGTGACAGAGTGACACATACACAGTGACAGAGTAACACTCAGTGACAGAGTGACACATACACAGTGACAGAGTAACACACACACAAAATCAGTGACACACGTACAGTGACAGAGTAACACTCAGTGACAGAGTAACATATACACAGTGACAGAGTAACACTCAGTGACAGTGACACATACACAGTGACAGAGTAACACTCAGTGACAGAGTGACACATACAAAGTGACAGAGAAACACTCAGTGACAGAGTAACACGCAGTGACACACGCACAGTGACAGAGTAACACACAGTGACAGAGTGACATATACACAGTGACAGAGTGACACTCAGTGACAGAACGAGACTCAGTGACAGAGTAACACTCAGTGACACATACACAGTGACAGAGTAAAACTCAGTGACACATACACAGTGACAGAGTGACACATACACAGTGACAGAGTAACACTCAGTGACAGAGTGACACATGCACAGATCGAGAATAACACTCAGTGACAGAGCGACACACGCACAGTGACAGAGTAACACTCAGTGACAGAGTAACAGGCAGTGACAGAGTGGCACACGCACAGTGACAGAGTAACACACAGTGACAGAGTGACACATACACAGCGACAGAGTGACACTCAGTGACAGAAAGACACTCAATGACAGAGTAACACTCAGTGACACATACACAGTGACAGAGTAACACTCAGTGACACATACACAGTGACAGAGTAACACTCAGTGACAGAGTGACACATGCACAGTGACAGAGTAACACGCAGTGACAGAGTAACACACACTCAGTGACAGAGTAACACACACTCAGTGACAGAGTAACACTAACTCAGTAACAGAGTAACACACACTCAGTGACAGGGCAACACACAAAGAGTGACAGAGTGACACACACACAGTGGCAGGGTAACATATACACACAGTGACAGAGTAACACACACAGTGACAGAGTAACACTCAGTGACAGAGCGACACACGCACAGTGACAGAGTAACACTCAGTGACAGTGACACATACACAGTGACAGAGTAACACTCAGTGACAGAGTGACACATACACAGTGACAGAGTAACATTCAGTGACAGAGTGACACATACACAGTGACAGAGTAACACACACACAAACTCAGTGACACACGTACAGTGACAGAGTAACACTCAGTGACAGTGACACATACACAGTGACAGAGTAACACTCAGTGACAGAGTGACACATACACAGTGACAGAGTAACCCTCAGTGACAGAGCGACACACACACAGTGACAGAGAAACACTCAGTGACAGAGTGACACTCAGTGACAGAGTAACACTCAGTGACAGAGTGGCACATACACAGTGAGAATAACACTCAGTGACAGAGTGACACATACACAGTGACAGAGTGACACATACACAGTGACAGAGTGACACATACACAGTGACAGAGTAACACTCAGTGACAAAGCGACACACGCACAGTGCCAGAGTAACACTCAGTGACAGAGTGACACACGCACAGTGACAGAGTAACATTCAGTGACAGAGTGAAACACGCACAGTGACAAGAGTAACACTCAGTGACAGAGCGACACACGCACAGTGACAGAGTAACACTCAGTGACAGAGTGACACATACACAGTGACAGAGTGACACATACACAGTGACAGAGTGACACATACACAGTGACAGAGTAACACTCAGTGACAGAGTGACACATACACAGTGACAGAGTGACACATGCACAGTGACAGAGAAACACCCAGTGACAGAGTGACACATACACAGTGACAGAGTAACACTCCGTGACAGAGTGACACATACACAGTGACAGAGTAACACTCAGTGACAGAGTGACACATACACAGAGACAGAGTGACACATACACAGTGACAGAGTGACACATACACAGTGACAGAGTAACACTCAGTGACAGAGTGACACATGCACAGATCGAGAATAACACTCAGTGACAGAGCGACACACGCACAGTGACAGAGTAACACTCAGTGACAGAGTAACACGCAGTGACAGAGTGGCACACGCACAGTGACACAGTAACACTCAGTGACAGAGTGACACATACACAGTGATAGAGTGACACTCAGTGCTAGAAAGACACTCAGTGACAGAGTAACACTCAGTGACACACGCACAGTGACAGAGTAACACACAGTGACAGAGTGACACACGCACAGTGACAGAGTAACACTCAGTGACAGAGCGACACACGCACAGTGACAGGGTAACACTCAGTGACAGAGTGACACCTACACAGTGACAGAGTAACACTCAGTGACAGAGTGACACATACACAGTGACAGAGTAACACACACACAAAATCAGTGACACACGTACAGTGACAGAGTAACACTCAGTGACAGAGTAACATATACACAGTGACAGAGTAACACTCAGTGACAGTGACACATACACAGTGACAGAGTAACACTCAGTGACAGAGTGACACATACACAGTGACAGAGTAACACTCAGTGACAGTGACACATACACAGTGACAGATTAAAACTCAGTGACAGAGTGACACATACACAGTGACAGAGTAACGCACACACAAACTCAGTGACACACGTACAGTGACAGAGTAACACTCAGTGACAGTGACACATACAAAGTGACAGAGAAACACTCAGTGACAGAGTAACACGCAGTGACAGAGTGACACACGCACAGTGACAGAGTAACACACAGTGACAGAGTGACACATACACAGTGACATAGTGACACTCAGTGACAGAACGAGACTCAGTGACAGAGTAACACTCAGTGACACATACACAGTGACAGAGTAAAACTCAGTGACACATACACAGTGACAGAGTGACACATACACAGTGACAGAGTGACACATACACAGTGACAGAGTAACACTCAGTGACAGAGTAACAGGCAGTGACAGAGTGGCACACGCACAGTGACAGAGTAACACTCAGTGACAGAGTGACACATACACAGCGACAGAGTGACACTCAGTGACAGAAAGACACTCAGTGACAGAGTAACACTCAGTGACACATACACAGTGACAGAGTAACACTCAGTGACACATACACAGTGACAGAGTAACACTCAGTGACAGAACGACACACGTACAGTGACAGAGTAAAACACACACAAACTCAGTGACGCATACACAGTGACAGAGTAACACTCAGTGACAGAGTGACACATGCACAGTGACAGAGTAACACGCAGTGACAGAGTGACACACGCACAGTGACAGAGTAACACACACTCAGTGACAGAGTAACACACACTCAGTGACAGAGTAACACTAACTCAGTAACAGAGTAACACACACTCAGTGACAGGGCAACACACAAAGAGTGACAGAGTGACACACACACAGTGGCAGGGTAACATCTACACACAGTGACAGAGTAACACACACAGTGACAGAGTAACACTCAGTGACAGAGCGACACACGCACAGTGACAGAGTAACACTCAGTGACATTGACACATACACAGTGACAGAGTAACACTCAGTGACAGAGTGACACATACACAGTGACAGAGTAACACTCAGTGACAGAGTGACACATACACAGTGACAGAGTAACACACACACAAACTCAGTGACACACGTACAGTGACAGAGTAACACTCAGTGACAGTGACACTTACACAGTGACAGAGTAACACTCAGTGACAGAGTGACACATACACAGTGACAGAGTAACCCTCAGTGACAGAGCGACACACACACAGTGACAGAGTAACACTCAGTGACAGAGTGACACTCAGTGACAGAGTAACACTCAGTGACAGAGTGGCACATACACAGTGAGAATAACACTCAGTGACAGAGTGACACATACACAGTGACAGAGTGACACATACACAGTGACAGAGTGACACATACACAGTGACAGAGTAACACTCAGTGACAGAGTGACACACGCACAGATACAGAGTAACACTCAGTGACAAAGCGACACACGCACAGTGCCAGAGTAACACTCAGTAACAGAGTGACACACGCACAGTGACAGAGTAACACTCAGTGACAGAGTGAAACACGCACAGTGACAAGAGTAACACTCAGTGACAGAGCGACACACGCACAGTGACAGAATAACACTCAGTGACAGAGTGACACATACACAGTGACAGAGTGACACATGCACAGTGACAGAGAAACACCCAGTGACAGAGTGACACATACACAGTGACAGAGTGACACATGCACAGTGACAGAGAAACACCCAGTGACAGAGTGACACGTACACAGTGACAGAGTAACACTCAGTGACAGAGTGACACACGCACAGATACAGAGTAACACTCAGTGACAAAGCGACACACGCACAGTGCCAGAGTAACACTCAGTGACAGAGTGACACACGCACAGTGACAGAGTAACACTCAGTGACAGAGTGAAACACGCACAGTGACAAGAGTAACACTCAGTGACAGAGCGACACACGCACAGTGACAGAATAACACTCAGTGACAGAGTGACACATACACAGTGACAGAGTGACACATGCACAGTGACAGAGAAACACCCAGTGACAGAGTGACACATACACAGTGACAGAGTAACACTCCGTGACAGAGTGACACATACACAGTGACAGAGTAACACTCAGTGACAGAGTGACACATACCCAGAGACAGAGTGACACATACACAGTGACAGAGTGACACATACACAGTGACAGAGTAACACTCAGTGACAGAGTGACACATGCACAGATCGAGAATAACACTCAGTGACAGAGCGACACACGCACTGTGACAGAGTAACACTCAGTGACAGAGTAACACGCAGTGACAGAGTGACACATACACAGTGATAGAGTGACACTCAGTGACAGAAAGACACTCAGTGACAGAGTAACACTCAGTGGCACATACACAGTGACAGAGTAACACTCAGTGACAGAACGACACACGCACAGTGACAGAGTAACACACAGTGACAGAGTGACACACGCACAGTGACAGAGTAACACTCAGTGACAGAGTGACACACACACTGTGAGAGAGTGACACATACACAGTGACAGAGTAACACACACACAAACTCAGTGACACACGTACAGTGACAGAGTAACACTCAGTGACAGAGTAACATATACACAGTGACAGAGTAACACTCAGTGACAGTGACACATACACAGTGACAGGGTAACACACACACAAACTCAGTGACACACGTACAGTGACAGAGTAACACTCAGTGACAGAGTAACATATACACAGTGACAGAGTAACACTCAGTGACAGTGACACATACACAGTGACAGGGTAACACACACAAACTCAGTGACACACGTACAGTGACAGAGTAACACTCAGTGACAGAGTAACACATACACAGTGACAGAGTAACACTCAGTGACAGAGCGACACACGCACAGTGACAGAGTAACACTCAGTGACAGTGACACATACACAGTGACAGAGTAACACTCAGTGACAGAGTGACACATACACAGTGACAGAGTAACACTCAGTGACAGAGTGACACATACACAGTGACAGAGTAACCCTCAGTGACAGAGCGACACACACACAGTGACAGAGTAACACTCCGTGACAGAGTGACACTCAGTGACAGAGTAACACTCAGTGACAGAGTGGCACATAAACAGTGTGAATAACACTCAGTACAGAGTGACACATACACAGTGACAGAGTGACACATACACAGTGACAGAGTAACACTCAGTGACAGAGTGACGCATGCACAGATACAAAGTAACACTCAGTGACAGAGAGGCACATACACAGTGAGAATAACACTCAGTGACAGAGTGACACATACACAGTGACAGAGTGACACATAAACAGTGACAGAGTGACACATGCACAGTGACAGAGAAACACCCAGTGACAGAGTGACACATACACAGTGACAGAGTAACACTCCGTGACAGAGTGTCACATACACAGTGACAGAGTAACGCTCAGTGACAGAGTGACACATACACAGAGACAGAGTGACACATACACAGTGACAGAGTGACACGTACACAGTGACAGAGAAACACTCAGTGACAGAGTGACACATGCACAGATCGAGAATAACACTCAGTGACAGAGCGACACACGCACAGTGACAGAGTAACACTCAGTGACAGAGTAACACGCAGTGACAGAGTGGCACACGCACAGTGACAGAGTAACACTCAGTGACAGAGTGACACATACACAGTGATAGAGTGACACTCAGTGACAGAAAGACACTCAGTGACAGAGTAACACTCAGTGACACATAAACAGTGACAGATTAACACTCAGTGACACATACACAGTGACAGAGTAACACTCAGTGACAGAACGACACACGCACAGTGACAGAGTAACACACACACAAACTCAGTGACACACGCACAGTGACAGAGTAACACACAGTGACAGAGTGACACACGCACAGTGACAGAGTAACACTCAGTGACAGAGTGACACATACACAGTGAGAGAGTGGCACATACACAGTGACAGAGTAACACACACACAAACTCAGTGACACACGTACAGTGACAGAGTAACACTCAGTGACAGAGTAACATATACACAGTGACAGAGTAACACTCAGTGACAGTGACACATACACAGTTACAGGGTAACACACACACAAACTCAGTGACACACGTACAGTGACAGAGTAACACTCAGTGACATAGTAACTCATACACAGTGACAGAGTAACACTCAGTGACAGACCGACACACGCACAGTGACAGAGTAACACTCAGTGACAGAGTGACACATACACAGTGACAGAGTAAGACTCAGTGACAGAGTGACACATACACAGTGACAGAGTAACACACACACAAACTCAGTGAAACACGTACAGTGACAGAGTAACACTCAGTGACAGTGACACATACAAAGTGACAGAGTAACACTCAGTGACAGAGTGACACATACACAGTGACAGGGTAACACTCAGTGACAGAGTGACACTCAGTGACAGAGTAACACTCAGTGACAGAGTGGCACATACACAGTGAGAACAACACTCAGTGACAGAGTGACACATACACAGTGACAGAGTGACACATACACAGTGACAGAGTAACACTCAGTGACAGAGTGACACACGCACAGTGACAGAGTAACACTCAGTGACAGAGTGAAACACGCACAGTGACAGAGTAACACTCAGTGACAGAGCGCCCCCGCACAGTGACAGAGTAACACTCAGTGACAGAGTGACACATACACAGTGACAGAGTGACACATACACAGTGACAGAGTGACACATGCACAGTGACAGAGAAACACCCAGTGACAGAGTGACACATACACAGTGACAGAGTAACACTCAGTGACAGAGTGACACATACACAGTGACAGAGTGACACTCAGTGACAGAAAGACACTCAGTGACAGAGTAACACTCAGTGACACATACACAGTGACAGATAACACTAAGTGACACATACACAGTGACAGAGTAACACTCAGTGACAGAACGACACACGCACAGTGACAGAGTAACAGTCAGTGACAGAGCGACACATACACAGTGACAGAGTAACACTCAGTGACAGAGTGACACACACAGTGACAGAGTAACACTCAGTGACAGAGTGACACATACACAGTGACAGATTGACACATACACAGTGACAGAATGACACATACACAGTGACAGAGCAACACTCAGTGAAAGAGTGACACACGCACAGTGACAGAGTAACACTCAGTGACAGAGTGACACATACACAGTGACAGAGTGACACATACAGAGTGACAGAGTGAGACTCAGTGACAGAGTGACACATACACAGTGACAGAGTGACACATACACAGTGACAGAATGACACATACACAGTGACAGAGCAACACTCAGTGACAGTGACAGACGCACAGTGACAGAGTAACCCTCAGTGACAGAGTGACACACACAGTGACAGAGTAACACTCAGTGACAGAGTGACACATACACAGTGACAGAGTAACACTCAGTGACAGAGTGACACACACAGTGACAGAGTAACACTCAGTGACAGAGTGGCACATACACAGTGACAGAGTAACACTCAGTGACAGAGTGAACCATACACAGTGACAGAGTAACACTCAGTGACAGAGCGACACACGCACAGTGACAGAGTAACACTCAGTGACAGAGTGACACATACACAGTGACAGAGTAACACTCAGTGACAGAGTGACACACACAGTGACAGAGTAACACTCAGTGACAGAGTGGCACATACACAGTGACAGAGTAACACTCAGTGACAGAGTGAACCATACACAGTGACAGAGTAACACTCAGTGACAGAGCGACACACGCACAGTGACAGAGTAACACTCAGTGACAGAGCGACACACGCACAGTGACAGAGTAACACTCAGGGACAGAGTGACACATACACAGTGACAGAGTAACACTCAGTGACAGAGTGACACATGCACAGATCGAGAATAACACTCAGTGACAGAGCGACACACGCACAGTGACAGAGTAACACTCAGTGACAGAGTAACACGCAGTGACAGAGTGACACACAGTGACAGAACGACACTCAGTGACAGAGTAGCACTCAGTGACACATACACAGTGACAGAGTAACATCAGTGACAGAACGACACACACACAGTGACAGAGTAACACACACACAAACCCAGTGACACACATACAGTGACTGAGTAACACTCAGTGATAGAGTAACACTCAGTGACAGAGCGACACACGCACAGTGACAGAGTAACACTCAGTGACAGTGACACATACACAGTGACGGAGTAACACACACACAAACTCAGTGACACACGTACAGTGACAGAGTAACACTCAGTGACAGTGACACATACACAGTGACAGAGTAACACTCAGTGACAGAGTGACACATACACAGTGACAGAGTAACCCTCAGTGACAGAGCGACACACACACAGTGACAGAGTAACACTCAGTGACAGAGTGACACTCAGTGACAGAGTAACACTCAGTGACAGAGTGGCACATACACAGTGAGAATAACACTCAGTGACAGAGTGACACATACACAGTGACAGAGTGACACATACACAGTGACAGAGTGACACATACACAGTGACAGAGTAACACTCAGTGAGAGAGTGACACACGCACAGATACAGAGTAACACTCACTGACAGAGCGAGACACGCACAGTGACAGAGTAACACTCAGTGACAGAGTAACACTCAGTGACAGAGTGGCACACGCACAGTGACAGAGTAACACTCAGTGACAGAGTGACACATACACAGTGATAGAGTGACACTCAGTGACAGAAAGACACTCAGTGACAGATTAACACTCAGTGACACATACACAGTGACAGAGTAACACTCAGTGACAGAACGACACACGCACAGTGACAGAGTAACACACAGTGACAGGGTGACACACGCACAGTGACAGAGTAACACTCAGTGACAGAGTGACACATACACAGTGAGAGAGTGACAGAGTAACACACACACAAACTCAGTGACACACGTACAGTGACAGAGTAACACTCAGTGACAGAGTGACACACACAGTGACAGAGTAACACTCAGTGACAGAGTGGCACATACACACTGACAGAGTAACACACAGTGACAGAGTGACACATACTCAGTGACAGAGTGACACATACATAGTGACAGAGTAACACTCAGTGACAGAGTGACACATGCACAGATCGGGAATAACACTCAGTGACAGAGCGACACACGCACAGTGCCAGAGTAAGACTCAGTGAAAGAGTGAGACACGCACAGTGACAGAGTAACACTCAGTGACAGAGTGACACATACAAAGTGACAGAGTGACACATACACAGTGACAGAGTGACACATACACAGTGACAGAGTGAGACTCAGTGACAGAGTGACACATACACAGTGACAGAGTGACACATACACAGTGACAGAAGGACACATACACAGTGACAGAGCAACACTCACTGACAGTGACAGACGCACAGTGACTGTGTAACACTCAGTGACAGAGTGACACATACACTGTGACAGAGTGACACATACACAGTGACAGAGTGACACATACACAGTGACAGAGTGACACTCAGTGACAGTGACACATACACAGTGAGGGTAACACTCAGTGACAGAGTGACACATACACAGTGACAGAGTAACACTCAGTGACAGAGTGACACATACACAGTGACAGAGTAACACGCACACAAACTCAGTGACACACGTAGTGACAGAGTAACACTCAGTGACAGTGACACATACACAGTGACAGAGTAACACACAGTGACAGGGTGACACACGCACAGTGACAGAGTAACACTCAGTGACAGAGTGACACATACACAGTGAGAGAGTGACAGAGTAACACACACACAAACTCAGTGACACACGTACAGTGACAGAGTAACACTCAGTGACAGAGTGACACACACAGTGACAGAGTAACACTCAGTGACAGAGTGGCACATACACAGTGACAGAGTAACACACAGTGACAGAGTGACACATACTCAGTGACAGAGTGACACATACATAGTGACAGAGTAACACTCAGTGACAGAGTGACACATGCACAGATCGGGAATAACACTCAGTGACAGAGCGACACACGCACAGTGCCAGAGTAAGACTCAGTGAAAGAGTGACACACGCACAGTGACAGAGTAACACTCAGTGACAGAGTGACACATACAAAGTGACAGAGTGACACATACACAGTGACAGAGTGACACATACACAGTGACAGAGTGAGACTCAGTGACAGAGTGACACATACACAGTGACAGAGTGACACATACACAGTGACAGAATGACACATACACAGTGACAGAGCAACACTCAATGACAGTGACAGACGCACAGTGACTGTGTAACACTCAGTGACAGAGTGACACATACACAGTGACAGAGTGACACATACACAGTGACAGAGTGACACATACACAGTGACAGAGTGACACTCAGTGACAGTGACACATACACAGTGACGGTAACACTCAGTGACAGAGTGACACATACACAGTGACAGAGTAACACTCAGTGACAGAGTGACACATACACAGTGACAGAGTAACACGCACACAAACTCAGTGACACACGTACAGTGACAGAGTAACACTCAGTGACAGTGACACATACAAAGTGACAGAGTAACACTCAGTGACAGAGTGACACACGCACAGTGACAGAGTAACACTCAGTGACAGAGTGACACACACAGTGACAGAGTAACACTCAGTGACAGAGTGGCACATACACAGTGACAGAGTAACACTCAGTGACAGAGTGACACATACACAGTGACAGAGTAACACTCAGTGACAGAGTGACCCACGCACAGTGACAGAGTAACACTCAGTGACAGAGCGACACACGCACAGTGACAGAGTAACACTCAGTGACAGAGTGACACATACACAGTCACAGAGTGACACATACATAGTGACAGAGTAACACTCAGTGACAGAGTGACACATGCACAGATCGAGAATAATACTCAGTGACAGAGCGACACACGCACAGTGACAGAGTAACACTCAGTGACAGAGTAACACGCAGTGACAGAACGACACACGCACAGTGACAGAGTAACACACACACAAACCCAGTGACACACGGACAGTGACTGAGTAACACTCAGTGACAGAGTAACACTCAGTGACAGAGCGACACATAGACAGTGACAGAGTGACACATACAGTGACAGAGTGACACATACACAGTGACAGAGTAACACTCAGTGACAGAGTGACACACGCACAGATACAGAGTAACACTCAGTGACAGAGCGACACACGCACAGTGCCAGAGTAAGACTCAGTGAAAGAGTGACACACGCACAGTGACAGAGTAACACTCAGTGACAGAGTGACACACGCACAGTGATAGAGTAACACTCAGTGACAGAGCGACACACGCACAGTGACAGAGTAACACTCAGTGACAGAGTGACACATATACAGTGACAGAAGAACACATACACAGTGACAGAGTGACACTCAGTGACAGAGTGACACATACACAGTGACAGAGTGACACATACAGTGACAGAATGACACATACACAGTGACAGAGTAACACTCAGTGACAGTGACACATACACAGTGACAGAGTAACACTCAGTGACAGACGACACTCAGTGACAGAGCAACACTCAGTGACAGTGTCACACGCACAGTGACAGAGCAACACTCAGTGACAGAGTGAGACATACACAGTGACAGAGTGACACATACACAGTGACAGAGTAACACTCAGTGACTGTGTGACACACGCACAGTGACAGAGTAACACTCAGTGACAGAGCGACACACGCACAGTGACAGAGTAACACTCAGTGACAGAGTGACACATACACAGTGACAGAGTAACACTCAGTGACAGAGTGACACATACACAGTGACAGAGTGACACATACATAGTGACAGAGTAACACTCAGTGACAGAATGACACATGCACAGATCGAGAATAACACTCAGTGACAGAGCGACACACGCACAGTGACAGAGTAACACTCAGTGACAGAGTAACATGCAGTGACAGAGTGACACACAGTGACAGAACGAGACTCAGTAACAGAGTAACACTCAGTGACACACACACAGTGATAGAGTAACACTCAGTGACAGAACGACACACGCACAGTGACAGAGTAACACACACACAAACCCAGTGACACACGTACAGTGACTGAGTAACATTCAGTGACAGAGTAACACTCAGTGACCGAGCGACACATACACAGTGACAGAGTGACACATACAGTGACAGAGTGACACATACACAGTGACAGAGTAACACTCAGTGACAGAGTGACACATACACAGTGACAGAGCGACACACGCACAGTGACAGAGTAACACTCAGTGACAGAGTAACATGCAGTGACAGAGTGACACACAGTGACAGAACGAGACTCAGTGACAGAGTAACACTCAGTAACACACACACAGAGATAGAGTAACACTCAGTGACAGAACGACAGACGCACAGTGACAGAGTAACACACACACAAACCCAGTGACACACGTACAGTGACTGAGTAACATTCAGTGACAGAGTAACACTCAGTGACCGAGCGACACATACACAGTGACAGAGTGACACATACAGTGACAGAGTGACACATACACAGTGACAGAGTAACACTCAGTGACACACGCACAGATACAGAGTAACACTCAGTGACAGAGCGACACACGCACAGTGCCAGAGTAAGACACAGTGAAAGAGTGACACACGCACAGTGACAGAGTAACACTCAGTGACAGAGTGACACATGCACAGTGACAGAGTAACACTCAGTAACAGAGCGAGACACGCACAGTGACAGAGCAACACTCAGTGACAGAGTGACACATACACAGTGACAGAGTGACACATACACAGTGACAGAGTGACACACAGTGACACATACACAGTGAGAGTAACACTCAGTGACAGAGTGGCACATACACAGTGACAGAGTAACACTCAGTGACAGTGACACATACACAGTGACAGAGTAACACTCAGTGACAGAGCGACACACGCACAGTGAAAGAGTAACACTCAGTGACAGAGTGACACATATACAGTGACAGAAGGACACATACACAGTGACAGAGTGACACATACACAGTGACAGAGTGACACATACACAGTGACAGAGTAACACTCAGTGACAGAGTGACACTCAGTGACAGACGACACTCAGTGACAGAGCAACACTCAGTGACAGTGTCACACGCACAGTGACAGAGCAACACTCAGTGACAGAGTGAGACATACACAGTGACAGAGTGACACATACACAGTGACAGAGTGACACTCAGTGACAGAGTGACACATACACAGTGACAGAGTAACACTCAGTGACTGTGTGACACATGCACAGTGACAGAGTAACACTCAGTGACAGAGCGACACACGCACAGTGACAGAGTAACACTCAGTGACAGAGTGACACATACACAGTGACAGAGTAACACTCAGTGACAGAGTGACACATACACAGTGACAGAGTGACACATACATAGTGACAGAGTAACACTCAGTGACAGAGTGACACATGCACAGATCGTGAATAATACTCAGTGACAGAGCGACACACGCACAGTGACAGAGTAACACTCAGTGACAGAGTAACACGCAGTGACAGAACGACACACGCACAGTGACAGAGTAACACACACACAAACCCAGTGACACACGGACAGTGACTGAGTAACACTCAGTGACAGAGTAACACTCAGTGACAGAGCGACACATACACAGTGACAGAGTGACACATACAGTGACAGAGTGACACATACACAGTGACAGAGTAACACTCAGTGACAGAGTGACACACGCACAGATACAGAGTAACACTCAGTGACAGAGCGACACACGCACAGTGCCAGAGTAAGACTCAGTGAAAGAGTGACACACGCACAGTGACAGAGTAACACTCAGTGACAGAGTGACACACGCACAGTGACAGAGTAACACTCAGTGACAGAGCGACACACGCACAGTGACAGAGTAACACTCAGTGACAGAGTGACACATATACAGTGACAGAAGAACACATACACAGTGACAGAGTGACACTCAGTGACAGAGTGACACATACACAGTGACAGAGTGACACATACAGTGACAGAATGACACATACACAGTGACAGAGTAACACTCAGTGACAGACGACACTCAGTGACAGAGCAACACTCAGTGACAGTGTCACACGCACAGTGACAGAGCAACACTCAGTGACAGAGTGAGACATACACAGTGACAGAGTGACACATACACAGTGACAGAGTGACACTCAGTGACAGAGTGACACATACACAGTGACAGAGTAACACTCAGTGACTGTGTGACACACGCACAGTGACAGAGTAACACTCAGTGACAGAGCGACACACGCACAGTGACAGAGTAACACTCAGTGACAGAGTGACACATACACAGTGACAGAGTAACACTCAGTGACAGAGTGACACATACACAGTGACAGAGTGACACATACATAGTGACAGAGTAACACTCAGTGACAGAATGACACATGCACAGATCGAGAATAACACTCAGTGACAGAGCGACACACGCACAGTGACAGAGTAACACTCAGTGACAGAGTAACATGCAGTGACAGAGTGACACACAGTGACAGAACGAGACTCAGTGACAGAGTAACACTCAGTGACACACACACAGTGATAGAGTAACACTCAGTGACAGAACGACACACGCACAGTGACAGAGTAACACACACACAAACCCAGTGACACACGTACAGTGACTGAGTAACATTCAGTGACAGAGTAACACTCAGTGACCGAGCGACACATACACAGTGACAGAGTGACACATACAGTGACAGAGTGACACATACACAGTGACAGAGTAACACTCAGTGACAGAGTGACACATACACAGTGACAGAGCGACACACGCACAGTGACAGAGTAACACTCAGTGACAGAGTAACATGCAGTGACAGAGTGACACACAGTGACAGAACGAGACTCAGTGACAGAGTAACACTCAGTGACACACACACAGAGATAGAGTAACACTCAGTGACAGAACGACACATGCACAGTGACAGAGTAACACACACACAAACCCAGTGACACACGTACAGTGACTGAGTAACATTCAGTGACAGAGTAACACTCAGTGACCGAGCGACACATACACAGTGACAGAGTAACACTCAGTGACAAACGCACAGATACAGAGTAACACTCAGTGACAGTGCGACACACGCACAGTGCCAGAGTAAGACACAGTGAAAGAGTGACACACGCACAGTGACAGAGTAACACTCAGTGACAGAGTGACACATGCACAGTGACAGAGTAACACTCAGTAACAGAGCGAGACACGCACAGTGACAGAGCAACACTCAGTGACAGAGTGACACATACACAGTGACAGAGTGACACATACACAGTGACAGAGTGACACACAGTGACACATACACAGTGAGAGTAATACTCAGTGACAGAGTGGCACATACACAGTGACAGAGTAACACTCAGTGACAGTGACACATACACAGTGACAGAGTAACACTCAGTGACAGAGCGACACACGCACAGTGAAAGAGTAACACTCAGTGACAGAGTGACACATATACAGTGACAGAAGGACACATACACAGTGACAGAGTGACACATACACAGTGACAGAGTGACACATACACAGTGACAGAGTAACACTCAGTGACAGTGACACATACACAGTGACAGAGTAACACTCAGTGACAGACGACACTCAGTGACAGAGCAACACTCAGTGACAGTGTCACACGCACAGTGACAGAGCAACACTCAGTGACAGAGTGAGACATACACAGTGACAGAGTGACACATACACAGTGACAGAGTGACACTCAGTGACAGAGTGACACATACACAGTGACAGAGTAACACTCAGTGACTGTGTGACACACGCACAGTGACAGAGTAACACTCAGTGACAGAGCGACACACGCACAGTGACAGAGTAACACTCAGTGACAGAGTGACACATACACAGTGACAGAGTAACACTCAGTGACAGAGTGACACATACACAGTGACAGAGTGACACATACATAGTGACAGAGTAACACTCAGTGACAGAATGACACATGCACAGACCGAGAATAACACTCAGTGACAGAGCGACACACGCACAGTGACAGAGTAACACTCAGTGACAGAGTAACATGCAGTGACAGAGTGACACACAGTGACAGAACGAGACTCAGTGACAGAGTAACACTCAGTGACACACACACAGTGATAGAGTAACACTCAGTGACAGAACGACACACGCACAGTGACAGAGTAACACACACACAAACCCAGTGACACACGTTCAGTGACTGAGTAACATTCAGTGACAGAGTAACACTCAGTGACCAAGCGACACATACACAGTGACAGAGTGACACATACAGTGACAGAGTGACACATACACAGTGACAGAGTAACACTCAGTGACAGAGTGACACATACACAGTGACAGAGCGACACACGCACAGTGACAGAGTAACACTCAGTGACAGAGTAACATGCAGTGACAGAGTGACACACAGTGACAGAACGAGACTCAGTGACAGAGTAACACTCAGTGACACACACACAGTGATAGAGTAACACTCAGTGACAGAACGACACACGCACAGTGACAGAGTAACTCACACACAAACCCAGTGACACACGTACAGTGACTGAGTAACATTCAGTGACAGAGTAACACTCAGTGACCGAGCGACACATACACAGTGACAGAGTGACACATACAGTGACAGAGTGACACATACACAGTGACAGAGTAACACTCAGTGACAGAGTGACACACGCACAGATACAGAGTAACACTCAGTGACAGAGCGACACACGCACAGTGCCAGAGTAAGACACAGTGAAAGAGTGACACACGCACAGTGACAGAGTAACACTCAGTGACAGAGTGACACACGCACAGTGACAGAGTAACACTCAGTGACAGAGCGACACATGCACAGTGACAGAGCAACACTCAGTGACAGAGTGACACATACACAGTGACAGAGTGACACTCAGTGACAGTGACACATACACAGTGAGAGTAACACTCAGTGACAGAGTGGCACAAACACAGTGACAGAGTAACACTCAGTGACAGTGACACATACACAGTGACAGAGTAACACTCAGTGACAGAGCGACACACGCACAGTGACAGAGTAACACTCAGTGACAGAGTGACACATATACAGTGACAGAAGGACACATACACAGTGACAGAGTGACACTCAGTGACAGAGTGACACATACACAGTGACAGAGTGACACATACACAGTGACAGAATGACACATACACAGTGACAGAGTAACACTCAGTGACAGTGACACATACACAGTGACAGAGTAACACTCAGTGACAGACGACACTCAGTGACAGAGCAACACTCAATGACAGTGTCACACGCACAGTGACAGAGCAACACTCAGTGACAGAGTGAGACATACACAGTGACAGAGTGACACATACACAGTGACAGAGTAACACTCAGTGACTGTGTGACACACGCACAGTGACAGAGTAACACTCAGTGACAGAGCGACACACGCACAGTGACAGAGTAACACTCAGTGACAGAGTGACACATACACAGTGACAGAGTAACACTCAGTGACAGAGTGACACATACACAGTGACAGAGTGACACAAACATAGTGACAGAGTAACACTCAGTGACAGAATGACACATGCACAGATCGAGAATAACACTCAGTGACAGAGCGACACACGCACAGTGACAGAGTAACACACAGTGACAGTGTAACATGCAGTGACAGAGTGACACACAGTGACAGAACGAGACTCAGTGACAGAGTAACACTCAGTGACACACACACAGTGATAGAGTAACACTCAGTGACAGAACGACACACGCACAGTGACAGAGTAACACACACACAAACCCAGTGACACACGTACAGTGACTGAGTAACATTCAGTGACAGAGTAACACTCAGTGACCGAGTGACACATACACAGTGACAGAGTGACACATACAGTGACAGAGTGACACATACACAGTGACAGAGTAACACTCAGTGACAGAGTGACACATACACAGTGACAGAGCGACACACGCACAGTGACAGAGTAACACTCAGTGACAGAGTGACACATACACAGTGACAGAGTAACACTCAGTGACAGAGTGACACACGCACAGATACAGAGTCACACTCAGTGACAGAGCGACTCACGCACAGTGCCAGAGTAAGACTCAGTGAAAGAGTGACACACGCACAGTGACAGAGTAACGCTCAGTGACAGAGTGATACACGCACAGTGACAGAGAAACACTCAGTGACAGAGCGACACACGCACAGTGACAGAGTAACACTCAGTGACAGAGTGACACATACACAGTGACAGAGTGACACATACACAGTGACAGAGTGACACTCAGTGACAGTGACACATACACAGTGAGAGTAACACTCAGTGACAGAGTGACACATACACAGTGACAGAGTAACACTCAGTGACAGTGACACATACACAGTGACAGAGTAACACTCAGTGACAGAGTGACACATACACAGTGACAGAGTAACACTCAGTGACAGAGTGACACATACACAGTGACAGAGTAACACACACACAAACTCAGTGACACACGGACAGTGACAGAGTAACACTCAGTGACAGTGACACATACACAGTGACAGAGTAACACTCAGTGACAGAGCGACACACGCACAGTGACAGAGTAACACTCAGTGACAGAGCGACACACGCACAGTGACAGAGTAACACTCAGTGACAGAGTGACACACGCACAGTGACAGAGTAACACTCCGTGACAGAGTGACACATACACAGTGACAGAGTGACACATACATTGTGACAGAGTAACACTCAGTGACAGAGTGACACACGCACAGTGACAGAGTAACACTCAGTGACAGAGCGACACACGCACAGTGACAGAGTAACACTCAGTGACAGAGCGACACACGCACCGTGACAGAGTAACACTCAGTGACAGAGTGACACACGCACAGTGACAGAGTAACACTCAGTGACAGAGCGACACACGCACAGTGACAGAGTAACACTCAGTGACAGAGTGACACATACACAGTGACAGAGTGACACATACATTGTGACAGAGTAAGACTCAGTGACAGAGCGACACACGCACAGTGACAGAGTAACACTCAGTGACAGAGTAACACGCAGTGACAGAGTGACACACAGTGACAGAACGAGACTCAGTGACAGAGTAACACTCAGTGACACACACACAGTGATAGAGTAACACTCAGTGACAGAACGACACACGCACTGTGACAGAGTAACACACACACAAACCCAGTGACACACTTACAGTGACTGAGTAACACTCAGTGACAGAGTAACACTCAGCGACAGAGCGACACATACACAGTGACAGAGTGACACATACAGTGACAGAGTGACACACACACAGTGACAGAGTAACACTCAGTGACAGAGTGACACACGCACAGATACAGAGTCACACTCAGTGACAGAGCGACTCACGCACAGTGCCAGAGTAAGACTCAGTGAAAGAGTGACACACGCACAGTGACAGAGTAACGCTCAGTGACAGAGTGACACACGCACAGTGACAGAGTAACACTCAGTGACAGAGCGACACACGCACAGTGACAGAGTAACACTCAGTGACAGAGTGACACATACACAGTGACAGAGTGACACATACACAGTGACAGAGTGACACTCAGTGACAGTGACACATACACAGTGAGAGTAACACTCAGTGACAGAGTGACACATACACACTGAGAGAGTAACACTCAGTGACAGTGACACATACACAGTGACAGAGTAACACTCAGTGACAGAGTGACACATACACAGTGACAGAGTAACACTCAGTGACAGAGTGACACATAAACAGTGACAGAGTAACACACACATAAAACTCAGTGACACACGTACAGTGACAGAGTAACACTCAGTGACAGTGACACATACACAGTGACAGAGTAGCACTCAGTGACAGAGCGACACATACACAGTGACAGAGTAACACTCAGTGACAGAGTGACACACGCACAGTGACAGAGTAACACTCAGTGACAGAGTGACACACACAGTGACAGAGTAACACTCAGTGACAGAGTGGCACATACACAGTGACAGAGTAACACTCAGTGACAGAGTGACACACGCACAGTGACAGAGTAACACTCAGTGACAGCGCGACACACGCACAGTGACAGAGTAACACTCAGGGACAGAGTGACACATACACAGTAACAGAGTAACACTCAGTGACAGAGTGACACATACACAGCGACAGAGTGACACATACATAGTGACAGAGTAACACTCAGTGACAGAGTGACACATGCACAGATCGAGAATAACACTCAGTGACAGAGCGACACACGCACAGTGACAGAGAAACACCCAGTGACAGAGTGACACATACACAGTGACAGAGTAACACTCCGTGACAGAGTGACACATACACAGTGACAGAGTAACACATGCACAGTGACAGAGAAACACCCAGTGACAGAGTGACACATACACAGTGACAGAGTAACACTCCGTGACAGAGTGACACATACACAGTGACAGAGTAACACTCAGTGACAGAGTGACACATACACAGAGACAGAGTGACACATACACAGTGACAGAGTGACACATACACAGTGACAAAGTAACACTTACTGACAGAGTAACACGCAGTGACAGAGTGGCACACGCACAGTGACAGAGTAACACTCAGTGACAGAGTGACACATACACAGTGACAGAGTGACACTCAGTGACAGAAAGACACTCAGTGACAGAGTAACACTCAGTGACACATACACAGTGACAGATTAACACTCAGTGACACATACACAGTGACAGAGTAACAGTCAGTGACAGAGCGACACATACACAGTGACAGAGTGACACATACACAGTGACAGAGTAACACTCAGTGACAGAGTGACACATACACAGTGACAGAGTGACACATACACAGTGACAGAGTGAGACTCAGTGGCAGAGTGACACATACACAGTGACAGAGTGACACATACACAGTGACAGAATGACACATACACAGTGATAGAGCAACAATCAGTGACAGTGACAGACGCACAGTGACAGAGTAACCCTCAGTGACAGAGTGACACACACAGTGACAGAGTAACACTCAGTGACAGAGTGACACACACAGTGACAGAGTAACACTCAGTGACAGAGCGACACACGCACAGTGACAGAGTAACACTCAGTGACAGAGTGACACACACAGTGACAGAGTAACACTCAGTGACAGAGTGACACACACAGTGACAGAGTAACACTCAGTGACAGAGTGGCACATACACAGTGACAGAGTAACACTCAGTGACAGAGTGACACATACACAGTGACAGAGTAACATTCAGTGACAGAGTGACACACGCACAGTGACAGAGTAACACTCAGTGACAGAGCGACACACGCACAGTGACAGAGTAACACTCCGTGACAGAGTGACACATACACAGTGACAGAGTAACACATGCACAGTGACAGAGAAACACCCAGTGACAGAGTGACACATACACAGTGACAGAGTAACACTCCGTGACAGAGTGACACATACACAGTGACAGAGTAACACTCAGTGACAGAGTGACACATACACAGAGACAGAGTGACACATACACAGTGACAGAGTGACACATACACAGTGACAAAGTAACACTCAGTGACAGAGTAACACGCAGTGACAGAGTGGCACACGCACAGTGACAGAGTAACACTCAGTGACAGAGTGACACATACACAGTGACAGAGTAACACTCAGTGACACATACACAGTGACAGATTAACACTCAGTGACACATACACAGTGACAGAGTAACACTCAGTGACAGAACGACACACGCACAGTGACAGAGTAACAGTCAGTGACAGAGCGACACATACACAGTGACAGAGTAACACTCAGTGACAGAGTGACACACACAGTGACAGAGTAACACTCAGTGACAGAGTGGCACATACACAGTGACAGAGTAACACTCAGTGACAGAGTGACACATATACAGTAACAGAGTAACACTCAGTGACAGAGTGACACACGCACAGTGACAGAGTAACACTCAGTGACAGAGCGAAACCCGCACAGTGACAGAGTAACACTCAGTGACAGAGTGACACATACTCAGTGACAGAGCGACACATACATCGTGACAGAGTAACACTCAGTGACAGAGTGACACATGCACAGATCGGGAATAACACTCAGTGAAAGAGTGACACATGCACAGTGACAGAGTAACACTCAGTGACAGAGTGACACATACACAGTGACAGAGTGACACATACACAGTGACAGAGTGACACATACACAGTGACAGAGTGACACATACACAGTGATAGAGCAACACTCAGTGACAGTGACAGACGCACAGTGACAGTGTAACACTCAGTGACAGAGTGACACATACACAGTGACAGAGTAACACTCAGTGACAGAGTGACACACACAGTGACAGAGTAACACTCAGTGACAGAGTGGCACATACACAGTGACAGAGTAACACTCAGTGACAGAGTGACACATACACAGTGACAGAGTAACATCAGTGACAGAGTGACACACGCACAGTGACAGAGTAACACTCAGTGACAGAGCGACACATGCACAGTGACAGAGTAACACTCCGTGACAGAGTGACACATACACAGTGACAGAGTAACACATGCACAGTGACAGAGAAACACCCAGTGACAGAGCGACACATGCACAGTGACAGAGTAACACTCCGTGACAGAGTGACACATACACAGTGACAGAGTAACACATGCACAGTGACAGAGAAACACCCAGTGACAGAGTGACACATACACAGTGACAGAGTAACACTCCGTGACAGAGTGACACATACACAGTGACAGAGTAACACTCAGTGACAGAGTGACACATACACAGAGACAGAGTGACACATACACAGTGACAGAGTGACACATACACAGTGACAAAGTAACACTCAGTGACAGAGTAACACGCAGTGACAGAGTGGCACACGCACAGTGACAGAGTAACACTCAGTGACAGAGTGACACATACACAGTGACAGAGTAACACTCAGTGACACATACACAGTGACAGATTAACACTCAGTGACACATACACAGTGACAGAGTAACACTCAGTGACAGAACGACACACGCACAGTGACAGAGTAACAGTCAGTGACAGAGCGACACATACACAGTGACAGAGTAACACTCAGTGACAGAGTGACACACACAGTGACAGAGTAACACTCAGTGACAGAGTGGCACATACACAGTGACAGAGTAACACTCAGTGACAGAGTGACACACACAGTGACAGAGTAACACTCAGTGACAGAGTGACACATATACAGTGACAGAGTAACACTCAGTGACAGAGTGACACACGCACAGTGACAGAGTAACACTCAGTGACAGAGCGAAACCCGCACAGTGACAGAGTAACACTCAGTGACAGAGTGACACATACTCAGTGACAGAGCGACACATACATCGTGACAGAGTAACACTCAGTGACAGAGCGACACACGCACAGTGACAGAGTAACACTCAGTGACAGAGTGACACATACACAGTGACAGAGTGACACATACACAGTGACAGAGTGACACATACACAGTGACAGAGTGACACATACACAGTGATAGAGCAACACTCAGTGACAGTGACAGACGCACAGTGACAGTGTAACACTCAGTGACAGAGTGACACATACACAGTGACAGAGTAACACTCAGTGACAGAGTGACACACGCACAGTGACAGTGTAACACTCAGTGACAGAGTGACACATACACAGTGACAGAGTAACACTCAGTGACAGAGTGACACACACAGTGACAGAGTAACACTCAGTGACAGAGTGGCACATACACAGTGACAGAGTAACACTCAGTGACAGAGTGACACATACACAGTGACAGAGTAACATCAGTGACAGAGTGACACACGCACAGTGACAGAGTAACACTCAGTGACAGAGCGACACACGCACAGTGACAGAGTAACACTCAGGGACAGAGTGACACATACACAGTGACAGAGTAACACTCAGTGACAGAGTGACACATACACAGCGACAGAGGGACACATACATAGTGACAGAGTAACACTCAGTGACAGAGTGACACATGCACAGATCGAGAATAACACTCAGCGACAGAGCGATACACGCACAGTGACAGAGTAACACGCAGTGACAGAGTGACACACAGTGACAGAACGACACTCAGTGACAGAGTAGCACTCAGTGACACATACACAGTGACAGAGTAACACTCAGTGACAGAACGACACACACACAGTGACAGAGTAACACACACACAAACCCAGTGACACACGTACAGTGACTGAGTAACACTCAGTGATAGAGTAACACTCAGTGACAGAGCGACACACGCACAGTGACAGAGTAACACTCAGTGACAGTGACACATACACAGTGACAGAGTAACACTCAGTGACAGAGTGACACATACACAGTGACAGAGTAACACTCAGTGACAGAGTGACACATACACAGTGACAGAGTAACACACACACAAACTCAGTGACACACATACAGTGACAGAGTAACACTCAGTGACAGTGACACATACACAGTGACAGAGTAACACTCAGTGACAGAGTGACACATACACAGTGACAGAGTAACCCTCAGTGACAGAGCGACACACACACAGTGACAGAGTAACACTCAGTGACAGAGTGACACATACACAGTGACAGAGTGACACATACACAGTGACAGAGTGACACATACACAGTGACAGAGTAACACTCAGTGACAGAGTGACACACGCACAGATACAGAGTAACACTCAGTGACAAAGCGACACACGCACAGTGCCAGAGTAACACTCAGTGACAGAGTGACACACGCACAGTGACAGAGTAACACTCAGTGACAGAGTGAAACACGCACAGTGACAAGAGTAACACTCAGTGACAGAGCAACACACGCACAGTGCCAGAGTAACACTCAGTGACAGAGTGACACACGCACAGTGACAGAGTAACACTCAGTGACAGAGTGAAACACGCACAGTGACAAGAGTAACACTCAGTGACAGAGCAACACACGCACAGTGACAGAGTAACACTCAGTGACAGAGTGACACATACACAGTGACAGAGTGACACATACACAGTGAAAGAGTGACACATACACAGTGACAGAGTAACACTCAGTGACAGAGTGACACATACACAGTGACAGAGTGACACATGCACAGTGACAGAGAAACACCCAGTGACAGAGTGACACATACACAGTGACAGAGTAACACTCAGTGACAGAGTGACACATACACAGTGACAGAGTAACACTCAGTGACAGAGTGACACATACACAGTGACAGAGTAACACACACACAAACTCAGTGACACACGTACAGTGACAGAGTAACACTCAGTGACAGTGACACATACACAGTGACAGAGTAACACTCAGTGACAGAGCGACACACGCATAGTGACAGAGTAACACTCAGTGACAGAGTGACACACGCACAGTGACAGAGTAACACTCAGTGACAGAGTGACACACACAGTGACAGAGTAACACTCAGTGACAGAGTGGCACATACACAGTGACAGAGTAACACTCAGTGACAGAGTGACACACGCACAGTGACAGAGTAACACTCAGTGACAGAGCGACACACGCACAGTGACAGAGTAACACTCAGGGACAGAGTGACACATACACAGTGACAGAGTAACACTCAGTGACAGAGTAACACATACACAGTGACAGAGTAACACTCAGTGACAGAGTAACACATACACAGCGACAGAGTGACACATACATAGTGACAGAGTAACACTCAGTGACAGAGTGACACATGCACAGATCGAGAATAACACTCAGTGACAGAGCGACACACGCACAGTGACAGAGTAACACTCAGTGACAGAGTAACACGCAGTGACAGAGTGACACACAGTGACAGAACGACACTCAGTGACAGAGTAGCACTCAGTGACACATACACAGTGACAGAGTAACACTCAGTGACAGAACGACACACACACAGTGACAGAGTAACAGACACACAAACCCAGTGACACACGTACAGTGACTGAGTAACACTCAGTGATAGAGTAACACTCAGTGACAGAGCGACACACGCACAGTGACAGAGTAACACTCAGTGACAGTGACACATACACAGTGACAGAGTAACACTCAGTGACAGAGTGACACATACACAGTGACAGAGTAACACTCAGTGACAGAGTGACACATACACAGTGACAGAGTAACCCTCAGTGACAGAGCGACACACACACAGTGACAGAGTAACACTCAGTGACAGAGTGACACTCAGTGACAGAGTAACACTCAGTGACAGAGTGGCACATACACAGTGAGAATAACACTCAGTGACAGAGTGACACATACACAGTGACAGAGTGACACATACACAGTGACAGAGTGACACATACACAGTGACAGAGTAACACTCAGTGACAGAGTGACACACGCACAGATACAGAGTAACACTCAGTGACAAAGCGACACACGCACAGTGCCAGAGTAACACTCAGTGACAGAGTGACACACGCACAGTGACAGAGTAACACTCAGTGACAGAGTGAAACACGCACAGTGACAAGAGTAACACTCAGTGACAGAGCGACACACGCACAGTGACAGAGCAACACTCAGTGACAGAGTGACACATACACAGTGACAGAGTGACACATACACAGTGACAGAGTGACACATACACAGTGACAGAGTAACACTCAGTGACAGAGTGACACATACACGGTGACAGAGTGACACATGCACAGTGACAGAGAAACACCCAGTGACAGAGTGACACATACACAGTGACAGAGTAACACTCAGTGACAGAGTGACACATACACAGTGACAGAGTAACACTCAGTGACAGAGTGACACATACACAGTGACAGAGTAACACACACACAAACTCAGTGACACACGTACAGTGACAGAGTAACACTCAGTGACAGTGACACATACACAGTGACAGAGTAACACTCAGTGACAGAGCGACACACGCATAGTGACAGAGTAACACTCAGTGACAGAGTGACACACGCACAGTGACAGAGTAACACTCAGTGACAGAGTGACACACACAGTGACAGAGTAACACTCAGTGACAGAGTGGCACATACACAGTGACAGAGTAACACTCAGTGACAGAGTGACACACGCACAGTGACAGAGTAACACTCAGTGACAGAGCGACACACGCACAGTGACAGAGTAACACTCAGGGACAGAGTGACACATACACAGTGACAGAGTAACACTCAGTGACAGAGTAACACATACACAGCGACAGAGTGACACATACATAGTGACAGAGTAACACTCAGTGACAGAGTGACACATGCACAGATCGAGAATAACACTCAGTGACAGAGCGACACACGCACAGTGACAGAGTAACACTCAGTGACAGAGTAACACGCAGTGACAGAGTGACACACAGTGACAGAACGACACTCAGTGACAGAGTAGCACTCAGTGACACATACACAGTGACAGAGTAACACTCAGTGACAGAACGACACACACACAGTGACAGAGTAACAGACACACAAACCCAGTGACACACGTACAGTGACTGAGTAACACTCAGTGATAGAGTAACACTCAGTGACAGAGCGACACACGCACAGTGACAGAGTACCACTCAGTGACAGTGACACATACACAGTGACAGAGTAACACTCAGTGACAGAGTGACACATACACAGTGACAGACTAACACTCAGTGACAGAGTGACACATACACAGTGACAGAGTAACCCTCAGTGACAGAGCGACACACACACAGTGACAGAGTAACACTCAGTGACAGAGTGACACTCAGTGACAGAGTAACACTCAGTGACAGAGTGGCACATACACAGTGAGAATAACACTCAGTGACAGAGTGACACATACGCAGTGACAGAGTGACACATACACAGTGACAGAGTGACACATACACAGTGACAGAGTAACACTCAGTGACAGAGTGACACACGCACAGATACAGAGTAACACTCAGTGACAAAGCGACACACGCACAGTGCCAGAGTAACACTCAGTGACAGAGTGACACACGCACAGTGACAGAGTAACACTCAGTGACAGAGTGAAACACGCACAGTGACAAGAGTAACACTCAGTGACAGAGCGACACACGCACAGTGACAGAGCAACACTCAGTGACAGAGTGACACATACACAGTGACAGAGTGACACATACACAGTGACAGAGTGACACATACACAGTGACAGAGTAACACTCAGTGACAGAGTGACACATACACGGTGACAGAGTGACACATGCACAGTGACAGAGAAACACCCAGTGACAGAGTGACACATACACAGTGACAGAGTAACACTCCGTGATAGAGTGACACAGACACAGTGACAGAGTAACACTCAGTGACAGAGTGACACATGCACAGATCGAGAATAACACTCAGTGACAGAGCGACACAGGCACAGTGACAGAGTAACACTCAGTGACAGAGTAACACGCAGTGACAGAGTGGCACACGCACAGTGACAGAGTAACACTCAGTGACAGAGTGACACATACACAGTGATAGAGTGACACTCAGTGACAGAAAGACACTCAGTGACAGAGTAACACTCAGTGACACATACACAGTGAAAGAGTAACACTCAGTGACAGAACGACACACACACAGTGACAGAGTAACACACAGTGACAGAGTGACACACGCACAGTGACTGAGTAACACGCAGTGACAGAGTGACACATACACAGTGAGAGAGTGACACATACACAGTGACAGAGTAACGCACACACAAACTCAGTGACACACGTACAGTGACAGAGTAACACTCAGTGACAGAGTAACATATACACAGTGACAGAGTAACACTCAGTGACAGTGACACATACACAGTGACAGGGTAACACACACACAAACTCAGTGACACACGTACAGTGACAGAGTAACACTCAGTGACAGAGTAACACTCAGTGACAGAGTGACACATACACAGTGACAGAGTAAGACTCAGTGACAGAGTGACACATACACAGTGACAGAGTAACACACACACAAACTCAGTGAAACACGTACAGTGACAGAGTAACACTCAGTGACAGTGACACATACACAGTGACAGAGTAACACTCAGTGACAGAACGACACACGCACAGTGACAGAGTAACAGTCAGTGACAGAGCGACACATACACAGTGACAGAGTAACACTCAGTGACAGAGTGACACACACAGTGACAGAGTAACACTCAGTGACAGCGTGACACACGCACAGTGACAGAGTAACACTCAGTGACAGAGTGACACATATACAGTGACAGAGTAACACTCAGTGACAGAGTGACACACGCACAGTGACAGAGTAACACTCAGTGACAGAGCGAAACCCGCACAGTGACAGAGTAACACTCAGTGACAGAGTGACACATACTCAGTGACAGAGCGACACATACATCGTGACAGAGTAACACTCAGTGACAGAGTGACACATGCACAGATCGGGAATAACACTCAGTGAAAGAGTGACACATGCACAGTGACAGAGTAACACTCGGTGACAGAGTGACACATACACAGTGACAGAGTGACACATACACAGTGACAGAGTGACACATACACAGTGACAGAGTGAGACTCCGTGACAGAATGACACATACACAGTGACAGAGTGACACATACACAGTGACAGAATGACACATACACAGTGATAGAGCAACACTCAGTGACAGAGTGACACATACACAGTGACAGAGTAACACTCAGTGACAGAGTGACACACACAGTGACAGAGTAACACTCAGTGACAGAGTGGCACATACACAGTGACAGAGTAACACTCAGTGACAGAGTGACACATACACAGTGACAGAGTAACATCAGTGACAGAGTGACACACGCACAGTGACAGAGTAACACTCAGTGAGAGAGCGACACACGCACAGTGACAGAGTAACACTCAGGGACAGAGTGACACATACACAGTGACAGAGTAACACTCAGTGACAGAGTGACACATACACAGCGATAGAGGGACACATACATAGTGACAGAGTAACACTCAGTGACAGAGTGACACATGCACAGATCGAGAATAACACTCAGTGACAGAGCGATACACGCACAGTGACAGAGTAACACGCAGTGACAGAGTGAAACACAGTGACAGAACGACACTCAGTGACAGAGTAGCACTCAGTGACACATACACAGTGACAGAGTAACACTCAGTGACAGAACGACACACACACAGTGACAGAGTAACACACACACAAACCCAGTGACACACGTACAGTGACTGAGTAACACTCAGTGATAGAGTAACACTCAGTGACAGAGCGACACACGCACAGTGACAGAGTAACACTCAGTGACAGTGACACATACACAGTGACAGAGTAACACTCAGTGACAGAGTGACACATACACAGTGACAGAGTAACACTCAGTGACAGAGTGACACATACACAGTGACAGAGTAACACACACACAAACTCAGTGACACACGTACAGTGACAGAGTAACACTCAGTGACAGTGACACATACACAGTGACAGAGTAACACTCAGTGACAGAGTGACACATACACAGTGACAGAGTAACCCTCAGTGACAGAGCGACACACACACAGTGACAGAGTAACACTCAGTGACAGAGTGACACATACACAGTGACAGAGTGACACATACACAGTGACAGAGTGACACATACACAGTGACAGAGTAACACTCAGTGACAAAGCGACACACGCACAGTGCCAGAGTAACACTCAGTGACAGAGTGACACACGCACAGTGACAGAGTAACACTCAGTGACAGAGTGAAACACGCACAGTGACAAGAGTAACACTCAGTGACAGAGCAACACACGCACAGTGACAGAGTAACACTCAGTGACAGAGTGACACATACACAGTGACAGAGTGACACATACACAGTGAAAGAGTGACACATACACAGTGACAGAGTAACACTCAGTGACAGAGTGACACATACACAGTGACAGAGTGACACATGCACAGTGACAGAGAAACACCCAGTGACAGAGTGACACATACACAGTGACAGAGTAACACTCAGTGACAGAGTGACACATACACAGTGAGAGAGTAACACTCAGTGACAGAGTGACACATACACAGTGACAGAGTAACACACACACAAACTCAGTGACACACGTACAGTGACAGAGTAACACTCAGTGACAGTGACACATACACAGTGACAGAGTAACACTCAGTGACAGAGCGACACACGCATAGTGACAGAGTAACACTCAGTGACAGAGTGACACACGCACAGTGACAGAGTAACACTCAGTGACAGAGTGACACACGCACAGTGACAGAGTAACACTCAGTGACAGAGTGAAACACGCACAGTGACAAGAGTAACACTCAGTGACAGAGCGACACACGCACAGTGACAGAGTAACACTCAGTGACAGAGTGACACATACACAGTGACAGAGTGACACATACACAGTGAAAGAGTGACACATACACAGTGACAGAGTAACACTCAGTGAAAGAGTGACACATACACAGTGACAGAGTGACACATGCACAGTGACAGAGAAACACCCAGTGACAGAGTGACACATACACAGTGACAGAGTAACACTCAGTGACAGAGTGACACATACACAGTGACAGAGTAACACTCAGTGACAGAGTGACACATACACAGTGACAGAGTAACACACACACAAACTCAGTGACACACGTACAGTGACAGAGTAACACCCAGTGACAGTGACACATACACAGTGACAGAGTAACACTCAGTGACAGAGCGACACACGCATAGTGACAGAGTAACACTCAGTGACAGAGTGACACACGCACAGTGACAGAGTAACACTCAGTGACAGAGTGACACACACAGTGACAGAGTAACACTCAGTGACAGAGTGGCACATACACAGTGACAGAGTGACACACGCACAGTGACAGAGTAACACTCAGTGACAGAGCGACACACGCACAGTGACAGAGTAACACTCAGGGACAGAGTGACACATACACAGTGACAGAGTAACACTCAGTGACAGAGTAACACATACACAGCGACAGAGTGACACATACATAGTGACAGAGTAACACTCAGTGACAGAGTGACACATGCACAGATCGAGAATAACACTCAGTGACAGAGCGACACACGCACAGTGACAGAGTAACACTCAGTGACAGAGTAACACGCAGTGACAGAACGACACACACACAGTGACAGAGTAACAGACACACAAACCCAGTGACACACGTACAGTGACTGAGTAACACTCAGTGATAGAGTAACACTCAGTGACAGAGCGACACATACACAGTGACAGAGTAACACTCAGTGACAGAGTGACACATACACAGTGACAGAGTAACCCTCAGTGACAGAGCGACACACACACAGTGACAGAGTAACACTCAGTGACAGAGTGACACTCCGTGACAGAGTAACACTCAGTGACAGAGTGACACATACACAGTGACAGAGTGACACATACACAGTGACAGAGTGACACTCAGTGACAGTGACACATACACAGTGACAGAGTAACACTCAGTGACAGAGTGACACATACACAGTGACAGAGTAACACTCAGTGACAGAGTGACACATACACAGTGACAGAGTAACCCTAAGTGACAGAGCGACACACACACAGTGACAGAGTAACACTCAGTGACAGAGTGACACTCAGTGACAGAGTAACACTCAGTGACAGAGTGACACATACACAGAGACAGAGTGACACATACACAGTGACAGAGTGACACATACACAGTGACAAAGTAACACTCAGTGACAGAGTAACACGCAGTGACAGAGTGGCACACGCACAGTGACAGAGTAACACTCAGTGACAGAGTGACACATACACAGTGACAGAGTAACACTCAGTGACACATACACAGTGACAGATTAACACTCAGTGACACATACACAGTGACAGAGTAACACTCAGTGACAGAACGACACACGCACAGTGACAGAGTAACAGTCAGTGACAGAGCGACACATACACAGTGACAGAGTAACACTCAGTGACAGAGTGACACACACAGTGACAGAGTAACACTCAGTGACAGAGTGGCACATACACAGTGACAGAGTAACACTCAGTGACAGAGTGACACATATACAGTGACAGAGTAACACTCAGTGACAGAGTGACACACGCACAGTGACAGAGTAACACTCAGTGACAGAGCGAAACCCGCACAGTGACAGAGTAACACTCAGTGACAGAGTGACACATACTCAGTGACAGAGCGACACATACATCGTGACAGAGTAACACTCAGTGACAGAGTGACACATGCACAGATCGGGAATAACACTCAGTGACAGAGTAACACTCAGTGAAAGAGTGACACATACACAGTGACAGAGTGACACATACACAGTGACAGAGTGACACATACACAGTGACAGAGTGACACATACACAGTGACAGAGTGACACATACACAGTGACAGAGTGACACATACACAGTGACAGAGTGACACATACACAGTGACAGAGTGACACATACACAGTGACAGAGTGACACATACACAGTGATAGAGCAACACTCAGTGACAGTGACAGACGCACAGTGACAGTGTAACACTCAGTGACAGAGTGACACATACACAGTGACAGAGTAACACTCAGTGACAGAGTGACACACACAGTGACAGAGTAACACTCAGTGACAGAGTGGCACATACACAGTGACAGAGTAACATTCAGTGACAGAGTGACACATACACAGTGACAGAGTAACATCAGTGACAGAGTGACACACGCACAGTGACAGAGTGACACATACACAGTGACAGAGTAACACTCCGTGACAGAGCGACACATGCACAGTGACAGAGTAACACTCCGTGACAGAGCGACACATGCACAGTGACAGAGTAACACTCCGTGACAGAGTGACACATACACAGTGACAGAGTAACACATGCACAGTGACAGAGAAACACCCAGTGACAGAGTGACACATACACAGTGACAGAGTAACACTCCGTGACAGAGTGACACATACACAGTGACAGAGTAACACTCAGTGACAGAGTGACACATACACAGAGACAGAGTGACACATACACAGTGACAGAGTGACACATACACAGTGACAAAGTAACACTCAGTGACAGAGTAACACGCAGTGACAGAGTGGCACACGCACAGTGACAGAGTAACACTCAGTGACAGAGTGACACATACACAGTGACAGAGTAACACTCAGTGAAACATACACAGTGACAGATTAACACTCAGTGACACATACACAGTGACAGAGTAACACTCAGTGACAGAACGACACACGCACAGTGACAGAGTAACAGTCAGTGACAGAGCGACACATACACAGTGACAGAGTAACACTCAGTGACAGAGTGACACACACAGTGACAGAGTAACACTCAGTGACAGAGTGGCACATACACAGTGACAGAGTAACACTCAGTGACAGAGTGACACATATACAGTGACAGAGTAACACTCAGTGACAGAGTGACACACGCACAGTGACAGAGTAACACTCAGTGACAGAGCGAAACCCGCACAGTGACAGAGTAACACTCAGTGACAGAGTGACACATACTCAGTGACAGAGCGACACATACATCGTGACAGAGTAACACTCAGTGACAGAGTGACACATACTCAGTGACAGAGCGACACATACACAGTGACAGAGTAACACTCAGTGACAGAGTGACACATGCACAGATCGGGAATAACACTCAGTGAAAGAGTGACACATGCACAGTGACAGAGTAACACTCAGTGACAGAGTGACACACGCACAGTGACAGAGTAACACTCAGTGACAGAGTGGCACATACACAGTGACAGAGTGACACACGCACAGTGACAGAGTAACACTCAGTGACAGAGCGACACACGCACAGTGACAGAGTAACACTCAGGGACAGAGTGACACATACACAGTGACAGAGTAACACTCAGTGACAGAGTAACACATACACAGCGACAGAGTGACACATACATAGTGACAGAGTAACACTCAGTGACAGAGTGACACATGCACAGATCGAGAATAACACTCAGTGACAGAGCGACACACGCACAGTGACAGAGTAACACTCAGTGACAGAGTAACACGCAGTGACAGAACGACACACACACAGTGACAGAGTAACAGACACACAAACCCAGTGACACACGTACAGTGACTGAGTAACACTCAGTGATAGAGTAACACTCAGTGACAGAGCGACACATACACAGTGACAGAGTAACACTCAGTGACAGAGTGACACATACACAGTGACAGAGTAACCCTCAGTGACAGAGCGACACACACACAGTGACAGAGTAACACTCAGTGACAGAGTGACACTCCGTGACAGAGTAACACTCAGTGACAGAGTGACACATACACAGTGACAGAGTGACACATACACAGTGACAGAGTGACACTCAGTGACAGTGACACATACACAGTGACAGAGTAACACTCAGTGACAGAGTGACACATACACAGTGACAGAGTAACACTCAGTGACAGAGTGACACATACACAGTGACAGAGTAACCCTAAGTGACAGAGCGACACACACACAGTGACAGAGTAACACTCAGTGACAGAGTGACACTCAGTGACAGAGTAACACTCAGTGACAGAGTGACACATACACAGAGACAGAGTGACACATACACAGTGACAGAGTGACACATACACAGTGACAAAGTAACACTCAGTGACAGAGTAACACGCAGTGACAGAGTGGCACACGCACAGTGACAGAGTAACACTCAGTGACAGAGTGACACATACACAGCGACAGAGTAACACTCAGTGACACATACACAGTGACAGATTAACACTCAGTGACACATACACAGTGACAGAGTAACACTCAGTGACAGAACGACACACGCACAGTGACAGAGTAACAGTCAGTGACAGAGCGACACATACACAGTGACAGAGTAACACTCAGTGACAGAGTGACACACACAGTGACAGAGTAACACTCAGTGACAGAGTGGCACATACACAGTGACAGAGTAACACTCAGTGACAGAGTGACACATATACAGTGACAGAGTAACACTCAGTGACAGAGTGACACACGCACAGTGACAGAGTAACACTCAGTGACAGAGCGAAACCCGCACAGTGACAGAGTAACACTCAGTGACAGAGTGACACATACTCAGTGACAGAGCGACACATACATCGTGACAGAGTAACACTCAGTGACAGAGTGACACATGCACAGATCGGGAATAACACTCAGTGAAAGAGTGACACATGCACAGTGACAGAGTAACACTCAGTGACAGAGTGACACATACACAGTGACAGAGTGACACATACACAGTGACAGAGTGACACATACACAGTGACAGAGTGACACATACACAGTGACAGAGTGACACATACACAGTGATAGAGCAACACTCAGTGACAGTGACAGACGCACAGTGACAGTGTAACACTCAGTGACAGAGTGACACATACACAGTGACAGAGTAACACTCAGTGACAGAGTGACACACGCACAGTGACAGAGTAACACTCAGTGACAGAGTGGCACATACACAGTGACAGAGTAACATCAGTGACAGAGTGACACACGCACAGTGACAGAGTAACACTCAGTGACAGAGTGACACATACACAGTGACAGAGTAACACATGCACAGTGACAGAGAAACACCCAGTGACAGAGTGACACATACACAGTGACAGAGTAACACTCCGTGACAGAGTGACACATACACAGTGACAGAGTAACACTCAGTGACAGAGTGACACATACACAGAGACAGAGTGACACATACACAGTGACAGAGTGACACATACACAGTGACAAAGTAACACTCAGTGACAGAGTAACACGCAGTGACAGAGTGGCACACGCACAGTGACAGAGTAACACTCAGTGACAGAGTGACACATACACAGTGACAGAGTAACACTCAGTGACACATACACAGTGACAGATTAACACTCAGTGACACATACACAGTGACAGAGTAACACTCAGTGACAGAACGAAACACGCACAGTGACAGAGTAACAGTCAGTGACAGAGCGACACATACACAGTGACAGAGTAACACTCAGTGACAGAGTGACACACACAGTGACAGAGTAACACTCAGTGACAGAGTGGCACATACACAGTGACAGAGTAACACTCAGTGACAGAGTGACACATATACAGTGACAGAGTAACACTCAGTGACAGAGTGACACACGCACAGTGACAGAGTAACACTCAGTGACAGAGCGAAACCCGCACAGTGACAGAGTAACACTCAGTGACAGAGTGACACATACTCAGTGACAGAGTAACATCAGTGACAGAGTGACACACGCACAGTGACAGAGTAACACTCAGTGACAGAGCGACACATGCACAGTGACAGAGTAACACTCAGTGACAGAGTGACACATGCACAGATCGGGAATAACACTCAGTGAAAGAGTGACACATGCACAGTGACAGAGTAACACTCAGTGACAGAGTGACACACGCACAGTGACAGAGTAACACTCAGTGACAGAGCGAAACCCGCACAGTGACAGAGTAACACTCAGTGACAGAGTGACACATACACAGTGACAGAGTAACATCAGTGACAGAGTGACACACGCACAGTGACAGAGTAACACTCAGTGACAGAGCGACACATGCACAGTGACAGAGTAACACTCCGTGACAGAGTGACACATACACAGTGACAGAGTAACACATGCACAGTGACAGAGAAACACCCAGTGACAGAGTGACACATACACAGTGACAGAGTAACACTCCGTGACAGAGTGACACATACACAGTGACAGAGTAACACTCAGTGACAGAGTGACACATACACAGAGACAGAGTGACACATACACAGTGACAGAGTGACACATACACAGTGACAAAGTAACACTCAGTGACAGAGTAACACGCAGTGACAGAGTGGCACACGCACAGTGACAGAGTAACACTCAGTGACAGAGTGACACATACACAGTGACAGAGTAACACTCAGTGACACATACACAGTGACAGATTAACACTCAGTGACACATACACAGTGACAGAGTAACACTCAGTGACAGAACGACACACGCACAGTGACAGAGTAACAGTCAGTGACAGAGCGACACATACACAGTGACAGAGTAACACTCAGTGACAGAGTGACACACACAGTGACAGAGTAACACTCAGTGACAGAGTGGCACATACACAGTGACAGAGTAACACTCAGTGACAGAGTGACACATATACAGTGACAGAGTAACACTCAGTGACAGAGTGACACACGCACAGTGACAGAGTAACACTCAGTGACAGAGCGAAACCCGCACAGTGACAGAGTAACACTCAGTGACAGAGTGACACATACTCAGTGACAGAGCGACACATACATCGTGACAGAGTAACACTCAGTGACAGAGTGACACATACTCAGTGACAGAGCGACACATACACAGTGACAGAGTAACACTCAGTGACAGAGTGACACATGCACAGATCGGGAATAACACTCAGTGAAAGAGTGACACATGCACAGTGACAGAGTAACACTCAGTGACAGAGTGACACATACACAGTGACAGAGTGACACATACACAGTGACAGAGTGACACATACACAGTGACAGAGTGACACATACACAGTGACAGAGTGACACATACACAGTGATAGAGCAACACTCAGTGACAGTGACAGACGCACAGTGACAGTGTAACACTCAGTGACAGAGTGACACATACACAGTGACAGTGTAACACTCAGTGACAGAGTGACACACGCACAGATACAGAGTAACAATCAGTGACAAAGCGACACACACACAGTGACAGTGTAACACTCAGTGACAGAGTGACACATACACAGTGACAGAGTAACACTCAGTGACAGAGTGACACACACAGTGACAGAGTAACACTCAGTGACAGAGTGGCACATACACAGTGACAGAGTAACACTCAGTGACAGAGTGACACATACACAGTGACAGAGTAACATCAGTGACAGAGTGACACACGCACAGTGACAGAGTAACACTCAGTGACAGAGCGACACACGCACAGTGACAGAGTAACACTCAGGGACAGAGTGACACATACACAGTGACAGAGTAACACTCAGTGACAGAGTGACACATACACAGCGACAGAGGGACACATACATAGTGACAGAGTAACACTCAGTGACAGAGTGACACATGCACAGATCGAGAATAACACTCAGCGACAGAGCGATACACGCACAGTGACAGAGTAACACGCAGTGACAGAGTGACACACAGTGACAGAACGACACTCAGTGACAGAGTAGCACTCAGTGACACATACACAGTGACAGAGTAACACTCAGTGACAGAACGACACACACACAGTGACAGAGTAACACACACACAAACCCAGTGACACACGTACAGTGACTGAGTAACACTCAGTGATAGAGTAACACTCAGTGACAGAGCGACACACGCACAGTGACAGAGTAACACTCAGTGACAGTGACACATACACAGTGACAGAGTAACACTCAGTGACAGAGTGACACATACACAGTGACAGAGTAACACTCAGTGACAGAGTGACACATACACAGTGACAGAGTAACACACACACAAACTCAGTGACACACATACAGTGACAGAGTAACACTCAGTGACAGTGACACATACACAGTGACAGAGTAACACTCAGTGACAGAGTGACACATACACAGTGACAGAGTAACCCTCAGTGACAGAGCGACACACACACAGTGACAGAGTAACACTCAGTGACAGAGTGACACATACACAGTGACAGAGTGACACATACACAGTGACAGAGTGACACATACACAGTGACAGAGTAACACTCAGTGACAGAGTGACACACGCACAGATACAGAGTAACACTCAGTGACAAAGCGACACACGCACAGTGCCAGAGTAACACTCAGTGACAGAGTGACACACGCACAGTGACAGAGTAACACTCAGTGACAGAGTGAAACACGCACAGTGACAAGAGTAACACTCAGTGACAGAGCAACACACGCACAGTGCCAGAGTAACACTCAGTGACAGAGTGACACACGCACAGTGACAGAGTAACACTCAGTGACAGAGTGAAACACGCACAGTGACAAGAGTAACACTCAGTGACAGAGCAACACACGCACAGTGACAGAGTAACACTCAGTGACAGAGTGACACATACACAGTGACAGAGTGACACATACACAGTGAAAGAGTGACACATACACAGTGACAGAGTAACACTCAGTGACAGAGTGACACATACACAGTGACAGAGTGACACATGCACAGTGACAGAGAAACACCCAGTGACAGAGTGACACATACACAGTGACAGAGTAACACTCAGTGACAGAGTGACACATACACAGTGACAGAGTAACACTCAGTGACAGAGTGACACATACACAGTGACAGAGTAACACACACACAAACTCAGTGACACACGTACAGTGACAGAGTAACACTCAGTGACAGTGACACATACACAGTGACAGAGTAACACTCAGTGACAGAGCGACACACGCATAGTGACAGAGTAACACTCAGTGACAGAGTGACACACGCACAGTGACAGAGTAACACTCAGTGACAGAGTGACACACACAGTGACAGAGTAACACTCAGTGACAGAGTGGCACATACACAGTGACAGAGTAACACTCAGTGACAGAGTGACACACGCACAGTGACAGAGTAACACTCAGTGACAGAGCGACACACGCACAGTGACAGAGTAACACTCAGGGACAGAGTGACACATACACAGTGACAGAGTAACACTCAGTGACAGAGTAACACATACACAGTGACAGAGTAACACTCAGTGACAGAGTAACACATACACAGCGACAGAGTGACACATACATAGTGACAGAGTAACACTCAGTGACAGAGTGACACATGCACAGATCGAGAATAACACTCAGTGACAGAGCGACACACGCACAGTGACAGAGTAACACTCAGTGACAGAGTAACACGCAGTGACAGAGTGACACACAGTGACAGAACGACACTCAGTGACAGAGTAGCACTCAGTGACACATACACAGTGACAGAGTAACACTCAGTGACAGAACGACACACACACAGTGACAGAGTAACAGACACACAAACCCAGTGACACACGTACAGTGACTGAGTAACACTCAGTGATAGAGTAACACTCAGTGACAGAGCGACACACGCACAGTGACAGAGTAACACTCAGTGACAGTGACACATACACAGTGACAGAGTAACACTCAGTGACAGAGTGACACATACACAGTGACAGAGTAACACTCAGTGACAGAGTGACACATACACAGTGACAGAGTAACCCTCAGTGACAGAGCGACACACACACAGTGACAGAGTAACACTCAGTGACAGAGTGACACTCAGTGACAGAGTAACACTCAGTGACAGAGTGGCACATACACAGTGAGAATAACACTCAGTGACAGAGTGACACATACACAGTGACAGAGTGACACATACACAGTGACAGAGTGACACATACACAGTGACAGAGTAACACTCAGTGACAGAGTGACACACGCACAGATACAGAGTAACACTCAGTGACAAAGCGACACACGCACAGTGCCAGAGTAACACTCAGTGACAGAGTGACACACGCACAGTGACAGAGTAACACTCAGTGACAGAGTGAAACACGCACAGTGACAAGAGTAACACTCAGTGACAGAGCGACACACGCACAGTGACAGAGCAACACTCAGTGACAGAGTGACACATACACAGTGACAGAGTGACACATACACAGTGACAGAGTGACACATACACAGTGACAGAGTAACACTCAGTGACAGAGTGACACATACACGGTGACAGAGTGACACATGCACAGTGACAGAGAAACACCCAGTGACAGAGTGACACATACACAGTGACAGAGTAACACTCAGTGACAGAGTGACACATACACAGTGACAGAGTAACACTCAGTGACAGAGTGACACATACACAGTGACAGAGTAACACACACACAAACTCAGTGACACACGTACAGTGACAGAGTAACACTCAGTGACAGTGACACATACACAGTGACAGAGTAACACTCAGTGACAGAGCGACACACGCATAGTGACAGAGTAACACTCAGTGACAGAGTGACACACGCACAGTGACAGAGTAACACTCAGTGACAGAGTGACACACACAGTGACAGAGTAACACTCAGTGACAGAGTGGCACATACACAGTGACAGAGTAACACTCAGTGACAGAGTGACACACGCACAGTGACAGAGTAACACTCAGTGACAGAGCGACACACGCACAGTGACAGAGTAACACTCAGGGACAGAGTGACACATACACAGTGACAGAGTAACACTCAGTGACAGAGTAACACATACACAGCGACAGAGTGACACATACATAGTGACAGAGTAACACTCAGTGACAGAGTGACACATGCACAGATCGAGAATAACACTCAGTGACAGAGCGACACACGCACAGTGACAGAGTAACACTCAGTGACAGAGTAACACGCAGTGACAGAGTGACACACAGTGACAGAACGACACTCAGTGACAGAGTAGCACTCAGTGACACATACACAGTGACAGAGTAACACTCAGTGACAGAACGACACACACACAGTGACAGAGTAACAGACACACAAACCCAGTGACACACGTACAGTGACTGAGTAACACTCAGTGATAGAGTAACACTCAGTGACAGAGCGACACACGCACAGTGACAGAGTACCACTCAGTGACAGTGACACATACACAGTGACAGAGTAACACTCAGTGACAGAGTGACACATACACAGTGACAGACTAACACTCAGTGACAGAGTGACACATACACAGTGACAGAGTAACCCTCAGTGACAGAGCGACACACACACAGTGACAGAGTAACACTCAGTGACAGAGTGACACTCAGTGACAGAGTAACACTCAGTGACAGAGTGGCACATACACAGTGAGAATAACACTCAGTGACAGAGTGACACATACGCAGTGACAGAGTGACACATACACAGTGACAGAGTGACACATACACAGTGACAGAGTAACACTCAGTGACAGAGTGACACACGCACAGATACAGAGTAACACTCAGTGACAAAGCGACACACGCACAGTGCCAGAGTAACACTCAGTGACAGAGTGACACACGCACAGTGACAGAGTAACACTCAGTGACAGAGTGAAACACGCACAGTGACAAGAGTAACACTCAGTGACAGAGCGACACACGCACAGTGACAGAGCAACACTCAGTGACAGAGTGACACATACACAGTGACAGAGTGACACATACACAGTGACAGAGTGACACATACACAGTGACAGAGTAACACTCAGTGACAGAGTGACACATACACGGTGACAGAGTGACACATGCACAGTGACAGAGAAACACCCAGTGACAGAGTGACACATACACAGTGACAGAGTAACACTCCGTGACAGAGTGACACAGACACAGTGACAGAGTAACACTCAGTGACAGAGTGACACATGCACAGATCGAGAATAACACTCAGTGACAGAGCGACACAGGCACAGTGACAGAGTAACACTCAGTGACAGAGTAACACGCAGTGACAGAGTGGCACACGCACAGTGACAGAGTAACACTCAGTGACAGAGTGACACATACACAGTGATAGAGTGACACTCAGTGACAGAAAGACACTCAGTGACAGAGTAACACTCAGTGACACATACACAGTGAAAGAGTAACACTCAGTGACAGAACGACACACACACAGTGACAGAGTAACACACAGTGACAGAGTGACACACGCACAGTGACTGAGTAACACGCAGTGACAGAGTGACACATACACAGTGAGAGAGTGACACATACACAGTGACAGAGTAACGCACACACAAACTCAGTGACACACGTACAGTGACAGAGTAACACTCAGTGACAGAGTAACATATACACAGTGACAGAGTAACACTCAGTGACAGTGACACATACACAGTGACAGGGTAACACACACACAAACTCAGTGACACACGTACAGTGACAGAGTAACACTCAGTGACAGAGTAACACTCAGTGACAGAGTGACACATACACAGTGACAGAGTAAGACTCAGTGACAGAGTGACACATACACAGTGACAGAGTAACACACACACAAACTCAGTGAAACACGTACAGTGACAGAGTAACACTCAGTGACAGTGACACATACACAGTGACAGAGTAACACTCAGTGACAGAACGACACACGCACAGTGACAGAGTAACAGTCAGTGACAGAGCGACACATACACAGTGACAGAGTAACACTCAGTGACAGAGTGACACACACAGTGACAGAGTAACACTCAGTGACAGCGCGACACACGCACAGTGACAGAGTAACACTCAGTGACAGAGTGACACATATACAGTGACAGAGTAACACTCAGTGACAGAGTGACACACGCACAGTGACAGAGTAACACTCAGTGACAGAGCGAAACCCGCACAGTGACAGAGTAACACTCAGTGACAGAGTGACACATACTCAGTGACAGAGCGACACATACATCGTGACAGAGTAACACTCAGTGACAGAGTGACACATGCACAGATCGGGAATAACACTCAGTGAAAGAGTGACACATGCACAGTGACAGAGTAACACTCGGTGACAGAGTGACACATACACAGTGACAGAGTGACACATACACAGTGACAGAGTGACACATACACAGTGACAGAGTGAGACTCCGTGACAGAATGACACATACACAGTGACAGAGTGACACATACACAGTGACAGAATGACACATACACAGTGATAGAGCAACACTCAGTGACAGAGTGACACATACACAGTGACAGAGTAACACTCAGTGACAGAGTGACACACACAGTGACAGAGTAACACTCAGTGACAGAGTGGCACATACACAGTGACAGAGTAACACTCAGTGACAGAGTGACACATACACAGTGACAGAGTAACATCAGTGACAGAGTGACACACGCACAGTGACAGAGTAACACTCAGTGAGAGAGCGACACACGCACAGTGACAGAGTAACACTCAGGGACAGAGTGACACATACACAGTGACAGAGTAACACTCAGTGACAGAGTGACACATACACAGCGATAGAGGGACACATACATAGTGACAGAGTAACACTCAGTGACAGAGTGACACATGCACAGATCGAGAATAACACTCAGTGACAGAGCGATACACGCACAGTGACAGAGTAACACGCAGTGACAGAGTGAAACACAGTGACAGAACGACACTCAGTGACAGAGTAGCACTCAGTGACACATACACAGTGACAGAGTAACACTCAGTGACAGAACGACACACACACAGTGACAGAGTAACACACACACAAACCCAGTGACACACGTACAGTGACTGAGTAACACTCAGTGATAGAGTAACACTCAGTGACAGAGCGACACACGCACAGTGACAGAGTAACACTCAGTGACAGTGACACATACACAGTGACAGAGTAACACTCAGTGACAGAGTGACACATACACAGTGACAGAGTAACACTCAGTGACAGAGTGACACATACACAGTGACAGAGTAACACACACACAAACTCAGTGACACACGTACAGTGACAGAGTAACACTCAGTGACAGTGACACATACACAGTGACAGAGTAACACTCAGTGACAGAGTGACACATACACAGTGACAGAGTAACCCTCAGTGACAGAGCGACACACACACAGTGACAGAGTAACACTCAGTGACAGAGTGACACATACACAGTGACAGAGTGACACATACACAGTGACAGAGTGACACATACACAGTGACAGAGTAACACTCAGTGACAAAGCGACACACGCACAGTGCCAGAGTAACACTCAGTGACAGAGTGACACACGCACAGTGACAGAGTAACACTCAGTGACAGAGTGAAACACGCACAGTGACAAGAGTAACACTCAGTGACAGAGCAACACACGCACAGTGACAGAGTAACACTCAGTGACAGAGTGACACATACACAGTGACAGAGTGACACATACACAGTGAAAGAGTGACACATACACAGTGACAGAGTAACACTCAGTGACAGAGTGACACATACACAGTGACAGAGTGACACATGCACAGTGACAGAGAAACACCCAGTGACAGAGTGACACATACACAGTGACAGAGTAACACTCAGTGACAGAGTGACACATACACAGTGAGAGAGTAACACTCAGTGACAGAGTGACACATACACAGTGACAGAGTAACACACACACAAACTCAGTGACACACGTACAGTGACAGAGTAACACTCAGTGACAGTGACACATACACAGTGACAGAGTAACACTCAGTGACAGAGCGACACACGCATAGTGACAGAGTAACACTCAGTGACAGAGTGACACACGCACAGTGACAGAGTAACACTCAGTGACAGAGTGACACACGCACAGTGACAGAGTAACACTCAGTGACAGAATGAAACACGCACAGTGACAAGAGTAACACTCAGTGACAGAGCGACACACGCACAGTGACAGAGTAACACTCAGTGACAGAGTGACACATACACAGTGACAGAGTGACACATACACAGTGAAAGAGTGACACATACACAGTGACAGAGTAACACTCAGTGAAAGAGTGACACATACACAGTGACAGAGTGACACATGCACAGTGACAGAGAAACACCCAGTGACAGAGTGACACATACACAGTGACAGAGTAACACTCAGTGACAGAGTGACACATACACAGTGACAGAGTAACACTCAGTGACAGAGTGACACATACACAGTGACAGAGTAACACACACACAAACTCAGTGACACACGTACAGTGACAGAGTAACACCCAGTGACAGTGACACATACACAGTGACAGAGTAACACTCAGTGACAGAGCGACACACGCATAGTGACAGAGTAACACTCAGTGACAGAGTGACACACGCACAGTGACAGAGTAACACTCAGTGACAGAGTGACACACACAGTGACAGAGTAACACTCAGTGACAGAGTGGCACATACACAGTGACAGAGTGACACACGCACAGTGACAGAGTAACACTCAGTGACAGAGCGACACACGCACAGTGACAGAGTAACACTCAGGGACAGAGTGACACATACACAGTGACAGAGTAACACTCAGTGACAGAGTAACACATACACAGCGACAGAGTGACACATACATAGTGACAGAGTAACACTCAGTGACAGAGTGACACATGCACAGATCGAGAATAACACTCAGTGACAGAGCGACACACGCACAGTGACAGAGTAACACTCAGTGACAGAGTAACACGCAGTGACAGAACGACACACACACAGTGACAGAGTAACAGACACACAAACCCAGTGACACACGTACAGTGACTGAGTAACACTCAGTGATAGAGTAACACTCAGTGACAGAGCGACACATACACAGTGACAGAGTAACACTCAGTGACAGAGTGACACATACACAGTGACAGAGTAACCCTCAGTGACAGAGCGACACACACACAGTGACAGAGTAACACTCAGTGACAGAGTGACACTCAGTGACAGAGTAACACTCAGTGACAGAGTGACACATACACAGTGACAGAGTGACACATACACAGTGACAGAGTGACACTCAGTGACAGTGACACATACACAGTGACAGAGTAACACTCAGTGACAGAGTGACACATACACAGTGACAGAGTAACACTCAGTGACAGAGTGACACATACACAGTGACAGAGTAACCCTAAGTGACAGAGCGACACACACACAGTGACAGAGTAACACTCAGTGACAGAGTGACACTCAGTGACAGAGTAACACTCAGTGACAGAGTGACACATACACAGTGACAGAGTGACACATACACAGTGACAGAGTGACACATACACAGTGACAGAGTAACACTCAGTGACAGAGTGACACACGCACAGATACAGAGTAACACTCAGTGACAAAGCGACACACGCACAGTGCCAGAGTAACACTCAGTGACAGAGTGACACACGCACAGTGACAGAGTAACACTCAGTGACAGAGTGAAACACGCACAGTGACAGAGTAACACTCAGTGACAGAGTGGCACATACACAGTGACAGAGTAACACTCAGTGACAGAGTGACACACGCACAGTGACAGAGTAACACTCAGTGACAGAGCGACACACGCACAGTGACAGAGTAACACTCAGGGACAGAGTGACACATACACAGTGACAGAGTAACACTCAGTGACAGAGTAACACATACACAGCGACAGAGTGACACATACATAGTGACAGAGTAACACTCAGTGACAGAGTGACACATGCACAGATCGAGAATAACACTCAGTGACAGAGCGACACACGCACAGTGACAGAGTAACACTCAGTGACAGAGTAACACGCAGTGACAGAACGACACACACACAGTGACAGAGTAACAGACACACAAACCCAGTGACACACGTACAGTGACTGAGTAACACTCAGTGATAGAGTAACACTCAGTGACAGAGCGACACACGCACAGTGACAGAGTAACACTCAGTGACAGTGACACATACACAGTGACAGAGTAACACTCAGTGACAGAGTGACACATACACAGTGACAGAGTAACCCTCAGTGACAGAGCGACACACACACAGTGACAGAGTAACACTCAGTGACAGAGTGACACTCAGTGACAGAGTAACACTCAGTGACAGAGTGGCACATACACAGTGAGAATAACACTCAGTGACAGAGTGACACATACACAGTGACAGAGTGACACATACACAGTGACAGAGTGACACATACACAGTGACAGAGTAACACTCAGTGACAGAGTGACACACGCACAGATACAGAGTAACACTCAGTGACAAAGCGACACACGCACAGTGCCAGAGTAACACTCAGTGACAGAGTGACACACGCACAGTGACAGAGTAACACTCAGTGACAGAGTGACACACGCACAGTGACAAGAGTAACACTCAGTGACAGAGCGACACACGCACAGTGACAGAGCAACACTCAGTGACAGAGTGACACATACACAGTGACAGAGTGACACATACACAGTGACAGAGTGACACATACACAGTGACAGAGTAACACTCAGTGACAGAGTGACACATACACGGTGACAGAGTGACACATGCACAGTGACAGAGAAACACCCAGTGACAGAGTGACACATACACAGTGACAGAGTAGCACTCCGTGACAGAGTGACACATACACAGTGACAGAGTAACACTCAGTGACAGAGTGACACATGCACAGATCGAGAATAACACTCAGTGACAGAGCGACACAGGCACAGTGACAGAGTAACACGCAGTGACAGAGTGGCACACGCACAGTGACAGAGTAACACTCAGTGACAGAGTGACACATACACAGTGATAGAGTGACACTCAGTGACAGAAAGACACTCAGTGACAGAGTAACACTCAGTGACACATACACAGTGACAGAGTAACACTCAGTGACAGAACGACACACGCACAGTGACAGAGTAACACACAGTGACAGAGTGACTCACGCACAGTGACTGAGTAACACTCAGTGACAGAGTGACACATACACAGTGAGAGAGTGACACATACACAGTGACAGAGTAACGCACACACAAACTCAGTGACACACGTACAGTGACAGAGTAACACTCAGTGACAGAGTAACATATACACAGTGACAGAGTAACACTCAGTGACAGTGACACATACACAGTGACAGGGTAACACACACACAAACTCAGTGACACAAGTACAGTGACAGAGTAACACTCAGTGACAGAGTAACACATACACAGTGACAGAGTAACACTCAGTGACAGAGCGACACACGCACAGTGACAGAGTAACACTCAGTGACAGAGTGACACATACACAGTGACAGAGTAAGACTCAGTGACAGAGTGACACATACACAGTGACAGAGTAACACACACACAAACTCAGTGAAACACGTACAGTGACAGAGTAACACTCAGTGACAGTGACACATACACAGTGACAGAGTAACCCTCAGTAACAGAGCGACACACACACAGTGACAGAGTAACACTCAGTGACAGAGTGACACATACACAGTGACAGAGTGACACATACACAGTGACAGAGTAACAGTCAGTGACAGAGTGACACACGCACAGATACAGAGAAACAATCAGTGACAAAGCGACACACGCACAGTGCCAGAGTAACATTCAGTGACAGAGTGACACACGCACAGTGACAGAGTAACACTCAGTGACAGAGTGAAACACGCACAGTGACAGAGTAACACTCAGTGACAGAGCGACACACGCACAGTGACAGAGTCACACTCAGTGACAGAGTGACACATACACAGTGACAGAGTGACACATACACAGTGACAGAGTGACACACGCACAGTGACAGAGTAACACTCAGTGACAGAGTGACACATACACAGTGACAGAGTAACACTCAGTGACAGAGTGACACATGCACAGTGACAGAGTAACACACACACAAACTCAGTAACACATACACAGTGACAGAGTGACACATACACAGTAACAGAGTAACACTCAGTGACACAGACACAGTGACAGAGTAACACTCAGTGACACATACACAGTGACAGAGTGACACATACACAGTGACAGAGTAACACTCAGTGACAGGGTGACACACGCACAGTGACAGAGTAACACACACACAAACTCAGTAACACATGCACAGTGACAGAGTGACACATACACAGTAACAGAGTAACACTCAGTGACACATATACAGTGACAGAGTAACACTCAGTGACAGAGTGACACACACACAAGCTCAGTGACACATACACAGTGACAGAGTAACACTCAGTGACAGAGCGACACACGCACAGTAACAGAGGAACACTCAGTGACAAAGTGACACTCAGTGACAGAGTAACACTCAGTGACAGAGTGACACTCAGTGACAGAGCGACACTCAGTGACAGAGCGACACTCAGTGACAGAGCGACACTTAGTGACAGAGCGACACATACACAGTGACAGAGTAACACTGAGTGACAGAGTCACACACACAGTGACAGAGTAACACTCAGTGACAGAGCGACACGCGCACAGTGACAGAGTAACACTCAGTGACAGAGTGACACATGCACAGTGACAGATTAACACTCAGTGACAGAGTGACACACGCACAGTGACAGAGTAACACTCAGTGACAGAGTGAAACATACAGTGACAGAGTAACACTCAGTGAGAGCGACACACGCAAAGTGACAGAGTAATACTCAGTGACAGCGCGACACACGCACAGTGACAGAGTAACACTCAGTGACAGAGCGACACACCACAGTGACAGAGTAACACTCAGTTACAGAATGACACACGAACAGATACAGAGTAACACTCAGTGACAGAGTAACACTCAGTGACAGAGCGACACACCACAGTGACAGAGTAACACTCAGTGACAGAGTGACACATACACTGTGACTGAGTAACACTCAGTGACAGAGCAAGACACGCACAGTGACAGAGTAACACTCAGTGACAGAGTGACACACGCACAGTGATAGAGTAACACACAGTGACAAAGTGACACACGCACAGTGACAGAGTAACACTCAATGACAGAGTGACACATACACAGTGACAGATTAACACTCAGTGACAGAGCGACACACGCACAGTCACAGAGTAACACTCAGTGACAGAGCAACACATGCACAGTGACAGAGTAACACTCAGTGAATGAGTGACACATACACAGTGACAGAGTAACACTCAGTGACAGAGCGACACATGCACAGTGACAGAGTAACACTCAGTGACAGAGCGACACACGCACAGTGACAGAGTATCACTCAGTGACAGAGTGACACATACACAGTGACAGAGTAACACTCAGTGACAGAGTGACACATGCACAGTGACAGAGTAACACACACACAAACTCAGTAACACATACACAGTGACAGAGTGACACATACACAGTAACAGAGTAACACTCAGTGACACAGACACAGTGACAGAGTAACACTCAGTGACACATACACAGTGACAGAGTGACACATACACAGTGACAGAGTAACACACACACAAACTCAGTAACACATACACAGTGACAGAGTGACACATACACAGTAACAGAGTAACACTCAGTGACACATACACAGTGACAAAGTGACACTCAGTGACACATATACAGTGACAGAGTAACACTCAGTGACAGAGCGACACACACACAAACTCAGTGACACATACACAGTGACAGAGTAACACTCAGTGACAGAGCGACACACGCACAGTGACAGAGTAACACTCAGTGAGAGAGCGACACACGCACAGTGACAGAGTAACACTCAGTGACAGAGTGACACATACACAGTGACAGAGTAACACACACACAAACTGAGTGACACACATACAGTGACAGAGTAACACTCAGTGACAGAGCGACACACGCACAGTAACAGAGGAACACTCAGTGACAGAGTGACACTCAGTGACAGAGCGACACTCAGTGACAGAGCGACACTCAGTGACAGAGCGACACTCAGTGACAGAGCGACACTCAGTGACAGAGCGACACTCAGTGACAGAGCGACACATACACAGTGACAGAGTAACACTGAGTGACAGTCACACTCAGTGACAGAGCGCACACCACAGTGACAGAGTAACACTCAGTGACAGAGTGACACATACACTGTGACTGAGTAACACTCAGTGACAGAGCAAGACACGCACAGTCACAGAGTAACACTCAGTGACAGAGCAACACATGCACAGTGACAGAGTAACACTCAGTGAATGAGTGACACATACACAGTGACAGAGTAACACTCAGTGACAGAGCGACACATGCACAGTGACAGAGTAACACTCAGTGACAGAGCGACACACGCACAGTGACAGAGTATCACTCAGTGACAGAGCGACACGTGCACAGTGACAGGTTAACACTCAGTGAATGAGTGACACATACACAGTGACAGAGTAACACTCAGTGACAGAGCGACACACGCACAGTGACAGAGTAACACAGACACACACACTCAGTGACAGAGTAACACACACACAAACTCAGTAACACATACACAGTGACAGAGTGACACATACACAGTGACAGAGTAACACTCAGTGACACATACACAGTGACAGAGTGACACATACAGAGTGACACATACACAGTGACAGAGTGACACGCAGTGACAGAGCGACACACGCACAGTGACAGAGTAACACTCAGTGACAGAGTGACACATACACAGTGACAGAGTAACACACACATAAACTCTGTGACACACGTACAGTGACAGAGTAACACTCAGTGACAGAGTAACACATACACAGTGACAGAGTAACACTCAGTGACAGTGACACATACACAGTGACAGAGTAACACTCAGTGACAGAGTAACACTCAGTGACAGAGTGACACATACACAGTGACAGAGTAACACACACACAAACTCAGTGACACACGTACAGTGACAGAGTGACACTCAGTGACAGTGACACATACACAGTGACGGTAACACTCAGTGACAGAGTGACACATACACAGTGACAGAGTAACACTCAGTGACAGAGTGACACATACACAGTGACAGAGTATCACTCAGTGACAGAGTGACACACGCACAGTGACAGAGTAACACTCAGTGACAGAGCGACACATACACAGTGACAGATTAATACGCGGTTTCAGAGCGACACACGCACAGTGACAGAGTAACACTCAGTGACAGTGACACATACACAGTGACAGAGTAACACTCAGTGACAGAGTAACACTCAGTGACAGAGTGACACATACACAGTGACAGAGTAACACTCAGTGACAGAGTGACACACGCACAGTGACAGAGTAACACTCAGTGACAGAGCGACACATACACAGTGACAGATTAATACGCGGTTTCAGAGTAACACATACACAGTGACAGAGTAACACTCAGTGACAGAGCGACACACGCACAGTGACAGAGTAACACTCAGTGACAGTGACACATACACAGTGACAGAGTAACACTCAGTGACAGAGTAACACTCAGTGACAGAATGACACACGCACAGTGACAGAGTAACACAGACACACACACTCAGTGACAGGGTAACAGATACACATACATTGACAGGGTGATATACGCACGCACGGTGACAGAGTAACACACACATAGTGACAGGAAAACACACACACAGTTACAGAGTAACACACACACTCAGCGATAGGGTAACACACACATAAAGTGACAGAGTAACACACACATAGTGGCAGAGTAACACACACACTCAGCGATAGCGTAGCACACACACACAGTGACAGAGTAACACACACACCGTGATAGGGAAACACACACAGTGACAGGGTAACAATCACACTCAGTGACAGGGTAACACACACTCAGTGACAGAATAACACACATAACAGAGTGACAGGGTAACACATACACACGTTGACAGAGTAACAAACACACACAGTGACAGGGTTAGACACACTCAGTGGCAGAGTAACACACATAACACAGCGACAGGGTAACACACACACAGTGACAGGGTAACACATGCATACAGGGAAAGGGTAACACACACACACAGTGACTGGGTAACACACACACACAGTGACAGGGTAACACACACACAGTGGACAGGATATCACATGCATATAGTGACACAGTAACACACACAATAACAGGGTAACACACACGCACAGTGACAGGGAAACACACACACAGTGACAGGGTAACACATGCATACAGGGAAAGGATAACACACACGCTCAGTGACAGGGAAACACATACACAGTGACAGGGAAACACACACACACAGTGACATGGAAACACACACACACAGTGACAGGGAAACACACACACACACAGAGACAGGGGGCAAAATTCTCCCGAAACGGCACGATGTCCGCCGACTGGCGCCCAAAACGGCGCCAATCAGACGGGCATCGCGCCGCCCCAAAGGTGCGGAATGCTCCGCATCTTTGGGGGCCGAGCCCCAACATTGAGGCTGCACCAGAGTTTTGTACAGCTGCAACATGACCTCATGGCTCCGAAACTCAATCCCTCTACCAATAAAAGCTAACACACCGTACGCCTTCTTAACAACCTCTCAACCTGGGTGGCAACTTTCAGGGATCTATGTACATGGACACCGAAATCACTCTGCTCATCCACACTGCCAAGAATCTTACCATTTGCCCAGTACTCTGTCTTCCTGTTATTCCTTCCAAAATGAATCACCTCACACTTTTCTGCATTAAACTCCATTTGCCACCTCTCAGCCCAGCGCTGCAGCTTATCTATGTCCCTCTGTAACTTGTAACATCCTTCCGCACTGTCCACAACTCCACCGACTTTAGTGTCATCTGCAAATTTACTCACCCATCCTTCTATGCCCTCCTCCAGGTCATTTATAAAAATGACAAACAGCAGTGGCCCCAAAACAGATCCTTGTGGTACACCACTAGTAACTGGACTCCAGTCTGAACATTTCCCATCAACCGCCACCATTTGTCTTCTTCCAGCTCGCCAATTTCTGATCCAAACTGCTAAATCACCCTGAATCCCATGCCTCCATATTTTCTGTAGTAGCCTTCCGTGGGGAACGTTATCAAACGCTTTACTGAAATCCATATACACCACATCAACTGTTTTACCCTCATCCACCTGTTTGGTCACCTTCTCAAAGAAATCAATAAGGTTTGTGAGGCACGACCTACCCTTCACAAAACGGTGTTGACTATCGCTAATCAAATTATTCCTTTCCAGATGATTATACATCCAATCTCTTATAAACCTTTCCAAGATTTTGCCCACAACAGAAGTAAGGCTCACTGGTCTATAGTTACCTGGGTTGTCTCTACTCCCCTTCTTGAACAAGGGGACAACATTTGCTATCCTCCAGTCTTCTGGCACTATTCCTGTAGACAAAGATAACTTAAAGATCAAAGCCGAAGGCTCAGCAATCTCCTCCCTAGCTTCCCAGAGAATCCTAGGATAAATCCCATCCGTCCCAGTGGACTTATGTATTTTCACACTTTCCAGAATTGCTAACACCTCCTCCTTATGAAACTCAAGCCCTTCTAGTCTAGTAGCCTGAATCTTAGTATTCTCCTCGACAACATTGTCTTTTTCCTGTGTGAATACTGACGAAAAATATAGTTGAAGCACCTCTCCTATCTCCTCGGACTCCAAGCACAAAATCCCACTACTGTCCTTGACTGGCCTTACTCTTACCCTAGTCATTTGTTTATTCCTGACATATCTATAGAAGGTTTTAGGGTTATCCTTGATCCTACCTGCCAAAGACTTCTCATGTTCCCTCCTGACTCTTCTTAGGTCTCTCTTTAGGTCCTTCCTAGCTAACTTGTAACTCTTGAGCGCGCTAACTGAACCTTCATGTCTCATCTTTACATAAGCCTCCTTCTTCCTCTTGACAAGTGTTTTGACTGCTTTAGTAAACCACGGTTCCCTTGCTCGACCACTTCCTCCCTGCCTGACAGGTACATACTTATCAAGGACACACAGTAGTTGTTCCTTGAACAAGCTCCACATTTCCATTGTGCCCATACCCTGCAGTTTTCCTCTCCATCCGATGCATCCTAAGTCATGCCTCATCGCATCATAATTGCCTTTCCCCCAGATATAACTCTTGCCCTGTGGTATAAACCTATCCCTTTCCATCACTAAAGTAAACGTAATCGAATTGTGGTCACTATCACCAAAGTGCTCACCTACCTCCAAATCTAACACCTGTCCTGGTTCATTACCCAGTACCAAATCCAATATAGCCTCGCCTCTCATTGGCCTATCTATATACTGTGTCAGGAAACCCTCCTGCACACATTGGACAAAAACGGACCCATCTAAAGTACTCGAACTATAGCATTTCCAGTCAATATTTGGAAAGTTAAAGTCCCCCATAACAACTACCCTGTTGCTTTCGCTCCTATCCAGAATCATCTTTGCAATCCTTTCCTCTACATCTCTGGAACTTTTCGGAAGCCTATAGAAAACCCCTAACAGGGTGACCTCTCCTTTCCTGTTTCTAACCTCAGCCCATACTACCTCAGTAGACGAGTCCTCATCAAACGTCCTTTCTGCCACCGTAATACTGTCCTTGACTAACAATGCCACCCATCCCTCTCTTTTCACACCTTCTCTGAGCTTACTGAAATATCTAAACCCCGGCACCTGCAACAACTATTCCTGTCCCTGCTCTATCCATGTCTCCAAAATGGCCACAACATCGAAGTCCCAGGTACCAACCCATGTCGCAAGTTCACCCACCTTATTCCGGATGCTCCTGGCATTGAAGAAGACACTTTACACCACCTTCCTGCCTGTCGGTACACTCCTGCAACTTTGAAACCTTACCCATTACCTCACTACTCTGGCAGTACACACAGACACACACACACTGGCTGTATACACACACACACACACACACACCATGGCAGTACACACACACTGTAGCAGTACACACACACACACACTGTGGCTGCACACACACACAAGCTGTAGCAGTACACACATGCACACACAGACACACACACTCACACTCCGGCAGTACACACACACACACACTCACAGTCTGGAAGTACACACACAAGCTGTAGCAGTACACACACGCACACCCTCACAGACATACACACTCTGGTAGTACACACAAACAACGTGGCAGTACACACACACACCGTGGCAGTATACACACACACTCACACTCTGGCAGTACACACACACACGCTGTAGCAGTACACACACACACACACACACTGTGGCTGTACATACACACACTGTGGCAGCACACACACACAAACACACTGTGGCTATACACACTTACACATACACAGACACACTGTGGCAGCACACGCACATGCTGTGTCAGTACCCACACACACACATGGCAGTGTACACACAAACTATGGCATTACACACACATACACACTGTGGCTGTGCACACTTACACATACACTGACACAGACACGCTGTTGCAGTACACACACACAGTGGCAGTACACAGACACACACACAATGTGGCAGCACACACACACTCACACTGGCAGTATGCACACACAGAGACACTGTGGCAGCACACACACACACACACACTGTGGCAGTACACACACTCACTGTGGCAGTACACACAAACACAGACACACATTGTGATGAACGGTTACTGTAACACTGTACCCTTGTCATCATGTAAGGTGATGTCCCCTTTAAGACCGGGCTTGGAACCCTGGGGAACTCCGCCTCCGGCTCCGCCCATCTGGGAGTCGTATATAAGGGGCCGCCTTGTGGTCAGCGTAGCTGTTAGCACACGTCTCGGCACCAGTCTAGTTCTTAGTTTATTAAAGCCTTCTTTACCGTTCACACTCTAAGCGTCGTTATTGAGGGTACCACAATTTAATAGGCTAAACTACATCAGGATGGACGCAGGCCTTAAAGCAGAGAAGCTCAACCTGGAAGCACAGACACCGGAGGCAAAGGAAATTTTTTAATACTGGCTCCGATGCTTCGAGGCTTACCTGCACTCCTCAGAGACTCCCATCCTGGGGCCGTGCAAGCTGCGTCTACTCCACGCCCGGGTGAGTCACAGAATCTCTGCCACGCTCGAAAAGGCGACGACTTATGAAGAGGCGGTCGAGCTACTCCGCAAGCGGTTCGTCAAGCCTATCAACGAGGTGCACGCCAGGCATCTGCTCTCTACCTGCCGGCAGCGCTCGGGGGAATCGCTAGACGAATTTGTCGAAAAACTCACCGCGCTTGCCAGGGACTGTGACCACCAGGATGTGACAGGGGAAGTCCATATGAACCTGCACGTCAAGAGACGCTTTCGTGTCCGGCATCCGCTCAACCTACATCCGGCAGCGGCTGCTCGGAAACGGGGCAAAAGACCTCCAGGACACGCTAACGCTGGAGGTGGCCCGACATAACTTGGGTACGTACCCCGCGGACTCTGCGAGCCCCCCCGGACTTCCTCAGACTCAGCCATATTACAGGCCTGCGCCATACGGCGACCCGCTCATCATGGGGGCACACCGTGCTACTTCTGCGGGCAGGGCCAGCACCCAATCTCACGCTGTCCAGCCCGCTCCGCGATCTGCAGCGACTGCGGGAAGAAGGGGCATTTTGCGATGGTCTGCCTGGCCAGACCCAGGGGCCAGATGAGCAAAGAACAGAAAATCAGGCTTTCAGGCCCACAGGCCTCGCAATGCGGCTGCACACCAACCCGACACGCCCCCTTCTGACGCGTCATCAGCCTCGTGTGAATCATGGGAGCAGCCATCTTCTCGACCCGACACGCGCAGTCGATGGCGGCGGCAATTTTACGAGTCCGACTCGGCTGAGGACTCCGACTACCCGCGAGTGAGAGCGATCACCCTCGACCAAACTCGGCCAAAATGCTTGCAGAACTCTATGATGCAGGTCCAGGTCAACGGGCGCAACACTGCATGCCTCTTCGACTCCGGGAGCACGGAGAGCTTAATCCATCCTGAAATGGCAAGGCGCTGCTCCCTGCACACCCATCCCGCATCCCAAACCATAGCCCTCGCATCTGGGTCCCACTCGGTACAAATCCCACTCAGGGGTACTGTATCGCGGCTCTCTCGATCCAGGGCGCCAAGTACACCCGTTTCAAATTTTATATCGTATCCCACCTCTGTGCCCCCCTGCTGCTCGATACTGGATTTCCAGTGCAGCCACCGAAGCCTGACACTGAAGTACGGCGGACCCTTGCCCCCCCTCACGGTGTGCTGCCTTGCGACACTGAAATTCGCTCCCCCCTCGCTATTCGCGAACCTCAATCCCGATTGTTAGCCCGTCGCCACCAGGAGCCGGCGCTACAGTGCCCAAGATATGACGTTTATCAAGTCAGAGGCCCAGCGTTTACTGGGAGAGGGGGTCATCGAGGCTAGCAACAGCCCTTGGAGAGCACAAGTGGTGGTAGTCCGGTCCGGGGATAAGAAACGGATGGTCGTGGATTCTAGCCAGACCATAAACCGATTCACACAGCTTGATGCGTACCCCCTGCCTCGCATCGCGGATATGGTCAATCAGATCGCCCAATACCGAGTCTTTTCCACGGTCAACCTCAAATCCGCCTACCACCAGCTCCCCATCCGACCCAAAAGACCGCCCCTATACTGCCTTTGAAGCAGCCGGCCGGCTCTTCCACTTCCTCAGGGTCCCCTTCGGTGTCACAAATGGGGTCTCCATCTTTCAAAGGGCGATGGATCAGTACGGTTTGCGGGCTACATACCCGTACTTAGACAATGTCACCATCTGCGGCCATGACCAGCAGGACCATGACGCTAACCTCGAAAAGTTCCTCCAGACCGCCCGAGCCCTTAAACTGACCTATAATGAGGAAAAATGCGTTTTCCACACAACCCAGCTAACCATTCTCAGCTATGTCATGGAAAACGGGGACCTAGGTCCCGACCCCGACCGCATGCGCCCCCTTAAGGAACTCCCCCTCCCCCGCAGCCTCAAGGCCCTCAAATGGTGCTTGGGGCTCTCCTCCTACTACGCCCACTGGGTCCCCAAGTATGCGGACAAAGCCCGCCAACTCATAAAGACCACCATTTTTCCCCTCTCGGCTGAGGCTCGATTGGCCTTCAACCGCATCAAGGCCGATATCGTCAAGGCCGCTATGTGCACGGTGGACAAAACTATCCCCTTCCAGGTAGAGAGCGATGCATCAGACATTGCCCTGGCTGCTACCCTCAATCAGGCAGGCAGACCAGTAGCGTTCTTCTCCCGAACCCTCACCGCCTCCGAGATTCGACACTCTGCAGTCGAGAAGGAGGCACAAGCCATTGTGGAGGCTATGCGGCACTGGAGGCACTACCTAGCCGGTAGGAGGTTTACCCTCGTCACCGACCAACGGTCAGTCGCCTATATGTTCGATAACACGCAACAGGGGCAAAATAAAAAACAATTAAATTTTGAGGTGGAGGATCGAACTCTCCACCTACACGTACGCTATCAAGTATCGTCCAGGGGAGCTCAACGAGCCCACAGATGCCCTGTCCCACTGCACATGCGCTAACACGCAGGACGACCACCTGCAAGCCATCCACAATGACCTCTGCCACCCGGGGGTTACCCGGCTCGTCCATTTTATCAAGTCCCGCAATCTACCTTACTCAACCAAGGAGGTCAAGGCCATGGTCAGGGCCTGCCAGATCTGTGCGGAGTGCAAACCGCACTTCTACCGGCCAGACAAGGTTCGGCTCGTGAAGGCCTCGGGGCCCTTTGAGCGACTGAGCGTGGACTTCAAGGGGCCCCTCCCGTCCACCAATCGTGATGCCTATTTCCTCACCGTTATCGATGAGTTCTCCCGCTTCCCATTCGCCATTCCCAGCCACCGTGATTAAGGCACTGCACAGCATCTTCACTCTGTTCGGTTTCCCCGCTTATATCCACAGCGACCGGGGTACATCGTTCATGAGCGATGAACTGCGTCAGTATCTGCTCAGCAAAATGACCAGTTATAACCCGCAGGGAAACGGGCAAGTGGAGAGGGAGAACGCAACAGTGTGGAAGGCTGTCCTTCTGGCCCTACGATCGAGAAGTCTCCCAACTACCCGCTGGCAGGAGGTCCTGCCCGATGCCCTATACTCCATTAGGTCGCTCCTCTGCATGGCCACGAATGAGACCCCTCACAACCGATTGTTTGTCTTCCCCAGGAAGTCTACCTCTGGGGTCTCGCTTCCACCTTGGCTGACGGCTCCGGGACCTGTTCTTCTCTGGAGGCACACGAGGAGCCATAAAACGGACCCCCTGGTCGAAAAGGTCCGCTTACTCCACGCCAACCCCAGTTACGCCTACGTCGAGTACCCCGACGGCAGGCAAGATACAGTTTCCCTCTGGGATCTTGCGCCCGCTGGATCCCCCACGACAGACGCCCCTTCCCGCGCCGCTCCCCTGCAGGACACCAGCACCCCCTACAACATACACCCTCCCGGCCCCACTCCCCATTGGTGAGGACCTACCGCGCGACCCCCCTTTACACACCCCGCCGGCGCTGGCACCGCTACCCCCGGCTCCGCCTATTCTCCCTGCGCCCCGTTCCCCTTCCCCGACCCGGACCGAAGCTCCACCCGCTGTGCTCCCGGACGTACCCTCAACCAAGACGTCCGTGTCCGCCGCACCACCGCCCGAACTGAGGAGGTCGATGAGGACGATCCGGCCACCGAGACGGATGGACTTATGATGGCACATCACCCCTGCCAGACTCTTTTTTAAACAGGGGGTGAATGTGATGAACGGTTACTGTAACACTGTACCCTTGTCATCATGTAAGGTGATGTCCCCTTTAAGACCGGGCTTGGAACCCTGGGGAATTCCGCCTCCGGCTCCGCCCATCTGGGAGCCGTATATAAGGGGCCACCTTGTGGGCGGCATAGCTGTTAGCACACGTCTCGGCACCAGTCTAGTTCTTAGTTTATTAAAGCCTTCTTTACCGTTCACACTCTAAGCGTCGTTATTGAGTGTACCACACACATATAAGCTGTAGCAGTACACACATGCACACACACTGGCAGTACACACACACTGCAGCAGTACACACACACACAGACACACACACACACAAGCTGTAGCAGTACACACACACACACACAGACACACACACACAAGCTGTAGCAGTACACACACACATGCTGCAGCTGTACACACACACACACACACCATGGCCGCACAGACACACACATAATGTGGCAGTACACATACACACAAACACACGCAGTGTGGCAGTACACATATACACTATGGCTACACACACACACTGTGGCAGTACACACACACACACTCTGTGTCAGTACACACACACACTGTGTCAGTACACACGCACATACACACTGTGGCTGTACAGACTTACACAGACACACTGTTGCAGTACACACACACAGTGGCAGTACACAGACACACACACACTGTGGCAGTACACACACACTCACACTGGCAGTATGCACACACAGAGACCACTGTGGCAGCATACACACACATATTTTTGGCTGCACACACACAGACACTGTTGCTGTACACACACAGCCACATACACACTGTGGCAGTACACACACTACGGTAGCACACACACACTGTGGCAGTACACACACACACCCACACACTGTGGCAGTACAAACACACCCACACACTGTGGCAGTAGACACACACACTCATTGCCTTTTGATACTCAGTGGAAGGTGCCGCACACACATTAGAATCATAGAAACATAGAAAATAGGTGAAGGATAGGCCATTCAGCCCTTCGAGCCTGCACCACCATTCAGTATGATCATGGCCGATCATGTAAATTATGTATCCCACTCCCGCTTTCTCTCCATGTCCCTTGATCCCTTTAGCAGAAAGGGCCACGTCCAACTCCCTCTTGAATATATCTAACGACTGGCCCCAACAACATTTTGTGGGAAAGAATTCCACAAGTTCATAACTCTGAGAGAAGAAGTTCCTCCTCATCTCAGTCCTGAATGGTTATCCCTTATTCTTAGGCTGTGACCCCTAGTTTTGGACGTCCCCAACATCGGGAACATCCTTCCTGCATCTAGCTTCTCCAGTCCCATCACGTTCTAATATATTTCTGTGAGATTCTCTCTCATTCTTCTAAACTCCAGTGAGTACAAGCCCAGTCGCTCCAGTCTTTCTTCATATGTCAGTCCTGCCATCCTGGGAATTAGTCAGGTGAACCTTCACTGGACACCCTCAAGAGCAAGAATGTCCTTCCTCAGACTAGAACAAAACTGCATACACAATTCAAGGTGTGGCCTCACCAAGGCCCTGTATAACTGCAGCAAGACATCCTTACTCCCATACTCAAATCCTCTCACTATGAAGTCCAGCAAACCATTAGCTTTCCTCACCGCCTGCTGTACCTGCATGCCAACCTTCAGCGACTGTTCCACCATCACACCCAGGTCTCGTTGCACTTCCCCTTTTCCTAAACTGCCGCCATTTAGATAATAATCTGCCTTCCTGTTTTTGCCACCAGAGTGGATAACCTCACATTTATTCACATTATTTTGCATTTGCCAAATATTTGCCCACTCAGCCAGTCTGTCCAAGTCACCCTGCAGCCTCTTTGCATCCTCCTCACAGTACACACTGCCACCCAGCTTAGTGTCGTCTGCAAAGTTGGAGATGCTGCATGCAATTCCTTAAACAAATCATGAATGTATATTGTGAACAGCTGGGATCCCATCACTGAACCCTGTGGTACCCCACTTGTCACTGCCTGTCACTCTGAAAAGGACCTGTTTATTTCCACTCTCTGCTTCCTGTCTGCTAACCAGTTCTCTATCCATGTCAATACATTACTCACAATACCATGAGCTTTAATTTTGCTCACTAATCTCTTGTGGGGGGCCTTGTCGAAAGCCTTTTGAAAGTCCAGATACACAACATCCACTGGTTTTCACCCTTGCCCACTCTACTGGTCACATCTTCAAAAAATTCCAGATGATTTGTCAAGCATTATTTCCCTTTAGTGAATCCATGCTGACTTGGACCAATCCAATAATAGACTCCAACACTTTCCCCACCACCGATGTCAGGCTAACCGGTCTATAAGTCCACGTTTTCTCTCTCCCAACTTTTTTAAAAAGTGGGGTTACATTAGCTGCCCTCCAATCCTTTGGAACTCTTCCAGAGTCGAAAGAATGCTGGAAAATGATCACTAATGCTTCCACTATTTCTAGGGCCACTTCCTTAAGTACTCTGGGATGCAGAGCATCAGGCCCTGGGGACTTATCGGGTTTTAATCCCATCAATTCCCCCGATATAATTTCCTGACTAAGAAGGATTTCTTTCAGTTCCTCCTTCATGCTAGACCCCCTGTCCCCTAGTATTTCTGGAAGGTTATTTTTGTCCTCCTTAGTGAAGACAGATTGAAAGTAATTGTTCAACTGGTCTGCCATCTCTTTATTGCCCAGTATGAATTCACCTGATTCTAACTATAAGGGACCTACATTTGTATTCACCAGACTTTTTCTCTTCACATATCTATAGAAGCTTTTGCAATCAGATTTTATGTTTTCTGCAACCTTTGACTCTCGTTTTCTATTTTCCCCTTCCGAATTAAACTCCTCTGCTGAATTGTAAATTTCTCCCAGTCCTCAGGCTTGCTGCTTTTTCTGGCCAATTTATATACCTCTTCTTTAGCTTTAACACTATTCCTGATTTCCCTTGTTAGCCATGGTTGAGTCACCTTCCCCATCTTACTCTTGTGCCAGGCGGAGATGTACAATTGTTGAAGTTCATCCATGTGTTCTTTCAATGTCTGCCACTGCCTATCCACCATCAACCCCTTAAGTATCCTTTGCCAGCTTACCCTAGCCAATGCATGTCTCATACCATCAAAGTTAGCTTTCTTTAAGTTCAGGACCCTTGCCTGAGGCTTAACTGTGTCACTCACCATCTTAATGAAGAATTCTACCATATTATGGTCACTCTTCCCTAAAAGATCTCGCACCACAACGTTGCTAATTAATCCTCTCTCATTGCACAATACCCAGTCTAGGATGGCCTGCACTCTTGTTGGTTCCTCAACATATTGGTTGAGGAAACCATCCCTTATACATTCCAGGAAATCCTCCTCCAGCGCATTGCTACTAGTTTGATTAGCCCAATCAATCACCCATAATAACTGCTGTACCCTTACTGCACGCATCTCTAATTACCTGTTTGATGCCATCCCCAACTTCACAACTCCTGTTTAGTGGTCTGTACACGAAGCCCACTAACTCCTTTTGCCCTTTGGTGTTCCATACCTCCACCCACATAAATTCCACATCGTCCAGGCTAATGTCCATCCTTACTATTTCATAAATCTCCTCTGTAACCAGCAATGCGACCCCACCTCCCCTTTCCTTTCCTTCTATCTTTCCTGAATATTGAATACCCCTGGCGGGTTCAATTCCCGCACCAGCCTCCCCGAACAGGCGCCAGAATGTGGCGACTAGGGGCTTTTCACAGTAACTTCATTTGAAGCCTACTTGTGACAATAAGCGATTTTCATTTCGTTAATTTCATTGGTCACTCTGGAGCCAGGTCTCCGTGATCCCAATTACATCATATCCATTAATAATTGTCAGTGGGGTTGATTCATCAACCTTATTACAATGCATTTCACATTGAGTCACAGAGCCATCAGGCTTGTTATTTTGACATTTGTTGCACTTGTAGATTATGATGTAATGCGGCCCTTTTTGATTTTTGGCTTTGGTTTCTCTGCTTTCCACTTTTCCTTTTACTGCCTTTTGTTTCTGTTCCCACTTTACTTCCCTCCAACTTCCTGCATCATTTCCCATCCCCCTGCCACATTAGTTTAAACCCTCCCCAACAACACTAGCAAACACTCCCCATCGGACATTGGTTCCGGTCCTGCCCAGGTGCAGACAGTCCGGTTTGTACTGGTCCCAACTCCCCCAGAACAGGTTCCAATGTCCTAGGAATTTGAATCCCTCCCTCTTGCTCCATCCCTCAAACCATGTAGTCATCTTAGATATCCTGCCATTTCTACTCTGACTAGCACGTGGCACTGGTAGCAATCCTGAGATTACTACCTTTGAGGTCCCGCTATTTAGTTTAACTCCTAACTTCCTGAATTCAACTTGTAGGATCTCATCCCATTTTTTGCGTATATCATTGGTGCCTATATGCACCACGACAGCTGGCTGTTCACCCTCCCACTCCAGAATGTCCTGCAGCTACTCCAAAACATCCTTGACCCTTGCACCAGCGAGGCAACATACCATCCTGAAGTTGCGGCCACAGAAATGCCTGTCTATTCCCCTTACCATTGAGTCCCCTATCACTATAGCTCTGCCGCTCTTTTTCCTGTCTTCCTGTGTAGCAGAGCCAGCCACTGTGCCATGAACCTGGTTACTGCTGCCTTCCTCTGGTGAGCCATCTCCCACAACAGTATCCACAACGGTATACAGAGGACTCCTGCACTGCCTTCCTACTCTTCCTCTGTCTGGTGGTCACCCTTTCCCTATCTTCCTCAGTAATCTTTATCTGGAAGACCGATATTGACCTGAAAATTGGGAGTGAGGATCTGAGGGTGCAGCGACGCTGCCCTCTGCTGATGAATTGTGGCATTACTGTGACAGAACCTTCCTGCTCATTCGGATTTTCCAGCAAAGTGTGTTTCCGCTGAGCGGGAGGAAAGGATAATCCAATACTGTCGAATGGGCGATGCCTTCTGCTGAAATGAGCAATTGTCTATCTAGCGGTGTGGGAGGGAAATCAGTAACACTTTCAGTGAGTGATATTCAGTCTTGTGGCTGCATTAATTAACAACATGATCGCCTCTGCGCGTCCACAGGCTCACTTTCTCCCTTACCCCCTCAATCCCCTCCTCTCCAACATGTTGCTTATTCAGATGAGACGAGGCACCAGTCTGCCCTCTCCAGTTGGCGTAAAAGATCCCATGGTGGAGTGGGGGGGGGGGGGTTGCGGGGTGGGGGGGCAGAGTGGGGGTGGGGGGGCGGAGTGGGGGTGGATGGGTGGGGTGGGGATGGGTTCAGGGCCGCTGGCAGGGAATCCTTTCTCACACATAGAGCGAGAAAGAGTTTGGTGTGGGGCGGAGGGGTCCTGGGTGGTGGAGTGAGGGCCATTGCTGCCTACACTTCCAAATGTCCGTCATTGCCTGTGAGTGTGCCTGAGCCGATTGGATTAGCTGAGGTTTGAAGCTGAAGAATTAAGCTCTGGTGCTGATTTAGCCACTGACTCTCTCTCCCTCCCTCCCTTCCCCCCCTCTCTGCAGACCCATGTGTGTGGAGCCAGGACCATGTGAGGCAGTGGCTGGACTGGGCAGTGAAGGAGTACAGCCTCTCGGACATAGACAGCTCCCTGTTCCAAAACATCGATGGGAAGGAACTGTGTAAGCTGACCAAGGATGATGTGACGCGCCTGACCACCACCTACAATGCGGAGATTCTGCTTTCCCACCTCAACTATCTCCGAGAGAGTGAGTCTCATTGCTTACCTTGTGCAGGCGGGCAGGGCACGGGGGGGGGGGGGGGGGGGGGGTGAGCTCACTGAGCTTGACATCGACCAAAACTGGAGTCAATGGGAATCAGGGAGAAAACTCTCCACTGGTTGGAGTCATATATGGCACAAAGGAAGATGGTTGCGGTGATTGAAGGTCAATTATCTCAGTCCTGGGACATCACTGCGGGAGTCCCGCTGACTAGTGTCCTAGACCCAACCATCTTCAGCTACTTCATCAACGACCTTCCCTCCATCATAAGGTCAGAAGTGGGGATGATTGCACAATGTTCATAGAATCAGAGAATCCCTATGGTGCAGAAGGAGGTCATTCGGCCCATCGAGTCTGTACCAACCCTCTGAAAGAGCACCCTACCACAGCCCACTCCCCTGTCCTATGCCTGTGTACCCTGTAATCTTTTGAACACTCAGGGATAATTTTGCATGGCCAGTCCACCTAACTAACCTGTTCCGCATCATTTGGTGATAGGTCGTTCAACAGGACAATCACACTTAGAGTAGCTCCCAAGCAAGTCAAGTAACTTTGTCTGTATATATATTTCTGTTAGTTATCCTTCCACATGTTTGACAATACATCATCGTGTCAGTTGAACACATAAATGGCTGTGTGAGGGCAGCATGTGGCGCAGTGGGTGAGCCCTGCTGCCTCACGGCGCTGAGGTCCCAGGTTCGATCCCGGCTCTGGGTCACTGTCCGTGTGGAGTTTGCACATTCTCCCCGTGTTTGCGTCGGTTTCGCCCCCACAACCCAAAAGATGTGCAGGGTAGGTGGATTGGCCACGCTAAGTTGCCCCATAATTGAAAAAAAAAATGAATTGGGTACTCTAAATTTATAAAAAATATATGTCTGTGTGCATCCTTGGTGGCATTGCCGATCACAGCAGCTATAAGAGCAAGTCAGAGGCTAGGAATCCTGTAACTCACCTCCTGACTCCCCAAAACCTGTCCACCTTCTACAGGGCACAAGTCAGGAGTGTGATGGAATACTCTCCACTTGCATGGATGAGTGCGGCTCAAAAAACACTCATGAAACTCGACACCATCCAGGACAAAGCAGCCCGCTTGATCAGCACCCCGTCCACAAACATTCACTCCCTCCACCACCGACGCACAGTAGCAGCCGTGTACACCATCTACAAGTTGCACTGCAGGAGCTCACCAAGGCTCCTTAGATAACACCTTCCAAATCCATGACCGCTACTATCTGGAAGGGACACAGTAAGAAGTCCTACAAGCCAGGACAGTTGGTAGGATTTCGCAAGCCCAGGCCTGATGGTGGGGGGTGAATGTAATGAGACATGAATTCAGGAATCCAGAATCCAGAAACTGATAGGCAAGTTCCACACGCATGAGTACAGCCTCAACCGGGACCTTGGATTCATGTCTCATTACATTCACCCCCCACCATCTGGCCTGGGCTTGCAAAATCCTACCAACTGTCCTGCCTTAAGACAATTCACGCCTCTTTAACCGGTGATTGGCCCTCTCTCCAGTCGCTCCGTCTGGCCCTGTAAAGACTTAATTACTGCGAAGACTCACATTCAAAGTATCGCCTTGCATCATTGACTTTGTCTATATATGTGACTGTGGAACCCACCTCTTCATTCACCTGAGGAAGGAGCAGCGCTCCAAAAGTTAGTGTTTCAAAACAAACCTGTTGGACTTTAACCTGGTGTTGTAAAGCTTCTTACTGTGCTCACTCCGGTCCAACGCCGGCATCTCCACATCACATCTAGAAGAGGAGCACAAGGGCAGCAGATACGTGGGAACTCCACCACCTGGAGGTTCCCCTCCTAAAAATGTAAGAAGAGAAACTGGAGTGGGGGGTGAGGAACATGTTTCCATGTGTAGTTGTGTTATCAATCTGTGTAAAGAGGTGTCAATGACTCTTGCTGCAGCCAATGTCCTGTGGGAGCTCAGCTGGATAGCACAGCTGGAGAACACAGCTGGAAACACAGCTGGAGAACACAGCTGGATAACTTTCTATTCTGTTCACAGACAGCCCAACATTCGCCTATCCAAACTCCAACTCGCACAGTCAGCAACCAGTACGAGCTCCTGTCAAAACTGGTATGTGATTGGATAGACAGGGCACAGTGGGAGGAGGAGAATGAGGGACATAGAGGGGAGAGAAGAGGGAGGGAGAGATGGTGGGAGGGAGAGAGGGAGAGATGGTGGGAGGGAGGGGGGGGGAGGGAGGGGGGGAGAAAGAGGGAGGGAGAGAGGGAGATGAGAGAGAGGGAGAGAGAGAGGGTGAGAGGGAGGGGGAAAGAGGGAGGGAGAGAGAGAGGATGAGAGGGAGGGAGAGAGAGAGAGGATGAGAGGGAGGGAGAGAGAGAGAGGGTGAGAGGGAGGGAGAGAGAGAGGGTGAGAGGGAGGGAGAGAGAGAGGATGAGAGGGAGGGAGGACTGGAGGGTGGGTAACAGTGTAACCACAAGAGTCAGAGGAGTACAAGTGGGAAGAAGGGAATGGGATATATATATAGAGAGAGGAGCAGGCAGAGAGAAGGGGAAGAGGGAGGGGAGAAGCATGGAGTAAGGGGGAGGGGCAGAGTGGAAGAAACGGATGGGGGGAAGGGAGGGGAGTGTGGGGGAGGTGAGTGTGGGGGAGGTGAGTATGGGGGAGGTGAGTATGGGGGAGGGGAGTGTGGGGGAGGGGAGCTGAGTGTGGGGAGGGGAGGTGAGTGTGGGGGAGTTGGTGGGGGAGGGGGCATTGGTGGGGGAGGCGGAGTTGGTGGGGGAGGGGGTGAGTGTGAGGGAGGTGGTGGTAGAAATGGTGAGTGTGGGGTAGGAGGAGGTGAGTGTGGGGGCAGGGGTGGAAGAGGGGGTGAGTGTGGGAGTGGGGATGGTGGTCGGTGAATATGGGGGAGGAGCAGGTGGTGGGCTTGGGGGAGGAGGAGTGGGTGAGCATGGGGTGAATTTGGGAGAGATGGTGAGGATGGGGATGAGTGTGGGGGAGTTGTTGGTGAGGGGGTGAATGTGGGGGAGGGGATGGGCAGGGTGTGACTGTGGGGAAGGTGGTGGGGGAGGGAAGGTGGGAAATTGGTGAGGGAGGTGGTGTGTGGGGGAGTTAGTGGGGAGGGGGTAGTGTCGAGAGGGGGTGAGCGTTGGGAGGTGGTGGGACAGTGGTGTGCGTGGGGGGGAAGGTGGGGGAGGAGTGAGTGTGGGGAGTAGAAGTGTGTTGGTGGGGGAGGGGAGGAGGGGGAGGTGATGGGGAGGGGGGAGTGCGGGCAGTGGTGGGGAGGGGGGAGTGTGGGGGGAGGGGGGAGTGTGGGCGGTAGTGGGGGAGGGTGGAGTGTGGGGCATTGATGGGGAGGGGATGTGGGGGGGGGGTGAATGTGGGGATGTGGTGGGGAGGGGGGAATGTGGGAGGTGATGGGGAGGAGGGAGTGTGGGGCAGAGGTGGGGAGGGGGTGAGTGTGGGAGGTGGAGGGGGAGTGTGTGGAGATGGTGGGCAGGGGTGAATGTGGGAGCGTGAAGTGTGGGGAGATGGTGGGGGAGGGGTGAATGTGGGAGGTGGGAGTGTGGGGAGGTGGTGGGGGAGGAGGGGGGAGTGTGGGGAGCTGGTGGGGGAGGGTGTGAGTGTGGGAGATAGTTGGGGAGGGGGTGAGTGTGGGGCACTGGTGATGGGGGGGGTGAGTGTGGGGATGTGGTGGGGGAGGGGGGAGTGTGGGGAGCTGGTGGGGGAGGGTGTGAGTGTGGGAGTTGGTGGGGCAGGGGGGGGGGAGTATGGGGAGTTGGTTGGGGGAGGGGTGAGTGTGGGGAGTTGGTGGGGAGGGGTGAGTGTTGGGAGGGGGTGGGGAGGGGGTGAGTGTGGGGAGTTGGTGGGGAAGGAGGTGAGTGTGGGAGGTGGTGGGGGAGGGGGTGAGTGTGGGGAGGTGGTGGGGGAGGGAGGAGTGTGGGGAGGTGGTGGGGGAGGGGGGAGTGTGGGGAGGTGGTGGGGGAGGGGGAGTGTGGGGAGGTGGTGATGGGGGGGCTGAGTATGGGGACGTGGTGAGTGGGTGGGTGAGTGTGGGAGTTGGTGGGGGAGGGCTTGTGTGTGGGGAGGTGGTGGGGGAGGGGGGGAGTGTGGGAGGTGGTGGGGGTGGGGGGGAGTGTGGGGATGTGGTGGGTGAGGGGGGTCAATGTGGGGAGGTAGTGGAGGAGGGGGGAGTGTGGGAGGGGGTGAATGTGGGGAGGTGAGAGTGTGGGGCAGTGGTGGGGGAGGGGGTGAATATGGGGAGGGGGTGGGGAGGGTGTGTGTGGGGGGAGTTGGTGGGGGAGGGGGTGAGTGTGGGGAGGGGGTGGGGAGTGGTTGAGTGTGGGGAGGGGTGGGACTGGGTGAATGTTGGCAGGTGGTGGGGGAGGGGGGAGTGTGGGGCAGTGGTGGGGGAAGGGGTGAGTGTGGGGAGGGGGTGAGTGTGGGGAGTTGGTGGGGAAGGAGGTGAGTGTGGGAGGTGGTGGGGGAGGGGGTGAGTGTGGGGAGGTGGTGGGGGAGTGAGGAGTGTGGGGAGGTGGTGGGGGAGGGGGGAGTGTGGGGAGGTGGTGGGGGAGGGGGAGTGTGGGGAGGTGGTGATGGGGGGGCTGAGTATGGGGACGTGGTGAGTGGGTGGGTGAGTGTGGGAGTTGGTGGGGGAGGGCTTGTGTGTGGGGAGGTGGTGGGGGAGGGGGTGAGTGTGGGAGGTGGTGGGGGTGGGGGGGAGTGTGGGGATGTGGTGGGTGAGGGGATCAATGTGGGGAGGTAGTGGAGGAGGGGGGAGTGTGGGAGGGGGTGAATGTGGGGAGGTGAGAGTGTGGGGCAGTGGTGGGGGAGGGGGTGAATATGGGGAGGGGGTGGGGAGGGTGTGTGTGGGGGGAGTTGGTGGGGGAGGGGGTGAGTGTGGGGAGGGGGTGGGGAGTGGTTGAGTGTGGGGAGGGGTGGGACTGGGTGAATGTTGGCAGGTGGTGGGGGAGGGGGGAGTGTGGGGCAGTGGTGGGGGAAGGGGTGAGTGTGGGGAGGGGGTGAGTGTGGGGAGGTGGTGGGGGAGGGGGGAGTGTGGGGAGGTGGTGGGGGGAGTGTGGGGAGGTGATGGGGAGGGGGGAGGGGGGAGTATGGGGACGTGGTGATGGGGGGCTGAGTATGGGGACGTGGTGAGTGGGTGGGTGAGTGTGGGAGTTGGTGGGGGAGGTGTTGTGTGTGGGGAGGTGGTGGAGGAGGGGGGGGAGTGTGGGAGGTGGTGGGGGAGGGGGTGAATGTGGGGAGGTGGGAGTGTGGGTAGGTGGTGGGAGGAGGGCGAGTGTGGGGAGGTGGTGGGGGAGGGGCTGCATATGCGGAGGTTGTGGGGGAGAGGGTGAGTATGGGGAGGTGGTGGGGGAGGGGGTGAGTATGGGGAGGTGGTGGGGGAGGGGGCGAATGTGGGGAGGTGGGAGTGTGGGTAGGTGGTGGGAGGGCGAGTGTGGGGAGGTGGGAGTGTGGGTAGGTGGTGGGAGGGCGAGTGTGGGGAGGTAATAGGGGAGGGGGTGAATGTGGGGAGGTGGTGGGGGAGGGGGGGAGTGTGGGGAGGTGGTGGAGAGCGGGTGAATGTGGGGAGGTGGTGGGGAGTGGGTGAATGTGGGGAGGTGGTGGGGAGTGGGTGAATGTGGGGAGGTGGGAGTGTCGCTAAGTGGTGGGAGGGCGAGTGTGGGGAGGTGGTGGGTGAGGGGGGTTGAATGTGGGGAGGTGGTGGAGAGCGGGTGAATGTGGGGAGGTGGTGGGGAGCGGGTGAACGTGCGGAGGTGGTGGGGGAGGGGGTGAATATGGGGCGGTGGTGGGGAGGGGGTGAGTGTGGGGCAGTGGTGGGGAGGGGGTGAGTGTGGGGAGGTGGTGGGGGTGGGGGTGAGTGTGGGGAGGTGGTGGGGGTGGGGGTGAGTGTGGGAGGTGGTGGGGGGAGGTGTGAGTGTGGGGAGTTGGTGGGGAGCGGGTGAATGTGGGGAGGTGGTGGGGGAGGGAGTGAGTGTGGGAGGCGATGGGGAGAGCGTGAGTGTGGGAGCTGCTGGGACAGGGGAGCAGGGGAGTGTGGGGAAGCGATGTGGAGCGGGTGAGTGTGGGAGCTGGTGGAGGAGGGGAGAGGGTGAGTGTGGGGAAGCGATGGGGAGCGGGTGAGCGTGGGGAAGCGATGGGGAGCGGGTGAGCGTGGGGAAGCGATGGGGAGCGGGTGAGCGTGGGGAAGCGATGGGGAGCGGGTGAGCGTGGGGAAGCGATGGGGAGCGGGTGAGTGTGGGGAAGCGATGGGGAGCGGGTGAGCGTGGGGAAGCGATGGGGAGCGGGTGAGCGTGGGGAAGCGATGGGGAGCGGGTGAGCGTGGGGAAGCGATGGGGAGCGGGTGAGTGTGGGAGCTGGTGGGGGAGGGGAGCGGGTGAGCGTGGGGAAGCGATGGGGAGCGGGTGAGCGTGGGGAAGCGATGGGGAGCGGGTGAGCGTGGGGAAGCGATGGGGAGCGGGTGAGCGTGGGGAAGCGATGGGGAGCGGGTGAGTGTGGGAGCTGGTGGGGGAGGGGAGCGGGTGAGCGTGGGAGCTGGTGGGGATGGGGTAACTGTGGGGAGGGGGTGGGAGGGTGTCTATTGGGAAGGGGAATGGAGGAAACATGAGTGTGGGGCCGGGAATCCTTGAACAGGTGAGGGCTGATGTGACCCATTTCTGTCTCCTCCCCCCCACTTTCTAGAAGTTTCCTATGAAGATGTCCGGAGGGGCAGTTGGTCAGGCTGTGGAAACACCATCCAAAAAGGTAAGGACACCTTTGGCATAATCTCGGCACATTCGGAATATGATTCATTTCTAAAGGCCCCTGGAGATTAAACACACCCTGCCCTGGGCCTTAGAATCTGTAATGATCAGGTGTCAGGGTGTGATCAAGCTGTCGGGGCGTGGACCAGGTCTCGGGATGTGATCCCGGTCTCGGGATGTGATCCCGGTGTCGGGATGTGGTCCAAGTGTCGAGGCGTGGACCAGGTCTCGGGATGTGATCCCGGTGTCGGGATGTGGTCCAAGTGTCGGGACGTGGGCTCTCTCTCTGCCATGTCCAGTGACAGGTGGGACCGTCAACCCAAGCGCTGTTTCCAGAGCTGCTATTTCCCAAAATACCACCGATCTTGCCCCAATCTTACCACCTGCCATTAATGTTTCAGAAGTTCTTAAACCTTGATAATCAATCTGTTGGGCATATAATGAACGCCCTCTATTTGGCCATAAATCCCTGGAGGTGGGACTCTAACCCAGAATTTCTGGATTGGAGCAGGGATGTACTTCGGAGGCTCTGGTCAGGCTCCATTTGGAGTATTGGGAGCAGTTTTAGGCCCCGTATCGAAGGAAGGAGGTGCTGGCCTTGGAAAGGGTCCAGAGGAGGTTCACAAGAATGATCCCAGAATGAAGAGCTTGTCATATGAGGGGCGGTTGAGGACTCTGGGTCTGTACTCGTTGGAGTTTAGAAGGATGAGGGGTGGGGGTCTTATTGAAACTAACAGAATACTGAGAGGCCTAGATAGAGTGGGCGTGGAGAGGATGTTTGCACCATTAGGAAAAACTAGAACCAGAGGGCACAGCCTCAGACTGAAGGGACGATGCTTTAAAACTAGGATGAGAACGTCTCGACTTCATGTGTGAGGCTGGGGCTGATACAGCTGAAGGTGGTGTACAGGGCACACCTTCCAAAGTCTAGGATGAACGGCTGTTCAAGGGAGTGAAGGATGTCTGTGAGTCATGTGGGAGGAGCCCTGTGAACCATGTACATATGTTTTGGGCCTGGTTAGGACTAGGCAAGGGTCAACAGTTAAAGCTGGTATTGCATTTACCCATAGTTCAAATATGTTAATCTAGTTAACCTTATAATAAAATAGAGTTGCACCACTTCCAGTGTTGGTGACCTGTTTGTGATCCAGAACACCCAACACATCATGGTACAAGGAGTGGTTGCATACTAGCACTTCTGAGACCCACCTGCAACTAATCAGCATTCCGGCATCCTGAAGTATGGAGAACATCAACCCGCCGCCGCCGCTCCGCATCGCCGGCAATCTCGGGGTCAATTGGAAGATTTTTAAACAGCGCTTCCAGCTCTTCCTCGAAGCCACGGACAGGGAGAACGCCTCGGACACCAGGAAGATTGCTCTGCTCCTCTCCACGGCCGGGCAACACGCCATCCACATCTTCAACTCCCTCACATTCGCAGACAACGAGGACAAGACAAAGTACAAGACGGTTCTCCTCAAATTCGATACCCACTTCAGCATAGAGATCAATGAAAGCTTCGAAAGATACCTGTTCCAGCAGCGCTTGCAGGGTAAGGACGAGCCTTTCCAATCCTTTTTAACACACCTCCGCATCCTTGCACAGTCCTGCGGCTACGGGTCCACCTCCGACTCCATGATACGCGACCAGATCGTATTTGGTGTTCTGTCAGACCCCCTGCGTCAGCAGCTCCTCAAAATTAAGCAACTCACCCTAGCGACTGCCATCGAGACCTGTGTCCTGCATGAAAATGCCACCAGCCGGTACTCCCACATACAGGCGGCTGAAACGGCACGGCAAGGTCCCCACGAGGCGGAAAAGGTCCAAACAATTGAACACCTCCAAGGCTGCAGCCTGGATGAGGGCAGCCATTTTGCGTGCTTTTCGCGCCAAATGAGGGGACGGTGACGAGGAGGAACGTGATGTGCAGGCGCGCACCAGGCAGGACCGCACCGCGCATGCGCGGTGGTGCAACGAGCGTACTGACGTCACGACGTGCGGCAACTGTGGCTCCGCCCATTTAAAGCAGCAATGTCCTGCAAAATCGTGACAATGCCTACGATGTGGCAGACTTGGCCACTATGCTGCCTGCTGTCGAGCAGCTCAGCCTACCAAATCGCATCGCTTCAGCCAGCCTCGCAGGAACGTTCGGGCAATTCAACCCACGTTCACCGAGTCCGATTACAATTTCCTGCAGACCAGTGACACCGAGGACCCGAGGGAGCCTTTTCGAGTCGCTGTTATAACAAAGAACAGGCTGTCCCCGAATCAAAACCACCAGCCGCTGTCGGTGCACAGCAATGATCCAGACGAGTGGTGTGCCACCCTGACGGTCAACCGATCCCAGATACGATTCCGCATGGACACTGGTGCTTCCGCTAATCTCCTAGCGTGGTCAGCCTTTCAGACCCTTGGGGTTAAACCAACCATTCTTCCGTCGACTTGCCAACTAGTGGACTACAATGGCAACGTCATTCCTGCTACCGGTTCATGCCAACTCGAAGTGACGCACAACTCGCAAAAAGACATCCTTCCGTTCGAGATCGTGGGCTCCTCGAAGGACTCTCAGCTAGGCGCACAGGCGTGCAAACTCCTAAACCTCGTTTAACGAGTACACTTTCTCTCTCCAGAGGACACGTCTGCCTTCCAGGATGCGGACATCAGGGTGCAACTCAATGCCATCATCGACCAGCACCGCGACGGTTTCGAAGGCATGGGCACGCTTCCATACACTTACAAAATCCTGCTCAAACAAGACGCCACGCCTGTGGGTCATGCACCTCGCAGAGTCCCAGCACCCCTCAAGGACCACCTCAAGCAGCAGCTGCAGGACCTCCAGGACCAAGGAGTGCTCTCCAGAGTGACGGAACCAACCGACTGGGTCAGTTCCATGGTGTGCGTAAAGAAGCCTTCCGGCGAGCTCCGGATCTGCATTGACCCAAAGGATCTGAATCGCAACATAATGAGGGAGCATTACCCTATCCCCAAGCGCGAGGAGATCACGTGCGAGATGGCTCGGGCCAACATCTTCACCAAACTTGACGCCTCGAAAGGATTCTGGCAAATTCAACTAGACAGGTCCAGCAGATACTGCTACAACAGGATGCCGTTTGGGATTATATCGGCATCGGAAGTATTCCACCGGATCATGAAGAAAATGATGGAGGGCATTGAGGGTGTGCGCGTCTATGTTGACGACATCATCATTTGGTGATGAAGTTGTCTCCATCAGTCGCCTCCAGCGCGTTTTCAAACGAATACGGGACCAAGGCCTTCGCCTCAACAGAGTCAAATGTTCCTTCGGCCAGACGGAACTCAAGTTCCTCGGGGACCACATCTCCCGGTTGGGTGTGCGGCTGGATGCGGACAAGGTGGCAGCCATCACGGCCATGCAGAAGCCAGTGGATAAGAAGGCGGTCCTCCGATTTTTGGGCATGGTCAACTTCCTGGGGAAGTTCATCCCCAACCTCGCCTCCCATACCACAGGTCTCCGGAACCTGGTCAGGAAGATGACAGACTTCCAATGGCTTCCCGCCCACGAGCGCGAATGGGAGGAGCTTAAGACCAAGCTTACCACAGCCCGGTATTGGCATTTTTTGATCCCACGAAGGAAACAAAAATTTCAACAGATGCCAGCCAATCCGGCATTGGGGTTGTGCTCCTGCAACGCAATGAGGCCTCATCATGGGCCCCCGTTGCATATGCGTCACATGCCATGACCCCCACGGACCAGCGCTACGCGCAGATCGAAAAGGAGTGCCTGGGCCTGTTGACTGGGGTCGACAAATTTCATGATTACGTGTACGGCCTCCTCCAATTCACTGTCGAGACTGACCATCGCCCGCTGGTCAACATTATACAAAGAGACCTGAATGATAATACCCCTGCCTCCAGCGCATTCTGCTTAAACTCCGGCGGTACGATTTCCAGCTCCTATACACCCCGGGCAAGGACCTGATCATAGCCGACGCTCTGTCCAGGGCAGTCAACACCCCGTGTGACCCAGAGGGTTTCGTCTGCCAGGTTGACGCCTATGTGGCCTTCACGGCCTCCAATCTGCCAGCCACGGATGAACGCCTTCTCCACATTCGCCGCGAGACTGCGGCTGACCCCCTACTACAGCGTGTCATGCGCCACATGACAGACGTGTGGCTCAAGGGCCAATGCCCGCAGTTCTACAATATCAGAGACGATCTGGCAGTCGGCGATGGTGTCCTCCTGAAGCTGGACCACATCGTGATCCCGCACAGCATGCGCCAGCTCGTTTTGGAACAGCTACACAAGGGCCATCTTGGCGTGGCGAAGTGCCGAAGGAGGGCCTGAGAGGCTGTGTACTGGCCCGGCATCAATGAGGACATCGCCAACACAGTGCTCAACTGCCCCACCTGTCAGCGGTTCCAGCCGGCCCAACCACGTGAGACCCTACAGCCCCATGAGTTGGTCATGTCCCCTTGGTCTAAGGTAGGCGTTGACCTGTTCCATGCGCTCAGCAGGGACTATGTACTGATTGTAGACTATTTTTCTAACTACCCGGAGGTCGTACGCCTGCATGACATCATATCATCGGCGGTCATCCGTGCCTGCAAGGAGACCTTTGCTCGTCACGGCATCCCACTCACTGTGATGTCGGACAGTGGCCCCTACTTTGTGAGCCAGGAATGGTCCAACTTTGCCAGCAGGTACAACTTTGTGCATGTGATATCCAGTCCCCTGCACCCCCAATCCAATGGCAAAGCGGAAAAGGGCGTCCACATCGTCAAACGGCTCCTCTGCAAGGCTGCCGATGCAGGATCCGACTTCTACCTCGCCTTGCTGGCCTATCGTTCGGCCCCACTCTCCACGGGCCTGTTGCCAGCCCAGCTGCTCATGGGTCGCACCCTCAGGACCACGGTGCCGTCCATTCACGTCCCAGACCTCGGCCACGTTCCGGTCCTTCAGCGGATGCAAGTTTTGTGCACAACACAAGGCGGCGCATGACGCTCAGGCGACTGATCTCCCTGCTCTGGCGCCGGATGACAACATCCGCATCCATCTTCCGGAGGATGGCTGGTCTGCAACTGCTGTGGTTCTTCGGCAGGTGTCTCCCCGCTCGTTCCTGGTTCGTCTGCCAGATGGTTCCATTCGCCGCTGCAATCGGCGTGCTCTTCGTCTCTTTCCACGCTCGCTATCTGATCCTCCACCGGTGCCACGCCCTCCTGTTGTCCCCAACCTGGACTATGTGGAGATTCCGAATACTCTGCATCCTCCTCACTCTGCCGTGGCCCAGCCCGTTCCTCAGCCGGTGGCTCCTGACCCACCCTTGAGGCAGTCAACCAGAATTCGTCGCCCACCTCAGAGACTTGACTTATGAGTTTTACAATGTTGGACTCTTTGATCTGTTCTGTTATCCTGTTTCATCATTCCAGTAGTTTGTATAGAATGTTCATTTCGTTGTTGGTGTGACACCCTATTTCTCTGCACCAGGCACCTTCCCGTGTAAATAGATTAGCCTCATGTACATAGTCATGTAAATAACATGCACACACATAGTCAGGTACATTCACTACACGATATTTATTGTCACGCAGGCACATGTTCTTTATATAAAAGGGGGGATGTCATAATATACACCAGAATATTATGGTGCAGACACACACACACACACTGATGGACATGCAGTGGGACCAATCAGCATTCACAACACCGCAGCTAATCACCAGTGAGAGCACACGCACTATAAATACAGGGGACAGGAGAGTTCCCGCTCATTCTAGTAGCAGCCAGCTCAGAGCACAGAGCTCACAGCCTGCAACACAGACATTCACCATGTGCTGAGTGCATCACCTGGTTAGGACTAGGCAAGGGTCAACAGTTAAAGCTGGTATTGCATTTACCCACAGTTCAAGTATGTTAATATAGTTAACCTTATAATAATATAGAGTTGCACCACTTCCAGTGTTGGTGACCTGTTTGTGATCCAGAACACCCAATACATCAGATGTGGAGCCCGATCCCCTCAAAGTCATATTCGGGGTGTCGGACCAGGCAGAACTACGGGCAGGAGCGGGGGCAGATGTTTTAGCCTTTGTCTCGTTAATTTCTGTTAGGCGGGTCTTGTTGGGGTGGAGGTCAGCTACTCCACCCTGTGCCTCAGCATGGCGGGGGGATCTGTTGGAGTTTCTGACCCTGGAAGTGAAATTTGCTCTGAAGGGAGCATTTTGGAGAGTTGATTACCATTGACTGTTGAGGGAGGGGTGGGGGAGAGGAGAGTGGTAAGGGGTGATGTGGGGGCTTAATGTATGGGGGTGTTTGTGTTTGCTGTAAATTGTAAGACTGTTGAAAATTCTGAATAAAAATAATTTTTTGTAAACTGAGATGAGGAGGAGTTTCTTCAGCAAGAGGGTGGTGAATCTGTGGAACTCTTTTCCATGGAAGGCTGTGGAGGTCAAGTCACTGAGTGTCTTTAAGACAGAGGTAGATAGGTTTTTGATTAATAAGAGGATCAGGGGTTATGGGGAGAAGGCTGGAGAATGGGGATGAGAAAATATCAGCCATGAATGAATGGCGGAGCAGACTCAATGGGCCCAATTCTGCTTCTATGTCTTATGGTCTTATGGATCCAACAACATTACCCCTTCATCTCCTTGAGCATGTCCTTGGCTGCCTGGGCTCTGAGTTCTGGGGATCTCACTCTGTGTACATTCTCAACTCAGTCAAGACTCTCCCTACAACCTATTCTCTAACCAGGTTTCAGCTCACCTGTCCCAACCACACCCTCTTGTCTTAAGAGTTCATTTTATTAGCAAACGAAAATAAATGGCTGATGTTGGACATCTGAAAACTTCTTTATTACAGCCATTCCCGCTCCCTTCGACTTTTTGTTCTACTACATCACTGTTATTTTGTCTCTCCCACCGTCTACCATATCCCATACCTCCCCCTCGTTCTTCCTACCACCCCCTCTTCCAACAACATAAAACCTAGCTCATTTATACCCCTCTTCAGTTCTGATGAAGAGCCACAAGGACTCGAAACGTGAACCCTCTTTCTCTCTCCGCACAATGCTGCCATGTCTGCTGAGTTCTTCCAGCATATTCTGTTTTTGTTCATTTTATTGTCTGATTTATGGACATTGTTCCAGTAAAATGCAAGATATTGTTCCACCACTCTCGATGAATAATGTGGGGGGTTCTCACGCACACAGTGATCTTACCCGTCCCCTTATCATTCCAGTCTTGTTCAATGTGTTTTCAGTCACCCACCCCCGAGCCTGCTCGGGTGATTTGTGGTTTCATTCTTGCTTCTGTTATTCTGCAGGTTCACCCCCTCAGCCTCCGACACCAACCAGGATTAACGAGCCACCTCGATTACACCCAGGTACCTTTACCATCATTCCCCCACTGCTTTGTTTTGTCCTTGAGCTGTCAGGCCTCTCTTAACAATTATCTGACATGATTTCTCGTGACAGATCCGTATCAGCTCCTGGGACCGACAACTAGCCGCTTGGCTAACCCAGGTGGGTGGTGAGACGCCATACATAGATATTCAATACAACACCTGACACCACACAAATACAAAACCACACTCACACACACAAACACTCACACTCACACACACAAACACTCACACTCACACACACAAACACTCACACACACAAACACTCACACTCACACACACAAACACAAACACAAACACTCACACTCACACACACAAACACTCACACACACACACACAAACACTCACTCACACACACAAACACTTACACACAAACACTCACACACTCACACTCCCTCACGCACACACCCTCGCACTCACACACACATACACTCTTTCTCACACAAACACACACTCTCTCTCACACAAACACATACATTCCCTCATACATACACACACTCACACACGCACTCACATTCCCTCACACAGGCGCACACTCACACTCCCTGACACACACGCACACAAACACATGCACATACACACTCACACACACTCCCTCATACACGCACACACACTCACACATACACTCACACACACGCACACTCATACACTCTCTCTCACACACACACTCACGCACACACAATCACACATACTCTCACACACAAACACTCTCACACACATTCACACACAACCACACACATATACACTCTCATGCACACGCTCACACACATACACTCTCACACACACACTCACACACAATCACACATACATTCACACTCAAACACACTCTCTCATGCACACGCTCACACATATCCACTCTCTCACCCACACACTCACAATCACACATACTCTCACACACAAACACACTCTCACACACATATAAACACACACAAACTGTGACAACTGGAAGACTAGGAATATTGGATTCTAAATATTGGGTAATTTAAGGGTTAAAAGCTTGGGGTTAGAGTGTGTTTGACTGCAGTGGCCATGGTTTTTTAAAAGGAATTCTGAGTGCTTTTAGTAGCCAGAACAAAGAACAAAGAACAGAAGGCAAAATTGATAAAGGAATGTGTTTATCAGTCTGGACTAATGGACTGCGATTTGGCTGGAAAAGTACCTGGGAAGTAATGTGCTTTGGAACCCGCAGCGATGATTTGAATTTCAGCGTGGGGAGGTGAGGTCATTGTTGGGTGGAGCCAAGGTCACAGATAGACATTTAGAAAAGGTTTAGTGCGGCAGCATTTTGGAGAAAGCTTTGGGGAAAAGAGTTGAATTCTGATCTGCCTGATGCTGAGTCCACAATTGTCCCACAGTAAGATAGATTGTGAGCTGTATGTTTCTTTTCTTGTTGATTAATGGGAAATTAGGAGTGTTTAAGGGATAATTGTAAGCTGCTCTTTTTGGGTGTGTAGTTAAGAAGTTTAATATTGTATCCATAATAAAGCTTTGATTTTAAAATAACCACACTGGGGGCGGAATTCTCCCCCGGCGGGATTCTCCATTTTGCTGATGCCCGGGGGTTTCCCGACGGCGTGGGGCTGCCCCACAATGGGAAACCCCATTGACAGGCCGGCGTCACAGAGAATCCCACCGGCGGGTCGAGGCAGAAAAGTGGCGCGGCGGTATGGAGAATCTAGCCCCCTATTTCTCCTTGCAAACACTCCTGCAGCGAATCATTCTTTCCACACAGTCTTACAACTAAACTAAAATAATGGGGTTTCAGTCCAGAGACTGAGAGAGAGATCTGCCACTGTTAGGGTCTGGACTGGGATCATAACACACACACAAACACAAAAATGTAAACACACACGCACAATCATGAAAACACACAATCAACACACACAAACACATAATCACACAAATATGCAAGCACACACAGCCACAATCACAAATGCACCCACAAACACATTCACACAAGCACACAAACACACACTCACTTACACAATCATACTTACAGAGACACACAAACAGACACAAACACTCACACAGCCACATAAACACTCACACAGACACACAAATACATAATTGCACAAACATACATACATGAACACACAATCACACAAATATACACACTCACACAAAATACACACACACACACACACAAACATACACACACTTGCACAGACACACAGGTACACATACACTCACACACTCACACAAACACAAACACACTCACAGACCCACAAATCCACAATCGCAAAAACACACAATCATACAATTGCACACAAATACAATCACATAATCATACAAACACAGACACACACAAACACACACTCATAAATTAACAAGCACACATTCACACACTCACGCAAATACTCACTCACACAAACAGATACTCGCACAAACGCACACACAAATGCACACATACACAGAACCACAAACACACTCACAGACACATAAACACACAGTCACACAAACACACTTACACGGACACATAAACAGACACACACACACAGACACACAAACACAAAACCAACATTCACACAGATACACAACAAACACAGCCGCACAAACACACATTCACACAGACACAAAAATACGACACACATACATTCACACAAACACACACTCAGATACACAAACACTCGCTCACACAGAAACACAAACTCACACACATTCACACAGACACACACACTCACACACAAACACACTTTTACAGGAACACAAAATCACACGCACACTACACACAAACACATAAAAACATGCAATCTAACACATAATCACGAAACACATAAACACTCTCAAACACACACACATCCACACAATCGCACACACACACACTCACACACATACAAAAACACACACATGCTCACACAGATACACACACACAAACATACAACAGTCACACAGACATACACATATACAAAATCACAGCACACTAACACACAATCAAACACACAAGCTCATAAACACACGCAGTCAAATCACATAATCACAAAGCACACAATCACACACACTCATACAATTACACACAATCACACACTCACACAAACACACACACACCCTCCCACAGATACACATACAGTCAGGTAAACACTCACACAAACAAATAGGTACATAAACGCACAAACACATCCACACAAAAACTAAACAGAAAACACGCATTAATCCTTGAGGGGAGGGGAATATGTCAGTCTCCGGGATCTTCCACTCAGTCCCCGGGATGCATCATTCTCTGGCGTCTTTCTCAGTCTCTGTGTTTCTCACTCAGTCCCTGGATCTCACTCTCAGTCTCTGGGTCTCACTCTCAGTCTCCGGGATCTCTCCCTCAGTCTCTGGAGTCTCTCTCTCAATCTCTGGGGTCTCTCTCTCAGTCTCTGGGGTCTCTAAATCTCTGGGATCTCTCTCTCAGTCTCTGGGATCTCTCTCTCAGTCCCTGGATCTCTCTCCCAGTCCCTGGATCTCACTCTCACTCTCTGGGTCTCACTCTCTGTCTCTGGGATCTCTCTCTCAGTCTCTGGGATCTCTCTCTCAGTCTCTGGGATCTCTCTCTCAGTCTCTGGGATCTCTCCCTCAGTCTCTGGGGTCTCTCTCTCAATCTCTGGGGTCTCACTCTCAATCTCTGGGGTCTCACTCTCAATCTCTGGGGTCTCACTCTCAATCTCTGGGGTCTCACTCTCAGTCTCTGGGGTCTCACTCTCAGTCTCTGGGGTCTCTAAGTCTCTGGGATCTCTCTCTCTCAGTCTCTGGGATCTCTCTCTCAGTCCCTGGATCTCTCTCTCAGTCCCTGGATCTCTCTCTCAGTCCCTGGATCTCTCTCTCAGTCCCTGGATCTCTCTCTCAGTCCCTGGATCTCTCTCTCAGTCCCTGGATCTCTCTCTCAGTCCCTGGATCTCTCTCTCAGTCCCTGGATCTCTCTCTCACTCTCTGTGTCTCACTCGCGGTCTCTGGGATCTCTCTCTCAGTCTCTGGGATCTCTCTCTCAGTCTCTGGGATCTCTCTCTCAGTCTCTGGGATCTCTAAGTCTCTAGGATCTCTCTGTCAGTCTCTGGGTCTCACTCTCAGTCTCTGGGTCTCACTCTCAGTCTCTGGATCTCACTCTCAGTCTCTGGATCTCACTCTCAGTCTCTGGATCTCACTCTCAGTCTCTGGATCTCACTCTCAGTCTCTGGGAATCTCTCACCCAGTCTCTGGGATCTCTCTCTCAGTCTCTAGGATCTCTCTCTCAGTCTCTGGGATCTCTCTCTCAGTCTCCGGGATCTCTCTCTCAGTCTCCGGGATCTCTCTCTCAGTCTCCGGGATCTCTCTCTCAGTCTCCGGGATCTCTCTCTCAGTCTCTGGGATCTCTCTCTCAGTCTCTGGGATCTCTCTCTCAGTCTCTGGGATCTCTCTCTCAGTCTCTGGGATCTCTCTCTCAGTCTCTGGGATCTCTCTCTCAGTCTCTGGGTCTTACTCTCAGTCTCCGGGATCTCTCTCTCAGTCTCTGGGATCTCTCTCTCAGTCTCTGGATCTCACTCTCAGTCTCTGGGATCTCTCTCTCAGTCTCCGGGATCTCTCTCTCAGTCTCCGGGATCTCTCTCTCAGTTTCCGGGATCTCTCTCGCTGTCTCTGGGATCTCTCTCTCAGTCACTGGGATCTCTCTCACAGTCTCTGGGATCTCACTCTCAGTCTCTGGGATCTCACTCTCAGTCTCTGGGACCTCTCTCTCAGTCTCCGGGATCTCTCTCTCAGTCTCTGGGATCTCTCTCTCAGTGTCTGGGATCTCTCTCTCAGTCTCTGGGATCTTTCTCTCAGTCTCTGGTATCTCTCTCAGTCTCTGGGTCTCACTCTCAGTCTCTGGATCTCACTCTCAGTCTCTGGATCTCACTCTCAGTCTCTGGATCTCACTCTCAGTCTCTGGATCTCACTCTCAGTCTCTGGATCTCACTCTCAGTCTCTGGATCTCACTCTCAGTCTCTGGATCTCACTCTCAGTCTCTGGGATCTCTCATCCAGTCTCTGGGATCTCTCTCTCAGTCTCCGGGATCTCTCTCTCAGTCTCTGGGATCTCTCTCTCAGTCTCTGGGATCTCTCTCTCAGTCTCCAGGATCTCTCTCTCAGTCTCTGGGATCTCTCTCTCAGTCTCTGGGATCTCTCTCTCAGTCTCTGGGATCTCTCTCTCAGTCTCTAGGATCTCTCTCTCAGTCTCTGGGACCTCTCTCTCAGTCTCCGGGATCTCTCTCTCAGTCTCCGGGATCTCTCTCTCAGTCTCTGGGATCTCTCTCTCAGTCTCTGGGATCTCTCTCTCAGTCTCTGGGTCTCACTCTCAGTCTCCGGGATCTCTCTCTCAGTCTCTGGGATCTCTCTCACAGTCTCTGGGATCTCACTCTCAGTCTCTGGGACCTCTCTCTCAGTCTCCGGGATCTCTCTCTCAGTCTCTGGGATCTCTCTCTCAGTCTCCAGGATCTCTCGTTCAGTCTCTGGGATCTCTCTCTCAGTCTCTGGGGTCTCTCTCTCAGTCTCTGGGGTCTCTAAGTCTCTAGGATCTCTCTGTCAGTCTCTGCTGTCTCTCTCAGTCTCTGGGTCTCACTCTCAGTCTCTGGATCTCACTCTCAGTCTCTGGGATCTCTCACCCAGTCTCTGGGATCTCTCTCTCAGTCTCTGGGATCTCTCTCTCAGTCTCTAGGATCTCTCTCTCAGTCTCTGGGATCTCTCTCTCAGTCTCCGGGATCTCTCTCTCAGTCTCCGGGATCTCTCTCTCAGTCTCTGGGGTCTCTCTCTCAGTCTCTGGGGTCTCTAAGTCTCTAGGATCTCTCTGTCAGTCTCTGCTGTCTCTCTCAGTCTCTGGGTCTCACTCTCAGTCTCTGGATCTCACTCTCAGTCTCTGGGATCTCTCACCCAGTCTCTGGGATCTCTCTCTCAGTCTCTGGGATCTCTCTCTCAGTCTCTAGGATCTCTCTCTCAGTCTCTGGGATCTCTCTCTCAGTCTCCGGGATCTCTCTCTCAGTCTCCGGGATCTCTCTCTCAGTCTCCGGGATCTCTCTCTCAGTCTCCGGGATCTCTCTCTCAGTCTCTGGGATCTCTCTCTCAGTCTCTGGGATCTCTCTCTCAGTCTCTGGATCTCACTCTCAGTCTCTGGATCTCACTCTCAGTCTCTGGATCTCACTCTCAGTCTCTGGGATCTCTCATCCAGTCTCTGGGATCTCTCTCTCAGTCTCCGGGATCTCTCTCTCAGTCTCTGGGATCTCTCTCTCAGTGTCTGGGATCTCACTCTCAGTCTCTGGGATCTCTCTCTCAGTCTCCAGGATCTCTCTCTCAGTCTCTGGGATCTCTCTCTCAGTCTCTGGGATCTCTCTCTCAGTCTCCGGGATCTCTCTCTCAGTCTCCGGGATCTCTCTCTCAGTCTCTGGGATCTCTCTCTCAGTCTCCGGGATCTCTCGTTCAGTCTCTGGGATCTCTCTCTCAGTCTCTGGGATCTCTCTCTCAGTCTCTGGGGTCTCTTAGTCTCTAGGATCTCTCTGTCAGTCTCTGGTATCTCTCTCAGTCTCTGGGTCTCACTCTCAGTCTCTGGATCTCACTCTCAGTCTCTGGATCTCACTCTCAGTCTCTGGATCTCACTCTCAGTCTCTGGATCTCACTCTCAGTCTCTGGCTCTCACTCTCAGTCTCTGGATCTCACTCTCAGTCTCTGGGATCTCTCACCCAGTCTCTGGGATCTCTCTCTCAGTCTCTGGGATTTCTCTCTCAGTCTCTAGGACCTCTCTCTCAGTCTCTGGGATCTCGCACCCAGTCTCTGGGATCTCTCTCTCAGTCTCTGGGATCTCTCTCTCAGTCTCTGGGATCTCTCTCTCAGTCTCCGGGATCTCTCTCCCAGTCTCCGGGATCTCTCTCTCAGTCTCCGGGATCTCTCTCTCAGTCTCCGGGATCACTCTCTCAGTCCCTGGATCTCTCTCTCAGTCCCTGGATCTCACTCTCAGTCCCTGGATCTCTCTCTCAGTCCCTGGATCTCTCTCTCGGTCCCTGGATCTCACTCTCACTCTCTGTGTCTCACTCGCGGTCTCTGGGATCTCTCTCTCAGTCTCTGGGATCTCTCTCTCAGTCTCTGGGATCTCTCTCTCAGTCTCTCGGATCTCTCTCTCAGTCTCTGGGATCTCTCTCTCAGTCTCTGGGATCTCTCTCTCAGTCTCTGGGATCTCTCTCTCAGTCTCTGGGATCTCTCTCTCAGTCTCTGGGATCTCTCTCTCAGTCTCTGGGATCTCTCTCTCAGTCTCCAGGATCTCTCGTTCAGTCTCCGGGATCTCTCTCTCAGTCTCTGGGATCTCTCTCTCAGTCTCTGGGATCTCTCTCTCAGTCTCTGGGGTCTCTAAGTCTCTAGGATCTCTCGTTCAGTCTCTGGGATCTCTCTCTCAGTCTCTGGGGTCTCTCTCTCAGTCTCTGGGGTCTCTAAGTCTCTAGGATCTCTCTGTCAGTCTCTGCTGCCTCTCTCAGTCTCTGGGTCTCACTCTCAGTCTCTGGATCTCACTCTCAGTCTCTGGGATCTCTCACCCAGTCTCTGGGATCTCTCTCTCAGTCTCTGGGATCTCTCTCTCAGTCTCTAGGATCTCTCTCTCAGTCTCTGGGATCTCTCTCTCAGTCTCTGGGATCTCTCTCTCAGTCTCTGGGATCTCTCTCTCAGTCTCCGGGATCTCTCTCTCAGTCTCCGGGATCTCTCTCTCAGTCTCCGGGATCTCTCTCTCAGTCTCCGGGATCTCTCTCTCAGTCTCTGGGATCTCTCTCTCAGTCTCTGGGATCTCTCTCTCAGTCTCTGGGATCTCTCTCTCAGTCTCCGGGATCTCTCTCTCAGTCTCCGGGATCTCTCTCTCAGTCTCCGGGATCTCTCTCTCAGTCTCTGGGATCTCTCTCTCAGTCTCTGGGATCTCTCTCTCAGTCTCTGGGATCTCTCTCTCAGTCCCTGGATCTCACTCTCAGTCCCTGGATCTCTCTCTCAGTCCCTGGATCTCTCTCTCGGTCCCTGGATCTCACTCTCACTCTCTGTGTCTCACTCGCGGTCTCTGGGATCTCTCTCTCAGTCTCTGGGATCTCTCTCTCAGTCTCTGGGATCTCTCTCTCAGTCTCTGGGATCTCTCTCTCAGTCTCTGGGATCTCTCTCTCAGTCTCTGGGATCTCTCTCTCAGTCTCTGGGATCTCTCTCTCAGTCTCTGGGATCTCTCTCTCAGTCTCTGGGATCTCTCTCTCAGTCTCCAGGATCTCTCGTTCAGTCTCCGGGATCTCTCTCTCAGTCTCTGGGATCTCTCTCTCAGTCTCTGGGATCTCTCTCTCAGTCTCTGGGGTCTCTAAGTCTCTAGGATCTCTCGTTCAGTCTCTGGGGTCTCTCTCTCAGTCTCTGGGGTCTCAAAGTCTCTAGGATCTCTCTGTCAGTCTCTGCTGCCTCTCTCAGTCTCTGGGTCTCACTCTCAGTCTCTGGATCTCACTCTCAGTCTCTGGGATCTCTCACCCAGTCTCTGGGATCTCTCTCTCAGTCTCTGGGATCTCTCTCTCAGTCTCTAGGATCTCTCTCTCAGTCTCTGGGATCTCTCTCTCAGTCTCTGGGATCTCTCTCTCAGTCTCTGGGATCTCTCTCTCAGTCTCCGGGATCTCTCTCTCAGTCTCCGGGATCTCTCTCTCAGTCTCCGGGATCTCTCTCTCAGTCTCCGGGATCTCTCTCTCAGTCTCTGGGATCTCTCTCTCAGTCTCTGGGATCTCTCTCTCAGTCTCTGGGATCTCTCTCTCAGTCTCCGGGATCTCTCTCTCAGTCTCCGGGATCTCTCTCTCAGTCTCCGGGATCTCTCTCTCAGTCTCTGGGATCTCTCTCTCAGTCTCTGGGATCTCTCTCTCAGTCTCTGGGATCTCTCTCTCAGTCCCTGGATCTCACTCTCAGTCCCTGGATCTCTCTCTCAGTCCCTGGATCTCTCTCTCGGTCCCTGGATCTCACTCTCACTCTCTGTGTCTCACTCGCGGTCTCTGGGATCTCTCTCTCAGTCTCTGGGATCTCTCTCTCAGTCTCTGGGATCTCTCTCTCAGTCTCTGGGATCTCTCTCTCAGTCTCTGGGATCTCTCTCTCAGTCTCTGGGATCTCTCTCTCAGTCTCTGGGATCTCTCTCTCAGTCTCTGGGATCTCTCTCTCAGTCTCTGGGATCTCTCTCTCAGTCTCTGGGATCTCTCTCTCAGTCTCTGGGATCTCTCTCTCAGTCTCCGGGATCTCTCGTTCAGTCTCCGGGATCTCTCTCTCAGTCTCTGGGATCTCTCTCTCAGTCTCTGGGATCTCTCTCTGAGTCTCTGGGGTCTCAAAGTCTCTAGGATCTCTCTGTCAGTCTCTGGTATCTCTCTCAGTCTCTGGGTCTCACTCTCAGTCTCTGGATCTCACTCTCACTCTCTGTGTCTCACTCGCGGTCTCTGGGATCTCTCTCTCAGTCTCTGGGATCTCTCTCAGTCTCTGGGATCTCTCTCTCAGTCTCTGGGATCTCTCTCTCAGTCTCTGGGATCTCTCTCTCAGTCTCTGGGATCTCTCTCTCAGTCTCTGGGATCTCTCTCTCAGTCTCTGGGATCTCTCTCTCAGTCTCTGGGATCTCTCACCCAGTCTCTGGGATCTCTCTCTCAGTCTCTGGGATCTCTCTCTCAGTCTCTAGGATCTCTCTCTCAGTCTCTGGGATCTCTCTCTCAGTCTCCGGGATCTCTCTCTCAGTCTCCGGGATCTCTCTCTCAGTCTCTGGGATCTCTCTCTCAGTCTCTGGGATCTCTCTCTCAGTCTCTGGGTCTCACTCTCAGTCTCCGGGATCTCTCTCTCAGTCTCTGGGATCTCTCTCACAGTCTCTGGGATCTCACTCTCAGTCTCTGGGACCTCTCTCTCAGTCTCCGGGATCTCTTTCTCAGTCTCTGGGATCTCTCGTTCAGTCTCTGTGATCTCTCTCTCAGTCTCTGGGGTCTCTCTCTCAGTCTCTGGGGTCTCTAAGTCTCTAGGATCTCTCTGTCAGTCTCTGCTGTCTCTCTCAGTCTCTGGGTCTCACTCTCAGTCTCTGGATCTCACTCTCAGTCTCTGGGATCTCTCACCCAGTCTCTGGGATCTCTCTCTCAGTCTCTGGGATCTCTCTCTCAGTCTCTAGGATCTCTCTCTCAGTCTCTGGGATCTCTCTCTCAGTCTCCGGGATCTCTCTCTCAGTCTCCGGGATCTCTCTCTCAGTCTCCGGGATCTCTCTCTCAGTCTCCGGGATCTCTCTCTCAGTCTCTGGGATCTCTCTCTCAGTCTCTGGGATCTCTCTCTCAGTCTCTGGGATCTCTCTCTCAGTCTCTGGGTCTCACTCTCAGTCTCCGGGATCTCTCTCTCAGTCTCTGGGATCTCTCTCACAGTCTCTGGGATCTCACTCTCAGTCTCTGGGACCTCTCTCTCAGTCTCCGGGATCACTCTCTCAGTCTCTGGGATATCTCTCTCAGTCACTGGGATCTCTCTCTCAGTCTCTGGGATCTCTCTCTCAGTCTCTGGGTCTCACTCTCAGTCTCTGGGTCTCACTCTCAGTCTCCGGGATCTCTCCCTCAGTCTCTGGAGTCTCTCTCTCAATCTCTGGGGTCTCTCTCTCAGTCTCTGGGGTCTCTAAATCTCTGGGATCTCTCTCTCAGTCTCTGGGATCTCTCTCTCAGTCCCTGGATCTCTGTCCCAGTCCCTGGATCTCTCTCCCAGTCCCTGGATCTCACTCTCACTCTCTGGGTCTCACTCTCTGTCTCTGGGATCTCTCTCTCAGTCTCTGGGATCTCTCTCTCAGTCTCTGGGATCTCTCCCTCAGTCTCTGGGGTCTCTCTCTCAATCTCTGGGGTCTCACTCTCAATCTCTGGGGTCTCACTCTCAATCTCTGGGGTCTCACTCTCAATCTCTGGGGTCTCACTCTCAGTCTCTGGGGTCTCACTCTCAGTCTCTGGGGTCTCTAAGTCTCTGGGATCTCTCTCTCTCAGTCTCTGGGATCTCTCTCTCAGTCCCTGGATCTCTCTCTCAGTCCCTGGATCTCTCTCTCAGTCCCTGGATCTCTCTCTCAGTCCCTGGATCTCTCTCTCAGTCCCTGGATCTCTCTCTCAGTCCCTGGATCTCTCTCTCAGTCCCTGGATCTCTCTCTCACTCTCTGTGTCTCACACGCGGTCTCTGGGATCTCTCTCTCAGTCTCTGCGATCTCTCTCTCAGTCTCTGGGATCTCTCTCTCAGTCTCTGGGATCTCTAAGTCTCTAGGATCTCTCTGTCAGTCTCTGGGTCTCACTCTCAGTCTCTGGGTCTCACTCTCAGTCTCTGGATCTCACTCTCAGTCTCTGGATCTCACTCTCAGTCTCTGGATCTCACTCTCAGTCTCTGGATCTCACTCTCAGTCTCTGGGAATCTCTCACCCAGTCTCTGGGATCTCTCTCTCAGTCTCTAGGATCTCTCTCTCAGTCTCTGGGATCTCTCTCTCAGTCTCCGGGATCTCTCTCTCAGTCTCCGGGATCTCTCTCTCAGTCTCCGGGATCTCTCTCTCAGTCTCCGGGATCTCTCTCTCAGTCTCTGGGATCTCTCTCTCAGTCTCTGGGATCTCTCTCTCAGTCTCTGGGATCTCTCTCTCAGTCTCTGGGATCTCTCTCTCAGTCTCTGGGATCTCTCTCTCAGTCTCTGGGTCTTACTCTCAGTCTCCGGGATCTCTCTCTCAGTCTCTGGGATCTCTCTCTCAGTCTCTGGATCTCACTCTCAGTCTCTGGGATCTCTCTCTCAGTCTCCGGGATCTCTCTCTCAGTCTCCGGGATCTCTCTCTCAGTTTCCGGGATCTCTCTCGCTGTCTCTGGGATCTCTCTCTCAGTCACTGGGATCTCTCTCACAGTCTCTGGGATCTCACTCTCAGTCTCTGGGATCTCACTCTCAGTCTCTGGGACCTCTCTCTCAGTCTCCGGGATCTCTCTCTCAGTCTCTGGGATCTCTCTCTCAGTGTCTGGGATCTCTCTCTCAGTCTCTGGGATCTTTCTCTCAGTCTCTGGTATCTCTCTCAGTCTCTGGGTCTCACTCTCAGTCTCTGGATCTCACTCTCAGTCTCTGGATCTCACTCTCAGTCTCTGGATCTCACTCTCAGTCTCTGGATCTCACTCTCAGTCTCTGGATCTCACTCTCAGTCTCTGGATCTCACTCTCAGTCTCTGGATCTCACTCACAGTCTCTGGGATCTCACTCTCAGTCTCTGGGATCTCACTCTCAGTCTCTGGGACCTCTCTCTCAGTCTCCGGGATCTCTCTCTCAGTCTCTGGGATCTCTCTCTCAGTGTCTGGGATCTCTCTCTCAGTCTCTGGGATCTTTCTCTCAGTCTCTGGTATCTCTCTCAGTCTCTGGGTCTCACTCTCAGTCTCTGGATCTCACTCTCAGTCTCTGGATCTCACTCTCAGTCTCTGGATCTCACTCTCAGTCTCTGGATCTCACTCTCAGTCTCTGGATCTCACTCTCAGTCTCTGGATCTCACTCTCAGTCTCTGGGATCTCTCATCCAGTCTCTGGGATCTCTCTCTCAGTCTCCGGGATCTCTCTCTCAGTCTCTGGGATCTCTCTCTCAGTCTCTGGGATCTCTCTCTCAGTCTCCAGGATCTCTCTCTCAGTCTCTGGGATCTCTCTCTCAGTCTCTGGGATCTCTCTCTCAGTCTCTGGGATCTCTCTCTCAGTCTCTAGGATCTCTCTCTCAGTCTCTGGGATCTCTCTCTCAGTCTCCGGGATCTCTCTCTCAGTCTCCGGGATCTCTCTCTCAGTCTCTGGGATCTCTCTCTCAGTCTCTGGGATCTCTCTCTCAGTCTCTGGGTCTCACTCTCAGTCTCCGGGATCTCTCTCTCAGTCTCTGGGATCTCTCTCACAGTCTCTGGGATCTCACTCTCAGTCTCTGGGACCTCTCTCTCAGTCTCCGGGATCTCTCTCTCAGTCTCTGGGATCTCTCTCTCAGTCTCCAGGATCTCTCGTTCAGTCTCCGGGATCTCTCTCTCAGTCTCTGGGGTCTCTCTCTCAGTCTCTGGGGTCTCTAAGTCTCTAGGATCTCTCTGTCAGTCTCTGCTGTCTCTCTCAGTCTCTGGGTCTCACTCTCAGTCTCTGGATCTCACTCTCAGTCTCTGGGATCTCTCACCCAGTCTCTGGGATCTCTCTCTCAGTCTCTGGGATCTCTCTCTCAGTCTCTAGGATCTCTCTCTCAGTCTCTGGGATCTCTCTCTCAGTCTCCGGGATCTCTCTCTCAGTCTCCGGGATCTCTCTCTCAGTCTCTGGGGTCTCTCTCTCAGTCTCTGGGGTCTCTAAGTCTCTAGGATCTCTCTGTCAGTCTCTGCTGTCTCTCTCAGTCTCTGGGTCTCACTCTCAGTCTCTGGATCTCACTCTCAGTCTCTGGGATCTCTCACCCAGTCTCTGGGATCTCTCTCTCAGTCTCTGGGATCTCTCTCTCAGTCTCTAGGATCTCTCTCTCAGTCTCTGGGATCTCTCTCTCAGTCTCCGGGATCTCTCTCTCAGTCTCCGGGATCTCTCTCTCAGTCTCCGGGATCTCTCTCTCAGTCTCCGGGATCTCTCTCTCAGTCTCTGGGATCTCTCTCTCAGTCTCTGGGATCTCTCTCTCAGTCTCTGGATCTCACTCTCAGTCTCTGGATCTCACTCTCAGTCTCTGGATCTCACTCTCAGTCTCTGGGATCTCTCATCCAGTCTCTGGGATCTCTCTCTCAGTCTCCGGGATCTCTCTCTCAGTCTCTGGGATCTCTCTCTCAGTGTCTGGGATCTCACTCTCAGTCTCTGGGATCTCTCTCTCAGTCTCCAGGATCTCTCTCTCAGTCTCTGGGATCTCTCTCTCAGTCTCTGGGATCTCTCTCTCAGTCTCCGGGATCTCTCTCTCAGTCTCCGGGATCTCTCTCTCAGTCTCTGGGATCTCTCTCTCAGTCTCCGGGATTTCTCGTTCAGTCTCTGGGATCTCTCTCTCAGTCTCTGGGATCTCTCTCTCAGTCTCTGGGGTCTCTTAGTCTCTAGGATCTCTCTGTCAGTCTCTGGTATCTCTCTCAGTCTCTGGGTCTCACTCTCAGTCTCTGGATCTCACTCTCAGTCTCTGGATCTCACTCTCAGTCTCTGGATCTCACTCTCAGTCTCTGGATCTCACTCTCAGTCTCTGGATCTCACTCTCAGTCTCTGGCTCTCACTCTCAGTCTCTGGATCTCACTCTCAGTCTCTGGGATCTCTCACCCAGTCTCTGGGATCTCTCTCTCAGTCTCTGGGATCTCTCTCTCAGTCTCTAGGACCTCTCTCTCAGTCTCTGGGATCTCGCACCCAGTCTCTGGGATCTCTCTCTCAGTCTCTGGGATCTCTCTCTCAGTCTCTGGGATCTCTCTCTCAGTCTCCGGGATCTCTCTCCCAGTCTCCGGGATCTCTCTCTCAGTCTCCGGGATCTCTCTCTCAGTCTCCGGGATCACTCTCTCAGTCCCTGGATCTCTCTCTCAGTCCCTGGATCTCACTCTCAGTCCCTGGATCTCTCTCTCAGTCCCTGGATCTCTCTCTCGGTCCCTGGATCTCACTCTCACTCTCTGTGTCTCACTCGCGGTCTCTGGGATCTCTCTCTCAGTCTCTGGGATCTCTCTCTCAGTCTCTGGGATCTCTCTCTCAGTCTCTCGGATCTCTCTCTCAGTCTCTGGGATCTCTCTCTCAGTCTCTGGGATCTCTCTCTCAGTCTCTGGGATCTCTCTCTCAGTCTCTGGGATCTCTCTCTCAGTCTCTGGGATCTCTCTCTCAGTCTCTGGGATCTCTCTCTCAGTCTCCAGGATCTCTCGTTCAGTCTCCGGGATCTCTCTCTCAGTCTCTGGGATCTCTCTCTCAGTCTCTGGGATCTCTCTCTCAGTCTCTGGGGTCTCTAAGTCTCTAGGATCTCTCGTTCAGTCTCTGGGATCTCTCTCTCAGTCTCTGGGGTCTCTCTCTCAGTCTCTGGGGTCTCTAAGTCACTAGGATCTCTCTGTCAGTCTCTGCTGCCTCTCTCAGTCTCTGGGTCTCACTCTCAGTCTCTGGATCTCACTCTCAGTCTCTGGGATCTCTCACCCAGTCTCTGGGATCTCTCTCTCAGTCTCTGGGATCTCTCTCTCAGTCTCTAGGATCTCTCTCTCAGTCTCTGGGATCTCTCTCTCAGTCTCTGGGATCTCTCTCTCAGTCTCTGGGATCTCTCTCCCAGTCTCCGGGATCTCTCTCTCAGTCTCCGGGATCTCTCTCTCAGTCTCCGGGATCTCTCTCTCAGTCTCCGGGATCTCTCTCTCAGTCTCTGGGATCTCTCTCTCAGTCTCTGGGATCTCTCTCTCAGTCTCTGGGATCTCTCTCTCAGTCTCCGGGATCTCTCTCTCAGTCTCCGGGATCTCTCTCTCAGTCTCCGGGATCTCTCTCTCAGTCTCTGGGATCTCTCTCTCAGTCTCTGGGATCTCTCTCTCAGTCTCTGGGATCTCTCTCTCAGTCCCTGGATCTCACTCTCAGTCCCTGGATCTCTCTCTCAGTCCCTGGATCTCTCTCTCGGTCTCTGGATCTCACTCTCACTCTCTGTGTCTCACTCGCGGTCTCTGGGATCTCTCTCTCAGTCTCTGGGATCTCTCTCTCAGTCTCTGGGATCTCTCTCTCAGTCTCTGGGATCTCTCTCTCAGTCTCTGGGATCTCTCTCTCAGTCTCTCGGATCTCTCTCTCAGTCTCTGGGATCTCTCTCTCAGTCTCTGGGATCTCTCTCTCAGTCTCTGGGATCTCTCTCTCAGTCTCTGGGATCTCTCTCTCAGTCTCCGGGATCTCTCGTTCAGTCTCCGGGATCTCTCTCTCAGTCTCTGGGATCTCTCTCTCAGTCTCTGGGATCTCTCTCTGAGTCTCTGGGGTCTCAAAGTCTCTAGGATCTCTCTGTCAGTCTCTGGTATCTCTCTCAGTCTCTGGGTCTCACTCTCAGTCTCTGGATCTCACTCTCACTCTCTGTGTCTCACTCGCGGTCTCTGGGATCTCTCTCTCAGTCTCTGGGATCTCTCTCAGTCTCTGGGATCTCTCTCTCAGTCTCTGGGATCTCTCTCTCAGTCTCTGGGATCTCTCTCTCAGTCTCTGGGATCTCTCTCTCAGTCTCTGGGATCTCTCTCTCAGTCTCTGGGATCTCTCACCCAGTCTCTGGGATCTCTCTCTCAGTCTCTGGGATCTCTCTCTCAGTCTCTAGGATCTCTCTCTCAGTCTCTGGGATCTCTCTCTCAGTCTCCGGGATCTCTCTCTCAGTCTCCGGGATCTCTCTCTCAGTCTCTGGGATCTCTCTCTCAGTCTCTGGGATCTCTCTCTCAGTCTCTGGGTCTCACTCTCAGTCTCCGGGATCTCTCTCTCAGTCTCTGGGATCTCTCTCACAGTCTCTGGGATCTCACTCTCAGTCTCTGGGACCTCTCTCTCAGTCTCCGGGATCTCTTTCTCAGTCTCTGGGATCTCTCGTTCAGTCTCTGTGATCTCTCTCTCAGTCTCTGGGGTCTCTCTCTCAGTCTCTGGGGTCTCTAAGTCTCTAGGATCTCTCTGTCAGTCTCTGCTGTCTCTCTCAGTCTCTGGGTCTCACTCTCAGTCTCTGGATCTCACTCTCAGTCTCTGGGATCTCTCACCCAGTCTCTGGGATCTCTCTCTCAGTCTCTGGGATCTCTCTCTCAGTCTCTAGGATCTCTCTCTCAGTCTCTGGGATCTCTCTCTCAGTCTCCGGGATCTCTCTCTCAGTCTCCGGGATCTCTCTCTCAGTCTCCGGGATCTCTCTCTCAGTCTCCGGGATCTCTCTCTCAGTCTCTGGGATCTCTCTCTCAGTCTCTGGGATCTCTCTCTCAGTCTCTGGGATCTCTCTCTCAGTCTCTGGATCTCACTCTCAGTCTCCGGGATCTCTCTCTCAGTCTCTGGGATCTCTCTCACAGTCTCTGGGATCTCACTCTCAGTCTCTGGGACCTCTCTCTCAGTCTCCGGGATCACTCTCTCAGTCTCTGGGATATCTCTCTCAGTCACTGGTATCTCTCTCTCAGTCTCTGGGATCTCTCTCTCAGTCTCTGGGTCTCACTCTCAGTCTCTGGGTCTCACTCTCAGTCTCCGGGATCTCTCCCTCAGTCTCCGGGATCTCTCTCCCAGTCTCCGGGATCTCTCTCTCAGTCTCTGGTGTATCACTCTCAGTCTCTGGGATCTTTCTCTCAGTCTCTGGGATTTCTCTCTCAGTCTCTGGGATCTCTCTCAGTCCCTGGATCTCTCCCTCAGTCCCTGTATCTCACTCTCACTCTCTGGGTCTCACTCTCTGTCTCTGGGATCTCTCTCTCAGTCTCTGGGATCTCTCTCTCAGTCTGTGGGATCTCTCTCTCAGTCTCTGGGATCTCTCTCTCAGTCTCTGGGATCTCTCTCTCTGTCTTCCGGGAACTCTCTCTCAATCTCTGGGGTCTCTAAGTCTCTGGGATCTCTCTCTCAGTCTCTGGGATCTCTCTCTCAGTCTCTGGGATCTCTCTCTCAGTCTCTGGGATCTCTCTCTCAGTCTCTGGGATCTCTCTCTCAGTCTCTGGGATCTCTCTCTCATTCTCTGGGTCTCACTCTCAGTCTCCGGGATCTCTCTCTCAGTCTCTGGGATCTCTCTCTCAGTCTCCGGGATCTCTCTCTCAGTCTCTGAGATCTCCCTCTCAGTCTCTGGGATCTCCCTCTCAGTCTCTGGGATCTTCAACTCAGTCTCTGGGATCTCTCTCTCAGTCTCTGGGATCTCTCTCTCAGTCTCCGGGATCTCTCTCTCAGTCTCTGGGATCTCCCTCTCAGTCTCTGGGATCTCCCTCTCAGTCTCTGGGATCTTCAACTCAGTCTCTGGGATCTCTCTCTCAGTCTCTGGGATCCCTCGCTCAGTCTCTGGGATCTCACTCTCAATCTCTGGGATCTCTCTCTCAGTCTCTGGGATCTCTCTCTCAGTCTCTGGTATATCTGTCTCAGCCTCTGGTATATCTCTCCCAGTCTCTGGGATCTCTCTCTCAGTCTCTGGGATCTCTCTCTCAGTCTCTGGGATCTCTCTCAGTCTCTGGAATCTCTCTCTCAGTCTCTGGGATCTCTCTCTCAGTCTCCGGGATCTCTCTCTCAGTCTCCAGGATCTCTCTCTCAGTCTCCAGGATCTCTCGTTCAGTCTCTGGGATCTCTTTCTCAGTCTCTGGGATCTCTCTCTCAGTCTCTGGGGTCTCTAGGTCTCTAGGATCTCTCTGTCAGTCTTTGGTATCTCTCTCAGTCTCTGGGTCTCACTCTCAGTCTCTGGATCTCACTCTCAGTCTCTGGATCTCACTCTCAGTCTCTGGATCTCACTCTCAGTCTCTGGGATCTCTCACCCAGTCTCTGGGATCTCTCTCTCAGTCTCTGGGACCTCTCTCTCAGTCTCTGGGACCTCTCTCTCAGTCTCTAGGATCTCTCTCTCAGTCTCCGGGATCTCTCTCTCAGTCTCCGGGATCTCTCTCTCAGTCTCTGGGATCTCTCTCTCAGTCTCTGGGTCTCACTCTCAGTCTCTGGGTCTCACTCTCAGTCTCCGGGATCTCTCCCTCAGTCTCCGGGATCTCTCTCCCAGTCTCCGGGATCTCTCTCTCAGTCTCTGGTGTATCCCTCTCAGTCTCTGGGATCTTTCTCTCAGTCTCTGGGATTTCTCTCTCAGTCTCTGGGATCTCTCTCAGTCCCTGGATCTCTCCCTCAGTCCCTGTATCTCACTCTCACTCTCTGGGTCTCACTCTCTGTCTCTGGGATCTCTCTCTCAGTCTCTGGGATCTCTCTCTCAGTCTCTGGGATCTCTCTCTCAGTCTCTGGGATCTCTCTCTCAGTCTCTGGGATCTCTCTCTCAGTCTCTGGGATCTCTCTCTCTGTCTTCCGGGAACTCTCTCTCAATCTCTGGGGTCTCTAAGTCTCTGGGATCTCTCTCTCATTCTCTGGGATCTCTCTCTCAGTCTCTGGGATCTCTCTCTCAGTCTCTGGGATCTCTCTCTCAGTCTCTGGGATCTCTCTCTCAGTCTCTGGGATCTCTCTCTCAGTCTCTGGGATCTCTCTCTCAGTCTCTGGGTCTCACTCTCAGTCTCCGGGATCTCTCTCTCAGTCTCTGGGATCTCTCTCTCAGTCTCCGGGATCTCTCTCTCAGTCTCTGAGATCTCCCTCTCAGTCTCTGGGATCTCCCTCTCAGTCTCTGGGATCTTCAACTCAGTCTCTGGGATCTCTCTCTCAGTCTCTGGGATCTCTCTCTCAGTCTCCGGGATCTCTCTCTCAGTCTCTGGGATCTCCCTCTCAGTCTCTGGGATCTCCCTCACAGTCTCTGGCATCTTCAACTCAGTCTCTGGGATCTCTCTCTCAGTCTCTGGGATCCCTCGCTCAGTCTCTGGGATCTCACTCTCAATCTCTGGGATCTCTCTCTCAGTCTCTGGGATCTCTCTCTCAGTCTCTGGTATATCTGTCTCAGCCTCTGGTATATCTCTCCCAGTCTCTGGGATCTCTCTCTCAGTCTCTGGGATCTCTCTCTCAGTCTCTGGGATCTCTCTCAGTCTCTGGAATCTCTCTCTCAGTCTCTGGGATCTCTCTCTCAGTCTCCGGGATCTCTCTCTCAGTCTCCAGGATCTCTCTCTCAGTCTCCAGGATCTCTCGTTCAGTCTCTGGGATCTCTTTCTCAGTCTCTGGGATCTCTCTCTCAGTCTCTGGGGTCTCTAGGTCTCTAGGATCTCTCTGTCAGTCTTTGGTATCTCTCTCAGTCTCTGGGTCTCACTCTCAGTCTCTGGATCTCACTCTCAGTCTCTGGATCTCACTCTCAGTCTCTGGATCTCACTCTCAGTCTCTGGATCTCACTCTCAGTCTCTGGGATCTCTCACCCAGTCTCTGGGATCTCTCTCTCAGTCTCTGGGACCTCTCTCTCAGTCTCTAGGATCTCTCTCTCAGTCTCTGGGATCTCTCTCTCAGTCTCCGGGATCTCTCTCTCAGTCTCCGGGATCTCTCTCTCAGTCCCTGGATCTCTCTCTCAGTCCCTGGATCTCTCTCTCAGTCCCTGGATCTCTCTCTCTCAGTCCCTGGATCTCACACTCACTCTCTGTGACTCACTCGCGGTCTCTGGGATCTCTCTCTCAGTCTCTGGGATCTCTCTCTCAGTCTCAGGGATCTCTCTTTCAGTCTCTGGGATCTCTCTCTCAGTCTCTGGGATCTCACTCTCAATCTCTGGGATCTCTCTCTCAATCTCTGGGATCTCTCTCTCAGTCTCTGGGATCTCTCTCTCAGTCTCTGGGATCTCTCTCTCAGTCTCCGGGATCTCTCTCTCAGTCTCCGGGATCTCTCTCTCAGTCTCCGGGATCTCTCTCTCAGTCTCCGGGATCTCTCTCTCAGTCTCTGGGATCTCTCTCTCAGTCTCCGGGATCTCTCTCTCAGTCTCTGGGATCTCTCTCAGTCTCTGGGTCTCACTCTCAGTCTCCGGGATCTCTCTCTCAGTCTCTGGGATCTCTCTCACAGTCTCTGGGATCTCACTCTCAGTCTCTGGGACCTCTCTCTCAGTCTCCGGGATCTCTCTCTCAGTCTCCGGGATCTCTCTCTCAGTGTCTGGGATCTCTCTCTCAGTCTCTGGGATCTCTCTCTCAGTCTCCGGGATCTCTCTCCCAGTCTCCGGGATCTCTCTCTCAGTCTCCGGGATCTCTCTCTCAGTCTCTGGGATCTCTCTCTCAGTCTCTGGGATCTCTCTCTCAGTCTCTGGGATCTCTCTCTCAGTCTCTGGGATCTCTCTCTCAGTCTCTGGGATCTCTCTCTCAGTCTCCGGGAACTCTCTCTCAGTCTCTGGGTCTCACTCTCAGTCTCTGGGATCTCTCTCTCAGTCTCTGGGATCTCTCTCTCAGTCTCTGGGATCTCTCTCTCAGCCTCTGGGATCTCTCTCTATGTCTCTGGGATCTCTCTCTCAGTCTTCGGGAACCCTCTCTCAGTCTCCGGGATCTCTCTCCCTGTCTCTGGGACCTCTCTCTTAGTCTCTGGGATCTCTCTCTCAGTCTCTGGGATCTCTCTCTCAGTCTCCGGGATCTCTCTCCCAGTCTCCGGGATCTCTCTCTCAGTCTCCGGGATCTCTCTCTCAGTCTCCGGGATCACTCTCTCAGTCCCTGGATCTCTCTCTCAGTCCCTGGATCTCACTCTCAGTCCCTGGATCTCTCTCTCAGTCCCTGGATCTCTCTCTCGGTCCCTGGATCTCACTCTCAGTCCCTGGATCTCACTCTCAGTCCCTGGATCTCACTCTCAGTCTCTGGGATCTCTCACCCAGTCTCTGGGATCTCTCTCTCAGTCTCTGGGATCTCTCTCTCAGTCTCTGGGATCTCTCTCTCAGTCTCCGGGATCTCTCTCCCAGTCTCCGGGATCTCTCTCTCAGTCTCCGGGATCTCTCTCTCAGTCTCCGGGATCACTCTCTCAGTCCCTGGATCTCTCTCTCAGTCCCTGGATCTCACTCTCAGTCTCTGGATCTCACTCTCAGTCTCTGGGATCTCTCACCCAGTCTCTGGGATCTCTCTCTCAGTCTCTGGGATCTCTCTCTCAGTCTCTGGGATCTCTCTCTCAGTCTCTGGGATCTCTCTCTCAGTCTCTGGGATCTCTCTCTCAGTCTCTGGGATCTCTCTCTCAGTCTCTGGGATCTCTCTCTCAGTCTCTGGGATCTCTCACCCAGTCTCTGGGATCTCTCTCTCAGTCTCTGGGATCTCTCTCTCAGTCTCTGGGATCTCTCGCTCAGTCTCCGGGATCACTCTCCCAGTCTCCGGGATCTCTCTCTCAGTCTCTGGGGTCTCTAAGTCTCTAGGATCTCTCTGTCAGTCTCTGGTATCTCTCTCAGTCTCTGGGTCTCACTCTCAGTCTCTGGATCTCACTCTGAGTCTCTGGATCTCACTCTCAGTCTCTGGGATCTCTCACCCAGTCTCTGGGATCTCTCTCAGTCTCTGGATCTCACTCTGGGTCTCTGGATCTCACTCTGAGTCTCTGGATCTCACTCTCAGTCTCTGGGATCTCTCACCCAGTCTCTGGGATCTCTCTCTCAGCCTCTGGGATCTCTCTCTCAGTCTCTAGGATCTCTCTCTCAGTCTCTGGGATCTCTCTCTCAGTCTCCGGGATCTCTCTCTCAGTCTCCGGGATCTCTCTCTCAGTCTCTGGGATCTCTCTCTCAGTCTCTGGGATCTCTCTCTCAGTCTCTGGGATCTCTCTCTCAGTCTCTGGGTCTCACTCTCAGTCTCCAGGATCTCTCGTTCAGTCTCTGGGATCTCTTTCTCAGTCTCTGGGATCTCTCTCTCAGTCTCTGGGGTCTCTAGGTCTCTAGGATCTCTCTGTCAGTCTTTGGTATCTCTCTCAGTCTCTGGGTCTCACTCTCAGTCTCTGGATCTCACTCTCAGTCTCTGGATCTCACTCTCAGTCTCTGGATCTCACTCTCAGTCTCTGGGATCTCTCACCCAGTCTCTGGGATCTCTCTCTCAGTCTCTGGGACCTCTCTCTCAGTCTCTGGGACCTCTCTCTCAGTCTCTAGGATCTCTCTCTCAGTCTCCGGGATCTCTCTCTCAGTCTCCGGGATCTCTCTCTCAGTCTCTGGGATCTCTCTCTCAGTCTCTGGGTCTCACTCTCAGTCTCTGGGTCTCACTCTCAGTCTCCGGGATCTCTCCCTCAGTCTCCGGGATCTCTCTCCCAGTCTCCGGGATCTCTCTCTCAGTCTCTGGTGTATCCCTCTCAGTCTCTGGGATCTTTCTCTCAGTCTCTGGGATTTCTCTCTCAGTCTCTGGGATCTCTCTCAGTCCCTGGATCTCTCCCTCAGTCCCTGTATCTCACTCTCACTCTCTGGGTCTCACTCTCTGTCTCTGGGATCTCTCTCTCAGTCTCTGGGATCTCTCTCTCAGTCTCTGGGATCTCTCTCTCAGTCTCTGGGATCTCTCTCTCAGTCTCTGGGATCTCTCTCTCAGTCTCTGGGATCTCTCTCTCTGTCTTCCGGGAACTCTCTCTCAATCTCTGGGGTCTCTAAGTCTCTGGGATCTCTCTCTCATTCTCTGGGATCTCTCTCTCAGTCTCTGGGATCTCTCTCTCAGTCTCTGGGATCTCTCTCTCAGTCTCTGGGATCTCTCTCTCAGTCTCTGGGATCTCTCTCTCAGTCTCTGGGATCTCTCTCTCAGTCTCTGGGTCTCACTCTCAGTCTCCGGGATCTCTCTCTCAGTCTCTGGGATCTCTCTCTCAGTCTCCGGGATCTCTCTCTCAGTCTCTGAGATCTCCCTCTCAGTCTCTGGGATCTCCCTCTCAGTCTCTGGGATCTTCAACTCAGTCTCTGGGATCTCTCTCTCAGTCTCTGGGATCTCTCTCTCAGTCTCCGGGATCTCTCTCTCAGTCTCTGGGATCTCCCTCTCAGTCTCTGGGATCTCCCTCACAGTCTCTGGCATCTTCAACTCAGTCTCTGGGATCTCTCTCTCAGTCTCTGGGATCCCTCGCTCAGTCTCTGGGATCTCACTCTCAATCTCTGGGATCTCTCTCTCAGTCTCTGGGATCTCTCTCTCAGTCTCTGGTATATCTGTCTCAGCCTCTGGTATATCTCTCCCAGTCTCTGGGATCTCTCTCTCAGTCTCTGGGATCTCTCTCTCAGTCTCTGGGATCTCTCTCAGTCTCTGGAATCTCTCTCTCAGTCTCTGGGATCTCTCTCTCAGTCTCCGGGATCTCTCTCTCAGTCTCCAGGATCTCTCTCTCAGTCTCCAGGATCTCTCGTTCAGTCTCTGGGATCTCTTTCTCAGTCTCTGGGATCTCTCTCTCAGTCTCTGGGGTCTCTAGGTCTCTAGGATCTCTCTGTCAGTCTTTGGTATCTCTCTCAGTCTCTGGGTCTCACTCTCAGTCTCTGGATCTCACTCTCAGTCTCTGGATCTCACTCTCAGTCTCTGGATCTCACTCTCAGTCTCTGGATCTCACTCTCAGTCTCTGGGATCTCTCACCCAGTCTCTGGGATCTCTCTCTCAGTCTCTGGGACCTCTCTCTCAGTCTCTAGGATCTCTCTCTCAGTCTCTGGGATCTCTCTCTCAGTCTCCGGGATCTCTCTCTCAGTCTCCGGGATCTCTCTCTCAGTCCCTGGATCTCTCTCTCAGTCCCTGGATCTCTCTCTCAGTCCCTGGATCTCTCTCTCTCAGTCCCTGGATCTCACACTCACTCTCTGTGACTCACTCGCGGTCTCTGGGATCTCTCTCTCAGTCTCTGGGATCTCTCTCTCAGTCTCAGGGATCTCTCTTTCAGTCTCTGGGATCTCTCTCTCAGTCTCTGGGATCTCACTCTCAATCTCTGGGATCTCTCTCTCAATCTCTGGGATCTCTCTCTCAGTCTCTGGGATCTCTCTCTCAGTCTCTGGGATCTCTCTCTCAGTCTCCGGGATCTCTCTCTCAGTCTCCGGGATCTCTCTCTCAGTCTCCGGGATCTCTCTCTCAGTCTCCGGGATCTCTCTCTCAGTCTCTGGGATCTCTCTCTCAGTCTCCGGGATCTCTCTCTCAGTCTCTGGGATCTCTCTCAGTCTCTGGGTCTCACTCTCAGTCTCCGGGATCTCTCTCTCAGTCTCTGGGATCTCTCTCACAGTCTCTGGGATCTCACTCTCAGTCTCTGGGACCTCTCTCTCAGTCTCCGGGATCTCTCTCTCAGTCTCCGGGATCTCTCTCTCAGTGTCTGGGATCTCTCTCTCAGTCTCTGGGATCTCTCTCTCAGTCTCCGGGATCTCTCTCCCAGTCTCCGGGATCTCTCTCTCAGTCTCCGGGATCTCTCTCTCAGTCTCTGGGATCTCTCTCTCAGTCTCTGGGATCTCTCTCTCAGTCTCTGGGATCTCTCTCTCAGTCTCTGGGATCTCTCTCTCAGTCTCTGGGATCTCTCTCTCAGTCTCCGGGAACTCTCTCTCAGTCTCTGGGTCTCACTCTCAGTCTCTGGGATCTCTCTCTCAGTCTCTGGGATCTCTCTCTCAGTCTCTGGGATCTCTCTCTCAGCCTCTGGGATCTCTCTCTATGTCTCTGGGATCTCTCTCTCAGTCTTCGGGAACCCTCTCTCAGTCTCCGGGATCTCTCTCCCTGTCTCTGGGACCTCTCTCTTAGTCTCTGGGATCTCTCTCTCAGTCTCTGGGATCTCTCTCTCAGTCTCCGGGATCTCTCTCCCAGTCTCCGGGATCTCTCTCTCAGTCTCCGGGATCTCTCTCTCAGTCTCCGGGATCACTCTCTCAGTCCCTGGATCTCTCTCTCAGTCCCTGGATCTCACTCTCAGTCCCTGGATCTCTCTCTCAGTCCCTGGATCTCTCTCTCGGTCCCTGGATCTCACTCTCAGTCCCTGGATCTCACTCTCAGTCCCTGGATCTCACTCTCAGTCTCTGGGATCTCTCACCCAGTCTCTGGGATCTCTCTCTCAGTCTCTGGGATCTCTCTCTCAGTCTCTGGGATCTCTCTCTCAGTCTCCGGGATCTCTCTCCCAGTCTCCGGGATCTCTCTCTCAGTCTCCGGGATCTCTCTCTCAGTCTCCGGGATCACTCTCTCAGTCCCTGGATCTCTCTCTCAGTCCCTGGATCTCACTCTCAGTCTCTGGATCTCACTCTCAGTCTCTGGGATCTCTCACCCAGTCTCTGGGATCTCTCTCTCAGTCTCTGGGATCTCTCTCTCAGTCTCTGGGATCTCTCTCTCAGTCTCTGGGATCTCTCTCTCAGTCTCTGGGATCTCTCTCTCAGTCTCTGGGATCTCTCTCTCAGTCTCTGGGATCTCTCTCTCAGTCTCTGGGATCTCTCACCCAGTCTCTGGGATCTCTCTCTCAGTCTCTGGGATCTCTCTCTCAGTCTCTGGGATCTCTCGCTCAGTCTCCGGGATCACTCTCCCAGTCTCCGGGATCTCTCTCTCAGTCTCTGGGGTCTCTAAGTCTCTAGGATCTCTCTGTCAGTCTCTGGTATCTCTCTCAGTCTCTGGGTCTCACTCTCAGTCTCTGGATCTCACTCTGAGTCTCTGGATCTCACTCTCAGTCTCTGGGATCTCTCACCCAGTCTCTGGGATCTCTCTCAGTCTCTGGATCTCACTCTGGGTCTCTGGATCTCACTCTGAGTCTCTGGATCTCACTCTCAGTCTCTGGGATCTCTCACCCAGTCTCTGGGATCTCTCTCTCAGCCTCTGGGATCTCTCTCTCAGTCTCTAGGATCTCTCTCTCAGTCTCTGGGATCTCTCTCTCAGTCTCCGGGATCTCTCTCTCAGTCTCCGGGATCTCTCTCTCAGTCTCTGGGATCTCTCTCTCAGTCTCTGGGATCTCTCTCTCAGTCTCTGGGATCTCTCTCTCAGTCTCTGGGTCTCACTCTCAGTCTCCGGGATCTCTCTCTCAGTCTCTGGGATCTCTCTCACAGTCTCTGGGATCTCACTCTCAGTCTCTGGGACCTCTCTCTCAGTCTCCGGGATCTCTCTCTCAGTCTCCGGGATCTCTCTCTCAGTCTCCAGGATCTCTCGTTCAGTCTCTGGGATCTCTCTCTCAGTCTCTGCTGTCTCTCTCAGTCTCTGGGTCTCACTCTCAGTCTCTGGATCTCACTCTCAGTCTCTGGGATCTCTCACCCAGTCTCTGGGATCTCTCTCTCAGTCTCTGGGATCTCTCTCTCAGTCTCTAGGATCTCTCTCCCAGTCTCTGGGATCTCTCTCTCAGTCTCCGGGATCTCTCTCTCAGTCTCCGGGATCTCTCTCTCAGTCTCCGGGATCTCTCTCTCAGTCTCCGGGATCTCTCTCTCAGTCTCCGGGATCTCTCTCTCAGTCTCTGGCATCTCTCTCTCAGTCTCTGGGATCTCTCTCTCAGACTCTGGGTCTCACTCTCAGTCTCCGGGATCTCTCTCTCAGTCTCTGGGATCTCTCTCACAGTCTCTGGGATCTCTCTCACAGTCTCTGGGATCTCACTCTCAGTCTCTGGGACCTCTCTCTCAGTCTCCGGGATCACTCTCTCAGTCTCTGGGATCTCTCTCTCAGTCACTGGGATCTCTCTCTCAGTCTCTGGGATCTCTCTCTCAGTCTCTGGGTCTCACTCTCAGTCTCTGGGTCTCACTCTCAGTCTCTGGGTCTCACTCTCAGTCTCTGGGTCTCACTCTCAGTCTCCGGGATCTCTCCCTCAGTCTCCGGGATCTCTCTCCCAGTCTCCGGGATCTCTCTCTCAGTCTCTGGTGTATCCCTCTCAGTCTCTGGGATCTTTCTCTCAGTCTCTGGGATTTCTCTCTCAGTCTCTGGGATCTCTCTCAGTCCCTGGATCTCTCTCTCAGTCCCTGTAACTCACTCTCACTCTCTGGGTCTCACTCTCTGTCTCTGGGATCTCTCTCTCAGTCTCTGGGATCTCTCTCTCAGTCTCTGGGATCTCTCTCTCAGTCTCTGGGATCTCTCTCTCAGTCTCTGGGATCCCTCTCTCAGTCTCTGGGATCTCTCTCTCAGTCTCCGGGATCTCTCCCTCAGTCTCTGGGATCTCTCTCTCAGTCTCCGGGATCTCTCTCTCAGTCCCTGGATCTCTCTCTCAGTCCCTGGATCTCTCTCTCAGTCCCTGGATCTCTCTCTCTCAGTCCCTGGATCTCACACTCACTCTCTGTGACTCACTCGCGGTCTCTGGGATCTCTCTCTCAGTCTCCGGGATCTCTCTCTCAGTCTCTGGGATCTCTCTCTCAGTCTCTGGGATCTCTCTCTCAGTCTCTGGGATCTCTCTCTCAGTCTCTGGGATCTCTCTCTCAGTCTCTGGGATCTCTCTCTCAGTCTCTGGGATCTCTCTTTCAGTCTCTGGGATCTCTCTCTCAGTCTCTGGGATCTCTCTCTCAATCTCTGGGATGTCTCTCTCAGTCTCTGGGATCTCTCTCTCAGTCTTCGGGATCTCTCTCTCAGTCTCCGGAATCTCTCTCTCAGTCTCCGGGATCTCTCTCTCAGTCTCCGGGATCTCTCTCTCAGTCCCTGGATCTCTCTCTCAGTCCCTGGATCTCTCTCTCAGTCCCTGGATCTCTCTCTCAGTCCCTGGATCTCTCTCTCTCAGTCCCTGGATCTCACACTCACTCTCTGTGACTCACTCGCGGTCTCTGGGATCTCTCTCTCAGTCTCTGGGATCTCTCTCTCAGTCTCTGGGATCTCTCACTCAGTCTCTGGGATCTCTCTCTCAGTCTCTGGGATCTCTCTCTCAGTCTCTGGGATCTCTCTCTCAGTCTCTGGGATCTCTCTCTCAGTCTCTGGGATCTCTCTCTCAGTCTCTGGGATCTCTCTCTCAGTCTCTGGGATCTCTCTCTCAGTCTCTGGGATCTCTCTCTCAGTCTCTGGGATCTCTCTCTCAGTCTTCGGGATCTCTCTCTCAGTCTCCAGGATCTCTCGTTCAGTCTCTGGGATCTCTCTCTCAGTCTCTGGGATCTCTCTCTCAGTCTCTGGGGTCCCTAAGTCTCTAGGATCTCTCTGTCAGTCTCTGGTATCTCTCTCAGTCTCTGGGTCTCACTCTCAGTCTCTGGATCTCACTCTCAGTCTCTGGATCTCACTCTCAGTCTCTGGATCTCACTCTCAGTCTCTGGATCTCACTCTCAGTCTCTGGGATCTCTCACCCAGTCTCTGGGATCTCTCTCTCAGTCTCTGGGATCTCTCTCTCAGTCTCTAGGATCTCTCTCTCAGTCCCTGGGATCTCTCTCTCTGTCTCCGGGATCTCTCTCTCAGTCTCTGGGATCTCTCTCTCAGTCTCCGGGATCTCTCTCTCAGTCTCTGGGATCTCTCTCTCAGTCTCTGGGTCTCACTCTCAGTCTCCGGGATCTCTCTCTCAGTCCCTGGGATCTCTCTCACAGTCTCTGGGATCTCACTCTCAGTCTCTGGGACCTCTCTCTCAGTCTCCGGGATCTCTCTCTCAGTCTCTGGGATCTCTCTCTCAGTGTCTGGGATCTCTCTCTCAGTCTCTGGGATCTCTCTCTCAGTCTCCGGGATCTCTCTCTCAGTCTCCGGGATCTCTCTCTCAGTCTCCAGGATCTCTCTCTCAGTCTCCGGGATCTCTCGTTCAGTCTCTGGGATCTCTCTCTCAGTCTCTGGGATCTCTCTCTCAGTCTCCGGGATCTCTCTCTCAGTCTCTGGGATCTCTCTCTCAGTCTCTGGGTCTCACTCTCAGTCTCCGGGATCTCTCTCTCAGTCCCTGGGATCTCTCTCACAGTCTCTGGGACCTCTCTCTCAGTCTCCGGGATCTCTCTCTCAGTCTCTAGGATCTCTCTGTCAGTCTCTGGTATCTCTCTCAGTCTCTGGGTCTCACTCTCAGTCTCTGGATCTCACTCTCAGTCTCTGGATCTCACTCTCAGTCTCTGGATCTCTCACTCAGTCTCTGGGATCTCTCTCTCAGTCTCTGGGATCTCTCTCTCAGTCTCTGGGATCTCTCTCTCAGTCTCTGGGATCTCTCTCTCAGTCTCTGGGATCTCTCTCTCAGTCTCTGGGATCTCTCTCTCAGTCTCTGGGATCTCTCTCTCAGTCTCTGGGATCTCTCTCTCAGTCTCTGGGATCTCTCTCTCAGTCTCCGGGATCTCTCTCTCAGTCTCCAGGATCTCTCGTTCAGTCTCTGGGATCTCTCTCTCAGTCTCTGGGATCTCTCTCTCAGTCTCTGGGGTCCCTAAGTCTCTAGGATCTCTCTGTCAGTCTCTGGTATCTCTCTCAGTCTCTGGGTCTCACTCTCAGTCTCTGGATCTCACTCTCAGTCTCTGGATCTCACTCTCAGTCTCTGGATCTCACTCTCAGTCTCTGGGATCTCTCACCCAGTCTCTGGGATCTCTCTCTCAGTCTCTGGGATCTCTCTCTCAGTCTCTAGGATCTCTCTCTCAGTCCCTGGGATCTCTCTCTCTGTCTCCGGGATCTCTCTCTCAGTCTCTGGGATCTCTCTCTCAGTCTCCGGGATCTCTCTCTCAGTCTCTGGGATCTCTCTCTCAGTCTCTGGGTCTCACTCTCAGTCTCCGGGATCTCTCTCTCAGTCCCTGGGATCTCTCTCACAGTCTCTGGGATCTCACTCTCAGTCTCTGGGACCTCTCTCTCAGTCTCCGGGATCTCTCTCTCAGTCTCTGGGATCTCTCTCTCAGTGTCTGGGATCTCTCTCTCAGTCTCTGGGATCTCTCTCTCAGTCTCCGGGATCTCTCTCTCAGTCTCCGGGATCTCTCTCTCAGTCTCCAGGATCTCTCTCTCAGTCTCCGGGATCTCTCTCTCAGTCTCTGGGATCTCTCTCTCAGTCTCCGGGATCTCTCTCTCAGTCTCTGGGATCTCTCTCTCAGTCTCTGGGTCTCACTCTCAGTCTCCGGGATCTCTCTCTCAGTCCCTGGGATCTCTCTCACAGTCTCTGGGACCTCTCTCTCAGTCTCCGGGATCTCTCTCTCAGTCTCTAGGATCTCTCTGTCAGTCTCTGGTATCTCTCTCAGTCTCTGGGTCTCACTCTCAGTCTCTGGATCTCACTCTCAGTCTCTGGATCTCACTCTCAGTCTCTGGATCTCACTCTCAGTCTCTGGGATCTCTCTCTCAGTCTCTGGGATCTCTCTCTCAGTCTCTGGGATCTCTCTCTCAGTCTCTGGGATCTCTCTCTCAGTCTCTGGGATCTCTCTCTCAGTCTCTGGGATCTCTCTCTCAGTCTCTGGAACCTCTCTCTCAGTCTCTGGAATCTCTCTCTCAGTCTCATGGATCTCTCTCTCTGCCTCTGGGAGCTCTCTCAGCCTCTGGGAGCCCTCTCAGTCTCTGGAATCAATCTCTCAGTCTCTGGGATCTCTCTCAGCCTCTAGGATCTCTCTCTCAGTCTCTGGTATCTCTCTCTCAGTCTCTGGGATCTCTCTCTCAGTCTCTGGGATCTCTCTCTCAGTCTCTGGGATCTCTCTCTCAGTCTCTGGGATCTCTCTCTCAGTCTCTGGGATCTCTCTCTCAGTCTCTGGGAACTCTCTCTCAGTCTCTGGAATCTCTCTCAGTCTCTGGGTCTCACTCTCAGTCTCTGGGATCTCTCTCTCAGTCTCTGGGATCTCTCTCTCAGTCTCCGGGATCTCTCTCCCTGTCTCTGGGACCTCTCTCTTAGTCTCTGGGATCTCTCTCGCTGTCTCTGGGATCTCTCTCTCAGTCACTGGGAACTCTCTCTCAGTCTCTGGAATCTCTCTCAGTCTCTGGGTCTCACTCTCAGTCTCTGGGATCTCTCTCTCAGTCTCTGGGATCTCTCTCTCAGTCTCCGGGATCTCTCTCCCTGTCTCTGGGACCTCTCTCTTAGTCTCTGGGATCTCTCTCGCTGTCTCTGGGATCTCTCTCTCAGTCACTGGGATCTCTCTCACAGTCTCTGGGATCTCACTCTCAGTCTCTGGTACCTCTCTCTCAGTGTCTGGGATCTCTCTCTCAGGCTCTGGGATCTCTCTCTCAGTCTCTGGGATCTCTCTCTCAGTCTCTGGGGTCTCTAAGTCTCTAGGATCTCTCTGTCAGTCTCTGGTATCTCTCTCAGTCTCTGGGTCTCACTCTCAGTCTCTGGATCTCACTCTCAGTCTCTGGATCTCACTCTCAGTCTCTGGATCTCACTCTCAGTCTCTGGATCTCACTCTCAGTCTCTGGGATCTCACTCTCAGTCTCTGGGATCTCACTCTCAGTCTCTGGGATCTCTCACCCAGTCTCTGGGATCTCTCTCTCAGTCTCTGGGATCTCTCTCTCAGTCTCTGGGATCTCTCTCTCAGTCTCCGGGATCTCTCTCTCAGTCTCCGGGATCTCTCTCCCAGTCTCCGGGATCTCTCTCCCAGTCTCCGGGATCTCTCTCTCAGTCTCCGGGATCTCTCTCTCAGTCTCCGGGATCACTCTCTCAGTCCCTGGATCTCTCTCTCAGTCCCTGGATCTCACTCTCAGTCCCTGGATCTCTCTCTCAGTCCCTGGATCTCTCTCTCAGTCCCTGGATCTCACTCTCACTCTCTGTGTCTCACTCGCGGTCTCTGGGATCTCTCTCTCAGTCTCTGGGATCTCTCTCTCAGTCTCTGGGATCTCTCTCTCAGTCTCTGGGATCTCTCTCTCAGTCTCTGGGATCTCTCTCTCAGTCCCTGGGATCTCTCTCTCAGTCTCTGGGATCTCTCTCTCAGTCTCCGGGATCTCTCGTTCAGTCTCCGGGATCCCTCTCTCAGTCTCTGGGATCTCTCTCGCAGTCTCTGGGATCTCTCTCTCAGTCTCTGGGGTCTCTAAGTCTCTAGGATCTCTCTGTCAGTGTCTGGTATCTCTCTCAGTCTCTGGGTCTCACTCTCAGTCTCTGGATCTCACTCTCAGTCTCTGGATCTCACTCTGAGTCTCTGGATCTCACTCTGAGTCTCTGGATCTCACTCTGAGTCTCTGGATCTCACTCTCAGCCTCTGGGATCTCTCTCTCAGTCTCTAGGATCTCTCTCTATGTCTCTGGGATCTCTCTCTCAGTCTCCGGGATCTCTCTCTCAGTCTCCGGGATCTCTCTCTCAGTCTCCGGGATCTCTCTCTCAGTCTCCGGGATCTCTCTCTCAGTCTCTGGGATCTCTCTCTCAGTCTCTGGGTCTCACTCTCAGTCTCCGGGATCTCTCTCTCAGTCTCCGGGATCTCTCTCTCAGTCTCTGGGATCTCTCTCACAGTCTCTGGGATCTCACTCTCAGTCTCTGGGACCTCTCTCTCAGTCTCCGGGATCTCTCTCTCAGTCTCTGGGATCTCTCTCTCAGTCTCCAGGATCTCTCGTTCAGTCTCTGGGATCTCTCTCTCAGTCTCTGGGATCTCTCTCTCAGTCTCTGGGGTCTCTCTCTCAGTCTCTGGGGTCTCTAAGTCTCTAGGATCTCTCTGTCAGTCTCTGCTGTCTCTCTCAGTCTCTGGGTCTCACTCTCAGTCTCTGGATCTCACTCTCAGTCTCTGGGATCTCTCACCCAGTCTCTGGGATCTCTCTCTCAGTCTCTGGGATCTCTCTCTCAGTCTCCGGGATCTCTCTCTCAGTCTCCGGGATCTCTCTCTCAGTCTCTGGGATCTCTCTCTCAGTCTCTGGGATCTCTCTCTCAGTCTCTGGGATCTCTCTCTCAGTCTCCGTGATCTCTCTCTCAGTCTCCGGGATCTCTCTCTCAGTCTCCGGGATCTCCCTCTCAGTCTCCGGAATCTCTCTCTCAGTCTCTGGGATCTCTCTCTCAGTCTCTGGGATCTCTCTCTCAGTCTCTGGGATCCCTCTCTCAGTCTCTGGGATCTCTCACCCAGTCTCTGGGATCTCTCTCTCTGTCTCTGGGATCTCTCTCTCAGTCTCCGGGATCTCTCTCTCAGTCTCCGGGATCTCTCTCTCAGTCTCTGGGATCTCTCTCTCAGTCTCTGGGATCTCTCTCTCAGTCTCCGTGATCTCTCTCTCAGTCTCCGGGATCTCTCTCTCAGTCTCCGGGATCTCCCTCTCAGTCTCCGGGATCTCTCTCTCAGTCTCTGGGATCTCTCTCACAGTCTCTGGGATCTCACTCTCAGTCTCTGGGACCTCTCTCTCAGTCTCCGGGATCACTCTCTCAGTCTCATGGATCTCTCTCTCAGCCTCTGGGAGCTCTCTCAGCCTCTGGGATCTCTCTCTCTGTCTCTAGGATCTCTCTCTCAGTCTCTGGGATCTCTCTCTCAGTCTCCGGGATCTCTCTCTCAGTCTCTAGGATCTCTCTCTCAGTCTCTGGGTCTCACTCTCAGTCTCCGGGATCTCTCTCTCAGTCTCTGGGATCTCTCTCACAGTCTCTGGGATCTCACTCTCAGTCTCTGGGACCTCTCTCTCAGTCTCCGGGATCTCTCTCTCAGTCTCTGGGATCTCTCTCTCAGTCTCCAGGATCTCTCGTTCAGTCTCTGGGATCTCTCTCTCAGTCTCTGGGATCTCTCTCTCAGTCTCTGGGTCTCACTCTCAGTCTCCGGGATCACTCTCTCAGTCTCTGGGATCTCTCTCTCAGTCACTGGGATCTCTCTCCCAGTCTCTGGGATCTCTCTCTCAGTCTCTGGTGTATCCCTCTCAGTCTCTGGGATCTTTCTCTCAGTCTCTGGGATTTCTCTCTCAGTCTCTGGGATCTCTCTCAGTCCCTGGATCTCTCTCTCAGTCCCTGTATCTCACTCTCACTCTCTGGGTCTCACTCTCTGTCTCTGGGATCTCTCTCTCAGTCTCTGGGATCTCTCTCTCAGTCTCTGGGATCTCTCTCTCAGTCTCTGGGATCTCTCTCTCAGTCTCTGGGATCTCTCTCTCAGTCTCTGGGATCTCTCTCTCAGTCTCTGGGATCTCTCTCTCTGTCTTCCGGGATATCTCTCTCAATCTCTGGGGTCTCTAAGTCTCTAGGATCTCTCTCTCAGTCTCTGGGATCTCTCTCTCAGTCTCTGGGATCTCTCTCTCAGTCTCTGGGATCTCTCTCTCAGTCTCTGGGATCTCTCTCTCAGTCTCTGGGATCTCTCTCTCAGTCTCTGGCATCTCTCTCTCAGTCTCTGGTATCTCTCTCTCAGTCTCTGGGTCTCACTCTCAGTCTCCGGGATCTCTCTATCAGTCTCTGGGATCTCTCTCTCAGTCTCCGGGATCTCTCTCTCAGTCTCTGGGATCTCCCTCTCAGTCTCTGGGATCTCCCTCTCAGTCTCTGGAATCTCTCTCTCAGTCTCATGGATCTCTCTCTCAGCCTCTGGGAGCTCTCTCAGCCTCTGGGATCTCTCTCTCTGTCTCTAGGATCTCTCTCTCAGTCTCTGGGATCTCTCTCTCAGTCTCCGGGATCTCTCTCTCAGTCTCTGGGATCTCTCTCTCAGTCTCTGGGTCTCACTCTCAGTCTCCGGGATCTCTCTCTCAGTCTCTGGGATCTCTCTCACAGTCTCTGGGATCTCACTCTCAGTCTCTGGGACCTCTCTCTCAGTCTCCGGGATCTCTCTCTCAGTCTCTGGGATCTCTCTCTCAGTCTCCACGATCTCTCGTTCAGTCTCTGGGATCTCTCTCTCAGTCTCTGGGATCTCTCTCTCAGTCTCTGGGGTCTCTAAGTCTCTAGGATCTCTCTGTCAGTCTCTGCTGTCTCTCTCAGTCTCTGGGTCTCACTCTCAGTCTCTGGATCTCACTCTCAGTCTCTGGGATCTCTCACCCAGTCTCTGGGATCTCTCTCTCAGTCTCTGGGATCTCTCTCTCAGTCTCTAGGATCTCTCTCTCAGTCTCCGGGATCTCTCTCTCAGTCTCCGGGATCTCTCTCTCAGTCTCCGGGATCTCTCTCTCAGTCTCCGGGATCTCTCTCTCAGTCTCCGGGATCTCTCTCTCAGTCTCCGGGATCTCTCTCTCAGTCTCCGGGATCTCTCTCTCAGTCTCTGGGATCTCTCTCTCAGTCTCTGGGATCTCTCTCTCAGTCTCTGGGATCTCTCTCTCAGTCTCTGGGTCTCACTCTCAGTCTCCGGGATCTCTCTCTCAGTCTCTGGGATTTCTCTCTCAGTCTCTGGGATCTCTCTCAGACCCTGGATCTCTCTCTCAGTCCCTGTATCTCACTCTCACTCTCTGGGTCTCACTCTCTGTCTCTGGGATCTCTCTCTCAGTCTCTGGGATCTCTCTCTCAGTCTCTGGGATCTCTCTCTCAGTCTTCCGGGATCTCTCTCTCAATCTCTGGGGTCTCTAAGTCTCTAGGATCTCTCTCTCAGTCTCTGGGATCTCTCTCTCAGTCTCTGGGATCTCTCTCTCAGTCTCTGGGATCTCTCTCTCAGTCTCTGGGATCTCTCTCTCAGTCTCTGGGATCTCTCTCTCAGTCTCTGGGTCTCACTCTCAGTCTCCGGGATCTCTCTCTCAGTCTCTGGGATCTCTCTCTCAGTCTCCGGGATCTCTCTCTCAGTCTCTGGGATCTCCCTCTCAGTCTCTGGGATCTCCCTCTCAGTCTCTGGAATCTCTCTCTCAGTCTCATGGATCTCTCTCTCAGCCTCTGGGAGCTCTCTCAGCCTCTGGGATCTCTCTCTCTGTCTCTAGGATCTCTCTCTCAGTCTCTGGGATCTCTCTCTCAGTCTCCGGGATCTCTCTCTCAGTCTCTGGGATCTCTCTCTCAGTCTCTGGGTCTCACTCTCAGTCTCCGGGATCTCACTCTCAGTCTCTGGGACCTCTCTCTCAGTCTCCGGGATCTCTCTCTCAGTCTCTGGGATCTCTCTCTCAGTCTCCACGATCTCTCGTTCAGTCTCTGGGATCTCTCTCTCAGTCTCTGGGATCTCTCTCTCAGTCTCTGGGGTCTCTAAGTCTCTAGGATCTCTCTGTCAGTCTCTGCTGTCTCTCTCAGTCTCTGGGTCTCACTCTCAGTCTCTGGATCTCACTCTCAGTCTCTGGGATCTCTCACCCAGTCTCTGGGATCTCTCTCTCAGTCTCTGCGATCTCTCTCTCAGTCTCTAGGATCTCTCTCTCAGTCTCTGGGATCTCTCTCTCAGTCTCCGGGATCTCTCTCTCAGTCTCCGGGATCTCTCTCTCAGTCTCCGGGATCTCTCTCTCAGTCTCCGGGGTCTCTCTCTCAGTCTCCGGGATCTCTCTCTCAGTCTCCGGGATCTCTCTCTCAGTCTCTGGGATCTCTCTCTCAGTCTCTGGGATCTCTCTCTCAGTCTCTGGGATCTCTCTCTCAGTCTCTGGGTCTCACTCTCAGTCTCCGGGATCTCTCTCTCAGTCTCTGGGATTTCTCTCTCAGTCTCTGGGATCTCTCTCAGTCCCTGGATCTCTCTCTCAGTCCCTGTATCTCACTCTCACTCTCTGGGTCTCACTCTCTGTCTCTGGGATCTCTCTCTCAGTCTCTGGGATCTCTCTCTCAGTCTCTGGCATCTCTCTCTCAGTCTCTGGGATCTCTCTCTCAGTCTCTGGGATCTCTCTCTCTGTCTTCCGGGATCTCTCTCTCAATCTCTGGGGTCTCTAAGTCTCTAGGATCTCTCTCTCAGTCTCTGGGATCTCTCTCTCAGTCTCTGGGATCTCTCTCTCAGTCTCTGGGATCTCTCTCTCAGTCTCTGGGATCTCTCTCTCAGTCTCTGGGATCTCTCTCTCAGTCTCTGGGATCTCTCTCTCAGTCTCTGGGTCTCACTCTCAGTCTCCGGGATCTCTCTCTCAGTCTCTGGGATCTCTCTCTCAGTCTTCGGGATCTCTCTCTCAGTCTCTGGGATCTCCCTCTCAGTCTCTGGGATCTCCCTCTCAGTCTCTGGGATCTTCAACTCAGTCTCTGGGATCTCTCTCTCAGTCTCTGGGATCTCTCTCTCAGTCTCTGGGATCTCTCACTCAGTCTCTGGGATCCCTCGCTCAGTCTCTGGGATCTCCCTCTCAATCTCTGGCATCTCTCTCTCAGTCTCTGGGATCTCTCTCTCAGTCTCATGGATCTCTCTCTCAGCATCTGGGAGCTCTCTCAGCCTCTGGGATCTCTCTCTCTGTCTCTGCTATCTCTCTCTCAGTCTCTGGGATCTCTCTCTCAGTCTCTGGGATCTCTCTCTCAGTCTCTGGGATCTCTCTCTCAGTCTCCGGGAACTCTCTCTCAGTCTCTGGGATCTCTCTCTCAGTCTCTGGATCTCTCTCTCAGTCTCTGGGATCTCTCTCTCAGTCTCTGGGATCTCTCTCTCAGTCTCTGGGATCTCTCTCTCAGTCTCTGGGATCTCTCTCTCAGTCTCTGGGATCTCTCTCTAAGTCTCTGGGATCTCTCTCTCAGTCTCCGGGAACCCTCTCTCAGTCTCCGGGATCTCTCTCCCTGTCTCTGGGACCTCTCTCTTAGTCTCTGGGATCTCTCTCGCTGTCTCTGGGATCTCTCTCTCAGTCTCTGGGGTCTCTCTCTCAGTCTCTGGGATCTCTCTCTCAGTCTCTGGGATCTCCATCAGTCTCTGGGATCTCTCTTTCAGCCTCCGGGATCTCTCTCTCAGTCTCTGGGATCTCTCTCTCAGTCTCTGGGATCTCTCTCTCAGTCTCTGGGATCTCTCTCTCTGTCTTCCGGGATCTCTCTCTCAATCTCTGGGGTCTCTAAGTCTCTAGGATCTCTCTCTCAGTCTCTGGGATCTCTCTCTCAGTCTCTGGGATCTCTCTCTCAGTCTCTGGGATCTCTCTCTCAGTCTCTGGGATCTCTCTCTCAGTCTCTGGGATCTCTCTCTCAGTCTCTGGGATCTCTCTCTCAGTCTCTGGGTCTCACTCTCAGTCTCCGGGATCTCTCTCTCAGTCTCTGGGATCTCTCTCTCAGTCTTCGGGATCTCTCTCTCAGTCTCTGGGATCTCCCTCTCAGTCTCTGGGATCTCCCTCTCAGTCTCTGGGATCTTCAACTCAGTCTCTGGGATCTCTCTCTCAGTCTCTGGGATCTCTCTCTCAGTCTCTGGGATCTCTCACTCAGTCTCTGGGATCCCTCGCTCAGTCTCTGGGATCTCCCTCTCAATCTCTGGCATCTCTCTCTCAGTCTCTGGGATCTCTCTCTCAGTCTCTGGTATATCTCTCTCAGCCTCTGTTATATCTCTCCCAGTCTCTGGGATCTCTCTCTCAGTCTCTGGGATCTCTCTCAGTCTCCGGGATCTCTCTCTCAGTCTCTGGAACCTCTCTCTCAGTCTCTGGAACCTCTCTCTCAGTCTCTGGAATCTCTCTCTCAGTCTCATGGATCTCTCTCAGCCTCTGGGAGCTCTCTCTCTGTCTCTGCTATCTCTCTCTCAGTCTCTGGGATCTCTCTCTCAGTCTCTGGGATCTCTCTCTCAGTCTCTGGGATCTCTCTCTCAGTCTCCGGGAACTCTCTCTCAGTCTCTGGGATCTCTCTCTCAGTCTCTGGATCTCTCTCTCAGTCTCTGGGATCTCTCTCTCAGTCTCTGGGATCTCTCTCTCAGTCTCTGGGATCTCTCTCTCAGTCTCTGGGATCTCTCTCTCTCAGTCTCTGGGATCTCTCTCTAAGTCTCTGGGATCTCTCTCTCAGTCTCCGGGAACCCTCTCTCAGTCTCCGGGATCTCTCTCCCTGTCTCTGGGACCTCTCTCTTAGTCTCTGGGATCTCTCTCGCTGTCTCTGGGATCTCTCTCTCAGTCTCTGGGGTCTCTCTCTCAGTCTCTGGGATCTCTCTCTCAGTCTCTGGGATCTCCATCAGTCTCTGGGATCTCTCTCTCAGCCTCCGGGGTCTCTCTCTCAGTCTCTGGGGTCTCTGAGTCCCTGGGGTCTCACTCAGTCTCTGGAATCTCTCTCTCAGTCTCTGGGATCTCTCTCAGTCTCCGGGATCTCTCTCTGAGTCTCTGGAACCTCTCTCTCAGTCTCTGGAATCTCTCTCTCAGTCTCATGGATCTCTCTCTCAGCCTCTAGGAGCTCTCTCAGCCTCTGGGAGCTCTCTCAGTCTCTGGAATCTATCTCTCAGTCTCTGGGATCTCTCTCAGCCTCTGGGATCTCTCTCTCTGTCTCTGGTATCTCTCTCTCTGTCTCTGGTATCTCTCTCTCTGTCTCTGGTATCTCTCTCTCAGTCTCTGGGATCTCTCTCTCAGACTCTGGGATCTCTCTCTCAGTCTCCGGGAACTCTCTCTCAGTCTCCGGGAACTCTCTCTCAGTCTCCGGGAACTCTCTCTCAGTCCCTGGGTCTCACTCTCAGTCTCTGGGATCTCTCTCTCAGTCTCTGGGATCTCTCTCTCAGTCTCTGGGATCTCTCTCTCAGTCTCTGGGATCTCTCTCTAAGTCTCTGGGATCTCTCTCTCAGTCTCCGGGAACCCTCTCTCAGTCTCCGGGATCTCTCTCTCAGTCTCAGGGATCTCTCTCTCAGTCTCTGGGATCTCCCTCTCAGTCTCTGGGATCTCCCTCTCAGTCTCTGGGATCTCCCTCTCAGTCTCTGGGATCTCCCTCTTAGTCTCTGGGATCTCCCTCTCAGTCTCTGGGATCTCCCTCTCAGTCTCTGGGATCGCCCTCTGTCTCTGGGATCTCTCTCTCAGTCTCTGGAATCTCCCTCACTCTCTGGGGACCCACTCTCAGACTCTGGGATCTCTCTCAGTCTCTGGGATCTCTCGCTCAGTCTCTGGGATCTCTTTCTCAGTCTCTGGGATCTCTTTCTCAGTCTCTGGGATCTCTCTCCCAGTCCCTGGATCTCTCTCTCAGTCTCTGGAATCGCTCTCTCAATCTCCGGGATCTCTCTCTCAGTTTCTGGGATCTCTCTTTCAGTTTCTGGGATCTCTCTCTCAGTCTCTGGGATCTCCCTCACTCTCTGGGGTCCCACTCTCAGTCTCTGGGATCTCTCTCTCAGTCTCTGGGATCTCTCTCTCAGTCTTCGGGATCTCTCTCTCAGTCTCTGGGATCTCCCTCTCAGTCTCTGGGATCTCCCTCTCAGTCTCTGGGATCTTCAACTCAGTCTCTGGGATCTCTCTCTCAGTCTCTGGGATCTCTCTCTCAGTCTCTGGGATCTCTCACTCAGTCTCTGGGATCCCTCGCTCAGTCTCTGGGATCTCCCTCTCAATCTCTGGCATCTCTCTCTCAGTCTCTGGGATCTCTCTCTCAGTCTCTGGTATATCTCTCTCAGCCTCTGGTATATCTCTCCCAGTCTCTGGGATCTCTCTCTCAGTCTCTGGGATCTCTCTCAGTCTCCGGGATCTCTCTCTCAGTCTCTGGAACCTCTCTCTCAGTCTCTGGAACCTCTCTCTCAGTCTCTGGAATCTCTCTCTCAGTCTCATGGATCTCTCTCTCAGCCTCTGGGAGCTCTCTCAGCCTCTGGGATCTCTCTCTCTGTCTCTGCTATCTCTCTCTCAGTCTCTGGGATCTCTCTCTCAGTCTCTGGGATCTCTCTCTCAGTCTCTGGGATCTCTCTCTCAGTCTCCGGGAACTCTCTCTCAGTCTCTGGGATCTCTCTCTCAGTCTCTGGATCTCTCTCTCAGTCTCTGGGATCTCTCTCTCAGTCTCTGGGATCTCTCTCTCAGTCTCTGGGATCTCTCTCTCAGTCTCTGGGATCTCTCTCTCAGTCTCTGGGATCTCTCTCTCAGTCTCTGGGATCTCTCTCTAAGTCTCTGGGATCTCTCTCTCAGTCTCCGGGAACCCTCTCTCAGTCTCCGGGATCTCTCTCCCTGTCTCTGGGACCTCTCTCTTAGTCTCTGGGATCTCTCTCGCTGTCTCTGGGATCTCTCTCTCAGTCTCTGGGGTCTCTCTCTCAGTCTCTGGGATCTCTCTCTCAGTCTCTGGGATCTCCATCAGTCTCTGGGATCTCTCTCTCAGCCTCCGGGATCTCTCTCTCAGTCTCTGGGATCTCTCTCTCAGTCTCTGGGATCTCTCTCTCAGTCTCTGGGATCACTCTCTCTGTCTTCCGGGATCTCTCTCTCAATCTCTGGGGTCTCTAAGTCTCTAGGATCTCTCTCTCAGTCTCTGGGATCTCTCTCTCAGTCTCTGGGATCTCTCTCTCAGTCTCTGGGATCTCTCTCTCAGTCTCTGGGATCTCTCTCTCAGTCTCTGGGATCTCTCTCTCAGTCTCTGGGTCTCACTCTCAGTCTCCGGGATCTCTCTCTCAGTCTCTGGGATCTCTCTCTCAGTCTTCGGGATCTCTCTCTCAGTCTCTGGGATCTCCCTCTCAGTCTCTGGGATCTCCCTCTCAGTCTCTGGGATATTCAACTCAGTCTCTGGGATCTCTCTCTCAGTCTCTGGGATCTCTCTCTCAGTCTCTGGGATCTCTCACTCAGTCTCTGGGATCCCTCGCTCAGTCTCTGGGATCTCCCTCTCAATCTCTGGCATCTCTCTCTCAGTCTCTGGGATCTCTCTCTCAGTCTCTGGTATATCTCTCTCAGCCTCTGGTATATCTCTCCCAGTCTCTGGGATCTCTCTCTCAGTCTCTGGGATCTCTCTCAGTCTCCGGGATCTCTCTCTCAGTCTCTGGGACCTCTCTCTCAGTCTCTGGAACCTCTCTCTCAGTCTCTGGAATCTCTCTCTCAGTCTCATGGATCTCTCTCAGCCTCTGGGAGCTCTCTCAGCCTCTGGGATCTCTCTCTCTGTCTCTGCTATCTCTCTCTCAGTCTCTGGGATCTCTCTCTCAGTCTCTGGGATCTCTCTCTCAGTCTCTGGGATCTCTCTCTCAGTCTCCGGGAACTCTCTCTCAGTCTCTGGGATCTCTCTCTCAGTCTCTGGATCTCTCTCTCAGTCTCTGGGATCTCTCTCTCAGTCTCTGGGATCTCTCTCTCAGTCTCTGGGATCTCTCTCTCAGTCTCCGGGAACCCTCTCTCAGTCTCCGGGATCTCTCTCCCTGTCTCTGGGACCTCTCTCTTAGTCTCTGGGATCTCTCTCGCTGTCTCTGGGATCTCTCTCTCAGTCTCTGGGGTCTCTCTCTCAGTCTCTGGGATCTCTCTCTCAGTCTCTGGGATCTCCATCAGTCTCTGGGATCTCTCTCTCAGCCTCCGGGGTCTCTCTCTCAGTCTCTGGGGTCTCTGAGTCCCTGGGGTCTCACTCAGTCTCTGGAATCTCTCTCTCAGTCTCTGGGATCTCTCTCAGTCTCCGGGATCTCTCTCTGAGTCTCTGGAACCTCTCTCTCAGTCTCTGGAATCTCTCTCTCAGTCTCATGGATCTCTCTCTCAGCCTCTGGGAGCTCATCAGCCTCTGGGAGCTCTCTCAGTCTCTGGAATCTATCTCTCAGTCTCTGGGATCTCTCTCAGCCTCTGGGATCTCTCTCTCTGTCTCTGGTATCTCTCTCTCTGTCTCTGGTATCTCTCTCTCTGTCTCTGGTATCTCTCTCTCAGTCTCTGGGATCTCTCTCTCAGACTCTGGGATCTCTCTCTCAGTCTCCGGGAACTCTCTCTCAGTCTCCGGGAACTCTCTCTCAGTCTCCGGGAACTCTCTCTCAGTCCCTGGGTCTCACTCTCAGGCTCTGGGATCTCTCTCTCAGTCTCTGGGATCTCTCTCTCAGTCTCTGGGATCTCTCTCTCAGTCTCTGGGATCTCTCTCTAAGTCTCTGGGATCTCTCTCTCAGTCTCCGGGAACCCTCTCTCAGTCTCCGGGATCTCTCTCTCAGTCTCAGGGATCTCTCTCTCAGTCTCTGGGATCTCCCTCTCAGTCTCTGGGATCTCCCTCTCAGTCTCTGGGATCTCCCTCTCAGTCTCTGGGATCTCCCTCTTAGTCTCTGGGATCTCCCTCTCAGTCTCTGGGATCTCCCTCTCAGTCTCTGGGATCGCCCTCTGTCTCTGGGATCTCTCTCTCAGTCTCTGGGATCTCCCTCACTCTCTGGGGACCCACTCTCAGACTCTGGGATCTCTCTCAGTCTCTGGGATCTCTCGCTCAGTCTCTGGGATCTCTTTCTCAGTCTCTGGGATCTCTTTCTCAGTCTCTGGGATCTCTCTCCCAGTCCCTGGATCTCTCTCTCAGTCTCTGGAATCGCTCTCTCAATCTCCGGGATCTCTCTCTCAGTTTCTGGGATCTCTCTTTCAGTTTCTGGGATCTCTCTCTCAGTCTCTGGGATCTCCCTCACTCTCTGGGGTCCCACTCTCAGTCTCTGGGATCTCTCTGTCTCTGGGATCTCTCTCTCAGTCTCTGGGATCGCTCTCTCAGTCTCTGGGATCGCTCTCTCTGTCTCTGGGATCTCTCTCTCAGTCTCTGGGATCTCTCTCTCAGTCTCTGGGATCTCTCTCTCAGTCTCTGGGTCTCACTCTCAGTCTCTGGGATCTCTCTCTCAGTCTCTGGGATCTCTCTGTCAGTTTCTGGGATCTCTCTCTCAGTCTCTGGGATCTCCCTCACTCTCTGGGGTCCCACTCTCAGTCTCTGGGATCTCTCTGTCTCTGGGATCTCTCTCTCAGTCTCTTGGATCTCTCTCTCAGTCTCTGGGATCGCTCTCTCTGTCTCTGGGATCTCTCTCTCAGTCTCTGGGATCTCTCTCTCAGTCTCTGGGATCTCTCTCTCAGTCTGGGATCTCTCTCGCAGTCTCTGGGATCTCTCTCTCAGTCTCTGGGATCTCCCTTAGTCTCTGGGATCTCTCTCTCAACCTCCGGGATCTCTCTCTCAGTCTCTGGGATCTCTCTCTCAGTCTCTGGGATCTCTCTCTCAGTCTCTGGGATCTCCCTCACTCTCTGGGGTCCCACTCTCAGTCTCTGCGATCTCTCTCAGTCACTGGGATCTCTCTCTTAGTCTCTGGGATCTCTCTCTTAGTCTCTGGGATCTCTCTCATAGTCTCTGGGATCTCTCTCTTAGTCTCTGGGATCTCTCTCTCAGTCTCTGGGGTCTCTAGGTCTCTATGACCTCTCTCTCTGTCTCTGGGAGCTCGCTCAGTCTCTGGGATCTCTCTCAGTCTCTGGGATCTCTCTCTCAGTCTCTGGGATTTCACTCTTATTCTCTGGGATCTCTCTCTCAGTCCCTGGATCTCTCTCTCAGTCTCTGGAATCTCTCTCTCAGTCTCTGGGATCTTTCTCTCAGTCTATGCGATCTCTCTCTCAGTCTCTGGGAGCTCCCTCAGTATCTGGAATCTCCCTCAGTCTCTGGAATCTCTCTCTCAGTCTCTGGGATTCTCTCTCAGTGTCTGGGGTCTCCCTCTCATTCTCTGAGATCTCTCTCTCAGTCTCTGGGATCTCTGTCCCGGTCTCTGGGGTCTCTCTCTCAGTCTCTGGGATCTCTCTCAGTCTCTGGGATCTCTCTCAGTCTCTGGGATCTCTCTGTCTCTGGGATCTCTCTCTCAGTCTCTGGATTCTCTCTCTCAGTCTCTGGAATCGCTCTCTCAGTCTCTGGGATCTCTCTCTCAGTCTCTGGGAGCTCTCTCTCAGTCTCTGGGAGCTCTCTCTCAGTCTCTGGGAGCTCTCTCTCAGTCTCTGGGATCTCACTCTCGCTCTCTGGGGTCTCACTCTCGCTCTCTGGGGTCTGACTGTCAGTCTCGAGGGTCTCACTCTCTGGGGTCTGACTGTCAGTCTCGAGGGTCTGACTCTCTGGGTCTCACTGTCACTCTCTGGGGTCTCACTCTCTGGGGTCTGACTGTCAGTCTCGAGGTTCTCACTCTCTGGAGTCTCTCTCTCTGTCTCTGAGTTCTCACTCTCACTCTCTCGGTCTCACACTCTGTGGTCTCACTGTCACTCTCTGGGGTCTCACTCTCTGGGTCTCACTGTCACTCTCTGGGGCCTCACTCTCTGGGTCTCACTGTCAGTCTCGAGGGTCTCACTCTCTGTGTCTCACTGTCAGTCTCGAGGGTCTCACTCTCCGGTTTCACTGTTATTCTCGAACGTCTCACTCTCCGTGGTCTCACTCTCTTTCTCTGGGGTCTCACTCTCACTCTCTGGGGTCTTTCTCTCTGTCTCTCAGTTATCACCGTCACTGTCTGGGGTCTCACTGTCAGTCTCGAGCGTCTCACTCTCTGGGGTCTCACTCTCTGGGGTCTCACTCTCTGGGGTCTCACTCTCTGGGGTCTCACTCTCACTCTCTGGGGTCTCACTGTCAGTCTCAAGGGTCTCACTCTCTCAGTCTCACTCTCGCTCTCTGGGGTCTCACTGTGTGGGTCTCATTGTCAGTCTCCAGGGTCTCACTCTCTCAGTCTCACTCTCGGTCTCCGGGTCTCACTCTCTCGGTAACACTGTCAGTCTCGAGGGTCTCACTCTCTCAGTCTCACTCACACTCTCTGGGGTCTCACTGTCAGTCTCGAGGGTCTCACTCTCTGGGGTCTCACTCTCTGGGTCTCACTGTCAGTCTCGAGGTTCTCACTCTCGAGGGTCTCACTGTCAGTCTCTGGGGTCTCACTCTCACTCTCTGGGGTCTCACTCTCACTCTCTGGGGTCTCACTCTCTGGGTCTCACTGTCAGTCTCGAGGGTCTCACTCTCCGGTTTCACTGTTATTCTCGAACGTCTCACTCTCCGTGGTCTCACTCTCTTTCTCTGGGGTCTCACTCTCACTCTCTGGGGTCTTTCGCTCTGTCTCTCAGTTCTCACCGTCACTGTCTGGGGTCTCACTGTCAGTCTCGAGCGTCTCACTCTCTGGGGTCTCACTCTCTGGGGTCTCACTCTCTGGGGTCTCACTCTCTGGGGTCTCACTCTCACTCTCTGGGGTCTCACTGTCAGTCTCAAGGGTCTCACTCTCTGGGGTCTCACTGTCAGTCTCGAGGGTCTCGCTCTCAGGGGTCTCACTGTCAGTCGCCAGGGTCTCACTCTCAGGGGTCTCTCTCTCTCTGTCTCTCAGTTCTCACTGTCACTCTCTGGGGTCTCACTGTCAGTCTCGAGGGTCTCACTCTCTGGGGTCTCACTGTCAGTCTCGAGGGTCTCGCTCTCAGGGGTCTCACTGTCAGTCTCAAGGGTCTCCCTCTCAGGGGTCTCACTGTCAGTCTCGAGGGTCTCACTCTCCGGGTCTCAGTGTCAGTCTCGAGGGCCTCACTCTCTGGGGTCTCTCTCTCTGTCTCTCAGTTCTCACTGTCACTGTCTGGGGTCTCACTGCCAGTCTCGAGGGTCTCACTCTCTGGGGTCTCACTGTCAGTCTCGAGGGTCTCACTCTCTGGGGTCTCACTGTCACTCTCTGGGGTCTCACTCTCTGGGTCTCACTGTCACTCTCTGGGGTCTCACTCTCTGGGGTCTCACTCTCGCTCTCTGGGGTCTCACTCTCGCTCTCTGGGGTCTGACTGTCAGTCTCGAGGGTCTCACTCTCTGGGTCTCACTGTCAGTCTCGAGGGTCTCACTCTCTGGGGTCTGACTGTCAGTCTCGAGGGTCTGACTCTCTGGGTCTCACTGTCACTCTCTGGGGTCTCACTCTCTGGGGTCTGACTGTCAGTCTCGAGGGTCTCACTCTCTGGAGTCTCTCTCTCTGTCTCTGAGTTCTCACTCTCACTCTCTCGGTCTCACACTCTGTGGTCTCACTGTCACTCTCTGGGGTCTCACTCTCTGGGTCTCACTGTCACTCTCTGGGGCCTCACTCTCTGGGTCTCACTGTCACTCTCTGGGGCCTCACTCTCTGGGTCTCACTGTCAGTCTCAAGGGTCTCACTCTCACTCTCTGTGTCTCACTGTCAGTCTCGAGGGTCTCACTCTCCGGTTTCACTGTTATTCTCGAACGTCTCACTCTCCGTGGTCTCACTCTCACTCTCTGGGGTCTTTCTCTCTGTCTCTCAGTTCTCACCGTCACTGTCTGGGGTCTCACTGTCAGTCTCGAGCGTCTCACTCTCTGGGGTCTCACTCTCTGGGGTCTCACTCTCTGGGGTCTCACTCTCTGGGGTCTCACTCTCACTCTCTGGGGTCTCACTGTCAGTCTCAAGGGTCTCACTCTCTCAGTCTCACTCTCGCTCTCTGGGGTCTCACTGTGTGGGTCTCATTGTCAGTCTCCAGGGTCTCACTCTCTCAGTCTCACTCTCGGTCTCCGGGTCTCACTCTCTCGGTAACACTGTCAGTCTCGAGGGTCTCACTCTCTCAGTCTCACTCACACTCTCTGGGGTCTCACTGTCAGTCTCGAGGGTCTCGCTCTCTGGGGTCTCACTCTCTGGGTCTCACTGTCAGTCTCGAGGGTCTCACTCTCGAGGGTCTCACTGTCAGTCTCTGGGGTCTCACTCTCACTCTCTGGGGTCTCACTCTCTGGGTCTCACTGTCAGTCTCGAGGGTCTCACTCTCGAGGGTCTCACTGTCCGTCTCGAGGGTCTCACTCTCTGGGTCTCACTGTCAGTTTCGAAGTTCTCACTCTCTGGGGTCTCAATGTCAGTCTCGAGGGTCTCACTCTCTGGGGTCTCACTCTCACTCTCTGGGGTCTCACTGTCAGTCTCGAGGGTCTCACTCTCTGGGGTCTCACTCTCTGGGGTCTCACTGTCAGTCTCAAGGGTCTCACTCTCTGGGTTCTCACTCTCTGGGGTCTCACTCTCACTATCTGGGTTCTCACTCTCTGGGGTCTCACTGTCAGTCTTGAGGGTCACGCTCTCTGGGGTCTCACTCTCACTCTCTGGGTCTCACTGTCAGTCTTGAGGGTCTCACTCTCGAGGGTCTCACTGTCAGTCTCGAGGGTCTCACTCTCTGGGGTCTCACTCTCACTATCTGGGTTCTCACTCTCTGGGGTCTCACTGTCAGTCTTGAGGGTCACGCTCTCTGGGGTCTCACTCTCACTCTCTGGGTCTCACTGTCAGTCTTGAGGGTCTCACTCTCGAGGGTCTCACTGTCAGTCTCGAGGGTCTCACTCTCGAGGGTCTCACTGTCAGTCTCGAGGGTCTCACTCTCTGGGTCTCACTGTCATTCTCGAAGTTCTCACTCTCTGGGGTCTCACTGTCAGTCTCGACGGGCTCGCTCTCTGGGGTCTCACTCTCTGGGTCTCACTGTCAGTCTCGAGGGTCTCACTCTCGAGGGTCTCACTGTCAGTCTCGAGGGTCTCACTCTGGGTCTCACTGTCAGTCTCGAGGGTCTCACTCTCCGGGGTCTCACTGTCAGTCTCAAGGGTCTCACTCTCTGGGGTCTCACTGTCAGTCTCGAAGTTCTCACTCTCAGGGGTCTCACTCTCTGGGTCTCACTGTCAGTCTCGAGGGTCTCACTCTCGAGGGTCTCACTGTCAGTCTCGAGGGTCTCACTCTGGGTCTCACTGTCAGTCTCGAGGGTCTCACTCTCTGGGTCTCACTGTCAGTCTCGAGGGTCTCACTCTCTGGGGTCTCACTGTCAAGTCTCGAGGGTCTCACTCTGGGTCTCACTGTCAGTCTCGAGGGTCTCACTCTCTGGGTCTCACTGTCAGTCTCGAAGTTCTCACTCTCTGGGGTCTCACTCTCTGGGTCTCACTGTCAGTCTCGAGGGTCTCACTCTCTGGGGTCTCACTCTCACTCTCTGGGTTCTCACTCTCTGGGGTCTCACTCTCACTCTCTGGGGTCTCACTCTCTGGGGTCTCACTGTCAGTCTCGAGGGTCTCACTCTCTGGGGTCTCACTCTCACTCTCTGGGTTCTTACTCTCTGGGGTCTCACTGTCACTCTCTGGGGTCTCACTGTCAGTCTCGAGGGTCTCACTCTCTGGGTCTCACTGTCAGTCTCGAGGGTCTCACTCTCTGGGTCTCACTGTCAGTCTCGAGGGTCTCACTCTCGAGGGTCTCACCGTCAGTCATGCGGGTCTCACTCTCTCTATCTCACTCTCGGTCTGTGGATTAATTTTCAGGGAGCGGGCAGATCCAGCTGTGGCAGTTCCTCCTCGAGCTGCTCTCGGATGCCACCAACTCTGGCTGCATCACCTGGGAGGGGACGAATGGAGAGTTCAAGATGACGGACCCGGACGAAGTTGCGCGGCGCTGGGGAGAGAGGAAGAGCAAGCCCAACATGAATTATGACAAGCTGAGCCGGGCTCTCCGTTACTATTACGACAAAAACATCATGACGAAGGTCCACGGCAAACGCTACGCTTACAAGTTTGATTTCCAGGGCATCGCGCAGGCTCACCAACCTCACCCGCCCGAGTCACCCATCTACAAGTACTCATCTGAGCTGCCTTTCATGCCAACTTACCACACGCAAAAGATAAACTTTGTGCCGTCTCACCCTTCACCCATCCCTGCGTCTTCGGCAGGCTTCTTTGGCTCGACGAATCCCTACTGGAGCTCAGCCGCGACGACCATGTACCCCAGCCCCGGTGCCACCCGCCACCCGGCCTCCCATGTCCCGTCCCACCTCGCATCCTACTACTGACCCGCAATAAAGCAGCGCCGGTTCAGGAGCACGCCGCCCTTGGCTTTCCCTCCACACAGGGGTGTTTGTTACCGGGAGTGCCCCGAGGGAGCGGAGAAACTGGTCTCCAAGACAATGTGTAAATGAGAGAGAGACACTGTCCCTGCCGTTATATCCCCTGGAGATGGAGGACACTGCAGGTGCAATCCACTCTTTTGGGTCCAGTGGTGATTTGGGAATTTGATGTTATATCTTGTTTCGCTTTGAACTGGCTGTTCATCCAATGTTCCTCCGTTAAGCCCAGCGTGGTCTAACTGGCAATAAACAGGAACGTAAAGGTAAGGCCTTGAGCTGGCTGGGACTCCCAATGACAGCTGACTTGCTTCTTCGCAGAGACAGTAGAAAAGGTGGAAACTGCTATCTCTTGTTTTTACATGTGATATGTATTGTAGCACAGAATTGGCAAGCAATTTTATATATAATTGTTTTTATTGTATAGTTTCATTTGATGGTGGTTAATATTAAGTGCCAGGATCTATATATGTTCCACTTGGCTTCACCGGCCAATGAGCTGGAGGTATCATCTCTTATCAAATCTCAGTGCCTTGTTCACCGACCCCAAACAACTTCCCCATCCTCCCCAAAACATCATCCCATCCCCCACCCTCCCATAACACCATCCCATCCCCCATCCTCCCCCAAAACACCATCCCATCCCCCATCCTCCCCCAAAACACCATCCCATCCCCCACCCTCCCCAAAACACCATCCCATCCACCACCCTCCCCCAAAACACCATCCCATCCCATCCCCCACCCTCCCCAAAACACCATCCCATCCCCCACCCTCCCCCAAAACACCATCCCATCCCCCACCCTCCCCCAAAACACCATCCCATCCCCCACCCTCCCCCAAAACACCATCCCATCCCCCAAAACACCATCCCATCCCCCAAAACACCATCCCATCCCCAAAACACCATCCCATCCCCAAAACACCATCCCATCCCCCAAAACACCATCCCATCCCCCAAAACACCATCCCATCCCCCACCCAAAACACCAGCCCATCCCCCCAAAAACACCAGCCCATCCCCCCAAAAACACCAGCCCTTCCCCCCCAAAACACCAGCCCATCCCCCCAAAAACACCAGCCCATCCCCCCAAAACACCAGCCCATCCCCCCAAAACACCAGCCCATCCCCCCAAAACACCAGCCCATCCCCCACCCTCCCCCCAAAACACCAGCCCACCCCCACCCTCCCCCAAAACACCAGCCCACCCCCCACCCTTCCCCAAAACACCAGCCCACCCCCCACCCTCCACCCTCCCCCAAAACACCAGCCCACCCCCCACCCTCCACCCTCCCCCAAAACACCAGCCCACCCCCCACCCTCCCCCAAAACACCAGCCCACCCCCCGCCCTCCCCCAAAACACCAGCCCACCCCCCGCCCTCCCCCAAAACACCAGCCCACCCCCCGCCCTCCCCCAAAACACCAGCCCACCCCCCGCCCTCCCCCAAAACACCAGCCCGCCCCCCGCCCTCCCCCAAAACACCAGCCCGCCCCCCGCCCTCCCCCAAAACACCAGCCCGCCCCCCGCCCTCCCCCAAAACACCAGCCCGCCCCCCGCCCTCCCCCAAAACACCAGCCCGCCCCCCGCCCTCCCCCAAAACACCAGCCCACCCCCCGCCCTCCCCCAAAACACCAGCCCATCCCCCGCCCTCCCCCAAAACACCAGCCCATCCCCCGCCCTCCCCCAAAACACCAGCCCATCCCCCGCCCTCCCCCAAAACACCAGCCCATCCCCCGCCCTCCCCCAAAACACCAGCCCATTCCCCGCCCTCCCCCAAAACACCAGCCCATTCCCTGCCCTCCCCCAAAACACCAGCCCATTCCCCGCCCTCCCCCAAAACACCAGCCCATTCCCCGCCCTCCCCCAAAACACCAGCCCATTCCCCGCCCTCCCCCAAAACACCAGCCCATTCCCCGCCCTCCCCCAAAACACCAGCCCATTCCCCGCCCTCCCCAAAACACCAGCCCATTCCCCGCCCTCCCCCAAAACACCAGCCCATTCCCCGCCCTCCCCCAAAACACCAGCCCATTCCCCGCCCTCCCCCAAAACACCAGCCCATTCCCCGCCCTCCCCCAAAACACCAGCCCATTCCCCGCCCTCCCCCAAAACACCAGCCCATTCCCCGCCCTCCCCCAAAACACCAGCCCATTCCCCGCCCTCCCCCAAAACACCAGCCCATTCCCCGCCCTCCCCCAAAACACCAGCCCATTCCCCGCCCTCCCCCAAAACACCAGCCCATTCCCCGCCCTCCCCCAAAACACCAGCCCATCCCCCAAAACACCAGCCCATCCCCCAAAACACCAGCCCATCCCCCACCCTCCCCCACCTCCTTCATTCCTAATAACCACCCATCCTCCCCAAACAACTACCCCATTCCCCGCCTTCCCCCCAAATAACTCCTCCATCCCCGCTCTCCCCCAAATGCACCAAGACACCCTCAGCACCCAAGCAAAACTCCACCCAGCTCTACATCCAGCTCCCCACACAGCCCACCCCCTTACAGTCCTTCAACACAGCCCCTTAAACACAACCCCCCAAACAGATGTTAGACATTTTAGTTTCTGTGTTGTGAAAGTTATGTTCGTTTTTCACCAACACACATTTATTCCATTCCAACAGACTCTGCACACAACTCTAACTACACATCACCAGGCACGGAGGCCACCTGAAGCCCCTTTACATATCAGTGTCAATTATTGGATACTTAACATAAATGAGACAACTAATTGCTATGTCTCTTAACCCATTACAACAGAGCCCCCCAAACAAACACAGCCACCCAACACAACCCCAATATAGAACTCCACACAGCCCCCAATGCAGCATCCCACCCAGACCCCCACCCCTCCCCCCATACAGCCCCCCAAACACACAGCCCTCCGACCCAGACCCCCATCCAGGCCGCCCAGCCAGACCCCTCACACAACCTCCCACACACCCCTCCAGCCAGATACCATGCACAGCCCTCCCCACACACAGTCCCCCCCAGTCACAGACCCCACACAGCGCACTACCAAGACCTCCAAACCAAGACATCCCCACCCAGACTCCCCGATACAGCTCCCTCCAGCTGGCCAACAACCAGCCCCTACCCAAACCCACAGGAACACCTCCCCAACACCACAACTTGCCCCTCAAAGAAACACCCACCCAGATCCCCCACCCCCGCCCATCCAACCATCACCCAGCCCCCAAACCAGCTTCCCAATACTATGATTCTTTTGATGGGCCCCCGTCAAACCTTCCCCTGGGAACAGTGGGGCTGTGGGAGGGAATTCAATGGGTGGGTAGCGTCAGTGATAGGGGAGAGTGTACATGGGGATGTGGGAGGGGATTAAATGGGTGGGTAGAGTCAGTGATAGGGGAGAGTGTACATGGGGCTGTGGGAGGGGATTAAATGGGTGGGTAGAGTCAGTGATAGGGGAAAGTGTACATGGGGATGTGGGAGGGGATTAAATGGGTGGGTAGAGTCTGTGGGAGGGGATTAAATGGGTGGGTAGAGTCAGTGATAGGGGAGAGTACATGGGGATGTGGGAGGGGATTAAATGGGTGGATAGAGTTAGTGATAGGGGAGAGTGTACATGGGGATGTGGGAGGGGATTAAATGGGTGGGTAGAGTCACTGATAGGGGAGAGTACATGGGGATGTGGGAGGGGATTAAATGGGTGGGTAGAGTCAGTGATTGAATGGGATCGGACCATGTGAACGTTCCACTCATTCGGCATCACATTGAGACCGGGACTTGTCAACGTTTCACTCACCTCACCGTTATACTGAGATTCTCCCCATCAGTTAAATACTGGGTGTTTGGTTTAGAAGACTAACGTTTGGTGGGAGGTGGGAGGGTGAGTGATTGTTGGGGGCGATGGAAAGATGTCCCTGAGCTCTCGTTCCCCACTCTCCGATGTCAATTGTAGCATATTTTGTTTCAAGAGGTTTTGTGGGATTGTTTGTTTGTAAATAATTTATCGGAATGCTTCTGTTTAAATCGGGGAGATACTTGTCACTGATTTCTTCAGCTTTTATGTATTCAAATCAATAAAGATTCATTTAGAGGACAACCTGTGTAATACTCAAACCTCGCACAAACTGTCAGCATATACCTTCTCCGTTCCCCTTTATCCAGTCCCTTTTATCCCACCCCATTAAACAACCCCCTTTACCCTGTCCCCTTTACCCTGTCCCCTTTACCCCATTCCCTTTACCAAGTCCCATTTATCCAGTACCCTTTACCCTGTCTCCTTTACTGCCTCCTTTACCCAGTACCATTTATCCTGTCCACTTTACACAGTCGCCTTTACCATGTCCCCCTTACCCTGTTCCCTTCACCCTGTCCCCCTTTAACCTGTCCCCTTTAACCTGTCCCCTTTACCCTGTCCCCTTTACCCTGTCCCCTTTACCCTGTCCCCTTTACCCTATCCCTTTTACCCCGTTCTCTTCACCCTGCCCCCATTATCCTGCCCCCTTTATCCTGCCCCCTTTACCCTCTCCCCTTTACCCTGTCCCCTTTACCCCAACCACTTTACCCCAACCCCTTTACCTGTCCCCCTTACCCCGTTCCCTTCACCCTGTCCCCTTTATCCAGTACCCTTTACCCTGTCTCCTTTACGGTCTCCTTTTCCTGACCCCTTTAACGTGTCCCCTTTGCTCTGTCCCCTTTACCCCAACCCCTTTACCCTGTCGCTTTTACCCCATTCTCTTCACCCAGCCCCCATTATCCTGCCCCCTTTATCCTGCCCCCCTTATCCTGCCCCCTTCACCCTGTCCCCTTTACCCATCCCCTCTACCCGTCCCCTTTACCCGTCCCCTTTACCCCAACCCCTTTACCCTGTTCCCATTGCCCTGGCCCCGTTACCCTTTTCCCTTTACCCCAACCCCTTTACCCTGTTCCTATTGCCCTGTCCCCTTTACCCTTTCCCTTTACACGTCCCCTTAACCCACTGCCCTTTACTCAGCCTTTTACCCTGTCCCATTTACACTATCCTCTTTATCCCGTCCCCTTTCCCCATGTTTTCTTTATCAAGTACCCTTTACCCTTTGCCCTTTACCCTCTTCCCTTAACCCTGTCACCATTACCCCGTTCCGTTCATCCTGTCCCCTTTATCCAGTACCCTTTACCCTGTTCCCTTTACCCTTTGGACTTTACCCTGTTCCCTTCACCCTGTCCCCTTTGCCCCATTCCCTTCACCTGTCCCCTTTATCCAGAACCCTTTCCACTTTGCCATTTATCCTGTCCCCTTTACCCTTTTCCCTTTACCCCGTTCCCTTAAACCTGTCCCCTTTATCAAGTCCCCTTTACCCTGTCCCCTTTACCCTCTCCCCTTTACCCTGTCCCCTTTACCCCAACCACTTTACCCCAACCCCTTTACCCTGTCCCCCTTACCCCGTTCCCTTCACCCTGTCCCCTTTATCCAGTACCCTTTACCCTGTCTCCTTTACGGTCTCCTTTTCCTGACCCCTTTAACGTGTCCCCTTTACCCTGTCCCCTTTACCCCAACCCCTTTACCCTGTCGCTTTTACCCCATTCTCTTCACCCTGCCGCCATTATCCTGCCCCCTTTATCCTGCCCCCCTTATCCTGTCCCCTTTACCCTGTCCCCTTTCCCTGTCCCCTTTACCCTGTCCCCTTTACCCTGTCCCCTTTACCCATCCCCTCTACCCGTCCCCTTTACCCGTCCCCTTTACCCCAACCCCTTTACCCTGTTCCCATTGCCCTGGCCCCTTTACCCTGTTCCCTTTACCCATCCCCTTTACCCCCTGCCCTTTACTCAGCCCTTTACCCTGTCCCATTTACACTATCCTCTTTACCCCGTCCCCTTTACCCCGTCCCCTTTATCAAGTACCCTTTACCCATTGCCCTTTACCCGCTTCCCTTTACCCTGTCACCATTACCCTGTTCCCATCACCCTCTCCTCTTTATCCAGTATCCTTTGCACTTTGCCCTTTATCCTGTTCCCTTTACCCTTTAGACTTTACCTTGTTCCGTTTACCCTTTGGACTTTACCCTGTTCCCTTTGCCCTGTCCCCTTTGTCCCATTCCCTTCACCTGTCCCCTTTATCCAGAACCCTTTACACTTTGCCATTTATCCTGTCCCCTTTATCCTTTGCCCTTTACCCTGTCCCCGTTACCCTTTTCCCTTTACCCCAACCCCTTTACCCTGTTCCTATTGCCCTGTCCCCTTTACCCTTTCCCTTTACCCGTCCCCTTAACCCACTGCCCTTTACTCAGCCTTTTACCCTGTCCCATTTACACTATCCTCTTTATCCCGTCCCCTTTCCCCATGTTTTCTTTATCAAGTACCCTTTACCCTTTGCCCTTTACCCTCTTCCCTTTACCCTGTCACCATTACCCCATTCCGTTCACCCTGTCCCCTTTATCCAGTACCCTTTACCCTGTTCCCTTTACCCTTTGGACTTTACCCTGTTCCCTTCACCCTGTCCCCTTTGCCCCATTCCCTTCACCTGTCCCCTTTATCGAGAACCCTTTCCACTTTGCCATTTATCCTGTCCCCGTTACCCTTTTCCCTTTACCCCGTTCCCTTTACCCCGTTCCCTTAAACCTGTCCCCTTTATCAAGTCCCCTTTACCCTGTCCCCTTTACCCTGTCCCCTTTACCCGGTCCCCTTTATCCAGTACCCTTTACCATGTCCCCTTTACCCCGCTCCCTTTACCCATTACCCTTTACCCATTACCCTTTACCCATTACCCTTTACCCCATCCCTTTTACCCATCCCCTTTACCCATCCCCTTTACCCATCCCCTTTACCCATCCCCTTTACCCATCCCCTTTACCCATCCCCTTTACCCATCCCCTTTACCCTGTCCCCTTTACCCTGTCCCCTTTACCCGTCCCCCTCACCACTCCCCTTCACCTGTCCTCTTTATCCTGTTCCCTTCACCCGTCCCTTTTACCCCATCCCCTTTACCCGTCCCAGTTACCCCATCCCCTTTACCCGTCCCCTTTACTCATCCCCTTTACCCTGTCCCCTTTATCCAGTACCCTTTACCCTGTCCCCTTTACCCCGTTCCCTTTACCCGTCCCCTTTACCCTGTTCCCTTTACCTTTCCCCTTTACCCTGTTCCCTTTACCCAGTTCACTTTACCCTATTCCCTTTACCCATCACCTTTACACATTCCCTTTTCCCTGTTCCCTTTACCCTGTTCCCTTTACCCATCCCCTTTACTTTTCCTCTTTACCCTGTTCCCTTTACCCAGTTCACTTTACCCTGTTTCCTTTACCCATCCCCTTTACACATCCCCTTTACCCTGTCCCCTTTACCCTGTCCCCTTTACCCTGTCCCCTTTACCCTGTCCCCTTTACCCTGTCCCCATTACCCTGTCCCCTTTACCCTGTCCCCTTTACCCTGTCCCCTTTACCCTGTTCCCTTTACCCTGTTCCCTTTACCCTGTCCCCTTTACCCTATTCCCTTTACCCTATTCCCTTTACCCTGTCCCCTTTACCCTGTTCCATTTACCCTGTTCCATTTACCCTGTTCCATTTACCCTGTTCCATTTACCCTGTCCCCTTTACCCTGTCCCATTTACCCTGTTCCATTTACCCTGTCCCCTTTACCCTGTCTCATTTACCCCGTTTCATTTACCCTGTTCCATTTACCCTGTCCCCTTTACCCTGTCCCCTTTACCCTGTCCCCTTTAGCCTGTCCCCTTTAGCCTGTCCCCTTTAGCCTGTCCCCTTTACCCTGTCCCCTTTACACTGTTTCATTTACCCTGTCCCCTTTACCCTGTCCCCTTTACCCTGTTCACTTTACACTGTTCCCTTTACCCTGTTTCATTTACCCATCCCCTTTACTCTGTCCCCTTTACTCTGTTCCGTTTACCGGTTCCCTTTACCCCATCCCCTTTACCCATCCCCTTTATCCAGCACCCTTTACCCTGTCTTCTTTAGTGTCTCCTTTTCCCGTCACCTTTACCCAGTTTCTTTTACCCTGTTACCCTTCACCTGTCCCCTTTACCCTGTCCCCTTTACCCTGTCCCCTTTACCCTGTCCCCTTAACCCTGTCCCATTTACCCTGATCCCTTTACCCATCAACTTCATCCTGTTCCCTTCACCCTGTCTCCTTTATCCAGTATCCTTGACCCTGTCCCCTTTACAATGTCTCTTTTCCCTGTCCCCTTTACCTCTTTCTCTTCACCCTGTCTCCTTTATCCAGTACCCTTTACCCTGTCCCCTTTACCCTGTCCCCTTTACCCTGTCCCCTTTACCCTGTCCCCTTTGCCCTGTCCCCTTTGCCCTGTCCCCTTTGCCCTGTCCCCTTTGCCCTGTCCCCTTTACCCTGTCCCCTTAATCCTGTCCCCTTAATCCTGTCCCCTTAATCCTGTCCCCTTAATCCTGTCCCCTTTACCCTGTCCCCTTTACCCTGTCCCCTTTACCCTGTCCCCTTTACCCTGTTCCCTTTACCCTGTTCCCTTTACCCTGTCCCCTTTACCCTGTCCCCTTTACCCTGTCCCCTTTACCCTGTCCCCTTTACCCTGTCCCCTTTATCCTGTTCTATTTACCCGGTACCCTTTACCCTGCTCCCTTTATCGTGTCCCCTTTACCCTGTTCCCTTTAGCCTGTCCCCTTTATCGTGTCCCCTTTTCATAGAATATCATAGAATTGACAGTGCAGAAGGAGGCCACTCGGCCCATCGATTCTGCACCGGCTCTTGGAAAGAGCATCCTACCCAAGCCCACACCTCCACCCTATCCCCATAACCCAGTAACCCCACCCAACATTAAGGGCTTTTTTGGCACTAGGGGCAATTTATCATGGCCAATCCACCTAACCTGCACATCTTTGGACTGTGGGAGGAAACCGGAGCACCCGGAGGAAACCCACGCACACACGGGGAGAATGTGCAGACTCCGCACAGACAGTGAACCAAACCGGGAATCAAACCTGGGACACTGGAGCTGTGAAGCAATTGTGCTATCCACAATGCTACCGTGCTGCCCATATCCTGTCCCCGTGCATACCCTATCCCCTTTACCCTGTCCCCTTTACACATCCCCTTTACCCTGTCTCCTTTACTATGTCCTCTTTACCCTGTTTCCTTTACCCCATCCCCTTTACCCGTCCCCTTTACCCTGTCCCCTTTACCCTGTCCCCTTTACCCCGACCCCTTTGCCCTATCCCCTGCACCCTGTCCCCTTTATCCAGTACCCTTTACCCTGTTCCCTTTACCCCGTTCCCTTTACCCCGTTCCCTTTACCCCGTTCCCTTTACCCGTCCCCTTTATCCCAACCCCTTTACCCCACTCCCTTTACCCTGTCTCCTTAACCCTGTCCACTTTACCCTGATCCCTTTACCCATCAACTTCATCCTGTTCCCTTCACCCTGTCCCCTTAACCTGTGATCTTTACTCTGTTCCCTTGACCCATCCCCTTTACCCTGTTCCATTTACCCTGTCCCCTTTACCCTGTCCCCTTTACCCTGTCCCCTTTACCCTGTCCCCTTTGCCCCATCCCTTTTACCCATCCCCTTTACCCGTCCCCTTTATTCTGTCCCCTTTACTCTGTCCCCTTTACCCTGTTCCCTTTACCGGTCCCGTTACCCGTCCCCTTTACCCTGTTCCCTGAACCCTGTCGCCTTTACCCTGTCCCCTTTACTCTGTCCCCTTTACTCTGTCCCCTTTACTCTGTCCCCTTTACTCTGTCCCCTTTACCCTGTCCCCTTTACCCTGTCCCCTTTACCCTGTCCCCTTTACCCTGTTCCCTTTACCCTGTTCCCTTTACCCTGTTCCCTTTACCCCGTCCCCTTTACCCCGTCCCCTTTATCCCGTCCCCTTTACCCCGTCCCCTTTACTCTGTCCCCTTTACTCTGTCCCCTTTACTCTGTCCCCTTTACTCTGTCCCCTTTACTCTGTCCCCTTTACCCTGTTCCCTTTACCGGTCCCTTTACCCGTCCCCTTTACCCAGTACAGTTTAACCTGTTCCCTTAACCCTGTCCCCTTTACCTTGTTCCCTTTACCCTGTCCCCTTTACCCTGTCCCCTTTACCCTGTTCCCTTTACCCATCCTCTTACCCATCCTCTTTACCCTGTTCCCTATCCCCTGTCTCCTTTACCGTGTCCCCTTTACCCGTCCCCTTTACCCTGTTCCCTTCACCCTGTTCCCTTCACCCTGTCCCCTTTATCTAGTACCCTTTACCCTGTTCCCTTTACGCTTCCCCTTTACCCTGTCCCATTTACCCTGTCCCATTTACCCCGTCCCCTTTACCCCGTCCCCTTTACCCCGTCCCCTTTACCCCGTCCCCTTTACCCCGTCCCCTTTACCCCGTCCCCTTTACCCTGTTCCCTTCACCCTGTCCCCTTTATCCAGTACCCATTTCCCTGTTCACTTTACGCATCCCCTTTACCCTGTCCCCTTTACCCTGTTCCCTTTACCCCGTCCCCTTTACCCCTTCCCCTTTAGCCTGTCCCCTTTACCCCGTCCCCTTCACTCCTCCCCTTTACCTGTCCCCTTTACTCTGTCCCCTTTACTCTGTCCCCTTTACCCAGTTCCCTTTACCGGTCCCTTTACCCGTCCCCTTTACCTAGTACCCTTTACCTGTCCCCTTTTCCCTGTCCCCTTTACCCTGTCCCCTTTACCCTGTCCCCTTTACCCTGTCCCCTTTACCCTGTCCCCTTTGCCCTGTTCCCTTTACCCTGTCCCCTTTACCCTGTCCCCTTTACCCTGTCCACTATACCCTGTCCACTATACCCTGTTCAACTTTACCCTGTCCCCTTTACCCTGTCCCCTTTACCCTGTCCCCTTTACCCTGTCCCCTTTACCCTGTTCCCTTTACCCTGTTCCCTTTACCCTGTCCCCTTTACCCGTCCCCTTTACTCTGTTCACTGTACCCGGTGCCTTTACCCTGTCCCCTTTACCCTGTCCCCTTAACCCTGTCCCCTTAACCCTGTCCCCTTAACCCTGTCCCCTTAACCCTGTCCCCTTAACCCTGTCCCCTTAACCCTGTCCCCTTTACCCTGTCCCTTTTACCCTGTTCCCTTTTACCCTGTTCCATTTACCCATCCCCTTTACCCTGTTCCATTTACCAATCCCCTTTACCCTGTTCCCTTTACCCTGTTCCCTTCACCCCCTCCCCTTTATCCAGTACCCTTTACCCATCCCCTTGACCCTGTCCCCTTGACCCTGTCCCCTTGACCCTGTCCCCTTGACCCTGTCCCCTTGACCCTGTCCCCTTGACCCTGTCCCCTTGACCCTGTCCCCTTTACCCTGTCCCCTTTACCCTGTCCCCTTTACCCTGTCCCCTTTACACTGTCCCCTTTACACTGTCCCCTTTACACTGTCCCCTTTACCCTGTTCCCTTTACCCAGTACCCTTTACCCTGTCCCCTTTACCCTGTCCCCTTTACCCTGTCCCCTTTACCCTGTCCCCTTTACCCGTTCCCTTTACCCGTTCCCTTTACCCGTTCCCTTTACCCGTCCCCTTTACCCGTTCCCTTTACCCGTCCCCTTTACCCGTCCCCTTTACCCTGTCCCCTTTACCCTGTCCCCTTTACCCTGTCCCCTTTACCCTGTCCCCTTTACCCTGTCCCCTTTACCCTGTCCCCTTTACACTGTCCCCTTTACCCTGATCCCTTTACCCTGTCCCCTTTACCCTGTCCCCTTTACCCTGTCCCGTTTACACTGTCCCCTTTACCCTGTCCCCTTTACCCTGTTCCCTTTACCCGTTCCCTTTACCCGTTCCCTTTACCCGTTCCCTTTACCTGTCCCCTTTACTCTGTTCCCTTTACCCGTTCCCTTTACCCGTTCCCTTTGCCCTGTCCCCTTTACCCTGTCCCCTTTACCCTGTCCCCTTTACCTTGTCCCCTTTACCCTGTCCCCTTTACCCTGTTCCCTTTACCCTGTCCCCTTTACCCTGTTCCCTTTACCCTGTTCCCTTTACTCTGTCCCCTTTAACCTGTTCCCTTTCCCATGTCCCCTTTACCCTGTCCCCTTTACCCTGTCCCCTTTACCCTGTCCCCTTTACCCTGTCCCCTTTTCCCTGTCCCCTTTTCCCTGTCCCCTTTTCCCTGTCCCCTTTACCCTGTCCCCTTTACCCTGTCCCCTTTACCCTGTCCCCTTTACCCTGTCCCCTTTACTCTGTCCCCTTTACTCTGTCCCCTTTACTCTGTTCCCTTTACCCTGTTCCGTTTACCCTGCCCCCATTACCCTTCCCCTTTACCCTCTTCCCTTTACCCGTCCCCTTTACCCTGTCCCCTTTACCCTGTCCCCTTTACCCTGTCCCCTTTACCCTGTCCCCTTTACCCTGTCCCCTTTACCCTGTGCCCTGTACCCTGTTCCCTTTACCCTGTTCCCTTTACCCTGTTCCCTTTACCCTGTTCCCTTTACCCGTCCCCTTTACCCAGTTCCCTTTACCTGTTCCCTTAAACCTGTTCCCTTTTCCCTGTTCCCTTTCCCCAGTTCCCTTTACCCGTCCCCTTTACCCAGTTCCCTTTACCCCTTCCCTTAACCCTGTTCCCTTTCCCCTGTCCCTTTTACCCTGTTCCCTTTATCCTGTTCTATTTACCCGTCCCCTTTACCCATCCCCTTTACCCTGTTCCATTTACCCGTCCCCTTTACCCATCCGCTTTACCCTGTTCCATTTACCCATCTCCTTTAACCTGTTCCATTTACCCGTCCCCTTTACCTTGTTCCCTTCACCAGGTCCTCTTTATCCAGTACCCTTTACCCATCCCCTTTACCCATCCCCTTTACCCTGTTCCCTTTACCCATCCCCTTTACCCTGTTCCATTTACCCATCCCCTTTACCCATCCGCTTTACCCTGTTCCATTTACCCGTCCCCTTTACCCTGTTCCCTTCACCAGGTCCTCGTTATCCAGTACCCTTTACCCATCCCCTTTACCCTGTTCCCTTTACCCATCCCCTTTACCCTGTCCCCTTTTCCTTGTTCCCTTTACCCTATCCGCTTTACCCTGTCCCCTTTACCCTGTCCCCTTTACCCTGTTCCCTTTACCCGTCCACTTTACCCTTTTCCATTTACCCATCCCTTTTGCCCGTCCCCTCTACCCTGTTCCTTTTACCCATCCCCGTTACCCATCCACTTTACCCTGTTCCCTTTCCCATGTCCCCTTTACCCATCCCTTTTACCTTGTTCCCTTTCCCCTGTCTCCTTTGCCGTGTCCCCCTTACCCTGTCCCCCTTACCCTGTCCCCCTTACCCTGTCCCCTTTACCCTGTCCCCTTTACCCTGTCCCCTTTACCCTGTCCCCTTTACCCTGTCCCCTTTACCCTGTCCCCTTTACCCTGTCCCCTTTACCCTGTCCCCTTTACCCAGTCCCCTTTACCATGTCCCCTTTACCCGTCCCCTTTACTCTGTTCCCTGTACCCGGTGCCTTTACCCCATCCCCTTTACCCGTCCCCTTAACCCTGTTCCCTTAACCCTGAACCCTTAACCCTGAACCTTTTACCCTGTCCCCTTTACCCTGTCCCCTTTACCCTGTCCCCTTTACCCTGTCCCCTTTACCCTGTCCCCTTTACCCTGTCCCCTTTACCCTGTCCCCTTTACCCTGTCCCCTTTACCCTGTCCCCTTTACCCTGTCCCCTTTACCCTGTCCCTTTTACCCTGTCCCTTTTACCCTGTCCCTTTTACCCTGTTCCCTTTACCCTGTTCCATTTACCCATCCCCTTTACCCTGTTCCATTTACCAGTCCCCTTTACCCTGTTCCCTTTACCCTGTTCCCTTCACCCCATCCCCTTTATCCAGTACCCTTTACCCATCCCCTTTACCCTGTCCCCTTTACCCTGTCCCCTTTACCCTGTCCCCTTTACCCTGTCCCCTTTACCCTGTCCCCTTTACCCTGTCCCCTTTACCCTGTCCCCTTTACCCTGTCCCCTTTACCCTGTCCCCTGTTCCCTGTCCCCTGTTCCCTTTACCCTGTTCCCTTTACCCTGTTCCCTTTACCCTGTCCCCTTTACCCTGTCCCCTTTACCCTGTCCCCTTTACCCAGTTCTCTTTACCCAGTTCCCTTTACCCAGTTCCCCTTACCCGTCCCCTTTACCCAGTTCCCTTTACCCTGTTCCATTTACCCGTCCCCTTTACCCATCCCCTTTACCCTGTTCCATTTACCCATCTCCTTTACCCTGTTCCATTTACCCGTCCCCTGTACCCTGTTCCCTTCACCAGGTCCTCTTTATCCAGTACCCTTTACCCGTTCCTTTACCCTGTTCCCTTTACCCGTCCCCTTTACCCAGTTCCCTTTACCCGTTCCCTTAACCCTGTTCCCTTTCCCCTGTCCCTTTTACCCTGTTCCCTTTACCCTGTTCTATTTACCCGTCCCCTTTACCCATCCCCTTTACCCTGTTCCATTTACCCGTCCCCTTTACCCATCCCCTTTACCCTGTTCCATTTACCCATCTCCTTTACCCTGTTCCATTTACCCGTCCCCTGTACCCTGTTCCCTTCACCAGGTCCTCTTTATCCAGTACCCTTTACCCATCCCATTTACCCTGTTCCCTTTACCCATCCCCTTTACCCTGTCCCCTTTTCCTTGTCCCCTTTACCCTGTCCCCTTTACCCTGTCCCCTTTAACCTGTCCCCTTTACTCTGTCCCCTTTACCCTGTCCCCTTTACCCTGTCCCCTTTACCCTGTCCCCTTTACCCTGTCCCCTTTACCCTGTTCCCTTTACCCGTCCTCTTTACCCTGTTCCATTTACCCATCCCTTTTGCCCGTACCCTCTACCCTGTTCCCTTTACCCATCCCCGTTACCCATCCACTTTACCCTGTTCCCTTTCCCATGTCCCCTTTACCCATCCCCTTTACCTTGTTCCCTTTCCCCTTTCTCCTTTGCCGTGTCCGCCTTACCCTGTTCCCTTTGCCCTGTTCCCTTTACCCCGTCCCCTTTACCCTGTCCCCTTTACCCTGTTCCCATTACCCCGTCCCCTTTACCCTGTCTCCTTTACCCTGTCCCCTTTACCCTGTTCCCTTTACCCCGTTCCCTTTACCCCGTTCCCTTTACCCTGTTCCCTTTACCCTGTTCCCTTGACCCCATCCCCTTGACCCCATCCCCTTGACCCCATCCCCTTGACCCCATCCCCTTGACCCCATCCCCTTGACCCCATCCCCTTGACCCCATCCCCTTGACCCCATCCCCTTGACCCCATCCCCTTGACCCCATCCCCTTGACCCCATCCCCTTGACCCCATCCCCTTGACCCCATCCCCTTGACCCCATCCCCTTGACCCCATCCCCTTGACCCCATCCCCTTGACCCCATCCCCTTGACCCCATCCCCTTGTACCCATCCCCTTGTACCCATCCCCTTGTACCCGTCCCCTTGTACCCGTCCCCTTTACCCGTCCCCTTTACCCAGTCCCCTTTACCCAGTCCCCTTTACCCAGGCCCCTTTACCCCATCCCCTTTACCCTGTTCCCTTTACCATGTCCCCTTTACCCCATCCCCTTTACCCTGTTTCCTTTACTATGCCCCCTTTACCCTGTGCCCTTTAATCAGTCCCCTTTATCCTGTCCTCTTTACCATGTCCCTTTTACCATGTCCTCTTTCCTCTGTGTCCTTTCCCCAGCCCCTTTTTCTTTTCAAAAAATAAATGTAAGGTACCTAATTTATTTTTTTCTCAATTAAGGGGCAATTTAGCGTGGCCAATCCACCCACCCTGTACATCTCTGGTTTGTGGGGGTGAAACTCACGCAGACACGGGGAGAATGTGTTCTTCACCCCATGTTCTGGATTAATTTTAACCCACTCTGAGGACCGATCACTCACTCGCGGAGTTCTCTGTGGTTACACACTTGCTTCCTTTTGTGAATCTAAACTGCCTTGATGAAAATCCAGCCCATTTACCTGCATACCGGTGGATTTTGAACTGTTTTTCTCTTGCAGAGTGTGGCTAGGGAGGAAGCTATCCGCGGATTAGCATGTTTCTGGCATCAGGGCTTTTTCTGTTGGTGATGCTGTAGAATGGCCAAGGGTATTTTGCCCAGATTCACGGTGATTTGCTGACCTGCCCCGTTCCTGTGTGGGTCCTACACCAGCAACACCTCCTGCAACACTTTCTCTCCACTCGATCACCCAGCATCAACCTCAGCACCGCAAATGACAACAGCAAACCCAGCCCTGTCGACCCTGCAAAGTCCTCTTTACTGACATCGAGGGGCTTGTGCCAAAGTTGGGAGAGCTGTCTCACAGACTAGTTCACAGACTAGTCAAGCAACAGCCTGACATATTCACTCTCACAGAATCATACCTTACAGATAATGGCCCGGACACCACTATCACCATTCCTGGATGTATCCTGTCTCACCTGCAACCTCATGGCCCGGCATGTCCCCCACTCTACCATTAACACCAAGCCGGGGGATCAACCCTGATTCAATGAAGAGTGCAGGAGAGCTTGCCTGGAGCAGCACTAGGCATGTCTAAAACTGAGGTGTTAACCTGGGGAAGCTACAACACAGGACTACCTGTGTGCCAAACAGCTCAAGCAGCAAGTAATAGGCAGAGCTGCGCGATCTCGCAACCACCGGATCAGATCTAAGCTCTGCAGTCCTGCCACATCCAGCCGTGAATGGTGCTGGACAATTAAACGACTCACTGGAGGAGACTCCACAAATATCCCATCCTCAATGATGGAGGAGCCCAGCACATCTGTGTAAAAGACAAGGCTGAGGCATTCGCAACAATCTCCAGCCAGAAGGGACGAGTAGATGATCCATCTCAGTCTCCTCCGCAGGTCTCCAGCATCACAGATGTCAGTCTTCAGCCAATGCGATTCACTCCACATGATATCAAGAAACGGCTGAAGGCACGGATACTGGAAAGGCTATGGACCCTGACAATATTCCAGCACTAGTACTTGTCCCCATAACTGGCTGCACCTCTAGCCAAGCTGTTCCAGTACAGCTACAACACTGGCATCTCCATGGCAATGTGTAAAATTGCCCAAGTGTGTCCTGTACACGAGAAACAGGACAAATCTAACCCAGCCAATTCCTACCAGGCCAATTCCCACCCCATCAGTCTACTCCCCACATCAGTAAAGTAATGGGAGGAATCATTAACAGTGCAATCAAGCAACACTTACTCAGCAATAAGCTACTCACATACGCTCAGTTTGGGTTCCGCCAGGGTCACTCAGCTCCTGACCTCATTACAGCCTTGGTTCAAACATGGACAAAAAAGCTGAATGCCAGAGGTGAGGTGAGAGTGACTGCCCTTGACATCAAGGCAGCATTTGACCGAGTGTGGCATCAAGGAGCCCCAGCAAAACTGGAGTCAATGGGAATCAGGGGGAAATCTCTCTGCTGGTTGGAATCATAACTGGCACAAAGGAAGATAGTTGGAGTTCAATCATCTCAGCTCCAGGACATCACTGCAGGAGTTCCTCAGGGTCGTGAACCCGAAACATCTTCATCAAGCTGCTTCAACAATGACCTCCCTTCCATCATAAGCTGAGAAGTAGGGATGTTCACAAATAACTGCACAATGTTCAACACCATTCACGACTCCTCAGACAATGAAGCAGTCCATGTCCAAATGCAGCAAGACTTGGACAATCTCCAGGCTTGGGCTGACAAGTGGCAAGTTACATTCGCGACACACAAGTGTCAGGTGTTAGGACACCGGACCAGACCTCAGCTTTTGTTCAGATGCCGGACATGAACCCCAAACTAGTTTCAAATTTGTAAAACATTGACGAAAGGATACTTCACCCCAAGAGTGATGACTCTGACCAAAAGGCGTCCTTTCTGTTAAAACAAACTTTAATTTAACCACAGAATTAACCACATCAACATCAAAGAAATAGCTTTACAATTAACAATTAAACAGTTCTTAGTCACAAGGAAACACTTAAACTTACTATCTATACCAGATACTAATTCAATTTCAGCAATCCAATACAGTTTAAATGTCACTTATAAATATAGTGAACAGATTACTTCCTTTGTTTGTGGAGACTTTTGGAGAGAGAGACCATTTCAGGAGCAGAACCAGGACTGCTCAACCTAGCAGGATTTCGCAAAACTGCTGTTCATCTTAAAATCCTTCTGTCTTGTCAGACTCAAAACCAATGGCAAACTGCAGACAGACCTGGCTCCTCCCATTTATTACATTGTCTGTATCCCAACCAGATGTCTCATTACCTGCTTAGCTAGGTCGAAGTATGACCCCTCATACATTATCTCTGGGGAATCTACAGCAATCATAACAATGTCCAATTAGCCCTCTATATGTATGCAAGTAAATGGTTAACATCAATCATGACCTCATGTTTTATGACTTCTTAATTACACCTTTAGCAGACACAATCTGGATATCTCAACCTAGGTTCTTTAATAATATTACTGCCACAAATATAAAATATAATATATTACAATTTCTGCATTCATTACAAAGGCAATGACCACCTCCAATACAAGAGAATCTAACCATTGCCCCTTGGCGTTCAATGGCATCTATTGTTATGATGAGGAGAAAGAAATAAATGAAATTATATACAAATATACTGGATTATAAAAAGTCCTGTGTTTTATATTTTAAAATGGACACAAAGAAGAATGCGCAGTCAGCCACTGACAGGAGTGGCTGCAGAGTGTTTGTCTCAGTGACAATGGAACCCCACACTGTATTTCCAGATGAGGTGCATTTAAAAAAACGTCCAGACTGATTACCATCCCGGGTAAAGACAAAGGAACATAATGGCTATGTCGGGTGTATCTGTGTGTGTGTGTGTGTCTGATTCTGTGTGTGTCAGTGTGTGTGCCTGTGTATCAGTGTGCGTGTTTGTGTGTGTGTCTGTGTGTGTATCTCTGTCCCTGTGTGTATGTTCCTGTGTGTCTGTTTCTGTGGGTGTCTGTGTGTATGTCTCTATGTGCGTGTATGTGCATGTGTGTGAATGTGTGTGAGTGTGTGTGTGTCAATGTGTGTGAGTGTGTGTGCCAGTGTGTGTGTCAATGTGTGTGAGTATGTGTGTGCCAGTGTGTGTGTCAATGTGTGTGAGTGTGTGCATGCTAGTGTGAGTGTCAGTGTGTGTGTGTATCAGTGTGTGTGTGTGTGTGTGTGTGTGATCCCGGACCAGACTCCAACGGTGGCTCGGATACTGGACAGAAACACCAATATTTTATTTTAATTTTGTAAGACTGTGAGGAAAGAATCACCGGTTTGTTCCAGGGGGGTGCTGGATGGGGAGTTTCGGTGGTGGCAGCGGGCGAGGATCGAGCGGTTTGGGATTCTGTTTATAGATGGGGGCTTTCCGTGTTTGTTAGAGTTGGAGGAGGAGTTTGAGCTGCCCGGTGGGAATGGGTTTCACTACTTGCAGGTGAGAGACTTTGTGCGGAGGCAGGTATCGACCTTCCCGCACCTACCGCCCCAGGGGATACAGGATAAGATGGTGTCGAAAGTGGGAGTGGGGAGGGGAAGGTATCAAAGATTTATCAGGAGCTGATGGGAGGGGAGGAGCCCCGATAAGGGAGGTGAAATGAAAGTGGGAGGAAGAGTTGGGTGGGGAGTTGGAGGTTGGGTTGTGGGAGTACGCCCTGAGGTGAGTCAATGCGTTCTCGTCATGTGCCAGGCTTAGTCGGATACAATTTGAGGTGATCCACAGGGCACACATGACGGTGATGAGGATGAGCAGGTTCTTTGAAGGGATAGAGGATAGGCCTGCAAATCATGTCCATATATTTTGGGCATGTCCGAAGCTTGGGGGATTCTGGCAGGATTTGCCGTCGTCATGTTGAAGGTATTAAAGGTACGGGTGGTTCTGAGTCCAGGGGTTGCGATTTTTGGTGTGTCAGAAGATCCGGAAGTCCAGGGGGTGAGAGAGGCCGATGTCTTGGCCGTTATCTCCCTGGTAACCCGGAGACAGATTTTGTTGACATGGAGGGAGGTATGCGTCAGTGACATGGCCGGGTTTCTCAGGCTTGAGAAAATCAAGTTCGCCCTGAAGAGATCGATGCTAGGGTTCGCCTGGTGGTGGCAGCCGTTAATCAACTTCTTTGGGAACAATAAAGCTGTCAGCAGTGGGGGGGAGGGAGTTAAAAAGGGGAGGCATGGGGAGTTGGGTAAGGTGGTGGAAGGTTGGTGGGGAATTGGGATTGGGGAGTTGTTTATGTAAGCCATGTTGGCTGGATTCTGTTGTTGGTTTGGTGGGTGGTTGCTTATTTTGTTAAAATATATAATACAAGTAAGTGCCTTAATAAAATATTTTTCCAAAAATAAAAGACTGTAAGGAAGTGATACCTCACTCCAAGAGCGATTACACAAAGAAATAGGGATATAGTTTATGAAAACAAACTTTATTACTAACACACTATTAAAATATCTGTCACATCACACCAGAAAATAGCTCACAATTACCGCTTGGATAATGCTAATCAATACAGTGACACCCTTAACTGCTATCTTCATTCCCACTGAAACAACAAAAACCACCTCAGCTCTCAATCCACTTTCAAATACAGTTAGCACTCAGGAATACCTGCTGCACAGAGATGTCTGGATACTCTACTTTGAGACTGCTGTAAGAGGTAGGCCTGAATCCTGTCAGAACCATGCAGAAACTCTGGCTGTATACCTTGAGAAGTGGCTTCTCAGCTTGTTTCAACTCACCTTCCAGCCACATAATTCTGAACTGCTTAGAAAGAAGCTGCTAATCTGTCTACAGACATATCTTTAACTGAACTGCAGTGAGTGCAGATGCGTAATGTCTGTTCTCATCCCAATCTAAAACTCAGCCAACTACTTTTCTGCAAAATGCCTGGCATCTTAGCTCCTCCCATTAATTACATCATCTTACCCAGGTGAAAAACAATAACTCTCATTAACTCCACAGGAAACCACCTAATCCAAACAAAACTCCAATACCCGAGCTTTTATGATGCCTTACTTGCACCTCTGGCTACCAAAACCTTTCAAACCAGGACTCTTAAAAAATATTATTTCAGCAGGCATACATACACACACTAATCCAGGCTTTCAACCCTTACTGCACAAAATGCATATAATACAACGGGCAGGATTCTCCATCACACCAGACCTGTTTTCTGGCAGGGCGTGCGCCTGCTGGCAGTGGGACCCTCCACCCCGGCAGCTGGCCAATGGGGTTCTCATTGTGGCCATCTGCATGCCATCGGGAAATCCGCAGGCTTGAGTCTGCTGCCGGTGAAGTGGAGGATCCCGCCGACGGAACAGTCCCCCCTAGAAATCTGAAATTGCTACATTCATCACATTGAGCCTGTGTGAAAGTGCCTGTCAGAGTATAGGCATGAGTGTGAGAGTACGTGTGTGCGCATGTGAGAGTGTGTGTGAAAGTGTGTGCATGAGTGTGTGTGTGTGTCTTTGTGTGTGTCTGTGTGTAAGTGGCTGTGTGTGTGTGTTTGTGTGTGTAGTAGTGTGTGTATCGGTGTGTGTGTTTGTGTCTGTGTGTCAGGGTCTGTGTGTGTGTATATCTGTGTGACTTGTGTGTTTTTGTGAGCGTTTGTGTGTCACTGAGTTTGGACATGTGTTTAAGTGTTTGTGTGTGAGTGTGTGTCTGTGAGTGTGTTTGTGTCAGTGTGTGTGTGAGTATGTGCGTTTGTGTGTGTGGGCTGGGTGTGCATGGATGAGTGTGTATGAGCATGAGTGTTTGTATGAGTGTGTGAATGTGAGTATGCATGTGTAAGCATGAGTGTGTATGAATGTGAGTGTGCGTATGAGCATCAGTGTGTGTGCATGAGTATTTGTGAGTATGTGTGTGTGAATGTGTATATATGAGTGTGTGTATGAGTGTGTATGAATATGTGTATCAGTGTGTGTGAGTATGAGTGTGTGTGTGTGTGTGTGAGTGAGTGTGTGTGAGTATGAGTGTGCAAATGAATGGATGTGTGAGTGTGTCATTATGGTGTGTGTATGTATGTGAGTATGTGTCTGTGTAAGAGTGTGTACGAGTGTGTGAGTATGAGTGTGTGTGAGTATGAGTGTGTGTGAGTATGAGTGTGTGTGAGTATGAGTGTGTGTGAGTATGAGTGTGTGTGAGTATGAGTGTGAGAGCGAATGTGTGTGCCTGTGTATGAATGTGTGTCACTGTGTAGCCATCTGGGACGGCTACTTCCCGATTACAAAATGGACACTTTGCAAAGATTGCAGGGAAAATGGACAATACTGAGAAAACAAGCAGGTTCAGGGTTTGTCTGTTGATTGGAGCCGCAGCTCCCAGACAAGACCAAAACTGCAAACCCATTAGCATACTAATGGCCCATCTCCGGGGACAAAAGAGTAACATTTAAGTAACCGATACTAAGGCAGACACCCCGGCGCCAGAGGAGACCAGAACAAAGCAGAACAACGGCCACCTAGGACACGCCCAGCCATCAGGGCACCCACCCCTTTATTGGAGGAAATCGATAGGAACGATCGAGAAATGGCCCAATTAATTGGGCCCAAGTTCAAGGCCCGCCCAAAAGCGCACAAAGCCCCTTTTGGGTATAAGAAGGATCCCCCAAGAGAGAATCGTTCTCTTGGCTCCAGCTCTCACCGAGGAGAGACCTGCCCAACAGCTGCACCAGAACAAATAAGTCCAAGGTCAACGCACGCTACCAGACAGATGACCTTAGCTGTTCCCCTGTACCAGTTCCACCCCAGCAGCCTCAGAACCGAACAACGGCCATTGTTCCTCTGACTGAGTGGGTGCCCGAAGCTAAGTATAGGCTTTAGCAATAGCGATAGTTTAGTCTGTAGCATTTGTGCATGAGTATATTTAACTGCGTGTGTAAATAAATCAGCATTTAACTTTGAACTAACTAACTGGTGTATCGAGTCTTTGATCAGTATTCGGTTTGAACCTTGTGGCGGTATCGAAAGATACCTGGCGACTCTAGAGCAAAACGTAATTAGAATTAAGGAAGACGACCATATTGGCCGCCATATTCAGAGCCAAATAAAGAGAAACACAAATTAGCAACATTTACTGCCAACCTCTGACAGGACTCGACCTAGACGTGGCCTAGTCACTCCGAGAGAACCCAAATTTGAATTGGAATCCAATTGGAAACAGAAAAACCACAAGTGTAAGAGCAATACTGATCAAACCTCCGAGATTCGGAAATGTGTTAATGCATGTGTACTAACAGGGATATAAGGTAAACAGAACACACAACGTGCGGTCTTGGTAAAACAAGAAACCGAGCAACAGGTAGAGAAATTGCAGAAACAGTGCAATGATTTAAAAGCAGTCCTATGACCCCTCCACACTTCCACGACGGAACAAAGACAGAGCTCAGTAGATCATGCAAAGTGCCGGAAGCAAATTGCAGAATTGCAATTTCTGCTTTCTGTCCAGAATGGGTTTCAAAGTACATTTGGACCCCAGTTAGACCAGGAAAACGGCCCCAATTGGCAGGAGTTAAATGAAACTACCCACAGATACGTACACGGGACATGGACGCAAGAAAAACCCCAAAAGAGAAAAGCACCCCAACCCCCGACTGAACAGGCAGAACACACCCCCATGAACCCTGTAACCACACTCCACAGGGCCGCAGCAGAAGGAAACGCAGATTTCCTATATACAACCCCGTTAACCGTGACCCAATTACGGGACGCGTGTGGAAAAATTACACCATTCCTTCCCACATCAGACCCCCGCCAATTTTTCGCTAGAGTTAAACAGCAGGCTACCATGTACGGCCTGGATGAAAAGGAGCAAGTGTAGCTCACAGTTTTAAGCCTCGACCCTTGTCGTGGCAGCCCTTCCCAACCCACAGAATGTAGGAGGAGGCATACTCCAAGAGATGCACACAGCGATCCTTGATGCGATCAGCTTTAACAGAGGAGATCCCGTAGAAGGCCTAAACAAGTGTAGGCAAAAGAAAACAGAGCACCCCACAGCGGTTACTGGACACTTGTGGATACATTTCACAGCAATATTTGGGGAGTTAGCCCGCGCCCATTTTTCTGCGGATAATATGGCAAAATGGACTCGAATCCTTGTCTCCCATGCGACAGAGGCAGGACAGAGAGTTTGCGCAAATTACAATCCCTCAGACGAGGCCCACAACGAGAAATGGGTTTTGAAAAGATTGTCCCACGCTTGGGAGTAATCAGTCCAAGGCAAAACCATATGTACAAAACCCGAGGAAGAGCAGGCAGACATGAATCCAGTTAAAGCGCACCAGAACCCTGCATGGGTAAATGAGGGCAGGAACAGCCCACCACAGCCTAAATCCCAGGAATGTTACAACTGTGGACAATTAGGACACTTTGCACCAGAGTGCAACGCGCCCCAAAAGCAGCAGAGAAACCAACAGACAGGCACCCTAAATAAGAATAGGACAAAGCCAATCCATAGCGTCAGCGCCCTTTCAGAGAACATAGACATGAACGGCACCGACTGACGGTGTTCGGGCTCCCCAACCTGGGTCTGCAACACCCTTTGGGACAAGTCCGGTAGACCGGTCGTAGCAGGCAAAGTCCGGGGACACCCCGTAGAATTTCTTTGGGACACAGGAGGGTCCCGCACCACACTCAAATCCTCCACGATGTTTCAGCGAGACACATGACCTACAACAGACACCATCACACTCAGCGGCTTTACAGGTCATTTACAACAAGGACACGTCACAGCCCCTGTAGCGATACAAATAGGGAACATTACAACTAAACACCCCGTAGTTTTGGTCGATCTACCCCAGACAGCTGAACACATCCTAGGAATCCATTTTATGAGCTCCCACTACCTCTCTTTTGATCCAGTTAATAAATGTGTATGGAGAATGGCAACGGCAGCACGAGCCCCTGCCACGCTCACAGTTGGAGACTATGAAAACAGAATTAGCTCAGTAGGAGACTTCTGGTTCGACCCTCGAGCCATTAGTCAGAATAAAGAAGTTACAGAAGTCCTGCAGCAACACAAAGCAGCATTTGCACAGCACAAGCACGACTGTGGCAAAATAGCTGGCTTGGTGAATATTACAGGTCCCGACCCCAGACCCCAAAAGCAGTACGGTTTTCCCCAAGAGGCAGAGGGAGAAATCTCCAAAGTAACAGAGAGTCTGCTTGATCAAGGCGTACTCAGATCAGTAGCCTCCACAAACAACGCACCAATTTGGCCCGTCAGGAAACCTGGTGGATCATGGCGACTGACCATCGATTACCGGGAACTGAACAAAGTAACCCCAGTAGCAGCCCCCACCGTAGCCACGAGTCCCGAGACCATGCTCAAACAGGGACTCCAGTCAAAAGGATTTTCGGTTTTGGACATTAGTAACGGCTTTTGGTCCATTCCATTGGATAAAGTGTGCCAATATAAACTCGCATTTACATTCCAGGGACAACAATACACATGGACGTGCCTTCCACAAGGCTTCCACAACTCCCCCTCTATTTTCCACTGACAGCTGGCAAATGGACTAGCAAAATTCTCCCGACCCGATTGTCTGGTCCAGTATGTAGATGACTTGCTGCTACAAACAGACACAAAGGGAGAGCACATTTCGCTTCTCGCCGAACTCCTAGGACTCCTAAAACAGATTGGATGTAAAGTCAACCCCAAGAAGGCCCAGATTTTGCAGGAAAAATTGATTTACTTGGGTACAGTAATCCCTCAATGTAAACGCGAGATCGAGCAAAAGAGAATTGACTTGATCGTTAAATTGCCCCTTCCCCATAATGTCTCAGCCCTCCGGTCATTTCTAGGACAGGTTAACTACTGTCGAAACCATATCGATGGTTTCGCCACAAAAGCAGCGCCCCTATCCGAACTTCTCAAGAACCAGGCACCTTGGGAATGGCTTCCACAGCACACGGATGCCGTGGATGCTTTAAACAGAGCCCTCAGCACAGCCCCCGCATTACAGGTTCCAGATCCACTTTCCCCGTGCGCAATCGAAGTTGCAAACGCCGACCGAACCCTTTCGGCCGTGCTCCTCCAGGAACGCCATGACCAATTACGCCCCGTGACATACGCCTCACGCGTGTTAGATCCTGTCGAGCAAGGATTTTCTGCCTGCGAAAGGCACCTGCTCGCAGTTTTTTGGGCAGTACAGTACTTTGCCTACATTATAGGACTCAACCCCATCACCATTCTCAGTGAACACACCCCAACACAGCTATTATTAGACGGTCGACTTAAATGACACAGTCAGCCAAATCCGCGCAGCCCGTTGGACCCTTCTTTTACAGGGACGGGACATTACAGTTAAAAGAACCAAGTCGCACACTTTCCTACCGATAATTTGCAACATGCAGGTACCCCACATGAGTGTGAGATCATCACCACAAAGCACAACACAGGCCCATTTATACCTAAGTCAGCTCCCAGGAAAGCAGGTAATATACCCCAGAGACCCCAGCCCACAGACACGTGCGAACCCCTGAAAATTTATGTGGATGGCTCTTCCACAGTTTGATTGGAAAGAGAATCACCGGTTGCGGCATTTACGTAGAGGCCGTACAGGGACGCACCCTAGATGAGATTTCACTAAAGTTGCCAGGACATCTAGGCTCACAGGCAGCAGAACTGGCAGCCATAGCGTACATTGTAGACTACCCTGACTCGTTCCCGACCCCAGCAGACATATATTCGGACAGCTTATCTGTCTGTAATAGTTTAATGGAATTCCTACCCCTGTGGGAAACTAGAGGATTTGTTTCCGCAGAAGGAAGCCCCTACCCTCAGCCCCATTACTCCGGCATATCCTAGAGACAGCTAAAGATAAGAAATACAGTATAATTAAGGTTTGCAGTCATCACCATTCTTCCCCGCCCCCCCCCCCCCCCCCCCCGGTAACGTTAAAGCAGACGCCCTAGCGAAGGCAGGTACCAGACATGGTTACTTTTGGAACCCCTCCGAGAGCAGCCCAGTACACACGGTTCAGGTCTCACAGACCAACATTCAGGATCTAGCAAAGGCCCAGAAGGAAGATGAAAAACTCAGGGAAGTTTTAAAAGGAACCTTCCCAGCACCATATAACCAATTTAAGAACACAATTAGCACACATGATTGTGTGATTTTGAAAGAAGGCATCTATGTAGTTCCCAGCCAGAACAGGAACCAGATTATTTGTCAGTTCCATGACAATCATGGACACCAAGGCATTGAACCCACCCTAACCCACCTCAGACCTCTCTGCTGGTGGCCTGATTTAAAAGCTGATGTTACTCACTATATTGAAAATTGCTTAATTTGTGCCCAGAACAATCCGGACAGATATGCAAAAAAGGCTCAGCTTAGTCACACCCGCCCCGTTAATGGCCCCTGGACGAATCTGCAGATAGATTACATAGGACCCCTACCCCCCTGCAGAAATGGTTATAAGTATGTATTGGTGGTCATCGACACCTTCACAAAATGGGTGGAAGCTTTTCCATCCAGAACGAATACGGCCAAGGCAACAGCTAAAATCCTAACACAGCACATCTTTACAAGATGGGGCCTCCTACGCAGTATAGAGTCCGATCAAGGCTCCCATTTTACAGGACGAGTAATGAAAAACATCCTCACAATCTTCGGAATTAGGCAGAAGTTTCACAAAGCCTACCACCCCCAGTCAAGCAGCATTGTAGAGTGGATGAACAGAACTGTAAAAGCCACTCTCAGGAAAATGGTACAACAGAACAACAGCACCTGGGACTCAGTTCTCCCATTTGCTTTAATGTTCCTACGAAACATGGTATCCACGTCCACAGGATACACCCCGCACACCCTCATGACCGGACACCCCATGAAAGGGACAGAGTATCTATTAGGACTGGATTTTGCCAGCCCCGCAGTCACCGCCCTCACACATGAAAATGCTGTACAGCAGCTAATTGAGAACATAAAGGCAGCCCAGCTCACAGCAGCTGTGAGACCTGGGACCAGGAGGTAACAATGCAAAGCTTGTTTCGACAAAAAGGTACATGCCACCGAGTTTGTAGTAGGGCAGCAAGTGATGCTTTCCCTATACAACCCCAGTTCATTCCTTCCCCCAAATTTTCCGGACCGTACTCCATTTTGGACAAAGTAAGCCCCTCTGTATACAAGATCACATATCCCAATGGCAAGTCTGCGTGGTTTCACATAAACCAGCTCAAGTCTTATGGCTCGCAGAACAACCATTCGCATCACATCTTGCTCGCAGCAGCAGACGAGCACGCCCCGCCCACATATGATGTATTCCTACCCTTCCCCAGCCAGTCCAGCTCGTCCTCAGACACAATTGCAGCTCCACCCCCAGAGGCACGCCTCCTCATCTCCCTTCCTTCAACCAGAAGCGACAGCAACATTGATAGCGATAGCAATGACGACAGCCACAGCACACCACGTTATGATTACACCCCTGCACCAGGCCCCACTCCCAGCGAATCCGAGCATGATTCCAGTGACCCCTTCGAAATCATGTACATCAAAGCCCCTGACCCAGACCCACCGCCCGACGATTACGGATTATAACCTAGTAGCTCCAACCTCGACAGACGATTCTGGCACCGAGACAATTCGTTCAGGCTCATCCGGAATGATGAGATGGACACCAATTCACCCCAAGCAGCTTTAGCCAAACTACTCCAGTCAAGCGTATGGCAGCCGGGAGGAGATGATGACATAGAGTCTGACTCCCACCAAACGAATCCCTTTGCGACCCTGTTCGCTACTGAGCAATGAGGTGTCCAGATGATGGCAAAAAGGAACTGATGGAGAGATACGGTGTCCTTTCTGATGGGACCTGCACCATGTTTGTATGTTTGTTCATTTAATGTACATGTTAAATGTTGTTCGTGAATTTGAAAGTTTTCATGGCCCCACGCCACCACCCTTTTGACGCCCAATGGCTGTTAGAGGAACCAGTTTGTCAACAGACAACCGTTCTGAGGAACTAGTTTGTTGACAGACCCCGCTCATAGCTACTCTTCTGATTCAATCACGAGAGGCAGCCCCCACGACGACCACATTCTTACCCGTTCTTGCCGGTTGCTCAGGCAGTGGAGAAACGGCTTTGAACCCCGCCCTGCCTGAGGACCCCCCTCTGGTCAGCTGCGCTCGGGTAGAGCACAAATGGCACTTATCAACGTCCTACCCAGGGATTCCACCCATTTCTTTCCCGCCGCGGCCCATACGCACCCCATTTTGGCACTTTCAGTTCGAAATACTTTTGTTTGTTTTTGGCGACCCTTAGGTTGCTTCTGTATGCTATTTACATCCTCAAACACTAGGATGGTAGATCGCACAGGATGCGAGACAGCTTGCACTGTGGCAGTATTTTTCTCGGATGTCTTGTCCAAAGATTCGGTTTTTTTTTAATGAGGGAGTCACAGATGGTGACCAATCATAATGGGTAATTGGCAACAAAGGACACAGACAGACATACGAGATCTTAAGCAAGATAATAACAGATATTATGCTTGTGTCCTTAGAACTCCGGAACCTCAGGAACCCCAGAGGAAGAAAAAAAAGACAGAAAGATGAAGACAACCTTCATGTTCTACACCTGGATCTTAGCGGGATCTCTGCAGTTGCACGTGGATGCTACCCCCCTGACCCCTACCACACAGGCTGTGAATGATTCCCACCCCGCCATACACTGTACCCTGAGATAGTTACCCCCGAGACAGTTACCGACACCCTGACCTGGTGTGACAAGTTTATCACCTGGTATTCACTATCGTACATAGTAGAATCACTCTTAGTACTGGCGATACTCTGCAGTGTCTTGCAGACACTTAGACTCAGAAAATGTCGAAGGAGAGCCTCCTGCTCTCACACCCCGGTATACATGCATAGGTCCCCTATTTTCGGACTTCACCAAACCCCCAACCCCTTGAGTGAATTAAAGTGCATCCATTTTTCTTTGTGTGTGTTTTGTTCAATAAAGAAATATAAACCTCTGTGCTTGACTGTCAAGCCAGAGAAACTTGTGTTGCTGCTTTCTGTATATTTAAAGTGTTGTAGAATTATTGTTGATTGTTTGAGTGAGAATAGTTTATTGAGGATAGTTAGAGGTTCCAGATTTTTAAATTTGTAATGCATGCCTGAATGTCATAGCGCCCGTAGAGTTTTATACTGGTGTATGTACGTAAAATGGTTTTAGGTAAAAATTGCAATTCATAAGATAGGGCTGTGTAGAGCCCGTGAAGTGCTTATGGGCGCCCCGCTTGGTCAGAGAACGAAGACGACGCAGTAATGTGATCTTTCACGCTTCGCATTGAGGATCACAAGGAGGGTGTGTAGCCATCTGGCACGGCCACTTACTGATTAAAAAATGGACACTTTGCAAAGATTGCATGGAAAATGGACAATACTGAGAAAACAAGCAGGTTCAGGGTTTGTCTGTTGATTTGAGCCGCAGCTCCCAGACAAGACCTACACTGCAAACCCATTAGCATACTAATGGGCCATCTCTGGGGACAAAAGAGTAACATTTAAGTAAATGATACTAAGGCAGACACCCCAGCGCCAGAGGAGACCAGAACAAAGCAGGCCAACGACCACCTAAGACACGCCCAGCCATCAGGGCACCCACCCCTTTATTGGAGGAAATCAATAGGAACGATCGAGAAACGGCCCAATTAATTGGGCCCAAGTTCAAGGCCTGCCCAAAAGCACACGAAGCCCCTTTTGGGTATAAGAAGAATCCCCCAAGAGAGAATCGTTCTCTTGACTCTGGCTCTCACCGAGGAGAGACCTGCCCAACAGCTGCACCAGAACAAGTAAGTCCAAGGTCAACGCACGCTACCAGACAGACGACCTTAGCTGTTCCCCTGTACCAGTTCCCCCCAGCAGCCTCAGAACCGAACAACGGCCATTGTTCCTCTGACTGAGTGGGCGCCCGGAGCTAAGTATAGGCTTTAGCAATAGTGCTAGTTTAGTCTGTAGTATTTGTGCATGAGTATATTTAACTGCGTGTGTAAATAAATCAGCATTTAACTTTGAACTAACTAACTGGTGTATCGTGCCTTTGATCAGTATTCGGTTTGAACCTTGTGGCGGTATCGAAAGATACCTGGCGACTCTAGAGCAAAATGTAATTAGAATTAAGGAAGGCGATCATATTGACCGCCATATTCAGAGCCAAATAAAGAGAAACACAAATTAGCAACAACTGTGTGAGTATGAGTGTCTGTTAGTATAAGTGTGTGTGAATATGAGTGTGAGCATGTCAGTGTGTGTACGAGGGCATGTGAGTGTGTGTGAGTACAAGAGTGTGAGTGTGTATGTATGAGTGTGAGCATGCCAGTGTGTGTGTATGAGTGTGAGCGCGTGTGTGTGTATGAGTGTGAGTGTGTGTGAATGTGTATGTATGAGTGTGGATGTGTCAGTGTGTGCGTATGAGCGTGTGTTTGTGTGAGTATGAATGTGTGTGTGTGTGTGTATGAGTGTGAGTGAATGTGTGTATGAGTGTGAATGTGGTGCGTATGAGAGTGTGCGTGTGTGTGTGTAATCTACCAAACTACAGAACATGTGAATCGAATAATCTCTACTCCCCTGTAAAGGTTGTGTGTGTGTGTTTGTGTGTGTAGTAGTGTCTGTGTACATGTGTGTGTCGTTGTGTTTGTTTGTGTCTGTGTGTCAAGGTCTGTGTGTGAGTGAGTCTGTGTGTATCTGTGTGTCTGTGGGTGAGTGAATGTGTGTGTTTTTGTGTGAGTGTGTCACTGTTTGAGTTTAGACATTTGTTTGAGTGTTTTTGTGTGTGTGTATGAATGTGAGTGTGTTTGTGTATGAGCATCAGTGTGTGTGCATGTGTATGTGTGTCTGAGTATGAGTGTGTGTGTGAAGGTGTATGTATGAGTGAGTGTGTGCATGAGTGTGTGTGTCAGTGTGTGCGAGTATGAGTGTGTGTGTGTGTGTTTGTGTGTGTAGTAGTGTCTGTGTACATGTGTGTGTCGCTGTGTGTGTTTGTGTCTGTGTGTCAAGGTCTGTGTGTGAGTGAGTCTGTGTGTATCTGTGTGTCTGTGGGTGAGTGAATGTGTGTGTTTTTGTGTGAGTGTGTCACTGTTTGAGTTTAGACATTTGTTTGAGTGTTTTTGTGTGTGTGTATGAATGTGAGTGTGTTTGTGTATGAGCATCAGTGTGTGTGCATGAGTATGTGTGTCTGAGTATGAGTGTGTGTGTGAAGGTGTATGTATGAGTGAGTGTGTGCATGAGTGTGTGTGTCAGTGTGTGCGAGTATGAGTGTGTGTGTGAGTGAGTCTGTGTGTGATTATGAGTGTGCGAATGAGTGGGTGTGTGAGTGTGTGTCAGTATGGTATGTGAATGAGTATGAGTGCCTGTGTAAGAGTGTGTATGAGTGTGACTGTGTACGAGTGTGTGAGTATGAGTGTATGAGTATGAGTTTATGTATGAGCGTGAGTGTGTATGAGTGTGAGAGCACGTGTGTGTCTGTTTATGAATGTGTGTCAATGTGTGAGAGTGTCTGTAAGTATAAGTGTATGTGAGTGTGTGTGAGTATGTGAGCATGTCAGTTTGTGTACAAGTGCCTGTGATTATGTGTGAGTACAAGTGTGTGAGTGTGAGTTCACCAGTGTGCGTATGAGTGTGTGTGTATGAGTGTGTATGTATGTGTGTGTATGAGTGTGAGTTCGAGTGTGTGTGTGTGTATGGGTGTGTCAGTGTGTGTGTATGAGTGTGGGTGTGTCAGTGTGTGTATGAGTGCGAGTGTGTGCGTATGGTGTGTATAAGTGTGTGCTTAATCTCCCTACCATACTACAGAACATGTGAATCGAAGAATCTCTACTCCCCTGCAAAAGTTGACAACATTGGAATCAATCCGTAACGGCTGCAATGCGTCATCATCTACTACTCGCAGCTCAAGGATTGTTGATTCTAACTCTATTTATATTTACTCACCATTGGACAGACACAATTCTTATCTGTAATCCACATTAATGTAAATGAATGTGTTTGACCATTTCTGCTTACCTTTTTAGAAGTTAAAAATCTAACTCTATCTTAACTCAAGAAAACCTGGTTAAGCTGGCTTCTTTTTGAACGTACCTATTGGATATGAAAAGGTTTCCAAGGGAAAGGGAACCTTGTTAGATTAAAACGTGTTGTTCCCAGCAGAGAGTGGGTTGAATAAAGAAACGAAGACATTCCTCCTAACCCGGATTTGTAACAGTCAGGGGGCTATCCCAGCCGGATGATGACAAATCGAGGGGTCTCTCCCAGATCATCAACTGTTGGGGAAGTTGACCTGCGGGGCTGGTCATGACAGTCTGAATCCCCGTTCGATATGAAATGACCCTTTTTTCAACATTGAACAGAAAGTTATGACTTCATTACTTTTTTAAAGAAAGTTTTTTTTTTACACATAATTGCACCTCTAACTTGGGTCCACGAGCCTTGCGGACAAAACCACAACTACTCTCAAATTATCAAGATCAGACCCCAATAGTGGCTCTGATACTGGACAGAAACCTCAATCTTTTATTTTAATTGTGTAAGGCTGTGAGGAAAGGATACCTCGCTCCAGGGTTGGTTTCACAGAATAAAGATATGGGGCGGGGTTCTCCCTCCGGCCAGACCCGTTTTCAGGTGCGGCGCACCCCTCCGTCCCGGCAGCCGACCAATGGGGTTTCAAATTGTGGACAGCCCCAAGCCGTCGGGGGATCCGCGGGTGTCAGTGCGCTGCCGGTGAAGTGGAGGATCCCGCCAACGGAGAATCCTGCCAAAGGTATGCGAAAACAAACGTTATTACTAACACAGTATTAAAAAATCCTTAACATCGCAAAAAAAAAGCTTACAATTACCACTTAAACAATGCTAACCAATAAAGTGCGTTACGACACGCTGGGCTAGTGCCCGATCAATTCCAGCCCCACAGGCAAGTCCCAACATAAGTAAATTCACCAATAATTTGTATGTTTTCCTAAGATGTTTGACCCTTGACTGCTCCAATGACTTACAGGCACCATATTTGTCAGTAAAACATATTAAAAACTGTTTATTTCTAACAAGAGCAGAGATAAACTTGTAATGGAAATAATAGAATATTGGTCTAATAATCTAAATATTCCCCAAACCCCGTCCCACCTTCCACCCAGTCACACACAAGACAGGCACACATGGTGGGTGGATAGGAAAGATTTCAAAAATAAGGGATTAAAACTGGAGATGAAGATGCGTATCTCCACTGCTGAGGTAGTGGTCTTTGTAGGCGATGATCTTCTTAGAATGCGAAGTGTTGAAAACAATTGGATGGTTTGAATCTCCTAGTATCTGCCTTCATTTAGACCTCATGGGCTGCAGGAATTCTTCTGGAGAGCCACTTTCCCCTCCACTGATTTGGGCTTTCACAGAGGAAATTACCCGCAGGACTGTGCAATTCTAACTCACATTCACCAGATGGACTACCAGCCTCACTGAGTCAATCTGACGTTCTCAATATGAGAATTTAAAAGAGGGTTTTTAAGCCACTGACCTTGCCTGCAATTACTCCTGGACTGACCGTCCTTGAGTCAAACTGACTGTAGCGAGAGAAAGGTCTTTACTCTGCATCTTCAGACAGAGATCTATCAGAACAGAGAGACCAGGGTGGGTACTCTCCAGCTTCTTGATCCAACCAAAAACTAACTTGGAAAACAGTCACACAGAGAATGCCCACCAGCTCAGCTGAGGAGAAAATTGAGCCTCCAACTGGCGGTTTTGACAGAGATTCATCCCCTTCAGGGGGAAAGAACTTAAAGCCATCTTCAGCTTCACCCCAAAGTGAAACTAAAACCTGAGAACCAGCCTGCCTTTCTTTGCAGAAACTTTCCACAAGCTTCTGAAGAGATGCACCAATCACAATCAAGAATCGAACAAGACCCAAAAGAGTTGCTTGTCTGCTAGCCAAGTCCAGCAAAATTACATCATGGGACTATGCCACACAGCACACTGCATGACGGGGCATCCCCTTGGGCCAGTTCAAATAGCAGCTTGCAGCAGCGGGAGGGGGTGGAGGAGTTTAGAAGTCTGTAGTTTAAACCCAAAATCTGCAATGTTGAAGCAGCCAAAAATACAGGAATTAAAAATGAAACAAGGATTTTAAATAGGCTCCTTACAAGTGACACAATAACCCTTTACTGCTATCTTTTCTTCTACTCAAACAACAAAAACATTTCAAATCTCAATGCACTTTTAAATACAGTTAGCAGACTCAGGTATTCTTGCTTAGGATATGTTCTTTGAGACCATATTAAGAGATATACCTAAACCCTATCAGAAAAATGCAGGATCTCAAACTGATGTCTTCAGAAAATGTGTTCATATTTTGACATTCAGAAACCCACTGAACAATCTCTGCTTCTCTGCTAAGAAGTATGGTACTCCAGCTTTTCTCACTAATTACATCATCTTACTAACTGAGCACAAAGGTCTCATATTAAATACACCCTAGGAAACCCTCTTGATGCAAAAATATTCCATGAGCCCAAACTTCAACAATGTTTTAATTGCACCTCTAACTCCCAAAAACCTTTCAAAACAGAATTCTTTTAAAACATGATTGTAGCAGTCACACACACCAACGCAGGCTTTTAATCCTTACTGCACCAAACACATATAACACAATACATATGAGATTTCTACATTCATCTCAATATGCTGACACAAGGATTGTTTTTTTAACCACCGATCTTTGCTGGTGTCTTCAATCTGCGGGTGTTCTCACTTTTCAGATGCCTTCACTTTGCAGGTATCTTCACTTTGCGGGTGTCTTCATTTTGCTGCTATCTTCAATTTGCGGGTGTCTTCACTTTGCGGGTGTCTTCATTTTCCGGGTGTCTTCACTTTACTGCTATATTCACTTTGCGGGTGTCTTCACATTGCTGGTGTCTTCACTTTGCGGATGTCTTCACTTTGCTGGTGTCTTCACTTTAAGGGTGTCTTCACTTTGCGGGTATCTTCACTTTGCGGGTGTTTTCACTTTGCGGGTGTTTTCACTTTGCAGGTGCCTTCACTTTTCGGGTGCCTTCACTTTGCGGGTGTCATCAATTTGCGGGTATCATCACTTTGCGGGTGTCTTCACTTTGCGGGTGTCTTCACTTTGCTGGTGTCTTCACTTTGCTGGTGTTTTCACTTTACGGTTGTCTTCACTTTGCTGGTGTCTTCACTATGCGGGTGTCTTCACTTTACGGGTGTCTTCACTTCGCGGGTGTCTTCACTTTGCGGGTGTCATCAATTTGCGGGTATCATCACTTTGCGGGTGTCTTCACTTTACGGTTGTCTTCACTTTGCTGGTGTCTTCACTATGCGGGTGTCTTCACTTTACGGGTGTCTTCACTTCGCGGGTGTCTTCACTTTGCTGGTGTCTTCACTTCGCGAGTGTCTTCACTTTCCTGGTGTTTTCACTTTACGGTTGACTTCACTTTGCTGGTGTCTTCACTATGCGGGTGTCTGCACTTTGCTGGTGTCTTCACTTTGCTGGTGTTTTCACTTTACGGTTGTCTTCACTTTGCTGGTGTCTTCACTATGCGGGTGTCTTCACTTTACGGGTGTCTTCACTTCGCGGGTGTTTTCACTTTGGGGGTGATTTCACTTTGCGGGTGTCTTCACGTTGCCTGTGTTTTCACTTTGCGGGTGTCTTCACGTTGCCTGTGTTTTCACTTTGCGGGTGTCTTCACTTTGCGGGTGTTTTCACTTTGCATGTGTTTTCACTTTGTGGGTGTTTTCACTTTGGGGGTCTTTTCACTTTGCGGGTGTCTTCACTTTGCATGTGTCTTCACTTTGCATGTGTTTTCACTTTGTGGGTGTTTTCACTTTGCGGGTGTCTTCACTTTGCGGGTGTAGTCACTTTTCAGGTGTCTTCACTATGTGGGTATTTTCACTTTGCGGGTGTCTTCACTATGCGGGTATTTTCACTTTGCTGGTATCTTCACTTTGCGGGTGTCTTCACTATGCGGGTATTTTCACTTTGCTGGTACCTTCACTTTGCGGTTGTCTTCACTATGCTGGTATTTTCACTTTGCAGGTATTTTCACTTTGCTGATATCTTCACTTTGCGGGTGTCTTCACTTTGCGGGTGTCTTCACTATGAGGGTATTTTCACTTTGCTGGTGTTTTCACTTTGCTGGTGTCTTCACTTTGCTGGTGTTTTCACTTTGCGGGTGTCTTCGCTTTGCGGGTATCTTCACTTTACCAGTATCTTCCCTTTGCGGGTGTCTTCATTTTGCTGGTATGTTCACATTTCTGGTGTCTTCACTTTGCTGGTGTCTGCACTTTGAAGGTGTTTTCCCTTTGCGTGTGTCCTCACTTTGCGGGTGTTTTCACTTTGCGGGTTTCTTCACTTTGCGTGTGTCCTCACTTTGCGGGTGTTTTCACTTTGCGGGTTTCTTCACTTTGCGTGTGTTTTCACTTTGCGGGTGTTTTCACTTTGCGGGTGTTTTCACTTTGCGGGTGTCTTCACTTTGCAGGTATTTTCATTTTGCTGCTGTTTTTACTTTGCTGCTGTTTTGACTTTGCGGGTGTTTTCACTTTGCTGGTATCGTCACTATATGGGTGTATTCACTTTGCTAGTGTTTTTGCTTTGCGTGTGTCTTCACTTTGCTGATGCCTTCTCTTTGCGGGTGCCTTCACTTTGCTGCTGTTTTCACTTTGCTGAGATCTTCACCATACGGGTGTATTCACTTTGTTAGTGTTTTCACTTTGCGGGTGTTTTCACTTTGCGGGGGTTTTCACTTTGCGTGTCATTCACTTTGCGGGTATCTTCACTTTGCGGGTGTCTTTACTTTGCCGGTGTTTTCACTTTGCTGCTGTTTTCACTTTGCCGGTGTCTTCACTTTGCGGGTATTTTCACTTTGCTGCTGTTTTCACTTTGCTGCTGTTTTCACTTTGCGGGTATCTTCACTTTGCGGGGGGTTTCACTTTGCTGCTGTTTTCACTTTGCGGGTATCTTCACTTTGCGGGTGTCTTTACTTTGCCGGTGTTTTCACTTTGCTGCTGTTTTCACTTTGCCGGTGTCTTCACTTTGCGGGTATTTTCACTTTGCTGCTGTTTTCACTTTGCTGCTGTTTTCACTTTGCGGGTATCTTCACTTTGCTGCTGTTTTCACTTTGCTGCTGTTTTCACTTTGCGGGTATCTTCACTTTGCTGCTGTTTTCACTTTGCGGGTATCTTCACTTTGCTGCTGTTTTCACTTTGCTGCTGTTTTCACTTTGCGGGTATTTTCACTTTGCTGCTGTTTTCACTTTGCGGGTATCTTCACTTTGCGGGTGTTTTCACTTTGCGGGTATCTTCACTTTGCTGGTATCTTCACTTTACAGGTGTATTCACTTTGCTGATGTCTTCACTTTGCGGGTGTCTTCACTTTGCTGGTATCTGCACTTTGCGGGTGTCTTCACTTTGCTGGTATCTTCACTTTACAGGTTATTCACTTTGCTGATGTCTTCACTATGCGGGTGTCTTCACTTTACGGGTGTCTTCACTTCGCGGGTGTCTTCACTTTGCTGGTGTCTTCACTTCGCGAGTGTCTTCACTTTCCTGGTGTTTTCACTTTACGGTTGACTTCACTTTGCTGGTGTCTTCACTATGCGGGTGTCTGCACTTTGCGGGTGTATTCACTTTGCTGGTGTCTTCACTTTGCAGGTATCTTCACTTTGTGGGTGTTTTCACTTTGCGGGTGTTTTCACTTTGGGGGTGATTTCACTTTGCGGGTGTCTTCACGTTGCCTGTGTTTTCACTTTGCGGGTGTCTTCACTTTGCGGGTGTTTTCACTTTGCATGTGTTTTCACTTTGTGGGTGTTTTCACTTTGGGGGTCTTTTCACTTTGCGGGTGTCTTCACTTTGCATGTGTCTTCACTTTGCATGTGTTTTCACTTTGTGGGTGTTTTCACTTTGGGGGTCTTTTCACTTTGCGGGTGTCTTCACTTTGCATGTGTCTTCACTTTGCATGTGTTTTCACTTTGTGGGTGTTTTCACTTTGCGGGTGTCTTCACTTTGCAGGTGTAGTCACTTTGCGGGTGTCTTCACTATGTGGGTATTTTCACTTTGCGGGTGTCTTCACTATGCGGGTATTTTCACTTTGCTGGTATCTTCACTTTGCGGGTGTCTTCACTATGCGGGTATTTTCACTTTGCTGGTACCTTCACTTTGCGGTTGTCTTCACTATGCTGGTATTTTCACTTTGCAGGTATTTTCACTTTGCTGATATCTTCACTTTGCGGGTGTCTTCACTATGAGGGTATTTTCACTTTGCTGGTGTTTTCACTTTGCTGGTGTCTTCACTTTGCTGGTGTTTTCACTTTGCGGGTGTGTTCGCTTTGCGGGTATCTTCACTTTACCAGTATCTTCCCTTTGCGGGTGTCTTCATTTTGCTGGTATGTTCACATTTCTGGTGTCTTTACTTTGCTGGTGTCTGCACTTTGAAGGTGTTTTCCCTTTGCGTGTGTCCTCACTTTGCGGGTGTTTTCACTTTGCGGGTTTCTTCACTTTGCGTGTGTCCTCACTTTGCGGGTGTTTTCACTTTGCGGGTTTCTTCACTTTGCGTGTGTTTTCACTTTGCGGGTGTTTTCACTTTGCGGGTGTTTTCACTTTGCGGGTGTCTTCACTTTGCAGGTATTTTCATTTTGCTGCTGTTTTTACTTTGCTGCTGTTTTGACTTTGCGGGTGTTTTCACTTTGCTGGTATCGTCACTATATGGGTGTATTCACTTTGCTAGTGTTTTCGCTTTGCGGGTGTCTTCACTTTGCTGATGCCTTCTCTTTGCGGGTGCCTTCACTTTGCTGCTGTTTTCACTTTGCTGAGATCTTCACCATACGGGTGTATTCACTTTGTTAGTGTTTTCACTTTGCGAGTGTTTTCACTTTGCGGGGGTTTTCACTTTGCGTGTCATTCACTTTGCGGGTATCTTCACTTTGCGGGTGTCTTTACTTTGCCGGTGTTTTCACTTTGCTGCTGTTTTCACTTTGCCGGTGTCTTCACTTTGCGGGTATTTTCACTTTGCTGCTGTTTTCACTTTGCTGCTGTTTTCACTTTGCGGGTATCTTCACTTTGCGGGGGTTTTCACTTTGCTGCTGTTTTCACTTTGCGGGTATCTTCACTTTGCGGGTGTCTTTACTTTGCCGGTGTTTTCACTTTGCTGCTGTTTTCACTTTGCCGGTGTCTTCACTTTGCGGGTATTTTCACTTTGCTGCTGTTTTCACTTTGCTGCTGTTTTCACTTTGCGGGTATCTTCACTTTGCTGCTGTTTTCACTTTGCTGCTGTTTTCACTTTGCGGGTATCTTCACTTTGCTGCTGTTTTCACTTTGCGGGTATCTTCACTTAGCGGGTGTTTTCAATTTGCGGGTATCTTCACTTTGCTGGTATCTTCACTTTACAGGTGTATTCACTTTGCTGATGTCTTCACTTTGCGGGTGTCTTCACTTTGCTGGTATCTGCACTTTGCGGGTGTCTTCACTTTGCTGGTATCTTCACTTTACAGGTTATTCACTTTGCTGATGTCTTCACTTTGCGGGTATCTTCACTTTACCGGCTCTTCCCTTTCCGGATGTCTTAACTTTGCTGGTATTTCACTTTGCTGGTATGTTCACTTTGCTGGTGTCTTTACTTTGCTGATGTCTTCACTTTGCAGGTGTCTTCACTTTGAAGGTGTTTTCACTTTGCAGGTATTTTCACTTTGCAGGTGTTTTCACTTTGCAGGTGTAGTCACTTTGCGTGTGTCTTCACTTTGCGGGTATTTTCACTTTGCTGGTATCTGCACTTTTGGGGTATCTTTACTTTGCGGGTATCTTCACTTTGCCGGTGTTTTCACTTTGCGGGTATCTTCACTTTGCTGGTGTTTTCACTTTGCGGGTGTCTTCACTTTGCGGGTATTTTCACTTTGCGGGTGTTTTCACTTTGCTCCTTTTTTCACTTTGCTGCTGTTTTGACTTTGCGGGTGTTTTCACTTTGCTGAGATCTTCACTATGTCAAAACACAATTTTCTTTACCCGTCAGTCTGGCCTCAATAAAAGTCGAGATGGATTTGCAGGTATAGCATTAGTTATTTTATTTCACTAGCAAGCCTGACTCAGTTCACAGCGGTACAAAACACATCCTGCTTTCTGTACCTCCGGAATCGAGTGAGTCTGTAGGACAAAGGAATCTCTACTGATACATTCAAATGGCATCAAGTTTCACATACACGATTCCCATAGGTCATCCTATACCCCTCCTGACCTGGCCATACATCCTAATTGGCTCACTTCCAACCCCTTCCTCTGGCCCCCTAATACCCAGCATCCTTTTCTCCTCCTTTGCTGGACACTCCTCCCCGTTGCTTTTGCCATGCGTTCTGAAATCCTTTGTCTGTGAACTCACCAGAATGAGACTGGCCTATCTCTACATTACAGTTACTAATATCTCTAAAACAATTATTTTATATCACATTCGTTATTCCCTCCTTTTATCATCCCATGATAACCAAACTATTCAATCCATAGCTACGGTCCCTCATCTAAAAAGATCCGTCGCTGCATTTCCAATTCCTGTAGTAGCCCCCCTTCATCCGCTGCACCCTCATGGATTTTGACAGCCAAGATTTTAGGGGCGTTGATCTGTTCCAGTGCACCCCGCATTCTACCCATCACACATTTAAGGATGGCTAGGCCCACAAAGATGCAGCCGATAGCCACCACTAATTACATGGCCATATTTATCAACCAGTCCTTCCAACCTCCAAATCCCCAGTTACCCCAAGAGCCAGGATCCTGCATTCTGTCCAGGTGATCCCCTATGCGATCCATAAATGTAGTGATGTTAGCGCTTAAGTCTGGAACTCCCATGATACACTTGCCCTGTACAATGGCGCATACCCCACCCTCACGGGCCAGAAGATAGTCAAGAGCATACCGGTTCTGCATTGCAAACAACCGCAGCTGAGACATTTCCTTGGTTATTGCCCCAAGGGCTCCCAAGGTTTCATTTCCCAAGATGGTAAGGCCACAAATAAAATAATTCCTATCGCTGACAGCCAAGGAACCCCCCCACACCTCCCAGTGTCAAGACGCTCAGAATCCCCCACCCGGCTGAGTGGCCCCGGTTGGGTGCGAGAACCTGAGGTTTTTTCCAGTTCTCGCAGAATTCAGCTGAGACTGCTCGGCTGGTTAACTGAGTATGCAGCATCCACGCCGAGGGGCAGGGGACTGTGGTAGGGACTAGAGTCCCAATAGCAATTTGGCGAGGAAATGGGGGTGACAAAACATTGGTCGCTGTGCCATTAAATAAAAAGTAGTATCCTTGCTCCGTGTGCAGGCTAGCATCACAATCAGTATATCGGTTGTGCAGGGATCTCACTTCTAAAACAATTCTCGTACGACCGGGAATCCCTGTTGGGAGTGAAGTGGCTAGGTATGTACGCCCTCCACCGTTGCAGCCTATCATACTGTGAGTGGGAATTATCATGAGGAAGGGGAAGGCAAATAGCCGGTGGTGCTGAACCCGGATCGTAAGGAAGAGTGACTTGCTCGGGCAGTGGCTCGGAACGCTGACAATGAACCATCGTTTGGGGAGTGCCCCAAAGCGGTGAAACAGAAAATAACCTAGACACCTCTTCAGTCATATGGTGAAACTGAACCAGTCTGGAAGCATGCAGGCTCCAGGGAGTTCTAAGAGGCCTGCCATAAAGAATCTCGGCAGGAGAGAGCCGGGCCAGTCCCGCAGGTGTAACCCGCAGCTGGAAGAGGGCAACGGGGAGCAACTTAAGCCATGTCAGTCCCATGTCTGCTCTTAATTTAGCCAATTTAGTTTTGAGGGTCTGATTGTGTCTTTCAACCAACCCGGCCGCCTGCGGACTGTAAGCACAGTGTAACTGCTGGCGTATGCCCAACTGGGAGCAAAACTCCTTGTTAATTTGTCCAATAAAATGAGGCCCATTATCAGAACTTAACTGAGCTGGTATACCGTACCGGGGAATGATTTCCCGCATCAAGACTTTAACCACAGTAGCAGCTTTATTATCGATAGTCGGATACGCCTCGACCCATCTGCTGAATACATCCACAATGACCAAAACATATTTATAACATTGACACCTTTCCAACTCAATGTAATCCATTTGGAGCGTCTCAAAGGGACCACTGGGCAACGGGGTTTGCCCCATCCCACAAGGGATACCTTTGCCGGTGTTATATTGCTGACAAATCAAACACCGATTACTGATACTCTGGGCCAACCCCTGCATTTTAGGGTGCCACCAAGTGTCCAGCAACAAATCACTAGTACCCCGAGCCCCACAATGAGTTGCAAAGTGTACACATTCGATGACCCATAAAGCCAGTATATCAGACACACAAGTCTGATGTGCTGGCATGGGCCATAAAGCGGAAACAGAATCATATGTACAACCTAACCGTTTCCACATTTGTTTATCATTCTCAGGAGCATCCTCCTGTAACCTTATGACGTCTTGGATGGTTGGCATTGGCTTGTCAGAAGCAGACATATTTATAGTAGATTGTTTAGTCTGACTTAACATTTTAGGCACCATCACTTGCTGAATTTGCGCGGCTGTCCGCGCTGCACAATCTGCTTGTTCATTACCAACGTCAACTGGGGTCTTACCATTTGTGTGGGCAGCGCATTTAATGACGGAAATCTGCGCGGGCATAAGGAGGGCCTGCAGTAAGTCATTAACTAAGCCCCGGTTGGATATTTCCGTGCCTGCCGAGGTAAGGAATCCCCTATTCTTCCAGAGTTGTCTGAAGTCATGAACTACCCCGAAAGCGTATAGGGAGTCAGTGTAAATATTTACCCAACGATCTACCCCAAGTATACATGCACGGGTGAGGGCAAAAAGTTCGGCTTGTTGGGCTGAAAAAGGGGTCTGGAAAGCTGCCGCTTCTAGGATCAGACCATCCTGTTCTACGATTGCATAACCGGACAATCTCCGGCCAGTGGGGCTTATTAATGCACTGCCATCAACATACATAATCATGTCAGGTTGTTCTAACGGAATATCACTCAGATCGTCCCTTATTGTGGTAGTTTCCTGAATCAAGGTTAAACAGTCGTGACCAGATGTGTCCTCATGGACAGGGGGACCGCTAAGAAAACAGGCTGGATTGATAGTGGTACAGTATTTAAAGGTCAGACATGGATTGTTCAAAAGGTATATCTCATACCTATTCTGACGAGCTGCGGTAAGATGTTGAGTTTGCAGTTGCCCCAATAGTGCGATTACCGAGTGGGAGCTATATACCGTAATATCCTGTTGGAGAGTGATATTGGCAGTAGCTTGCAAACTATTGTATATCGCTGCCAAGATCTGGGTGCAAACAGGGTGGCCCAACGCCACTGGGTCGAGTTTGGAAGAGTAATATGCTACGGGCCGGTGCTTGTCCCCATGTTGCTGGGTGAGTACCGCTGTTGAACATCCTTCCAGAACAGTCCAGTCTATCTGGAACGGTCGGTCGTACAAGGGCCTCCCGAGGGCCGATGCTTGTAACAAGGCCTGCTTCAGGCAACGGAAGGCTTCGAGTGCCTCGGTAGTGAGAGTAAAATTCTCCCCTTCACTAGTGTAAGGCGTCAGCAGCTTTGTATAGACAGCGATGTTTGGTATCCACTGCCGACAATAATTCACCATACCCAGCCAATGACGGACCTCCTTGGCTATTGTAGGGGCGGGGAATTGGCATATTGGTTCAATCCTACTGGGTTCGAGACTTATTTCTGTGGCTGTAAGTAAAACTCCTAAGAACTTAACCTTTCTCTGAGCTACCAAGACCTTTGATTGTGAAACAACATAACCCAACGAGGATAGGTGGTTTAATAGCTGGATCACATCATCCCTATTACTGGGCTCGTCAGGACTTGCTACCAATATGTCATCTACATACTGCACTAGAGTGGAACCATGCTCCAATGTCAAGGCCTGGAGTTGGGTCTGCAGACATCGGGAGAAGAGCGTAGGTGAGTTGACGAACCCCTGTGGCAGTCGGGTCCAGGTATACTGCTGTCCATTGTAAGTGAAGGCAAACAAATATTGGCTTTCAGTTGCAAATGGGAGGGCAAAGAAGACGTGCTGAAGGTCAATTATGGCGATGACCCGGGCTTGAGCTGGAATTTGAGCCAGTATGTGGGCAGGGTTAGGGACGAGAGCATGTAACGGCTGTACGATGGCATTGATTGAACGTAAATCCTGTACTAATCGGTACTGGTCTGGTTTGGCTGGTTTAGGCACAGCAAGTATGGGGGTGTTACATTCTGATTGGCAAGGGACCAAAATACCCTGTTGCAACAGCTCTTGGATTAATTTGTCTATAGACGGGGCAGCTTGGGATTTCAGGGGGTATTGCCGAATGGAAGGCAGCTTTACATGGTCCTTAATCGTTACCTTAATAGGTGTAACATTTGTCTTTCCCACTTGTGATGGGTATTCCGCCCAGACCTGTGGATTGATATATTCCAAAACATCATGTCCCCGGTGATGCTGCAGTCGAGTGTTAATCGTTTCAGGGACCTCAAAATATTTTATGGCAGTGCCATCTGGCATGACTTGAAGTGCGTACTCTGTTGGATCTGAATGATCCACTGCCCTCCTTACCATAGGCCCCAGATCCCTGGCATGGTTCTGGTCGTGGACCTGACGTGTAATATGAGGGCTTACCGAAGCTGACTGTGGCCATAAATGTGGTGGTATTGTAACAAAATCGTCTGTACCTTCTTTTCCCGTGACTGTGGCTGTAACTTTGACTGGCCATTCGGTCCCAATTAACGGCCGGTATTTGTCCTCCAACTCCCTGTTTTGTCCGGTTCTGTCATAGGCCAGGGTAACGTGATGCAGTGAATGTTCAATGTCTAACGTCCACCACTGGGGGGTGATAGAAATATAGCACTGTTGTCTCATCCTCCATGATTTAACCGTTACCCCCTCATCTCCGCACTCTAGCTGTAGCTGGAAGATACACAGTAAATCTCGGGCCAACAAGTTACAGTCCAATCCAGTAGTCACAACAAACTGATGATCTGCAGACTTATTCTCGTAAGTGACTGTCACAGGTTCAGAAATAGGATACTCACACACCTGTCCTTGGAACCCCGACAAATGCTGGGTGTGGTCGGATAGTGGTAGTTGAAGTTCTGATTGCACCGAAGACATGGCTGCTCCAGTGTCGATTACAAATGAGTGATGTTGATCTCCTATCTGCAGAGAGATAATAGGTTCCCTGTCCGATTGGAGAGTCCTTATGCTCTCCTAAATTAGCTTGTCAATCCTGTGTTGGGAAATGGTTTGCCTGGGAGAAGTCAGTGTATCTCATCTGTCCTCCCCTTGGTGGGTACCCCCTCCTTTGGGTCGAGAAGTCTCCTTCTGCTGCCTGTCTTTTAAAGGGGCATTCCTGTTGCCAGTGATCTGCACGGCCGCAATTAAAACATGAATTGTTCCCTCTATATTTGCCCCGTCCTCTTCTCCCAGTCGACCAATGGCCCCTCAGAGGGGGCGGCGGTTGTAAAGCTGTTGGTGCATACGGTGGGCCATAAAGAGGAGCTGAGGGTCCATTTGGGTGGGTTTGATATCCTCCCCCTCGCTGATCCACCCACCCAAAGTCACAATATTGGGGTTCCAGCTGGTAAGCTACCGTTTCTGCCGCTTGTTGGGGTCTCAGATCATCCTTTTTCATTACATACTCAGTCTTAACCTTTGTAACTGAGTCTCCTTCCTGGCTTACACCATCCTTCCAATAAAATCTGACTGCCCTTGCCATCTGGGAAGGGTTGTTCTTTGTCCAATTCATGTTATGACATTTCACAGCAGTAGCCACGGAAGGTGGTAGGCAATGCATTAACATAGCACAATATTGAAGGGAATTCTGACCATTTTGATATGGCAAGTCGCCTGACTGCCCACAGTAGATTTCATTAAAACGTTCCAGAAATTCCTCTGGCTCTTCAATCTTTTTAGGTTTGAGGTCTAAGATAGCAGAAATATTTATGGGCTTTTGAAATGTGCTATTCAACGCATTCAGGATTTGTGTCCGTCTATCGTCGTCCAACGCATGGGCTTGCTGAAGTGCGGCGTGGCTAGCATAATTCAAGTGGTTGAGGTGAGTGCAGTACTCGCTGGGGTTAAAACCTGCTGGACTAGGGCCCAGAGGTCCCTAGAATCAGCTTGATAAATTGAGATGGTAATTCTCAGGGAATCCAGAAAAGCAGCAGGAGATTTTTTCTATCTGGGATTGTAGCCATAATAGCCATCATCTCACTGGATCTCCATGGGAAATAAACGTCTATCGTGGGCTGGGCCCCGGCCGTCACAGCGTCAGGGTTTGGTATCTTCCTAATCGGCAACTGTCTCCGAATCTCACCAGGGGGCACTCTAGCTATTTCCTCTGGCTCTTCCAAGACTTCGACGTCCCTCCCTGTCACTAGAGGGAGCTCTTTCTCTTCAGAACCATCCCTTCCCTCTCCCTTTGTTCTCGGAGTTTGCTGTTCCCCCTTATCGGTCTGAAGGGATTTAGGTGGTATGCTTGATTGTTTCTGGTTAGGATCAGGCCCTTCTCTCGCTGTCCGAGATCGGGTCCTAGAGCTAACTGGGCTTGTGGAACAGAGCTCCTCTTCCCTCTTAGATCGTGAAGATGGTAAATTAGGACCCACGCTATCAACCAAAAGGGCTGGAGTGACTGGCATGATTTGAATCTGGGGAGCAGTGACTGGATATAAATTATTATACTCTGGTGGTTCTGGAATTAGTGCAGGCACTGCTACAGGTGCAGTCGGAACCCTTGCCGACATAATCAAATCGTCCAATTCGTCATATTCTGTCAATTCAAGGCCAGCCATTGAACTAGGTAGCCCATCTTTTGTTTGACCCGAGCCTTCCCTGTCTTTACTTGCGCGTTTTTTGAATGCACATTCCTTTTTCAAGACCTGTAATGTTTTTTGGTTACCCCCTTCACTAATTGGAATTCCCATTTTAAGGGCATTGTCCTGCCAACTTGATAACATGATCTTATCTCTTTCCTCTTGACAATATTGTCTCCATAATCCAATTAATTCTTTTGCTTTCATACTTTGACTCTTTTTCCAGATGTGTCCCTGAATTTTCTTAATGATTTCTAGGTCTTGGTGCCCCCTAGTGGCCATTCATCACCCAATTTGCTCCTTAACGTTGCTGACATTTTAATGAAATCTTTTGCTTTATCCGGATAAATATTGCATAATATTTGCAGTGACATGCCTGGATCATTTGTGTTATCCAAGCAATTCCCCATAATCTCAACTAGTCCTCAAAACTGCGTTTTTCGCCACTACAGTCCAAGGGTACAATTTTAGCTTAATCAACTATAGATTTAAAACACTCACACATGGAATTGAATCGCCTTCAGATTTAAAAACACTCATTGAACTGAACCCTCATCCTGAGGTCACATCAGTTATTCAAAACACTCACATATGGAAGTGAATCATCTTTGTTTAGATGTTGCATTAACCCAAAACCTAACCCAAGCCGAATCAGAACTCACACATGGAATTGAATCATCTCTGTTTAGATGTTGCATCAACCCAAAACCTATCCCAAACCGAATCAACAATATGAAATCCCATCAATTAAATTTCTAATCCCCAGACTGACCTTTGATTTCGTCGAGACGATCTTTCCGTACCAACCGCGAGTGACCAGACTAATCAGACGATAAGAAGAGGGGAAAAATCAATGCGCGGTCACTTTCCAGCTGTACATTGTGGGCCCTTTTTCCCACTCTCCCTGTTCATAATCAGTCTAATTCTGATTTCGCGGTTGGTCAGAACCGTCTTGAGAAATCCCGGGTTTCAGGCACCAAATGTCAAAACACAATTTTCTTTACCCGTCAGTCTGGCCTCAATAAAAGCCGAAATGGATTTGCAGGTATAGCATTAGTTATTTTATTTCACTTGCAAGCCTGACTCAGTTCACAGCGGTACAAAACACATCCTGCTTTCTGTACCACCGGAATCGAGTGAGTCTGTAGGACAAAGGAATCTCTACTGATACATTCAAATGGCATCAAGTTTCACATACACGATTCGCATAGGTCATCCTATACCCCTCCTGACGTGGCCATATATCCTAATTGGCTCACTTCCAATCCCTTCCTCTGGCCCCCTATTACCCAGCATCCTTTTCTCCTCCTTTGCAGGACACTCCTCCCCCTTGCTTTTGCCATACGTTCTGAAATCCTTTGTCTGTGAACTCACCAGAATGAGACTGGCCTATCTCTACATTACAGTAACTAATATCTCTAAAACAATTATTTTATCTCACAGTCGTCAAATATACGGGTGTATTCACTTTGCTAGTGTTTTCGCTTTGCAGGGTATTCAGTTTGCTGATGTATTCTCTTTGCGGGTGTCTTCAATTTGCTGCTGTCTTCACTTTGCAGTTGTCTTCACTTTGTAGGTGTCTTCACTTTGCTGATGTCTTCACGTTGCGTGTGTCTTCACTTTACTGGTACCTTCACTTTGCGCAATTTTAACTTTGTTTGTGTCTTCGCTTTGCGTGTGTCTTCACTTTGCGTGTGTCTTCAATGTACTGTTGTCTCCACTTTGAGGGTGTCTTCACTTTGCTTGTGTCCTCACTTTGCATGAGTCTTCACTTTGCAGGTGTCTTCACTTTGCGGGTATCTTCACTTTACGGGTGTCTTCACATTACATGTGTCTTCACTTTACGGGTGTCCTCACTTTGCAGGTGTCATCGCTTTGCTGGTGTCTTCACTTTACGGGTGTCTTCACTTTGCGGGTGTATTCACTTTGCGGGTGTTTTCACATTGTGGGTATATTCACTTTGCTGGTATCTTCACTTTGCAGATGCATTCACTTTGCAGGTGTAGTCACTTTGCGGGTGTCTTCACTTTGTGGGTGTTTTCACTTTGCAGCTGTTTTCATTTGCTAGTGTCTTCGCTTTGCGGGTGACTTCACTTTGCGGGTGTCTTCACTTTGCTGGTGTTTTCACTTTGCTGGTGTTTTCACTTTGTGTGTGTCTTCACGTTCGCGGGTATTTTCACTTTGCTGGGATCTGCACTTTTGGGGTGTCTTTACTTTGCGGGTATCTTCACTTTGCCGGTGTTTTCACTTTGCGGGTATCTTCACTTTGCGGGTGTTTTCACTTTACGGGTATCTTCACTTTGCGGGTGTTTTCACTTTGCGGGTATCTTCACTTTGCCGGTGTTTTCACTTTGCGGGTATCTTCACTTTGCCGGTGTTTTCACTTTGCGGGTATCTTCACTTTGCCGGTGTTTTCACTTTGCGGGTATCTTCACTTTGCGTGTGTCTTCACTTTGCTTGTGTCCTCACTTTGCATGAGTCTTCACTTTGCAGGTGTCTTCACTTTGCGGGTATCTTCACTTTACGGGTGTCTCCACATTACAGGTGTCTTCACTTTACGGGTGTCCTCACTTTGCGGGTGTCTTCACTTTGCCGGTGTTTTCACTTTGCGGGTATCTTCACTTTGCGTGTGTCTTCACTTTGCGGGTATTTTCACTTTGCGCGGGTTTTCACTTTGCGGGTATTTTCACTTTGCTGGTATCTGCACTTTTGGGGTGTCTTTACTTTGCGGGTATCTTCACTTTGCGGGTGTCTTCACTTTGCGGGTGTCTTCACTTTGCATGAGTCTTCACTTTGCAGGTGTCTTCACTTTGCGGGTATCTTCACTTTACGGGTGTCTTCACATTACAGGTGTCTTCACTTTACGGGTGTCCTCACTTTGCAGGTGTCATCGCTTTGCTGGTGTCTTCACTTTGCGGGTGTTTTCACTTTGCGGGTATGTTCACTTTGCTGGTGTTTTCACTTTGCAGATGCTTTCACTTTGCAGGTGTAGACACTTTGCGGGTGTTTTCACTTTGCGGGAGTTTTCACATTGCTGGTGTCTTCGCTTTGCGGGTGTTTTCACTTTGTGGGTGTTTTCACTTTACCAACATCTTCCCTTTGCGGGTGTTTTCACTTTGCGGGTGTTTTCACTTTGCTGGTATGTTCACTTTGCTGGTATGTTCACTTTGCTGGTGTCTTTACTTTGAAGGTGTTTTCACGTTGCAGGTATTTACACTTTGCGGGTGTTTTCACTTTGCGGGTGTTTTCACTTTGCTGGTATGTTCACTTTGCTGGTATGTTCACTTTGCTGATGTCTTCACTTTGAAGGTGTTTTCACGTTGCAGGTATTTACACTTTGCGGGTGTTTTCACTTTGCGGGTGTCTTCACTTTGCAGGTATTTTCACTTTGCTGGTAACTTCACTTTTGGGGTGTCTCTATTTGCTGGTATCTTCACTTTGCGTGTGTCTTCACTTTGCAGGTGTTTTCACGTTGTGTGTGTCTTCACTTTGCGGGTATTTTCACTTTGCGCGGGTTTTCACTTTGTGTGTGTCTTCACTTTGCGGGAGTTTTCACTTTGCTGGTGTCTTCGCTTTGCGGGTGACTTCACTTTGCGGGTGCTTTCACTTTACCGATATCTTCCCTTTGCGGGTGTTTTCACTTTATTGGTATCTGCACTTTTGGGGTGTCTTTACTTTGCGGGTGGCTTCACTTTGCAGGTATTTTCACTTTGCGGGTGTCTTCACTTTGCGGGTGTCTTCACTTTGCAGGTATTTTCACTTTGCTGGTAACTTCACTTTTGGGGTGTCTCTATTTGCTGGTATCTTCACTTTGTGTGTGTCTTCACTTTGCAGGTGTTTTCACTTTGTGTGGGTCTTCACTTTACGGGTATTTTCACTTTGCGCAGGTTTTCACTTTGCGTGTGTCTTCACTTTGCAGGTGTTTTCACTTTGTGTGTGTCTTCACTTTGCGGGTATTTTCACTTTGCGCGGGTTTTCACTTTGCGTGTGTCTTCACTTTGCTTGTGTCCTCACTTTGCATGAGTCTTCACTTTGCAGGCGTCTTCACTTTGCGGGTATCTTCACTTTACGGGTGTCTCCACATTACAGGTGTCTTCACTTTACGGGTGTCCTCACTTTGCGGGTGTCTTCACTTTGCGGGTGTTTTCACTTTGCGGGTGTTTTCACTTTGCAGATGCTTTCACTTTGCAGGTGTAGACACTTTGCGGGTTTCTTCACTTTGCCGGTCTAGACACTTTGCGGGTTTCTTCACTTTGCCGGTGTTTTCACTTTGCTGGTGTCTTCACTTTGCGGGTTTCTTCACTTTGCCGGTGTTTTCACTTTGCTGGTGTCTTCACTTTGCGGGTGTCTTCACTTTGCGGGTATTTTCACTTTGCGCGGGTTTTCACTTTGCGGGTATTTTCACTTTGCTGGTATCTGCACTTTTGGGGTGTCTTTACTTTGCGGGTATCTTCACTTTGCGGGTGTCTTCACTTTGCGGGTGTCTTCACTTTGCATGAGTCTTCACTTTGCAGGTGTCTTTACTTTGCGGGTATCTTCACTTTACGGGTGTCTTCACATTACAGGTGTCTTCACTTTACGGGTGTCCTCACTTTGCAGGTGTCATCGCTTTGCTGGTGTCTTCACTTTGCGGGTGTTTTCACTTTGCGGGTATATTCACTTTGCGGGTGTTTTCACTTTGCGGGTATATTCACTTTGCTGGTGTCTTCACTTTCCGGGTGTTTTCACTTTGCGGGTATATTCACTTTGCTGGTGTCTTCACTTTGCGGGTGTTTTCACTTTGCGGGTATATTCACTTTGCTGGTGTCTTCACTTTGTGGGTGTTTTCACTTTGCGGTTATATTCACTTTGCTGGTGTTTTCACTTTGTGGGAGTTTTCACTTTGCTGGTGTCTTCACTTTGCGGGTGTTTTCACTTTGCGGGTATATTCACTTTGCTGGTGTTTTCACTTTGCAGATGCTTTCACTTTGCAGGTGTAGACACTTTGCGGGAGTTTTCACTTTGCGGGAGTTTTCACTTTGCGGGTGACTTCACTTTGCGGGAGTTTTCACTTTGCGGGTATCTTCCCTTTGCGGGCATTTTCACTTTGCTGGTATGTTCACTTTGCTGGTATGTTCACTTTGCTGGTGTCTTTACTTTGCTGGTGTCTTCACTTTGAAGGTGTTTTCACGTTGCGGGTATCTTCACTTTGCTGGTAACTTCACTTTTGGGGTGTCTCTATTTGCTGGTATCTTCACTTTGCGTGTGTCTTCACTTTGCAGGTGTTTTCACTTTGTGTGTGTCTTCACTTTGCAGGTATTTTCACTTTGCGGGTAACTTCACTTTTGGGGTGTCCCTATTCGCTGGTATCTTCACTTTGCATGTGTCTTCACTTTGCAGGTGTTTTCACGTTGTGTGTGTCTTCACTTTGCGGGTATTTTCACTTTGCGCGGGTTTTCACTTTGTGTGTGTCTTCACTTTGCGGGAGTTTTCACTTTGCGGGTGTCTTCGCTTTGCGGGTGACTTCACTTTGCGGGTGTTTTCACTTTACCGATATCTTCCCTTTGCTGGTGTTTTCACTTTGCTGGTATCTGCACTTTTGGGGTGTCTTTACTTTGCGGGTGTCTTCACTTTGCGGGTGCCTTCACTTTGCGGGTGTCTTCACTTTGCAGGTATTTTCACTTTGCTGGTAACTTCACTTTTGGGGTGACTCTATTTGCTGGTATCTTCACTTTGCGTGTGTCTTCACTTTGCAGGTGTTTTCACTTTGTGTGGGTCTTCTCTTTGCGGGTATTTTCACTTTGCTGGTATCTGCACTTTTGGGGTGTCTTTACTTTGCGGGTGTCTTCACTTTGCGGGTGCCTTCACTTTGCGGGTGTCTTCACTTTGCAGGTATTTTCACTTTGCTGGTAACTTCACTTTTGGGGTGACTCTATTTGCTGGTATCTTCACTTTGCGTGTGTCTTCACTTTGCAGGTGTTTTCACTTTGTGTGGGTCTTCCCTTTGCGGGTATTTTCACTTTACTGGTATCTGCACTTTTGGGGTGTCTTTACTTTGCGGGTATCTTCACTTTGCCAGTGTTTTCACTTTGCGGGTATCTTCACTTTGCAGGTATTTTCACTTTGCGGGTGTCTTCACTTTTGAGGTGACTCTATTTGCTGGTATCTTCACTTTGCGTGTGTCTTCACTTTGCAGGTGTTTTCACTTTGTGTGTGTCTTGGCTTTGCGTGTGTCTTCACTTTGCGGGCGTCTTCAATGTACTGTTGTCTTCACTTTGAGGGTGTCTTCACTTTGCTTGTGTCCTCACTTTACAGGTGTCCTCACTTTGCAGGTGTCATCGCTTTGCTGGTGTCTTCACTTTACGGGTGTCTTCACATTACAGGTGTCTTCACTTTACGGGTGTCCTCACTTTGCAGGTGTCATCGCTTTGCTGGTGTCTTCACTTTGCAGGTGTCTTCACATTACAGGTGTCTTCACTTTACGGGTGTCCTCACTTTGCAGGTGTCATCGCTTTGCTGGTGTCTTCACTTTGCAGGTGTCTTCACTTTGAAGGTGTTTTCACTTTGCAGGTATTTTCACTTTGCAGGTATTTTCACTTTGCGGGTGTCTTCACTTTGCGGGTATTTTCACTTTGCTGGTATCTGCACTTTTGGGGTGTGTTTACTTTGCGGGTATCTTCACTTTGCCGGTGTTTTCACTTTGCGGGTATCTTCACTTTGCGGGTGTCTTCACTTTGTGGGTGTCTTCACTTTGCGGGTGTTTTCACTTTGCGGGTATCTTCACTTTGCGCGTGTCTTCACTTTGCGGAATTTACACTTTGCGGGTGTCTTCACTTTGTGGGTATTTTCACTTTGCGGGTGTTTTCACTTTGCTGCTGTTTTGACTTTGCTGCTGTTTTGACTTTGCGGTTGTTTTCACTTTGCTGAGATCTTCACTATACGGGTGTATTCACTTTGCTAGTGTTTTTGCTTTGCAGGGTATTCACTTTGCTGATGTATTCTCTTTGCGGGTGTCTTCATTTTGCCGATGTCTTCACTTTGCAGTTGTCTTCACTTTGTAGGTGTCTTCACTTTGCTGATGTCTTCACGTTGCGTGTGTCTTCACTTTACTGGTACCTTCACATTGCGCAATTTTAACTTTGTTTGTGTCTTCGCTTTGCGTGTGTCTTCACTTTGCGGGTGTCTTCAATGTACTGTCGTCTTCACTTTGAGGGTGTCTTCCCTTTGCTTGTGTCTTCACTTTGCATGAGTCTTCACTTTGCAGGTGTCTTCACTTTGCGTGTATCTTCACTTTACGGGTGTCTTCACTTTGAGGGTGTCTTCTCTTTGCTTGTGTCCTCACTTTGCATGAGTCTTCACTTTGCAGGTGTCTTCACTTTGTGGGTATCTTCACTTTACGGGTGTCTTCACTTTGCGGGTGTTTTCAATTTTCGGGTATATTCTCTTAGCTGGTGTTTTCACTTTGCAGATGCTTTCATTTTGCAGGTGTAGTCACTTTGCGGGTGTCTTCACTTTGCGGGTGTATTCACTTTGCGGGTGTTTTCACTTTGCTGGTGTCTTCGCTTTGTGGGTGACTTCACTTTACTGGTACCTTCACTTTGCGCAATTTTAACTTTGTTTGTGTCTTCGCTTTGCGTGTGTCTTCACTTTGCGGGTGTCTTCAATGTACTGTTGTCTTCACTTTGCAGTTGTCTTCATTTTGTAGGTGTCTTCACTTTGCTGAGGTCTTCACATTGCGTGTGTCTTCACTTTACTGGTACCTTCACTTTGCGGAATTTTAACTTTGTTTGTGTCTTCGCTTTGCGTGTGTCTTCACTTTGCGGGTGTCTTCAATGTACTGTTGTCTCCACTTTGAGGGTGTCTTCACTTTGCTTGTGTCCTCACTTTGCATGAGTCTTCATTTTGCAGGTGTCTTCACTTTGCGGGTATCTTCACTTTACGGGTGTCTTCACATTACATGTGTCTTCACTTTACGGGCGTCCTCACTTTGCAGGTGTCATCGCTTTGCTCGTGTCTTCACTTTGCGGGTGTTTTCACTTTGCGGGTATATTCACTTTGCTGGTGTTTTCACTTTGCAGATACTTTCACTTTACGGATGTCCTCACTTTGCAGGTGTCATCGCTTTGCTGGTGTCTTCACTTTGCGGGTGTCTTCACTTTGCGGGTGTTTTCACTTTGCGGGTGTCTTCACTTTGCTGGTATGTTCACTTTGCTGGTGTCTTTACTTTGGTGATGTCTTCACTTTGCAGGTGTCTTCACTTTGAAGGTGTTTTCACTTTGCAGGTATTTTCACTTTGCGGGTGTCTTCACTTTGCGGGTATTTTCACTTTGCTGGTATCTGCACTTTTGGGGTGTGTTTGTTAAATCCTGAGTTTCTTTACCCGTTAGTCTTGCCTCAATAAAAGTCGAGATGGATTTGCAGGTACAGCATTATTTATTTTATTCAGCTTGCAAGCTTTCTCAGTTCACAGCAGTACAGAATGCCTCTTGCTCTCTGTACCTCCGGAATCAAGTGAGGCTATCAAACAAAGAGCTCTGTACTGATACATTCAAATGGCATCAAGTTTCACATACTCGACGCCCATAGGTCATCCTATGTCCCTCCTGACCTGTTTGATCTATTCCGATTGGCTCACTTCCAATCCCTTCCTCTGGCCCCTATTACTCAACATCACTCTCGTAAACACACCTCTTCCTGCTTTTCCATGCGGTCTGAAATCCTTTGTCTGTGAACTAACCAGAATTAAAGTGGCCTATCTTCTACATTACATTAACTAATATCTCTAAAGTAACTATTTTATATCACATTCGTCATTCCCTCCTTTTATCATTCCATGATAACCGGACTATCCAATCCATAGCTACGGTTCCTCATCTAAAAAGATCCGTCGCTGCATTTCCAATTCCTGGCTTAGCCCCCCCCCCCCTCATCTGCTTCACCCTCATGGATTTTAACAGTTAAGTTTTTAGGGGCGTTGATCTGATCCAGTGCACCCCGCATTCTACCCATCACACATTTAAGGATGGCCAGGCCCACAAAGATGCAGCCGATAGCTACCACTAAATACATGGCCATATTTATCAACCAGTCCTTCCAACCTCCAAATCCCCAGTTACCCCAAGAGCCAGGATCCTGCATCCCGTCCAGGTGATCCCGTATGCGATCCATAAATTTAGTGATGTTAGCGGTCAAGTCTTGAACTCCCATGATACTCTTGCCCTGCACTATGGCACATATCCCACCCTCACGGGCCAGAAGATAGTCAAGAGCATACCGGTTCTGCATTGCAAACAACCGTAGCTGAGACAATTCCTTGGTTATTGCCCCGAGGGCTCCCAAAGTTTCATTTCCCAAGATGGTAAGGCCACAAATAAAATAATTCCTATCACTGACAGCCAAGGAACCCCCCACACCTCCCAGTGTCAATACGCTCAAAATCCCCCACCCGGCTGAGTGGCCCCGGTTGGGTGCAAGAACCTGAGGTTTTTTCCAGTTCTCGCAAAATTCAGCAGAGACTGCCCGGCGTGCTAACTGATTATGCAGCTTCCACGCCGAAGGGCAGGGGACTGTGGTAGGGACTAGAGTCCCAAAAGCACTTCGGCGGGGAAATGGGGCTGACAAAACGTTGGTCGCTGTACCATTAAATAAAAAGTAGTATCCTTGCTCCGTGTGCAGGCTAGCATCACAATCAGCATATCGGTTGCGTAAGGACCCCCCAGTAGCCCAGTTTATCCAGCTTTGAAACGCCCATTCGGGCCGCCTAGCAATGCGGAAAGCCCTAGTCCCAACAGTGATATGAGAGACATTCGCCCAGCCACAAAGGAGCTGGAGGCTGGCGTTCAATGGAACGCAAGTGGTGTTGTAACAAACGCATTGGCCAGACGCCTGGGTGATATGGCACCTCCTGTCCGTACAGGTGGGGAACAGACATGTTATATTCGTGTCCACCTCTACCAGCAAACAGCCGTATCCTTCACTGCTGAAACAATTCTCATACGACCGGGAATCCCTATTGGGAGTGAAGTGGCTAGGTATGTACGCCCTCCACCGTTGCAGCCTATCGTACTGTGAATGGGAATTATCCCGAGGAAGGGGAAGGCAAATAGCCGTTGGTGCTGAACCCGGATCGTAAGGAAGAGTGACTTGCTCGGGCAGTGGCTCGGAACGCTGACAATGAACCACCGTTTGGGGAGTGCCCCAAAGCGGTGAAACAGAAAATAACCTAGACACCGCTGCGGGGTTCGGGTAGCAGACAACCCGTCCCTGGCCATACAAGCGGTGGTAAATCTGGTAGAAGAGATTCATACTACCCTGGTTTTCCTCAGTTTGGCCTTTAACTAACTTAAGTGTATCTCCCGGTAACCTATGTTCTAGCTGTACTTCCCTTCTCATACGCCCCGTCCTCTCTCTAGTCCCTTTCACTTTCTCATAGCCTCTTCCTACGCTCTTCTGACGGCCTGATGTTACCTTTATTGCACCACTCTTAACACATCCAAAATCGAATTTACATGTATTCCAAAAACAAGGCAATGTCCATATAATGTTCCCTTCCCATCGCCGGGACCTGTGCAATTACTTCAGGAGTCCTGCATTCTCCTTAACTTTGACGACCTTCCATGAGTCGATACCATGTCCTCGTATATGGGGGCAGCGAAGAACATCACCTTTGCATAGGTGACGTATCCTTGTAGATTGGTTGGGGTTACAAAATTATATAATATTCCCCTTTTCCATGTCCATCGCCAATAACACTCCAAGCGAAGTGAGGCCAAATATCACACAGACGGTGCGTAGCCACTCCATCATGCTCCACACCTGTAAAATAGCACTGGAGAAGGGAGGCAGGTTAGTATCCGACCTTTTACAGTAGTGGAGATGGACTCAATTTACAGTGATGTAGGTGGACCCAAGCACTTCGCCCCTCCACTTTAACTGCTGTGGGGGTGGTAAGGAGAACTTGGATGGGCCCGTCCCATCGCGGCTCCGACCCCTTCCTAGTCTAATTTTTGACCATGACATAACTGCCGGGCTGGACTGAAAGTGAGCTAGGTACTGGGGGCGATGGCTGGTGAGCCGCGCGGACCTGGCCATGGAGTTCCTTGAGCACTTGCGTGAGGGCTAGAACATAGGTGGTCATCTCTTCAGTCATCTGGTGAAACTGAACCAGTCTGGGAACCTGCAGGCTCCAGGGAGTTCTAAGAGGCCTGCCATAAAGAATCTCGGCAGGAGAGAGCCGGGCCGGACCCGCAGGTGTAGCCCGCAGCTGGAAGAGGGCAATGGGGAGCAACTTAAGCCATGTCAGTCCCGTGTCTGCTCTTAATTTAGCCAATTTAGTTTTGAGGGTCTGATTGTGTCTCTCAACCAACCCGGCCGCCTGCGGACTGTAAGCACAGTGTAACAGCTGGCGTATGCCCAACAGGGAGCAAAACTCCTTGTTAATTTGTCCAATAAAATGAGGCCCATTATCAGAACTTATCTGAGCTGGTATACCGTACCGGGGAATGATTTCTCGCATCAAGACTTTAACCACAGTAGCAGCTTTATTATCGATAGTCGGATACGCCTCGACCCATCTGCTGAATTCATCCACAATGACCAAAACATATTTATAACATTGACACCTTTCCAACTCAATGTAATCCATTTGGAGCGTCTCAAAGGGACCACTGGGCAACGGGGTTTGCCCCATCCCACAAGGGATACCTTTTCCGGTGTTATATTGCTGACAAATCAAACACCGATTACTGATACTTTGGGCCATCCCCTGCATTTTAGGGTGCCACCAAGTGTCCAGCAACAAATCACTAGTCCCTCGAGCCCCACAATGAGTTGCAAAGTGTACACATACAAGTCTGATGTGCTGGCGTGGTCCATAAAGAGGAAACAGAATCATCTGTACAACCTAACCGTTTCCACATTTGTTTATCACTCTCAGGAGCGTCCTCCTGTAACCTTATGACGTCTTGGATGGTTGGCATTAACTTGTCAGAAGCAGACATATTTATAGTAGATCGTTTAGTCTGACTTAACATCTTAGGCACCATCACTTGCTGAATTTGCGCGGCTGTTCGCGCTGCACAATCTGCTTGTTCATTACCAACGTCAACTGGGGTCCTACCATTCGTGTGGGCAGCGCATTTAATAACGGAAATCTGCGCGGGCATAAGGAGGGCCTGCAGTAAGTCATTAACTAAACCCCGGTTGGATATTTCTGTGCCTGCCGAGGTAAGGAATCCCCTATTCTTCCAGAGTTGTCCGAAGTCATGAACTACCCCGAAAGCATATCGGGAGTCAGTGTAAATATTTACCCGACGATCTCCCCCAAGTATGCATGCACGGGTGAGGGCAAAAAGTTTGGCTTGTTGAGCTGAATAAGGGGTCTGGAGAGCTGCCGCTTCTCGAATCAGACCATCCTGATCTACGATTGCATAACCGGACAGTCTCCGGCCAGTGGGGCTTACTAATGCACTGCCATCAACATACATAATCATGTCAGGTTGTTCTAACGGAATATCACTCAGATCGTCCCTTATTGTTGTAGTTTCCTGAATCAAGGCTAAACAGTCATGGCCAGGTGCGTCTTCATGGACAGGGGGACCGCTAAGAAAACAGGCTGGATTGATAGTGGTACAGTATTTAAATGTCAGACGTGGATTGTTCAAAAGGTATGTCTCATACCTATTCTGACGAGCTGCGGTAAGATGTTGAGTTTGCAGTTGCCCCAATAGTGCGATTACCGAGTGGGAGCTATACACCGTAATATCCTGTTGGAGAGTGATATTGGCAGCAGCCTGCAAACTATTGTATATCGCTGCCAAGATCTGGGTGCAAACAGGGTGGCCCAACGCCACTGCGTCGAGTTTGGAAGAGTAATATGCTACGGGCCGATCCTTGTCCCCATGTTGCTGGGTGAGTACCGCTGTTGAACATCCTTCCAGAACAGTACAGTATATCCGGAATGGTCGGTCGTATAGGGGCCTACCGAGGGCCGGTGCTTGTAACAAGGCCTGCTTCAGTCAACGGAAGGCCTCGAGTGCCTCGGTGGTGAGAGTAAAGTTCCCTTCTTCGCGAGTGTAAGGCGTCAGCAGCTTTGTATAGACAGCGATGTTTGGTATCCACTGCCGACAATAATTCACCATACCCAGCCAATGACGAACCTCCTTGGCTATTGTAGGGGCGGGGAATTGGCATATTGGTTCAATCCTACTGGCTCTTTCCCACTTGTGATGGGTATTCCGCCCAGACCTGTGGATTGACATATTGATGTCCCCTGTGATGCTGCAGTCGAGTGTTAATCATTTCAGGGACCTCAAAATATTTTATGGTAGTACCGTCCGGCATGACTTGAAGTGCGTACTCTGTTGGATCCGAATGATCCACTGCCCTCCTTACCATTCGCCCCATATCCCTGGCATGGTACTGGTCGTGGACCTGACGTGTAATATGAGGGCTTACCGAAGCTGACTGTGGCCATAACTGTGGTGATATTGTAACAAAATCGGCTGTACCTTCTTTTCCCGTGACTGTGGCTGTAACCTTGACTGGCCATTCGGTCCCAATTAATGGCCGGTATTTGTCCTCCAACTCCCTGTTTCGTCCAGTTCTGTCATAGGCCAGGGTAACGTGATGCAGTGACTGTTCAATGTCTAACGTCCACCACTGGGGGGTGATGGAAATATAGCACTGTTGTCTCATCCTCCATGATGTAACCGTTACTCCCTCATCTCCGCACTCTAGCTGTAGCTGGAAGATACACAGTAAATCTCGGGCCAACAAGTTACAGTCCAATCCAGTAGTCACTACAAACTGATGATGTGCAGACTTATTCTCGTAAGTGACTGTCACAGGTTCAGAAATAGGACACTCACACACCTGTCCTTGGAACCCCGACAATTGCTGCGTGTGGTCGGATAATGGTAGTCGAAGTGCTGATTGCACAGAAGACATGGCTGCTCCAGTGTCGATTACAAATGGGTGATGTTGATCTCCTATCTGCAGAGAGATAATAGGTTCCCTGTCCGATTGGAGAGTCCTTATGGCTAAATTAGCTAGTCAATCCTGTGTTGGGAAAGGGTTTTCCTGGGAGAAGTCAGTATATCTCGTCTGTCCTCCCCTCGGTGGGTACCCTCTCCTTTGGGTCGGATAATCTCCTTCTACTGCCTGTGTTTTAAAGGGGCATTCCTGTTGCCAGTGATCTGCACGGCCGCAATTAAAACATGCATTGCTCCCTCTATATCTGCCTCGTCCTCTTCTCCCAGTAGACCAATGGCCCCTCAGAGGGGGCTTCGGTTGTAAAGCTGTTGGTGCATTCGGTGGGCCATAAAAAGGAGCTGAGGGTCCCTTTGGGTGGGTTTGGTATCTTCCTAATCGGCACTTGTCTCCGAATCTCACCAGGGGGCTCTCTAGTTATTTCCCCTTTGTTCCAAGACTTCAATGTCTCTCCCTGTCACTAGGGGGAGTTATTTCTCTTCAAAATCATCTATTGCAGGTTCCTTTGTTCCCGAACCTTGTGGTTTCTCCTTAGTTTGGAGAGACTTAGGTGGTATACTTAATTGTTTCAGGTGAGGGTCAAGTCCCTCTTTCGCTGTCCGAGATCTTGTCCTAGAGCTAACTGGGCTTGTGGAACAGAGCTCCTCTTCCTCTACTGATCGTGAAGATGGTAAATCAGGACCCACACTATCACCCAAAAGGGCTTGAGTTACTGGCATAATTGGAATCTGGGAGCAGTGACTGGATATCAATTATTATACTCTGGTGGTTCTGGAATTAGTGCAGACAATGCTACAGGTGCAGTCGGAACATTTAGTGAACATTTTCTAAATTATTGAATTTATCATTTTCTGTCAATTCAAGGCCAGCCATTGAACTACGTAGCTCATCTTTTGTTTCACCTGTGCCTTTCCTGTCTCTACTTGGTTGAAAAGGTTCTAACAGTGGGGTTTTTTTTTAACTTAAAAATGTTTGAAAATTCAAATTGAATTACTGCAACTTGCAAGCTTAGTTCTGATCTCAACTCCGAACTAAATTTACGATTTGCTTAACACAAACTTGTATAACATTTACAACTTAATTATTTCTTTATCTTAACAATTTTTCTTTAACAAGTTTTTTTTTCTTTTACATTCACATAAATGTTGGCAAAATCAACTATCATCTCCAGATTTACACTTTTTAAAATGGTGTCCGTGACCTCCTTTAAGTTTCTATTAATCTCCTGATAAAATGAGATAAACATTATTTCAAGTAAGTAAAACTTAAGATTCTGGCAAATTCAATCAATTGCTTTCAAAAATAATAACTTTTATCAAAGAGGTGGAGAAACCCACTGGTTTCCTTTAATTAATTCAAAACGTAACTTTGCTGGTGTTCACTGACTCAAAGGAAAGGTATCCGATTACACTACAGGCTGCTGCTGTTATCTCAAAGCCTGAGTGAGAAGCACTGTCTGTCTTTTAATTTTGCCTGCTGCTGTTAACCCTTTGAGAGACTTCTGCTTCAACCAATATGCATCATTCCCCACAATCTCAACTAGTCCTCAGAACTGCACCCTTCGCCACCACAGTCCAAGGGTACAATTTTAGCTTAATCAACTATATATTTAACACACTCACACATAGATTTGAACCATTTTCAATTTCAAATGTTGCATCAACCACATAACCTAACCCAAGCCGAATTAACTCACACATGAAGTTGAACCATTTACAATTTCAAATGTTGCATCAACCACATAACCTAACCCAAGCCGAATTAACTCACACATGAAGTTGAACCATTTACAATTTCAAATGTTGCATCAACCACATAACCTAACCCATGCCAAATTAACTCACACATGAAGTTGAACCATTTACAATTTCAAATATTGCATCAACCACATAACCTAACCCAAGCCGAATTAACTCACACATGAAGTTGAACCATTTACAATTTCAAATGTTGCATCAACCACATAACCTAACCCAAGCCGAATTAACTATATGAAATCCCATCAATTAAATTGCTAATCCCCAGACTGGCCTTTGATTTCGCCGAGACGATCTTTCTGTACCAACCGCGAGTGACCAGACTAATCAGACGATAAGAAGAGGGGAAAAATCAATGCGCGGTCATTTTCCAGCTGTACATTGAGGGCCCTTTTTTCCCCATCCTCCTGTTCATAATCAGTCTAATCCTGATTTCGCAGTTGGTCAGGACCGTCCTGAGAAATCCCGGCTTTACGGCACCAAATGTTAAATCCTCAGTTTTTTTACCCGTCAGTCTGGCCTCAATAAAAGTCGAGATGGATTTGCACGTACAGCATTAGTTATTTTATTCAGCTTGCAAGCTTTCTCAGTTCACAGCAGTACAGAATGCCTCTTGCTCTCTGTACCTCCGGAATCAAGTGAGGCTATCAAACAAAGAGCTCTGTACTGATACATTCAAATAGCATCAAGTTTCACATACTCGACGCCCATAGGTCATCCTATGTCCCTCCTGACCTGTTTGATCTATTCCTATTGGCTCACTTCCAATCCCTTCCTCTGGCCCCTATTACTCAGCATCACTCTCGTAGACACACCTCTTCCTGCTTTTCCATGCGGTCTGAAATCCTTTGTCTGTGAACTAACCAGAATTAAAGTGGCCTATCTTCTACATTACATTAACTAATATCTCTAAAGTAACTATTTTTTATCACATTCGTCATGTTTACTTTGCGGGTATCTTCACTTTGCCGGTGTTTTCACTTTGCGAGTATCTTCACTTTGCGGGTGTCTCCACTTTACGGGTGTCTTCACTTTGCGGAATTTTCACTTTGCTGGTGTCTTCGCTTTACATGTGTCTTCACTTTGCGGGTGTCTTCACTTTACGGGTGTCCTCACTTTGCCGGTGTCTTCACTTTACGGATGTCTTCAATTTACGGGTGTCCTCACTTTGCAGGTGTTTTCACTTTGCAGGTGTAGTCACTTTGTGGGTGTCTTCATTTTGCTGGTATCTTCACTTTGCTGGTATCTGCACTTTGCGGGTGTCTTCAGTTTGCGGGTATCTTCACTTTACCGGTATATTCCCTTTGCGGGTGTCTTCACTTTGCTGGTATGTTCACTTTGCTGGTGTCTTTACTTTGTTGATGTCTTCACTTTGCAGGTATTTTCACTTTGCGGGTGTCTTCACTTGGCATGTGTCTTCACTTTGCAGGTATTTTCACTTTGTAATATTTTCACTTTGCGTGTGTCTTCACTTTGCGGGTATTTTCACTTTGCTGGTATCTGCACTTTCGGGGTGTCTTTACTTTGCGGGTATTTTCACTTTGCTGCTTTTTTCACTTTGCTAGTGTTTTCGCTTTGCGGGTGTCTTCACTTTGCTGCTGTTTTCACTTTGCTGAGATCTTCACTATACGGGTGTATTCACTTTGCCAGTGTTTTCGCTTTGCGGGGTATTCACTTTGAGGATGTCTTCTCTTTGCAGGTGTCTTAATTTTGCTGATGTCTTCACTTTGCTTTTGTCCTCACTTTGTAGGTGTCTTCACTTTGCAGGTGTCTTCACATTGCGTGTGTCTTCACTTTACTGGTATCTTGACTTTGCGGAATTTTATCTTTGTGTCTTCGTGTTGCGTGTGTCTTCAGTTTGCGGGTGTCTTCAATGTACTGTTGTTTTCACTTTGCGGGTGTCTTCACTTTGTGGGTGTTTTCACTTTGCTGCTGTTTTCACTTTGCTGCTGTTTTGACTTTGCGGGTGTTTTCATTTTGCTGGTATCTTCACTATATGCGTGTATTCACTTTGCTAGTCTTTTCGCTTTGTGGGTGTCTTCACTTTGCTGATATCTTCACTTTGCGGGTGTCTTCACTTTGCTGCTGTTTTCACATTGCTGAGATCTTCACTATACGGGTGTATTCACTTTGCTAGTGTTTTCACTTTGCAGGGTATTCACTTTGCTGATGTATACTCTTTGCGGGTGTCTTCATTATGCTGATGTCTTCGCTTTGCGTGTGTTTTCACTTTGCGAGTATCTTCACTTTGCGGGGGTCTTCACTTTGCGGGTGTTTTCACTTTGCTGAGATCTTCACTATACGGGTGTATTCACTTTGCTAGTGTTTTCACTTTGCAGGGTATTCACTTTGCTGATGTATACTCTTTGCGGGTGTCTTCATTATGCTGATGTCTTCGCTTTGTGTGTGTTTTCACTTTGCGAGTATCTTCACTTTGCGGGTGTCTTCACTTTGCGGGTGTTTTCACTTTGCGGGTATCTTCACTTTGCGCGTGTCTTCACTTTGCGGGATTTTCACTTTGTGGGTATTTTCACTTTGCGGGTGTTTTCACTTTGCTGCTGTTTTGACTTTGCTGGTGTTTTCACTTTGCTGAGATCTTCACTATACGGGTGTATTCACTTTGCTAGTGTTTTCGCTTTGCAGGGTATTCACTTTGCTGCTGTATTCTCTTTGCGGGTGTCTTCATTTTGCTGATGTCTTCGCTTTGCGTGTGTCTTCACTTTGTAGGTGTCTTCACTTTGCTGATGTCTTCACGTTGCGTGTGTCTTCACATTACTGGTATCTTCACTTTGCGTGATTATAACTTTGTTTGTGTCTTCGCTTTGCGTGTGTCTTCACTTTGCGGGTGTCTTCAATGTACTGTTGTCATCACTTTGAGGGTGTCTTCACTTTGCTTCTGTCCTCACTTTGCATGAGTCTTCACTTTGCACGTGTCTTCACTTTGCGGGTATCTTCACTTTATGGGTGTCTTCACATTACGGGTGTCTTCACTTTACGGGTGTCCTCACTTTTTGCAGGTGTCTTCACTTTGCTGGTGTCTTCACTTTACGGGTGTCTTCACATTACGGGTGTCTTCACTTTACGGGTGTCCTCACTTTGCGGGTGTCATCGCTTTGCTGGTGTCTTCACTTTACGGGTGTCTTCACTTTTGGGTGTTTTCACTTTGCAGGTGTAGTCACTTTGCGGGTGTCTTCACTTTGCGGGTGTTTTCACTTTGCGGGTATATTCACTTTGCTGGTGTTTTCACTTTGCAGATATTTTCACTTTGCAGGTGTAGTCACTTTGCGGGTGTCTTCACGTTGCGGATGACTTCACTTTGCGGGTGTTTTCACTTTGCCGGTGTTTTCACTTTGCTGGTGTCTCCGCTTTGCGGGTGACTTCACTTTGCGGGTGTTTTCACTTTGCGGGTGTCTTCACTTTGCTGGTATGTTCACTGTGCGGGTGTCTTCACTTTGCGGGTGTCTTCACTTTGCTGGTATCTGCACTTTGCGGGTGTCTTCACTTTGCGGGTTTCTTCACTTTACCGGTATCTTCCCTTTGCGAGCGTCTTCACTTTGCTGGTATGTTCACTTTGCTGGTGTCTTTACTTTGCTGATGTCTTCACTTTGCAGGTGTCTTCACTTTGCGGGTGTTTTCACTTTGCAAGTATTTTCACTTTGCTGGTAACTTCACTTTTGGGGTGTCTCTAATTGCTGGTATCTTCACTTTGCAGGTGTCTTCACTTTGCGGGTAATTTCACTTTGCGGGTAATTTCACTTTGCGGGTAATTTCACTTTGCTGGTACCTGCACTTTTGGGGTGTCTTTACTTTGCGGGTATCTTCACTTTGAATGTTGTTTTCACTTTGCGGGTATCTTCACTTTGCGCGTGTCTTCACTTTGCGGAATTTACACTTTGCGGGTGTCTTCACTTTGCGGGTATTTTCACTTTGCGGGTGTTTTCACTTTGCTGCTGTTTTGACTTTGCGGGTGTTTTCACTTTGCTGAGATCTTCACTATACGGGTGTATTCACTTTGCTAGTGTTTTCGCTTTGCAGGGTATTCACTTTGCTGATGTATTCACTTTGCTGGTATGTTCACTTTGCTGGTGTCTTTACTTTGTTGAAGTCTTCACTTTGCAGGTGTCTTCACTTTGAAGGTGTTTTCACTTTGCAGGTATTTTCACTTTGCTGGTAACTTCACTTTTGGGGTGTCTCTAATTGCTGGTATCTTCACTTTGCGTGTGTCTTCACTTTGCAGGTGTCTTCACTTTGCGGGTAATTTCACTTTGCGGGTGTTTTCACTTTGCTGAGATCTTCACTATACGGGTGTATTCACTTTGCTAGTGTATTCGCTTTGCAGGGTATTCACTTTGCTGATGTATTCTCTTTGCAGGTGTCTTCATTTTGCTGATGTCTTCGCTTTGCGTGTGTCTTCACTTTGTAGGTGTCTTCACTTTGCTGATGTCGTCACGTTGCGTGTGTCTTCAATTTACTGGTACCATCACTTTGCGCAATTCTAACTTTGTGTCTTCGCTTTGCGTGTGTCTTCACTTTGCGGGTGTCTTCAATGTACTGTTGTCTTCACTTTGCGGGTGTCTTCACTTTGCCTGTGTCCTCACTTTGCATGAGTCTTCACTTTGCAGGTCTCTTCACTTTGCGGGTATCTTCACTTTGCGTGTATCTTCACTTTACGGGTGTCTTCACATTACGGGTGTCTTCACTTTACGGGTGTCCTCACTTTGCGGGTGTCTTCACTTTACTGGTGTCTTCACTTTACTCGTGTCTTCAGTTTGTATGTGGCATCACTTTACCGGTATCTACCCTTTGCGGGTGTCTTCACTTTGCTGGTATATTCACTTTGCTGGTGTCTTTACTTTGCTGTGTCTTCACTTTGCGGGTGTCTTCATTTTGAAGGTGTTTTCACTTTGCGGATGTTTTCATTTTGCGGGTATCTTCACTTTGCGGGTGTTTTACCTTGGCGTGTGTCCTCACTTTGCGGGTGTTTTCACTTTGCAGGTATCTTCACTTTGCGGGGGTCTTCACTGGGGCAGGGCCAGAGGTCAGCCACCTTTATACCGAGCCCGAGGGGAGAAGCCTCAGGCGGAGCCATCAGGCAGTGGTTTGCCACAATACATGTAGTACAGTAACAGTTTACCACAATACATATTATACACTAACAGTGGTTTACCACATTCACCCCCTGTTAAAAAAGAGTCCAGCAGGGGTGAGTGAACTTAAAGTTCGAGTCTGTCGGAGGCTTTGACCTCCCGCCGTGATCGCCTCAGTCCCGGCTGTGGTGTGTGCACTGGTGTCGAGACCTGCGTGTCCGGGAGCGTGTTGTCTTCTTCTTCGCACAGCAGTTGAGTCGGTGGAGGGGGGGGCTGGGGAGGGGGCGGCATAGGGGCGAGGGTGATGGTGATGGTCGCCGGTGGGCCTGCGGGTGCCAAATCTCAAAGTAGCCGGGTAGTGGTGGGGGAAGTCGGTGTAGGGTCGGGGGTGGAGGTGATGGTCGCTGGGGAACCTGCAGGTGCCAAATCCCGAAGGGAGACTGTGTCCTGCCGCCCGTCATGATGTGCCACGTAGGCATATTGTGGGTTGGCATGGAGGATTGGCATGGAGGAGCAGGACCTTCTCAACGAGGGGATCTGATTTATGACCCCTTGCATGCTTCCGGAGGAGGATGGGCCCTGGGACTGACAATATTGAATTCTTTACCCGTCAGTCTGGCCTCAATAAAACTCGAGATGGATTTGTAGGTATAGTATTATTTATTTTTAACCAGCTTGAAGGCTGACTCGCTCCACAGAGATTCAGAACACACAAGCTGTCTCCTGGAACCCTAGAACCGAGTGAGGTCGGAGACAAAGAAAGCTCTGCAAATACATTCAAATGGCATCAAGTTTCACATACAAGATTCCCATAGGTCATCCTATACACCTCCTGACCTGGCCATATATCCTGATTGGCTCACTTTGCATTCCTTAACCCTAGGCCGCTTGTTGCCCAGCATTCTTTTCCCCATTCTCCTTGCCATGCTTTGTGAATTCCTTTGTTCTTTGTCCTCTGTGAACTCACTACTATCTACAATACTGTAACTAATATTTGAACTAACTATTTTATATCACATTCGTTTGTTAAATTCCTCAGGACTGTCAGCCAGGACGGGAGCGAGACCCCTGAGGGGGATTTCCTGGGGAAGGCAAACATACATTCGTGAGGGGTCTCATTGGTGGCAGTGCACAGGAGCGACTGGATGGAGTGGAGCGCATCGGGAAGGACCTCCTACCAGCGGGAGACTGGAGACTTCTAGACCGTCGGGCCAGAAGGACGGCCTTCCAGACCGTCGCGTTCTCCCTCTCCACCTGTCCGTTCCCCGGGGATTGTAGCTGGTCGTCCTGCTTGAGGCGATGCCCTTGCTAAGCAGGAACTGACACAACTCGTCGCTCATGAAGGAGGAACCCCGATCGCTATGGATGTAGGTGGGGAAACTGAACAAGGTGAAGAGACTGTGCAGGGCCTTGTTGACAGTGGCAGAGGTCATGTCAGGGCATGGGATGGCAAAGGGGAATCTTGAGTACTCGTCAACAATGTTGAGGAAGTACACGTTACGGTCAGTGGAGGGGCGGGGCCCTTTGAAGTCGATGCTGAGGCACTCAAAGGAGCGGGAGGCCTTTATTAAGTGCGCTCTGTCTGGCCGATAGAAGTGCGGCTTGCACTCCGCGCAGACCTGGCAGTCCTTGGTCATGGCCCTGACCTCCTCGACGGAGTAAGGCAGGTTGCGAGCCTTGATAAAATGAAAAAACGCGTGACCCCCGGGTGACAGAGGTCATTGTGGAGGGCCCGAAGTCGGTCTACTTGTGCGCTGGCACATTTACCACGGGATAGGGCTTCTGGGGGCAGGTTGGCACAAGATATCGTAGTTGTAGGTGGGGAGTTCGATCCTCCACCTCAGAATCTTGTCGTTCTTGATTTTGCCCCGCTGTGTATTATTAAATATGAAGGCAACCGACCATTGGTCAGTGAGGAGAGTGAATTGCCTGCCAGCCAGGTAATGCCGCCAATGTCGTACAGCTTCCACAATGGCTTGGGCTTCCTTTTCGACGGAGGAGTGCCGAATTACGGAGGCATTGAGGGTACGGGAGTAGAAAGCCACGGGCCTGCCCGCCTGGTTGAGGGTAGCGGCCAGGGCAAAGTCCGACACATCGCTCTCCACCTGGAACGGAATGGACTCGTCCACAGCGTGCATCGCGGCTTTTGCAATATCTGCCTTAATGCGGCTGAAGGCCAGGCCAGGCCCTAACGGTAGCCTTGTTAGGGCAGCACAGTAGCCTTGTGGATAGCACAATTGCTTCACAGCTCCAGGGTCCCAGGTTCGATTCCGGCTTGGGTCACTGTCTGTGCGGAGTCTGCACATCCTCCCCATGTGTGCGTGGGTTTCCTCCGGGTGCTCCGGTTTCCTCCCACAGTCCAAAGATGTGCAGGTTAGGTGGATTGGCCATGATAAATTGCCCTTAGTGTTCAAAATTGCCCTTAGTGTTGGGTGGGGTTACTGGGTTTTGGGGATAGGGTGGAGGTGTTGACCTTGGGTATGGTGCTCTTTCCAGGAGCCGGTGCAGACTCGATGGGCCGAATGGCCTCCTTCTGTACTGTAAATTCTATGAAATCTTTGGTATCAGAAAATGTCACCAGTACGTTTATGGGAGACACTGCGCAGTCATCGCTGATCATAAACCTTTACTTGGGCTTTTCAAGGGAGACAAAGCAATCCCCCAACTGCGTCCGTGAGGATACAACATTGGGCTTTGTCATTGGCTGCTTACGTATACACTTTCCAACACTGACCAAGACAGACATCGCCAACACAGATGCCTTAGGTTGTCTTCCGTTACCAGAAAGTACATCACCCCCATCAATGCCTCAGGAAATCGTCTTAGCCCTAACTTTCTTGATACCGTACCTGTATCTGCGCAACAGATAAAGTACCGGACCCAGAGAGAGATCCAGTATTGTCAAAAGTCATGCATGTGACTTGACATGATTGGTGTCAAAACAGGACGTCACAACTGATGAAGCTTTATCAAACAAGGAAGGATGAACTTAGCTGCAAGGATGGTCTCCTCCTGTGGAGAGCAAGAGTGATCGCCCCCACCCCGGACCTGGAAGAAAGCAGCTACTTGATGAATTGCACAGCGGCTGCCCGTGAATGTGAAAGATGAAGATGTTGGCTCGTAGTCACGTTTGGTGACCCGGGATAGACACAGCTATCAAAGGAATGGTAAAGCAGTGCGTCCAATGCCAACGGCAACAGAAATTACCAACTGCAGCCCCAATGCACCCTTGGGAATGGCCAGGCCCACCTTGGGTGAAAGTGCATGTCGAGTGCGCATATCCATTCATGGGTATAGTGTTCCTGCTGTTACTGGACAGGCATTTAAAGTGGTTAGACATTTACAAAACAAAGTACACAACTGCCATTGCTAGAGTGGAGAAGCTACGTCACGGCTTCGTCCTTCACAGTCTGCCAGAGGTACTGGTTTCAGACACCAGGACAGCATTTACCAGTGCTGAGTTCCAACACTTCATGTCATCAAACGGGATTAAACACACACATACAGCACGTTGCCACCCTTCCTCGAATGGAAAATCCATTAAGACAGTCATATAAAACCAACCACCAGCGTCCCTGGAGACAGACTTGGTGCGTTTCCTCATTAGTCACAGAAGCAGGTCACGCACATGAGTAACACCTGCTGAGTTAACGCTAGGCTGTTGTAGCCAGTTAAAGCTAATCGGGCTAACTCCCGATTTAGAATGGCTAACTCCCGATTTAGAATGGCTAACGGCAAAGGCTGATGGGAAAGTCAGCCAACAGGACACAAACGAGCAGCTGCAGGTTGAGTGTGTATTTACCTCTGGAAAGGCCAGACAAGATCGATACCGGCAACCATCAGCATAACAAAACACCAGCCATCTGCATACTAATGAGCAATCCCCGGGAACAATGAGCAACATTTAGACACACAAAGCAAAACCAGACTCCTCGGCACCAACAGAAGCCGACACAAAAGGAGGTGAATGACCACCTCAGAACCGTCCATCGATCAGGGAACCGCTCCAGCATTGGAGAAAATCGAACCAAGTGATAGGGACAAAGTCCAATCACTTGGAACCAGGTACAGGGTCCACCCCGAAAGGCGGGAAGCCCCGGGGGACTATAAGAATCAAGCCCAAGTGCAAATCGTCCCTCTGCTTCTCTTCTGGACCGGGTCACTCAGCAACGTGAACCAACCCTAGACAGTGACCGGTCCAGCCGCCGCCGATATCCAGTAAGTCTTACTTCAACGCTCGCTACGAGATAGGCGCTCCTAACTACCAATCTGTACCAACTTCGAATCCCGCAGGCTCAGAACCCGAACGAAAGGCCATTCGTTTCCCTGACCTGGTGGGCCAGTTCCAAGTTAAGTATAGGCCTGTTAGCTGTAGAAGTAGCTTAGACGTAGAATTTATACATGAGTAGTGATTACTGTGTATAATAAATGTGCTTTGATTTAAATCTTACTAAGCGGTGTATTGGATTATTGATCATTACTCAGACTTGAACCACGTGGCGGTATCAAAAAGATACCTGGCGACTCAAGAGCAAAGGTGATAAAACAGAGCAATTAAACTGAGGCAAAAGTTAGCAACACTGTGGGTGAAGAACCAAGTCAGACCTGTGTTTCCAAATTTGTCGGGGAGGGTGGAGTCAAGGCAAAGCGATCAGAAGAAGAATCATGATGCATCAAGGGGGGTGGTTTTGGAGGGAGGTGGTTTTGGAGGGGGGGTGGTTTTGGGGGGGGGGAGGGGGGCAGTGAGAGGCCTTTTGAAATAGATAGCCCTGTGTTGGTCACAAGTGTTTTGCAGAAGTGGACCGAGTTCGGTCCCAGGTAGCACAAGTGATTAGCACTGTGGCTTCACAGCGCCAGGGTCCCAGGTTCAATTCCCTGCTGGGTCACTGTCTGTGCAGAGTCTGCACGTTCTCCCCGTGTCTGCGTGGGTTTCCTCCGGGTGCTCTGGTTTCCTCCCACAGTCCAAAGACGTGCAGGTTAGGTGGATTGGCCATGATAAATTGCCTTAATGACCATAAAAGTTTAGGTGAGGTTATTGGGTTACGGGGATGGGGTGGAAGTGAGGGCTGAACTGGTTTGGTGCAGACTCGATGGGCCGAATGGCCTCCTTCTGCACTGTAAGTTCTATGTAGGTGTGTGGCAGGGGCCAAAACAGGCCAAGTACTGTTCCAGTGGGGACTGAAGAAGTTAAGAACACTTTACACCGTTGCAAGAGGAAAGTCTGGTTTCTGAAAATCCAACCTGGACGACCTCTACTGTTGAGACACAACCTGTTGAACTACCTGCTCCCAGGGGAAGAGGAAGTTCCCAGATAGACTGAGTTCATAATGAACTGCGTTAAAAATACTGATTACTGATGTTGCCTTGTGAATAGTTTTCATAGCATGTATTGTGTTATGTACTCTGGGGTAACACAGGCTGCAACTGGATGCAGCTTTACCCAAAAGATACTCCAGACCTTGAAGTTAGTTCAATCTGCTTTATTGAACCAGTAGCACAGTTAGCACAGTTCTCTGTGAGTTCAACTCTCTGCTTACCTAAATGTGGTTACTCTGTCTGACTGAACCAGACTAGCTCTTAGCCGCGTGCTGGAGGTGTGATACTGTAAATACACCCTGACTCACTCTGTAGATGTTCATCAGTGGAAAGAGGTGGAGTGTGAGTGCCTCGTGCCTTTTATAGTGTGATACCACCCCTGAGTGTCCTGCCTGCTCATTGGTCATGTCCTGTTCTCTGTGTTCATTAGCTGCCTGTCTGTGCCTGTCTGAAAATCATTATCTGCATGTCTGCATATCATGACATCTCCCCTTTTGTTTTTATGTTTTGTTGGCATATGGGAACGTACTTACATGTGGTGGCATATATTAACATATTTACAAGCGGTGGCATATGTGAACGTATTTACATGTGAAGACAGCTGTCTAATGTGAGAAAACAGAACATAGCAATGACAGCTGGAGCAGACCAGCCACCATCCGGTATCTTGATCCTGACTGTGTCTGCCGGGGATAACACGGGCAAATCGGTGGCATGAGCATCACGGCCCTGCTTTTGCTGGTTTTGGAGTTGCTGCACCTTCTGCAGCACCGGGAGGTGATCCAGGTTGGGCAAGTGTATGGCTGGAAGTGTCGTCCGCAGGTCCCTGTTCATCAGGAGTTGAGCCGGCGACATGCCAGTGGACAGTGGGGTCGCCCTGTACGCAAGCAGCGCGAGGTAGATGTCAGAAGCAGAATCCGCGGCCTTACAGATGAGCTGTTTCACAATGTGCACCCTTTTTCAACCTTCCCATTGGACTGCGGAAAGTGTGGGCTGGAAGTGACATGTTTGAAATGGTATGACTTGGCAAACATAGACCACTCGTGGCTGTTGAAGCATGGGCCATTGTCACTCATGACAGTGAGTGGGATACCATGCCTGGAGAACGTCTCCTTACAGGCCTTGATGACGGTCCGAGATGTGAGGTCTGAGAGCTTCACGACTTCAAGGTAGTTGGAGAAATAGTCAATAATCAACATGTAGTCACGACCATTCGCACGAAAGTGGTCGATGCCAACCTTGGACCACGGGGAGGTGTCGATTTCATTTGCTGGCTGGAAGCGTTGACAGGTCGCACAGTTGAGGACCATGTTCGAGATGTCCTTGCTAATACCTGGCCAGTAGACAGCCTGCCTGGCTCTGCGCCAGCACTTCTCGACGATTTGGCGGAGCACCAAGCTCTGGAGACTGAGTGGAATGACAATCCGGTCCAGCTTGAGGAGGATACCATCAATCACCGTCAGGTCATCCTTTACATTGTAAAATTGAGGGCACTGCCCTTTCTGCCAGCCAGCCAAGAGGGCAGCACGGTAGCATTGTGGATAGCACAATTGCTTCACAGCTCCAGGGTCCCAGGTTCGATTCCATCCTGGGTCACTGTCTGTGCGGAGTCTGCACATCCTCCCCGTGTGTGCGTGGGTTTCCTCCGGGTGCTCCGGTTTCCTCCCACAGTCCAAAGATGTGCAGGTTAGGTGGATTGGCTATGATAAATTGCCCTTAGTGTCCAAAATTGTCCTTAGTGTTGGGTGGGGTTACTGGGTTATAGGGATAGGGTGGAGGTGTTGACCTTGGGTAGGGTGCTCTTTCCAAGAGCCGGTGCAGACTCGATGGGCTGAATGGCCTCCTTCTGCACTGTAAATTCTATGATAATTGGTGAGGTGGTGCAAGACACACTGCAAGAGGAGGTCTTTGGCTGTCTCCTCGCGGATACAAACCACCTTCTCATTAGACGCCGGGAGGCTGCGAGCTCACAGCTGCACCTGTGATTCAATCTGCCAGATGATTTCCAGCGGTTCACTAGGCAAGGTGATGGAGCGGGACAATGCATCAGCGATGATGAGCTCCTTGCCAGGTGTGTACAAAGTCGTACCTTCTGAGTTTGAGGAGGATGCGCTGCAACCGAGGCGTCATGTCGTTCAGGTCCTAGTGGATAACGTGGATCAGAGGCCTGTGATCCGTCTCAACTGTGAATGTCAGCAGGCCGTAGACATAGTCGTGAAAATTGAGAATGCCAGTGAGAAGACCCAGGCATTCCTTCTCTAGAATCATCCTCAGGAATCATTTTATTTTCCAGTATATTTTAGCTAATTCTCTTAAATGACCCCCTCTATAATTGTTGAATCCAACAGAGGGTGATAAGACATACAAGTGAATGGTCGGTGCTAGGTGCAGTTCCCGACGAGTAATAAGCAGACTCCATGATAACGTGCTCTGTAACAAATTAAGATCCTGGTTTGGACAAGTCTAGGTGTTTGGTAGATTGCTTCATAAGGTATGGAGGACCAAACACAAGGGGCTGGATTCTCCGTTTGCGAGACTAAGTCCCTCCACCGGCGTGAAAATGGTGGTCTTTTACGCCAGGAAAACTGGCGCAAAACGGCCACCGATTCTCCATTTTGCTGAGGGCTAGCAGGGAGGCAGCGTAGAGCAGCTGCGCCGTGCTTCATGGCAGACTCAGCCCGCGGACCGGACCGCAAAAGTGGTGCCCCCCTTCGGCTGCTCGCGCACCCCGTACCACCCGCCCACAGCCCCGAATGACGTCCCCGAGCCCACGGAATGGCCCTCCCCCGCCTGAGGCGGCGCCGGACTGAGTCCGCAGCCGCCATGCGAGGCTCCCGAACGGTGTGAGCACACGTAACCCACACCGTCGGGAACTCGGCCGGTTGGGGACGGAACATCGCGGGGCAGGCCTCAGGCAATGGAGTACCGAGAGTACCCCACTTTGCAGAGGGCGGAGAATACGAAAACCGGCGCCGCTCTCAATATTGGCATCAAAACGGGCCCCCCACAGCTTCAGATGTCCGGTTATGTAGATGAGTCCTGAGGTGTTCAAACAGAAGTTCCAACTTTATGTTTTGGCCCTGCGCCTACAGGCTCAGCCTGATGAAAAGAGAATCACATTGCTGCTAACAGTGGCAAGTCCACAAGTGCTTGAACTGTATAACTGGTTTGTGTTTGATAATGAGGAGGATCACAAGAAATTTGATGAAGTGATGAAGCACTTTGATAAACATTGTTTCCCTAAGAAGAATGAAACATTTGAGTGCTATATGTTCCATATGTGTACCCAGAGACCTTGTGAATCATTTGACAGTCTTAGAACATAGAACATACAGTGCAGAAGGGGGCCATTCGGCCCATCGAGTCTGCACCGACCACTTAAGCCCTCACTTCCACCCTATCCCCGTAACCCAATAGCCCCTCCTAACCTTTTTAGTAACTAAGGCAATTTATCATGGCCAATCCACCTAACCTGCATGTCTTTGGACTGTGGGAGGAAACCGGAGCACCCGGAGGAAACCCACGCACACACGGAGAGAATGTGCAGACTCTGCACTGATAGTGACCCAGCGGGGAATCGAACCTGGGACCCTGGCGCTGTGAAGCCACAGTGCTAGCCACTTGTGCTACCGTGTTATCAAGAACTTGAGTCTGAAGGCCCAATTCATTCGACTTCAGTGACCTGAAATCTTCGCTAATCCACGACCAAATTGTCTTTGGTTTACATGATGATAAGCTTTGGGTGATATTATTGCGGGAGGAAGATTTGGTGCTGGAAAAGGTAGTGACGATTTGCCAGGCAAGCGAGATAGCTGCACAGAGAATTGGTGCACTCTTCTCAAAAATGTTTGGCGCCAACTTGAAAGGAGAAGCCAGCACCATTAGTGCTGTGATGCACGTCATGAAGAAACGTGGTCTCAGCTTGGGCAGCCACTTTAAGCGGCCGACATGAGCCACCTCTGCCATCTTGTGCCAAAAGGGTGGCACTCGACATGCCCCACGGCAATGTCCGGACTTTGGAAAAGTTTGTTCCAGGTGCAGTGGTGTTGGGCACTTTGCAAAACAATGTTTTGCGCGTTCCACCATGGACCATGCATGAGCGGTGCATGCAGTTGATGAGATAAATACCGAAGAACAGTTTTTCTCATCGCAGCGAGGAACCAGAAGAGTACGAAAAATAAAGATGAAAACAAAATCCTAAGAAAGACTGAAGATAGTAAGAACTCTCCGCAGACCTTTACATATATTAAAATCGATGGTGATGCTGAATGATGCTTTCATACGTTGTGACTTTCACCCTAAAGCGACGGCCAACCTCGTGAGTCGACATGCTTTGCAAAAGCTAAACGTGCAGTGGAACTTTGTTGATCGGCCAGAGCTGCTGATAGATTTCGGAACAAGAACTCTGGAGACCTCTACTGTTTGCGAACTAGTGTTCTCAACAGCAGGCATGAAGCATACTCTTTCATAGTGTCGACATTAATGTGGACGCAATACTTGGGATAAAATCATGTGAATCCCTGAATCTAGTTGAGCGGCTAAATATCCACAAAGATAGCTAGTCACCTGAGCACAGTGGATTCCTACATTACAGTGTGCACAGTGTATGAGGATTTAGAAGAAATCCTGGTTGAGGATGGTAAGTCAGATGGAGGGACGGAACTGCTGGTGAGCATTCCGCAATTCTGGTTAACAGTCTTCAAGAACGTGCACAGACTCAATGGCACGATACGAGATCCTGATGAACCTGTATTATAGCACCTGCAAGATGTGAGTGTTAAATAGACAGAGCATGGGAAGCCGTGGAGCTTCCCTCTGGAGTTTACATTCGGGACTAATGAGATGATCACTAAAGTGTATCAGTTGGACTCATGGCCACTGAAATCATTCTTTGCTGAGCCACAAATCATCGGCTGCACAGGCTGCACAATCGACTGGAGGGAGGGTTACAATGTAAAATGAGAACAGTCCAAACAAAACCAAAGTACAGGGGTCAGAGCACTCCAAGAACCGTACCAAATGAATCGTTCTTCAATTTCTTCAGTCCCACTGAAGTTCCACCGTGTGGAACTTTAAGCCAAGCTTCGGCGGCCAAACAAAAGGCTGATTTTGAAATTGGCACTCTATTTCGTGAACAAATAATTCCGTATACGAGGTTATATTTTTCAGGTCAAATCATTGCAGGTGATGCTCAATACAATGACGACTGCTACGAATATCTGCTCGAAGTTGTCGACAATGATGCACAAAGTGATGACTTGGAAGGGGAGACGGATGCCGAACGCTATGAGCCACTTGCACATCTCTTCTCCAGAAGCACAGATGAGGCTCCAGAGGCATGGCTCCAGTGGTCTGCAAGCTGTTGTGTTGTGTAATCTGAAATAACACAAACTGCCACTTGATGCAGTTTTGAGTAAAAGATGTTCCAGACTTTGAAGTGAGTTCAATGTGTTTTATTGAACTATTAGCACAGTTCTCAATGAGATCGACTCTGCTAATCTGAATGTAGTAACTCAATCTAACTGAACCAGCCTTGCTCGAAGCCACATGCTGGGGTGTAATGCTGAGGATACATCCTGTCTCACTCTGTAGATGTTGGTCTGTGGAAAGAGGTGGGGTGTGAGTGCCTCATCCCTTTTATAGTGAGATACCATCCCCGAGTGTCCTGACTGCTCATTGGTCGTCTCCTATTCTGTGTGTTCATTAGCTGCATATTTGCATATCAAGACATCTCCCCTTTTTTATGTTTTGTTGGCGTATGTGAATGTATTTACATGTGAATGATTCTGTCTTACGTGACTGACAGAGGACAACAGAACAGAGCAAACAAAACAAACATTCACAAGTCCAGTCACTGAGGCTTGCATCTGATCCTGGTCAACCGCCGGAGAGGTGGCGGAGGGGACAATGGCGCCTTGACAGGCGGGATGGAAGCCTAACCGGTGGCCTCGTGGTGCGAGGTATAAGGAGGTGGCAATTCAACATATGGAAATGGAGGAGAAAGTGGTTGCGGGCAGTCAACTTTGCGCAGTGCCTGTCGATTCGTTCACACGATGGAGCCATCAGCCATACGTACAACATAAGAGCGGGGCGCGGCCTGTCGAACAGCGACAGCCGGGGCAGACCACCCACCATCCGGTATCTTGATCCTGATAGTGTCTGCTGGGGATAACATGGCCAGATCGGTGGCATGGGCATCATAGCTCTGCTTTTGATGGTCTCTGAGCTGCTGCATCTTCTGAAGCACCGGGAGGTGATCCAGGTTGGGCAGGTGTATGGCTGGAAGCGTCGTCCACAGGTCCCTGTTCATCAAGAGTTGAGCCGGCGACATGCCAGTGGACAATGGAGTCACCCTGTATGCGAGCAGTGCAAGGTGTATGTCGGAAGCAGAGTCCGCAGCCTTGCAGATGAGCTGTTTCACAATGTGCACCCCTTTCTCGACTTTTCCATTGGACTGCAGATAGTGCGGACTGGAGGTGACATGCTGGAAATTGTATGACCTGGCAAACGTGGACCATTCCCGACTGCTAAAGCACGGGCCATTGTCGCTCATGACAGTGATTGGGATGCCATGAGAACGTCTCCTTTTACAGGCTTTGGTGACGGTCCGAGAGGTGAGGTCCGCGAGCTTCAGCACCTCAAGGTAATTCGAGAAATAGTCGATGATCAATACATAGTCGCGACTATTCGCATGAAAGAGGTCGATGCCAACCTTGGACCACGGAGAGGTCACTATGCCATGCTGTTGGAGCATCTCCTTGCTCTGCGCTGGCTGGAACCGCTGACAGGTAGCACAGTTCAGGACCATGTTCGTGATGTCCTAGCTGATGCCGGGCCAGTAGACAGCATGCCGGGCTCTGCGTCTGCACTTCTCGACACCCAGGTGTCCCTCATGAATCTGGTGCAGCACCAAGCTCTGGAGACTCAGCAGAATGACAATCCTGTCCAGCTGGAGGAGGATACCATCAATCACCGTCAGGTCATCCTTCAAATTGTAAAATTGTGGGCACTGCCCTTTCTGCTAGCCATTGGTGAGGTTGTGGATGACGAGCTGCAAGAGGGGGTCTTTGGCTGTCTCATCACGGATGAGAACTACCTTCTCATCTGTCGCCAGAAGAGTGCTAGCACACAGTTGCACCTGCGATTCGATGTGCTGGATGATCTCCAGCGGCTCACTGGGCGAGGTGACGGAGCGGGACAATGACGGAGCGATGATGAGTTCCTTGCCAGGTGTGTACACCAAGTTGAAGTCATACCTCCTAAGTTTAAGCAGGATTCTCTGCAACTGAGGCGTAATTTTGTTCAGGTCCTTATGGATGATGTGGACCAGAGGCCTATGATCCGTCTCGACAGTGAACGTCGGCAGGCCGTAGACATAATCATGAAATCTGAGGATGCCGGTGAGAAGACCCAAGCACTCCTTCTCATTCTGTGCATATCTGGTTTCAGTGGGCGTCATCGCCCTTGATGTGTAGGCTACTGGTGCCCAGGATGATGTGTCATCTCATTGAAGCAACACCGCACCGATGCTGTCCTGACTCTCATCTGTGGATATCTTCGTCTCCCAGTCCTACCAGGACTGGTGCAGTGGTGAGCTTGGCTTTCAGCTCCAGCCACTCTGTCTGGTGTGCCGCCTTCCACTCAAAGGCAGTTGACGTTTTCACCAGGTTGCATAGGGCCATGGTGTGTGTGGCCATGTTTGGAATGAACCTGCCCAGAAAATTGACCAAACCCAAGAAGCGCAGCACTGCCTTTTTGTCCTCAGGGACCTTCATCACCTCGGTGGCCTTGATTTTGTCAGTGTCCGGGCGCACACCACGCTGTGAGATCTGGTCGCTTAGGAACTTGAGCGTCGATGTGCCAAAACAACATTTGGACCTGATTAACTTTAGGTTGTTGGCATGTACACGGCGGAATACCTTCTGGAGACGGGACACATGTTCTTCACCATATCATGATGTCGTCCACGTACACACAAACTCCTTCAATGCCTTCCATCATCTGCTCCCTGATGCGATGGAAGATCTCCGATGCCGAGATGATGCCAAATGGCATGCGATTGCAGCAGTATCTGCCAAAAGCCGTGTTGAAGGTACAGAGCCTTCTGCTGGACTCCTCCAGCTGGATTTGCCAAAATCCCTGTGATGCACCCAATTTGGTGAAGAAGCGCACGTGTGCCATCTCACTCGTGAGTTCCACCCGCTTCGAGATGGGGTAGTGTTCCCGCATGATATTCTTATTGAGATCCTTGGGATCAATGCAGATGCGCAGGTCCCCCGAAGGCTTCTTTATGCACACCATCGAGCTGACCCAGTCAGTCGGTTCGGTGACCTTGGATATGCCTTTTTGCTGAACATCCTTGAGCTGTGCCTCCAGGCACTTTCTCGGTGGAGCAGGAACTCGTCGTGGTGTGTGGACCACTGGCTTGGCATCAGGTCGTAGCAGAATCTTGTATCGATACGGCAGCATACCCATCCCGTTGAACACATCTGGATACTGGGCGAGGATGTCGTCGATACCGGTCTGAAAATCCACATGGGAGGGCGTTGTGGTGTAAACCCTTTGAATGAGGTTCAGCTGTTTGCAGGCGTGCGCACCTAGTAGGGATGCCCTATCCGGCTTAACAATTTCAAAGCATAACCGTGCTTGTGTGTGTCGGTTGGATACCTGCAGATGGCAGCATCCCAGTGCCGTGATGACATTCCCATTGTAATCCAGGAGCTTGCAGGCAGCTGGAAGGACCGTGGGGGGCTTCATAATGCGTCTGAAGTCTGCCTGTGGGAGGAGGTTGGCAGAGGCACCTGTGTCCAGCTTGAATTGGATGGGGCAGTGGTTGACCTTCATCACTGCTCGCCTTTCGTCCTCGGAATCCACAGCTAGGATGGATTGGACTTGCGATGTGTCTGGTGTGGCATATTCACACGTTGTAATAATGCCCACATGGTAGGCATTGTCCAGGCATTCATCATCTGGATCCGTTGCACTGCCGGGATCAGAATCCTGTAGGCGTTGTTGCACACTCCGGATGCGCCGTCGTCAGAATTGGGCACTGGCTCCTGACTGGTGGTGCAGATCTGCACAGGGCTGCATTGTGGCCTGGCTTCCCGCAGTTTAAACAGCGTCTGCCTCTTGCAGGGCAATGTTTCTTTAAATGGGCGATGCCACAGTTCGAACACGTCAAGACGTCGGTGGCCTGATGCTCCGTGCGTCGTTGCACATGCGCAGTGTGGTTCTCAGACGTCTGCACCTGCGCAGTGTGGGTTTCGGCTGCTTCGTTATCCTGTTCGCATCACGCATGCGTCGGGACCCGGGAAGAACGCGCGAAATGGCCGCTTTCATCAATGTTGAGGCGCTGCATCCGAGAGATGGCCTGCACACTCTCCGCCTCGTGGGAGGCTAGTCTATCATTTTCTGCCGTTTTGTACTGGGAATAGCGATTTTCAGCGTGCTCATGCACTGTGCATGTTTCAATCGCGACTGGCAGGGTGATATGCCTGATCTTCAGTGACTGCTCTCTCAGAGGATCAGAGTGAACTCCAAAAACGATTTGGTCTCTGATCATGGAGTCAGTGATATCACCGAAGTTGCAGGATTGCGCTAGCAGTCTAAGGTTAGTTAAATATGAGTTGAAGGATTCATCTTTACCTTGCAATCGCTGCTTGAATATGCAGCGCTCGAAGATTTTGTTGGTGTCCACCTCACAGTGGCTGTCAAACTTGTCCAGGATGGTCTGAAACTTCGTCTTGTCCTGGCCTTCGGCGAAGTGAAAGGAGTTGAATATTTCCAAGGCATGATCACCCGCTGTGGTGAGGAAAAGAGCTATCTTCCGTGCATCAGGCGCACCAGTGAGGTCTGATGCTTCGACGTAAGGCTAAAATTTCTGCTTGAATGTCCGCCAGTTGGCACTGAGATTGCCGGAGGTCCTGAGCTGGTGAGGAGCGGGAATCTTTTCCATTGTGCCGGTATACATTCGCTGGTCGTCACGGATCTTGCTGAGTTGAACTAACTAGATTGAACCGACACCTGGTATCATGTTGTGTTATGTAATTTGGAATAACACAAGCTGCCACTTGATGCAGTTTTGAGTAAAAGATGCTCCAGACTTTGAAGTACGTTCAATGTGTTTTATTGAACTATTAGCACAGTTCTCAATGAGTTTGACTCTGCTAATCTGAATGTAGTAACTCAGTCTAACTGAACCAGCCTTGCTCTTAGCCATGTCTCACAGAGTGAGACAGGGTGTGATGCTGAAGATACACCCTGTCTCACTCTGTAGATGTTGGTCTGTGGAAAGAGGTGGGGTGTGAGTGCCTCATCCCTTTTATAGTGAGATACCACCCCTGAGTGTCCTGACTGCTCATTGGTCGTGCCCTATTCTATGTGTATGTTAGCTGCATGTTTGCATATCATGACACAAGCAATGATGAGGTGGTCACAGGGGAGCCCAGGCCGCATTGGACTCTGTGGAGAGGGCGGGTTTGGAGATGTTGATTTAAAAATTGAAGCTGCTGAAACAACAGAAGATCAGCCATTGACTGAGCCAGAAACGGAAGAAATCATCCTATTTTTGAAAAGCTGGCATCGAAGGTAGGTTCCAGGTCTTTGAAACTGTTCTTGTATTTCACTCCCAAACCATCGACAACAAGGTTGACGAATGGGAGGACATAGAGACGACTGTGATGACAGCGATGTGGAGATCGCAATAGTAGGCAACTCTGACACTGACTCTGAGGAAGAGCCACATCCAGCCACCAGAGGGTGTAATAAGACACACAAGTGAATGGTCATTGCTAGGTGCAGGTTCCAGAGGAGTAGTTAGCAGACTCTATGATAACGTGCTCTGAATCAGATTGCTATCTTACCGCACGAGATACAATAAAGATCCTGGTTTGGACAAGTCTAGGTGTTTGGTGGATTCCTTCATAAGGTATGGAGGACCAAACACAACACCACTCTCTCTCACTGCTCCCGCGCACTCCCTCCACTCCTCTCCAGTGCTCTTTTCCGCTCACTGCTACCCGCTTCCACTATGCACTCACTACTCTCCGACATCCTTTCCCCCCCTCACTATTCTCCCGCTCCCCCTCGCTACTCTCCTGCTGTCCCTCCCCGTCTCTGCCCTCCCACTCCCCCTCTCCCCTCCCACTCCCCCTTTCCCCTCGCTGCTCTCCCGCTCTCTCTGAGCCTCACTGCCCTCCAGTTCTTTGTCTCTTACTGATTTCCCACTCACTGGCCCCTCACTGTTCTCCCACTCACCCTCCGCTTTCAGTGCTCTCCCACTCTCTCCCCTTCAGTGCTCTCCTGCTCTCTCTCTCCCCGAATGCTCTCCCACACTCTCTCACCCTCGCTTCCTTCCCGTTCTCTCCCCCCTCACTGCTCTCCCACTCCTCACTGCTCTCCCACTGACTCTCTCCCCTCACTGATCTCCCGCTCTTTCTCCCCCTGGCTGCTACCCCACTCGTTCTCCCCCTCATTGCTCTCCCGCTCTCTCCCCCCTCTCTGCTTTCCCGCTCTCTTCCCCCCCTCTCTGCTTTCTCACTCTCTCTCTCTCCCCCTTCACTAATTTCCCAATCGCTCTCTCCCTCACTGCCAACAGGATTAGACAGGGTAGATTCAGAAAGAATGTGCCCGATGGTGGGAGAGTCCAGAACCAGGGGTCATAGTTTGAGGATAAGGGGCGAACCTTTTAGGACTGAGGTGAGGAGAACTTTCAAATTATAGATCATAGAATTTAAAGTGCAGAAGGAGGCCATTCAGCCCATCGAGTCTGCACCGGCCCTTGGAAAGAGCACCTTACTTAAGCCCACACCTCCACATTATCCCCGTAAACCAGTACCGCACCGAAGCCATTTGGACATCAAGGGGCAATTTAGCATGGCCAATCCACCTAACCTGCACATCCTTGGACTGTGGGCCGGAGCATCCGGAGGAAACCCATACAGACATAGGTGAAAATGCAAACTCTACCCAGACAGACCCCCAAGTCTGGAATTGAACCCGGGTTCCTGGAGCTGTGAGGCAGAAGTGCTAACCACTGTGCCGCCCCAGAAAGTGGTGAAGCTGTGGAATTCACTACTAAAATGTTGTGTAATTTCTAGAAGGAATTAGATACAGTTCTTGGGGCTAAAGGGATCCAGGGGTATGGGGGTAAGGTGGGACTGAACTTGCTGAACAGCCGTCATCATAATGAATGGTGGAGCAGGCTCGAAGGGCCGAATGGCCTCCTCTTACATCTATTTTCCATGTTTCTATGCTATCCCGCTACTCCCCGCCCACTGCTCCCTTCTCTCCCTCCCCATCTGTACGCTCCCACTCTCTCTCCCCTCACTGCTCTCCCACTCTCTCTCCCCTCACTGCTCTCCCACTCTCTCTCCCCTCACTGCTCTCCCACTCTCTCTCCCCTCACTGCTCTCCCACTCTCTCTCCCCTCACTGCTCTCCCACTCTCTCTCCTCACTGCTCTCCCACTCTCTCACCCCCTACTGCTCTCCCACTCTCTCTCCCCCCGCTGCTCTCCCACTCTCTCTCCCCCTCGCCCCCCTGCCCCTCTCTCCCCCCGCCCTTCTCCCCCTCTCCCCCCGCCCCTCTCTCCCCCCCGCCCCTCTCTCCCCCCCCGCCCCTCTCTCCCCCCCGCCCCTCTCTCCCCCCCCCGCCCCTCTCTCCCCCCCGCCCCTCTCTCCCCCGCCCCTCTCTCCCCCCTCTCCCCCCGCCCCACTCTCCCCCTCGCCCCTCTCTCCCCCTCGCCCCACTCTCCCCCTCGCCCCACTCTCCCCCTCGCCCCTCTCTCCCCCTCGCCCCACTCTCCCCCTCGCCCCACTCTCCCCCTCGCCCCTCTCTCCCCCCCTCGCCCCTCTCTCCCCCCCTCGCCCCTCTCTCCCCCCGCCCCTGCGCCCCTCTCTCCCCCCCGCCCCTCTCTCCCCCTCGCCCCCCCGCCCCTCTCTCCCCCTCGCCCCCCTCTCTCCCCCTCGCCCCTCTCTCCCCCCCGCCCCTCTCTCCCAAACGCCCCTCTCTCCCCCACGCCCCTCTCACCACCACGCCCCTCTCTCCCCCACGCCCCTCTCACCACCACGCCCCTCTCTCCCCCACGCCCCTCTCTCCCCCACGCCCTCGCCCCCACGCCCCCCTCCCCCTCGCCCCTCTCCCCCCCCGCCCCTCTCTCCCCCCCGCCCCTCTCTCCCCCCCGCCCCTCTCTCCCTCGCCCCTCTCTCCCTCGCCCCTCTCTCCCCCCCGCCCCTCTCTCCCCCTCGCCCCTCTCTCCCCCTCGCCCCTCTCTCCCCCTCGCCCCTCTCTCCCCCCTCGCCCCTCTCTCTCCCCCTCGCCCCTCTACCCCCCGCCCCTCTCTACCCCCCGCCCCTCTCTACCCCCCGCCCCTCTCTACCCCCCGCCCCTCTCTCCCCCTTCCCTCTCTAACCCCCCGCCCCTCTCTCCCCCTCGCCCCCCCCCTCTCTCCCCCCCGCCCCCCTCTCCCCCCCGCCCCCCTCTCTCTCCCTCGCCCCCCCGCCCCTCTCTCCCCCCTCGCCCCCCTCTCTCTCCCTCGCCCCCCCGCCCCTCTCTCCCCCCTCGCCCCCCCCGCCCCTCTCTCCCCCCCTCGCCCCTCTCTCCCCCCTCGCCCCTCTCTCCCCCCTCGCCCCTCTCTCCCCCCTCGCCCTTCTCTTCCCCCCCTGCCCCTCTCTCCCCCCCTCGCCCCCCCGCCCCTCTCTCCCCCCTCGCCCCCGCCCCTCTCTCCCCCCCTCGCCCCCCCGCCCCTCTCTCCCCCCCCGCGCCCCTCTCTCCCCCCCGCCCCTCTCTCCCCCTCGCCCCTCTCTCCCCCCTCGCCCCTCTCTCCCCCTCGCCCCCTCGCCCCTCTCTCCCCCCTCGCCCCTCTCTCCCCCCCTCGCCCCTCTCTCCCCCCCGCGCCCCTCTCTCCCCCCCGCCCCTCTCTCCCCCCCGCCCCTCTCTCCCCCCCGCCCCTCTCTCCCCCCCGCCCCTCTCTCCCCCTCGCCCCCCCGCCCCTCTCTCCCTCGCCCCTCTCTCCCCGCCCCTCTCTCCCCCTCGCCCCTCTCTCCCCCCTGCCCCCCGCCCCTCTCTCCCTCGCCCCTCTCTCCCCCCCGCCCCTCTCTCCCCCTCGCCCCTCTCTCCCCCCCCGCCCCCGCCCCCGCCCCTCTTTCCCCCCCGCCCCCGCCCCTCTCTCCCCCTCGCCCCCGCCCCTCTCTCCCCCTCGCCCCTCTCTCCCCCTCGCCCCTCTCTCCCCCTCGCCCCTCTCTCCCTCGCCCCTCTCTCTCCCCCCCCCTCTCTCTCCCCCCCCCTCTCTCTCCCCCCCCCCTCTCGCTCCCCCCCCTCTCTCTCCCCCCCCCTCTCTCCCCCCCCCCTCTCTCTCTCCCCCCCCTCTCTCTCTCCCCCCCTCTCTCTCCCCCCCCTCTCTCTCCCCCCCCTCTCTCTCCCCCCCTCTCTCTCCCCCCCCCCTCTCTCTCCCCCCCTCTCCCCCCCTCTCTCCCCCCTCCCTCTCTCTCCCCCCTCTCTCTCCCCCCCCCCTCTCTCTCCCCCCTCCCCTCTCTCCCCCCTCCCTCTCTCTCCCCCTCCCCCTCTCTCTCCCCCCCTCTCTCTCCCCCCCTCTCTCCCCCCCCCTCTCTCTCCCCCCCCCTCTCTCTCTCCCCCCCTCTCTCTCCCCCCCCCTCTCTCTCCCCCCCCCCTCTCTCTCCCCCCCCCTCTCTCTCTCCCCCCCCTCTCTCTCTCCCCCCCCCTCTCTCTCCCCCCCCTCTCTCTCCCCCCCCTCTCTCTCTCCCCCCCCCTCTCTCGCCCCCCCTCTCTCTCGCCCCCCCCTCTCTCCCTCTCCCCCCCCCTCTCTCCCCCCCTCTCTCTCCCCCCCCCTCTCTCTCCCCCCCCCTCTCCCCCCCCCTCTCTCTCCCCCCCTCACCCACCCCCCACACTCTCCCCTCCCCCTCTCTCCCCCCCCCTCTCTCTCTCCCCCCCCCCTCCCCTCTCCCCCCTCACACTCCCCCCCCCACACACCCCCACCCCCCCCACACACCCCCCCCACCACTCCCCCCCCCCCCCTCCTCACACCCCCCCCCACACACCCACCCCCCCCCACACACCCCCCACACCTCTCCCCCCCCCCCACACACACCCCCCCACACCCCCCCACACCACCCCCACCCCACTCCCCCCCCAACCCCCCCCCCCACACACACAACCCCCCCCTCACACACCCCCCCCCCCCACCCCCCACCCCCCCCACCCCCCCCCCACACCACCCCCCACCCCCCACCACCACAACCCCCCCCCACTCCCCCCCCACTCTCACCCCCCCCCCCACACACCCCCCCACCCCACACTCACCCCCCCCACACCCCCCCACCCCCCCACACCCCCCCACCCCCCCACTCCCCCCCCCACTCACCCCCCTCACACCCCCCACCTCTCCCCCCCCCACACCCCACCCCCCCACACACCCCCCCCACCTCCCCCCACCCCCCCCCCTCACCCCCCCCCACACCCCCCCCTCCCCCCCCTCACTCCCCCCCCCTCTCCCCCCCCCCCCCCCCTCCACCCCCCCCCTCCCCCCCACCCCCACCTCACCCCCCCCACTCACCCCCCCCAACACCCCCCACCCTCACCCCCCCCACACCCCCACACCCCCCCTCACCCCCCCAACACCCCCCCCCCTCCCCCCCCACACACCCCCCCACCCCCCCCTCTCACCCCCCCCCCCCCACTCACCCCCCCCTCCACCCCCCCACCCCCCCCTCACCCCCCCCCCTCTCACCCCCCCCCACACCCCCCCCACACCCCCCCCACTCTCCCCCCCCCCCCTCTCTCCCCCCCACCACCCCCCCCCACACTCCCCCCCCCCCCTCCCCCCCCCCTCTCCCCCCCCCCTCACCCCCCCCTCCCCCCCCCCCACTCTCCCCCCCCCCTCTCCCCCCTCCTCCCCCCCCCTCTCCCCCCCCTCTCTCCCTCACCCCCACCCCCCCCTCTCTCCCCCCCCCTCTCCCCCCCCCCCCTCTCCCTCCCCCCCCCTCTCTCCCCCCCCCTCCCCCCCCCTCTCTCCCCCCCCCTCTCTCTCCCCCCCCTCTCCCCCCCCCCTCTCTCCCCCCCCCCTCTCCTCCCCCCCCCCTCTCCCCCCCCCCACTCTCTCCCCCCCCCCCTCTCTCCCCCCCCCCTCTCTCCCCCCCCTCTCCCCCCCCCCCTCACTCTCCCCCCCCCCCTCTCCCCCCCCCCTCTCTCCCCCCCCCCTCTCTCACCCCCCCCCTCTCTCCCCACCCCCCCTCACTCCCCCCCCCCTCTCCCCCCCACCCCTCTCTCCCCCCCCCCCCCCTCTCTCCCCCCCCCCTCTCTCCCCCCCCCACTCCCCCCTCACCCCCCCCCCCCCCCCCTCTCTCTCCCCCCCCCCCTCTCCCCCCCCCCCCTCTCACCCCCCCCCCTCCCCCCCCCCCCTCTCTCCCCACCCCCCCCTCTCTCCCCCCCCCCTCTCTCTCCCCCCCCCCTCTCCCCCCCACCCCCCCCCCTCTCTCCCCCCCCCCCCCCTCTCACCCCCCCCCACTCTCCCCCCCCCCCCCTCTCTCCCCCCCCCCCTCTCTCCCCCCCCCCCCTCTCTCCCCCCCCCCTCTCTCCCCCCCCCCTCTCCCCCCCCCCCCTCTCTCCCCCCCCTCCCCCCCCCCCCTCTCTCACCCCCCCCCCTCTCTCCCCCCCCCCCCTCTCTCCCCCCCCCCCCTCTCTCCCCCCCCCCCCCTCTCTCTCCCCCCCCCCCCCTCTCTCCCCCCCCCCTCTCTCCTCCCCCCCCCTCTCTCCCCCCCCTCTCCCCCCCTCTCCCCCCCCCTCTCTCCCCCCCCCCTCTCTCTCCCCCCCCCCCTCTCTCCCCCCCCCCCTCTCCCCCCCCCTCTCTCCCCCCCCCCTCTCTCCCCCCCCCCCTCTCTCCCCCCCCCCTCTCTCCCCCCCCCCCCCTCTCTCTCCCCCCCCCCTCTCTCCCCCCCCCTCTCCCCCCCCCCCCCTCTCTCTCCCCCCCCCCTCTCTCTCCCCCCCCCTCTCCTCCCCCCCCCTCTCTCTCCTCCCCCCTCTCTCCCCCCCCCCTCTCTCTCCCCTCCCCCCCCCTCTCTCTCCCCCCCCTCTCCCCCCCCTCTCTCTCCCCTCCCCCCCCTCTCTCTCCCCCCCCCTCTCTCTCCCCTCCCCCCCCTCTCTCCCCCCCTCCTCTCTCCCCCCCCCCCTCTCTCTCCCCCCCCCCTCCCCCCCCCTCTCTCTCCCCCCCCCCCTCTCTCTCCCCCCCCCCCTCTCTCTCCCCCCCCCCTCTCTCTCCCCCTCCCCCCCCCCTCTCTCTCCCCTCCCCCCCCTCTCTCTCCCCCCCCTCCCCCCCCTCTCTCTCCCCCTCCCCCCCCCCTCTCTCTCCCCCCCCTCCCCCTCTCTCTCCCCCCCCCCCCCTCTCTCTCCCCCCCCCTCTCTCCCCCTCTCCCCCCCCTCTCTCCCCCCCCTCTCCCCCCCCCCTCTCTCTCCCCCCCTCTCTCCCCCCCCTCTCTCCCCCCCCTCTCCCCCCTCTCTCCCCCCCCCCTCTCTCTCCCCCCCCCCCCCTCTCTCCCCCCCCCTCTCTCCCTCCCCCCCCTCTCTCCCCCTCCCCCCCCTCTCTCTCCCCCCTCTCCCCCCCTCTCTCTCCCCCCCCCCCCTCTCCTCCCTCCCCCCCCTCTCTCCCCCCCCCCTCTCTCCCCCCCCCCTCTCCCCCCCCCTCTCTCTCCCCCCCCCCTCTCTCTCCCCCCCCCCTCTCTCTCCCCCCCCCTCTCTCTCCCCCCCCCCCTCTCTCTCCCCCCCCCTCTCTCCCCCCCCCCTCTCTCTCCCCCCCCCCTCTCTCTCCCCCCCCCCTCTCTCTCTCCCCCCCCCCTCTCTCTCTCCCCCCCCCTCTCTCTCTCCCCCCCCCCCTCTCTCTCCCCCCCCCCCCTCTCTCTCCCCCCCCCCCTCTCTCTCCCCCTCCCCCCCCCTCTCTCTCCCCCCCCCCTCTCTCTCCCCCCCCCCCCCTCTCTCTCCCCCCCCCCCCCCTCTCTCTCCCCCCCCCCCCTCTCTCTCCCCCCCCCCTCTCTCTCCCCCCCCCCCCCTCTCTCTCCCCCCCCCCCCCCCTCTCTCTCCCCCCCCCCCCCTCTCTCTCCCCCCCCCCCCCTCTCTCTCCCCCCCCCCCCTCTCTCTCCCCCCCCCCCCCCCTCTCTCTCCCCCTCCCCCCCCCCTCTCTCTCCCCCCCCCCCCCCTCTCTCTCCCCCCCCCCCCTCTCTCTCCCCCCCCCCCTCTCTCTCCCCCCCCCCCTCTCTCTCCCCCGCCCCCTCTCTCTCTCCATTCTTTCTCGCACTCTCTCTCTTTGCTGGCACTGTCTGACGCATTGGAAACTCCGCCTGGTTGGGTGGAACGCGTGGGTCTGTCTGCCTGTAGGTGGGTTGATGGTGGGAGGAGCTGTTTAACGAGTAAAGTTGGGCTTGTCCTGTGAGAGAAGCATAAACAGACAAGAAGCGAGGAGGAACCGCAGCGAGAGCTCTGACACAGCCCTCTCACGTGTCAAGACATTGCACTGGCAGAAATGTGAGTACCCGCTTCACACACAATGATCA